>NC_048444.1:18872518-20258777 GCF_004353265.1 Vitis riparia
CTCCATCTTCCCTTCAAGGGGAAAATGAATATTTAAAATTGTAGATGGACTTATAAAATTAAAATGGGTGGTCTCTGTTTTTTGTCATTTAATATTTCTAACAACTCCTCAATAGTATAAATTGAAGTAGTTTAATACTCCATTGGCATTAATTTCTCATTTCTCATTAGTTTTTCTTCCATCAAATTCTAGCACGATGAAAAACCCACCTGATTTGTATGATAATTTTTCTTTTTTTCTATAGAAGATAGTTGTTTTAAAAAACGTTTGATGTTTTCTAAAAATATATTTTACAACTCAGTTTAATAATTATTTTTCAAAACAATTTTATGTTCTCTATAATAAAGAATCAAGAAAACGTATTTTACAATAAAAACTGTTTTTTATTTTTTACTTTTAAGGACATAAAACAAGATTGTTTCAAAAAACATCCCTAAACTTGCCCTAACAAGACACAATTTTCATATATATATATATATATTTAAAACTTACAATAAAAATAATAAACAATTCTGAATTCAAACTACTCCCCTTGAGAAACATGAAGCATGGGCAAAAGCCAGACAGCAGATCAGTAGAGTAGGCGATCAAAGAAATATACAAATATAAGAATAAAATAATAAAATAATAATAATAATAATAAGGGGAGCTTTGGTGTTGGGAAGAATGATAATAGGGCAGTTGATAAGTTATCTCCACCGTGGCCCACTTGGAAAAATGAATGGTGGGAAGACTTTATTGTTTGTAAAGCAAAATTCAAACTTGAAAACTTGCGGTGTCTCCCATGTGACTTGTTCCATGCTTAAGCCCTCAGCTGTTGTGGCATGCATGTGGTTTCATTTCCCACTCCATCAAGAAGAAATGAAGACTTTTTCTTTATATTATTATAAAATTAGCTAATGATTTTTTTTTTTTTTTGTGTTTGGTGTTTATATTTACATTTATCAAATATCTTTACACATCCATTTAAATTAATTTACATAAATCATAAAATTCTAGCTCTGCCCCGCATATACATTTTGGTAATTTACCATCTTGTCAGAATCTATGTCCAAGTTTGTTGCATAAAAGTCCAATTACTTAACCAATATAGTTGAAATTTGATACTCATTTTTATCCCATTGCTCTAAAATATGGGTGAGTTGATTTCCACTTTGCCCATTTCAATTGCATAATTAATATTAATATTATATTTATTTATGTTTAATAAAAATCAATAAAAATAAAACTAGCATTTTATAGTACTTAATTAAAATGGCTGCCATTCTAACACCTACCACATGCTCCAACCGAAAGAGAATTATAATAATTATTATTATAATAACAATGTGGTACCATTTGAAAATTTTAAAGTATAGCTTTCATTAAGCTTAATGAGAAACATATAATATTTGTAGTTAAAATGATACCAACCCACACCCACCGCTTACTCCAACCAAAACAAAAGGAATAATAGAAATAATGAAGATGGATGCATGTGATGTAATGCTTTCCACAACAATTTGCTTTTATTCTTAATTTTGTATGACCCACTAATAGCCCGTTTGATAGTAATTCTAATAAAGAATTTTAATATTTTTAATATTTAAAAATTTTAATTATTCAAGTATTAAAATGGTTAAAAATATTTTTTAAAATAACTATCAAACACATTTTAAATAAATAAAATATACCTATTAAATATGAATAATAAGATACAATTATAATGTTTGATTTGATATGGAGATTAGTTAATTAGCTCATGAAAACAACACCATTACCTCATGAAAACAACTTATTCGCCTAGTCATTCCAACAAATTCAGGTACCCTTTGATTTGAAATGGTTAAGAATTCTATTAGAAATATTTTTAAATAAAATTATTAAGATTTATTTTGAGAACATTTTAAAAAATAGATGTCAAACATATGACCTGTTTGACAATTGTTTTAGAGAATAATTTTTCATTCAAAATTGCTATTCAAAACGGTGGATCAAAACGATGGGCTTCAAAACCGCCTTCAAATTCAAAGACACTTGTACAAGAAGACAAACAACTTTCGGTGAATTCGAAAGATTTCAGATTTGCGGACTTCAAAGTAATTCAGATTCGTCTCCAAGAGTTTATATAAGGATTCATCTTCTCATTGTAAGACATCAGAAGTTTTAGAGAAAAGCTTAAAGAGAGAAAACAAGTGAGATTTCCCTCTATGATAGCCTTGTAATTGAGAAAGCTCTCAAATTCTATTGTAAAGCTCTCTGCAAAGATTATAATTTTCAAATTTTCAAAGTCTTTGTATATTTTGTCATTTTATTTTATGATTATTTGTTTAAATCTCAACTGCTTAGCGTTGGTCAGCCCTTGTATCCGTTGGTAAGCCGTTATAACCATGGTGGCGTTTAAGTGTACCCGATGGTAGTCCCACTAAGTTGCCCAAGATTTAAACAAAGAAACCATAGGACAAAAATGTCAAACTTGTTTGGAAATCTTTCTAGAAGTAGCTCAAATAGTAATATGAGTAGGATGGAAGATGATCTCAAAATGTTAGAAAAAAATACTTCAAAATTTGAAAATCAATTGAATGTATCAATTGATACGCTAGAGTAATACATCAAAAATTGGAAAATGCCAAAACAAAATATCAAAGACATTTATCAAATAGGAACTTTCAAATTTAGGTCAACATATACAATCAAAGTGTCGGAAAACACACATTCTATAGGATCAGATACTAAAACTATAGAACTCCTTAATCTAAGAGACATCAAACTCTTAAGAGACCAATCTTACAAAATCCTTCATATAGGAGCCATTCAAGTAGCAGTCAAACCCTTAACCTGGATTGGGTTAAACAAACCAATTTGTGTATGCCTTAGAGATGCACGACACAATAACTTTGATGATTCCTTGTTAGGAGTCATGGAATCAAACATGGCACATGACCCTGTTTACTTCAACTATTTCCCTGACCTAAAGGTAAGTTGTATAGATGATATGGCTATACACAAAGCTTTAACTCTAAATGTTCAAACCAAGGGTTATGATATGGACCTTAGAGCAAAGAACATTCTTATAGTATATAGAATATACTATAAGGCCATGACTACTTCAGTAAATGCTAAATGTTTACTGAAATCTCCAAAAGGGAAAACTCTTTTGTTCCAAGCCAATGAGGAACATTCCTTGGTAATGACCCTTAAAGAGATCCCTTGGGAATCTCTAACCCATTTAAATACTTGGAATTTCACTCAACTAGCCCTTCCAAAGCCTATTCAAAACAGGAAACCCCTTTTTATTATGCAAGATGATAAAGGAAATGTCACCATTCAATTTCCAAAGAGAGAAGAAGGAATGAGTAGTAGAATCTCTACTCAAGGAAGTAGAACTTCCTCCCTTCCTAGACAATCTTTTGAGATAAATTATCAAAGATCTTAGGTCAAATTAGAAAATATTGACTTCACCCCTAACATTCCTTAACTTAGATATGTTACTTAGGAGTCACCTCCAACCCCTCCAACCCCTTCTCAAATGATGTCAGATGAACCAAACCAGTTAATGGCTATAGATAGCACTGAGCCTTTCCAAATAGACAAAGAATATATTAGTAAAGAGTTACATCTTCCAAAACATAACAAAAAGAGAGAATGATTTTTCTCTACCAAACTTACCACTCAAACTAGACATAAGTTTAGAGATGAATGGTATAAGTGTATGGAAAAAAATAGGATAGATATTCCTATGTTCACATACCTTGAAATATGCTTCAAATAACAATATTAACTACCTTTTCCTAGAAGTCAATATGTTTCAAAAAGGACAGGTATGGAAAACTATGTCCAATAAAACAATAGTTTCAAATCATCCTCTTTTAAAAGAAGTTCATATAACTGCTCAAAATACTGAAATAATAGCTTCTCCATTCAAAATAATAAATCCCAAAGATAGTGAAGGAGGAACAACAACCTTAAAAGATTGTAAAAACCTTCAACAACAAAATAATTTTACAAATCAAATTCTAGGTACTCTCTTCTCTCAACTTGATAGAATCAAGGACAAACTAGAAGACCATCATGTCTCGTCAAATTGTTAGTCCTCAATTTCTAGATAGACATCTAGATAAAAATCGTCCAATTTTCAAACTCGCGGAAGTAGGGAATATGACACTTAACTTCTCAAATAATAATCATGATTTGATTCAAACTTTAACAAAGAAAATTTAACAATTTGATCTTTCAAACAAAGCTTCAACCTCAAAGTCTGTTAATGTTATAACAGAGATCACTCCAGAAAATGTAGATCCAATACAAACTATATTTAAGGAACAAGACCCTCAAATAAACAGGATTGCCCATAATTTCAAACAACAAACCAAAACTAGGAATTATTATCCTAGACCAACTCCTCCTGATCTTCAATATAAAAAAGAAGCTAAATAGTCCAATCAAAGTATGATGGAGATGGCATCTATGAATGGAACATAGATAGAGTGAGTGATCATCAAGTCTTGAATATTCTTCAAGAAATGATCATGGCCTTTACAACATATAAATCCAAAGGAAACTCTGACCATAGGATCTGTGTACACCTGATAGTAAGATTCACAGGCCAACTCAAAGAATGATGGGATAATGCTCTCACTGAAGGAGAAAAAATCTTTATTCAAACTAGCTTAGATGAAAAGGGAAACCAAAATTTGGTTCACACCTTAATCTTCGCTATAACCAAACATTTTCTTGGAGATACAATTGCTTTCCAAGCCTATACCTTAGAAATTCTTCAAAACATCAGATATAGAAAATTGAGTGACTATAGATGGTATAAAGAGGTACACTTTGCTAAAGTTCACTCAAGAACTGATGTCAACCAACCCTATTGGAAAGAAAGATTCCTTAATGGGTTACCAAAATCCTTTAGTCAAAGAGTTCAAATGAGAATCAAAGAGATATACAATGGCATTATCCCTTATGATTCCTTGAATTATGGTCAACTAGCAAATTTTGTTATCCAAGAAGCATTAAATTTTTGTTCCCTAATCAAAGTTAATGTTACCCTTGATTGGAGCCAAAATATGTGCTATAATGGCACATATTCTATATGATTTGTGCACCAAAAGACATTCAAATCACCCAACTTGACCTAAATCAATGCTAAGGGCCTAGCCATGAGTTTAATTTGTACTTTCGAGACTTATCTCAGGTTCAAGGGAAGAAAATGGCACAAGTTGAATCACTTTAGATTTTGAAAGATCAAGAAAGGGCTAAATGAGGAAATAAGTGAGTCAAGACTCATGGACCGTAAGGAAAGGCAAGACGATGATATATTGCATTTGGAAGATGAGAAATGACCATTATGGAGTTAGAAAGAAGGCAAGAAAACATGGGAAATGAGGCATGAAGCAAGATTCAGCTGCATGGAAATTTAGAACTCAAAAATCTGATAGCATTATATATTCTGACTTTGAGGACAAATTTAGAGGACTTCCTGGAGTCCATTGTATACATACTATATATCATTTCGAAGATTGGGAAGTCAGGAGTCCCATACTTTAAATGGTTTGCAAATCGGAGCTGAATGAAGAAGTTATGGCCATTTGAAGACAACTGCACCAAGCTAGAGGGTCATTTCGAAATGATTTCGAAATTCAACTTATGATTTTGAAATTCAACTTATGAATTCGAAGTCCACTTCGAAATCACACCAATTTTGAATTCACCCACTGCCACTTTGATTTTCCATCTTCTCTACCTTGGGAATTGCATCTATTCAACTTATGAATTCGAAATCCACTTCGAAATGACACCAATTTCGAATTCACCCACTGCCACTTTGATGTTTCGCCTCTTCTACCTCAGGAATTGCATCTAGAGCACTTCATCCACCCTAAGTGGACCCCACACAACTAGAAATCACCATTTCATTAATTTTTAATCATTTTTAGGAAATTATTTTGTAATAAGTGGCCAATGAGGGTGTGCCACATATTAGGTAATTGATGATATTATATAAACTCTCTCAATTCTAGGTTTTAGTGGACCTTGGATCTTTGTCTGGAATTTTTGACATTGAAGGTGGAAGAAGACGAGAACTTTGGTTTGTTTTTTTTTTCTTCTTTATTAAATATATTGTTTTTAGTTTCTTTTGATTCAAATTATTGATTTTTACCCTATTATGGATTGTGAATGTGACATCACTCCCATGAGAGGCTAAGAGCCAACTTGGGGCTTGAAGCATGAAAACCTAAGGGCTAGGAAACCTATAGGGACAATGGGTAAATTATTATAACAATGAGATTAATTATTGGTTGGGTGACAATTTATCATTTTTTTTTATCCTATCCTTGTGAGTTAGTCTGGGGAATGATACGGTAGGTTATTACCTGATACTAGTGTTTCTTGGTAATTATTGATCATTAGTTATCCTCGTTTTCCCTATCGTTATTTGCCCCTAAACAAATCTATAAGGAGTAGAAATGGTTAAAAAGCCAAATCTTAAATTGGTAATCAATCTCATTCATTTGATGGTTTTAGGAATCTGTTTTAAAAAGGAAAAATTAGGTTTCAGATGCAATTTTGAGTTATAGAACTCAACTTGATCGCGAGTGGCCAAGGATCCCAAAACCCTAAGATCATATTACTTAAAAGACCTTGTTTTCTCTAATTTCTATACCCTAGGTTGGATTGTGGAAAACCCTAAACTTAAATCAATTGAATTTAAAATCAATATTAATTTTTTTATTAATTTAATTTCTTTTACTTAGTTTCGCATTATTCACATATTGTTTTTCACTTTAAGATTTAAACAAAAACAATTCTTTTATTCTAGTATTGACAATTTTCATAAGCCAGTCCTTGAGGACAATACCCGGAATACTACAAAAGCCATAGTGACTCTTTCTCTAGTTTTTCTTGACCAGAGTTACTACGTAAAAAGGCTAAGTATTTTAGTACAATAGAGAAGTTCGGTCAAGAAATTGGCGCCGTTGACGGGGACTAGCAATCATCATAACTATGATATAGTGCATTACTTTTTTTTAGTTCTTTTATTTTTTTTTTTATCTTAATATATATTTTTCTTCTATTTTATGCTTGGTTGGGAAAGAGATCTTTCAGGTAGACTTCAACGAATAACTGAGGAATCTCAACCAAATATGGAGGACACTGAAGAATTCAACAGTAATAACAACATGCCACAACCACCTATGCAGGGCCAAAGAACTATGAGAGAGCTTTTAAATCTTCCCAGGTTGAGCACACCATCGTGTTTTATGCTACCTCCAAATCATGATCATGTTACCATTCAACCTCAAGTGGTGTCTTAACTACCCATTTTTAGGAGGACAGAAAATGAAAATCCATACTCTCACATCAAGGAATTTGAGGACATCGTTTCAATTTTTCGAGAAGCCAACACTCATTTGGAGATCTTTCGCATAAAGCTATTCCCCTTGTCATTGAAGGATAAAGCTAAGACTTGGTTAAATAGTCTTAGACCCTATAGTATTAGAAATTGGGGTGATCTACAATTAGTGTTTTTGCATAAATTCTTTCCAACACATAGAACCAGTGCATTGAAAAAGGGGATCTCGAATTTCAAGGCTATGGAGGATGAGAAATTTTTTGCATGCTGGGAAAGATTCAGGGAGATTGTTGTAGCATGCTCCCATCACAGATTTCAAAACTGGATGCTAGTTTCGTATTTCTATGAAGACATGTCACCACCAATGAAACAACTTCTCGAGACTATGTTTGGAGGAAATTTCATGAATAAAAACCCCGATGAAGCATTTCAATTCCTTGATTATGTTGTCGAGGTATCTAGAAGTTGGAAAGAACCAATTGTCAAGGAACCATCTAGAGATAGAACAATGAACAGGGCAAGAGCAAGTGGAGTGTATACCTTACCAGAGGGTTTAGATGTCCAAGCAAAGTTTGCAACCATTATTAGAAGGTTGGATGATTTGGAAGCCAAGGGAGTTCAAGAGGTACAAATAGTTAATGAGGGGGCAAATCAACGATGCTTGATATGTAAGTCTACGGAACATGGTGTACAATCTTGTCCCACTCTACCTGTAGTGCAAGACATGTTTACAGAGCAAACCAATGCCTTAAGGACATACAAGCAATATTCTAGCAATTCTCCATATTCTAACACTTATAATCCGGATTGGAGGAATCATCCAAATCTATCATGGAGAGGAGGTAACAATGGCCAGTTTCAACAGCAAGGAAGCCAATTTCAAGGTAATCAGACTAATGGGCAACAAGGTTTTCAACCACAAGGTATGTCATCTCAAAATTTTCAACAACAACATCAAACCTCATCATCTAACTCTAGCCTGGAAGATATGATGAGAGAGTTTATACAGAAGCAAGACAAGCGTAATGAGGATCAAAATAGGATAAATGCTTAAACATCTCAAGAACTAGTAGATATTCGAACCACTTTGAGCCAACTTGCTGTAAGTTTATCTCAAGAGAAAGGAAAATTCCCAGCTCAACCATAGAAAAATTTGAGGGGAGTAAATGAAGTTTCTGAAATGCAAAAGGAAGATTACAATGCAGTTATCACACTCAGAAATGGGAAAGAATATGAAGGGCCCAAGTTACTTGTAAGTGAAGATATTCCTGCTAGAGATGAACCAAATGTGGAGAAAAATGCTAGAAATGAGAAAGAGTATGAAAAATATGAGGAAGTCATTATGAGCAAAGATAAAAAGAGTGTTTCCAATCATTTGCCTTTCCCTTCAGCTATGTAGAGACATAAAGTGGGGGATAAGACTTTGGAGATTTTTGAAGTTTTGAAGCAAGTGAAGATCAACATCCCACTCCTTGATATGATCAAGCAAGTGCCTGCTTATGCAAAGTTCCTCAAAGACTTATGCACTGTGAAGAGAATGATTAAATTAAGCAAGAAATCATTCCTTACCGAGCAAGTCAGTGCCATCATTGAGAATAAGGCAATGGTGAAGTACAAAGATCCAGATTGTCCTACCATCTCAGTCCAGATTGGAGACTCATATGTGGAAATGGCTTTGTTAGATTTGGGAGCTAGTGTGAATTTGCTTCCATATTCAATCTATAAGCAATTGGGATTGGGAGAGCTTAAGGCTACTACTATTACACTCTCTTTAGCATACCGTTCGATTAAAGTACCCAGAGGAGTAGTCGAAGATGTTTTGGTGCAAGTTGAAAAGTTCTACTACCCAGTGGACTTTGTGGTGTTAGATACAGAACCATTGAAAAATGGTGTGAATTCTGTTCCAATTATTATTGGGAGACCCTTCCTTGCTACAGCCAATGCTCTCATTAACTGTCGAAATGGATTGATGCAGTTATCTTTTGGGAACATGACAGTGGAAATGAATGTCTTCAATTTATGCAAGCAACCAATGAACCATGATGATGTGGAGAATGAGGAAGCATGCCTTATAGAGGCCTTGGTGCAAGAACACACAGAAAAGTTAATGGAAGAAAATATAGATGAATTTTTCTCTACAATCGTTAAGGAAGAATATGTTCTAGTTACTACAAAATGGAAAGAAAAATATACCATTCAATCTTTGAATAATGTTGAGAATGATGAAGAAAGCAAAAATGAAGAGGTTGAGATCAGCAAACCAGAGTTAAAGCCCCTACCACATGGTTTAAAGTATGTTTATTTAGAGGAAAATGAAGAAAAACCTGTGGTCATTTTAGCTACATTAACTGAAGAACAAGAAATCAAACTTTTAAATGTGCTTAAAGAGAATAAAAGAGCGATTGGCTGGTCCATTTCAGATTTGAAAGGGATAAATCCCTTGATTTGGACACATCTTATTTATTTGGAAGAGAATGCAAAATCATTAAGGCAACCACAAAGAATGCTAAATCCCCTTATGCAAAATGTAGTAAAAAAAATTAGATATTGAAGCTTTTAGATGCATATATTATTTATCCTATCTCTGACAGTAGTTGGGTGAGCCCCACTCAAGTAGTACCTGAGAAAAACGGGATAACTGTGGTGAAGAATGATGAAGGAGAGCTCATTCCTACAAGGTTGACTACAGGTTGGCGAGTATGCATTGATTTTAGGAAGTTGAATGCAGTCACCAAGAAATATCATTTTCCATTACCTTTCTTAGATCATGTTTTGGAGAGGGTAGCTGGTCATGCATTATTGCTTCTTGGATGGCTATTCAGACTATTTTCAGATTGTCATTGCATTGGAGGATCAGGAGAAAACGACATTCACATGCCCATTTGGCACCTATGCTTATAGGCGCATGCCTTTTGGTCTTTGTAATGCACCGACCACATTTCAAAGGTGTATGCTTAGTATCTTCAATGATATGGTAGAGAGAATCATGGAAGTTTTCATGGATGATCTGATAGTTTATGGGAAGACCTTTGATAATTGTTTCTTAAATTTGAAAAAAGTTTTGAAAAGGTGCATTGAGAAGGACTTGGTCCTAAATTGGGAGAAGTGTCACCTCATGGAAACCTCAGGGTAGTACTTGGTCATATTATCTTTAAAGAGGGCATTCAGGTAGATCCAGCAAAAAATGAGCTTATCTCAAAGCTGCATTCGCCTACTACTATTAAAAAGGTAAGACAATTTTTGGGGCATGTAGGTTTTTATAGAAGGTTCATACAGGACTTCTCAAAAATCTCTCAACCTCTTTGTGTTTTATTACTTAAGGATGCAAAATTCATATGGACTAAAGCATGACAAGAAGCTTTTGAGAGGCTGAAGTCACTCCTCACTACTGCACCAATTGTGAGACCTCCTAATTGGTCTCTTCCATTTGAGTTGATGTGTGATGCCAATGACTATGCATTGGGAGCTGTATTGGGTCAAAGGGAGGATGGAAAACCATACGTGGTGTACTATGCTAATAAAACCCTCAATGATGCTCAGAAGAACTACACAACTACTGAAAATGAGCTCCTTGCAGTGATGTTTGCACTTGATAAATTCAGGAACTACCTTTTGGGAACTTCAATAGTAATTTTTACTGATCATTCGGCCTTGAAATATCTACTCAACAAAAAGGATGCCAAAGCAAGACTTATCAGATGGATCATTCACCTTCAAGAATTTAACATTTAAATCAAGGATAAGCAAGGAGTAGAGAATGTGGTTGTTGATCATCTCTCCCGAGTTAAAGTAGAGTCGCATTTTGAGGAAGCACAAATTAATGATGAGTTTCCTGATGATGCACTTTGTGCAGTGGAGAAGTTGCCTTGGTTCACAAATATAGTCAATTACTTAGCAATTGAAGAGTTTCCCTCAAAATGAAACATGGAGACGAAAAAATACTTTCTTTCGTGAGCAAAACACTATGCTTATCCTTGATCTATATTTGTATAAGTTTTGCCCATATCAAATTATGCGGAGATGCGTTCCAGAGGATGAATGATGCGACTCTTGGTAGCTTAGCTTTAAAGGCGTATCAACAAAATTTATACCTTAAATACTATTACTAAAGTAGCCAAACTACTATAGCATAGTGGTTCTAGGATCGTTCACTGGGAAGGGTTTTCGCAAACACAAGTGATATTCAAATTAGGAAAATAGGTGATTTTCTTATGGATGTTAGCTTTAAAAGAAGATGTAAATGTTTTAGAAAGATTTAAACTAATTTAAGCTAACATTGAAGACTAAAATGAAAGGGTGTAAAAACAAGTTTCTCAAAGATAGGATAGCTATGCTCTGGCTCTTATGCAATTTGGAAATCTCAGGATAGACTCCTCGCGTTGGGGTTGCAACTATGGTGATGCTTGCTTCCCGAACCGATATGGATTTAGCAAATCAAGTTTTAATCCTTTAAAATGGCAAAACAGATGGTAGTGAATTTCATCAATGGTTATTCACCTTAGACTTCCTTTGAATGACTCGTAAGAGATAACTAATGGTCTAAAGCTAAAAGCTTACCAAATATTGGCAACTCAAAGTCATTCCAGGTGATAAACTCACCTTTCAATGGCCATTGAAATTGGTTCTAACGGATTAATGCAAAACTTGGAATTGAAAACCTCACCTTCCAATAGCTCGTAGGAGATAACTAATGGATAGAAATCCAAAAGTTTATCAAGTATTGGCCGTTGGAAGTTGTCCAAAGGAAATAAAAACCAAACTTTGCATTAATGAACCATTAATGAAAAACGACTACCTTACCTTCCAGGTGTGAGAAATTTCCATGGGATTGCATCCAAGCCATCACATAACATCCATACTTTGAGAAACTTAAAGGTTTTAGCCTCTCATCCTTGGGGATTTCATCCTCCAAGGATGTTTGGCTACTAAGAAAATGAGAAAGAAAAGAGAAAAGAAACGTATGAACTAAAGTGCTCTTATAACTTATAAAGTTACAGGTTACAAGATGTTTTTGTCTGAGGCTCTTCACCTCTATTTAAAGACAATAACAAGCTAAATTACAAGAGCTATTACAAAAGCAACCTTTTCATTGGTTGATTACAAGGTTACAAAAGGAATTTACATGAGAAAATATCAAGCTAAAAATATCTGGGAAGTCGGTGGTGCGTGCGTGGAGAAACAGAGGAAATTTGGCATTTTCGCAAGGTGCCTAAATCCTCCTTGCGAAATGGCAAAATTTCGCACCATGAGGAAAATCCCCTTGCGAAATTTCGCAAGGAGAAATTCACCTTGCGAAATTTTCGCAAGGTTTGATGCAGTTGTCTTCCGAAGGCCATATCTTCGTCATTTCAGCTCCAAATCGTACACGGTTTAAAGCGTTGGATTCTTGACTTCCTGAGATTTGAAATGGTATATAGCATGTAGAAAATGGACTTCGGGAAGTGCCCCAAAAGTGTGAAAGAAGACTGAAGCTGCTGTCCTCTATTTTCTTCACTCTGTTTTCCTCTTCGCTTCTCTTTGCTTGTGCTCGTGTTTCCACTTGAAATTCAAGCTTGTAAACTTCCAAAATCCTTGCTTTAACTTGTCCAAGTAGCTCCTCCATCATTTGGCATGCTTGAATTGATTCATAAGCTGATAAAAACATGTAAACTTGCCACAAAATGGTTAAAACCAATTACTAAGGACCTTAATGAATTAATTGGGTTAAACGAATATGATTACTACTCAAAGGTGCTTAAAACCATTATAATTAGGTCTACAAAATAGCACTTTTTGGTAGTAATCACACCCCCCAACCGACTCATTGCTAGTCCCTTAGCAATGGAGGAGATAAAAACTAAGTAAACTATAATAATATACATAAAAGGGATCATGCAAATCACTCCAAAAAATGATATGAGTGGCATGATGGACATCCATGGATCAATAAAGATGTGAAACTCAACCTATAATAAGAGTTGTCAAAGCATTCACTTGATCATAGAGTACAAAGAATGGGTATTATGCAAGTTTAAGCATCAAAAGAATTTCCACTCTCAAAAGATCCAAATCAAATTCTTCCACTAAAAGCTAAGTGTTAATGTGATTAGCTTCCGAGTATAGTATGGATAACTATCATCTCCCCCCAACCTAAGTCTTTCTTTAAGCTTAGCAAAATTAACCATCTCTTGATAGGCTAGGAACGCACCTCTTATTCACAATTCTTTTCACTTACTAAACTTAACCAATTCACCCATGTAACAAGCAGAGGATCGGTGACTCCCAACCAATAAAGGCTTAGGGCACCAGGCTTTAAAGGCTTTCGCCACCCCTTCGGACCATGCTCAGGTTTCAAGGCAAGCAAAGAAGTTTATTCTATATATATTTTTTCTTTTTCTTTTTCTTTTTTCTATTTTTTCAAAGACTCATTGGTCTTTATGAGGTGTCCCAACACTATTAAAGAGAGGTTAAAGGTGTCAAATTATGATTTCTCAAGCTTAGAGGGTGAGATAGTTTCACATCTTATAATCGGAATCTAATGTATGTGTATGAGAATAGCTTAAGGTGGAAGAGATAAGTTTGCATGCAATGGGAGTTTCAACAATTCATCAACTTTTAGAAGAGCATAATACAAACTCTAAGACTCATGTAATCAAGTTGAAACTCGACTTCTCTCATTTAATTTTGAGAGTTAATCCTTAATATCCATGGAGTTTAAAGCAAAAATTTTAAAAATTTAAAAAAGTAGCTAATTTAACTAAGTATGATAAAAATTTAAAGTAATACTTACTTCCTCATCTCCCCCCCCAACCGAGATGAACATTGTCCTCAATGTTTGAATCGAAAATAAGGAGGAAGGAAGTGGTACCTCATGTGATGTGGAGTTGGAGTTGAGAAGGTTGAACCACCTATTTCAAAATTCAAAAATTGAATGAGAGAGGAATTTATATTAAATATTTACAAAAATGATGAGTGGGCCCCACTTTGAGCAGCTGAGGACAAGGCTCAAAGGGTCCATGCCATGATGGTATACTCATATAAGTTGCAATGACATTTGAATGTAGCTTGCAGGGGTGTTAAAATTGGAGATTTGCTAAAACAGGGGAAAACAAAGGAGGAGTGAACAGTGAGTGCCAAAATTGGCACAGTCACTGTTCACCTCCTTTGAAGCCCGACTGTGTGTTTTCCAAGTTTTGGGAAAAAAAATTCAAAAATGGTTTTTTTAAAAGGTATGGTTAGACTCTAAACAAGATTCCTAAGGTGTTTGGGTAGTTTTTAAATGATGAAAAACAAAATTAAATGATGGAAAATGAAAATCAAAGTGGACGGCCATGCATGGAATGGTTTTGAAATTCGATTTTTAAAAAGTTTTGGATGGATGGGATTTCTAAAATTGGGTTCCTAAGGCTTAGAATGGATGAAGGGAAGGTTTCTAATGGGAGAAAACTAGAAAATTGGTGAAGGGTGGAGAATTAAGAATGGTGGTGTGCGACTATGGCGGTTGTGGAAGAAGGTGAATAGTATTTTTGGCTTAGAATGGTGTTTGTTTTTGGAAGAAATTGGGTTTGGATTTAAAAACAAAGGGTTTGGAAATGCATTCATGAATTTTGAAACTTGGAAAAACATGGAATTCAAGAAAAAGTCCTTCCCGAGAGCTTTGTTTTTAGAAATTAGCTTGAAAATCATTTCGCACCAAGATAAACAAGGTGCAAAAGTTTTCGCACTGGTAATTGAGGTGCGAAGATAGCATCCCGGGAGGCTTGGCTTTCCAAAATGTATAGAAATTCCTTTTCGCACCATGCACTGTCACTGTGCGAGAAATTCGAACTGAGTGTGTTCATGGTGCGAAATTCCACTGAGAGCTTTGCTTATGCATTTTGGCTCCCTTGTTTCCTCTATTTCACCTCCATTTCGATTTTTGCAAGCATCGTACCTGCATGAACACTTCAAAACTCATCTTAAAAACATATTAAAACTAAATTAAAGCTAAGAATTCAAACTAAAACATGCATAAATTTAAAGAAAGCATAGAATTTAAATGAAGCTGATAGCATGTACCCCAAAAAGAAAATGAACTATTTAGCTCATCCTCACTCACACACCCACTTCATGCTGAATTCCCCTTGGATCCCAAACAAAATTGGCATCCTTCCCATTTGGTCCAAGGGAATTCGTTTCTCTTCTCTTCCCTGGAGAAGTGGATGCTTTAAAGGGTTCAGATAACCCTTTATCATCTTGAACCTTATGATTTTCAATGGAAGGGTGGTCCATAGAGTTGTCATACCAATCCCCCACCAAAGTGTCGATCTTCAACACTTTCCTTGATCTTTTTGCATTGGTTCCTTGAAGGTTATGGTGGGGTTGAGGAGGAAGCTTCCTTTTCCCCCTTGCTATGTCGAGATTGGTGAGCTTCTCAATGGAGTCTTGAACTTTTTCTATCCTTAGTGATAGATCATTATAAACCTCCTCCATTCTTACATTTATTGAACTCTCCAAATTATCAATCTTTTCATTAAGATGAGAGTTGATCTTTTGTTGCTCACCTACAAAGTCCTCCATGACTTTGCTTATCTTCAAAATGGCTTGCTCCAATGAAGATGTACTCATTGATGGTTGAGGTTGAGGTTGAGGTTGGGTTGTAAGGTTGGGATGGTTATTCCAACTTGAGGTATAGGAGCTTTGGTAACCGCACATGTCTCTCACAGTTGGAATGGTAAGGCACTCCCCTACCGTATGCTCATATGAATCACCTCCATTCAAAGCATACTTACTACCCCATTGGCTTTGTTGAACTTGCCTTTTCCCCAATTCAATCCGATCCCTCATGGATAGGTATGCGAATTTGTCATTCGGTTGATGTTGAGGTTGGCTTGTAAGGTTGGGATGGTTTACATACTCAAATGAAGTTGGCATGGCTTGTGGTTGTGCTTCAGTATGCATATTTCTCAATTCAAACTCTTCTATCGTTCTAGCCATAGATGCTAGCTTTTCCTTCATGCTCATGTCTTCATTCAAAGCATCCTTACTACCCCATTGCTTTGTTGAACCTGTCTTTTCCCTAATTCAATCCGATCCCTCATGGATAAGTATGCAAATTTGTCCTTCTCATGATCATAATGAGAGCTTTGATCTTCATGTGGAATTTCCATTTCTAAAAAATGATATTCAACTAAGGCTCTTTTCTTCAACTTGTACCAGGGTTCCCTCTTGGTCTCGAATCCAACAAGGAATGCACAAATTGAAATTAAAACAAAAATAAAAGAAAAGAGAATAAAGAAATTTAACTAAATAAAAACTAAACTAAAAAAAAAAATTATAAGAAAACTCACCAAACTTGTGATGAAGATCACAAGTTACCCTTAATGGTTGTTTCACTGTGCTTGTGGCACCTTCCCTGGCAACGGCGCCATTTGATGCAACTCTTGGTAGCTTAGCTTTAAAGGCGTATCAACAAAATTTATACCTTAAATACTATTACTAAAGTAGCCAAGCTACTATAGCATAGTGGTTCTAGGATCCTTCACTGGGAAGGGTTTTCGCAAACACAAGTGATATTCAAATTAGGAAAATAGGTGATTTTCTTATGGATGTTAGCTTTAAAAGAAGATGTAAATGTTTTAGAAAGATTTAAACTAATTTAAGCTAACATTGAAGACTAAAATGAAAGGGTGTAAAAACAAGTTTCTCAAAGATAGGATAGCTATGCTCTGGCTCTTATGCAATTTGGAAATCTCAGGATAGGCTCCTCGCGTTGGGGTTGCAACTATGGTGATGCTTGCTTCCCGAACCGGTATGGATTTAGCAAATCAAGTTTTAATCCTTTAAAATGGCAAAACAGATGGTAGTTAATTTCATCAATGGTTATTCACCTTAGACTTCCTTTGAATGACTCGTAAGAGATAACTAATGGTCTAAAGCCAAAAGCTTACCAAATATTGGCAACTCAAAGTCATTCCAAGTGATAAACTCACCTTTCAATGGCCATTGAAATTGGTTCTAACGGATTAATGCAAAACTTGGAATTGAAAACCTCACCTTCCAATAGCTCGTAGGAGATAACTAATGGATAGAAATCCAAAAGTTTATCAAGTATTGGCCGTTGGAAGTTGTCCAAAGGAAATAAAAACCAAACTTTGCATTAATGAACCATTAATGAAAAACGACTACCTTACCTTCCAGGTGCGAGAAATTTCCATAGGATTGCATCCAAGCCATCACATAACATCCATACTTTGAGAAACTTAAAGGTTTTAGCCTCTCATCCTTGGGGATTTCATCCTCCAAGGATGTTTGGCTACTAAGAAAATGAGAAAGAAAAGAGAAAAGAAACGTATGAACTAAAGTGCTCTTATAACTTATAAAGTTACAGGTTACAAGATGTTTTTGTCTGAGGCTCTTCACCTCTATTTAAAGACAATAACAAGCTAAATTACAAGAGCTATTACAAAAGTAACCTTTTCATTGGTTGATTACAAGGTTACAAAAGGAATTTACATGAGAAAATATCAAGCTAAAAATATCTGGGAAGTCGGTGGTGCGTGCGTGGAGAAACAGAGGAAATTTGGCATTTTCGCAAGGTGCCTAAATCCTCCTTGCGAAATGGCAAAATTTCGCACCATGAGGAAAATCCCCTTGCGAAATTTCGCAAGGAGAAATTCACCTTGCGAAATTTTCGCAAGGTTTGATGCAGTTGTCTTCTGAAGGCCATATCTTCCTCATTTCAGCTCCAAATCGTACACGGTTTGAAGCGTTGGATTCTTGACTTCCTGAGATTTGAAATGGTATATAGCATGTAGAAAATGGACTTCAGGAAGTGCCCCAAAAGTGCAAAAGAAGAATGCAGCTACTGTCCTCTATTTTCTTCACTCTGTTTTCCTCTTCGCTTCTCTTTGCTTGTGCTCGTGTTTCCACTTGAAATTCAAGCTTGTAAACTTCCAAAATCCTTGCTTTAAATTGTCCAAGTAGCTCCTCCATCATTTGGCATGCTTGAATTGATTCATAAGCTGATAAAAACATGTAAACTTGCCACAAAATGGTTAAAACCAATTACTAAGGACCTTAATGAATTAATTGGGTTAAATGAATATGATTACTACTCAAAGGTGCTTAAAACCATTATAATTAGGTCTAAAAAATAGCACTTTTTGGTAGTAATCAATGAACAACAAGACATATTGCAAATGTGCCATGAAGGAGCTTGTGGAGGTCATTTTGCTTCGAGGAAGACTTCAACAAAAATTCTACAAAGTGGATTCTATTGGCCAACTATGTTCAAGGATTGTAACACTCACTGTAAAAGTTGTCCACAATGTCAACAACTGGGAAAAATCAACACAAGGTATCAAATGTCACAAAATTATATTTGTGTTGTTGAGGTCTTTGATTGTTGGGGCCTTGACTTTATGGGACCATTCCCTCCTTCTTTTGGTAATCTCTATATTTTGGTGAGAGTGGATTATGTCTCTAAATGGGTAGAAGCAATGGCATGCAAGAGCAATGATCACAAAGTGGTACTCAAATTTTTAAAAGAGAATATTTTCTCTAGGTTTGGCATTCTGAGAGCAATCATTAGTGATGGAGGTTCACACTTTTGTAATAAGCCCTTTTCCACTCTTTTGCAAAAATATGGAGTGAGGCATAAAGTGTCCACCCCATATCACCCTCAAACGAATGGGCAAGCTGAGCTAGCAAATCGGGAAATTAAGAGAATCCTCACCAAAGTAGTCAATACTACAAGAAAAGATTGGTCTACCAAGTTGAGTGATGCACTTTGGGCATATAGGACAGCCTATAAGACTGTCCTTGGCATGTCACAGTATCGGATTGTTTATGGTAAAGCATGTCATTTGCCTGTAGAACTCGAACATCGTGCATATTGGGCTATAAAGAAGATGAACTTTGATTTGGATCAAGCTGGAGCTAAAAGGAAATATGATCTGAATGAACTTGAGGCATATCAAAATGAGAGTTATGAATGCTTACGTAATGCAAGGGAAAAACTCAAATTCTATCATGATAAGCTTATTTTACGAAGGGAGTTCAAACAAGGTGAAAAAGTGTTGTTGTACGACTCCAAGCTTCACATTTTTTCCAAGAAAGCTTAGGTCAACGTGGAATGACCCTTATGTGGTAAAGGAAGTCTTCCGTTATGGCACCGTGACCATTCGAAATCCGAGGACTGGTAATGAATTCAAAGTTGATGGTCAACGCCTAAAGCATTTCATTGAAAAATTTGAGACACAAGAGGAGAATCTCCATTTTCTTGATGGAGGTGTTCAAAAGGGTTGAAGTATTTTCTGAAAATCCAGTAGGTAAAAATTAGATTTGGGTAAAACTTTTATTTATTTAATTTCTCTTTTATTTTGTTTTATTTTATTTATTTATTTTCCTTTATTTAGTTTTGCATTTTCAATTAGTCATTAGCAATATGGTTAGCATTTTTTATTTTTTATTTTTATATTTTTAGTTGTTTTTAACTTACTAATGAGTTTATGAGCTATAGCAACTTAGCTTGCAAACATCCGAGTTATATAGGTAAATGCGAACTTCAAGGGAGTGAAATAAGTCTCACATGTGTTCAAGGTGACAAAACTCCTATAGTTTATATGAAATCCTCATAACAAACTTCTCACTTGATGATCTCGAGGTAACATATTCATTTTTCCTTTCTTTTGACCCATTATCCTACACATTGGGGACAATGTGTAATTTAGGTTGAGGGGGGAAGGCTTATTAGCCCTAATTTTTTTCAAAAGTTTGCATGTTATCTTTAGTTAGCTAATGAGATTCTTGATTTGCCTTGGTAACTCATGGTTTATTTTGCATGAGAATGCTTTAAGTAGTATTATTTCTTTAGAATTTGAGAAAAAATACAGTTAGCTCAAGAGTATTAGTTCACTTACCTTATCTTTATATACCTTTAAGTGCAAAATAGTTAGGTTGAATCCTTGGAATACCTTCAATTTTTCTTTGATGGTTATTTTCTATTTAAGACTCGCACACACAAAGCATGTGTACCTTTATGGTATCTTGATTAAGATAATTTTTTTAACTTAAAAGAAGTTGTTCTTAAGCAATAAAAGGAGGAAATGAAAAAAAAAAATGAAAATGACTGATTTAAGCTTGAGCAATTATCTGAGGGGGTAATGGCCTTGTGTCTTCAAGCCCTGGTGCCCGAAACCAACTGGTTAGGAGTCATCAGTATCTTGCTCGTTACATAAGCTAAACTCAGTTTTGAAAATAAATAAATAAATAATAAATAAATGTGTTGGAAATTCGACCTTGTTCTACCTTGAGCTAGGGTGATACCTGAGGGGCAAGTGGCCTATAAAGGTCCTCAATGCCTGGTACCTTGGGTGAAAACTAGGGAATTGCCGGTGGATCCCTGTTAAGCCATATAGAAGGAGATTTCCTAAACTAAGAAAGAAAAATCAAAATAAAGTTTCCTCCCTCTTTAACTTAAAGAATGATGAAATTTGAGTTTAAAAAAAGTTTTAAGAAAAATACTATGAGGGGACGCCAAAATTAAGCACATGAGGTTTAGGTGGAAAGAACCAATCAAGGGAAAATCAAGAGACACTAAGGAGAATGCTAAACATGGATACACATTTATGTATACGAACATAAGGTGAGAAAATTAAGAAATTGCATATCTTGTGTCATCTTGCTCAATTCTAGGAAATTTGTCTACTTGGGTATCTTGTGTGTGAAACATATTATGTTGATTTAATATGGTTTCATGAATCTCATTACATATTTTTCATTCTTTTTTACTCTTTTCATTTGCTAGGGACTAGCAAAGTTTAGGTTGAGGAGGATGATTGGAGCCAAAATATGTGCTTTAATGACACATATTCTATATGATTTGTGCACCAAAAGACATTCAAATCACCCAAATTGACTAAATCAATGCTAAGGCCCTAGCCATGAGTTCAATTTGTACTTTGGAGACTTATCTCAGGTTCAAGGGAAGAAAATGGCTCAAGTTGAATCGTTTTAGATTTTGAAAGATCAAGAAAGGGCTAAATGAGGAAATAAGTGAGTCAAGACTCATGGACCGTAAGGAAAGGCAGGATGAGTATATCATGCATTTGGAAAATGAGAAATGACCATTATGGAGTAATAAATAAGGCAAGAAAACATAGGAAATGAGGCATGAAGCAAGATTCAGCTGCATGGAAATTTAGAACTCAAAAATCTGATGGCATTATATATTCTGACTTTGAGGACAAATTTAGAGGACTTTCTAGATTCCATTGTATACATACTATATATCGTTTCGAAGCTTGGGAAGTCAGGAGTCCAATGCTTCAAATATTTTGCAAATCGAAGCTGAAATGAAGAAGTTATGGCCATTTGAAGACAACTGTACCAAGCTGGAGGGTCATTTCGAAATTCAACTTATGAATTCGAAATCCACTTCGAAATGACACCAATTTCGAATTCACCCACTGCCACTTTGATGTTCCGCCTTCTCTACCTTGGGAATTGCATCTTTCAACTTATGAATTCGAAATCCACTTCGAAATGACACCAATTTTGAATTCACCCACTGCCACTTTGATGTTTCACCTCCTCTACCTCGGGAATTGCATCTAGGGCACTTCATCCACCCCAAGTGGATCCCACACGACTAGAAATCACCATTTCATTATTTTTTAATCATTTTTAGGAAATTATTTTGTAATAAGTAGCCAGTGAGAGTGTGTCACATGTTAGGTAATTGATGATATTATATGAACTCTCAATTCTAGGTTTTAGTGGATCTTGGATCTTTTTCTGGAGTTTTTGACATTGAAGGTGGAAAAAGACGAGAACTTTGGTTTGTTTTCTTTTTCTTCTTTATTAAATATATTGTTTTTAATTTCTTTTGATTCAAATTATTGATTTTTACCCTATTATGGATTGTGAATGTGACATCACCCCCATGAGAGGCTAAGAGCCAACTTGGGGCTTGAAGCATGAAAACCTAAGGGCTAGGAAACCTATAGGGATAATGGGTAAATTATTATAACAATGAGATTAATTATTGGTTGGGTGACAATTTATCATTTTTTTTATCCTATCCTTGTGAGTTAGTTTAGGGAATGATACGATAGGTTATTACCTGATACTAGTGTTTCTTAGTAATTCTTGATCATTAGTTATCCTCGTTTTCCCTATCGTTATTTGCCCCTAAACAAATCTATAAGGAGTAGAAATGGTTAAAAAGCCAAATCTTAAATTGGTAATCAATCTCATTCATTTGATGGTTTTAGGAATCTGTTTTAAAAAGGAAAAATTAGGTTTTGGATGCAATTTTGAGTTATAGAACTCAACTTGATCGCGAGTGGCCAAGGATCCCAAAACCCTAAGATCATATTACTTAAAAGACCCTTGTTTTCTCTAATTTCTATACCCTAGGTTAGATTGTGGAAAACCCCAAACTTAAATCAATTGAATTTAAAATGAATATTCATTTTTTTATTAATTTAATCTCTTTTACTTAGTTTCGCATTATTCACATATTGTTTTTCACTTTAAGATTTAAACAAAAATAATTCATTTATTCTAGTATTGACAATTTTCATAAGCCAGTCCTTGAGGACAATACCCGGAATACTACAAAAGCCGTAGTGACTCTTTCTCTAGTTTTTCTTTACCAGAGTTACTACGTAAAAAGGCTAAGTATTTTGGTACAATAGAGAAGTTCGGTCAACCCTAAAAAAAGATCTTAGAACATCAAAGAATGAGTTAGGATTATTCTATGCCTAGTATGGGTATGATAATCATATCTCTTCTTTAGCAAAATAGGAAAATTTCTATAGATCTAAGAAAAAGATTAAGCAAAAAATATTCAAATTTCAAAGAAGAATCCTTTTATAGGAAGCCTAAGCATAATAAACATTCAAATAAAAAATATCGAAATCTTCCCTAAAAAAAAAAAAGATAAAGAAAATATAAAATATTTCAAATGTGGCAAAAAGGGGCATATCGCTCCAAATTGAAAAATCAAAGAAATAATTACAAATTTAGATATAGGAAAACGTCTAAAACAACAAATGAATTACTTAATCAAAATAGAATCACAGTTAGATTCATCTAGTCAAACTTCTAAATCCTCTAGTGATGACCAACTTCTTCTAATCGAAGAAAGCTCTTCAAACGAGTCAAATGAGTCTTCACAGTCATCCCGTGATTGTGTAGAAAACTGTTTATGTCATGTCAAACAAGTTAATGTAATAACTAGTGATCAAAATTTTCTAATAGAACTAATTGAGAAAATCCCTAACCAAAATCTTCAAAAAGAATATTTCAAAAAATATTTAAAAATCCACAAACAAAGTAATGAAAGAAGCCTAGAAAATACAACCAATATAGCTTAAAACGGTGTTAGATCAGTTTTCTAAACAACCCAAACCTATAGGAATTCAAGATCTTCAAAATGAGATAAGCCAAATAAAATTTCAAATTAATACCATGTTAATTCAAAATCAAGATTTAGAAACAAGATTAAAAGTCTTAGAACAAGAGAAAATTCAACTTCAAAAAATTCAGAAGATAAACAATTGGAAGAAGGAGAATCTTCTCAATTGTTTATAAATACTATAACAAGAATGATAACTCAAAAATGGCACATCAAAGTAAAACTTTTTATCTAACCTGATTTTTCAAAAGAATTCGTGGCATTAGTTGATTCTAGTGCTGATATAAATTGTGTACAGGAAGGATTAATTCCTACTGTATACTTTAAAAAAACTTTACAATGTGTTGTTAGTGCAAACACTCAACCTTTACAAATAGATTACAAAATTTCAAATGTACATATTTGTAATAATTATATTTGTTTCAAGACTTCTCTTTTACTTGTCAAAGACATGAATAAAGAGATAATCTTAGGAACAACTTTCCTTGCTCTACTCTATCATTTTAGAGTAGATGGAGAATGACTAAAAAAATGATTATAAAGGCCAATTACTTCCTTAAAAATGAAAGAATTAAATATTCTTAAAAATAATGAAGTAAATCTAATTCAAAAGAAGAAACAACATATAAAATTTATAAGTAAAAAAATACATTACAAAAGAATAGAAGAAAATCTTTTGCAAAAGGATATTCAAACAAGAATTGAGAAAATTAAAAATCAAATTGAAACAAATTTATGTTCTTCTGTTCCCAATGCTTTTTGGAATAGAAAACAACATAAAGTCTTTTTACCCTACGTTGATGGATTTGATGAAAGTCAAATTCCTACTAAGGCAAGACCAATTCAAATGAATGCTCAATTGCTTGAGTATTGTAAAGAAGAAATAAAAGATTTATTAAATAAAAATCTTATTAGAAAGAGCCAATCTCCTTGGAGTTGTGCAACTTTCTATGTTCAAAAACCCTCAGAAATTGAAAGAGGTGCTCTGATACTTGTTATTAATTACAAGCCTTTAAATAAGGTTCTCAAATGGTTAAGGTATCCTATACCTAACAAGAGAGACCTTATAATACGCCTTTATAATGCTTCAATTTTCTCAAAATTTGATATGAAGTTTGGATTCAAGCAAATTCAACTTCATGAGCATGATAAGTATAAAACTGCATTCACTATTCCATTTGGGCATTGTGAATGGAATGTGATGCCTTTTGGTTTGAAGAATGCCTCTTCAGAATTTCAAAATATAATACATAACATTTTTAATCCTTATACTAACTTCTCCTTAATATATATTGATGATGTTCTTATATTTTCAAATTCTATTGAACATCGCTTCAAACATTTAGAAATCTTTCACAAAATTGTTAAGGAAAATGGTTTAGTTGTGTCCGCCCCTAAGATTAAACTATTTCAAACCACGATTAGATTTATAGGATTTGAATCTACCAAGGTACAATCAAGCCAATGCAAAGGTCAATAGAATCTTTTAGCAAATTTCCTGATGTAATTAAGGATAAAACTCAACTTGAAAGGTCCTTAGGAAGTCTAAACTATGTGTCAGACTTTTATCCAAACCTTAGAACCACAATCAAACCTTTGTTTGCTAGGCTAAGACAAAATCCAAAGCCTTGGACACAGGAACATACAAATATAGTCAAACTTGTCAAAGAACATGTTAAAAGGCTTCCTTGTTTAGGAATCCTTAACCCTTCAAACTTTCCTATTATAGAGACTGATGCCTCTAATATAGGTTATAATGGTATCCTTAAACAAGAATTTCAAAATCAAATCTTCATTGTCCGATTTCATTCCAGAATATGGAGTGGACCCCATGAAAATTATTCAATTATCAAAAAAGAGATTTTAGCAATTGTTTTATGCATTCAAAATTTCCAAGAAGATGTTTTTAACATAAAATTTCTTCTCTGTGTTGATTGAAAAAGTGCAAAGGAAATTATTCAAAAGGATGTTCAAAACATTTCTTCAAAACATATTTTTGCTAGATGGCAAGTGATCTTATTAGTGTTCGATTTTGAAATTTAATTTATTAAAGGTGATTCAAACTCTCTTCCTGATTTTTTATCAAGTGAGTTTCTATAGGGAAAATGAGCTCTCAAAAGCCCAAAGCCAATTCAAAAACTACAAAAGCCTCTTATGCAATGCCTCCAGTCAAACAAGAAAAACCCAATACTCAAACCCAAAATAGATTCCAAGTTCTTGGAACTATTCCTTCAAACCAATCTAAACCAACATTTGCTCAAACAACCTCTTCAAGTCAAAATTCAACAATATGTGGCTAAAGCCCATGTGATAAAGGTACAGGTTCTTGAACCTTTTCATCTTTCAAACTCTGGGAAACCAGAAATTTCAAAAATCTTTTCTCAAGGAAAATATTTTATTCAAAACAACTTAGAGAAAAATCGAAAATGTCATGAGTTTATCTTAGTCGATACAGATTATGTAGAAATTTCTCATATTCAAAACCAAACTTCTATAGATATTTGTTATTCAAAATGCAAGATTTGCAAAATTCTTTCTCAAAAATCATGGGGTCAGTCTCCTGATACTCACAAAATATTTTCTCAAAATTTAGGCTAAAGTCATGATTATCATGATTATATTGACACTTGGTACCATACCTTTTTCTTTCGCCCCTTTGATCACTCTTGGTTCTTCCATTGGGGTGATGAAATAAAAAATCAAACCGATTTTCCAAATTGGTTCCAAGAATGGTGGCTATTTTTTGGTGCCATTAAAGACATTTTTTGCCCTCAAATTCTTGAAGGATATAAATACTTCTCTGAACATGGTAGTCATTTGGTTCCGACTTCCTGTTCAAAAGTATTATTTTTCCTTTCAAGATTTCAAATTCCTTGGATTCCTTGGATTCCTTGTTGGGACTTTGTTCTCTCACAGATGATTCCTGCTTCCTTTCCTACGCATTTAGCAAGGGAATTCAAAGTCAAATGGTGGTCGAATTTCTCTCATTCGACTACTCAGCAAGTTCCTCATATCCGTCAATGGATATCTTAAAAAAATTCCCCTTCAAAACCTTCTTTTTCAAATGTTTCTCTTCCAGTTCCTCCTAATGCCATTCTTCTTTCATGAACTTCTTTTCCTTTTGATAAAGAATTCAAATGATATCTCAAATTACTCAAGAAAAAAGCTTTAGAGACTTTGTCTCAATTCTCTTATTTTGGTTCTGATGATGATACTGCATTTTCTACTTTTTTAAGGGATGTTAATGAAGACATGTGCTACGGACTTCCATACACACCCTTGGATTGATGCATCCACGCCTCCTTGAAATATCATCTTCGAAGCTCTTCAAAAGAGGCAGCTTAGGTTACGTGTCAAAAACACTATCCGCAACAATGCTTAGGATGATCTCTTTCATAGAGATTTTGGCTATCGTGGCAAGATCTCAAAGGACCTCAAATTCCTCAAAGCCTCAAGGCTCGTGGAAATTGGTACTGTTTCCTTGCAGACTTCAAAATTTTCAAATCCGGGTGGGTTGATGGTGAAAGTTGATGATTCATCCAAAACCGCTTTTCAAAACGGTGGGCTTCAAAACCGCCTTCAAATTCAAAGACACATGCACAAGAAGACAAACAACTTTCGGTGGATTCGAAAGATTTCAGATCCGCGGACTTCAAAGTAATTCAAATATGTTTCCAAAAGTCTATATAAGGATTCCTCTTCTCATTGTAAGGCATAAGAAGTTTTAGAGAAAAGCTTAGAGAGAGAAAACAAGTGAGATTTCCCTCTGGATGAAAACAGAATGCAGAAAATAAAACATTTCAATCTGAAAATCAATAAGAACTTTGAAAAAATCTCCCAGTTAAATTTGGAGGAGTCACAATCGTCTCACTTAAAACCCAAATAATTGAGACTGAGCTTCCTGAAAGTTCATAGACTTTCAAAGAGGCTCTTTGAATACATATAGAAAACTAAATGCACAATTGAATTTGAAATCTAAAATTTCATTCAAAATACAAAATATACAAGGACTTTGAAAATTTGAAACTTACAGTCTTTGTAGAGAGATTTACAACAGAATTTGAGAGCTTTCTCAATTACAAGGCTATCACAGAGGGAAATCTCACTTGTATTCTCTCTCTAAGCTTTTCTCTAAAACTTCTAATGCCTTACAATGAGAAGAGGAATCCTTATACAAACTCTTGGAGACATATTTGAATTACTTTGAAGTCTACGGATCTGAAATCTTTCGAATCCATCGAAAGTTGTTTGTCTTCTTGTGTAGGTGTCTTTGAATTTGAAGACAATTTTGAAGCCCACCGTTTTGAAGAGCGATTTTGGATGAGTCATCGACTTTCTCCCAAACAGACTTTTATTTTACAAAACATCATAAAATAGTTTTCAAAAAACTGTTTTTGAAAACAGTTATCAAATATGACCATAGTTTTTAAAAATAGTTCTAAATTGTTTTCAAAAATAAAATTATATTTCAAAACCCAAATATGAAAAAGAAATTTTCCTAGCTTGTTTACCAAGGTACTATACACTATCTTATAATTCAAAAGTTTTCAAAAATGTTTTTAATATTATGAATTGTTGCTATGAACATTCTTTAAAAAAAAAAAAAAAATTAAAACTATCTAAAATTTATTCTAAAAAAAAAATTAATTTTTAAAGAAATTTTGAAAAAAAAAATTATTTTTTTGTTAAAAGTTTATCAAACACGTTTTTTTAACTTAAATAATTGTTTTCAAGAATAACTTTCAAACAAAATTTTAATATTTAAATATAAATAAATAAATAAGTTATGATAATATTTTCTTTATTAGTTATAAAATAATAAAAAAAATATCTATTTTTGAAAGACTTATCTCTTAAGTGATGTTCAAAATCTTTTTTAAGTGGTTCTTTAGATTTTTAAAGCGATGTTTAATAATTTATGGAATATGTAATTTTTTTTAT
Organism: Vitis riparia; assembly: GCF_004353265.1. NCBI lineage: Eukaryota > Viridiplantae > Streptophyta > Magnoliopsida > Vitales > Vitaceae > Vitis > Vitis riparia. The sequence continues at coordinate 18,901,180 of NC_048444.1, forward strand.
AGGAATATGCTTTTAAGCATTGAAGTCACTTTTAATTGATCCCAATATCAGTCACATGAGATAAAATAATTTTGGGCCCCTCGAATTTAAGTTTCAATTATGGGTAGATGTTTCATATGGGTGGTAAGGATTTATGCAAATAAAAATGAAGTGTATGGTTTGTAGGCAAATATTTAGAAACAAAAATAAACTAAACCAAGCATGCTTTCTAAGTAGAGCGGGTGTCCTCGTATATGTGGCCGACCTTACAACAAAAACGTGGGGTCGATGTGATTAATATCTATTAATTAATTACATTTAATAAAATATTTAGATAAGTCTTATCAATTGCTCAATGCCACCTAATCAAATTATTATTATGTTAAAATTACAAAACAAATAAAAGTGGTAAATTAGTATTTGTTTGACTACATTTTCTAAAGATGTATATTGAAATTGTAATTATTTTTAAATTTTGATTAAAAAATTAAGGAATATATATATATATTTTTTCAAAATTTAAAAGTTTGGAAGTGATTTTTTTTTTTTTTTTAAAAAAAGATAAATGCATTTTGTATAAGAAATTTTATTTTTGATAAGGAAGTTTCTATTTTTAAAATTTTAAAACAATTGTAATGTCGCAAGGGAGCCATGGGAGACTTTCTTTCATATTTTGATGGTTATGTTAATAATTGTCAATCCTAGGCTTCAAGATGGAAGATTAGTAACTCTTTGATAATCTTTTTAAAATTTTAACAGTTTTGAAGATTAATTTTTTTTTATCATCTTAATAATAAAAAAATAGTTTTTTTTAACATACTTTTTCAATAAAAATATTATATATTTATATACAATTCAAAAGTTTTCATTTTATTTATTATATTTTCAACTATTATTTATATTGGAAATAAGTTTGGTAATCCAAGTGGGCTAACCTAAACTGACCCAATAAAAATAAAAATAAAAATGAGAGTAGATGGAATTTCCGAAACGGCATCTCCATTTTTTTCTTTGTCCACTTCAAGTAGGCTTTACAGTGCAAACATTAACATCTCACATTGCAATAATTGATGTTGTTGTAAACACTACGAGTGGGTGTTTAATAAATTAACTAAATAATAAAGTGACTTAATAACTTAATTTAAGTTATTAAATAAGTTAAACATGTTTAATAAATTAATTTAATTATGATTTAAAGTAAAAAAAATAACTTTTAAGTAACAAATAAAAATAATTTATTTATTTTTAAATTAATACTTTTATTTTATATTTTAATCTCATTGATTTAAAATAAGTTTTAAGTTAATTTTATGAATATTAAGAATTAAGTAATAAATTTTAATTTAAGAATATAATTTAATTTAATTTAAAATCAACTTTACTGAATACCATATATATATATATAGAATTGTAGTGGTCCCTCATGAACAATGAATTAGGAGGCCAAGTTGAAATATGGGACCAAGTTAATTGATAAGTTGCATTGATTTTCTTATTTGATATGAAGTCTAAGTAGGAATGTGTGGAGATTCCAATCATTCCATTGGATTTTGTCGTATTGAACCTATTCATACTCGAAAACTTCCACGCTACTCCCATCACCCATGTGACCTGAGCATGGTCTTCCCCATAATTGAGGTCTCATTTCCTTAATAATCACTTCACCAAATTGTGATTGGGGTTGGTAGGTCTAAACGCCAACTCACCCACAATTAATTATAAAATGATGGGAGAATTACCTATAGGGTGGGTATGGGTGCTTTATATATTTCATTGTGAAGTCAAGTATATATTATGGGTGATAATTCCTTAGTTTTTCTTTTCTTCATTTTATCTTTTTCTTTTCTAATTATTATTATTTTAAAGGTATTATAAATAACTTATTTAAAATAATAATAATAATAATAATAATAATAATAATAATAATAATAACAATATAATTTTAAAATTATTATTTCATTCTAATAATTAAAAACATAAATTTATTATATTTTTATTAAGTAGATTTCATAAGAAAATATTAAAATAAATTTTTTTATATCTTTTTGTTAAATAGATTTTAGAAATTTTGAGTTGTTTAATTTACAATATAATTATTCAAAAAAATATTATAACAAAAAATTTATTTTTATAATTGTTAGAACAAGAAATTAAGACATGTTGTAATATATTGTACTTTTAATATACTTATGTTGTAAGTTCAATACACAAGTGTATCTACAACTTACATTTTTTTTTCTAATTATTATTATTATTATTATTATTATCAAATAAAAATAATATTAATATATATAAATAAAGCAATAATTAATTATAAAATACTATTTCATTAATTATTATTTTAAAAATATTATAAAATAACTTATCCAAAATAATAATAATAATAATAATATAATATTATTTTACAAATTATTGTTTTTTTTCTTATAATTAAAATTTTAAATTTATTATATTTTTAATTATATAGATTTTATAAATTTTGAAATGTTTAATTTTGTGATATAACAATTAAGAAAATATTACAATAAAAATATTTGTTTTTATATTTTTTATTACATAGATTTCCTAAATTTTGTTACTAGTTTTACAATATGAAAATATTATAATTAAATAGAATTCAAAAATTTTGAATTGCTTAAATTTGTAATATAATTATTAAGAAAGTATTATAATAATCTTTTTTAAACTGTTAAAAAGCGAAACTAAGACATGTTGTTGCAATGTATTATACTTTTAGTATACTTATGTTGTAAGTTTCATATATAAGTAGCATACCTATTAAATAAGAATAATATTAATAGTAATAAATATAAATAATATATCAATTAATTATAAATTATTGTTTCTTTAATTATTACTTTAAAGATATTATAAATAACTTATCCAAAATAATAATAATAATAATAATATATAACATAATAATTTTACAAATGATGGTTTCATTTTAATAACTAAAAATATAAAGTTGTTATATTTTTTATTATATAGATTTCATAAATTTTGAAAATTTTTATTTTCCAATATAACTATTCATAGCAATCATTTTTATAATGAAAATTATAAAGTTTAAAAAAAAATGTCTTCTAATGTTAATTATAGTAAAGAGAATTTTAAAGAGTATAAGACAACAATTCACAATTGTTTGTTCTTAAAAAACAAAAATTAAATTAAGTTATATTTTAATGTATTACATATTTAAAATATTAATATTTAAAACCAATGTATTTTTGTCCTATCTATAACTAGGATATAATATTGATTATATTAATAATATAAAACTAAGATCATAAATAATAATATTAATGAGGTGTTCACGATAATAACAATAATAATAATTTAATTAGTCTTAATGTAGCACATAAAGCGTAAAAGGCAAAATAAATAAGAATAATTTTTTAATAAAGCTTAAATGCCTTAAGAATTAAAAAGAAAAAGAAATTATCTTTTAAGGATTTTTGCCGTATTAATAATAAAAATATAATAATATTATTCTTAATATAATATTAAAAATATGAATAATATAAATAGATAATATTAATAAATAACATGAATAACTCAATATTAATATTAATGGTTAATAATAATAATGTGTAAAGAAGTGTAAAAGAAAAACAACAAAAGGCAAAGTTAAATGAGAATAAGAGGAAAAAGACAAAATGGGAGGGGTTGGCAGATAACACCATAGAATTAGTATTCTAGATATCTTGCTTTTCAATTTAGATAGTAAGGACTGAATCCAAGTTACTTTAATTAGCAATGAGTTTAGCCAAACTTCAACATTCCGCCTCTATGCTGGAACGAGAAACTATTTGTTGTTTTTTGGAATGCCAAGACACAATATTATTGTAAAAGAAGACAATGACTTGAAACTGATCGTCTATCATCATGGTCAGAACCCTAACTAGCATCAGAAAATCCAACTAAACTCAACTTAGCAGCTTTCTTTAGATGAATGCCACAATCCATGGTCGCTCTTAAGTACCTTAAAAAAAATTTTAACATACTTTTTCAATAAAAATATTATATATTTATATACAATTCAAAAGTTTTCATTTTATTTATTATATTTTCAACTATTGTTTATATTGGAAATAAGCTTGGTAATCCAAGTGGGCTAACCTCAACTGACCCAATAAAAATAAAAATGAGAGGAGTAGATGGAATTTCCGAAACGGAATTTCCGTTTTTTTCTTTGTCCACTTCAAGTAGGCTCTTACAGTGCAAACATTAACATCTCACAATGCAATAATTGATGTTGTTGTGAACACTATGAGCGGGTGTTTAATAAATTAACTAAATAATAAAGTGACTTAATAACTTAATTTAAGTTATTAAATAAGTTAAACATGTTTAATAAATTAATTTAATTATGATTTAAAATAAAAAAAATAACTTTAGGTAACAAATAAAAATAATTAATTTATTTTTAAGTTAATGTTTTTATTTTACATTTTTAATCTCATTTATTGTAGTTACTTCCACGACCTCTTTTTCTATTCCATGACTTTTATTATTATTCAACCGTTTTTATCTTAATTATAATTTATAAAGATAAAAATATCAATTTGATGATTTAAAATAAGTTTTAAGTTAATTTTATGAATATTAAGAATTAAGTAATAAATTTTAATTTAATAATATAATTTAATTTAAAATCAACTTTACCTAATATTTATATATATATATATATATATATATATATATATATATATATATATATATATAATAGAATTGTAGTGGTCCCTCGTGAATAATGAATTAGGAGGCCAAGTTGAAATATGGGACCAAGTTAATTGATAAGTTGCATTGATTTTCTTATTTGATATGAAGTCTAAGTAGGAATGTGTGGAGATTCCAATCATTCCAATGGGTGGAAGAATAAGGCTCACATTGGATTTTGTCGTATTGAACCTATTCATACTCGAAAACTTCCACGCTACTCCCATCACCCATGTGACCTGAGCATGGTCTTCCCCATAATTGAGGTCTCATTTCCTTAATAATCACTTCACCAAATTGTGATTGGGGTTGGTAGGTCTAAACGCCAACTCACCCACAATTAATTATAAAATGATGGGAGAATTACCTATAGGGTGGGTATGGGTGCTTTATATATTTCATTGTGAAGTCAAGTATATATTATGGGTGATAATTCCTTAGTTTTTCTTTTCTTCATTTTATCTTTTTCTTTTCTAATTATTATTATTTTAAAGGTATTATAAATAACTTATTTAAAATAATAATAATAATAATAATAATAACAATATAATTTTAAAATTATTATTTCATTCTAATAATTAAAAACATAAATTTATTATATTTTTATTAAGTAGATTTCATAAGAAAATATTAAAATAATTTTTTTTTATTAAATAGATTTTAGAAATTTTGAGTTGTTTAATTTTATTCAAAAAAATATTATAATAAAAATTATTTTTATAATTGTTAGAACAAGAAAAAAGATATGTTGTAAAATATTGTACTTTTAACATACTTATTGTCACGTCCCAAAACCCACTCGAAGGGCATGACGGTCATTTCACACATCAAGCCTAAACATACTTATTGTCACGTCCCAAAACCCACTCGAAGGGCATGACGGTCATTTCACACATTAAGCTTAAAGGCGTATTGTAACTAAAAAGAAATTTACCAATTACCAAATTCCTATTCAGAGTAGTATGACAAAAATTCTAAAATCTCCAAGTATCAACTTTAAAAAAACTAACACATCAATCAAAGTGTTATTGTCCAAATAACTCCAAATTCAAATAATTTAAACGAAAAATAAATTTTAACATCTAAACAATGTCCAAAATAAAGTTTGAACCAAAATCCTAACAAAGAAAAATTCCCAAGTCTCGCCCGAATTAAAAGTACCTGAAAAATTATCAACAAAGGGGCATGAGTTTAAAGCTCAATAAGGAACATCAATGCAATTTCATGGATCAAACATTTTCAATTGTGCTTGCAAATAGGAGATATAACATATACTTATTTTCATAAGAACTTTTGAGTTCGAAATACTAATACATTCAAACTTTTCAACAAACTTTTTCATATCCATTTCAAAACAATTTCTCATCAAAACCAAATCAAATGCATTCAAAATATCTTACTTTGGTTAGCAAATAACAAATGGTGCCCAATTAGGTGGGACTTCACAAATGAGTGACTAGTTTCAAATTTGTTCCATTTAAAGTGAACAAAACCAAACGTAAACAATTATAATCCGTTGACTAGGGATCATAAGGTCAACTATTATAACCCGTTGACTAGGGCCATAAGGTCAACTATTATAACCCGTTGACTAAGGCCATATAATATCAACTATTATAACCCGTTGACTAGGGTCATAGGAACTAGAGTCAAACACTTTATTTCATTAATTCAAACTTGTAGAACAAAATATCATATCTCTAAAATTTTTCACTTTTCATAAATAAACAAAGAAGATTCTCAAATATACTTACCATACAAAACACATATTTGATCTATGCAAAAAGATAAAATTAATATTTTTACACTTTTCAAAATACAATATAAAAAGGAAATTATTTTCTTCTATAAAAATCTGCATTAATTACCCTTACCTTGAAGAAGCACTCAAAATCTTTAAGTATAATTAACTCTGAATAATTTCTCCTCACCTAACAGAATATCATACACAATATTGATTATTGATTATTTATCTAAATATATAAATTTGAAAATCCTAAAAATATTTTATTTAGTATTAGGGATCCTAATTAACTTCTCATATTAATATTATTACCATCCAATATTATTTTCAACTTCCTAAACAATAATTTATTTCCTTTTTTCTAACTTATCTAAAATAAATCTTTTAAGAATATTTATTTGCAATAAATATTATTACTATTTAATTTGTTCCTTGTTTCTAACTTATCTAAATTAATTCTTTTAAGAATATTTATTTGCATTAAAGTATTATTACTATTATTTAAATTTCCTACCGAAACTTAACAAATACCCCATGCAATTTTTTTTTTTTTTTTCAACATGTCAAATCCTTCCTACGCTTCTTTCATCATTTTTTTTTCCTCTCTAAAGTCAAAACTTTTAACCTCTATACTCACAATTTTATGTAATTTTCACATCCAAAACTATATAATTTTTTATTTATTTATCTAGATCTATTCATTTGAGTAATCAAAATTTATTGATTTCCATTAATAAATCAAACTATGTTCATAAATTTTTAATCTTTTTACCTAGAAATTAATTAAACGAACTCTAATCAAAATTGAGATATTCCAAATAATATCTAAAGTGTTTAAAACTAATTAACGAATATAAAATATTAATTTAAGGATTAAAATTTTACTTGAAAAATTGATCTTCAAACCCTAAACCTCCAAATCTTGAGCCCTATGCTCTCTGATCTTTCTGATCTCTATGTAAAAGGGTTTTCTGAATAGAGAAGATAGGAAAAGCCTAATATATATACAGGGATTTTAAATACAAAAAGACATTTTTACCCTTATTAAATTACTTTAACTAATTATTAGTTTCTAAATTACAATTTTACCCCTAAATTGGGTTTGGGGCATTAGAGAGCCCCTTTGGGTTCAAAGCAGACAATATCTACACGGTTGGGAGCGGGTTGTCACAAATGGTCTCAGAGCCGATCCTCGACCTCGATGTGGGGGTTTGTTTACCCCGTAAGGGGTATTTGTCTATTTGACCTCGCAATCTCATGGGACACAACGAGGACGTTGTGTTTGCATGGGGGGTGTTTGTTATGTCCCACATCGAATAGAGAAGAATGTTCCTGACTCTATATATGTAGAGACTCTTCTTAACCAAGTAGACGCGTTTTAAAACCGTGAGGGCCCCTTTTGGTTCAAAGCGGACAATATCTACATGGTTGGGAGCGGGTCATCACAAATGGTATCAGAGCCGATCCCCGACCCCAGTGTGGGGGTTTGTTTGGCCTCGTAAGGGGTGTTTGTCTGTTTGGCCCCATAATCCCATGGGATACAACGAGGACGTTGTGTCTACATGAGGGGGTGTTTGTGATGTCCCACATCGGATATGGGAGAATGTTCTTAGCGCTATATATGTAGAGACTCTTCTTAACAAAGTAGACGCGTTTTAAAGCCGTGAGGGTCCCCTTGGGCCCAAAGCGAACAATATCTACATGGTTGGGTGCGGGTCCTTACACTTATATTGTAAATTCAATACACAAGTATTGTATCTGCAATTTACATATTTTTTTTTTCTAATTATTATTATTATTATTATTAACCTATCGAATAAAAATAATATATATATATATATATATATATATATATATATATATATATATATATATATATATATATATATATATATATATATATATATATATATATATATATATATATATATATATATAATGCAATAATTAATTAAATTACTATTTCATTAATTATTATTTTAAAAATATTATAAAATAACTTATCCAAAATAATAATAATAATAATAATAATAATATAATATAATTATTTTAGAAATTATTGTTTTTTTCTTATAATTAAAAATATAAATTTATTATATATTTAATTATATAGATTTCATAAATTTTGAAATGTTTAATTTTGTGATATAACAATTAAGAAAATATTACAATAAAAATATTTGTTTTTATATTTTTTATTACATAGATTTCCTAAATTTTGTTACTAGTTTTACAATATGGAAAAAGTATAATTAAATAGAATTAAAAATTTTTGAATTGTTTAAATTTATAATATAATTATTAAGAAAATATTATAATAGCCTTTTTTTAATTGATAAAAAGTGAAACTAAGGCATGTTGTTGTAATGTATTATACTTTTAGTATACTTATGTTGTAAGTTCAATGTATAAGTATCATACCTATTAAATAAGAATAATATTAATAGTAATAAATATAAATAATATATCAATTAATTATAAATTATTGTTTCTTTAATTATTATTTTAAAGACATTATAAATAACTTATCCAAAATAGTAATAATAATAATATAACATAATAATTTTACAAATGATGGTTTCATTTTAATAACTAAAAATATAAAGTTGTTATATTTTTTATTATATAGATTTCATAAATTTTGAAATTTTAAATTTTCCAATATAGCTATTCATAGCAATCATTTTTATAATGAAAATTATAAAGTTTTTTAAAAAATGTCTTCTAATGTTAATTATAGTGAAGAGAATTTTAAAGAGTATAAGACAACAATTCACAATTGTTTGTTCTTAAAAAATAAAAATTAAACTAAGTTATATTTTAATGTATTACATATTTAAAATATTAATATTTAAAATCAATGTATTTTTGTCCTATCTATAACTAGGATATAATACTAATTGTATTAATAATATTAATAATATAAAACTAAGATCATAAATAATAATATTAATGAGGTGTTCACGATAATAACAATAATAATAATTTAATTTGTATTAATGTAGCACATAAAGCATAAAAGGCAAAATAAATAAGAATATTTTTTTAATAAAGCTTAAATGCCTTAAGAATTAAAAAAAAAAATAGAAATTATCTTTTAGGGATTTTTGTAGTATTAATACTAAATATATAATAATATTATTCTTAATATAATATTAAAAATATGAATAATATAAATAGATAATATTAATAAATAACATGAATAACTCAATATTAATATTATAAATAATAATATTAATAGTTAATAATAATAATAATGTGTAAAGAAGTATAAAAGAAAAACAATAAAAGGTAAAGTTAAATGAGAATAAGAGGAAAAAAACAAAATGGGGGGTTGGTAGATAACACCATAGAACTAGTATTCTAGGTATCTTGCTTTACAATTTAGATTGTAAGGAAATCCAAGTTACTTTAGCAACCAGTTTAGCCAAACTTCAACATTCCGCCTCTATGCTGGAACGAGAAATTATTTGTTGTTTTCTGGAATGCCAAGACACAATATTATTGTAAAAGAAGACAGTGCCTTGAAACTGATCGTCTATCGTCATGGTCAGAACCCTAACTAGCATCAGAAAATCCAACTAAACTCAACTTAGCAGCTTTCTTTAGATGAATGCCATAATCCATGGTTGCTCTTAAGTACTTTAAAATACGTTTTACAGTCTTCTAATGCTTATTTGTAAGCTTTTGCATAAACTGACAAACTTTATTGACACTATATGCCAATTCAGGTCTAGTTACAATAACATATTGTAAAGCTCTTACTATACTTCTATATAGTTGGGCATCTTCAACAAGAATTGCCACCTTGGGAATTACTCGTTAGGGTTTGAACCCCAATTAGCATCATAAAATTCAACTAAACTCAACTTAGCAACTTTCTTTAGATGAATGCCATAATCTATGGTCGCTCTTAAGTACCTCAAAATATATTTTAGAGTCTTCAATGCTCATTTGTAGGCTTTTGCATAAATCCACAAACTTTATTAACATTGTATGTCAATTCATGTTTAGTTATAGTAACATATTGTAAAACTCCTACTATACTTCTGTATAGTTGGGCATCTTCAATAGGAACTGACATCTTGGGAACTAATAATCAGGGTTTGAACCCCAATTAGCACTAAAAAAATCCAACTAAACTCAACTTAGCAGCTTTCTTTAAATGAATGTCATAATCCATGGTCGCTCTTAAGTACCTTAAAATACGTTTTACAGCCTTCCAGTGCTTATTTGTAGGCTTTTGCATAAACCAACAAACTTTATAGACACTCTATGACAATTCAAGTCTAGTTACAATAACATAGTGTAAAGCTCCTACTATACTTTTGTATTGCTGGGCATCTTTAACAAGAATTGCCATCTTGGGAACTAATCATCAAAGTCTGAACCCTAATTAAGCATCAAAAAATCCAATTAAACTCAACTTAGCAGCTTTCTTTAGATAAATGCCATAATCCATGGTCGCCCTTAAGTACCTCAAAATACGTTTTATAACCTTCCAATGCTTATTTGTAGGCTTTTGTTTAAATCCACAAACTTTATTGACACTATATGTCAATTCAGGTCTAGTTACAGTAACATATTGTAAAACTCCTACACATTGTAAACCCAGTCAGTCTACATGAGGGTTTTTTTTTCTTTTTTTATCTGGAGAAAATGTAATGCAGAGCGAATGTTAATGAGGCTGTATATATGAACGGGACTAGAATAAAGTTCATATTTTGTGAATTAGAAATAAGAATCTTTTTTCCTTTGCAAGCCTTCTGCTATTTGTGTTGTTGTTGTTGTTCTTCTTCTTCTTCTTCTCATGAAATATGCTGAAAGGAAGGAGAGAGGTAGAGATGCTGTATGTGGATTGTGGAAGAATAGATGCGGGGTGTGTTTGATTTGGAATCCGGGGGCTGGTAGAGTTTTGAATCTTTTGATTGAAGTCATATGGCATCCGCGCTTGCGTTCATACCATTTCTTATTCCTACATGAAACTAATTTTAACTTTAACATTTCATATGTGAAGGAAAATTCTTTTCCGTAAAAACTTAACAATATCTAAAGAAAAATTTTCTATTTTGCATGATGAACCAAATATATATATAAAAAAATTATTTTTCTCAATATTTATCAAAACATGGTCCAAATGCTTCCACCATGCCAGGCCCACAACCCAGACAAATTTTGGAATTTTGATTAGAGTACGACAGTTTTAAAAAGTAATTCCTAGATTACCGTAGTAGGTAAAATAATTCCAAATATATCGTAGTTTTGTCCAAGTAGGAAAAAGAAATAAATTGGAAATAAAAAATCATCTCTTCAAAAGACGATTTTAAAAAATATAAATAAATCGTCTTTTCAAGACAAAATAAATGAAATGAGAAATCGTCTCTTGAAGAAACAATTTTCAAAAATAAAAAATAAAAAATTAAGAAGTGAGAAATCGTCTATTCAAGAAACATTTCAAAAAATAAAAAATAAAAAAATAAACCAAGTGAGAAATCATCTCTTAAAGAGACGATTTGCACAAAAAATATATAAGTGAGACTCCCTCATATTCTTCCTAGCCAAAGTGAAAATAGTAATGATAATGATAACAAGGACGCCCTCTTGCTCGCTCTCCCAGTTAAAGAAAATTCAAGCTGCAAAAATTTTTCATTATGCAAAATATTATTATGTTAAAAGAATTGATAAATCCGAGCTTGCAAAATTTTCCATTATGCAAGACATTTTAAATTCATGGTCTTGTTCTCTTAAGGATAGAAAAACAATGTGTCATTCAATCCAAATATTTTATAGCAAAATTCTCCATATTCAAATGCCTAATCATCTCCATTATTAAACTTATTATTATTATTTTTTTTTTGTGGTGGAAATCATCACTTCAAGAGACGATTTTCATTACTTAATTTTTTTTTTGGGAAATCGTCTTTTTAAGAGACGATTTCTAATTGGTTAATTTATATTTATATATATATTTTGGTGGAAATCGTCTTTTCAAGAGACGATTTCAACTTCTTAATGGAATTGACTTTTTTTTTTTTTTAAATGTCATAAATCTTCTTTCGAAAATATGATTTAAAGTAATTTGGAAAGACTTTTTATAAAAAAAAAAAAAAATCATAAATTATATTTTGAAAAGACGATTTAAAAAAACAATTATCCTTCTCTCTTTCATGGCAGAAACTATCGTAAATTTGAAATTATTTTTCTCACCACAGTAATTTAAGAATTATTTTTTAAAATTATGGTATTCACAAATTTTCTACAGATCAGCATGGAAGCTACCATGACCACCCCGCGGAGATTTTGGACGTGGGTCCAAGGTGAGGACAAAAATGTCAATTTCCACACTTTCAAATATATTAATTTAATTAATATTTTTAGGACTTGAAGTCGACATTCAATCGTACCGATTACTTTAGTTTTTGAAAAGTTATTTGAATTTTTTTGAATTGTTTGATACGAGAAACGGAAATTTGCCATCGGAATTTACTTCCGACCCTCCGTAGGAGACACCAGGAATAAATTTCTCCTTTTCTTTATCTTTAACGTAAAATTACAGTCCATAGTGTTGAATATTCCAGGAATCCAAGTCTATTAGGAGACCGAATATATGCATTAGGGTTCGAACGCTGAATGTGAATGTGAATGTGAATGTGAAACACGCTGTTCTTATTGCTTGTGTGCCTTTTGCTTCTCTTGAAAGCGAAGGAAGCGAGCCAAAAAAAAGCAGTGCACGTGTTGACATTAGGGGTGTAGTTGAGTTGGAATCCAAGTGCCCATTGTTCACGGTACGGAGTCCAATTGGCATATACTTGGGTTTATGCCATTTCCCCTTTGCTCAAGTAAAATGACGTCGGAGGAAAAAGCACTTATATCGGGAGGGTGGGAATCCATTTTGAATCCACCCCCTATCAAAATCCACTTATATCGGGAGGGAGGTAATGAAGTTTACTGATTCCCATTCCATCATGAATCATGAAACCATTCATCATGCCATTATGCCATTATCCATGCCCATAATCACACCATTTTCATAGCACGAGATTCAAGGAGTGGTTCTTATTTTAAAACTTGATAAGCGGTGTTGATTTTCTTATTAAAATTTGTGGCATGAGTTGGGGGACATGGAAAATTGGCAAGAGGACACATTCAAAGAACGCAGAAAGTGAAAAAGAAAATCCAATTCAATATTTGAAAGAATCCAGGGTCTCTCATGTGACCTTCGTGGCCCTCTGGGCCCTTACTTTTGGCAAATCTTCGCATCTTGTGCTCCAACCTCTAATTCCGTTGTGTTTTAACTTTTACCCTCACAACCTCTCCATCTCTCATCTACATGTCTTCCAACTGTTTGATGTTTGAATTTCAATTCAGACTTACAATTTTTTATAAGATTGGTAGTCTATTAGTATTATTATTTATTAGAAGGACAAAAATTAATCAATGGTTGGACCAAAATTTATTTCTAGAAGGTCTCTGATGAATAATTGAGGCCCTAAAACCAATAGAAAGAAATGTAAGTTGGACGAATTTCATGGGTTATGACTTATGACTGGAAAAAGGAAAGGAGGATGAAAGACATAAAATTGGGGTTGCTTGTTCCTCAAGCATAGAAAGGAAGAGAGAGGGGCTTGAAGTTTTTGATAAGCTATATACACTTCATGGGGGAATGTGTGGATATTCCATTGGATCCGTACTAAAAGTCTAAAATAAGCAGACCGACTACAGAGCCATTGATCTTGACTTTGTTACTAGGACGAACCCACAGTCTCCTCCATCCCATGCGAGGAGGGACCACCGGCCCTTCTCTCCCGTAATTAAATCATCTTGGTTTCCTTATTAAATAACTTTGCGTTAAATTCATTTTACCCCTCAACCTTCCATCTTTTACACTTTCCCTCTCACCTCACTTTCCTTTTCAAATTTATTCAAATACAATCCTTTGCACTCCTAAAATAAAAAGAAAACCGACTGAAATACAAAAGAAAATAATTACTATATTTTGAAGGTATTTAAAAATTTTCATTTCATAATTGTTAATTCAAAATCGATTTTATCCAAAATTTCATATTAATATTCGAATAAAGATACAAAAAATTATTATTCTCTTATATAATTTTATAAAAAAGAAAATTGTATTGGGATTTAAATAATTTATAAAATAAAATATCAAGTTTTAAATGTGAGAGGATAAGGTGTAAAATAAATATTAATACTAACTAATAAAGTGTGAAATGTGGAGTCCACGTAGGCTCATCAGTGAACTCATTTCCCACCAAAATCACATCAAAGTGAAATGAAGTTGGTGAGGTTTGGTGGAGTTGATGATGACACCTCTCCATCTTCCCTTCAAGGGGAAAATAAATATTTAAAATTGTAGATGAACTTATAAAATTAATATATATATATATATATATATATATATATATATATATATATATATATATATATATATATATATATTTTAGAAAATAGTTCTTTTAAAAACATACGATGTTTTCTAAAAATATATTTTAAGACTCAGTTTGATAATTATTTTCGAGAATAATTTTCTATTTTTTAGAATAAAGAATCGAGAAAATATATTTGATGATGAAAAACTGTTTTTTGTTTTTGTTCTTAAATACAGAAAATAAGGTATTTTTAAAATTTTTTTAATTATTTTTACTTATTTTTTATGATTGTTTTTTAAAAAATAATTATATAAACATATAGAATAATTAAAAAGAAAGTATTAAATATAGAAATTATTTTTAAAATAAATTTATAAATATGTTAAAAGTATTTTAGGTTTTTAAATAAATTTTTATTCAACAAAATACTAAAAAATAGTTTTCAAAAACCATTTAAAATTTTTTTTAAAGATAATTATTAGATAGACCCTAGGTTTTTCACTTGTTTTTTAGACCATTTTAAAAAATTATGATACGATCACGATTAAAAATAAAATATTATATAAAAATAATTTTAATGTAAAAAAAATAGATTAATAACATTTCAAATTTTAAAATGGATTTTTATTTAAAAAATCATAAAACTATTTTTGAAATTTTTTTAAGAAATTATACTCCCCCTTGAGAAAAATGAAACATGGTCAAAAGCAAGACAGCAAATCAGTAGAGTAGGCGATCAAAGAAATATACAAATATAAAAATAAATTAATAAAATAATAATAAGGGAAGCTTTGGTCTTGGGAAGAGTGAGAATAGGGCAGTTGATAAGTTATCTCCACCGTGGCCCACTTGGAAAAATGAATGGTGGGAAGACTTTATTGTTTGTAAAGCAAAATTCAAACTTGAAAACTTGCGGTGTCTCCCATGTGACTTGTTCCATGCATGTGGTTTCATTTCCCACTCCATCCAGAAGAAATGAAGACTTTTTCTTTATATTATTATAAAATTAGCTAATTTTTTTTTTTTTTTTTTTGTGCTTTTGGTGTTTATATTTACATTTATCAAATTTCTTTAGACATCCATTTAGATTAATTTACATAAATCATAAAATTTTAGCTCTGCCCTGCATATACATTTTGGTAATTTACCATCTTGTCAGAATCTATGTCCAAGTTTGTTGCATAAAAGTCCAATTACTTAACCAATATAGTTGAAATTTGATACTCGTTTTTATCCCATTGCTCTAAAATATGGGTGAGTTGATTTGCACTTTGCCCATTTCAACTGCATAATTAATATTAATATTATATATTTTTTTGATAAAAATCAATATAAATAAAACTAGCATTTTATAGTACTTAATTAAAATGGTTGCCATTCTAACACCTTCCACATGCTCCAACCAAAAAAAAAAAAAAAAATTATTATTATAATAACAATGTGGTACCATTTGAAAATTTTAAAGTAAAGCTTTCATTGAGCTTAATGAGAAACATATAATATTTGTAGTTAAAATGATACCAACCCACACCCACCGCTTACTCCAACCAAAACAAAAGGAATGATAGAAATAATTAAGATGAATGCATGTGATGTAATACTTTCCACAACAATTTGCTTTGATTCTTAATTTTGTATGACTCATTAAGAGCTCGTTTGATAGTAATTCTAATAAGCGCTTTTCATATTTTTAATATTTAAAATTTTTAATTATTCAAGTATTAAAATAATTAAAAACATTTTCTAGAATAACTATTAATCACATTCTAAATAAATAAGAATATACCTATTAAATATGAATAATAAGATACAATTATAATGTTTGATTTGATATGGAGATTAGTTAATTAGCTCATGAAAACAACACCATTACCTCATGAAAACAACTTATTCGTCTAGTCATTCCAACAAATTCAGGTACCCTTTGATTTGAAATGGTTAAGAATTCTATTAGAAATATTTTTAAATAAAATTATTAAGATTAATTTTGTATGACCTACTAAAAGCCTATTTGATAGTAATTTTAAGAAGCGTTTTTAATATTTTTAATACTTGAAAATTTTTATCATTCAAGTATTAAAATGGTTAAAAACGTTTTTTTTAGAATAACTATCAAACATACTCTAAACAAATAAGAATATCCCTATTAAATATGAATAACAAGATGCAATTATAATGTTTGATTTGATACGGGAGATTAGTCAATTAGCTCGAGAAAACAACACCTTTACCTCATGAAAACAACTTATTCGCCTAATCATTCCAACAAATTCAAGTACACTTTGATTTGAAATGATTAAGAATTCTATTAGAAATATTTTTAAATAAAATTATTAAGATTTATTTGTTGGGGTGATGGTGGAACAAACCTATAGTAATTCAAAGGAGGAAACAAGAAAATTTTGAATGGAAGTAAAAGAGATTTGTTTGTTTAGAGGCTTGCAAATTGCAATGTCCTAAAGACAGAATTTTGGCATCGTGTTCTTGATTGCAACAATAAATGGTGTCTGTCTTTCATGATACAACTCTCTTAAAAAATGATATAAAGAGGGCAATCTCCTTGTAAACCAAGTGTTGTGTCCCCTCCAAAGGTTGTGTCTCCTTCATTAAACATGTTCTTTTCATTCACCAAATTTCCAACATTATTTTGTGAACATTTTCAAAAACAGATGTCAAACATAACACCTGTTTGACAATTGCTTTAGAAAATAATTTTCTATTCTTTAAAACAAAGAAACAAGAAAATACATTTGAAAGATAGAAACTGTTTTTTGTTCTCTTCTTAAAAATAAAAAATAAGATGTTTTTAGAAAACACTTTTTAATTCTTCTATATTGTTTTCACTTGTTTTCTAAAATATGTTTAAAAAAATAATTATACAAGCATGTAGGATGATTAAAAATAAAACTTTATTTTTTAAATATATTAATTTTTTTAAAAATAAGTGAAAAAAATTTCTGGTTCCCAAACAAACTTTTATTTTATAAAACATCATAAATTAGTTTTCAAAAACTATTTTTGAAAACAATTATCAAATATGACCATAATTTAAAAAAAAATAGTTTTAAATTGTTTTCAAAAATAAATAATATTTCAAAACCCAAATATGAAAAAGAAATTTTCCTAGCTTGTTTACCAAGGTACTATACACTAACTTATAATACAAAAGTTTTCAATTTTTTTTTTAGTATTATGAATTGTTGCTATGAACATTCTTTAAAAAATAAAAATAAAACTATCTAAAATTTATTCTAAAAAAAAAATTAATTTTTAAAGAAATTTTCAAAAAATTAGTTTTTGTTAAAAGTTTATCAAACATGTTTTTTTAACTTAAAAAATTGTTTTCAAGAATAGTTTTCAAACAACATTTTAATTTTTAAATATAAATAAAAAATTTTATGATAATATTTTCTTTTTATGTTATAAAATAATAATAAAAAGATTTTTGAAAGACTTATCTCTTAAGTGATTATTCAAAATCATTTTTAAGTGGTTCTTTAGATTTTTAAAGCTATGTTTAATCATTTATGGAATATGTAATTTTTTTTTATATATATAGGAATGTGATTTCAAGCATTGAAGTCGCTTTTAATTGATCCCAATATCAGTCCCATGAGAAATAATAATTTTGGGCCTCTTAAATTTAAGTTTCAATTATTGGTAGATGTTTCATATGGGCGGTAAGGATTTATGCAAATAAAAATGAAGTGTATGGTTGGGAGGCAAATATTTAGAAACAAAAATAAACTAAACTAAGCATGCTTCTTGAGAAGAGCGGGTGTCCTCGTATATGTGGCTGACCTTACAACAAAGATGTGGGGTTGATGTGATTAATATCTATTAATTAATTACATTTAATAAAATATTTAGATAAGTCTTATCATTTGCTTAATGCCACCTAATCAAATTATTATTATGTTAAAATTACAAAACAAATAAAAGTGGGAAATTAGTATTTGTTTGGATACATTTTCTAAAGATGTATATTGAAATTGTAATGATTTTTAAAATTTGATTAAAAAATTAAGGAATATTGTTTTATTATTATTTCAAAGTTTAAAATTTTGGAAGTGATTTTTTTTAAAATAAGATAAATGTATTTTTGTATAAGAAATTTTATTTTTGATATGAAAGTTTCTATTTTTAAAAATTTTAAACAAGTGTAATGTCCCAAGCGAGCCATGGGAGACTTTCGTTCATATTTTGATGGTTATGTTAATAATAGTCAATCCTAGTGCAGACCCTCATTTTTTGTCTAAGTTTTTTGGTTATTTTTGGAGCATATTTTATCACATTTGAAGAGCTGGCAACATTTCATTTGGAGGGGGGGCCTCTTTATGCCAAGAGCAAGTTGCAAGGACGTGTGGCAAGAACACACCACCACCTTGCCATGGTGGTGGTCGAGATGGGACTTTTCTGAACGGATGACAGATGAGTAGAGAGGGAGTAGCAAAGCTAGTGAGAGCCGTGATGGGAAACGGGGAAAAAAAAAGATAAGAGTAGCAGCTTGGAAGAAAAACAAGGGGGTGAGCTAGCTATTGGGGAATGGAAAGAAAAACAAAGAAAGTTGGACTGAGCTGAAGAGGACGGTTCATGGGTGCTTCATTTTGGAGAGAATGAGAGAAAACAAAAAAGGAAAAGGTATAGAAGGTTCATACATGAGTGAGATTGCAGCTGGTAGTGCCTTCATTCCTCGCCACCACCACCACTTGCCCCTGGGCGTAGGAAAATGGAAGGATCAACTTGTCAAGCCCAATAGGCAGTGGCATGTGGTGACTCAACCAAAGGAGCAGCCAGTGATCAAGAACCAGGTGGTTATGCCTTCTACTTATGCTTCTTGAATCTCCACTGATCTCCTTGTCTATGAGTTTCCTAGGGCTATGTTTGATGATATTAATCAATTTTGCTCTTGCCATGATTATCCTGTTCACTTTGACATGTATGTTCTTATCGTTGTATATCCTGTTTGTCTTAGTGTTGATTTTCTTGCTTGTTTATTATCTTGATCATCGTGGAGCATGCTATCCTTGCTATATATCCATCTCGATTATCATATTTCTTGCTTATCTTGTGTGTAGATTTGGATGATATACATGTGCTTTGCATGACTGTTTGTTGCATGACTTCTCTCATTCCGTGTGATTGCATGAGTTGCTTGTCTATATGGGACACACAACTATCCCCTTATCTCCAAGTCCTTAGTCTCGGTCGACCTTGTTTTCCTTGATCTTGTATTTGATATGAGACTTGTTGCTTTGTTTGCTCTTCGATCAAGCTAGTGATTAGGAGTAGGGTCTAGCGATAGGCTATATCTATGTTTAGGAGCATTCAGAGGTGGCCGACACATTGATGTTTTTTGGAGTCTGAACTTTGAAGATTTGTATAACCCTGAGCTAGATTTTAGGATATTTGTGTGACCAGTGTGTTTTATTTTTAGTTTCATAGGATTTTCGGATGCACCCACACCACTCACTATGTACCTTAGATCGTTGATGAGTGATCGGAGTTGTGAAATATGCAAGCCATTAGGAGAGCTTTCACTATAGGAAACCCCATGGGATGTTGAGGTAGTGCATGTGTGGAGGTGATGACCACCTTGCATGGAAGCGTCTTGTCTCTTCGAAGGTGTGTAGAGAGTTGCATACCACCGGATGATACAATCGCTTCTGCTAGGGATCCTTTAAGTCCAACCATATTCTTTTAGAGCCACCTTGACCTTGTCGGTTGAGCCTTAGATCCTTTGATCGGGATTTCCTTTCCTACACATGGGTGAATCTGAGGGCCTTCAGAGCCTCTTTAGTTACAATTCATATCCAATACTCTATTTTTTTGTTTTCAGTTAAGAGTGCTTAGAGATCTATGCAAGTTTGAGTATCAATTGGACCACCTTTTGTCATGTAATGTTGACTCCTTCTAGTCTTTCGTTGAGTCTAGCATGCTTTCTTCTTAGGGCTTTAGATGGTCTTATTTTCTTGAGTTGACACATTATTTCGATTTGTTGTCACTTTTTACTTGACGTTTTGAGATATGTTCATTGATTATGCTCACTTTTTTACATTCTTCATGTGTCATGGGCTTGGTACTTCATTCTTTGGTCGATTTGCCTATTTCTATTTTCAACCCAATATTTTCATTATAGAAATGTGAAAGGCATGTGTTCACATTCACACCATTTTTGAGAGATTTGCCTTTATCACCTTATCATTTTTCTTTATGGAACTCGGGTTGAAAGTGAATTAGGGATATTTTGTTTTAAATGGAGTATCGATCTCATGACAGTATTGTTTTTCACACCTCATTCATTTTCTAGATTATTGATAGGAATTCTTTAGTCACATTTGTAGCCATCTCACAATGGACACCTTTATGACTTTAGAGTTTCTGTCATTTATCCAATTTTTGATTGCCATCACAGGACCATATATCATATGATGTGTTGTACTTTTGACTTGAGGCATTTATTCATTTGCACATTATGGTCTTGAGGCATGACCTATCATAGAGGATATTGAGCCTATTGACCTAGGATCAGAAGAACGACTTAGAAAATTCGAGACTATGACTCATTTCACCTTCTGATCAGAGTAGTACCATATCCATATCCATACCCATATCCATATCCTGACTTTATAGACTTGATGACCTACCCATTTTTGAGCCTAACATGACACCACCCCTTGGTACCATTATACGACTTTACTATCTTTGTTCACCTTAGCATACTATAGTGTCATTGCCTATTCCTTCCATCATTTTCTTTGATCTGACTAGGTAGAGTTCGAGATGGTTAGACCTGAGGTGAGCTTTGTATGATGATAGATGGATCATGATGAGAGGCTGGTTTGATTGCTTGATGATATTGCTGAGATAGAGGGGTTATCATCGAGCATCCAGATATGAGCCATTGCACATGACTTCAAAGAGTCGGGATGACTAGAGATGGTGATTTTATGAGACAATGGTGAGTGGCTTATGATGATAGAGTGAGGTGATTGTCAGAGGGCTTTGATGATTATCACAGAGCATCAGTGGGAGCTTTCACATGATTTCAGAGGAGTTGACATGGCTGTGTTTGATAAATGTCAATCTTTAGTATTGACTATGTGAGATCTTGAGGGTGTGATGTCTGTGGTTGTGGTTAAAGGATGGGTGGCCATTATTTCATGAGCCCATTTACCTTATCACCCTTACATATAGAGTTACCCATTGCTAACCCTTTGAGCCTCACACGAGCACCATAGCATTTTCTTTCATCGCCTCATTTACCTATTACACCGGGTTGGGAACCCTATAGTGCTTGCATGCTTTGATTAGATACGTCATGAGTTCTAGACCTGACATACATATTCAGGTCTCATCATTCACTCTTCATTGTGATATTTTCCATTTTGACATCATCTCATCACTTTTTCTGGAATCACATATCACCATTTGTGATATTCATTCTTTGTCTTTTCTTTCATAATTACTTACTAGACATTATCCTTGTTTCACCTTGAGTGGTGGTTTTTCACACGTCATTGCATGAAGGATTGTCACATTCTTTTCCCCCGTTCACCCCATGGGCAGTGGTTTAGAGATCTCAGTTTGAGAGGTTGTCTTGTTAGTGAGGATTCATGCTACATCTGTATGTGGTGAGGGTTTGATCATTTGGGTATGTATTTTCATGGGAGGTAATTCATTATTGATCAAAGTATGCGCAAAAAAAAAAAAACAAAAAAACAAAAAAAAAAAATAAATAAATAAAAATGACGTATTCTTCATTGTATTATTCTCCATTGAGCACATGTATGGATGTGCTGGTTTGCTTCATTAGGTTCATACGTTAGAGAGAGTTCATATGAGAGGTCACAATGACCTCCTATTTCTTTCTGAGATTCATCTTGATGTATATTTTGAGCGAAAGTATAAGTTTTTTTTTTTTCCATTTCTTTTTGTGAGAGGGCAAGTGACTTCTCTTTGGTATCTTTGGATCCTTGCTCTATCCATCATTCCATCAATTTATGATATGACTACTTTCCATACTTTGATGCAGGTTGACCATCACTCATTTTTCTATCTCTTTGCTTTCTTATAATCTTTATTTTATTACTCCATTTCACTCTACCTCATTTGATTTTTTTTTTTCTCATCATGCTTGATGTTTGACTTGGGTTCAACATCCACACATTATACTTGCTTATTTGATATGTTCATTCCTTTATCATTATTTTTCGTGTGGGAATCCTTAGGATTATATCATGCATGAGGGGTATGTGAATTATATCATTGGGATCTTTGAGCCTAGTTTCCTTTAATTTCTTTCACCCTATTACCTCAACCTATGTTACATCTCGTGTCTTAATTTATATCATGCTTGATGGCTCACAATGGGCAATACTTGAGATTGGTTGGAGATTATTTCTTGGAGCATGATGGATGGGGAGTTGAGGCGATGGATTACACTGGGGCATACCCTCCTCATCGATGATAGATTTTTGAGTTGATGACCTATACTGAGGCATAGTTTTCTTATTGATGATGGATTATTGGGATGACACCCTATACTGGGGCATGGCCAGTTCCCCTTTTCACTTGGGTTATGATGGATTAGGAGTTGTGGGATGACCCTACACTAGGGCATAGCCATTTCAGAGAGCACTTTTATTGGAGATACAATCACTCTACTGATATTTTACATTGGGAGACATTCCACTCATTGATGGTTGATTTTTGAGATGATGGTTTATTTTGAGACACAGTTGCTTCAGAAATTGTGCATGGTAAACATAACTATATTATTTTTTTGTGGAGCATGAGGTGATTAGGGTATGTTGAGGTTATATTGGTATATTCATTTTCAACATTGAGAGATGAGATAGACCTTATTATGATGACACATGCTGAGACATAACCCTCTCATTGGCGATGAACTTTGATTTATCTTGGAGTATAGACACTTCAGATGGTTTATACCTAGACATTTTCACTTCATTCACATTCATAGGGCCTAGGGATTCTAATTCATATGGATTATGTTGAAATGTTTCCATTTTTGGCACCAGGAGTAGAGATTGATTGATTTGTTGGCGTACACTAGGCATGATCTTCCTCAATAATTGTTGACTCGGATACACTATTTTATACTGGGACATAGTTAGGATGGAGAGTATTTTCCATTGGAGCATAGCCACCCTATTAGATCCTTTACACTAAGGTATATCCATCTTTTGGAGGGAGATCCGATTGATTCTTTAAGCTGGAGTATTTTACGAGTGATACAGAGATCATTGGATTATTTCATGTTATCCTCATTGCATACTAGGAAATAACCACTTTGTTGGATGTTTTGACATTGAGACTTGACTTCTTGATTATGATTGTTGTTTTCGATGGATTATGGAGCTATTGACACCTTGGGTTTAGTCTTCTCAGCATACTTGGATGATCTCTGATACCTACCTACCTTTCATTTCATACTCAGACATTCCACCCGTGATACTTTCATACTTATATCTATTCTACCAGAGCTTGATCATTACCTTATTTTATCTCACACATTTCACCATGACACATGACCTCACACTCTTCTCTCGATTAGGAGAAAATGTAGATCAATCCTCGATTTATTTGATTGCGTTTTCATACATCTTTTGGACTTTAGGTTCAACATCTTCCATGATGGCAAGGCTAGATAGATTGTTGATTTATTAGTGATGATGCTTTCATTTTGACACTTAGCATGTTGAGTGTTGATTTACTTACTCTTTGCGTTTTGAGCACTGGTCATCATTTGTTTTTATTCATCGTTTAGTTTTGTTTTGTTAGCATGGTATCATAATACATGGTCCTGTTTGGCATTATCTATTTGAGGTTGGACATTTTCATTACATAATGGATGAACATATTTCAAAACACATTAGTTTTAAGGCATTTTGTATCTTAGTTTGTTCACTGTTACATGTTGGGGCATACCCCCTTCTCCAAGAGCACCAGACTTTTCAACAGACTTCCATTCATCTTTTGATTTAGTTGTTGACCCTTGCGAGTTGCATACTGAGGCATACCCTCATTCCTTGGGATCATTAGGCCTTTCATAGGCTTGATTATCTTTTGACCTAGTTGTCGATCCTTATGAGTTGTCATATTGGGGTATATCCCATCTGGCTGAGTTTGCTTGCATCGTTATCTTAGTTATCCTCTAGCTTTAAGCCACTTGATTAGATCATCACCTTGTTAGTTCAGCTTGAGTTTCGGGATCGTACCTATATTGATCAGTCATCGTCTTGTCAGTTCAGTTTGAGTTTTTGGGACAACACCCATATTGATCGATCATTGTCTTGTTAGTTTGAATTTGAGTTTTTAGGGCTGCACCTATATCGATCAGTCATTATCCATGTTAGTTTGGGTTTGAGTTTTTCGGGACTACACCTATATCGATAGATCATTCATCTTGTGTTCAGTTCGAGTTAGGACCACACCTATATCGATTAGTCATTGTCCATGTTAGTTTGAGTTTGAGTTTTTTAGGACCGCACCTATATCAATCGATCATTTGTCTTGTCAGTTTGGGTTTGAGTTTCAGGTTCGCACCTATATCGATCGGTCATTGTTTTGTCAGTTTGAGTTTGAGTTTTTGGGACCACATCTATATTGATAGGTCATCTTCCATGTTGATTTGGGTTCACTTTGAGTTTCTAGGACCGCATCTATATCGATAGGTCATTCATCTTGTCAGTTGAGTTGAGTCTTGTTCGGCTTCAAGTCACGCTTGCCTAGTTGAGTCTATTAGGCCTTGAGCCACACCTTATCCTTCATTTGAGTTTTTTTTTTCCATGTATTGATCACTCCTTGTCTCAGTCATCTTTGTATTGTTCATTGTATCACGTTCTAGTGTTATTCATTGCATATACACTCCTCGCATCATCCATATCTTTGGCTAGAGTCTCGCCTTCCTAGTATGTGCCCTTAATCTTAAGCTTATCGTGTTATGTGTTTAGACCAAAATTCGGGATCTTTACTATTCTTCGGTACAGTTCACTTCATTCCATTCGCCTTTCACGTATCCGTGATCCATTCATTTCACTTGTAATCTCTACCGAAGAAGGACATATTTATAGACCCTTATTTTTTGTCTAAGTTTTTTGGTTATTTTTGGAACATATTTTTATCAACTTTGAGGAGTTGACAACATTTCATTTGGAGGGAGGAGACCTCTTTATGCCAGGAGCAAGCTGCATGGACGTGTGGTAAGAACACACCACCACCTTGCGATGGTGGTGGTTGAGATGAGACTTTTTATGAACAGATGACAGATAAGTAGAGAGGGAGTAGTAAAGTTAGTGAGAGTCGTGATGGGAAGCGGGAAAAAGAAAGATAAGAGTAGCAGCTTGGAAGAAAAACAGGGGGGGGGGGGGGGTGAGCTAGTTGCTGGGGAATGGAGAGAAACACAGAGAGAGTTAGACTGAGCCGAATAGGGCAATTCATGGGTGCTTCATTTTAGAGAGAATGAGAGAAAACCAAAAAGGAAAGGTATAGAAGGTTCATACATGAGTGAGATTGTAGCTGGTAGTGCCTTCATTCCTCGCCACCACCACCACCATTTGCCCCTGGGCGTAGGAAAATGGAAGGATCAGCTTGTTAAGCCCAACAGGCAGTGGCATGTGGTGACTCAACCAAAGGAGCAACCAGTGATCAAGAATCAGGTGGTTAAGCCTTCTACTTATGCATCCAGAATCTCCACTGATCTCCTTCTCTATGAGTTTCCTGGGGCTATGTTTGATGAATATCTGCAGGACAAACCCACAGTGTTCAAAGCAATATTTCCAAACCAAAGAAGAAGCCAACAAATTAATGAGGAAGAATGGAGGATTCAAATGATGCCCATGCAGTTCCTTTACCTTACCGTGTGGCCAGTAATAGACATGAGATCGAGAGTGAGATTGAATATACAAATCGAATGGCGTTCTGGGGGCCTTTGCTCATTCTCGGATTTTCTTTCGCTCTCTATAAATTCCTCTTGACGCCCAGAATTTCCGCCTCATCACCCTTGAACGCCCCAAAGTGCTGTTGCCTTTGGTGAAAGTCCCCATGATAGACTACACTTTAGCTTGTCTTGAGTTTGCTGGGATTGAGTAGGTTTTTGCCTTTTGCTGTGCGTATTCGAAATGTTTAATTTTGCAATATAACAATTAAGAAAATATTACAATAAAAATATTTGTTTTTATATTTTTTATTACATAGATTTCCTAAATTTTGTTACTAGTTTTGCAATATGGAAATATTGTAATTAAATAGAATTCAAAAAATTTTAATTGTTTAAATCTATAAAATAATTATTAAGAAAATATTATAATAACCTTTTTTAAATTGTTAAAAAGCGAAACTAAGACATGTTGCTGTAATGTATTATACTTTTAGTATACTTATGTTGTAAGTTCAATATATAAGTGTCGTAGCTATTAAATAAGAATAATATTAATAATAATAAATATAAATAATATAACAATTAATTATAAATTATTGTTTCTTTAATTATTATTTTAAAGATATTATAAATAACTTATCCATAATAATAATAATAATAATAATAATAATAATAATAATAATAATAATAATATATAACATAATAATTTTACAAATGATGGTTTCATTTTAATAACTAGAAATATAACGTTGTTATATTTTTTATTATATAGATTTCATAAATTTTGAAATGTTTAATTTTCCAATATAACTATTCATAACAATCATTTTTATAATGAAAATTATAAATTTTTCTTTAAAAATATCTTCTAATGTTAATTATAGTAAAGACAATTTTAAAGAGTATAAAACAACAATTCACAATTGTTTATTCTTAAAAAAATACAAATTAAATTAAGTTATATTTTAATGTATTATATATTTAAAATATTAATATTGTAAAATCAATATATTTTTGTCCTATCTATAACTAGGATATAATATTGATTGTATTAATCATATTAATAATATAAAACTAAGATCATAAATAATAATATTAATGAGGTGTTCATGATAATAACAATAATAATAATTTAATTAGTCTTAATGTAGCACATAAAGCATAAAAGGCAAAATAAATAAGAATAATTTTTTAATAAAGCTTAAATGCCTTAAGAATTAAAAAGCAATAGAAATTATCTTTTAGGGATTTTTGTAGTATTAATAATAAAAATATAATAATATTATTCTTAATATAATATTAAAAATATGAATAATATAAATAGATGATATTAATAAATAACATGAATAACTCAATATTAATATTATAAATAATAATATTAATAGTTAATAATAATAATGTGTAAAGAAGTATAAAAGAAAAAAAAATAAAGGGTAAAGTTAAATGAGAATAAAAGGAAAAAGACAAAATGGGAGGGGTTGGCAGATAACACCATAGAACTAATATTCTAGGTATCTTGCTTTACAATTTAGATAGTAAGGACTAAATCCAAGTTACTTGAGCAACCAGTTTAGCCAAACTTCAACATTCCACCTCTATGCTGGAATGAGAAACTATTTGCTCTTTTCTAGAATGCCAAGACACAATATTATTGTAAAATAAGATAGTGACTTGAAACTGATCGTCTATCATCATGGTCAGAACCCCAACTAGCATCAGAAAATCCAACCAACTCAACTTAGCAGCTTTCTTTAGATGAATGCCATAATCCATGGTCGCTCTTAAGTACCTTAAAATACGTTTTATAGTCTTCTAATGCTCATTTGTAAGCTTTTGCATAAACTGACAAACTTTATTGACACTATATGCCAATTCAGGTCTAGTTACAATAAATATTGTAAAGCTCTTTCTATACTGTTGTATAGTTGGGCATTTTCAATAGGAATTGCCACCTTGGGAACTAATCATTAGGGTTTGAATCCCAATTAGCATAATAAAATCCAACTAAACTCAACTTAACAACTTTCTTTAGATGAATGTCATAATCCATGGTCGCTCTTAAGTACCTCAAAAAATATTTTACAGTATGTATAAATCCACAAACTTTATTGACATTGTATGCCAATTCATGTTTAGTTACAGTAACATATTGCAAAGCTCCTACTACACTTTTGTATAGTTGGGCATTTTCAATAGGAACTGACATCTTGGGAACTAATAATTAGGGTTTTAACCCCCATTAGTACAAAAAAAATCCAATTAAACTCAACTTAGCAGCTTTCTTTAAATGAATGCCATAATCCATGACTCTTAAGTACCTTAAAATACGTTTTATAGCCTTCCAATGCTCATTTGTAGGCTTTTGCATAAACCAACAAACTTTATTGGCACTGTATGAAAATTCGGGTCTAGTTACAATAACATATTGTAAAGCTCTTGCTATACTTCTGTATAGTTGGGCATCTTCAACAGGAACTGCCATCTTGGGAACTAATCATCAAAGTTTGAACCCCAATTAAGCATCAGAAAATCCAACTAAACTCAACTTAGCAGCTTTCTTTAGATGAATGCCATAATCCATGGTTGATCTTAAGTACTTCAAAATACGTTTTACAACCTTCCAATGCTCATTTGTAGGCTTTTGCTTAAATCCACAAATTTTATTGACACAATATGCCAATTCAGGTCTAGTTATAGTAATATGTTGTAAAGCTCCTACTATACTTCTATATAGCTAGGCATGTTCAATAGGAACTTCCATCTTGGGAACTAATCATCAGGGTCTGAACCCCATTTAGCATAATAAAATCCAACTAAACTCAACTTAGAACCTTTATTTAGATGAATGTCATAACCCATGGTCACTCTTAAGTATCTCAAAATACTTTTTACAACATTCCAATGTTCATTTGTAGGCTTTTGCATAAACCGACAAACTTTATTGACACTGTATGCCAATTCAGGTCTAGTTACAATAACATATTGTAAAACTCCTACTATACTTCTACATAGTTGGGCATCTTCAATAGGAACTACCATCTTGGGAACTAACTATCAAGATTTGAACCCTAATTAGCATAAGAAAATCTAATTAAACTCAACCTAGTAGCTTTCTTTAGATGAATGCCATAATCCATGGTCACTCATAAGTACCTCAAAATGCGTTTTACAACCTTCCAATGCCCACTTGTAGGCTTTTGCATAAACCGAAAAACTTTGTTAACACTATATGCCAATTCAGGTATAGTTACAGTAACATATTGTAAAGATCCTACTATACTTTTGTATAACTTGGCATTTTTAACAGGAACTATCATCTTGGGAACTAATAATCAAGGTCTGAACCCCAATTAGCATAAGAATATCCAACTAAACTCAATTTGGCAACTTTTTTTAGAGGAATACCATAATCCATGGTTGCTTTTAAGTATCTCAAAATAAGTTTTATAGTCTTCCAATGCTCATTTGTAGGCTTTTGTATAAATCCACAAACTTTATTGACATTATATGTCAATTCATGTCTAGTTACAGTAACATATTGTGAAGCTCCTACTATACTTTTGTATAGTTAGGCATCTTCAATAGGAATTGCTATCTTGGGAACTAATAATCAGGGTCTGAACCCCAATTAGCACAAACAAAAAAAAAAAAATCTAAGTAAACTCAACTTGGCAGCTTTCTTTAGATGAATGTCGTAATCCAATGTCACTCTTAAGTACCTCAAAATACATTTTACAGCCTTGCAATGCTCATTTGTAGGCTTTTGCATAAACCAACAAATTTTATTGACACTGTATGACAATTTAGGTCTAGTTACAATAACATAGTGTAAACTCCCTACTATACTTTTGTATAGCGTGGGAGCTGCCATGACCACCCGCGGAGATTTTGGACGTGGGTCCACCAGGTGAGGACAAAAATGCCAATTTCCACACTTTCAAATATATGAATTTAATTAATATTTTTAGGACTTGAAGTCGGCATTCAATCGTACCGATTATTTTGGTTTTTGAACTGCCATCGGACTTTACTTCCGACCCTCCGTAGGAGACACCAGGAATAAATTTCTCCTTTTCTTTATCTTTAACGTAAAATTCCAGTCCATAGTGTTGAATATACCAGGAATCCAAGTCTATTAGGAGACCGAATATATGCATTAGGGTTCGAACGCTGAATGTGAATGTGAATTTGAAACACGCTATTCTTATTGTTTGTGTGCCTTGAAAGCGAAGGAAAAGAAAGAAAGAAGTTACACGGCAGTGCACGTGTCGACATTAGGGGTGTAGTTGAGTTGGGATCCAAGTGCCCATTGTTCACGGTACGGAGTCAAATTGGCATATACTTGGGTTTATGCCATTTCCCCTTTGCTCAAGTAAAATGACGTCGGAGGAAAAAGCACTTATATCGGGAGGGTGGGAATTCATTTCGAATCCACCCCCTATCAAAATCCACTTATATCGGGAGGGAGGTAATGAAGTTTACTGATTCCCATTCCATCATGAATCATGAAACCCATTCATCATGCCATTATGCCATTATGCCATGCCCATAATCACACCATTTTCATAGCACAAGATTGAAGGAGTGGTTCCTATTTTAAAACTTGATAAGCAGTGTTGATTTTCTTATTAAAATTTGTGGCATGAGTCGGGGGACATGGAAAATTGGGAAGAGGGCACATTCAAAGAACGCAGAAAGTGGGGTCTGACATCAATATAACTAATGCCAAAAGGAAAATCCAATTCAATATTTGAAAGAATCCAGAGTCTCTCATGTGACCTTCGTGGCCCTGTGGGCCCTTACTTTTGGCAGATCTTGGCATCTTGTGCTCCAACCTCTAATGGATTTTTCTCAATAGTACGCTAATTTAAAAAAGTTATGCTTAAATTACTGTAATAGAAGAAGTTATTACAAATATACGGTAGTTTTTGCCACCTAGGAAAGAGGATTTGCCACTTAGGAGAGAGGAGAAAGGAGAGAAGTTCAGCGGATAATTTTTTTTTAAACCAAAATCATATTTTCAAATTTCAAAAGTCAAAGGGAAATCGTCTTTTCAAAAGATGAGTTCCATGAAAAAAAATTAGTATTTAAAAAAATTCCCCATTTACAAGGGAACTCGTCTCTTGAAGAGACAAGTTCCCTCGAGGAATTGTTGTTTTTTTTTTTTTTTTTAAATAATAATTTGGGAACCCACAGTCTCCTCCATCCAATGCGAGGAGGGACCACCGGCCCTTCTCTCCCGTAATTAAATCATCTTGGTTTCCTTATTAAATAACTTTGCGTTAAATTCATTTTACCCCTCAACCTTTTCCATGTTTTATGCTTTCCCCTTCACCTCTAAGACTCAACACTTTCCTTTTCAAATTTATCCAAATACAACCCTTCGCACTCCTAAAATAAAAAGAAAACCGACTGAAATACAAAAGAAAATAACTATTGCTCAAATTTGAAGCCACTTGAAAATCATGAATAGTCATATACATATCTTTTCAAAATAAAAAATTAAAATTAATAATTAATCATATAAATATCTATTTAAAATAAAAAATTAAAACTAATACTTACTATATTTCATTATTTTGAAGGTATTTAAAATTTTTTATTTCATAACTGTTAATTCAAAATTGATTTTATCCAATTTTATATTAATATTTGAATAAAGATATAAAAAAATATTATTCTCTTTTATAATTTCATAAAAAAATTAATAAATTTATACAATAAAAGATCGAGTTTTAAACGGGGGAGGATAAAGTGTAAAATAAAGGTAAGGTTGAAAAGTAGATTGATTGGATTAGCCAACAAATCAAAAGGAAGGAAATGTATTTGAAATGGGTGTTGTTTTATAAAAGGTGAGATTAATTTTATTGCTCTTTTTAAATATTTTAATTAAATATATCTCATTTTTATTGATTTTAAATTTTAATAAATATTTTTTTATCTTTTTCATTTTTTTTCCTTTAATTTAAAATAAGAAAAATATTTGAAAAAATTAAAAATGACTTGGGGATAGAAAAGTTTAAGGGAGGGGAGTAAAATTAAAAATATGAATACTAACTAATAAAGTGTGAAATGTGGAGTCCACGTAGGTTCATCAGTGAACTCATTTCCCACCAAAATCACATCAAAGTGAAATTAAGTTGGTGAGATTTGGTGGAGTTGATGATGACACCTCTCCATCTTCCCTTCAAGGGGAAAATAAATATTTAAAATTGTAGATGGACTTATAAAATTAAAATGGGTGGTCTCTCTTTTTTGTCATTTAATATTTCTAACAACTCCTCAATAGTACTAAATTGAAGTAGTTTAATACTCCATTGGCATTAATTTCTCATTTCTCATTAGTTTTTCTTCCCTAGCATGATGAAAACCCCTCCTGATTTGTGTGATAATTTTTTTTTTATTATTTATAGAAAATAGTTCTTTTAAAAACTTTTGATGTTTTCTAAAAATATATTTTAGGACTCAATTTGATAATTGTTTTAGAAAATAATTTTCTGCTCTTTAGAATAAAAAATCGGGAAAACATATTTGACAATGAAAAATTGTTTTTTATTTTTTGTTCTTAAATACAGAAAATAAGGTGTTTTTAATTTTTTAAAAAAATTATTTTTACTTATTTTTTATAATTGTTTTAAAAAAAAATTATATAAACATATATAATAATTAAAAATAAAGTATTAAATATAAAAATTATTTTTAAAATAAATTTAAAAATATGTTAAAAGTATTCAGGTTTCTAAATAAATTTTTATTCTACAAAATACTAAAAAATAGTTTTCAAAAACCGTTTTTAAAAAATTTTTTTTAAAAAATAATTACGAGATAGACCCTAGGTTTTTCACTTGTTTTTTAGACCATTTTAAAAAATTATGATACATCACATAATGATTAAAAACAAAATATTATATAAAAATAATTTTAATGTAAAAGCAAATAGATTAATAACACTTCAAATTTTAAAATAGGTTTTTATTTAAAAAATCATAAAACTATTTTTGAAAACTTTTTAAGAAATTATTTTTAGAAAATTGTTTCAAAAAACATCCCTAAACTTCCCCTAACAAGATACAATTTTCATATATATTTAAAACTTAGAATAAAAATAATAAACAATTCTGAATTCAAACTACTCCCCCTTGAGAAAAATGAAGCATGGCCAAAAGCAAGACAGCAGATCAGTAGAGTAGGCGATCAAAGAAATATACAAATATAAAAATAAATTAATAAAATAAAAATAAGGGAAGCTTTGGTATTGGGAAGAATGAGAATAGGGCAGTTGATAAGTTATCTCCACCGTGGCCCACTTGGAAACTTGCGGTGTCTCCCATGTGACTTGTTCCATGCAGCTGTTGTGGCATGCATGTGGTTTCATTTCCCACTCCATCCAGAAGAAATGAAGACTTTTTCTTTATATTATTATAAAATTAGCTAATAATTTTTTTATTTTTTTTTTATTTTTGTGTTTATATTTACATTTATCAAATATCTTTACCCATCCATTTAAATTAATTTACATAAATCATAAAATTCTAGCTCTGCCCTGCATATACATTTTGGTAATTTACCATCTTGTCAGAATCTATGTCCAAGTTTGTTGCATAAAAGTCCAATTACTTAACCAATATAGTTGAAATTTGATACTCATTTTTATCCCATTGCTCTAAAATATGGGTGAGTTGATTTCCACTTTGCCCATTTCAACTGCATAATTAATATTAATATTATATTTTTTTTTAATAAAAATCAATATAAATAAAACTAGCATTTTATAGTACTTAATTAAAATGGCTGCCATTCTAACACCTACCACATGCTCCAACCAAAAAAGAATTATAATAATTATTATTATAATAACAATGTGGTACCATTTGAAAATTTTAAAGTATAGCTTTCAATAAGCTTAATGAGAAAGAGATAATATTTGTAGTTAAAATGATACCAACCCCACACCCACCGCTTACTCCAATCAAAGCAGAAGGAATAATAGAAATAATTAAGATGGATGCATGTGATGTAATACTTTCCACAACAATTTGCTTTTATTCTTAATTTTGTATGACCCACTAAGAGCCCGTTTGATAGTAATTCTAATAAGCGCTTTTAATATTTTTAATATTTAAAAATTTTAATTATTCAAGTATTAAAATAGTTAAAAACATTTTTTAGAATAACTATCAAACACATTTTAAATAAATAAAATATACCTATTAAATATGAATAATAAGATACAATTATAATGTTTGATTTCACATGGAGATTAGTTAATTAACTCATGAAAACAACACCATTACCTCATGAAAATAACTTATTCGCCTAGTCATTCCAACAAATTCAGGTACCCTTTGATTTGAAATGGTTAAGAATTCTATTAGAAATATTTTTAAATAAAATTATTATGATTTATTTTGAGAGCATTTTAAAAAAATAGATGTCAAACATAAGACTTGTTTGACAATTGTTTTAGAGAATAATTTTTCATCCAAAACTACTCTTCAAAACGGTGGATCAAAATAGTGGGCTTCAAAACTACCTTCAAATTCAAAGACACTTGTACAAGAAGACAAACAACTTTCGGTGAATTCGAAAGATTTCAGATTCGCGGACTTCAAAGTAATTCAAATCCGTCTCTAAAAGTCTATATAAGGATTCATCTTCTCATTGTAAGATATCAAAAGTTTTAGAGAAAAGCTTAAAAAGAGAAAACAAGTGAGATTTCCCTCTATGATAGCCTTGTAATTGAGAAAGCTCTCAAATTCTATTGTAAAGCTCTTTGCAAAGATTGTAAGTTTCAAATTTTCAAAGTCCTTGTATATTTTGTCATTTTATTTCATGATTATTTGTTTAAATCTCAATTGCTTAGTGTTGGTCAGCCCTTGTATCCGTTGGTAAGCCATTATAACCATGGTGGCGTTTAGGTGTACCCGGTGGTGGTCCCACTAAGTTGCCCAAGATTTAAACAAAGAAACCATGGGACAAAAATGTCAAATTTTTTTGGAAATCTTTCTAGAAGTAGCTCAAATAGTAATATGAGTAGGATGGAACATGATCTCAAAGTGTTAGAAGAAAATACTTCAAAATTTGAAAATCAATTGAATGTATCAATTGATACTGTGGAGCAATACATCAAAAATTGGAAAATGCCAAAATAAAATATCAAAGACATTTATCAAATAGGAACTTTCAAATTTAGGTCAACATATAAAATCAAAGTGTCGGAAAACACACATTTTATAGGATCGGATACTGAAACTATAGAACTCCTTAATCCAAGAGACATCAAACTCTTAAGATACCAATCTTACAAAATCCTTCGTATAGAAGCCATTCAAGTAGCAGTCAAACCCTTAACCTGGATTGGGTTAAACAAACCAATTTGTGTATGCCTCAGAGATGCACGATACAATAACTTTGATGATTCCTTGTTAAGAGTCATGGAATCAAACATGGCACATGACCTTGTTTACTTCAACTATTTCCCTGACCTAGAGTTAAGCTATATAGATGATATGGCTATACACAAAGCTTTAACTCTAAATGTTCAAACCAAGGGTTATGATATGGACCCTAGAGCAAAAAACATTCTTATAGTATATAGAATATACTATAAGGCCATGACTACTTCAGTAAATGCTAAATGTTTATTGAAATCTCCAAAAGGGAAAACTCTTTTGTTCCAAGCCAATGAGGAACATTCCTCGGTAATGACCCCTAAAGAGATCCCTTGGGAATCGCTAACCCATTCAAATACTTGGAATTTCACTCAATTAGCCCTTCCAAAGCCTATTCAAAATAGGAAACCCCTTTTTATTATGCAAGATGATAAAGTAAATGCCATCATTCAATTTCCAAAGAGAGAAGAATGAATGAGTAGTAGAATCTCTACTCAAGGAAGTAGAACTTCCTCCCTTCCTAGACAATCTTTTAAGATAAATTATCAAAGGATCTTTGGTCAAATTAGAAAATATTGACTTCACCCCTAACATTCCTTAACTTAGGTATGTTACTCAGGAGTCACCTCCAATCTCTCCAACTCCTTCTCAAATGATGTCAGATGAACCAAACCAGTTAATGGCTATAGATAAAACTGAGCCTTTCCAAATAGACAAAGAATATATTAGTAAAGAGTTACGTATTCCAAAACATAACAAAAAGAGAGAATGGTTTTTCTCTACCAAACTTACCACTCAAACTAGACATAAGTTCAGAGATGAATGGTATAAGTGTATGGAAAAAAAAATAGGATAGATATTCCTATGTTCACATACCTTGAAATATATGCTTCAAATAACAATATTGACTACCCTTTCCTAGAAGTCAATATGTTTCAAAAAGGACAGGTATGGAAAACTATGTCCAACAAAACAATAGTTTCAAATCATCCTCCTTTAGAAGAAGTTCATATAACTGCTCAAAATAATGAAATAATAGCTTCTCCGTTCAAAATAATAAATCCCAAAGATAGTGAAAGACGAACAGCAACCTTAAAAGATTGTAGAAACCCTCAACAACAAAATAAATTTACAAATCAAATTCTAGGTACTCTTTTCTCTCAACTTGATAGAATCGAGGACAAACTAGAAGATCATCAAATGTCTCGTCAAATTGTTACTCCTCACTTTCTAGATAGGCATCTAGATAAAAATCGTCCAATTTTCAAACTCGCGGAAGTAAGGAATATGACACTTAACCTCTCAAATAATAAAAATGATTTGATTGAAATTTTAACAAAGAAAATTTAACATTTCGATCTTTCAAACAAAGCTTCAACCTCAAAGTCTGTTAATGTTATAACAGAGATCATTCCAAAAAATGTAGATCGAATACAAACTAGACAATCTCCAAAAGGGAAAATTCTTTTGTTCCAAGCCAATGAGGAACATTCCTCGGTAATGACCCCTAACGAGATCCCTTGGGAATCTCTAACCCATTCAAATACTTGGAATTTCACTCAACTAGCCCTTCCAAAGCCTATTCAAAACAGGAAACCCCTTTTTATTATGCAAGATGATAAATGAAATGTCACCATTCAATTTCCAAAAAGAGAAGAAGGAATGAGTAGTAGAATCTCTACTCAAGGAAGTAGAACTTCCTCCCTTCCTAGACAATCTTTTAAGATAAATTATCAAAGATCTTTGGTCAAATTAGAAAATATTGACTTCACCCCTAACATTCCTTAACTTAGGTATGTTACTCAGGAGTCACCTCCAATCTCTCTAATCCCTTCTCAAATGATGTCAAATGAACCAAACCAGTTAATGGCTATAGATAGCACTAAGCCTTTCCAAATAGACAAAGAATATATTAGTAAAGAGTTACATCTTCCAAAACATAACAAAAAGAGAGAATGGTTTTTCTCTACCAAACTTACCACTCAAACTAGACATAAGTTTAGAGATGAATGGTATAAGTGTAAGGAAAAAAATAGGATAGATATTCCTATGTTCACATACCTTGAAATATATGCTTCAAATAACAATATTGACTACCCTTTCCTAGAAGTCAATATGTTTCAAAAAGGACAGGTATGGAAAACTATGTCCAATAAAACAATAGTTTCAAATCATCCTCCTTTAGAAGAAGTTCATATAACTGCTCAAATACTGAAATAATAGCTTCTCCGTTCAAAATAATAAATCCTAAAGATAGTGAAGGACGAACAACAACCTTAAAAGATTGTAAAAACCTTCAACAAATCAAATTCTAGGTACTCTTTTCTCTCAACTTGATAGAATCGAGGACAAACTAGAAGATCATCAAATGTCTCGTCAAATTGTTACTCCTCACTTTCTAGATAGGCATCTAGATAAAAATCGTCCAATTTTCAAACTCGCGGAAGTAAGGAATATGACACTTAACCTCTCAAATAATAAAAATGATTTGATTGAAATTTTAACAAAGAAAATTTAACATTTCGATCTTTCAAACAAAGCTTCAACCTCAAAGTCTGTTAATGTTATAACAGAGATCATTCCAAAAAATGTAGATCGAATACAAACTATATTTGAGGAACAAGACCCTCAAATAAACAGGATTGCCCATAATTTCAAACAACAAACCAAAACTAGGAATTATTATCCTAGACCAACTCCTCCTGATCTTCAATATGAAGAAAGAAGCCAAATAGTTCAATCAAAGTATGATGGAGATGACATCTATGAATGGAACATAGATGGAGTGAGTGATCATCAAGTCTTGAATATTCTTCAAGAAATGATCATGACCTCTACAACATATAAATCCAAAGGAAACTCTGACCATAAGATCTGTGTACACCTGATAGTAAGATTCACAGGCCAACTCAAAGAATTTCACTGAAGAAGAAAAAATCTTTATTCAAACTAGCCTAAACGAAAAGGGAAACCAAAATTTGGTTTCACACCTTAATCTTCGCTATAACCAAACATTTCCTTGGAGATCCAATTGCTTTCCAAGCCCGTACCTCAGAAATTCTTCAAAACATTAGATGTAGAAAATTGAGTGACTATAGATGGTATAAAGAGGTATACTTTGCTAAAGTTCACTCAAGAATTGATGTCAACCAACCCTATTGGAAAGAAAGATTCTTTAATGGGTTACCAAAATCCTTTAGTCAAAGAGTTCAAATGAGAATCAAAGAGATATACAATGGCATTATCCCTTATGATTCCTTGACTTATGGTCAACTAGCAAATTTTGTTAGCCAAGAAGCATTAAATCTTTGTTCCTTGATCAAAGTTAATGCTACCCTAAAAAAGGATCTTAGAACATCAAAGAATGAGTTAGGATCATTTTGTGCCCAATATGGGTATGATAATCATCTCTCTTCTTCAGCAAAATAGGAAAAATTCTATAGATCTGAGAAGAAAATATTAAGCAAAAAATATTCAATTTTCAAAGAAGAATCCTTTTATAGGAAGCCTAAGCACAATAAACATTCAAATAAAAAATATCAAAATCTTCTCTGAAAAAAAAAAAAGATAAAGAAAATATAAAATGTTTCAAATGTGGCAAAAAGGGGCATATCGCTCCAAATTGAAAAATCAAATAAATAATTACAGATTTAGATATAGGAAAACGTCTAAAACAACAAATGATTAACTTAATCAAAACAGAATCACAGTTAGATTCGTCTAGTCAAACTTCTGAATCCTCTAGTGATGACCAAGTTCTTCTAATCGAAGAAAGCTCTTCAAATGAGTGAAATGAGTCTTCACAGTCATCCTGTGATTGTGTAGAAAACTGTTTATGTCATGTCAAACAAGTTAATGTAATAACTAGTGATCAAAATTTTCTAATCGAACTAATTGAGAAAAACCCTAACCAAAATCTTCAAAAAGAATATTTCAAAAAATATTTAGAAATCCACAAACAAAGTAATGAAAGAAGCCTAGAAAATACAAACCAAAATAGCTTCAAAATAGTGTTAGATCAGTATTCTAAACAACCCAAACCTATAGGAATTCAAGATCTTCAAAATGAGATAAGCCAAATAAAATTTCAAATTAATACCATGTTAATTCAAAATCAAGATTTAGAAACAAGATTAAAAGTCTTAGAACAAAAGAAAATTCAAACTTCAGAAAATTTAGAAGATAAACAATTGGAAGAAGGAGAATCTTCTCAATTGTTTGTAAATACTATAACAAGAATGATAACTCAAAAATGGCACATCAAAGTAAAACTTTTTATCAAACCTGATTTTTCAAAAGAATTCGTGGCATTAGTTGATTCTGGTGCTGATATAAATTGTGTATAGGAAAGATTAATTCCTACTATATACTTTTAAAAAACTTTACAAGGTGCTGTTAGTGCAAACACTCAACCTTTACAAATAGATTACAAAATTTGAAATGTATATATTTGTAATAAAAATATTTGTTTCAAGACTTCTCTTTTACTTGTCAAAGACATGAATAAAGATATAATCTTAGGAACACCCTTCCTTGCTTTACTCTATCCTTTTAGAGTAGATGGAGAATGACTAAAAAAAGGGTTATAAAGGCCAATACATTTGTTTCAAATTTATTACTTCCTTCAAAATGAAAGAATTAAATTTTCTTAAAAATAATGAAGTAAATCTAATTCAA
This sequence comes from Vitis riparia, assembly GCF_004353265.1. Classification (NCBI taxonomy): domain Eukaryota; kingdom Viridiplantae; phylum Streptophyta; class Magnoliopsida; order Vitales; family Vitaceae; genus Vitis; species Vitis riparia. Next base: position 18,941,983 of record NC_048444.1, read on the forward strand.
AAGAAGAAACAACATATCAAATTTATAAGTAAAGAAATACATTACAAAAGAATAGAAGAAAATCTTTTGCAAAAGGATATTCAAACAAGAATTGAGAAAATTAAAAATGAAATTGAAACAAATTTATGTTCTTCTATTCCCAATGCTTTTTGGAATAAAAAACCACATAAAGTCTTCTCACCCTATGTTGATAGATTTGATGAAAGTCAAATTCTTACTAAGGCAAGACCAATTCAAATGAATGCTCAATTGCTTGAGTATTGTAAAGAAGAAATAAAAGATTTCTTAAAGAAAAATCTTATTACAAAGAGCCAATCTCCTTGGAGTTGTGCAACTTTCTATGTTAAAAAACCCTCAGAAATTGAAAGAGGTGCTCCGATACTTGTTATTAATTACAAGCCTTTAAATAAGGTTCTCAAATGGATAAGGTATCCTATACCTAACAAGATAGACCTTATAGTCACCTTCATAATGCTTCAATTTTCTCAAAATTTGATATGAAGTTTGGATTTAGGGAAATTCAACTTCATGAACATGATAAGTATAAAATTGCATTCACTGTTCCATTTGGGCGTTGTGAATGGAATGTGATGCTTTTGGTTTGAAGAATGCCTCTTCAGAATTTCAAAATATAATGCATAACATTTTTAATCCTTATACTAACTTCTCCTTAATATATATTGATGATGTTCTTATATTTTCAAATTCTGTTGAACATCACTTCAAGTATTTAGAAATCTTTCAAAAAATTGTTAAGGAAAACGGTTTAGTTGTGTTCGCCCCTAAGATTAAACTATTTCAAACCAGGATTAGATTTATAGGATTTGAATTTACCAGGGTACAATCAAGCCAATTCAAAGGTCAATAGAATTTTGTAGCAAACTTCCTTATGTAATTGAGGATAAAACTCAACTTCAAAGGTTCTTAAGAAGTCTAAACTATGTGTCAGACTTTTATCCAAACCTTAGAACCACAATCAAACCTTTGTTTGCTAGGCTAAGACAAAATCCAAAGCCTTGGACACAGGAACATACAAATATAGTCAAACTTGTCAAAGAACATGTTAAAAGTCTTCCTTGTTTAGGAATTCTTAACCCTCCAGTCTTTCCTATTATAGAAACTGATGCCTCTAATATAGGTTATGGTGGTATCCTTAAACAAGAATTTCAAAATCAAATCTCCATTGTCTGATTTCATTCCAGAATATGGAGTGGACCCCAAGAAAATTATTCAACTATCAAAAAAGAGATTTTAGCAATTGTTTTATGCATTCAAAATTTCAAGAAGAAGTTTTTAACAGAAAATTTCTTCTTTGTGTTGATTGCAAAAGTGCAAAGGAAATCATTCAAAAGGATGTTCAAAACATTTCTTCAAAACAGATCTTTACTAGATGGCAAGTGATCTTATTAGTGTTCAATTTTGAAATTTATTTTATCAAAGGTGATTCAAACTCTCATCCTGATTTTTTATCACGTGAGTTTCTATAGGGAAAATGAGCTCTCAAAAGCCCAAAGCCAATTCAAAAACTACAAAAGCCTCTTATGCAATGACTCCAGTCAAATAAGAAAAACCCAATACTCAAACCCAAAATAGATTCCAAGTTCTTGGAATTATTCCTTCAAACTAGTCTAAACCAACATTTGCTCAAATGACCTCTTCAAGTCAAAATCAACAATATGTGGCTAAAGCCCATGTGATGAAGGTACATGTTCTTGAACATTTTCATCTTTCAAATTTGGGAAACCAGAAATTTCAAAAATCTTTTCTCAAGGAAAATATTTTATTCAAAACAACTTAGAGAAAAATCGAAAATTTTATGAGTTTATCTTAATCGATACAGATTATGTAGAAATTTCTAATATTCAAAACCAAACTTCTATAGATATTGGTTATTCAAAATGCAAGATTTGCAAAGTTCTTTCTCAAAAATCATGGGGCCAGTCTCCTCATATTCACAAAATGTTTTCTCAAAATTTTAGGCTAAAGTCATATGATTATCATGATTATATTGACGCTTGGTACCATACCTTTTTCTTTCGCCTCTTTGATCACTCTTGCTTCTTCCATTGGGGTGATGAAATAAAAAATCAAACCGATTTTCCAAATTGGTTCCAAGAATGGTGGCTATTTTTTGGCGTCATTAAAGACATTTTTTGCCCTCAAATTCTTGAAGGATATAAATACTTCTTTGAACATGGTAGTCATTTGGTTCTGACTTCCTGTTCACAAGTATTATTTTTCCTTTCAAGATTTCAAATTCCTTGGATTCTTTGTCGGGACTTTATTCTCTCACAAATGATTCCTGCTCCCTTTCCTGCACATTTGGCAAGGGAAAATTCAAAGTCAAATGGTGGTCGAATTTCTCTCATTCGGCTACTCAACAAATTCCTCATATCCGTCAATGGATATCTTCAAAAAATTCCCCTTCAAAACCTTCTTCTTCAAAGGTTTCTCTTCCAGTTCCTCCTGATGCCATTCTTCTTTCACGAACTTCTTTTCCTTTTGATTAAGAATTCAAACGACATCTCAAATTACTCAAGAAAAAAGCTTTAGAGACTTTGTCTCAATTCTCTGATTCTGGTTCTGATTATGATACTGCATTTTCTACCTTTTTAGGGGATGTTAATGAAGACATGTGCTACGGACTTCCGTACACACCCTTGGATTGATGCATCCATGCCTTCTTCAAATATCTTCTTTGAAGCTCTTCAAAAGAGGCAGCTTAGCTTACGTGTCAAAAATACTATCCGCAACAATGCTTGGGACGATCTCTTTCATAAAGATTTTGGCTATCGTGGCAAGCTCTCAAAGGACCTTAGATTCCTCAAAGCCCTCAAGGCACGTGGAAATTGATACTATTTCCTTACGAACTTCAAAATTTTCAAATTTGGGTGGGCTGATGGTGAAAGTTGATGACTCATCCAAAACCGCTCTTCAAAACGGTGGGCTTCAAAACCGCCTTTAAATTCAAAGACACATGCACAAGAAGACAAACAACTTTCGATTTACAAGAAGCCTACCGTTTTGAAGAGCGGTTTTGGATGAGTCATCGACTTTTTCCCAAACAGACTTTTGTTTTACAAAACATCATAAAATAGTTTTCAAAAAATTGTTTTTGAAAACAGTTATCAAATATGACCATAGTTTTTAAAATTAGTTTTAAATTGTTTTCAAAAATAAAATTATATTTCAAAACCCAAATATGAAAAAGAAATTTTCCTAGCTTGTTTACCAAGGTACTATACACTATCTTATAATTCAAAAGTTTTCAAAAATATGTTTAATATTATGAATTGTTGCTATGAACATTCTTTAAAAAAAAAAAAAAAAAAATTAAAACTATCTAAAATTTATTCTAAAAAAACAAAATTAATTTTTAAAGAAATTTTCAAAAAAATTATTTTTTGTTAAAAGTTTATCAAACATATTTTTTTAACTTAAATAATTGTTTTCAAGAATAACTTTCAAACAACATTTTAATATTTAAATATAAATAAATAAAAAATTATGATAATATTTTCTTTATATGTTATAAAATAATAATAAAAAAAAAAATTTGAAAGACTTATCTCTTAAGTGATTGTTCAAAATCTTTTTTAAGTGGTTCTTTTGATTTTTAAAGCAATGTTTAATAATTTATGGAATATGTAATTTTTTTTATAGCAATGTGCTTTCAAGCATTGAAGTCGCTTTTAATTGATCCCAATATGTCACGCCCCAAGACTCACTCCAAGGGCGTGATGGTCATTTCACACTTCAAACTCGAAGGCTTACAGTGTAACCTGACCCAAACACTTATCTTGTAATCAGAAGTTACCAATTACCAAGTACCTGTTTAGAGTAGCGAAACAAATCTAAAATCCTCAAAATTCAATTTCAAAACTAAAACATCCACTATCCAAAATCCATTGTCCAAATATTTGCAAACTTAAACAATTCCACTACTAGAACAAATTTCAAAATCTCCAAAACTCAACTTTGATCTAACATAAAATTTGAAGGATCAATATCCAAATAACTTCCAAATACCAAAAGATCCAAATGAACACAACTAACAGTTAAACAAAATTCAATATAAAATCCTAAGTCAAATTCTAATGATGACCATTCCTCAGCCTAGCCATCACTCTTCACCCGAACTAAGGGTACCTGAAAAGTAGTCAACAAATGGGAATGAGCTCATAGCCCAACAAGGAACATTAATGCAGTCCATGGATCAAACATTTCAAACTCACTGGCAAAATAGGAGATATTGTAATCAATCATTTTCATAAAGTTGTGAGTATTTTTTTTTTTTTTTTTTTTTTTTGCTAATACATTCAAAATTTCTAACTGTATGCATTTATTTCTAATTCAAACAATTTCATATCAAATTCAGTCAAAACATTCCAATAATTTATTTACTCTGGTCATCAAACATCAAAGGGTGCCCAGTTAGGTGGGACTTTTCAAATGGGTGGCTAGCCTCAAATTGTTCCTTTAAGGTGGACAGAACCAAACACTACTAGTACTAGTAACCTCTAACTGAAACCCTTAGAGGCTGGAGTTCAAATCAATTACATTCCCCACCAAGAAATGTAAAGGTCAACTATTATATCCCATTGATAAGGGCCAAAAGTCCACTATTATATCCGGTTGACAAGGGCCAAACAAACCAGAGTCAAATATTTATTTCATTTACTCAAATTTACAACATATAATATCTCCACATTTATTTGTCAAAAACATAATATAAAATTCTAACATACTTTTCATGCAAAACAGGTTTGATCCATGCATAAAACGGAATATAACTCAAACGTTTTCAAATAATGTATATATATATATATATATATATATATATATATATATATATATATATATTGTTTAAAAAAAAAAAAGAATTTAACAACTGCATTAATTTCCTTTACCTCAAAAAAAAGTCCTCAAAAACTTTGGAGAAAAATAATCCTGAAAATCTACTATTCACCTAACAAAACATAAGAGGAACAATTATTACTATTTATCTAAAATTATAGGTTTGACAATCCTAAAATTTTAGGTATTCAAATTAATTTTTTTTTTTTATTTATGAAAGGTAGTTTAATCTATTCATATTTTAAAAATTAATAAATTTCTAATTCATATAAAATTGAATTTATTTATTTATTATTTATTTTAAAATTTATTTCTTGGGACACAACTTAATTAAACTATAATTTATTTCAATAATTAATTTCTATGTTATTTATTAACTTACGCTCATAATTATAATATAAAAAAAAAAACTTTACTTCATTTTTATTTAAAACTTCTATTCTCTCATTTTTATATTTTTTTTTAAACATAAACTTTATTCCCAACAATACTCCATTATTGTCAACAAAATAATAGACATATATATATATATATATATATTAACTAACCACCCTCCATCCGTACGCACCCACACACCCACATAAATATATATATTTTTTTCATTCTCCAATTCCACCAGTGTACACACATCCTCCATTTTTATTTTTATTTTTAATCCTTAAACCATTCTCCAATTCCACAATGTGCACACGCGTCTTCCAGTTTTTTTTTTTTTCCCCTAAAAGCTTAAGAATTTACAATTTCCAACAATAAATCAAAATCTTAAATTTTCACTATTTTGATATTAAAACGAAATAAAAAATAATAATAACAATAAACTAACCCTAATCTAAATCAAAATCTTCATAGGAATCTTTTTTTTTTTCTTTCTAATAAAAAAACTTAAGATCTCCCCAATTCCAATAATAAATCAAAATCTTAAATTTTCACTATTTGATATTAAAACGAATTAAAAAAAAAATAATCTAACCCTAATCTAGATTTGGGGTTTTCCAAAAAAAATATATATCTAATGTGCTTGAAATTAACTAATGAATCTAAAATAATAATCTAGGGGTTAGAAATTTACCTATAGAGGTTTGTTCTTCAAACCTTGAAATCTGACCTCAACTTCACGTTCTCTGGAAACTCTCTGCGAACAGGAATACGATTCAAAAAAAGAACAGGAAGAAGAGAATTTTTTATTTATACCTAGGGTATTATTCGTAAAATTACCTTTTCACCGCTCTTCCATTTTATTAAATTAATTAATTAATTAATTTAATATCATTATTAAGAATTTCCTAAATTACCCCTTAAAAAGAAAACTTGGGCGTTACATCCTCCCCTCCTTAACAAAAGTTTAGTCCTCTAAACTTGACATACCTGAGTCTTGAAATAATTGAGGATGCTTTTCTTTCATATCTTCTTCTAACTCCCAAGTGGCCTCTCGGATACTATGATTGCTCCACTAGACCTTTACCAACTTGACAACAGCATGTCGTAGTACCTTATCCATCACATCCACAATTTGAACGGGTACCTCTTCATAGGTCAAGTCCTCAAAAATTTGAATAGGCTCCAACTCCACAAAATGAGAGGGATCATAAATATATTTCCTCAAGGTCGAAACATGGAATACATTATGAATCTTAGATAGACTTGGGGGGCAAGGCCACTTTATAAGCCAAAGTGCCTACTCTTTTTAATACCTCAAATGGTCCCACAAAACGAGGATTGAGTTTCCCTTTTTCTTCCAAATCTCATTATAGACTTCATAGGTGAAACTTTCAAGAAAACATGATCACCCACCTCAAACTCCAAATCTCGTCTGCGATTATCAGCATAACTCTTCTGTCTACTTTGTGCTGCTTTCAATCTTTCCTTAATTAAAGAGACCTTTTCAACAGTCAACTGCACAAGTTCAGGTCCCAAAAATTTCTTTTCTCCAACATCATCCCAACAAACAGGATATCAACATCTTCTACCATACAACGCCTCAAAAGGTGCCATCCCAATGCTAGCTTGAAAACTATTATTATAGGCAAACTCCACTAGGGGCAAATAATCATCCCAATTACCTTTTAGGTCCAAAGCACAAGCTCTCAACAAATCTTCCAAGACTTGAATTACCCTCTCTAATTGACCATCAGTCTGCGGATGAAAAGCAGTACTAAAACTCAACTTAGTACCTAATGCTTTCTGTAAACTATGCCAAAATCTAGAAGTGAAACGAGAATCTCTATCAAATACTATAGAAATAGGTACACCATGCATTCTCACAATCTCCTTAATATAAAGAGAAGTCAAACGATCCATAGAAAAATTCACTTTCATAGGTAGAAAATGAGCAGACTTTGTCAATCGATCAACAATCACCCAAATTGCATTATTACCCCCTAAGGTCCTTGGTAACCCAGTCACAAAATCCATAGTAATATGTTCCCATTTCCACTCGGGAATAGAAAGTGGTTGCAAAAACCCTGCTGGTCATTGATGCTCAACTTTCACTTGTTGACACACCAAACACTAAGCCACAAATTGCGCAATATCTCACTTCATTCCTGACCACCAATAATTCTGTCTCAAATCTTTGTACATCTTTGTCCTTCCTGGGTGGATCACAAGCCTAGAACAATGAGCTTCCTCCAAAAGCTCTCTCCTTAAGTCTCCATCATTTGGGACACAAAGTCTAGTCCTAAACCTCAAAACCCCATCATCTAATAAAACAAAGTCAGGCTTACTACCCTTTTTAACATCTTCCATAAGTTGCACTAAATTCAAATCATTATTTTGTAGGGCCTTAATTCTCCCAACTAAGTCTGGCTGCCCTCTAAAGTTAGCCACAAGAGCTCCCAAGTTTAAAACTCTTATATGAACTTGTAAACTCCTCAAATCTCCCAATAATTGACTCTGACAACCTTTAATAGCTGCTAAGGAACCAACGGATTTCCTACTTAAGGCGTCAACCACAACATTCGTTTTCCCTAGGTGATATTGAATAATGCAGTCATAGTCTTTAAGTAGTTCAATCCACCTCCTCTATCTTATGTTCAACTCCTTTTGGGAAAATAAATACTTCAAGCTCTTATGATCTGTGAATATCTCACAAGTTTCACCAAAAAGAAAATGTCTCCAGATCTTAAATGCAAAAACCACTGCAGCTAACTCCAAATCATGAGTAGGATAATTTCGTTCATAAGGCTTCAATTGCCTAGAAGCATAAGCTACAACTTTCCCATGTTGCATTAGAACACAACCCAAACCCTGATGAGAGGCATCACTATACACCATAAACCTTCCTGAACCTGAAGGGATAGTCAAAATAGGAGTTGTCACCAATCTGTTCTTTAACTCTTGGAAACTACGTTCACAATCATCAGACCACTCAAACTTAACCCCTTTCTGAGTCAAACTGGTTAGAGGTAGGGTAATCTTAGAGAACCCCTCAATAAACCGCCTATAATAACCAGCCAGTCCCAAGAAACTTCGAATCTCAGTCACAGTAGTAGGTTTCCTCCAATTTGACACAACATCTACCTTTCCAAGATCAACTGAGATGCCATCCTTGGTCACCACATGCCTAAGGAAAGAAACTCTGTCTAACCAGAACTCACACTTCTTGAGTTTAGCATACAATCGCTTATCTCTGAGAGTCTGTAATATGATACTCAAATGACGCTCATGCTCCTCCCTACTCTTTGAGTACACCAAAATATCATTTATAAAAATTACCACAAACTAATCTAGATAGGGCTTGAATACCCTATTCATTAAGTCCATAAAAGCAGCAGGTGCATTAGTCAAACCAAAAGGCATAACCAAAAACTCATAATGCCCATATCTAGTTCGAAAAGCAGTCTTAGGTACATCTTCACCTTTAACCCTTAACTGATGATAACCAGATTGAAGATCAATCTTAGAGAACACACAAGCACCCTGAAGCTGATCAAACAAATCATCAATCCGAGGAAGGAGATACCTGTTTCTCACCGTCACCTTATTCAACTCTCTATAATCAATGCAGAGTCTCATAGATCCATACTTTTTCTTTACAAATAAAACAGGAGCTCCCCAGGGTGAAACACTAGGCCTAATGAAGCCCTTATCTAACAACTCTTGGAGTTGAATCTTCAACTCCTTAAGCTCCATAGGTGCCATCCTATAAGGGGCCTTAGAGATAGGAGCTGTCCTTGGTGCCAAATCAATGGTGAACTCCACCTCCCTCTCTAGTGGCAAGCCAGGTAGATCATCTGGAAAGACATCAGGATAGTCCCTTACAATGGGTATGTCTTCCAACTTTAAATCATTTTTCTCATTCACAACATAAGCTAAAAAGTCTTGACAACCTTTCCTAAGCAAATAACTAGCTCGTAAGGCTGATATCACACGCAGTGGTTTGTCCACATGCTTCCCCTCAAAACTAAAATCAGGTTGACCAGGAATGCTAAAAGTCACTTTTTTCCCAAAACAATCAACAGAAGCATGATAAGAAGCTAACCAATCCATCCCCAAAATCACATCAAAATCTTGAAGGTCCAGAAGTACTAAGTCAACTGTCATCTCTCTATACCCAATCATCACACAACAATCTCTAATTATTTTACTAAGCACAACATAATCTCCCAAAGGAGTAGCAACAAATAAATCAAAGTCCATATTATCAATCGGCATACCCAACAAACCAGCAAAAGATACGGAAACAAAAGAGTGTGTTGATCGAGGATTAATTAAGGCTCTAGCAAATAAGGTGTGAATTCGAAGAGTACCTGTCACTACATCAGACGTAGCTTGAGCATCTCTATGAGTCATAGCAAATACCCGCCCTTGAGCCCTGGGTTTCTGTCTATCATCTTTATTCTCCTCTTTAGGTTTCCCAAATACAAACTTCCTACTCTCTGGACAATCCCGAACCATATGTCCCTATTTTCCACAACCAAAGCAAGCTCTTGTCTCTCTATAGCATGGCCTACCTCCATGCTTCTTGCCACAAGTAGGACAAATCCCATCTAAATTTTGTGCTGCTTTTCCTTTATTCTGATTTCTACTTGGAGTAGACCTTTTCTGTGCTTGGTTACCATGAGCACCATCATTTCTATTCCTCTTCCTTTGTTGTTCCCTATACTGGTGAAGCTCTTCATTATCCTTCTCTGCAATAAGGGCTCTGTCTACCACCTCTGAATAAACACTAAGCTTCAAAATTGATATCTTATTCTTCAGATAAGGCTTCAGTCCATCCTAAAACTTTAATGTTTTTTCCTCCTCTATAGCAATCAATTGTGGGGCAAAACGTGATAGTTCAGTAAACTTAGCCTCATATTGGGCCACAGTCAAATCCCCCTGTTTCAAATGGACAAACTCTCCCACCTTTTGTCGTCGAACACTGTCAGGAAAGTACTTCTTATAAAAAGCCTCCCTAAACTGACTCCAAACAATAGGCCCCTGATCCTCCAAAAGCCTCTTAATCATGCGCCACCAATGGTCTGCCTCTTTATCTAGCATAAATGCTGCATATGAGGCTTTTTGCTCCTCAGAACAATCAATGACATCAAAGAATTTCTCTATCTTCATAATCCAAGCCTCTGCCTCTGTTGGATCTGAAGTACCAGAAAAGTAAGGGGGACCCAACTTCTTAAAGTCATCAAAGGAGCTACTCCTAGTAGATGAGGATTGTCTTTGACCATTACTTCCAGTAGCTCTAGCCTGACGCTCAACCAAGCCAGCCAAAGTCCCTAAATATCTATAAAGCCCTTCAGTACTCATAGGGGGCAAAGCCTCAAGTGGAGGAGGTATATCATCATTAGCCTGACTATTTTGGGAAGATGCAGGTCTCCTTGGTGGCATGGTGTCCTATAAAGCAACAGGTATAACTAAATTAGTCACTAAGAAGTCAAATAAGCAAATCAAAATTGTAAGGAATAAAAGGAATCAGACTAGATGAAGTTGAAACTTAAACTAATGCATCACTCATCTATTCCCAAAGGTAAACTAAACAAGTTCCCATCAAGATCACAACCTAAAGCTCTGATACCACTCTGTCACACCCCAAGACCCACTCCAAGGGCGTGATGGTCATTTCACACTTCAAACCCGAAGGCTTACAGTGTAACCTGACCCAAACACTTATCTTGTAATTAGAAGTTACCAATTACCAAGTACCTATTTAGAGTAGCGGAACAAATCTAAAATCCTCAAAATTCAATTTCAAAACTAAAACATCCACTATCCAAAATCTATTGTCCAAATATTTGCAAACTTAAACAATTCCAGTACTAGAACAAATTTCAAAATCTCCAAAACTCAACTTTGATCTAACATAAAATTTGAAGGATCAATATCCAAATAACTTCCAAATACCAAAAGATCCAAATGAACACAACTAACAGTTAAACAAAATCCAATATAAAATCCTAAGTCAAATTATAATGATGACCATTCCTCAGCCTAGCCATCACTCCTCACCCGAACTAAAAGTACCTGAAAAGTAGTCAACAAATGGGAATGAGCTCACAGCCCAATAAGGAACATTAATGCAGTCCATGGATCAAACATTTCAAACTCACTGGCAAAATAGGAGATATTGTAATTAATCATTTTCATAAAACTGAGTAATTTTTTTTTTTTTTTTTTTTTTTTTTTTTGCTAATACATTCAAAATTTCTAACTGTATGCATTTATTTCTAATTCAAACAATTTCATATCAAATTCAGTCAAAACATTCTAATAATTTATTTACTCTGGTCATCAAACATCAAAGAGTGTCCAGTTAGGTGGGACTTTTCAAATGGGTGGCTAGCCTCAAATTGTTCCTTTAAGGTGGACGGAACCAAACACTACTAATACTAGTAACCTCTAACCAAAACTCTTAGAGGCTAGAGTTCAAATCAATTACATTCCCCACCAAGAAATGTAAAGGTCAACTATTATATCCCATTGACAAGGGTCAAAAGTCAACTATTATATCCGGTTGACAAGGGCCAAACAAACCAGAGTCAAATATTTATTTCATTTACTCAAATTTACAACATATAATATCTCCACATTTATTTGTCAAAAATATAATATAAAATTCTAACATACTTTTCATGCAAAACAGGTTTGATCCATGCATAAAACGGAATATAACTCAAACGTTTTCAAATAATGTGTATATATATAAATTGTTTAAAAAAAAAAAAAAGAATTTAACAATTGCATTAATTTCCCTTACCTCAAAAGAAGTCCTCAAAAACTTTGGAGAAAAATAATCCTGAAAATCTACTATTCACCTAACAAAACATAAGAGGAACAATTATTACTATTTATCTAAAATTATAGGTTTGACAATCCTAAAATTTTAGGTATTCAAATTAATTTTTTTTTTATATTTATGAAAGGTAGTTTAATCTATTCATATTTTAAAAATTAATAAATTTCTAATTCATATAAAATTGAATTTAGTTATTTATTTTAAAATTTATTTCTTGGGACACAACTTAATTAAACTATAATTTATTTCAATAATTAATTTCTTTGTTATTTATTAACTTACGCTCATAATTATAATATATAAAAAAAAAAAACTTTACTTCATTTTTATTTAAAACTTCTATTCTCTCATTTTTATATTTTTTTTTTAAACATAAACTTTATTCCCAACAATACTCCATTATTGTCAACAAAATAATAGACATATATATATATATATATATATATATATATATATATATATATATATATATATATATATATATATATATATATATTAACTAACCACCCTCCATCCGTACACACCCACACACCCACATAAATATATATATTTTTTTCATTCTCCAATTCCATGGTGTGCACAAGCGTCTCCCAGTTTTTTTTTTTTTTTTTTCCCTAAAAGCTTAAGAATTTACAATTCCAACAATAAATCAAAATCTTAAATTTTCACTATTTTGATATTAAAACGAAATAAAAATAATAATAATAATAAACTAACCCTAATCTAAATTGAAATCTTCACAGGAATCTTTTTTTTTTTTTCTAATAAAAAAACTTAAGATCTCCCCAATTCCAATAATAAATCAAAATCTTAAATTTTCACTATTTTGATATTAAAACGAAATAAAAAAAAATAATCTAACCCTAATCTAGATTTGGGGTTTTCCAAAAAAATATATACATCTAATGTGCTTGAAATTAACTAATGAATCTAAAATAATAATCTAGGGGTTAGAAACTTACCTATAGAGGTTTGTTTTTCAAACCTTAAAATCTGACCTCAACTTCACGTTCTCTGGAAACTCTCTGCGAACAGGAATACAATTAAAAAAAAAGAACAGGAAGAAGAGAATTTTCTATTTATACCTAGGATATTATTCGTAAAATTATCTTTTCACCCCTCTTCCATTTTATTAAATTAATTAATTAATTAATTTAATATCATTATTAAGAATTTCCTAAATTACCCTTTAAAAAGAAAACTTTGGCATTACACAATATCAGTCCCATGAGATAAAATAATTTTGGGTCCCTCGAATTTAAGTTTCAATTATTGGTAGATGTTTCATATGGGCGGTAAGGATTTATGCAAATAAAAATGAAGTGTATGGTTTGTAGGCAAATATTTAGAAACAAAAATAAACTAAACCAAACATGCTTTCTAAGTAGAGCAGGTGTCCTCATATATTTGGCTGACCTTACAACAAAGACGTGGGGTTGATGTGATTAATATCTATTAATTAATTACATTTAATAAAATATTTAGATAAGTCTTATCAATTTCTTAATGCCACGTAATCAAATTATTATTATGTTAAAATTACAAAACGGAATAAAAGTGGTAAATTAGTATTTGTTTGAATACATTTTCTAAAGATGTATATTGAAATTGTAATGATTTTATTATTATTATTATTTCAAATTTTAAAAGTTTGGAAGTGATTTTTTTTTTTTCAAAAAAAAGATAAATGCATTTTGCATAAGAAATTTTATTTTTGATATGGAAGTTTCTATTTTTAAAATTTTAAAACAATTGTAATGTCACAAGGGAGCCATGGGAGACTTTCTTTCATATTTTGATGGTTATGTTAATAATTATCAATCCTAGGCTTCAAGATGGAAGATTAGTAACTCTTTGATAATCTTTTTAAAATTTTAATAGTTTTAAAGAATAATTTTTTTATCATCTTAATTATAAAAAAATAGTTTTTTTTAACATACTTTTTCAATAAAAATATTATATATTTATATACAATTCAAAAGTTTTTATTTTATTTATTATATTTTCAACTATTATTTATATTGGAAATAAGTTTGGTAATCCAAGTGGGCTAACCTAAACTGACCCAATAAAAATGAGAGGAGTAGATGGAATTTCCGAAACGGCATCTCCATTTTTTTCTTTGTCCACTTCAAGCAGGCTCTTACAGTGCAAACATTAACATCTCACACTGCAATAATTGATGTTGTTGTGAAGACTATGAGTGGGTGTTTAATAAATTAACTAAATAATAAAGTTACTTAATAACTTAATTTAAGTTATTAAATAAGTTAAACATGTTTAATAAATTAATTTAATTATGATTTAAAGTAAAAATAATAATTTTAAGTAACAAATAAAAATAATTAATTTATTTTTAAATTAATACTTTTATTTTATATTTTAATCTCATTGATTTAAAATAAGTTTTAAGTTAATTTTATGAATATTAAGAATTAAGTAATAAATTTTAATTTAATAATATAATTTAATTTAATTTAAAATCAACTTTACTGAATACCATATATATATATATATAGAATTGTAGTGGTCCCTCATGAACAATGAATTAGGAGGCCAAGTTGAAATATGGGACCAAGTTAATTGATAAGTTGCATTGATTTTCTTATTTGATATGAAGTCTAAGTAGGTATTATAAATAACTTATTTAAAATAATAATAATAATAATAATAATAACAATATAATTTTAAAATTATTATTTCATTCTAATAATTAAAAACATAAATTTATTATATTTTTATTAAGTAGATTTCATAAGAAAATATTAAAATAATTTTTTTTATTAAATAGATTTTAGAAATTTTGAGTTGTTTAATTTTATTCAAAAAAATATTATAATAAAAAAATTATTTTTATAATTGTTAGAACAAGAAAAAAGATATGTTGTAAAATATTGTACTTTTAACATACTTATTGTAACGCCCCAAAACCCACTCGAAGGGCATGACGGTCATTTCACACATCAAGCCCAAAGGCATATTGTAACTAAAAAGAAATTTACCAATTACCAAATTCCTATTCAGAGTAGTATGACAAAAATTCTAAAATCTCCAAGTATCAACTTTAAAAAAAACTAACACATCAATCAAAGTGTTATTGTCCAAATAACTCCAAATACAAATAATTTAAACGAAAAATAAATTTTAACATCTAAACAATGTCCAAAATAAAGTTTGAACCAAAATCCTAACAAAGAAAAATTCCCAAGCCTCGCCCGAATTAAAAGTACCTGAAAAATTATCAACAAAGGGGCATGAGTTTAAAGCTCAATAAGGAACATCAATGCAATTTCATGGATCTAACATTTTCAATTGTACTTGCAAATAGGAAATATAACATATACTTATTTTCATAAAAACTTTTGAGTTCGAAATACTAATACATTCAAACTTTTCAACAAACTTTTTCATATCCATTTCAAAACAATTTCTCATCAAAACCAAATCAAATGCATTCAAAATATCTTACTTTGGTTAGCAAATAACAAATGGTGCCCAATTAGGTTGGACTTCACAAATGAGTGACTAGTTTCAAATTTGTTCCATTTAAAGTGAACAAAATAAAAAGTAAACAATTATAACCCGTTGACTAGGGTCATATAATATCAACTATTATAACCCGTTGACTAGGGTCATACGAACTAGAGTCAAACACTTTATTTCATTAATTCAAACTTGTAGAACAAAATATCATATCTCTAAAATTTTTCACTTTTCATAAATAAACAAAGAAGATTCTCAAATATACTTACCATACAAAACACATATTTGATCCATGCAAAAAAGATAAAATTAATATTTTTACACTTTTCAAAATACAATATAAAAAGGAAATTATTTTCTTCTATAAAAATCTGCATTAATTACCCTTACCTTGAAGAAGCACTCAAAATCTTTAAGTATAATTAACTCTGAATAATTTCTCCTCACCTAACAGAATATCATACACAATATTGATTATTGATTATTTATCTAAATATATAAATTTGAAAATCCTAAAAATATTTTATTTAGTATTAGGGATCCTAATTAACTTCTCATATTAATATTATTACCAATCCGAATTTATTTTCAACTTCCTAAACAATACTTTATTTCCTTTTTTCTAACTTATCTAAAATAAATCTTTTAAGAATATTTATTTGCAATAAATATTATTACTATTTAATTTGTTCCTTGTTTATAACTTATCTAAATTAATTCTTTTAAGAATATTTATTTGCATTAAAGTATTATTACTATTATTTAAATTTCCTACCGAAACTTAACAAATACCCCATGCAATTTTTTTTTTTCAACATGTCAAATCCTTCCTACGCTTCTTTCATCATTTTTTTTTCCTCTCTAAAGTCAAAACTTTTAACTCCTATACTCACAATTTTATGTAATTTTCACATCCAAAACTATATAATTTTTTATTTATTTATCTAGATCTATTCATTTGAGTAATCAAAATTTATTGATTTCCATTAATAAATCAAACTATGTTCATAAATTTTTAATCTTTTTTATCTAGAAATTAATTAAACGAACTCTAATCAAAATTGAGATATTCCAAATAATATCTAAAGTGTTTAAAACTAATTAACGAATATAAAATATTAATTTAAGGATTAAAATTTTACTTGAAAAATTGATCTTCAAATCCTAAACCTCCAAATCTTGAGCCCTATGCTCTCTGATCTTTCTGATCTCTATGTAAAAGGGTTTTCTGAATAGAGAAGATAGGAAAAGCCTAATATATATACAGGGATTTTAAATACAAAAAGACATTTTTACCCTTATTAAATTACTTCAACTAATTATTAGTTTCTAAATTACAATTTTACCCCTAAATTGGGTTTGGGGCATTAGAGGGCCCCTTTGGGTTCAAAGCGGACAATATCTACACGGTTGGGAGCGAGTCGTCACAAATGGTCTCAGAGCCGATTCTCGATCCCGATGTGGGGGTTTGTTTACCCCGTAAGGGGTATTTGTCTATTTGACCTCGCAATCACATGGGACACAACAAGCACGTTGTGTTTGCATGGGGGGTGTTTGTGATGTCCCACATCGAATAAGGGAGAATGTTCCTGACTCTATATATATAGAGATTCTTCTTAACCAAGTAGACGCGTTTTAAAACCGTGAGGGCCCTTTTTGGTTCAAAGCGGACAATATCTACATGGTTGGGAGCGGGTCATCACAAATGGTATCAGAGTCGATCCTCGACCCCGGTGTGAGGGTTTGTTTGGCCTCGTAAGAGGTGTTTGCCTGTTTGGCCCCATAATCTCATGGGATACAACGAGGACGTTATATCTACATGAGGGGGTGTTTGTGATGTCCCACATCAGATATGGGAGAATGTTCTTGGCGCTATATATGTAGAGTCTCTTCTTAACCAAGTAGACGCGTTTTAAAGCCGTGAGGGTCCCCTTGGGCCCAAAGCGGACAATATCTACATGGTTGGGTGCGGGTCCTTACACTTATATTGTAAATTCAATACACAAGTATTGTATCTGTAATTTACATTTTTTTTTCTAATTATTATTACTATTATTATTATTAACCTATCGAATAAAAATAATATATATATATATATATATATATATATATATATATATATATATATATATATATATATAATGCAATAATTAATTAAATTACTATTTCATTAATTATTATTTTAAAAATATTATAAAATAACTTATCCAAAATAATAATAATAATAATATAATATAATTATTTTAGAAATTATTTTTTTTTCTTATAATTAAAAATATAAATTTATTATATATTTAATTATATAGATTTCATAAATTTTGAAATGTTTAATTTTGTGATATAACAATTAAGAAAATATTACAATAAAAATATTTGTTTTTATATTTTTTATTACATAGATTTCCTAAATTTTGTTACTAGTTTTACAATATGGAAAAAGTATAATTAAATAGAATTAAAATTTTTTGAATTGTTTAAATTTATAATATAATTATTAAGAAAATATTATAATAGCCTTTTTTAAATTGATAAAAAGTGAAACTAAGGCATGTTGTTGTAATGTATTATACTTTTAGTATATTTATGTTGTAAGTTCAATATATAAGTATCATACCTATTAAATAAGAATAATATTAATAGTAATAAATATAAATAATATATCAATTAATTATAAATTATTGTTTCTTTAATTATTATTTTAAAGACATTATAAATAACTTATCCAAAATAGTAATAATAATAATATAACATAATAATTTTACAAATGATGGTTTCATTTTAATAACTAAAAATATAAAGTTGTTATATTTTTTATTATATAGATTTCATAAATTTTGAAATTTTAAATTTTCCAATATAGCTATTCATAGCAATCATTTTTATAATGAAAATTATAAAGTTTAAAAAAAAATGTCTTCTAATGTTAATTATAGTAAAGAGAATTTTAAAAAGTATAAGACAACAATTCACAATTGTTTGTTCTTAAAAAATAAAAATTAAACTAAGTTATATTTTAATGTATTACATATTTAAAATATTAATATTTAAAATCAATGTATTTTTGTCCTATCTATAACTAGGATATAATACTAATTGTATTAATAATATTAATAATATAAAACTAAGATCATAAATAATAATATTAATGAGGTGTTCACGATAATAACAATAATAATAATTTAATTTGTATTAATGTAGCACATAAAGCATAAAAGGCAAAATAAATAAGAATATATAATTTTTTAATAAAGCTTAAATGCCTTAAGAATTAAAAAAATAGAAATTATCTTTTAGGGATTTTTGTAGTATTAATAATAAAAATATAATAATATTATTCTTAATATAATATTAAAAATATGAATAATATAAATAGATAATATTAATAAATAACATGAATAACTCAATATTAATATTATAAATAATAATATTAATAGTTAATAATAATAATAATGTGTAAAGAAGTATAAAAGAAAAACAATAAAAGGTAAAGTTAAATGAGAATAAGAGGAAAAAGAAAAAATGGGGGGTTGGCAGATAACACCATAGAACTAGTATTCTAGGTATCTTGCTTTACAATTTAGATTGTAAGGAAATCCAAGTTACTTTAGCAACCAGTTTAGCCAAACTTCAACATTCCGCCTCTATGCTGGAACGAGAAATTATTTGTTGTTTTCTGGAATGCCAAGACACAATATTATTGTAAAAGAAGATAGTGACTTGAAACTGATCGTCTATCGTCATGGTCAGAACCCTAACTAGCATCAGAAAATCCAACTAAACTCAACTTAGCAGCTTTCTTTAGATGAATGCCATAATCCATGGTTGCTCTTAAGTACTTTAAAATACGTTTTACAATCTTCTAATGTTTATTTGTAAGCTTTTGCATAAACTGACAAACTTTATTGACACTATATGCCAATTCAGGTCTAGTTACAATAACATATTGTAAAGCTCTTACTATACTTCTATATAGTTGGGCATCTTCAACAAGAATTGCCACCTTGGGAATTACTCGTTAGGGTTTGAACCCCAATTAGCATCATAAAATCCAACTAAACTCAACATAGCAACTTTCTTTAGATGAATGCCATAATCTATGGTCGCTCTTAAGTACCTCAAAATATATTTTAGAGTCTTCAATGCTCATTTGTAGGCTTTTGCATAAATCCACAAACTTTATTAACATTGTATGTCAATTCATGTTTAGTTATAGTAACATATTGTAAAACTCCTACTATACTTCTGTATAGTTGGGCATCTTCAATAGGAACTGACATCTTGGGAACTAATAATCAGGGTTTGAACCCCAATTAGCACCAGAAAATCCAACTAAACTCAACTTAGCAGCTTTCTTTAAATGAATGTCATAATCCATGGTCGCTCTTAAGTACCTTAAAATACGTTTTGCAACCTTCCAATGCTTATTTGTAGGCTTTTGCATAAACCAACAAACTTTATTGACAGTCTATGACAATTCAAGTCTAGTTACAATAACATATTGTAAAGCTCCTACTATACTTTTGTATTGTTGGGCATCTTTAACAAGAACTGCCATCTTGGGAACTAATCATCAAAGTTTGAACCCTAATTAAGCATCAAAAAATCCAATTAAACTCAACTTAGCAGCTTTCTTTAGATGAATGCCATAATCCATGGTCGCCCTTAAGTACCTCAAAATACCTTTTATAACCTTCCAATGCTTATTTGTAGGCTTTGCTTAAATCCACAAACTTTTTTGACACTATATGTCAATTCAGGTCTAGTTACAGTAACATATTGTAAAACTCCTACACATTATAAACCCAGTCAGTCTACATGAGGGTTTTTTTTTCTTTTTTTATTTGGAGAAAATGTAATGCAGAGCGAATGTTAATGAGGCTGTATATATGAACGGGACTAGAATAAAGTTCATATTTTGTGAATTAGAAATAAGAATCTTTTTTCCTTTGCAAGCCTTCTGCTATTTGTGGTGTTGTTGTTGTTGCTCTTCTTCTTCTCATGAAATATGCTGAAAGGAAGGAGAGAGGTAGAGATGCTGTATGTGGATTGTGGAAGAATAGATGCGGGGTGTGTTTGATTTGGAATCCGGGGGCTGGTAGAGTTTTGAATCTTTTGATTGAAGTCATATGGCATCCGCGCTTGCGTTCATACCATTTCTTATTCCTACATGAAACTAATTTTAACTTTAACATTTCATATGTGAAGGAAAATTCTTTTCCGTAAAAAGTTAACAATATCTAAAGAAAAAATTTCTATTTTGCATGATGAACCAAATATATATATAAAAAATTATTTTTCTCAATATTTATCAAAACATGGTCCAAATGCTTCCACCATGCCAGGCCCACAACCCAGACAAATTTTGGAATTTTGATTAGAGTACGACAGTTTTAAAAAGTAATTCCTAGATTACCGTAGTAGGTAAAATAATTCCAAATATATCGTAGTTTTGTCCAAGTAGGAAAAAGAAATAAATTGAAAGTAAAAAATCATCTCTTCAAAAGACGATTTTAAAAAATATAAATAAATCGTCTTTTCAAGACAAAATAAATGAAATGAGAAATCGTCTCTTAAAGAAACGATTTTCAAAAATAAAAAATAAAAAATTAAGAAGTGAGAAATCGTCTATTTAAGAGACATTTCAAAAAATAAAAAATAAAAAAATAAACCAAGTGAAAAATCATCTCTTAAAGAGACTATTTGCACAAAAAATATATAAGTGAGACTCCCCCATATTCTTCCTAGCCAAAGTGAAAATAGTAATGATAATGATAACAAGGACGCCCTCTTGCTCGCTCTCCCAGTTAAAGAAAATTCAAGCTGCAAAATTTTTTCATTATGCAAAATATTATTATGTTAAAAGAAATGATAAATCCGAGCTTGCAAAATTTTCCATTATGCAAGACATTTTAAATTCATGGTCTTGTTCTCTTAAGGATAGAAAAACAATGTGTCATTCAATCCAAATATTTTATAGCAAAATTCTCCATATTCAAATGCCTAATCATCTCCATTATTAAACCTTTTTTTTTTTCTTGGTGGTGGAAATCGTCACTTCAAGAGACGATTTCCATTGCTTAATTTTTTTTTGGGAAATCATCTTTTTAAGAGACGATTTCTAATTGATTAATTTATATTGATATATATATATATATATTGGTGGAAATCGTCTTTTTAAGAGACGATTTCAACTTTTTAATGGAACGACTTTTTTTTTTTTTTTAAATGTCATAAATCTTCTTTCGAAAATATGATTTAAAGTATTTTGGAAAGACTTTTTTTAAAAAAAAAAAATCATAAATTATCTTTTGAAAAGACGATTTAAAAAAATAATTATTCTTCTCTCTTTCATGGCAAAAATTATCTTAGAATTGGAATTATTTTTCCCACTGCAGTAATTTAAGAATTATTTTTTAAAATTATGGTATTCACAGATTTTCTACAGATCAGCATGGAAGCTACCATGACCACCCCGCGGAGATTTTGGACGTGGGTCCAAGGTGAGGACAAAAATGTCAATTTCCACACTTTCAAATATATTAATTTAATTAATATTTTTAGGACTTGAAGTCGACATTCAATCGTACCGATTACTTTAGTTTTTGAAAAGTTATTTGAAATTTTTTGAATTGTTTGATACGAGAAACGGAAATTTGCCATCGGAATTTACTTCCGACCCTCCGTAGGAGACACCAGGAATAAATTTCTCCTTTTCTTTATCTTTAACGTAAAATTACAGTCCATAGTGTTGAATATTCCAGGAATCCAAGTCTATTAGGAGACCGAATATATGCATTAGGGTTCGAACGCTGAATGTGAATGTGAATGTGAATGTGAAACACGCTGTTCTTATTGCTTGTGTGCCTTTTGCTTCTCTTGAAAGCGAAGGAAGCGAGCCAAAAAAAAGCAGTGCACGTGTTGACATTAGGGGTGTAGTTGAGTTGGAATCCAAGTGCCCATTGTTCACGGTACGGAGTCCAATTGGCATATACTTGGGTTTATGCCATTTCCCCTTTGCTCAAGTAAAATGACGTCGGAGGAAAAAGCACTTATATCGGGAGGGTGGGAATCCATTTTGAATCCACCCCCTATCAAAATCCACTTATATCGGGAGGGAGGTAATGAAGTTTACTGATTCCCATTCCATCATGAATCATGAAACCATTCATCATGCCATTATGCCATTATCCATGCCCAAAATCCCACCATTTTCATAGCACAAGATTCAAGGAGTGGTTCTTATTTTAAAACTTTATAAGCGGTGTTGATTTTCTTATTAAAATTTGTGGCATGAGTTGGGGGACATGGAAAATTGGGAAGAGGACACATTCAAAGAACGCAGAAAGTGGGGTCTGACATCAATATAACTAATGTGAAAAAGAAAATCCAATTCAATACTGGAAAGAATCCAGGGTCTCTCATGTGACCTTGGTGGCCCTGTGGGCCCTTACTTTTGGCACATCTTGGCATCTTGTGCTCCAACCTCTAATTCCGTTGTGTTTTAACTTTTACCCTCACACCCTCTCCATCTCTCATCTACATGTCTTCCAACTGTTTGATGTTTGAATTTCAATTCAGACTTACAATTTTTTATAAGATTGGTAGTCTATTAGTACTATTATTTATTAGAAGGACAAAAATTAATCAATGGTTGGACCAAAATTTATTTCTAGAAGGTCTCTGATGAATAATTGAGGCCCTAAAACCAATAGAAAGAAATGTAAGTTGGACAAATTTCATGGGTTATGACTTATGACTGGGAAAAGGAAAGGAAGATGAAAGACATATAAAATTGGGGTTGCTTGTTCCTCAAGCATAGAAAGGAAGAGAGAGGGGCTTGAAGTTTTTGATAAGCTATATACACTTCATGGGGGAATGTGTGGATATTCCATTGGATCCGTACTAAAAGTCTAAAATAAGCAGACCGACTACAGAGCCATTGATCTTGACTTTGTTACTAGGACGAACCCACAGTCTCCTCCATCCCATGCGAGGAGGGACCACCGGCCCTTCTCTCCCGTAATTAAATCATCTTGGTTTCCTTATTAAATAACTTTGCGTTAAATTCATTTTACCCCTCAACCTTCCATCTTTTACACTTTCCCCCTTCACCTCACTTTCCTTTTCAAATTTATTCAAATACAATCCTCTGCACTCCTAAAATAAAAAGAAAACCGACTGAAATACAAAAGAAAATAACTATTACTCAAATTTGAAGCCACTTGAAAATCATGAATAGTCATATAAATATCTTTTTAAAATAAAAAATTAAAATTAATAATTAATCATATAAATATCTCTTTAAAATAAAAAATTAAAACTAATAATTACTATATTTCATTATTTTGAAGGTATTTACAAATTTTTATTTCATAACTGTTAATTCAAAATTGATTTTATCCAATTTTATATTAATATTTGAATAAATATATAAAAAAATATTATTCTCTTTTATAATTTCATAAAAAGGGATAAAGCATAAAATAAAGGTAGGGTTGAAAAGTAGATTGATTGGATTAGCTAACAAATGAAAAGGAAGGAAATGAATTTGAAATGGGTGTTGTTTCTTTGTGGCTATAAAAGGTAAGGTTAATTTTAGTACTCTTTGTTAATATTTTAATTAAATATATCTAATTTTTATTGATTTTAAATTTTAATTAATATTTTTTTATCTCTTTCAAATTTTCCTTTAATTCAAAATAAGAAAAATATTTGAAAATTTTTTAAATGACTTGGGGATAGAAAAGTTTAAGGGAGGGGAGTAAAATTAAAAATATTAATACTAACTAATAAAGTGTGAAATGTGGAGTCCACGTAGGTTCATCAGTGAACTCATTTCCCACCAAAATCACATCAAAGTGAAATGAAGTTGGTGAGATTTGGTGGAGTTGATGATGACACCTCTCCATCTTCCCTTCAAGGGGAAAATAAATATTTAAAATTGTAGATCAACTTATAAAATTAAAATGGGTGGTCTCTCTTTTAATAGTTCTAACAACTCCTCAATAGTACTAAATTGTAGTTTAATACTCCATTGGCATTAATTTCTCATTTCTCGTTAGTTTTCTTCCCTCAAATTCTAGCATGATGAAAAACCCGCTAGATTTGTACGATAATTTTTATTTTTATTTTTATTTTTATAGAAAATAGTTCTTTTAAAAACTTTTGATGTTATCTAAAAATATATTTTAGGACTCAGTTTTATAATTATTTTTGAGAATAATTTTATGCTCTTTAAAATAAAGAATCGGGAAAACATATTTGACGATGAAAAATTGGTTTTTGTTTTTTTTTTCTTAAATACAGAAAATAAGATATTTTCAAAAAATATTTTTTACTAATTTTTTATGATTGTTTTTTAAAAAATAATTATATAAATATATAGAATAATTAAAAATAAAGTATTAAATATAAAAATTATTTTAAAATAAATTTAAAAATATATTAAAAGTATTTTAGGTTTCTAAATAAATTTTTATTCTACAAAATACTAAAAAATAGTTTTCAAAAACCGTTAAATTTTTTTTTTTGAAGATAATTACCAGATAGACCCTAGGTCTTTCACTTGTTTTTTAGACCATTTAAAAAAAATTATGATACGATCACATAATGATTAAAAATAAAATATTATATAAAAAAATAGATTAATAACATTTCAAATTTTAAAATAGATTTTTATTTAAAAAATCATAAAACTATTTTTGAAAACTTTTTAAGAAACTAGTTTTAGAAAATTGTTTCAAAAAACATCCCTAAACTTGCCCTAACAAGATACAATTTTCATATATATATATTTAAAACTTACAATAAAAATAATAAACAATTCTGAATTCAAACTACTCCCCCTTGAGAAAAATGAAGCATGGCCAAAAGCAAGACAGCAGATCAGTAGAGTAGGCGATCAAAGAAATATACAAATATATAAATAAATTAATAAAATAATAATAAGGGAAGCTTTGGTCTTGGGAAGAATGAGAATAGGGCAGTTGATAAGTTATCTCTCCACCGTGGCCCACTTGGAAAAATGAATGGTGGGAAGACTTTATTGTTTGTAAAGCAAAATTCAAACTTGAAAACTTGCGGTGTCTCCCATGTGACGTGTTCCATGCTTGAGCCCTCAGCTGTTGTGGCATGCATGTGGTTTCATTTCCCACTCCATCCAGAAGAAATGAAGACTTTTTCTTCATATTATTATAAAATTAGCTAATGATTTTTTTTATTTTTTTTTTATTTTTGTGTTTTTTGGTGTTTACATTTACATTTATCAAATATCTTTACACATCCATTTAAATTAATTTACATAAATCATAAAATTCTAGCTCTGCCCTGCATATACATTTTGGTAATTTACCATCTTGTCAGAATCTATGTCCAAGTTTGTTGCATAAAAGTCCAATTACTTAATCAATATAGTTGAAATTTGATACTCATTTTTATCCCATTGCTCTAAAATATGGGTGAGTTGATTTGCACTTTGCCCATTTCAACTGCATAATTAATATTAATATTATATTTTTTTAAAATAAAAATCAATATAAATAAAACTAGCATTTTATAGTACTTAATTAAAATGGCTGCCATTCTAACACCTACCACATGCTCCAACCAAAAAAGAATTATAATAATTATTATTATAATAACAATGTGGTGCCATTTGAAAATTTTAAAGTATAGCTTTCAATAAGCTTAATGAGAAAGAGATAATATTTGTAGTTAAAATGATACCAACCCCACACCCACGGCTTACTCCAATCAAAACAAAAGGAATAATAGAAATAATTAAGATGGATGCATGTGATGTAATACTTTCCACAACAATTTGCTTTTATTCTTAATTTTGTATGACCCATTAAGAGTCCGTTTGATAGTAATTCTAATAAAGACTTTTAATATTTAAAAATTTTAATTATTCAAATATTAAAATGGTTAAAAACATTTTTTAGAATAACTATCAAACACATTTTAAATAAATAAAATATACCTATTAAATATGAATAATAAGATACAATTATAATGTTTGATTTGATATGGAGATTAGTTAATTAGCTCATGAAAACAACACCATTACCTCATGAAAACAACTTATTCGCCTAGTCATTCCAACAAATTCAGGTACCCTTTGATTTGAAATGGTTCAGAATTCTATTAGAAATATTTTTAAATAAAATTATTAAGATTTATTTTGAGAGCATTTTAAAAAAACAGATGTCAAACATAAGACCTGTTTGACAATTGTTTTAGAGAATAATTTTTCATCCAAAACTGCTCTTCAAAACGGTGGGCTTCAAAACTGCCTTCAAATTCAAAGACACCTGTACAAGAAGACAAACAACTTTTGATGAATTCGAAAGATTTCAAATTCGCGGACTTCAAAGTAATTCAAATATGTCTCTAAAAGTCTATATAAGGATTCATCTTCTCATTGTAAGATATCAGAAGTTTTAGAGAAAAGCTTAAAGAGAGAAAACAAGTGAGATTTCCCTCTGTGATAGCCTTGTAATTGAGAAAGCTCTCAAATTCTATTGTAAAGCTCTCTGCAAAGATTGTAAGTTTCAAATTTTCAAAGTCCTTGTATATTTTGTCATTTTATTTCATGATTATTTGTTTAAATCTCAATTGCTTAGCGTTGGTCAACCCTTGTATCCGTTGGTAAGCCGTTATAACTATGGTGGCGTTTAGGTGTACCCGGTGGTGGTCCCACTAAGTTGCCCAAGATTTAAACAAAGAAACCATAGGACAAAATGTCAAATTTGTTTGAAAATCTTTTTAGAAGTAGCTCAAATAGTAATATGAGTTGGATGGAACATGATCTCAAAGTGTTAGAAGAAAATACTTCAAAATTTGAAAATCAATTGAATGTATCAATTGATACTTTGGAGCAATACATAAAAAACTGGAAAATGCCAAAACAAAATATCAAAGACATTTATCAAATAGGAACTTTCAAATTTAGGTCAACATATAAAATCAAAGTGTCGGAAAACACACATTCTATAGAATCAGATACTGAAACTATAGAACTCCTTAATCCAAGAGACATCAAACTCTTAAGAGACCAATCTTACAAAATCCTTCATATAGAAGCCATTGAAGTAGCAGTCAAACCCTTAACCTGGATTGGGTTAAACAAACCAATTTGTGTATGCCTCAGAGATGCACGATACAATAACTTTGATGATTCCTTGTTAGGAGTCATGGAATCAAACATAGCACATGACCCTGTTTACTTCAACTATTTCCCTGACCTAGAGTTAAGCTGTATAGATGATATGGCTATACACAAAGCTTTAACTCTAAATGTTCAAACCAAGGGTTATGATATGGACCCCAGAGCAAAGAACATTCTTATAGTATATAGAATATACTATAAGGTCATGACTACTTCAGTAAATGCTAAATGTTTACTGAAATCTCCAAAAGGGAAAATTCTTTTGTTCCAAGCCAATGAGGAACATTCCTCGGTAATGACCCCTAACGAGATCCCTTGGGAATCTCTAACCCATTCAAATACTTGGAATTTCACTCAACTAGCCCTTCCAAAGCCTATTCAAAACAGGAAACCCCTTTTTATTATGCAAGATGATAAATGAAATGTCACCATTCAATTTCCAAAAGAGAAGAAGGAATGAGTAGTAGAATCTCTACTCAAGGAAGTAGAACTTCCTCCCTTCCTAGACAATCTTTTAAGATAAATTATCAAAGATCTTTGGTCAAATTAGAAAATATTGACTTCACCCCTAACATTCCTTAACTTAGGTATGTTACTCAGGAGTCACCTCCAATCTCTCTAATCCCTTCTCAAATGATGTCAAATGAACCAAACCAGTTAATGGCTATAGATAGCACTAAGCCTTTCCAAATAGACAAAGAATATATTAGTAAAGAGTTACATCTTCCAAAACATAACAAAAAGAGAGAATGGTTTTTCTCTACCAAACTTACCACTCAAACTAGACATAAGTTTAGAGATGAATGGTATAAGTGTAAGGAAAAAAATAGGATAGATATTCCTATGTTCACATACCTTGAAATATATGCTTCAAATAACAATATTGACTACCCTTTCCTAGAAGTCAATATGTTTCAAAAAGGACAGGTATGGAAAACTATGTCCAATAAAACAATAGTTTCAAATCATCCTCCTTTAGAAGAAGTTCATATAACTGCTCAAATACTGAAATAATAGCTTCTCCGTTCAAAATAATAAATCCTAAAGATAGTGAAGGACGAACAACAACCTTAAAAGATTGTAAAAACCTTCAACAAATCAAATTCTAGGTACTCTCTCCTCTCAACTTGATAGAATCAAGGACAAACTAGAAGACCATCAATTGTCTCGTCAAATTGTTACTCCTCACTTTCTAGATATGCATCTAGATAAAAATCGTCCAATTTTCAAACCCGCGGAAGTAGGGAATATGAAACTTAACCTCTCAAATAATAATAATGATTTGATTCAAATTTTAACAAAGAAAATTTAACAATTCAATCTTTCAAACAAAGCTTCAACCTCAAAGTCTGTTAATGTTATAACAGAGATCACTCCAGAAAATGTAGATCGAATACAAACTATATTTGAGGAACAAGACCCTCAAATAAACAAGATTGCCCATAATTTCAAACAACAAACCAAAACTAGGAATTATTATCCTAGACCAACTCCTCCTGATCTTTAATATGAAGAAATAAGCCAAATAGTTCAATCAAAGTATGATGGAGATGACATCTATGAACAGAACATAGATGGAGTGAGTGATCATCAAGTCTTGAATATTCTTCAAGAAATGATCATGACCTCTACAACATATAAATCCAAAGGAAACTCTGACCGTAGGATCTGTGTACACCTGATAGTAAGATTCACAGGTCAACTCAAAGAATCTCACTGAAGAAGAAAAAATCTTTATTCAAACTAGCCTAAACGAAAAGGGAAACCAAAATTTGGTTTCACACCTTAATCTTCGCTATAACCAAACATTTCCTTGGAGATCCAATTGCTTTCCAAGCCCATACCTCAGAAATTCTTCAAAACATCAGATATAGAAAATTGAGTGACTATAGATGGTATAAGGAGGTATACTTTGCTAAAGTTCACTCAAGAACTGATGTCAACCAACCCTATTGGAAAGAAAGATTCTTTAATGGGTTACCAAAATCCTTTAGTCAAAGAGTTCAAATGAGAATCAAAGAGATATACAATGGCATTATCCCTTATGATTCCTTGACTTATGGTCAACTAGCAAATTTTGTTAGCCAAGAAGCATTAAATCTTTGTTCCTTGATCAAAGTTAATGCTACCCTAAAAAAGGATCTTAGAACATCAAAGAATGAGTTAGGATCATTCTGTGCCCAGTATGGGTATGATAATCATCTCTCTTCTTTAGCAAAACAGGAAAAATTCTATAGATCTAAGAAGAAAAGATTAAGCAAAAAATATTCAATTTTCAAAGAAGAATCCTTTTATAGGAAGCCTAAGCACAATAAACATTCAAATAAAAAATATCAAAATCTTTCCCAAAAAAAAAAAAAGATAAAGAAAATATAAAATGTTTCAAATGTGGCAAAAAGGGGCATATCGCTCCAAATTGAAAAATCAAAGAAATAATTATAGATTTAGATATAGGAAAACGTCTAAAACAACAAATGATTAACTTAATCAAAACAAAATCACAGTTAGATTCGTCTAGTCAAACTTTTGAATCCTCTAGTGATGACCAAGTTCTTCTAATCGAAGAAAGCTCTTCAAATGAGTCAAATGAGCCTTCACAGTCATCTTGTGATTGTGTAGAAAACTGTTTATGTCATGTCAAACAAGTTAATGTAATAACTAGTGATCAAAATTTTCTAATAGAACTAATTGAGAAAAACCCTAACCAAAATCTTCAAAAAGAATATTTCAAAAAATATTTAGAAATCCAAAAACAAAGTAATGAAAGAAGCTTAGAAAATACAAACCAAAATAGCTTAAAAACAGTGTTAGATCAGTATTCTAAACAACCCAAACCTATAGGAATTCAAGATCTTCAAAATGAGATAAGTCAAATAAAATTCAAATTAATACCATGTTAATTCAAAATCAAGATTTAGAAACAAGATTAAAAGTCTTAGAACAAAAGAAAATTCAAACTTCAGGAAATTCAAAAGATAAACAATTGGAAGAAGGAGAATCTTCTCAATTGTTTGTAAATATTATAACAAGAATGATAACTCAAAAAATGGCACATCAAAGTAAAACTTTTTATCAAACTTGATTTTTCAAAAGAATTCGTGGCATTAGTTGATTCTGGTGCTGATATAAATTGTGTACATGAAAGATTAATTCCTACTATATACTTTAAAAAAACTTTACAAGGTGTTGTTAGTGCAAACACTCAACCTTTACAAATAGATTACAAAATTTCAAATGTACATATTTGTAATAAAAATATTTGTTTCAAGACTTCTCTTTTACTTGTCAAAGACATGAATAAAGAGATAATCTTAGGAACACCCTTCCTTGCTCTACTCTATCCTTTTAGAGTAGATGGAGAATGACTAAAAAAAGGATTATAAAGGCCAAGACATTTGTTTCAAATTTATTACTTCCTTCAAAATGAAAGAATTAAATATTCTTAAAAATAATGAAGTAAATCTAATTCAAAAGAAGAAGCAACATATCAAATTTATAAGTAAAGAAATACATTACAAAAGAATAGAAGAAAATCTTTTGCAAAAGGATATTCAAACAAGAATTGAGAAAATTAAAAATGAAATTGAAACAAATTTATGTTCTTCCGTCCCAATGCTTTTTGGAATAGAAAACAACATAAAGTCTTCTCACCCTATGTTGATGGATTTGATGAAAGTCAAATTCTTACTAAGGCAAGACCAATTCAAATGAATTCTCAATTGCTTGAGTTTTGTAAAGAAGAAATAAAAGATTTATTAAATAAAAATCTTATTAGAAAGAGCCAATCTCCTTGGAGTTGTGCAACTTTCTATGTTAAAAAACCCTCAGAAATTGAAATAGGTGCTCCGATACTTGTTATTAATTACAAGCCTTTAAATAAGGTTCTCAAATGGATAAGGTATCCTATACCTAACAAAAGAGACCTTATAGTCGCCTTCATAATGCTTCAATTTTCTCAAAATTTGATATGAAGTTTGGATTTAGGGAAATTCAACTTCATGAACATGATAAGTATAAAACTGCATTCACTATTCCATTTGGGCATTGTGAATGGAATGTGATGCCTTTTGGTTTGAAGAATGTCTCTTCAGAATTTCAAAATATAATGCATAACATTTTTAATCCTTATACTAACTTCTCCTTAATATATATTGATGATGTTCTTATATTTTCAAATTCTATTGAACATCACTTCAAACATTTAGAAATCTTTCAAAAAATTGTTAAGGAAAACGGTTTAGTTGTGTCCGCCCCTAAGATTAAACTATTTCAAACCAGGATTAGATTTATAGGATTTGAATCTACCGGGTACAATCAAGTCAATTCAAAGGTCAATAGAATTTTGTAGCAAACTTCCTGATGTAATTGAGGATAAAACTCAACTTCAAAGGTTCTTAGAAAGTCTAAACTATGTGTCAGACTTTTATCCAAACCTTAGAACCACAATCAAACCTTTGTTTGCTAGGCTAAGACAAAATCCAAAGCCTTGGACACAGGAACATACAAATATAGTCAAACTTGTCAAAAAACATGTTAAAAGTCTTTCTTGTTTAGGAATCCTTAACCCTCCAGTCTTTCCTATTATAGAGACTGATGCATCTAATATAGGTTATGGTGGTATCCTTAAACAAGAATTTCAAAATCAAATCTCCATTGTCTGATTTCATTCCAGAATATGGAGTGGACCCCAGGAAAATTATTCAACTATCAAAAAAGAGATTTTAGCAATTGTTTTATGCATTCAAAATTTCAAGATGTTTTTAACAGAAAATTTCTTCTTTGTGTTGATTGCAAAAGTGCAAAGGAAATTATTCAAAAGGATGTTCAAAACATTCCTTCAAAACAAATCTTTACTAGATGGCAAGTGATCTTATTAGTGTTCGATTTTGAAATTTATTTTATCAAAGGTGATTCAAACTCTCTTCCTGATTTTTTATCACGTGAGTTTCTATAGGGAAAATGAGCTCTCAAAAGCCCAAAGCCAATTCAAAAACTACAAAAGCCTCTTATGCAATGCCTCCAGTCAAACAAGAAAAACCCAATACTCAAACCCAAAATAGATTGCAAGTTCTTGGAATTATTCCTTCAAACCAGTCAAAATCAACAATATGTGGCTAAAGCCCATGTGATGAAGGTACATGTTCTTGAACCTTTTCATCTTTCAAACTTTGGGAAACCAGAAATTTCAAAAATCTTTTCTCAAGGAAAATATTTTATTCAAAACAACTTAGAGAAAAATCGAAAATTTTATGAGTTCATCTTAATCGATACAGATTATGTAGAAATTTCTCATATTCAAAACCAAACTTCTATAGATATTTGTTATTCAAAATGCAAGATTTGTAAAGTTCTTTCTCAAAAATCATGGAGTTAGTCTCCTAATACTCACAAAATGTTTTCTCAAAATTTTAGGCTAAAGTCATATGATTATCATGATTATATTAACACTTGGTACCATACCTTTTTCTTTCGCCCCTTTTATCACTCTTGGTTCTTCCATTGGGGTGATGAAATAAAAAATCAAACCCATTTTCCAAATTGGTTCCAAGAATGGTGGCTATTTTTTGGTGCCATTGAAGACATTTTTTGCCCTCAAATTCTTGAAGGATATAAATACTTCTCTGAACATGGTAGTCATTTGGTTCCAACTTCCTGTTCACAAGTATTATTTTTCCTTTCAAGATTTCAAATTCCTTGGATTCTTTGTTGGGACTTTGTTCTCTCACAGATGATTCCTGCTCCCTTTCCTGCACATTTGGCAAGGGAATTCAAAGTCAAATGGTGGTCGAATTTCTTTCATTCGACTACTCAACAAATTCCTCATATCCATCAGTGGATATCTTCAAAAAATTCCCCTTCAAAACCTTCTTCTTCAAAGGTTTCTCTTCCAGTTCCTCCTGATGCCATTCTTCTTTCACGAACTTCTCTTCCTTTTGATAAAGAATTCAAACATCATCTCAAATTACTCAAGAAAAAAGCTTTAGAGACTTTGTCTCTCTTCTCTGATTCTGGTTCTGATGATGATACTGCATTTTCTACATTTTTAGGGGATGTTAATGAAGACATGTGCTACGGACTTCCGTACACACTCTTGGATTGATACATCCACGCCTCCTTCAAATATCTTCTTTGAAGCTCTTCAAAAGAGGCAGCTTAGCTTATGTGTCAAAAATACTATCCGTAACAATGCTTGGGATGATCTCTTTCATAGAGATTTTGGCTATCGTGGCAAGCTCTCAAAGGACCTCAGATTCCTCAAAGCCCTCAAGGCTCATGGAAATTGGTACTGCTTCCTTGTGGACTTCAAAATTTTCAAATTTGGGTGGGCTGATGGTGAAAGTTGATGACTCATCCAAAACTGCTCTTGAAAATGGTGGGCCTCAAAACTGCCTTCAAATTCAAAGACACATGCATAAGAAGACAAACAACTTTCGGTGGATTCGAAAGATTTCAGATCTATGGACTTCAAAGTAATTCAAATATGTTTCCAAAAGTCTATATAAGGATTCCTCTTCTCATTGTAAGGCATAAGAAGTTTTAGAGAAAAGCTTAGAGAGAGAAAACAAGTGAGATTTCCTTCTGGATGAAAACAGAATGCAGAAGATAGAACATTTCAATATGAAAATCAACAAGAACTTTGAAGAAATCTCCCAGTTAAATTTAGAGGCGTCACAATGGTCTCGCTTAAAACCCAGATAATTGAGATAGAGCTTCCTGAAAGTTCATAGACTTTCCAAGAGGTTCTTTGAATGCATATAGAAAACTAAATGCACAATTGAATTTGAAATCTATAATTTTATTCAAAATATAAAATATACAAGGACTTTGAAAATTTGAAACTTTCAATCTTTGCATAGAGATTTACAACAAAATTTGAGAGCTTTCTAAATTACAAGGCTATCACAGAGGGAAATCTCACTTGTTTTCTCTCTCTAAGCTTTTCTCTAAAACTTCTAATGCCTTACAATGAGAAGAGGAATCCTTATACAAACTCTTGGAGACGGATTTGAATTATTTTGAAGTCTACGGATTTGAAATCTTTTGAATCCATCGAAAGTTGTTGTCTTCTTGTGCAGGTGTCTTTGAATTTGAAGGCAATTTTGAAGCCCACCGTTTTGAAGAGCGGTTTTGGATGAGTCATCGACTTTCTCCCAAACAGACTTTTGTTTTACAAAACATCATAAAATAGTTTTCAAAAAACTGTTTTTGAAAACAGTTATCAAATATGACCATAGTTTTTAAAAATAGTTCTAAATTGTTTTAAAAAATAAAATTATATTTCAAAACCCAAATAGGAAAAAGAAATTTTCCTAGCTTGTTTACCAAGGTACTATACACTATCTTATAATTCAAAAGTTTTCAAAAATATTTTTAATATTATGAATTGTTGCTATGAACATTCTTTTAAAAAAATAAAAATTAAAACTATCTAAAATTTATTCTAAAAAAAAAATTATTTTTTGTTAAAAGTTTATCAAACACATTTTTTTAACTTAAATAATTGTTTTCAAAAATAACTTTCAAATGGCATTTTAATATTTAAATATAAATAAATAAAAAATTATGATAATATTTTCTCTTAAGTGATAATAATAAATAAAACATCTTTTTATTATTATGATAATATGTTATAAAATAATAATAAAAAGATTTTTGAAAGACTTATCTCTTAAGTGATTGTTCAAAATCTTTTTTAAGTGGTTCTTTCAATTTTTAAAGCGATGTTTAATAATTTATGGAATATATAATTTTTTTTTATAGGAATGTGCTTTCAAGCATTGAAGTCGCTTTTAATTGATCCCAATATCAGTCCCATGAGATAAAATAATTTTGGGCCCCTCGAATTTAAGTTTCAATTATTGGTAGATGTTTCATATGGGCGATAAGGATTTATGCAAATAAAAATGAAGTGTATGGTTTGTAGGCAAATATTTAGAAACAAAAATAAACTAAACCAAACATGCTTTCTGAGTAGAGCGGGTGTCCTCATATATTTGGCTGACCTTACAACAAAGACGTGGGGTTGATGTGATTAATATCTATTAATTAATTACATTTAATAAAATATTTAGATAAGTCTTATCAATTGTTTAATGCCACATAATCAAATTATTATTATGTTAAAATTACAAAACGAATAAAAGTGGCAAATTAGTATTTGTTTGAATACATTTTCTAAAGATGTATAATGAAATTGTAATGATTTTTAAAATTTGATTAAAAAATTATGGAATATTTTTTTATTATTATTATTTCAAATTTTAAAAGTTTGGAAGTGATTTTTTTTTTTTTTTTAAAAAAAAAAGATAAATGCATTTTGTATAAGAAATTTTATTTTTGATATGGAAGTTTCTATTTTTAAAATTTTAAAACAATTATAATGTCAAAGGGAGCCATGGGAGACTTTCTTTCATATTTTGATGGTAATAATTGTCAATCCTAGGCTTCAAGATGGAAGATTAGTAACTCTTTGATAATCTTTTTAAAATTTTAATTGTTTTAAAGAATAATTTTTTATCATCTTAATTATAAAAAAAAATTTTAACATACTTTTTCAATAAAAATATTATATATTTATATACAATTCAAAAGTTTTCATTTTATTTATTATATTTTCAACTATTGTTTATATTGGAAATAAGCTTGGTAATCCAAGTGGGCTAACCTAACTGACCCAATAAAAATAAAAATGAGAGGAGTAGATGGAATTTCCGAAACGGAATTTCCGTTTTTTTCTTTGTCCACTTCAAGTAGGCTCTTACAGTGCAAACATTAACATCTCACAATGCAATAATTGATGTTGTTGTGAACACTATGAGCGGGTGTTTAATAAATTAACTAAATAATAAAGTGACTTAATAACTTAATTTAAGTTATTAAATAAGTTAAACATGTTTAATAAATTAATTTAATTATGATTTAAATAAATAAAATAATTTAGTAACAAATAAAAATAATTAATTTATTTTAATTAATTTTTATTTTACATTTTTATTCATTTATTTATTCTTACGATCTTTTTTATTATGATTTTATTATTACTTTTTATCTTATTATATTTATAAATAAAATTCATTGATGATTTAAAATAAGTTTTAAGTTAATTTTATGAATATTAAGAATTAAGTAATAAATTTTAATTTAATAATATAATTTAAAATCAATTTACCTAATATTATATATAATATATATATATATATATATATATAATAGAATTGTAGTGGTCCCTCGTGAATAATGAATTAGGAGGCCAAGTTGAAATATGGGACCAAGTTAATTGATAAGTTGCATTGATTTTCTTATTTGATATGAAGTCTAAGTAGGAATGTGTGGAGATTCCAATCATTCCAATGGGTGGAAGAATAAGGCTCACATTGGATTTTGTCGTATTGAACCTATTCATACTCGAAAACTTCCACGCTACTCCCATCACCCATGTGACCTGAGCATGGTCTTCCCCATAATTGAGGTCTCATTTCCTTAATAATCACTTCACCAAATTGTGATTGGGGTTGGTAGGTCTAAACGCCAACTCACCCACAATTAATTATAAAATGATGGGAGAATTACTATAGGGTGGGTATGGGTGCTTTATATATTTCATTGTGAAGTCAAGTATATATTATGGGTGATAATTCCTTAGTTTTTCTTTTCTTCATTTTATCTTTTTCTTTTCTAATTATTATTATTTTAAAGGTTTATAAATAACTTATTTAAAATAATAATAATAATAATAATAATAATAATAACAATATAATTTTAAAATTATTATTTCATTCTAATAATTAAAAACATAAATTTATTATATTTTTATTAAGTAGATTTCATAAGAAAATATTAAAATAAATTTTTTATATCTTTTTGTTAAATAGATTTTAGAAATTTTGAGTTGTTTAATTTACAATATAATTATTCAAAAAAATATTATAACAAAAAATTTATTTTTATAATTGTTAGAACAAGAAATTAAGACATGTTGTAATATATTGTACTTAATACTTATGTTGTAAGTTCAATACACAAGTGTATCTACAACTTACATTTTTTTTTCTAATTATTATTATTATTATTATTATTATCAAATAAAAATAATATTAATATATATAAATAAAGCAATAATTAATTATAAAATACTATTTCATTAATTATTATTTTAAAAATATTATAAAATAACTTATCCAAAATAATAATAATAATAATATAATATTATTTTACAAATTATTGTTTTTTTTTCTTATAATTAAAATTTAAATTTATTATATTTTTAATTATAGATTTTATAAATTTTGAAATGTTTAATTTTGTGATATAACAATTAAGAAAATATTACAATAAAAATATTTGTTTTATATTTTTTATTACATAGATTTCCTAAATTTTGTTACTAGTTTTACAATATGAAAATATTATAATTAAATAGAATTCAAAATTTTGAATTGCTTAAATTTGTAATATAATTATTAAGAAAGTATTATAATAATCTTTTTTAAATGTTAAAAAGCGAAACTAAGACATGTTGTTGCAATGTATTATACTTTTAGTATACTTATGTTGTAAGTTTCATATATAAGTAGCATACCTATTAAATAAGAATAATATTAATAGTAATAAATATAAATAATATATCAATTAATTATAAATTATTGTTTCTTTAATTATTATTTAAAGATATTATAAATAACTTATCCAAAATAATAATAATAATAATAATATATAACATAATAATTTTACAAATGATGGTTTCATTTTAATAACTAAAAATATAAAGTTGTTATATTTTTTATTATATAGATTTCATAAATTTTGAAAATTTTAATTTTCCAATATAACTATTCATAGCAATCATTTTTATAATGAAAATTATAAAGTTTAAAAAAAAATGTCTTCTAATGTTAATTATAGTAAAGAGAATTTTAAAGAGTATAAGACAACAATTCACAATTGTTTGTTCTTAAAAAACAAAAATTAAATTAAGTTATATTTTAATGTATTACATATTTAAAATATTAATATTTAAAACAATGTATTTTTGTCCTATCTATAACTAGGATATAATATTGATTATATTAATAATATAAAACTAAGATCATAAATAATAATATTAATGAGGTGTTCACGATAATAACAATAATAATAATTTAATTAGTCTTAATGTAGCACATAAAGCGTAAAAGGCAAAATAAATAAGAATAATTTTTTAATAAAGCTTAAATGCCTTAAGAATTAAAAAGAAAAAGAAATTATCTTTTAAGGATTTTTGCCGTATTAATAATAAAAATATAATAATATTATTCTTAATATAATATTAAAAATATGAATAATATAAATAGATAATATTAATAAATAACATGAATAACTCAATATTAATATTAATGGTTAATAATAATAATGTGTAAAGAAGTGTAAAAGAAAACAACAAAAGGCAAAGTTAAATGAGAATAAGAGGAAAAAGACAAAATGGGAGGGGTTGGCAGATAACACCATAGAATTAGTATTCTAGATATCTTGCTTTTCAATTTAGATAGTAAGGACTGAATCCAAGTTACTTTATAGCAATGAGTTTAGCCAAACTTCAACATTCCGCCTCTATGCTGGAACGAGAAACTATTTGTTGTTTTTTGGAATGCCAAGACACAATATTATTGTAAAAGAAGACAATGACTTGAAACTGATCGTCTATCATCATGGTCAGAACCCTAACTAGCATCAGAAAATCCAACTAAACTCAACTTAGCAGCTTTCTTTAGATGAATGCCACAATCCATGGTCGCTCTTAAGTACCTTAAAATACATTTTACAGTCTTCTAATGCTCATTTGTAAGCTTTTGCATAAACTGACAAACTTTATTGACACTATATGCCAATTCAGGTCTAGTTACAATAACATATTGTAAAGCTCTTACTATACTTTTGTATAGCTGGGCATCTTCAACAAGAATTGCCACCTTGGGAATTAATCATTAGGGTTTGAACCCCAATTAGCATCATAAAATCCAACTAAACTCAACTTCGCAACTTTCTTTAGATGAATGCCATAATCCAT
Source organism: Vitis riparia (assembly GCF_004353265.1). Classification (NCBI taxonomy): domain Eukaryota; kingdom Viridiplantae; phylum Streptophyta; class Magnoliopsida; order Vitales; family Vitaceae; genus Vitis; species Vitis riparia. The sequence goes on from NC_048444.1 coordinate 18,981,763, forward strand.
GGTCGCTCTTAAGTACCTCAAAATATATTTTACAGTCTTCCAATGCTCATTTGTAGGCTTTTACACAAATCCATAAACTTTATTGACATTGTATGTCAATTCATGTTTAGTTACAGTAACATATTGCAAAGCTCCTACTATACTTCTATATAGTTGGGCATCTTCAGTAGGAACTAACATCTTGGGAACTAATAATCAGGGTTTGAACCCCAATTAGCACCAGAAAATCCAACTAAACTCAACTTAGTAGCTTTCTTTAAATGAATGCCATAATCCATGGTCGCTCTTAAGTACCTTAAAAATACGTTTTACAGCCTTCCAATGCTCATTTATAGGCTTTTGCATAAACCAACAAACTTTATTGACACTGTATGACAATTCAGGTCTAGTTACAATAACATATTGTAAAGCTCCTACTATACTTTTATATAACTGGGCATCTTCAATAGGAACTGCCATCTTGGGAACTAATCATCAAAGTTTGAACCCTAATTAAGCATCAGAAAATCCAACTAAACTCAACTTAGTAGCTTTCTTTAGATGAATGCCATAATCCATGGTTGCTCTTAAGTACCTCAAAACACGTTTTACAGCCTTCCAATGTTCATTTGTAGGCTTTTGCTTAAATCCACAAACTTTATTGACACTATATGCCAGTTCAAGTCTAGTTACAGTAACATATTGTAAAGCTCCTACCATACGTCTGTATAGCTAAGCATGTTTAATAAGAATTGCCATCTTGGGAACTAATCATCAGGGTCTAAACCCCATTTAGCATAAGAAAATCCATCTAAACTCAACTTAGAACCTTTCTTTAGATGAATGTCATAATCCATGGTCACTCTTAAGTATCTCAAAATACATTTTGCAACATTCCAATGTCCATTTTTAGGCTTTTGCATAAACTGACAAACTTTATTAACATTGTATGCCAATTCAGGTCTAGTTACAATAACATATTGTAAAGCTCTTACTATACTTCTACATAGTTGGGCATCTTCAATAGGAACTGCCATCTTGGGAACTAATTATCAGGATTTGAACTCTAATTAGCATCATAAAATCTAACTAAACTCAACTTAGCAGTTTTCTTTATATGAATGCCATAATCCATGGTCACTCTTAAGTACCTCAAAATACGTTTTACAGCCTTTCAATGCCTATTTGTAGGCTTTTGCATAGACCAAAAAACTTTATTGACACTATATGCTAATTCAGGTCTAGTTACAGTAACATGTTGTAAAGCTCCTACTATACTTTTGTATAACTGGGCATCTTTAACAAGAACTACCATCTTGGGAACTAATAATTAGGGTCTGAACCCCAATTAGCATAAGAAAATCCAACTAAACTCAATTTAGAAGCTTTTTTTAGATGAATGCCACAATCCATGGTTGCTCTTAAGTACCTCAAAATACGTTTTATAGTCTTCCAATGCTCATTTGTAGGCTTTTGCATAAATCCACGAACTTTATTGACATTGTATGCCAATTCATGTCTAGTTATAGTAACATATTGTAAAGCTCCTACTATACTTTTGTATGCTCTATCTTGCTAGTAATTTTATGACTTGATTCAAGGATAAAATCCTAAAAAAACCTTGTATGTAAGGCAACCTTGGAAATGAATATGGAAAAAAACAACAATCATATGGAGACAAATGGGTGGATTAATTTGAATATCCCACTTTGGTTAGAGGTCTTTCTTTTTTATAAATGGACACTTTCTCATGATGGAGGTTGAAGATATGACATAATGACTACAAATTTGTCAAAGAATCTTTAAATAGTGTGCCTAAAGGGGGCACTAAGCTTGCCCATAACCGCCTTAGTCTAATTGACATTTTCTCAAGTTAATAGTTACTTTGCCATGAGAAGGAAATATGGTGGTATTTGTCTAATTTTAGGGAAAGAATATGCCTCATATGTTGATGCTAAAATTAAGATAAACATTAATAAAATGAGATGTCTTGAGGTTATTTTTATATGATCAAATTCAAAGATTATTTCATGTCAAGGCTAGTAGATGAAGTACGAGTTGACATAGTGGTATGGTAGTCGAATATATTGTGTCAATCTACATTGTTAGGGCATTGAGTCTTGTTTGTATGTTGACAATTTTTTTCCAAGTTATTTGTGTTAGGATTAAGCCTTGGAAAGCATAACACGATGTAACAGATTGTCATTTATAAATTTATTTATTTATGTTTCTTGGTTTCCCTTAAATATCTCATTTGTATTAATTGGTTATTTGAGCATACATGCCCCACATCACTTACATTATACATGACTTGGAAATACTAGGAGTTGCATAGAAGATCCAAATCATGAGTTTCTTGTGGAGTGATGAATTGTCCACAATTGGTTCATGGATTTGGGCTATCAAGTTGAAACTATAGTGCACTACCTCCTAATTGAAGGGATGACTTGTCTTGACTGTCAAGATGGTTTTCCCATGGTGAGTGTACTAGTACATGTGATATACATTGAATAAGACATATGGTGAATCATGACACAAGGCTATAAATTGTCATGCTTTGCCAAGCTACTATACTTCATAGACTCTCAACCTTGAGTGGATATTGAGTTTGTGCCAAAGTTAATAGGAGACTTTGACTTATGAGTGAAACCTTAAAGTGGTCATATATCTCTATGGATTGGGTCACTGTTGATGAAAATTGGTGGCAATATGTATTCTCAATAGAGCCATCATGATATCTCATGGATTAACACATTGTGTCCTCATGGGTGATCCAAAGTACATGTGATCCAGAAGACTATGGCCATAACATTTCTTTTAGTGAAAATTTGACATATGCTCCTTAGAGGTAGAGTATGTCAATTAATCACATAATAACTACGATCTATAACTCAAGGATTAAAGAGGTAATCTTGATAGGTGATAACACTACTTTGTTATATTACAAATACCAGTTCATGGAGACTCTGCATATAGTGGATAATAGGTCATGAACCCCGAGCTTTATTTACATAGGATAGTGGTGTGCTATTGATTCTCTTTAGTGGAATGTTGAATCAACTTCATAATTGGATTATAAGGGAGTCAGTACTTCTATGGGTCCCAATGGTCCCCACTCTAAACTCGTATACCATGATGACATGGTTTATAAGGGATGAATTGACTCTTGGTTCATTCTTGTGCATAAGGGTGTTTTGATAATTATGCAAGGTTGCACAAGGGATAGTGAATAAGTTCTCTATATTAGACTAATTGATTAATTAGACGGCCTTATGTGGTTAATAAATCAATTAAGATCCATTTTGGGCTAGATTAAGTGACCCAAGCCTTAATGGGCTCAAGTCACTTAAGCCAAATAGGGGAATCCTATTTATACTCCGTAGGGGCTAAGATTTCCATAACCTTGAGAGAGACATTGTCTTCCACCCCTAGAGATAGAAAGAGATAGTGAGAGCCAAGAGATCATCTTTTCCAAAGTCCACACTTTGGAGTATCAAGATCATGATTCAAGTCATCGACCGAAAGATCTTAGGTGTACTAGACTTCTAGATTTATTATTCTTCATCTTCAACAAGTAGAATTGATCTAGGAACATCCAAATCAAAGGTAAAGTTCTCTCATGGTTTTCTTCTCGATCATAGAATTGTAAAAATATGTTTTTTGCTTTTTGCATAGGATCTAGAGGCCTAGGGTAGTTTTGCATGCACTTATTCGATCTAGGTAAGGGAATGGAGAAATCTAGGGTTCCTAACAATTTGTGGTCTTAGAAATTTTTTTAGATATTGACTTCCTCTCTATTGAAGATCAAGGATTGTTGTTCATCCAACTGAAAAGTCACAGGTACATCTAAGAAGGTTTGGCTTATGCCAAGTTAGGCTCCTAATGAAATGTGCCTTCAATGGTCCATGTATTGTGCCTTAAGAGTTAATGAAATGTGTGTTGGTTAGAAGACCTAAATAATCTCAATTACATGATGAAATGGATGTTAGAGAGACAAAACTCTATTATATGTGAACCGTGCAAACAGAATGGTCATCATAATTATTATTCTTGTTGAAGTAAGAATAGGGGTGATTAGGGATCATGATACATCTATGTAACTAACATTGAGTAATATGAAACTTCCCATTATTGCATTTATTCCTTGATATTTTATTAATTAGATGATTTATAAACGAGATAGTGTCTTTGATATAGGGGAAATTCTATCAATTTTTTTGTTCACTTCACACACATATGAGTTAAAAATATTTACTTTCTATTGAATTTTGACTTCTATTTATTACATTGAAAATTGGTATTACTACACTTACTAAGCTTGGTTGTGTAGTTGATTAATCACATGATTTGTATATGAGATAATGTCTTCGACAAAAGGGAAATTTTTTTAAATATTTTTCTTTTGATTTTTTATTTTAATTTGCAAACATATGACTTGAAAACATTTTACTTTTATTTTGCATTTCATTGTTCAATTAATTTATTTGATTATATATAATACTACTATACAATCACATTACAAGTATAGAGGGCATAGGTGGTGTTTCTCTTCTAAAGCCTCTAAAGCAATATATTTCGGTCTTATAAGATAAACATAGGTCATCGATGGTTGATTCTAGTAAGATAGGCACATCTAAGTACATAATATGGTCTAATTATGTAAATCGTCTAAGTTATTTATGTTTTGTAGTTTAATTTGGTATTGACCCACAATGCTTGTCGACCTTCATGTGTAAGTGACCATTAGACCCTTGTATTTGCTCTTATACCATCTTATCTAGATTCTTTAAGTTATATCATTTCAAGTATGTCTAACTAGATTGATGTTGATCACGAGCTTAGTTGAGAGGTAGCGCACCAAGACATAGTTCGACGTAAAATTTAAGCCTATAATGTTACGCTTTTCTTAATAATTAATAAACTTTACCGAGTCCCATTCCATGATAAAATCCATCCATTATGCCACTATCCAAGTCCAAAATCACATTATTTTCATAGCACAAGATTCAAGGAGTGATTATTAAATCACGATTATAATTTAAAAAATCGATAAGTGATGGTGATTTTGTTATTAAAATTTGTGATTGGGAACAAGGAAAATTGGGAATAGGACACATTCAGAGGACACAGAAGGTGGGTCTAACATCAACAACTAATGTAAGAAAAGAAAACTTAATTCAGTATTTGGAAGAGTCCAGAGTCTCATGTGAGCTTGGTGTCAAGTGGGCCCTTTCAAAAATTGTTGTGTTTTTTCAAAATCCCCTTCACTCACATCCAACTTCTAATCAAGACATATAATACATCTGTCATGAACTGTTAAATATTTAAATTTAATTTCGGAATCTTATAATTATAAAATTGATTTTGTATTAATGTTATGAGAAGGGCAAAAAAGTAATCAATGGGTCAACTAAAAATTTATTTCTAGAAGGTTTCTGATGAATAATTGAATGCAAAATAATTGAGGCCCTAAAACAAATAGAAAGAAATGTAAGTGTGTCAAATTTCATAGGTTATGACTTATGCCTGGAAAAAAGAGTGGAAGATTTCTCATACGTCATTAGTGTTTCTTTCCCTCAAATTCTAGCATGGTGAAAAACCCGTCTGATTTGTGACTGTTTTGTATGATTTTTTTTTTTTTTTTTTTTTTTTTTTGATAGAAAATAGTTTTTTGAAAATAATAATAATCATAATAAATAATAAATAATAAAAATGATGGTGGGAAGACTTTATTGTTTATGGAGTAGTAATTCAAACTTGAAAACATGCAGTGTGTCGTCCCATGTGACTTGTTCCATGTTTAAGTTCTTATCTGTCAATTGCCATCATCATGAGATGGAAAAACTGCATGGCATGCATGTGGTTTGATTTCCCACTCCATAGTGATTGTTTTTTTTTTTTTTTTCTCTCTCATAAAAAATATATATTTGATATATCTGCAGGTACATTATCATAATCATTTTTTTTTCATTTTCTAATCTTATTAGTTATATTTGATTACATTTTTTATAACTTAATTACATTCTTTGGGCTATCTTTATTCTAAAAAGTAGTAAAAAAAGAAAGAGAATACAAAAATATTTTTTTTCATATTTAGTTTTATTATAAAAAATACAAAAGAAAATCATGTGTGATTTAAATTAGAAAGAAATGTATATATTTTTAATTATTTAATCTTCATATAGAAGATTTAAAATAAATAATTTATTATCCTGGAATTTTATTTTTATTTTCTATCATTTTTTATCTCCTTTTAGGTTTATTTTTTAATTTTTTTTTTTGTAGATCCTCAAGTCTCCGATTTGCCAACAATTGTTAGGAAATATATATACCCTAATCTTATAATACATTTATCCAAGCATTCACGAAATAAGGAAAGTTGATGGATGCAACTAACCTCCAATCTACCAACACTTTCTTTTATATTTTATTCTCAAACTTTCTAAAAATTAAATATCGCCTAAAAATATCTAAATGAGGTTGTATGAGGGGTCTAGAAAAATAAAACAAAATAGTCTTTCTCAATACAAGAGACTAACATATAAAAAAAAATTATTATTAATTTAATATAAATGATAATATGATTAAAAAAAATACATATTTTTGTTGGTATTTTTCCGGATTCTTGATAAATATACTGCTTTTAAAAAAAATAATATTTAAAATACCATAGTTTGGAAAATAATTCCAATTCTACGGCACTTTTGAACACGTAGGATAACACGTCGGATGAGATATAAAAACCCATTCCCCCCTTTCCATTTCCCTTCCCGTTTTTCTTCTCTTCCCTTCCCATTTTTCTTCTCTGCATCAAACCTCCTCTGCCCGAAAACCCACTATCCCGCACGTTGATCATGAGGTGGAGATCCTTGCCTCAACACCAATAGGAGGGAAGTGAAGTGCAGATTTGAGAAACCATTGCCCCCGGTGTTTTCTGTAAGTTTTGTGGTTATATTTGGTGGTGTGGTTGTGTTTGGTCACCGAGAAAGTGTGGGAAAGTTGTAAAAAAAATAAAGTTTTTGTTTTTTTTTACAATGAAACCGAGTAGACTAAAAATAATGGAGAAAGTTTTAATTTTTTTGTGGTTCGGCTTGTTGTGATTCTGTTTGGTTGCCAAGAAAGTGTGGGAAAGTTGAAAAAAAAAAAATTTCCCAATATTTCCTACCAGTCCAGCCCGCGCACAGGGTATCTATCCAATTTTTTCAGCGTAATCTGATCATGATTTGAGGGAAAAGCTTTGTGATCATGATTTGAGGGGAAAGGTTGTGTTTTTCAGCGTGACTCAAAAATCGTGGAGGGTTTGTGAAATTTAAATCCAATGGCACAAAAGCAAAGAGACCCCTGGACAGATCCAAAAAGCATGGAGCCAAAAAAAAAACATTTTTTTGTTTGTTTTTTTAGGGGGTTTTGCATGGACTTTCCCGGAAAGCAAATGGGGGATGGATTTTCTTGGGAATCAAACGGGGATTGCAAAAACTTGGGAATGAAACGGGGGTTGCAACAAAATAAAAAAATAATAACCTGATTAGATTAGTACCTGCAATAATTAAAATTGAAATTCAAATTCAAATTTAAATTCAAGGAGATTCTTCACTTTTTATTTGTTAAAATAAAAAATAAAAAAACTATCTTTTTTTTCACTGAAAAATTGTTGAAAGTGTCTCTTCAAGAAACACTTTCAGTATAATCCCAATTTTTTAAAAATGATGAAAGGCGTCCGAATATAATTTCAGTTTTTTGTGATTATGGAAGAGACACCTTCAACATAAATTCAAAATTTTTCACTGTTTGAATGGAAATTGTGGAAAGTGTCTTTTGAACAAGCACTTTCAGTATAAACTCAATATTTTTAAAATTGTGGAAGGTATCAAGAGACACATTTCACAATTCCCAAAAAATGGAATTATATTGAAGGTGTCTCTTCAAGAGACACCTTCTATTATTTTAAAAAAATTGGGTTTATACTGAAAGTGTCTCTTCAAGAGACACTTTCCACAATTTTCATACATTAAAGAGAGACATCTTTAGCTTTAAAATCATTTCCACAAATAAAATACATATTGGATTTTGTGGAATTGTGTAAAGTGTCTTTCCAAGAGACATATTTAGTATAAATATAATTTTTTGGAATTCTAGAAGGTGTCTCTTCAAGAGACACCTTTGGTATAAATTAAAATTTTTAGGAATTGTAGAAGGTGTCTCTTCAAGAGACATCTTTAGCTTTAAAATCAAATTTATAAGACATTCAAAATTTTCAAATTGTGGAAAGTGTCTCTTCAAGAGACACCTTTAATGAATATTGGATTTTTTGCCACGTGGAAAGTGTCTCTTCAAGAGACACCTTTAATGCATATTGGATTTTTTGCCACGTCGAAAGTGTTTTTTCAAGAGACACCTTTAATATAAATCAAATTTTCTGGAATTGTAAAAGGTGTCTCTTCAAGAGACACATTTAGCTTAAATTCAATTCTTTCATGATTTTGAAAATTGTGGAAGGTGTCTCTTCAAAAGACACCTTCCACGTGGTCAAAACTGTCGTAAATCTATCAATATTTTCAAAACTACCATTTTTTAATTATAATTTTTTAAAATTGCCGCAAAAGTTAAAAAAGCCCGTATTTTTTCCAACGTAAGCTGATCTTGACCCACAAACTCAAACGTCATATTAGGTATAGGTTAGGCATATTCAACTCCCCAAAGCAACAACCTTATTGTTTATTATTATTTAATTGAGAAATATTCATTAAATTAAAAGAGAAAAGTATGAGATAATTTGAATTGCATAATTAATATAGTTTTGTAATAACAATAAAAATAGCATTTTATAGCACTTAATCGAAATGGCTTCCATTCCAACACCGACCACATGCTCCAACCAAATGCGAATAATAATAGCATGGTGGTACCATTTTAAAATTTTAAAATATAGCATTCATCTTAACGACTTAAACGAGGAAAAGATAATATTTGTGATTAAAAGGATATGGACCCCACATCTGCCACATGCTCCAATCAAAACAAAAGGATGCATGTGATGTGATTTTTATTTGACCGACAAAGCAACCATGAATAACACCTGTGAGATATGAATTATCAAATGCACTTATAATATTTGATTTGATATCCCAAGGTGGTTCATGAAAGCAACTTATTAACACATGGGAAATCCAATGAATTCAAGTGGCACTTGACGTGAAATGGGGTCTATTAAAATTTTTTTATTGATAGTGTTTTTATTAATAGTATTTTTGTTAGAAATGCTTTTAAATAAAATTATTTAATGTCTATTTGGGAATGTTTTCAAAAATAATTCTAAAAAATGGTTTTTAGGAATGGTTTTAAAAAATAGTTTTCTACATCACATTCAAAAATAAAATTTTATTTGAGAACTTACATATGAAAAATAATTTTCTCAATTTATTATCCATAAAAGTTGTAATGAACCCTAAAAATTATATAGATATGGTATGTTTTAAGTTCAGAAGACTCTTATGGCTTTAAAAAGTATTTATGTTGTTAAAAAAACTCATATATATATATATATATATATATATATATATCGTATAAGAGCTTTTTTTCCTATTTGACGTGAAATATCATAATTATCCTCTTATACAATATCCTTATTGTATCCTATATTCAATATGCGATATTATAAGTACCTTCTACTCATCCAAACCAACTCCCACTCATAGTGGGTCTAATAATCGATTCTAATATCATTTGTAATGACTTACTTTTAATTGTGTAGATACTATTTATTTGAGATATTCTCAGAGTTTAAAAATATGTCTACATAATTAAGAGAATCTTATACATATATAAGGTCAAACATTTCTTTCGATGTGGGATATCAAAACCAACCCTCCTTTCAACGAGGATTGACTTTGACATTATTTATAATGGTTTGTTCCCTATCATGTAAATATTATTCGCTTTAAACCCTTTAAACTCTCGTAACTTTAAAACACATTTATAATAATAAAAGGGATACATACATATATAGTGTCAAAAAAAATTTTCATTCAGATATAACAAAATTACTATATACTTATTATAAAAATAACTTATTTTTTAAAATGTATTTTCCGTGAAAAGTTTACAAATTTCTTTTTAGCGATTTTAAAATCAGTCTCAGCCGGGCTTTAGTCTAGTGCTGAAATAAAAAAATTTCAGGCTCCTCCAATTGAGAGATCTTTCGTATGGGCGGTGAGGGTAGGCAAACAAAAATAAACTAAACTAAGCTTCTATGTTGTGGAGTAGAGTGGATGTCCTAGTATAAGTGGCCGACCTTAAAACAAAAAAATGTGAGGTTGATGTGATTAATATCTGTTACATTTAATTAAATATTTAGATAAGTCTTATCAATTACTTAGTGCCACGTCAATTTTATTATGATGCTTGACAGAGATCTGTAACTTATAAAATTATAATGCCCCAGAAAAATGTTCTTTCTTTTATGATGTTAAACAATCAAATTATTATTATGTTAAAATTTAAAAAGAGAAAGAAAAATGTTTTTGTCGATTTGGATATACTTTCTTTTTAAAAGTAATAATAATAATAATAATAATTTTTATATAAAATATAATAATAATTAGAGGCATATATAAAAAAGATAAAGATTTCTAAATTTTTTATTAAAAATTGATGTATTAAAAAAATTTTCAACTTCAAATTTTAAAATTTTGAAAATGTTTTTCAAATTCTATGTTTTTTGTTTAAGAGTTTTCATTTTTTATATCGAAAATTTTATTTTAAAAAACAGAAAACATGAAAGGTATCCAAATGAAATCTTAGTTTTTTCATAAATTTGTTGACTTTTAGATCAAGATGTGCCCAATGGATTATGATCAAATTCGATTTCTTGAAATTATGATTTATGTATAAATGATTAATAAATTGATCGAGACCATATGGGCACTTGAAAATGTCTAAGCAAACCATGGGAGCCTTGCAATGTGGGATATTACAAAAGTACCATGCACTTACATGCTTTATTCACACTGAATGCAATTTTAGATCTTGTTATGGTACATATTGTAAGGCTCCTATAATGCTTGATAAAACATTTTCCACAACATCATTGCCCAACGTACTTAAACTAAGTCTAGAGGTCATTGCAGTATTAACACTTCTAGTAGTTTACATCTTGGGTTTGGACAAAAGGTTTGTTATATACTTAGTTTGAGAAAGCTGAAACCTTCTAAAGTTTGCTTGACCTATATTCCTTGAAAGTAATCAACTAGGACAAGATCTTTTAGAGAAAAATGCTCATTGAGCTTACTAATCAACTTTTGAACTTCTATGTAATTACTTTCTTTTACTAAAATATCATCAACATAGACTAGGATAAAAGTAGAATGTTGTGGAATGATGCTTACAAAGATAGATTGATTTGACTTTGTTGATTTGAATCCAAGCATGAGTAGAGCTTTATACAATTTTTCAAACCAAGTCCTTGGAGCTTGTTTGAGACCATTGTAGGTTGATTAGGATATCGAAAACTATATGGTTGTTGCATACATACTTTTTCTTATAGATCTTCATTAAGAAATGCATTATTAACATCTAACTATTTGATTGACCAATTTCTTAATAGTGCAATTGAGAGAATTACTCTCGGAGTAGTTGATTTTGGTGGGAATCTTAGATTACCTCATTCCTATGCCCTGGATCTCGTAGAATGCATGCATCTATCCCTAGGAATCTGTAAATCTAACACAACGAAAATAAATGACTTCAAAAACCACAGAATAATACAAATCTAGAAATTAAAACTCATACCTGCAATTTAGATGTTTCCAAATCAAAATTCATCCATTGAAGAACGTGCATGAATGTTTTCAAGGTTTGTTCCACTCGATGACTCAAACCATGTCCATGACACTCCAAAGACTAGAATTTGGAAGGGTGGATGCCTAGACTCTCACTTTATCTCTAGATTTGGAAGACAATAGTAAAAAAGACCAGTAGAAAACCCTAACCCATAAAGGGGTATCTGTAAGGTTCCCTTATTAGGCTTAAGTAACTTAAGCCCACATGTGCTTAAGTTGCTTAATTTAGCCTAAAATAAATCCTAATTGATTAATTAACCATACATATTCATCTAATTAATTAATTACCTAATTTAGAGACCTTATTCACTATCCCCTGTGCAACCTAGTGTAATTATTAAAATGCCCTTATGCATAAAAATGAACCAAAAGTCAATCCAACCTCTCATAAACCGTGTCAACATGGTATATTAGCTCAGAGCAAAGATCATTTAAACCCATAGGAGTACTAACATCCTTAAAATCCGATTCTAAAGTTGATTAAACATTCCATTATAGAGAATCAACTACACTCTAGTATCTTATATAAATAACAATAAGACAAAGCTTGGGTCCATAACCTATTATCCACCACATGTAGACCCTCTATGAACTAGTATTCGTAATCTGATAAGGTAGTGTTATTACCTATCAAGATTACCTCTTCAAACCTTGAGTTATAAATTTTATTTATTATGTGATCAACTAACATATTCTAACTCCAATGAGTATATGTCAAATCCCACTAAAGGAATTATTACGACCACAGATTTCATGATCATATGTCATTTAGATCACCTAAGGTGACACGTTATATTAAACCTATGAGATATCATGGTATCTATAGTGAAAATACATGTTACCACTAATTTGCATCAATAGTGAACCAATTCAGAAGGATATATGATCACTTTAGAGTTTCACTCATAAGTTAAAGTCCCTATTTATTTCAACATAAACTTAATATCCTCTCAAGGTTGAGAGTCCATGAAGTATGGTAGCTTAGTGAATTATGACAATAGATAGTCTTACGTCATGATTCACCGTAGATATTGCCCAGTACGTGAGAAATATATCCTAACAACCAAGATAAGTCATCCCTTTAATTAGAAGGTAGTATACTATAATCTCTACTAAATTGCTCAAATCTATGAACTAACTGTGAACAACTTATCTACTTACAAGGAATCCATAATCTGTACCCTCCGTACAATTTCTAATGCACATAAGTCATGTACAATAGAAGAGATATGAGTTAAATGCTCAAATCAATGTTAATGTATAAAAATGATAGCAAGAAGACAATCAAGTTTGACTTTGTAACATCATGACTCTCCTTTAAGGGCTCAATTCCAACAAGTTTCACCATAAGGCTCAGTGTTTCATTAAAATCATTTTGGAGATATATTGATATTTAGAAGATCTCCGAGTCAAGATTAAATTGATATAATATTATATTAAAAAAACTTATATAAGAATTAGTTTTACTCAAATCCCTTAAGATTTAATATAGATGTGTTAAAACAATCATTAGTTTCAAAATTAGTCACTTAGCACCTTTAGAGATTGATTACGTATATAAAATTTATCTTTTAGAGAATAAAATTGTTTTTTAAATAATATTTGATTAAAATCTTTTTATCTAAAATCTTTTAAAAATAAATTTTATAAATAGAATAAATTTCTAGGAGTCTTGAATAACGAAATATGAAACCTATAACAATTTTAGCTTTCTATATAAGAGATCTAACAATGGAATGTGCTCTCAATAAATGTTGACTACAGTACATATAATGATGGGGTATGTCTTTGAATTTCTAAACAATGAGTGCCTGAACGTTTCAGAGAGTCAATTATTTGTTATTAATTATTCTAAGTCTTTGATAAACTATTTATCTTAAATCACGAAAAATAAATTAATATAAGAATCAATTATTCAACTAAAGTTTCTTCATCATATATGAACTTGTAGTAGTCCCTCATGGATTATGAGGCCAAGTTGAAATATGAGACCAAGTTGATAAGTCACATTGATTTTCTTATTTGATATGAGACTCACATTTGAACCTATTCACACTCGAAAAACTTCCACACTCCCATGTGACTTGAGCCTCCTCTTCCCCATAATAGAGCTCTCATTTCCATGGCTTAATAATTACTTCACTAAATTGTGGCTGTGGCTGTGGCTGTGGCTGAGGTTTGGTAGGTCTGAACGCCAACTCACTTACAATTACTTATAAAATTAAAGAAATGAAATCTAAGATGAAATGATTTCCTCATACGACTACTTGAGTAGGAAGTAAAATAGGATGGAGCTTTTTTTGACATTGGGGGTAGGAGGTTATGTTAGGAATGGCGTCGTAGACTCGTAGTTGACACAAGAATTTAGCTACCAAATTTTAGTTTTTTTTTTAAATAGCTGATGATGCCTATGCCTATGTATGACTTATTAATGAAGCCCATATTCGGTTTGGTTTTTTGGCTAGGAGAATAGGAAACCAAGAACCGACCCACTAAATCTATCTCTATAGTTCTCAAACCCATTGAGAAGTGTATCAATTTGGTCGATGGCAATACCCAAACTAGTGACTAAAAATCAAATGGAGGGTGGTTATTCAATGCTGGTTATGAACCGGTAGCCTCTTGGTCCTGTGTTAAAGGGGCCCTGGTGATGATGGTGGCCATGGCCGTGGCAAGGGCTGATTTTAGCCATGGCACTGTCATCTCTTCATCTCCAGTTTCATATGATGACAATATGAAATAATTAGCCCAAACATAAACAGAATTCAAAATTTTTTAACATCATAAACTCAAATTTGGATGTTGCATCATAAAATATCACATCTACTGAACACAAACTTCATTGTGTACCCTCCAACCTTTCCAACTGATCTACATTTTCTTTTTAATGGTATTGCAAAATGACTACCTGGGCATGAAAAGAATATGCCAGATTTTCAATACAATAAAGCCATGAAGCCAAACAAAACTTCAGGAAGAAATTGTAATCGAATAAAATTTATTCCTCCAAGCCATCAAACATTTGGGATTTCTTCAATTCTCGCCTACAAGGAAGCCTGAAAATTCTGTAGCTGTAGTCTAAGCAGTTTTTCAGGGAAAAAGAAGATTAAACTTGGCAATTGATGTTTACTATTGGGGAGATTTATTAGCCAACAATGAAGCCTTTTCAATTGGTGCAGCCTTTTCAACTGGAGCTGCCTTTTCAACTGATGTGGCAGAGGCTGCCTGCTCTCTAGCTTCAGCAAGCTTGCGCAGTCGTTCTTGAAGGGCACGTACCCTGTCCTCAGTCCTACGAAGCTTTCTCCATCTGTAGGTAAGCCAAAGACCAAATCCACCATATACAACAACATAAGCAGTCCACACATATCGGTTAGCTTCTATGTTTTCTTTGATCTTTTGATACGGTAGTCCAATCAACTCTCTCCAGCCAGTAGTTGAGGGACTCTGTGTTTGCTTATCTTCTTCTCCTTGTTGCTGAGTCGCCATTTCTTGTTAATTTACTCTGCAAGATTCAATGATAAATTGAAACGCAGGATTTAAAATAACTCACTGGTCTGATGCTTGATTGAACTGGTACAAAGGCAAAAATAAAAAGTGAGAATTAGATTTTTAACTCACAGGTACAAAGGCATAATGATGTGTACATAGTCATATGCCTGTAACCACAATCTGAACAAATGAACTAAAAACTTAACACATCTAAACCCTAGTATACTTTCCCAAACCATCAACAAAGTCCACATGCAAACTATACTCTGTACATAAACCCAACACTATGGTTGATAAATCAATGATTCAATGAAACAAATTAGGGAATATCCAATCCAGACAAATCACAACCTGTTTTGACAGATTAATACTTTTAGGGGCCATTGACAGCTCCAGAGATTGCAATCAAGAATTTACAGTTTTGAATCCTGGGAACAGCCAGTTCAAGCCAAAATAAAGCAAAAAAAGGCAAAAAAGATTAGGAAAAAATGGACAGGCAATTAAATAAAAAAATCTAGAAAGGAAGGCAAGGGAGAACATTCACTGAGTAATCAGGACAGGCAAAAGGTAGTCTAATAAAATGGAAATAATAAATTTATGTCCATGCCCACGAGCCATCGTTTTTTGGGTTCATGCAAAGCTAACAATAATTCAAACACAAAGGATTAATGTAAAGTGAAAATAATGTTGTGTGATTGAATTAAGTTTAGAACATGGATTGCAATCCATGTTCAACATGCCTGTGGATATGGAAATCCAAGGATTTGAAATTCAGCTAACTTTCTTCTTCAATCAGAGATAACAATTTCTTTGCTTCATGGACCAAAAGTATGAGAAGGATGAGCTATCATTTGGGTCTGAAACAGGCCAAAACACAGAAGGCAAACAGTCTAAAAAACCAACAAAAGTGAATTCAAAGATCAAAAAGACACTCTCAAGAATGCATTAACTCCCTTACGAAAACCTCTAGCCTAGAAGCACCATACTGGTCAATATATTAATTGTCTGCCAAAGCCAATACCAAAATCCAAAAAAAAAAAAAAAAAAAAAAATAGAGAGAAAAAGGGAAGGAAAGGCATCCCAACCTACAACACCCCACTCTCCTACTTCACCTAGCATACCCATCTCGACAAGACAAGACATGGGAGTAGGTGTGAGATCCTTATTGGATAATCCTATTTTGCTTCAAATATAGTTGTTTTATTTATTTATTTATCATTTTCAACTTCCTAAGCACATAATTGAATTGATAAAAAGGGTGAGTTTGTTAGGAAGTGAACTTTAATAAAAAATAAAAATATGCATAAGAAAGAAATGACAATAGAAGAGAAAAGAATGGGAGTTCTTATTAGGATATCTTTGCTTTTAGTTGATTTTACATTCAAGTGCTTAGAAACACATGAGTAACTGACAACCACAACAAAGAAAGAAAACAGACCACATCCCCAAAGACTACATAAGCCTCCATCTAGCCTTGAAGATCCCTGCATTCCTCTCTAGCAAGACCACCCACAATAAAGTACCTTAGCAACAAGCCAAAGAACCCTACTCATAGCATAGTAACCCCCAGAAAAGCAACCAATAACATATCTGCTACTAGTCTGAAGGAATCCACACTAACTCACAAGTTCAAATCATCTATGCCATAACCCCATTGTTACTAGACACTGGAGGAAAAGGTAATCATCTATCTCCTCGTTGCTTAAACAAATTGAGCAAAGATCATGTCCAAGGGCATTGTGAGACTTCATCCTCAGCTGCAAAATGTTCGTATTAACTTTCCTGTTAGCATGAGCCAAGCAAAAGCCCTAAATTTAGGTGGAACTTTAGATTTCCTAATAAAATTGGTTTAAGGAAAGTAACAGGAGCCTTAGATTTTGTTAAAGACAGGGAAAAGACACATGTAGGAATTCGACTTGAAGTGTTGTCAATTTTTTTTTTTTTTTAGCAGAATTTTTGTGTTTCTTTGTTCCAAGTAATTTATTGTCCACCCAAAATTGAACCAAGTCTGTGGTTCACCTCATGTATTCTTTTCTTCCATCTTATCAAAGTGTTCAAAGTATAAAACCTGAAATAAAAAAATTGATCAGGCCACATAAAGTTCTGATGGTGTACCAATAATGGAAGGAAGACAACTTCTATTAGGGAACCAAAGGCTTAATAAAGCAAAAGAGAATTAAGGTATAAAAAATCAACCAAAGTCAAACCTTGATATCAACAGCACAATTGCAATTCCCACACAAGTGAAAGCCAGCATGAACCAATCATACAGGCCATTGAATCCTCACCACCAGTTCAACCTCCTCCACCCCCTTTTCCCCACTACCCAACAATCATAGATATCAAATCTATTAAATCTTTTCCACAGTTACTAGAAGCACAAGGCATGTAAGGTGCAAAGGTCTCCTAGAACCTAGTGAGAAGTACAGTGCACACCCAAGGGAATGAAAGCACAAACCAATGCACTAACACAATTTCAAATGTTCAACATGTACAAACACACATACACACACAAGAAAAGGAATTCAAACAATTTATACAACAAATCAGATTCATAGAGATTCAATGCAGTTTTTAAATCAGAACATGACTACAAAAGGTCCTAATACATAGAGCAGAGTACTCATGGGTTTTCAAAAATTATATACAAGAAATAAAGGTAAATAAGACAAACTAAAGAACCCATTTTGGGTGCAAGTCAAAGACAGGTCAGATCTTCGGACATGGCTAGTCTGAAAAGAATATGAGCAAAAAAAACTGACATCTTCCAAGTCCGACATGGTCAGAGAATCAGAGCCATGGAGAGTTAAACCTTTTCTGAGGGAAAACAAATAATACTGCGACTTGCCAGAATGAGAAGTGATTTAGGAAGGGGACCTTCAAGTGAGGAGCTGTGAAAAGAAATGAGGTCATGCTCCATCAGAAATCTAAATTTTCTTCAGGTACCATCAATGAAAAGATTATTAGACAGAAGCAAAAATTTAGGACTCTTTAATCAGGCATCAAGGAGGTTTTTAGTTCCTGCAAGATTATTGCAGAACAAGTTGAGCCTCTGGAGTTGAAGTAACTGGTCTAGCTCTGAAGACATCTTCTCATTCCATGTATCTTCAAAGTGAATTAAAGAACTTCAAATTGGACAGATGATTCAAAGCAAAAGGAATTGACCCAGAATGGCTGTTATTGGTCAGATTCAGAACATTTAGTTTTTTAATATGTTCATGAAGTAGGGATGTTTCCTTAGAGCATCTACAGCCATGAGAACTGATGATGCAAAATTTGGAGGCGCCACACAGCCATGGACCTTGGCTGTTATAAGGTTGCTGAGAAGGTTCTTGGTGAGACTACTCAGAACATTAATCATGCAAATTTTGGAAGCACAATACAACCATGGACCCCTACTGTTACAAGGCTGCTGAGACTGTTCTTCAAATCAAGAAATTTCAGTTTCTTCAAAACACCAATTCCAACTAGAATTTTATTTTTTTTGATAGATAATTAGAATCATATTATAAAAGGTAATGCCAAAAAAAGCGTTTCAAAGTACACAAGACGTATACAAAGAAACACCTTACGGCAACACAAAAGCAAAGAAGGACACCAACACCAACACCAACCCCTTAGCCCGAACCCAACCACTCCACAAAGTCTACAAAGGAAAGAGGACTAGGAACTATATACAACTTGCACTAGGCTCAAAGTTTATAGATGAAGGAGAATTTCAACCCTTGAATCGACCAACCCTCATTGTCAAAGGCCCAACTATTTCTTTCCTTCCAAATAGTCCAAAAAAAGCATAAAGGAGTAACCCGTCATGCCTTTTTCCTTTTCTTACCCACGAAAACACCATGCCATCCTAGCAAAGCCTCTTTAACCAAGGAGGATAGCACCCATGACTCACCAAAAAAGGGAGAACAAAAGATGTCATAACACTCTTGTTCTATCACAATGAAGGAGAATGTGATCAACAGATTCTTCCTCGTTGAGGCATAGGAAGCATCTATTCACCAAAGACCACCCTCTCCTCTGAATGTGATCCAAAGTTAAAACCTTCCTCCAAGTAGCCTCCCATATAAAGAAAACCACCCTCGACAACACCCACAATTTCCAAACCACACTTGTTGGGAAAACACTCTGCCTTCTTAGCTTCAACGCCTTGTTCAAGGTCTTGATAGAGAAAACCCCATTCTTAGACTATCCTTAGACACCCTCTTCCCATGCGTCTTCGAAGGAAAAGCTCCATGGTTCCCAACTCCCAATCGTTGAGTCACCTAGAGAAGCGAGGGGCCCAACACCCTTCTTTAGAAGAATGATTCCAAACCTCCACCACCCACGCCTCCTTAGAAGAGGCTACAACAAATAAGTAAGGAAAAGAGATGCACAATGACTCATTACCACACCACTTGTCCTTCCAAAACCTCACCCTCTGCCATTTCCCCACCAAAAAGGCAACTCTGCAGCTTAACAAGTCCTACCCCATACACTCCCCTTACCTCCCAGGAGCACCACCCTCCTTCCTCCTCCTCCCCCCCCCACCCCCCAATATTTTCTACTGATGACTTGCCTCCAAAAAGTCCCCCCCCCCCCCCCCCTCCCTTGCAAAAGGTTAATTCCACTTGCACAAAAAGGACCTATTAAGCAGCAAGAGATTCTTGACCCTAATCCACTTATACTTTTGTCTAAATAGACAATAGACCAACTAACCAAATGAAGTTTCCTCTCAAGGGCCCCTCCTCCCCAAAGAAAATCTCTTTGAATCTGCTCCAACCTGGTCACCAATTCCAACTAGAATGCTTGTAGTTAATTGGCAATAAGCAAGATCCAACACCCTTAGTTCAAACAAGCTACAAATCATTGGTGTATGTTCACTAATCTCTTATTCTTAAAATTGTTAACCTTTTGAAGACCTCTTCCAATTCTTACCAGATAGCTTATTTGAATAAAGCAGCAGTTTGAAGTTGTCTGAGCTGAGGAATCTAAATAGTGAAGGAATTTAAAAATAAATTAGCTGGGAATCTAACTAGTGAAGAAATTAAAATATCAAACTTAGTGTTTACAGTGCAGTAAACCATGAGAACTGACATGAGATCAAATCTAATAGACCTTGTCCAGATGGTACCAATATTTTTAACTCAATAAACCTCTTAAATGTTACCAAACACCTTGTGAATGAGTTTTTAATATTGAAAAGATTTGTCAAGCCTCTCATATGATGCACCAAACAGAGCTTAAATAGGGTTATAAAGCTAAGTGATTCTGGTGAGGTGGCAGTGCGATTCCAGCAGGTGGGTATGTGGACGTGGAGAAGCACACACCGCCACCAGCCTCGTCATGAGCAGAACTCATGTTAATTCAACAAACAATTGAATCAAAAAATAAAAATACCCAATTATCAGTAGCACAACTGTAGACACCTGAAAAATTAGCAGATTTGTATATCATCATTCTTCTCACAATGAAGAACCCTAAATAAAAAATAAATGAGTTTAAAAAGGACAAAAAACAAACAAACAAACAAACAAAAGTAAAAGAAAAGGCAAAAGTTACACAGTGATGGTCTTGTCCACTTAACATAAGATAGAGAGATATTCACAATCTCTCTGTATGTCTCACCTGCACTATCAGCCTCTTCTTTCTCTAGTAACCCTAAGCCATGTGTTGCACTAGAGCATGAAAGCAAACCAGGTTGGGTCTTAAACCTGTCTCCAGGTTTGGATGGATGTTACAAACATGTGGTTCAGTGGTTCACTTTGGGGAATTTGAATATCTAACTGAAAATCAAGATTCATCAGAATTTTTTAAAATTTGATAAAGCAAATGAGTCTTAATTTTAAAATTAAGTTTCTCCATTTCAGGGAAAATTGAATATTTCAAAAGTAAAACAGCTTCACAAAATTGTTTACTCCTAGATTTCAAGGAATCAAAAAGACTAATAGAAGGTTGAACTTTCAGACGAGAAAAACAAAATGAAACTACATGTATTGGCCTCGAAGTTCTCCACATTTTAAGGTTTCTTTGAGTAAAGAATCAATATTCAAACCCAGTCCCAAACTGAAGAATAAAAATAAGCATCAACACTTAGTTTTGATTGAGTCTGCAATCATCAAATTCAAATTGGATGAAACCAAATCATTTCCTTTCACCTAACATTTCCGATCAAATATGCTTCCCCCTATCCAATCCATATATAAACTAATATTTATATTCAAAATTCTTCAGGAAACCGTAACCTTTAATTTTTATCACTTTTAGCAATTCCGCAACGCTGTGTTTGATTGCAGAGAAACAATCGGAAAAGAAAAGGGAAATTAAATGCTTTCTGGGAAACCAAACAGTGCATTACAAATCTATCACAACGCTAGAAAAAGAATAAGAGGAGAGAGAAAGATTACTTTCGTTGAAGGTCCAAGCTTGTAGTTCTCTCAGTTCTAAGGCTTCTAGGGGTTAGGGTTTTTGTTGGATTCGGTGCAAGGGTGGGTTGAAGGATGTCTGAAAATGAGTTGGGCCGGGTTGCATGGTTGGAGTGGGTTCAAATTGAGCTCCAAGATTGGGCTGCTTGCATCCTGTTCGGCCGTTCCCAAAATAAAAGTCATTCTTAATTCTATTTCTAAATACTAGGCTTGGTGCACGTGCAAAGCGTGTTGGCTAATAATGTATTTTTTAATATTTAAATTTAATTTTAATTATTTAAAAAATCAATGTTGATCTATTTTATTTTATGTTTGTATATGAATATATTTTATTTTAAAAATTTATATTTATTAAATAATTATATTAATAGGTCAAATCATATTATTTTTTCAAAAAAAATAAATTTTATTTATTATTTAAAAATAATAATATTTCAAATTGTAATTCAATTATGTACTATTTATATTAAAATTGGAAATAAATTTTATAATAAATTTATAATCTTTATTTATTTTTCGATATTTTTTTATTGTTTTTGAATAGAAAATTTTAATATTAAACAAAATGTAGCTAATTATTTTTTATTCAATTAATTAATTATAATTAATAGTAATTTCTAGAAAAGAAATTGAAATATTTTATATGAGATTATATAAATGTCTCTTCATTCAATATACTCTTTATTACAATTATTTTTTCATAAATTTCTAGAAAACTAAAATAGTAATTTTCTTTATACGAGAAATCTAATTGTTATTAAATTAAAATAAAGAGATTATATTTTAATTGATATTTATAAATGCTGATAAAAGTAAATCCCACTTTTATGACATTATCATAATTATAAAATAACTAAATCTTGAATTTATAAAAAATAAATTTTAAGTTAAAATAATTATTTAGAATTTAACTTTATTTATAATTGTATATAAATAAATAAAGTATTTATATAAAAAGAAGGAAAAAATAATTGGATAAAAGTTTTATAATTTTATTATATTTGCATAGAAATAAGAGATAAAATAAAAGAATTAATTCTTTATTCTAAAGAATGTATTGATAGAATTCATGACTACAATATTTAAGATTATGACACTAATAAATCTCACAAATATTAAAAATATCATTAATATCAAGATGCAAATAATTGAGATTAGGTATAAAAAATAGACTAAGATAGGATGTAAGTTGGGTATAAAATA
This sequence comes from Vitis riparia, assembly GCF_004353265.1. Taxonomy (NCBI): domain Eukaryota; kingdom Viridiplantae; phylum Streptophyta; class Magnoliopsida; order Vitales; family Vitaceae; genus Vitis; species Vitis riparia. The sequence continues at coordinate 19,004,678 of NC_048444.1, forward strand.
CCGAAACAAAATTTTACACTTGCCACATTATAATTGACCCCATTTTTATGCATTTTTTTTGCCATTAGATTTGAAAATTGGATTGCTTATTGACAAGGAAAGGCAACCATGCACAATCTTAGTGGCCCATTTTTTAATTTCAATTATTCAATTTCACATTCTCACTACTCTCTCTCTCTCTCTCCCCCTTAAATAAAACTGAAAAAGGGAGAGTCACAAAAAGAACAGTAGAGAGAGAAAACAATCATCAAAGAGAAAAGAGCAATTTTGGAGAGAGAAGGGTGAAATTTTTGTGCACTTATTTGAAGTCTGATCGTCACTCTCATGCAAAGGAAGAGATCAAAGTTACAAATTAGATTTTGTCTTGTTTTTACATTTTTTTTTTCATTTTGCATTTTTTTTTTTATTTGGCTCCCTAGAAAATTTAGGGGGAAAAGTTATTGAAATCTACTACCTCAAATTCATTGTTGTGGTGTTTCTATGCAACTTTGTTTACTTTGTTAAAATTTGCAAGCCTAAATTTATTGTTGTGTTTTGTACTCACCTCTATTTGGTTGCTATGAAAATTGGGGGAAAACTCCAAAATTCAAACCCTTAACGTTACCATCTTCTCAACAACCAAACATATTAAACAAAGAACAATCAAATCCAAGGATAGGATTAAACAAATTTCTGACCTAGGTTTCCCCTAAATAAAACCAAGAACGAGAATTAATTAAGGAAAAAAAAAAATCATTGAGATTACCAAAAATTAATCCAAAAAAACCTTCTTTTCTTCAACTCAAAGGCGTCAACAAACCGAAACCCTAGAGAAGAAAGGAGAAACCCTAATAGAAAGAAGAAATCATAAATTCTTGTGGTGTGAATGAATGGCAAACGGGTATATATTTGAAGGAAATAGGGCTAAAAAATAATCACAAAAAAACTGCCTGCATTTCAACGGATGATTTTTGTGATTTCTTATGCATAATGCAGTTGATGGATTGATGATGCTTTAAAGATCAACACATGGGTCATCAAATAATGGTTGATGCTATTTGTGAGTTTTATTTTGAGTCTAATGTTATGCAGTAGAAATAGAAAAGCAACTTTGTAGGATAGAAAACCAAATGAGATAAAATAACTTGCTCACATTGAGGCATAACAAATGTAGGGTAGAAGATCAAATTTTGAAAGTAAGAGAGATTAGTGATGGTATTTTGGTTGATGGTACTTAATTTTGATGCTCAACTATGCATAACACACAAAATGATCATAGTAGCTTCAACAAAAAATATACATATGTAACATATAATAGTTACTTATATAAAAAGAAAATATATATGCAAAATTGATGGATATGGTTTTTTTTTATGGTTTTGTTGTTTTGCAAAAGAGACTCAACCACTTAGTCAACTATGTTTGTAGGTTGAGTAGCAGTTTTTATATGTTCGTGTGGATAGATGACACTGAACCTGGATATTGTGTTTCCATGATATTGAGACTTGAAACTTCTTAGATGGATCAGAAAAACTCCCTCGTGAGATAACCTAGCAAACGTTTTTATATCATCAACCTAATCCTGTCATATAAAAAAAAATATAAGATTTTAAGTTTTCTCTTTTATAAATAATAAATAAAAATTAAAAAGAAAATAATTATTACCTCAAATGTATTTTCCATTAAGTCTATTGCAGAACATAGTAAAAACCTTTCAATATTTTTCCTGAATAAACTTGCAATTCGGAGTTGTCTAAGAGGTTTATTCCACACAACATCTATATTAATAATATGTAATTCAAAAATAGTATATATGTTAGAATATTGAATAATAGTAATTATATTAAGCAATTTATAATAATTTTAGTTATGTTGGTTAGTGAAATATAAAAATGTGTAAGATTTACAACATTGGTATGACAACAACATCATGACGTTTGCAATAGATGTAAGTGAAAGATTGTTGAAATTCAGCACCACTGCCTTTGCTACATTTATTGCAAGCCATATACCAAAATCTTTGATCGAGATTTACGATGGAAATTGATGCTTTGATCCAAAAAGTCGTCTATTGTATTAAAAGTTGACTAATTAGATATTGATATATTTATATATGGTAATATAAAAATAAAATGTTATGATAATAACAAGAATTTAAAGATTTATTGTCAATTAAGTTTGAAATCCGATCAATTTATATGACATATATATCGGCTAAAAATGTTGAGTTCGATGAAGAAGCAAAGTATGACTTTTGGACAATGATTTTATTTAAACCATCTATGTTATCATTGCACCTATCATTGTATATATGAAAAAAAAAATTGTTTTATTAAGTAATGTTTTGAGAAAATATATAATTATTTATTTTATTAATCTTATTTGAAGTGAAAGAAGTTAAAGAATAATGTAAAAACTAATCAAATAAGCATGAGAAGATTATGTGATTTACCAACTTCGCAATGCAAGACCCTTTGTGTTGTTTAGATTCACAATAAAGGAGTTGGATAACTTTGTCAATAATGATATATTTGAAACAAAGATAGCAATTCATTGGAAAACTAGATAATTTTGATTGCAGCATATAGTTTTCTCAAATGTATATCCTGCATTACTAAAATAAAATAATAAAAATATGCACAAAAAAAAAAAAACAAATAACTTGCTTAGATTGAAGCACACTGAATATAGGGTAGAAAAACAAATTAAAAAAGATTAAAGAAAACTAAATTTAGGGCGGAAAAGCAAATTAAAAAAAAAAAAAAAACAAAAAAAACCAGGTAAATTTGAAGGACAACCAACTTAGCAGAAAAACTCAAAGTTATTACACGTGCCATTGCGTCATGTGTGGTTGTGGTTGTGTGATGTGTGAAACGTGGCATTGCGCATGGACATGTATTTCTCAGGATACTACACGTGTATGTTACATATTATCTTGTAGTTTTATGTTTTTAAAGTAATAATAAAACAGGCAGACGTTCTTAGTTTTGAGAACACCTGCAACAAAAAATGTCACTTCATTCTGCCACTTAATTCAGTTGCAAGTTACTTGGGTACAAAGTTATTTGGATAATAATATTGAACTATAAGAAAAAGTGCATCAATTTTAATAAAGTATAATTATATTATAATATAAAAGCTATATCAGATTTTATGCATTTCAACCAAGTGACTCTATAGTTGTAAGAATTAGTCAACCAAACAAGCAACCTTCTAAATTGATAGTTCAATCATTTTTTAAAACTATTTTCCTTTTTGTATATCAAAATAGTGTTAAAAATATCATTAATATCAAGATGCAAATAATTGAATAGCTATAAAAAATAGACTAAGATGGGATGTAAGTTGGGTATAAAATATCGAAACTAAATTTTACAAGCCACATTATAATTGACCCCATTTTTATGCATCTTTTTTGCCATTAGATTTGAAAATTGGGCTACCTTATTGACAAGAAAGTGCAGCCATGCACAATCTCAATGACCTATTTTTCAATTTCACATTCCCACTACTCTCCCTCTCCTTGAATAAAACTGAAAAAGGAAAAGGGAGAGTCACAAATAGAACAGTAAAGAAAGAAAACAATCGTCGAAAAGAAAGGAGCAGTTTTAAAGAGAGAAATGTGAAATTTTTGTACACTTATTTGAAGTTTGACCCAACCTTCATCTTTATCTTTTTTCTTCTTTTTTTTCTATTTGGTTTCTTAGAAAACGTAACGGAAAAAGTTGTTGAAATCTGTAATCCTAAATTCATTGTTGCGGTGTTTCTATGCAACTTCATTTACTTTGTTGAAATTTGCAAGCTTAAATTTATTATTGTGTTTTGCACTCACCTCTATTTGGTTTTCGAGAAAATTAAGGGAAAACTCCAAAATTCAAACCCTTAACGCCACCATCTTCTCAACAATCAAACATATTAAACGAAAAACAACTAAAACCAAGGATAAGATCAAACAATTTTTTGACATGGGTTTTCCCTGAATAAAACCAAGAACGAGAATTAATTGAGAGAAAAAGAATCATTGTGATTACCAAAATTAATCCAGAAAACCTTCTCTTTTTCAACTCGAGGGTTCAACAAACCGAAACCCTAGCGAAGAAGGAGAAACCCTAATATCGAGCCTTCTAACATGGAGGAATAAGAAAAACCCTAATAGAATGAAGAAAGTAACAATTCTTGTGGTGGGAATGAATGCCAAATGGGTAAATATATGAAAGAAATAAGGTTAAAAAACAATCACAACAAAATTGTCAGCAAATGTGGTAACTTGTTTTTAAAAATTGAAAACATAAGATTTTATTTTATTTTTTTTTTAAAAAAACCTTGTTTGGTTAAAATAATTGATATTGTTTTTTAAAAATATATATATTTTTCTTTAGTAAAACTTTTATCAGTTTAATTTATATTAATATAAAATTAAATTCCATTTCTATTTTTCAAAAATAAAAATAATTTTATAATTATAAACAAATTAAAAATAAATTTTTTTGGTAAAATGTAAATATCAATATAATAATAAAATTATAATTATATTTTTTTGTCTAAAAAATATTGTTTTAGTAGATACCATTAAATATGGATATCAATGTCTTAATAAAAACATAATTGTATTTTTTTTCTTATAGTATTTTAAAATATAATCCTATTTAGTGACATTTTATTTAAAGTGAACTAAAAATATACAAAATTCAGTTTTTAATATAAATAAATAAGCCAAGGTTTTTTTTTTTTCCCATTTATCACTCAATTATTGATGGATTATTGTGGATAATTTTTTTCATGAATTTATAATATTAATTGGGGCAAATTTGGAATTCCAAACTATTTCGAAAATTAGTATAATTATTAAAAGTTTAAAACACTAATTCTTACTTGGTTTGGCATATGTTTTTCTATGAAGAAAATTTGGAAAAATATAGCTATGTGTCAAAAAGAAATAGTAAAATCATTCTATGTTATGTTCTGGTATTTATTGGGTCTATATTTGAATTTCAATTTTTTTTTTTTTTTTATGAAATACCTAGAATAGTAATTCCTTTCTAGCCCAAATTTTTATGTTTTTAATTTCTATTTAAGAATTAAAAAAAAATCTATCACACAAAAAACCATGAATTATGTGGAAAACTACACACAAAACCATAGACTTTGTGAATAGAAAATTCAAGAGATTTAGAGATTATAGAGTATAAATCTAGTATGAAAGAAAAGTACATAGATTTACATGCACGGATGTTATCCTTAAATCTTCATGTTTGCGATGCAACATCCACATGCTCCTAGTGAACACCTTGACTTCTTAAGGGGATGTGAATCTCTATGACAAACTTAAAAATGAAAAACAAACACCTTTGAACTTTAAGGTTAATCGCAAAAAATAATGATTTAAAACTTAGACACATAAATTCTTTTGAGAACTCTCCCAATAAACATATTTATACAAGAGAAAACCTAGTGAACTTGGAATCAGTTTAAAAATCATATTACCAAAAAGCAATTTAAGAAACTTAAGAATCTTAGCAAGATTTTGGAAAGATTTTCTTTTTTAAGTTCAAAAATATTTAGAAAGTATGAAAAACAACTAGCTAGGTTAAGGAAGTCACTCAAGAATGGTGAGGAAGAGGAGAGAGAATTAGATGTTTAAAATGTTTTCAAAACAATCAACCAATGACAAAAATAATGAGAAATTAAGGGGTAAGACTAAATAAAATAAAAAGAGATAGAGATAAGAGATATAAAAACTCTTCAACAGTGGTTTGATATTGCTTACACCCACTCTCCTCAAACTCCTAACCGAGTGAACATTCCATTATCTTTAAGACTTTTGAAGTCAAAGTCTTCAAACTTCTTATACTTTGATTCCAAGGTTTCAATGGACCTTCACAATCCCATCAAATACTGAATTTCAAACTTAGTAACAAGTTTAGTTCACAATACAAATAAAAACTAGGATGGATTTGGGGTACACAAAAAAAATTGCAAATGAAAGATCAATGCACTTTGAAGAAGAGCTTTAAATGAGAGAAATTATGTTTTCTCAATTGAATTCAGTTGTCCTCTAATAAATAAATGCTTTAAACCGGTTCATTAACCATTGGACATTTAATGTTTTACAGGTGACCATCAAAGTTTTGAACCTTAACAATTGATGCAATCTGCCCTTGACATGTCCTCAACCAGCTAAACCAAAGCTATTACAAGCATGCATGCGTGTGTGTGTGTGTGTGTGTAAAATGTACCCTTAATCAATTGAGCTCAACTAGTTCTTAATCCCCTCAATTGGTTGCATTGTAAAGAAATCCTAGTTTGTGGTCTAGAGTACCTTGGGTGAACCTTCTTAAAACCTTTTAAACCGAGTTTTAAAAGAATTTAACTTAAGGTTTTAATTAAAAAGAAGAATTATTCCATTTCTTCATCATTCAAGGTAAATAAATGATGAAAATAAATTTTTGAGTATATAAAAACACAATTTAGGCTTATGTGCACTAATAAATACCATCTTACTATTTGTCTTAGGTCACTTCAAGTCTTCAAGAGATTCAAGTCCTCACAATATTGACCTTTTCCATGGTTACTTGAGCTTTCTTTGAATTTTCACTAATAAATTTGAAAAACTTGACTTGATTTGAACCATTCATAACTTTAACCTTATTTTGTAATCATCAAAACCAATTAGGAGAACCCTTATGCTAACAATCTTCCTTTTTTTTTTTTTTTTCAATGATAATAAAACTAAGCTGTCTAGGAAGAAAGGTTTCCCTCATTAAGGGCATGAAAAATCAGGTAATTAAAGCTAAAGGAGACTTAAAGCACATGGAATAAAATATATAAGTGTGGAAATTGGTGGTCCAAAATTGATTAGCCTTGTAAGCAAAGTTAGTTGATTAAATAACTAGAAGTGTGAACTGGCACACCTATTTACTTAACATTTTTTTTTATGTACTCATATATAAAAGTGTGAAGAAAAAATGAGGAAGGAGAATTTTCTGAGTTGCAAAAAAGAGGTGAGAGGATTTTAGAGTGTGACTCTTCTTCGCTGTACTATAATGAGAACTTGATGATTCTCAGATATTCTTGAGGGTGTAAAATGGTTCAATCTTAGTGGATTTTTGGAGGTAATCTTGATACGTGGACGTAGGATTCAATCTTGGATCTGAACCACGTAAATCCTGCTAGTATTGTTTTCTTTTGATTTTTGGTATTGTTTTCTTCGTCTTCATAGATTGGTGTTCGATCTCAATTTATTGAGGAACTTGGATAAAAACTCAATAATAAGAATGCAAAGATCATCCATCCAATGATTGTAATAACAAAAATAAAGCTAACTAATGAGATCAAGTACCAATAGGTATCATGTAAACAACATGGAGTGTATTAGAAAGAAATTATCCTAAAATCCATAGGAAAATAGCAAATGAACTATCCATAGTGAAATAAACATTTCCAAAAGCATATATACCATGAGTAACATACATCCAAAGCACATATCCAAAAACCAATAGAAAGCTAAAAAAAAGTAAGTATATCCAAAACAATCAAAAGTTCAAAATAACCAAAAAGACCTAATAATAGTGAAATATCCCAAATAACTCCTAGTCCCTAGATATGTCTATGTATGAGAATATCTCCCCCTTTGGCAACATAAAAAACAAGGGGAAACCACTAAACTCGATCTCAAGGCTAGGAGGAAGGAAGTGGAAAGACATGATGAAGATATGTCATCATCTCCTCATGCTAAGCTTGAAGCTATGCAGTGAATGTTGCCTGGTATTGATAATCCAACTAAATAGTAAAGTTCGACTGATACTGATCCATGTGATCTTTAATCGAGTAGAAGCAGCGGTCATTGATCATGGCTGGCTCCTCTATTTATGTACCAAGAAAGCTTATCTGTGCAAATATATCAATCCAATAGTATTAACTCTATTGTTTCTTTTCTACATAGGATTATTGCTTTCCATTTTTTTTTTCACTAGACAAATGTACTCTACATTAAATAAGATTTAATGCATTGAATTTATTAATAAGTCTAGTAATTTTTCAAAATAATTTGACGCTCAAGTAATAAATTTATTAATACAAAAAATTTATGGATAAAAATTTGTTCATAGTGATTTTGTTATATATTTTCTACATGTAATTATATTTTTATAAATTTTTCACTAGAAAAATAAATTTCAAATCAAGTGACACTTTGAATTCAATTTATTAATAGGTTTAAAATTTTTTAAACATAACTTGAAATTCAAAAAATAGATTTAATTACTAAAAAAATAAATGAAAACGAACATATTACAAGTCTTGACTTTATTATTTGTTTTATATACACAACTATATTTTTTGAATTTTCTCACAAGGTAAATAGACTATAAAGTAAGTAAGATATAATTAAAAATTTAAATTCTTTAATGAATCATTTAATTTTTAAGAATAATTTAGAATAAAAAATATTTGAACTATTTACTTGTAGATTAAATCAAAACATTTTAAAATATTATTACGAACCTTGCATTTCAGCTCATGCGTTTCCACTCAATGGCGGAATTGTTTTTTATTTGAAAATGATTTTTTTTTTTTTTTAGAAAATGACTTGGAGTTGCCACTTATTTTTGTTTTATTTTTAAAGGGTAAACAAAATAAGAAAGAAAACCCTAAGTGTGACTCCTTATTTGGAAAAAATGGCATGTGAAAAACCAAATTTGGGCTCGGGGGTCAGGTTACTTATTGGGAATGTATGGTAAAGATCGTAGCAACCCTTTAAGTCCCTAAAACACGGATCTCTACTAATGAGAGGAAGCAATCATGGCAATTGGTAAGGAAATCAATGGATACCAAAATGATTACGCACTAAAAGCTAAAGCATACATGGAGAATGATCAGAATGATAACGAGTGCGTACCTTGGCAGCAAACGACAATGCGCTATCATGAAATGGGGTTAGTGCACAATAATGAACATAAAATATGTCACATGCATCACTAAACATAATATGAAATCATCAGGTATCACGCTTCACTTCACTCAAATTTATTTTTATTTTAAAGAAAACATCACCAGTGTCGGGCCCCTACCAAAAGCCGATTTATTTTTACATGAATTAATTCCGTAATTTTCATTTATTTGGAATTACAAAGTTAAATTCATGTTTATTTTTAAAACATTTTAAAAGACGAAGAAAGATTTAAAAATTGCTTGTCGAATAGAGAATGGTAGAAACTTTTATTAAAAAGAGATTTCATTGACTTTAAGATTACTAAGAAAATAAATAAATAAATAAATAAAATGAAATAACAAAATAAGATAAAATAAAAGGTTAAAGAGAAAAAGAAAATTATTCGAAAATCAGATTTTTGAAAATCAATTTTTGAAAGCAAAGATGAAGAACTTAAGAAATGAAGCATTCACGTGTGCTTTAAGAATGGCCCACCAAAGGTGGCCATGCATGCCATGCAAGAGTGGGTCCCAAGGTGAAGAGTCTTTCTGAAGCACAACAGATTGATGAGATCTGCATAGCCCACTACCAAATTTAGCGACATGCACCTTATAGGTGCAGTTGCATAACACTTGATACTTTTCCAGTCAATATTAGCCAATTTATGCCCATTATGCACCACCACCATTGTCAATAGTGCAAGAGGTCATCAGCAAAAGTCAAAGGGTAATTTGGATATTTCTCCGCCAATGCCTTTAATTCAGCACATTCCATATCCAAACTCACCCAACTGCCTAAAAAAAAAACCATCATTGAAGACTCCAATGCCCACTTGTGAAATGGTAGACCTCTTCCCATTTTCCAAGGTCTATACCCCATCCATTACCTCAACACGAAACTGCATATCTTTGGTTTTCTGGATTCCCACCATTATGTAGTCATGAAGTAAAAATAAAATAAATAAATGGGAGTGATCATTCCATTCTCAACGGGCTAGAGAAAATGCATGCTTGATGTTCCCATATGGTGCGTTACTCATATTGCCAGCATAAGCAAAATGAAATTAACGCTTCCGATGGTGTAGCATGAACATCGAGATGCATACTGTGACTAGATATGATTGAGGATGGGCCATTGCTCGGTTGCCTCCATCTCTTCTTCCTTCACTTTACTTCCTGCTTTACACTCAAGGTGAGTCCACATCTTCGTGAGACATGGTAACTGATATTCTATTCTTGCCCATGTAATCTGTAAGGTTGCCTTCTGTGTTACTGCTCGCTAGTGAAATATGTTAAGAGTGAGGGCAGTGCAACTCTAGCATCTTCACCAAAAGCCTTTTCCAAATTATGTAATTGCCCTGGTTACGCTTAATCATACCATCAACATAGGAGATGGGTCATGAGAAGGCACAAGCACAAAATGTGAAGCAGAGAAATGGCTTCATGAAGAAGATGCTAGAGTTAAAAACATTGAGCAGTTACTGGAACTTGGTGCGAGATGCCTACATGTATCATCAATTCCAAATGCAATGCTAGGGTTTTTGTTTGCATCAATAGAAGGTGAAGGTAAATTCCCCAATTCATTAGCATCGGTGGATGCACTCAAATCAACATGGATGACATCACTCACTACAAGATATGGGCAAACTAGCTCCGTCCTGATGTCCAACACTTTCTGGAAACTCATTTTCTAGGAAACTAAGGGCCGATACTGAAGACACACATGAGGAAAAATGGAAGTGAATTTGTGGAAAAGAAATGGTGAGGATGGCAGTTGGGGGTAGGTGTGAATGAAGGGGAAGGTGAGAGTGTATTGATAGGTTTGTTGGATGGGCATGGAAGATGTGGGTTATTAGTGGTGGAAACATGAGCGTGTGGTAAGTGTGGAAGGAGTGAAGGGTGGCCATGCGCACGTGAAGCTCCATGTACGCAGGAAATAATTGAAATGAGATGAAGGTGGGTTAGACGGATGGTAGGGGTGATATGTGGGATATGTGCATGATGGGAATGGATGGGTACAAGAGGATAGGAGCATGGGCTTAGCGGAATGGGTAGTGGAGGTTAGTGGGAAGTGGGTTTAATGGGTATGAGTGAAAATGTAAAGAGAGAAGTCGGTTTAAAGATGGGCATGGAGGATACGTGGTGTGGGGGAAATGGGTTCGGTGGGTAGTGGGTTTGTGAATATGAGAAAAGTGGTGAGTGAAGTGGGTATTGGGTGTTAGAGAAAAATAAAGGTATGAATGGGGATGGGTGTATTGGGATATGAAGAATGAAGACGTGGGTGTGGTGATTGAAGGATGTGGATATCATTGATGAAATGAATGATGGAGGGTGGTGAGAAAACAGGTCCAATGGGTATTTGAAAATTGGAAGTGTGGGCATGGACGGTGATAGGTATGGTTGGGAGGATGGTTTGGCTTGAGAAAATGGGCAGAATATGAGGGGTATTTGGCTTGGGATTCAAATTCGATGGAGAATGGATTTTATGGGAAGGCTTGGGAATGATGCTAATGGGTCATGCGCATAAATTGCATGAACGTGGGGAGGATTAGAAAAGAATGAGTGGGGCAGCATGAGTTTAGGGTGAATGGGTTGAAGACAGTGGATTTAAAGGATAAGGAATAGGTGAATGGGGAATGAAGGGTGGAGGATGAGGTAGGTGATGAGATGAATGGGTGAGTTGGGTAGTGGTATGGATATAAAGGATATGAAGGATGGATATTGGTGGGTGCAGTGAAATAGATGATGAAGGATAGTGAGAGAAGTGGACTTTATGGGTATTGAGAGATGGAAAGAGGCTTCAGTAGAGGATTTATAAAGGTTTCGGGTGTATTTGAGGGAATGAAAGATGAAGGAAAATGAGATTGATGAGTTTAGTGGGTTTAGGAGGATGAGAAAAGTGGTAAGAGAGATGGGTCAAGTATAGATAGAGGGGGTAGGCTCAAATAGTAATTATAAGAAGAATATCCGATCAAAGGGTGGTCAAATTTGCAAGTTAGACCATACTTGTAGAGTCGATACAAATTATAGTGAAAACATACAGCCTGCCCTAGTCTAGAGTGAAGATCAAGTGGACCTAAAGTATTTGTTGCTAACTGTGCAATTCTTTCTTTTGGGTGATGATACTTGCAATTGGAATTATATTTACAGCTCCCTGTGCTCATGAAATACCAGCATTCTGGTTGATCTCGCCTCTCAGGTAAATGTGGAATCGACGATGACAACAAATGCACTTGCCCACTGGAACCTGACTCAACCTGATTCCTAGTGTTGTAGACAAGATTGGATCCCAGAATACTAGTTGAAGATATGGGACTCATGTTTCCCATGTAAGTGTTCCAGCCTTGTGCAGGTATAATGCCTTGAGAAGGAGAAAAGACAATAGGCATGTAGGTTTATGGACCTTGCATACGTGGGCCAGGCATATATGGTGCTCGTGGTAATGACCATGTTGGAATAGCACCCACATATGGTAACCCTGATGAAGGTGTAATTGATACGCTTGTAGATCCAAAGGCAATAGGGCCAGTTACAGGCAAAACAATTCTAGTTGATGCAAGCTGGAGATGGTGAAACTTGCACGCAACTCCAAACCTACACAACCCAGTTCGCATGTAGTAAGAACATGGTTTTTCTTCCTGACACATGGATAGACCTACAACGTTCAATAAGACTGGTCCAGCATTAGGTCTATCCCGTGAGTGATGATATTTACATATAGATCCATATTTGCAGGTTCTTGTCTTCAAATAGTACCCACAGTCAGGTTGTCCAACTCTTTCTAGGAATTCACTGATTGTGTCTCAATAACTCCATAACTCGGTCCAAACTCAGACAATGGCTCTAGGTTCAAAGCATAATTTCTATCTTTCCCGGATCTATTTTTATACGAACATCCATGATAAGAACATCACCAACCTTGTTGACTTCAATTGTTGTAGGAAGCCTAATTTGCATTCCTGTCAACCCACCTGCATCAACTTGTTTTCTACTCAAACCCCACTTGCAGAAATGCCACGAATAGTCCAAGGAACCAGACCCGTCAACCTAATCCAAACCGCACCACTCTCATGACCTATTCCGTTAAGAACAGAAGAAAACGTAAAAAAACATTTACAAAAATAGAGTATAAGGGAAGAAAATCAACGAGTGAAACCCTATTTCATTCTTCCATCCACAGGCTTGCAAGTGGGTTGAGAGACCATAGGTTCATACAAAAACAAGGGTGTGAATTATGAGATATCTCATAGTGAAGCTAAAAACAGAGTCAAGTACTCTTCAGTAAAGCTAAGAAAAAGAGAATGATAAAACAATGACAACAAATCCATAGTTATTCCAAAGATCAATGAAAGCTAAACATATGGTCTAATGTTCATACCCAAAACAAGCAATAATATCTAGAAACAAGATGGAGAAGATAATGAGCAAGGACAATGGTGAAAACAGGGTCCATACCTGAAAAGCCTTCTCTCAAGCGAAAACTCACTTGACTTCAAGCTCTGTTTTCTGCTCTCTCCAGAAAATCCTCTATCCCCAAGCTATCCACCCTCAAACTGGTTTCTTCTCAAGTTCTCTCAAATTTTTCTTCTGAACCCCCTTCAGCCTCTCTTACTCCCATTTTCTAGCTCTTTTTCCTTCCTTTGTTTCTGTCTTCTCCTGCAAGCCACTACCCGCTCCACTATGCATCATTCAGCCAATATGTCGCCCTCTCCAACCACCATCATGGGTGAGTTGTTGATGCTCACACACATCCATGCATGGAGCTTCATGGGAGGTGTTCCCCACTCCCAATGAAATGCTCTCCAACTCTTAATAAAAGCAAAAAATAAAAATAAAAATAAAAATAAAAACCTTTGGTTTGCAAAAATGGGGTCTACAAATATGCCCCTCTTTGGTAGAGTTCACGAGTGTAAGGAATGTGAACACTAAAGTGAAAAGAAAGTGTGAATAATGAGTGGAATGAAGTGAACTCTACCGAAGAACAAATGAGATCCCCGAAAAGTAGTACAGATGGTGGATCTGAACGTCAAACTAGAAAAAGATGGTGGCTCTGAACGCCTGAACGCCGAAACTGAGAATGATGATGGCTCTGAATGCCAAAACTGAGAAGTGATGATGGCTTTGAAGGCCAAACTGAAAAGCGATGACGGCTCTGAAAGCCGAAATTGAAAACCGATGATGGCTCTGAACGCCAAAACCTAGAAGTGATGATGGCTCTGAACGTCAAAATTGAGAATGATGATAGTTCTAAACGCCGAAACTGAGAAGCGATGATGACTCTGAACACCGGATCTGGGAAGCGATGATGGCTCTGAACGCCGAAATGAGAATGATGATGACTCTGAACGCCGAAACTGAGAAGCGATGATGGCTCTGAACACCGGATCTAGGAAGTGATGATGGCTTTGAACGCCGAAACTAAGAAGCGATGATGGCTCTGAACGCTGAAACTAAGAAGCGATGATGGCTCTGAACGCCGAAACTAAGAAGCGATGATGGCTTTGAATGCCGAAACTAAGAAGCGATGATGGCTCTTAACGCTAAAACTAAGAAGTGATGATGGCTCTGAACGTCGGATCTAGGAAGCGATGATGGCTCTGAATGTTGAAACTAAGAAAGATGGTGACTCAAAATGCATGAATGGGTATGAAAAACGGCTCTAAAAGCCAAAATGGAAGATGAAAATGTAACTCAAAAGGCCTGAAGGAGTATGCCCAATGGCACTAAACGCAAAAAATGGAGGGAAATAATGATGGATCTGGATGTTGAACGAAAAAATAGACATGAGGTTGGAGTGCCGAACTGAAAACGTGGCTTTGAACACCAAATAGAAGACATAGACTCTGAACATCAAATTGAAAGTGTGGCTCTGAACGCCAAACTGAAGATACGGCTCTGAACGCCGAACAAAAGAAATACACGATGGCTTGAAATGCCAAACCGGAAATAAACAATGGCTCTAAATGCTAAAATGAAAATATGGCCCTGAACACCAAACCGAAGAGGAACAAAGGCTCTGAATGCCTAAACTAAAGACAAATGATGGCTCTGAACACCAAACTGTAAGGATACGACTCTGAACACCAAGATGACAATGCGGCTTTGAACGCCGAACTAAAGGTGTGGCTCTGAACGTCTAACTAAAAATGCGAAGGTGGCTCTGAACGCCAAAATGAAGACGCAGCTCTAACGTCAAAATGAAGACGCGGCTCTGAACACCAAAATAATAATAAATAAAAAAAACATGCATGATGGCTACAAATGCTGAATAAAGAACAAACAATGGCTTTAAACACCAAAATGAAACAATGGCTCTGAACACCAAACTAAAGAAGCGATTCTGAATGCCGAAACGAAAATGTGGCTCTAAATTCCAAGCGGAAAGAAAGGTATGATAGCTACGAATGTTGAACTAAGACTATGACTCTAAACGCCAAACTGAAATAGCGGCTCTGAATGCCAAAACTAAACTGATAACTAGGAATGTCAAGCTGAGAAAGATGACTCTGAACATCATAAACGAGAAGACATGGTGGCTCTGAAAGCCAAGCTGAAACAATAGTTGTGAAAGTCAAGTTAAGAGATATGACTCTGAATGTCATAACTAAGAATACATAGTGGCTCTGAACGCCAAGCTGAAAATGGGCGACTCTGAATGTCGTAATCGAGAATGTATGGTGGCTCTGAATGCCAAAACTGCAAAGAAATGATGAAGGAGGGGATATGCCCCAGTATAGCATGCCGCCACAACTCTCAATCCACTAGAAAGGTCTGAAAGAGACTCCACGAGTCTTGAAAAATGCTCTACTAGCAAGTCAGAATGATCAAATCGACTGTGAACATAGTCTCATAACTCACCCTACTAAATCACGAGGTATGCCGAAGTGTCACAATAAGCCGAACTCCTCTAACTCGAAATTCTCTGCTGGAGGAATCCATCGTCATCTCAAACAAATGATCTACTAGGGAGTCTCAAGAGAATAGTCTGCTGGGGTGACCACCGCAATCTCAACACAACAATCTATTGAAAAATCATGGATAATGAGGCAATCAAAACTCAAAGGTCATGCCTTGCTGAAGGCTCATCTCATTGAAAATCACAAGAATAGTGACCCGTAAAGCAAATAAAATATCTCTCAGCCGAGCGATGAAGACTATAGCAGATCTGTGAGAAAACCATCACCTCTACAACTGGAGGAGAGAAATATGCCCCAATATGGCATCGGATATATTCGGTCTATCCTGACAACTTGAGAATAACTCCATGGGGATGTATAAAAGATCTGACATGCACCTCACTGAAATGATGATGTGGGAATCAATGCACCCAAAATAACTTAATCCAAAAATCACAACAACGTCAGGAAGTATGAGCCTGACTAAATGACTCGAGAAAGGCTCCATCGGAGAATCAAGAAAAAATGAAATCGAGTCATCCGCCCAATGTGTATCTCGCAATTGGGGATGATCATGTGAATCCCCAGAGATCTACAAATCTTGACCAAAATGGCAAATATGCCCCAGTATGGCATCGAATGTGTGATAGGTCAGAAAGATCAAATGACATCAAATCATCCATTAGCAAATATGTAATCCTGGTCATCTGAATCCATAACTGAATCATACCCACAAATCCAAGATGTACCTCTCGGATGGAAAAACATGATGGCATCAAAGTGCCGAGAAGTGCAGGCCTAGCTAGAGGGCTCCCAAGAGGCTCCACCAAGGAATCATCTTAAAAATAGCGAATAGATCATCATCTCGGCGTACATTTCACAAGTGGGGATAAGCATGCAACTCCATCAAGACCTATAAATCTCATCCAGGACAGAAATATGCCCTAGTATGGCATCGAATGTACGGTTAGAAATCAGGTGACATGGAATCATCTATCATCGAATATGTGATCTCCGTGATCCAAATCAAATCCAAGCATCTAGGGAACGTCTCTCAGAATAAGAAGCATGACAGCAATCAAATGCCAAGAAATGTAAGCCTGGCTAAATGGCTTCATAGAGGCTCCACTAAGGAATTATCATAAAGTAGCGAACCTGTTAATCATCTCAGCGTACATCTCGCAAGTGGGAATAAGCATGCAACTCTGTGAAGATCTGTAAATCTCACCCGAAACGGAATATGCCCTAGTATGACATCGAATATGTGATAGATCAGAAAATCAGGTGACATCAAATCATCCATCATCAAACGCATGATCCCGGTAATCCAAACATAGCTGAATCAGATCTAAACATCAAGGAGGCGACTCCTAGAAGAAGAAGCATGATGATATCTAAATATCAACCAAATTTCAAACACCTGTCCAAGTAGAGGCTGTCGAAAACGACATCTGATCCCATGGCCTCAGGGTGGTCTTAAAACACGGGATGTAACGTAGGCTAAGGTGATAGGGTGATAGAAATGAAGGAAAACTAGGCTCAAATACCCAATGATCAGAAACCCATGCCCTCATATATGAAATGCAACATGTATAGTAAATCCCGTGAGCCATGGACCTGAGGATGCCTGACGTGAATATGATGTTGATGAGGAGACAAATGAAGCATAGTGATGTGTGTAATGATGATGCAAAGAGAGTATCAAACTTGAGATGGGTTGCTGTAAGAAAAAAATAAGACGTGAAGTGAAAATGATGAATCAGAAGCAAAAACGAGGATGATGATGAAACAAATAACACAAAGAGGAGTAGTGATCAACTCAAATCAGACATGGAGTGAAGTCACATCAACAATGAACGTAATGATGGAAGGGACAATGATCCAGAGCTCTTAAGAGAAGGTCACTCATCCCGCTCTCAAAATATACAATAAAATGAATACAAAGCATGGAGGGTCTCGAAAAGCTCACATACGACCCATAAATAAACATACTCAATCAAGTAACCCTCGAATATTAATATACACACTCAATGATAGAAAATAATACACACATGCGTCTTTTTTTATTTTTCTTTTTCATCATTTTTTTTTCATTTTTTTCATTTCATTTTTTTTAAACATACATACAAAATGTACATGCTCTGAAAACAAATGAAGAAGCTCCCAAGATGAGGTCAAAAATGGATAAACATACTCTCAAATGCTAATGTAGCATAAACTCTCTCTGATGAGGTGACCCTCTCAAACTGAGGATCCCTGGATCAGTGTCCGTGGGATAGATAGTGGAAATGACATGACTACCCTCCATGTAATGAACTGAAGAGGATCACTCCTCAGGGTGGAAGAAGATGATGCAAAACGAACAGCAGATAGGATAAAGAAGATGAGACGAATAACACAACCAATGATATGAGATGAAAATGCAGTGGTGCAGTGATAAGAAAAGATAATGAATGTGCCCCTAGGTCCAAGGCTCATGAAACTCCCAAGCAATGCATGCATACACTAAAGGGCCCCTATCCCGGTGCGAAAATGTGAGTAAGACGATAAGAAAGAAAGGCTATAATGTGCATGCGAGGCTCAATGGGCTAGCAACGGACTATATATCAAAAGGGTGAAAGGGTATATGGCTAACCGAAATGATGGCCACCCATCTTGCGACCATGGTCTCAAACATAGTACCTCTTTAGCTGATCCACATTGGTCGACTCTGAGAATTGGTTTCCATCTAAATCCATCAACCATGCAGCGCCCTCTAGGGTCAACTCCCTGATGAAATAAGGTCCGCTCCAACTAGGTCTGAACTTCCCTCTAGGATCTCTGATCAATTCTCTAATGACTCTCAAGACTAAGTCACCTATCTGTAGTGGTTTAGGCTTGATCCGCTTTTTGAAAGCGCGGGTGTAGACCCTCAATTTTGTTCCTTGACACTTGCATTTATCCTATGAGTGTCACATGCACCCATGTTTTCATATGGCACCACTAGGGCCTCCTTTTGGGCTTAGTCGGTTTTTTTAGCCTTGTTTAGGTTCGTATGTGGTTCATTGTGGTGCGAGTATGGTTCATTTTGGAGTGCCATCGTGGCCATTTTCCTATTTTTTGGCATCATGCCATAGGACGGAAGTGGGGCCATCCCGAAGTTTTAGCTCAGTTGGAGTTTATTGGAGTGTGTCTGAGCTCAGAGTACTTGGGCCTGTTTTGGCCATATCTCCCTCATCCGAACTCGGAATTGCACACCATTTTTTTTCATGGACTCCTTATTTTTCAGAAAAAATTATATCAAAATTTCATAATTTTTCTCAACCGGCTCGACCAGTCCCCAAAGTTTCAGTTTAGGCAGAATGCATGAGAGCAAGTCTGAATTCGGAGCACTCGGGCTTGTTTTGGCCATATCTCCCTCATCCGAACTCGGAATTGTGTACTGATTTTTTTTATGGACTCCTTATTCTTCAGGGAAACTTCTTTCAAAATTTCATAATTTTTCTCAACTGGCTTGACCGGTCCCCAAAGTTTCAGTTTAGGCAGAATGCATGGGAGCAAGTCCGAATTTGGAGCACTAAGGATTGTTTTGGCCATATCTCCCATATCCAACCTTGGAATTGTGCATCGATTTTTTTCATGGACTTCTTATTCTTCAGGGAAAATTCTCTCAATATTTCATAATTTTTCTCAACTGGTTCGACCGGTCCCCAAAGTTTCAGTTTAGGCACAATGCATGGGAGCAAATTCGAATTCGGAGCACTCGGGCTTGTTTTAGCCATATCTCCCTCATCTAACCTCGAAATCATGCACCATTTTTTTTCATGGACTCCTTATTCTTCAGGGAACCTTCTATAAAAATTTAATAATTTTTTTCAACCAATTCGACTGGTTGGAGTCCAGTTCAACCGGTTCATCGAGCTAGCTTGTATGGAGTACTGGTTTTGATGATTTTGAAGCCCAATTCCTACATGGCTTGGGCCCATAAGCTCCAGATCGGTCTTGGGATATATTGTGGGTCCATTTTGGGCCTTGGTTTGGGTTCCTTGCAGCCCACCATGAATCCATGTGGATCCTTGGTGGTGAAGCAAGCTGAAAACTTAAAGGAGTCAACTTGCATGGAGAATTGGTGAGGAGAGTTATTGAGGAGTGTGGTTTCGAGGTTGAAGGGCTGTTTTCCAGAGCTGAATGAATGGGAAAATGAATGGAAGCTGGAGGAACAAAGATGTCTGATATAAAAGCCAAAAGAGGGGAAGAAGAGGGGGACTTCTCTTTGGATTCTAGGAGAAAACTCAATCAAAACGGTGAAAGCCAAAGGAGAAGAGGGTGAGAGCTTAAAAAAGAGAGAGAAAGTGGGGGAAGAGTTCTAGACCTGAGAAAGTTATGTGTGTTGGAAGAGAAAGGAAAAGAAAGAAAAAAGGAAAAAAATAGAAAAAAAAAACAGTGGAAAGAGTGAAGGAGACGGAGGTTTTGAGAGATTTTCTCGTTATAGAGGGAGTAGTTTCTTCTTCGTGCTGTTGAAGGAGAAGGCCTTGATTTCTGGAAGCGGAACTTGGACGTTTGCTACCCCAGTGACTTCATTTCTACCTCGGCATCTTCAATGCATGCATAGGTAACTCTTTGATATTTCTTTCTGCTATTTTATATTCTCATTCTTTCTGAGGTTTGTTGCAATAATCTGTTTAGACAAGAAAATAAAGGCCTTTGCTTATTAGTCTTTGGGTCAAGTTTGTAAGTTGTCTGAGACTATGCATGTCTGATTCAACTGAGAGTGAGTTTGTTATTTTTTTAGCATTCGAAACGGTCATTGGAGGTATATGAAAGATAAGGCTGGGATCCTTGCATTTTCGTTATTGCATGCCTAAGCTCCCATGTATGGTGTGATTTGTTTTGTGAACAAAGCAAGTTTTCTCTCATAAGCATCCAGTTTTGATTTGCTTTGAGTAAGCAAAGGTCTTTGGTGCTCGGATTCAGGTTTGGAAGTGTAGTCATTTTTTTTTTTTTTTTTTTGGGTTGCCATTGGGCTTTTATGCTAGGTTCCAAAATACCAAAAAGGGCATTTCACCTTTAGTTTAGGGAACCATTCCCTTTAGTTTTGATTTGAGAAAAAGTCTCTTTGGACTGTTTTGTTTGAAATTTAGGGTAAACCATTTTGGTTTTTCAATTAGGATTAGAGGTTATGGCATATTAGTTGAGCCACTATGCTCATCATTCAGCCATTGGGGCCTCGTTGGTCCTAGATTTGGCAATGGAAGGGACATGGTGTTCATTTCCTCTTATTGTAGGAAATACGGTTAATTTGTTTGGGAAGTAGGCCCTTTCATTTGTGGCCTTGCCCTTTTAGGCAAACATGCTAAAGGCTTATGGAAAAATTGCATCTACTAAAGCATTGACTTAAGTGGCGAATTTTAAAGAAAACAATGCATTTTGGGTGGCTCGGGTTTGGTCTTTTATGGAACACATCGCATTGTTTCTGCCGGTTCTCCCTCATCCGGGCTCGGAATTGAGTGTTGTTTATTTTTTTGGATTCCTTATTCTCTAAGGAATATTCTGGTAAAGTTTCAAATTTTTTCTCAATCGGATAAACTAGTTGGGAACCGGTTCAACAGGTGGCTTGGTGGCAACCCTGTTTTATAAATACTTTGCATTGTTTCGGTCGGTTCTCCCTCATCCGGGCTCGGAATTGAGTGCCGTTTGTTTTGTTGATTCCTTATTCTCTGAGGAATATTATGGTAAAGTTTCAGATTTTTTCTCAACCGATTGAGCCAGTTGGGAATCGGTTAAACCGGTTCTGCTAGGTAGTTCTAGTTTCAGCGTGTTTTGACCCCTATTTTCGTTATGGTTTGGGCACTTAGGCTCCAAGGCACTTGTAGGCCACCTTTAGGGTCTGAATCCAGATTTGGTTTGAATTAATGTGGGCCCACCTATGAGTTAAGGGTATTATTAGCTAGGAAGGTCGTGGGGGTTTATTGTGAATGTTTGGCTTGGGCACATTTTGATGTTTGTTAAAAAAGTGCTTGCCACGTGTTGACAAACCCCTCATTGCAGCACTTGGCTAGGGACCCAAGGTACGTACTTTGACCCATGGTTTGAGCTCATTTATGGGCCTTGGTATCTAGTGATTGATGTTTTGACATGTGATTGTCATGCATGCTTGTTGAGTATTTATTCCTATTGGCTAATCATTTATGCAGTGCTTAGCTAAGGACCACAGGTATGTGTGATTGTTGGCTTTTGTGTTAGTATGCCCACATGGCATTTAAATTGCGATGCTTGTTGTGCATTGATGCTTATTGATTGACCTTTTCTGCAGCGCATGGCTAGAGACCTCAGGTACGCCATTTGTTGATTTATTGAGTGCCTATGCATGCTAGATATCGAGTAGGTTTGTTGATTCATGTTATCTATGATTAGCCTAAGAGGCTATTTAATCCTTGACCTATATACTCCCACATGCCCAATTCAATAGTAGAGACCAAGTTCCGGACCTAGAGGGGTGCTACCTCACATGAGTTATCTTCCCGATAGGTAACCTGATCCCCGGACTCAGACTCAAGTTTCGTAGACCACTTTTTCTATACTGGAGTCATCAGGGGTTTTTGTTCTTACTTAATTTTTCCCCTTTAAAAAATAAAAATAAGAAGTAAGAGGCGACTCCAAACAAAACCATTCCTCATCGGGGACGGATTTTTCAAAGCTCGAAGACCACTTTTCCATTCCATTCCACACTACTTAAAAAAAAAGATAGCGAGTCGCACTATCCGAGTGGATCGGGTGAGGGTCCACAGCGGGCCATCTTTCTCTAATATGCACGAACATGGTCGACTACTCTCAATTTCCTCTCATCTAGGAGATTGAGCTGATCAAACCGAGGCTGAGCCCAATCTGCCTCTGGAATCCGCTACTCCAATGCTACCCTCAATGAACCCATCTCAATCTCAACTGGCAACACTGCCTCCATACCATACACCAAATAGTAGGGTGTGGCTCCTGTAGAGGTGCAAAAAGAAGTCCGATAAGCACACAATGCAAAATGGAGCTTCTCTCTCTGCAATATCCTGTTAATATTCTTATTCACGGCCTCTATTGCCCCGTTCGTCTACAGCCTGTACACAGACGACCTATGATGTCGGATGCCATATCGGTGTACTAAGGTGTCAACCTCTGCTCTGAAATGTACCCCTTTATCTGAGATCAACTTATAAGGGACTTCATAGCGATAAATAATGTGTGATATGATGAAACTAGCAACTCCACCTGATGTCAATCTCGCATATGAAACGGCCTCCACCCACTTGGTGAAGTAGTCGATGGCAACCAAGATGAACTCATGACCACTGGAAGATTTCGGTGAAATCTTCCCAATGATGTCTATACCCCATATTGAAAATGGTCATGGTGAAGTCAACACATGTAACTCTGAGAGCGGCACGTGAATGAGATCTTCGTGTATCTGACACTCTAAACATCTCTGAACAAACTGACGACAATCCATTTCCATGGTTAACTAGAAATAGTCAGTCCTCATGATCTTACGGGTCAACATATGTCCTCCCATATGTGGTTCGCAGACTCCCTCATGAACCTCTCTCATAACTCGATCGGCAGAAGCATGGTCCAAACACAATAGCAATATCCCATCAGCTGATCGTCTGTACAACGTCTCGCCACAAATCATGAATCGGGTAGCCAGCTGTCTCAATGCTCTCTTATCCTTGGTCGTGGCGGCCTCAAGATATACGTCAAGTCTCAGAAAGTGATATATGCCATGATACCATGGCAAACCATCATCTAACTCTGTATCGTCGATCAGACAACAGTATGCAGGAGCAGATCTTAACTCGATCAATAAAGGACGAACAGTGGCATCAGTAGGAATATCAATCATGGAAACTAGAGTAGCTAAGGCATCAGCAAACTGGTTCTACGCTCTAGGCAGATGTGTATATCTCAAATCATCAAATCTCACAACCAATAGCTCCAAATATGCATGGTAAGGCCTAAGCTTCACATCTCTAGTCTTCCATTCGCCTTAAATCTGTCTCAATACCATATTAGAGTCACCAAACGCGTTCATCTATCTAATCCCGAGCTCAAGGGTCATCTCTAATCCCAAGATACAGGCCTCATACTCAACAATATTGTTTGTGGCAGGATGTCGATCTGAGAATGCCAAATGAACAGATCTAGGAATGTGATCACCATGAGGGGATATCAACAAGACGCATATCCCGTATCCAGAATGGTTGGTTGCACCTTTGAAGTACATGCGCCAACCTGAAAGACTAGTCACAACAGCGACATCCTCGTTTGGGAAGTCATCATCAATAGCTCTGCCATCAGAAACTGGTAAAGAAGCTAAGTGATCTACAACAATGCTCTTTCTGATGGACTTCTGAGTGACATAATGGATTTCAAAATCAATCAGAAGTACCAACCATATCATGAGACGACCGACCAAAGTGGGCCTGTCAAACAAATATCTCAGAGGATCTAGATAGGATATCAAGTGCACTGAATACTCAGTCATGTAATGTCTCAGTCTGTGAGTGGCCCAAACCAATGCCAAGCAATAGCGCTCAATCATGACATATCTCGTCTCGTACTTTAGCATCCTCTTACTCAAATAATAAATGGCTCGCTCCTTGCCCGAATCATTGAGCTGAGCCAACACTCAACCCAAAGCCACGTCTAAGACTGACAAGTATAGGAGTAAAGGACGGCCTAGTGTAAGAGGCATCAAGATTGAAGGTGACAACAAGTACTATTTGATCCTCTCAAATGCGCGCTGATATTGATCATCCCAAACAGTAGGTTGACTCTTCCTCAAGAGTCAAAAAATGGGTTCACAAATGTCTATCAATCTGGTAATGAATCTGCTAATGTACTGAAGTCTACCTAGGAAGCCTTTGACCTCTCTCTCTGTTCTCAGTGCAGGCATGTCAAGGATGACTCTGATCTTATCTAGATCTACCTCTATGCCTCTCTCGCTGACCATGTATCCTACGAGCTTCCCAGAAGTCACTCCAAAAGTACACTTCTTGGGATTTAGTCTCAATTTGAACTGTCAGATCCTCTCAAAGAATCTCTCCAAAGCTGCTAGGTGATTTGATCTATCTCAAGATTTCACTATTATGTCGTCTACATAAACCTCGACATCCCGATGCATCATGTCATGGAAGAGGGTGGTCACGACTCTCTGATAGGTAGCTCCGACATTCTTCAACCCGAATGGCATGACTCTATAGCAATAAGTACCCTACTCGGTAATGAAGAAGGTCTTCTCCATGTCCTCTAGAGCCATTAGAATCTGACTGTACCTGGAAAATCCGTCCATAAAGAACAACATCGAATGACCTGTTGTATTGTTAACTAGCATGTCGACATGTGGGAAAGGAAAATCGTCCTTAGGACTAGCCTTGTTGAGATCTCGAAAATCAACACATACTCTCACATTATCGTCCTTTTTGGGAATAGAGATGACATTGGCCAGCCACTCCGGGCACTCGACCATTGACAAAAATCCAACACTAAGTTGTTTCTGGATCTCCTCTTTTACCTGCAAGCTTCGACAAGGGTGCAATCATCTCAACTTCTACTTAACTGGTCTGGCATGGGGCAGAAGTGGCAAGTGATGTTGGACTATGGATGGATCAAGGCCCGACATGTCCTCATAAGACCACGCAAAAACATCCAAATACGATCTGAGCAACCGGGCAAGGCCATTCCTCTCATCTGTAGACAAATCCGACCCAATCCTCAACTCCCTAGGCTGATTTGCTGTGCCGAAATCAACAATCTTCGTGTCCCCTACAACAGGTGAAACTCTCTTATCAATGGGGTCTGAATCGGAAGTAGAGGATGAGTCATCATCTAAATCATGTTGTGCAATCTCATCATCAATGTCAAATATCTATGTTGTGGGTGAAGATGGTGTAGATAAAGTAATATCACGAGAGACATATAAATACTAAAAAATGCTCAAATCCATAAATAAAGAGTCATGAACATCGTCAGAACGGGAGACAAATCCCGATAAAACATCAAATGAAAGAGGTGGGTCCACAAAGTCGGACCAATAGGGCCATCAAACAATTCATCAACTACTATAACATCATGTGCAAACTCCGAAGCAGGAGTAGTCTGGATTCCCTCAGCAACCTAGATGATGGACACCCCGAAGAGGTCAAATGGTGAAGCAAGCTCAAGCTGGACTGTCCCATCAATTTGGCCCAGACTCATCGCGAGCATCTCGTCGATGTACTCGTCATGCGGAATAGCTCCATCCACTATGTCTCCAATCTCGGCAAATGTCCCATGCTCATCAATCTCATCCGAGAAATAGAGTGTCATAAGGCTCATATGATCTAGAAATGATGGAGCGGCCACCGCAGATGTTGAAGTGCTAGGGGCTCTATCACTCAACAGTAACTGCTGGACGAGGTGTTATAGCTCGGCCTCCTGAGTAGTGCTGAGTCCCCCAATGATCCCATCCGAATGGGTCCATGGCTCTGACGCCCTCACAAGTAATCTGCCAAGCTCATGGTGTACCGGCGAACAGGATAATCAAACAATTTATGAGTCAATCAAGCTCTCACCCACTCCTTACGCAATCGCGTCATATATCTATAATCGGCTTCAGTGGGGATGAACCCTAGTCCGAACGATACATCGTGATCTGGGATAGCCATGAACTCATTAGGCCCATACTAGCGCCGCCCTAACCCCATACCGGGAAAATAAGACATGTTCCTCATCATGTCGAGCACCACCGTGCTACCATGCTGGTTGAACGAAATTGCCACGAAGTCTTAGCAAAAATCCTCCATCTCTAGGGCCTACACCTCGTCGAACGTGAATCCAGTCAAAAGTAAGTCCTCATCACTGTGACTAATCTGGAGCACTGGCTCAGCAGAAATGAACATGTCTCTCACAAACTGCATCATGATGACCTGACCATCTTATATGAACTTCACCTTCTAATGAATGGAAGAAGGAATGACCCCGGCTCTATGGATCCAAGGTCGGCCTAAAAATAGGTTAAAGGGTGTAGGAATCCTCAAAACCTGGAACAAAGTAACAAAGGTGGCCGGACCTATCAGCAGCTTAATCTCCAGAGTGCCCATGACTTCCCTCCGAGTACTATCATATGCTTAAACTGTCTAAGTGGAGGGACCAAATTCAGAGGGCGCATAACCAAGGGCGATGCCAGTAGCCAGAAGGTAGACGTTTAGGGTCGAGCCATTGTCCAAAAGAACAGATGGGACTCGACGACCTGAACAACCGATTGATATATAAAGTGGACATGTATGGTCTGTACCCTCTGGTGGCAAGTCGTCATCAAAGAATACTATGCATGTGGCTCTGCCAGCCATCACTATATGGATCAACCCCTCCGGAGTGGTTGTAGTCTTGACTCTGATCTGGCTCAAGGCTCGAATTAATGCATCTCGGTGAGTACTGGAAGATGCTAACAAGCTTTAGATGGAAATGCGAGCTTGAGTGCTCTACAACTGCCTGAAAATCTCGTCGTCCTCTCTCCTGACCTCCTCAGGAGCAAATGTTCCCTCTTCGGGTCTAGCAGCTATGGGAAGCGGCTGTCACAATACTCTACCCCTTCGGAGAATATACTGCACATCAGGAGTCTGAGAAGCATCAATATATGGAGTCTGAACCTCCTCAACATCCAAGATCAAGACGAACGATGTCTGAACACTATAATGTGTGAAAGTTAGAGGCTCAATAGTGGCCACCTGTATTGATGCCGCCTCAGGAACTAGTCTAAATGGAACGGGCATCCAAGGTCCCAAAGTCACTTCGCCCATCTCATAATTCTCGTCTGACACTATGGGCTCTAAATCTAACTCATACCAACTCAGCAACTGGATGTGGTCGTCAAGCTCGACAAAATCCAGAAAATGAATCATCAGTCGGTGGGGGAACCGCATGTGTGGTGTGGGTCGGTAATGGGTTTGTGGTTACAGTCGGCTAACCCAAGTGAACCAAACCCTGGTCGATCAAATCCTGGATGGCATATCTGAGAGCGGTACATCGATCGGTCTCATGTCAAGGCCCCTGATGGTATACACAGTGCAGATCCATCATGAACTGAGGCGGAATAGGCTGAGGTGGTGGCCTAGGAGTGAGAGCAATCAATAACCCAACCTCTATAAGCTTCCGAAGAGTCTGGCTCAACGACATGCCTAACTATGAAAACTGTCTCTGCGTCCTCAAAGCAAAAAGAATAGAGGTCTGTTGAGCTTTG
Source organism: Vitis riparia (assembly GCF_004353265.1). Lineage (NCBI taxonomy): Eukaryota > Viridiplantae > Streptophyta > Magnoliopsida > Vitales > Vitaceae > Vitis > Vitis riparia. The sequence continues at coordinate 19,032,725 of NC_048444.1, forward strand.
GGCTTAGGATAAGGCATCGTAGGTCTCACGGCGAACTGAGCAACATAGCATGACTATCCTGTGGCCGTATATGAAACAGGTGGTCTCTTGGTGCCCTATGCGGCATAGTAAGGCAAAGTTAATGTCTGAGGCATGTAGGTCTGATCATAAATCGGACGAGTCTCTCGTGGTCTATACTGATGAGGTGCATAAGAATGATGAGTCCCGAGAAGCTGTGGAGCTGGCTGATGACGCCTAAAAAGCCTCTAACTAGTAGAAACGATGGTGGTCACATCAACCAATCTCTGTCCCTTGAAGGGCTTCTTCCCTTTAACATCACTAGGGAAAGAATCAGCCCACAAACCTCTGGAAATACTGTCCTCAACATCATATAGAGCCAAAACCAGAGATCCAAAATCTGTGAATGGTACCCCGACCACGTGTCTGGCAATCCTGGGTTGTAGACTCCTCAGAACCATCTGTATTTGATCCATCTCCGATGGTTTATCAATAATCCTGGCGATCTTCCCACCCTAGCGGAAGATGAATGATGTAACAAACTCATCTGTCCTCTATCTCAAAGCCTCGAGCTCCCTCCTCGATACATCTACGACAGTATTAAACGAAAACTATCGTAAGAACTCCTAGGCCAAGTCATCCCATGTCCTACGTCGTGAGGACTCCAAAAATGCAAACCATCGCTGGGCCACCCTACTCAGAGATAGTGGGAATAAAGTGATCATCTGAGACTCGTCCAATTCATGGGCTCTCATCACTGTGTTGTAAAGTCAAAGGTGGATGCGAGGACAACCAATGCCCATATACCTCTCAATGTTAGGCATCCTGAACTTGGCTGGCAAACTGGCCACCGACATACCCTCGAGATCATCCCAAACAGAGGAGCCATCAGATACCCTCAACTATCTCATGCGCTGCTCAATATGGTCCATACGTGCATAAGCGTCATCAATGACTGTGGTTTGAACGGCTGTAGGTGGGGCAATCTCAGAATGTCCATGCAATATATAAGGTGAGGCCTGAGGCACTGTCGGAACAGGTGATGGCGATGGAGGTGGCAACGAGTCATGAAGTGTCTCATCCTGAACTACGGGCGATCTGCTCTGCTAGCTGCCAATTTCCTACCTAAGACTAGTCAAAGCCTCTTGGATAGAAGCCATGGTGGCCGTAAACTGATCAACTGTAACGCTCTGTTGATCTATACCCGATCTCTCTGAAAATCGAACCAATCTCCCCTCTACTCTGATCCAAGAAGGTAAATCCAGACTGAGAACAAAGATCCGATCCTGAAAAGCATGAAGAAAAGAATAAGGATATGGCCCAGGGAAAGCATGGAAGAAATGATAATCTGAACGGAAACAAGCAAGGTATCCAAGTGAAGACGGACTGTCCGACCGTACTCAAACTCATACTAATCTCTTTGTACTCTCAACTGGAAACTAAAGGAGTATCAGAATCCAAACTATGACTACAGAGGCTCTGAAGGCCCTCAGATGCACCCACATATAGGGAGAGAGTCCTAATCGAAATATCTACGACTCAACCTACAAGGTCAATGTGGCTCTAATGGATATGGGTGGACTTTAAAAGATCCCTAGCAGAAGCGGTCATACCCTCTGACGGTACGCAACCTTCTGTACGCCTCCGAAGAGATGAGACGCTTCCATGCAAGGTGGTCATCACCTCCACACATACACTACCTCGACATCCCAAGGGGTTTCCTATGGTAAAACCTCTCAAACTCTCAATGCTCGATGGTCGACTAAAGTGTACACCGAGCGGTGTAGGTGCATCCGAAAACCCTATGAAGCTAAAATAGAAAGAGGAAACACACTGGCCGCACAAATATCCATGAAACCTATGAGATATACAAGTCTTCAATGATTGGACTCCAATCGACATCAATGTGTCGTTCTCCTTCGGAATGCTCCCAAACATCAGTATAGCCTGTCGCTGGACCCTACTCCTAACCTCTAGCTCGGTCGAAGTAACAAACACACACAAGGCCTCACACTTGCAAAAGTGAGAACTGGAATAAAGGAAATGACCGAAATCGGGAGGATTGGAGGTAAGGGGATAGAAGTGCAGCCCACATGGACAAGTGACATGCAATCACGCAAAATGAGGGCAATCATGCAACATGCTGTCAAGTATAGTACAAAATATATCACTCATGTCCACATACAAGCTATGACAATCAAGATGAATAGGGATACAAAGCATGCTCAAAGATGATCAAGATAATATACAAGCAAGTGAATCAACCCATCAAGTCAGATGATATATAGTAGTGAGTCTATGTATGTGAAGTGATCAGAACAATCATGACAAAAATCAGAGTCACTATGCTAAACAAGGCAATAAGATCAATCAATATAATCGGTATGTCAATGTCTCAAACGAATATAGTAATGAAGAACAGAAACATCGCTATATCAGAATCCTCAATCAAGATAATCAATCAATACAATCAGCATGTTAATGTCTCAAATGAATACAATAACCAAGCATGCATCCAATGATATCAAGAGCTCTCAATGTGCAATCAAGAGATAGGTACCCACTGATCGACCCATCAAATGCCACATTTGCCTCATCTTAAGTTCAAGCTTGACCCTCTAATTGATCACTAGTGGAGTCGCCATTTTGTGAACCCCACATTTCAGTTCATGCGTTTCCACTCGATGGCGAAATCGTTTTTTATTTGAAAATGATTTATTTTTTTTAGAAAATGACTTGGAGTCGCCACTTATTTTTGTTTTATTTTTAAAGGGTAAACAAAATAAGAAAGAAAACCCTAAGTGTGACTCCTTATTTGGAAAAATGGCCTATGAAAAACCAAATTTGGGCTCGGGGGTCAGGTTACTTATTGAGAAGGTACGGTAAAGACTGTAGCACCCCTCTAAGTCCCTAAAACAGGGTCTCTACTAATGAGAGGAAGCAATCATGGCAATTGGTAAGGAAATCAATGGATATCAAAATGATCACGTACTAAAAGCTAAAGCATACATGGAGAATGATCAGAATGAGAACGAGCGCATATCTTGGTAGCAAACGACAATGCGCTATCATGAAATGGGGTTAGTGCAAAATAATGAGCATAAAATATGTCACATGCATCACTAAACATAATATGAAATCATTAGGTATCACGCTTCACTTCACTCAAATTTATTTTTATTTTAAAGAAAACATCACCAGTATCGGGTCCCCACCAAAACCCGATTTATTTTTGCATGAGTTAATTCCGTAATTTCCATTTATTTAGAATTACAAAGTTAAATTCATGTTTATTTTAAAAACATTTTAAAAGGCCAAGAAAATTTAATAATTGCTTGTCGAATAGAGAATGGTAGCAACTTTTATTAAAAAGAAATTTCATTGACTTTAAGATTACTAAGAAAATAAATAAAATGAAATAAAAAAAAAGATAAAATAAAAGGTTTAAGAGTAAAAGAAAATTATTCGAAAATCAATTTTTGAAAGCAAAGATGAAGAACTTAAGAAATGAAGCACCCACGTGTGCTTTAAGAATGGCCCACCAAAGGTGGCCATGCATGCCATGCAAGAGCGGGTCCAATGGTGGAGAGTCTTCCTGAAGCATGACAGAATTGATGAAATCTGCATAGCCCACTACCAAATTTAATAACATGCACCTTACAAGTGCAGTTGCATAGCACTTGATACTCTTCCAATCAATATTAGCCAATTTATGTCCATTATGCACCACCACCATTGTCAATAGTGCAAGAGGTCATCAGCAAAAGTCAAAGGGTAATTTGGATATTTCTTCGCCAATGCCTTTAATTCAGCACATTCCGTATCCAAACTCACCCAACTGCCTAAAAAAAAAAAAAAACCATCATTGAAGACTATGATGCCCACTTGTGAAATGACAGACCTCTTCCCATTTTCCAAGGTCTATACCTCATCCATTACCTCGACACGGAACTGCAGATCTTTGGTTTTATGAATTCTCACCATTATGTAGTCATGAAGTAAAAATAAAATAAATAAATGGAAGTGATCATTCCATTCTCAATGGGCTAGAGAAAATGCATGCTTGATGTTCCCATATGGTGCGTTACTCATATTGCCAGCATAAGCAAAATGAAAGTAGCGCTTCCGGTGGTGTAGCATGAACGTCGGGATGCATACTGTGACTAGATATGATTGAGGATAGGCCATTGCTCAGTTGCCTCCATCTCTTCTTCCTTCACTTTACTTTCCACTTGATGCTCAAGGTGAGTCCACATCTTCGTGAGACATGGCAACCGATATTCTATTCGTACCCATGCAACCTGTAAGGCTGCCTTTTGTGTTACTGCTCGCTGGTGAAATATGTCAAGAGTGAGGGCAGTGCAACTCTAGCATCTTCACCAAAAGCCTTTTCCAAATTATGTAATTGCCCTGGTTACGCTTAATCATACCATCAGCATAGGAGATGGGTCATGAGAGGGCACAAGCATAGAATGTGAAGCAGAGAAATGGCTTCACGAAGAAGATGCTGGAGTTAAAAACACTGAGCAGTTACTGGAACTTGGTGTGGGATGCCTAAATGTATCATCAATTCCAAATGCAATGCTAGGGTTTTTGTTTGCATCAATAGAAGGTGAAGGTAAATTCCCCAATTCATTAGCATTAGTGGATGCACTCAAACCAACATGGATGACATCACTCACTACAAAATATGGGCAAACTAGCTCAGTCCTGATGTCCAACACTTTCTGGAAACTTATTTTTGGGAAACTAAGAGTCAACACTAAAGACACACATGAGGAAAAATGGAAGTGAATTTGTGGAAAAGAAATGGTGAGGATGGCAGTTGGGGGTAGGTGTGAATGAGGAGGAAAGTGAGAGTGTAGTGATAGGTTTGTTGGATGGGCATGGAAGATGTGGGTTATTAGTGGTGGAAACATGAGCGTGTGGCAAGTGTGGAATGAGTGAAGGGTGGCCATGCGCACGTGGAGCTCCATGTACGTGGGAAATAATTGAAATGAGATGAAGGTGGGTTAGACGGATGGTAGGGGTGATAGGTGGGGTATGTGCATGATGGGAATGGATGGTACAGGAGGATAGGAGCATAGGGTTAGTGGAATGGGTAGTGGAGGTTAGTGAGAAGTGGGTTTAATGGGTATGAGTGAAAATGTAAAGAGTGAAGTGGGTTTAAAGATGGGCATGGAGGATACATGGTGTGGGAGAAATGGGTTCGGTGGGCAATGGGTTTGTGAAGATGAGAAAGGTGGTGAGTGAAGTGGGTATTGGGTGTTAGAGAAAAATAAAAGTATGAATGGGGATGGGTGTATTGGATATGAAGAATGAAGACTTGGGTGTGGTGATTGAAGGATGTGGATATCATTGATGAAATGAATGATAGAGGGTGGTGAGAAAACGGGTCCAATGGGTATTTGAAAATTGGAAGTGTGGGCATGGACGGTGATAGGTATGGTTGGGAGGATGGTTTGGCTTGAGAAAATAGGCAGAATATGAGGGGTATTTGGCTTGGGATTCGAATTCGGTGGAGAACGGATTTTATGGGAAGGCTTGGGAAAATGCTAATGGGCCATGCGCATAAATTGCATACACGTGGGGAGGATTAGGAAAGAATGAGTGGGGCAACATGAGTTTAGGGTGAATGGGTTGAAGACAGTGGATTTAAAGGATAAGGAATAGGTGAATGGGGAATGAAAGGTGGAGGATGAGGTAGGTGATGAGAGGAATGGGTAAGTTGGGTAGTGGTGTGGATATAAAGGATATGAAGGATGGATATTGGTGGGTGCGGTGAAATAGATGATGTAAGATAGTGAGAGAAGTGGACTTTATGGGTATTGAGAGATGGAAAGAGGTTTCAGTGGAGGATTTACAAAGGTTTCGGGTGTCTTTGAGGAAATGAAAGACGAAGGAAAATGAGATTGATGAGTTTAGTGGGTTTAGGAGGATGAGAAAAGTGGTAAGGGAGATGGGTCAAGTATAGATAGAAGGGCCAGGCATAAACAGTAATTATAAGAAGAATATCCGGTCAAATGGTGGTCAAATTTGCAAGCTAGACCATACTTGCAAAGTCCATACAAATTATAGTGAAAACATACAGCCTGCTCTAATCTCGAGGAAAGATCAAGTGGACCTAAAGTATTTGTTGCTAACTAAGCAATTATTTTTTTTGGGTGATGATACTTGCAATCAGAATCATATTTATAGTTCCTTGTGCTCATGAAATACTAGCATTCTGGTTGATCTCGCCTCTCAGGTAAATATGGAATCGACGATGACAACAAATGCACTTGCCCATTGGAACCTGACTCACCCTGATTCTTGGTGTTGTAGACAAGATTGGATCCCAAAATACTAGTTGAAGATATGGGACTCATGTTTCCCATGTAAGTGTTCCAGCCTTGTGCAGGTACAATGCCTTGAGAAGGAGAAAAGACAATAAGCATGTAGGTCTGTGGACCTTGCATATGTGGGCCAGGCATACATGGTGCTCGTGGTAATGACCATGCTGATACCACCCACATACGGTAACCCTGATGAAGGTGTAATTGATACGCCTGTAGATCCAAAGGCAATAGGGCTAGTTACAGGCAAAACAGTTCCAATTGATGCAGGCTGGAGATGATGAAACTTGCACGTAGCTCCAAACTTACACAACCCAGTTCGCATGTAGTAAGAACATGGTTTTTCTTCCTAACGCATGGATAAACCTACAATGTTCAATGAGACTGGTCCAGCATTAGGCCTACCCTGTGAATGATGATATTTACATATAGATCCATATTTGCAGGTTTTTGTCTTCAAATAGTACCCACAGTCAAGTTGTCCAACTCTTTCTAGGAATTCACCGATTGTGTCTCAATAGCTCCATAACTCATTCCAGACTCAGACAATGGCTCTAGGTTCATAGCATAATTTTCTATTTTTCTTGGATTTGTTTCTATATGAACATCCATGATAAAAACATCACCAACCTTGTTGACTTCAACTGTTGTAGGAAGCCTAATTTGCATCCCTATCAACCCATCTGCATCAACTTGTTTTCTACTCAAACCCCACTTGCAAAAATGCCACGAATAGTCCAAAGAACTAGACCCATCGACCTAATCCAAACTGCACCACTCTCATGACCCATTCCGTTAAGAACAGAAGAAAACGTAAAAGAATATTTACAAAAATAGAGTATAAGGGAAGAAAATCAAGGAGTGAAACCCTATTTCATTCTTCCATCCACGGGCTTGCAAGTGGGTTGAGAGACCATAGGTTCATACAAAAACAGGGGTGTGAATTCTGAGATATCTCACAGTGAAGCTAAAAACAGAGTTAAGTACTCTTCAGCAAAGCCAAGAAGAAGAGAATGATAAAACAATGACAACAAATCCACAGTTATTCCAGAGATCAATGAAAGCTAAACATATGGCCTAATGTTCATACCCAAAACAAGCAATAATATCCAGAAACAAAATGGAGAAGATAGTGAGCAGGGACAATGGTGAAAACAAGGTTCGTACTTGAAAAGCCTCCTCTCAAGCGAAAGCTTGCCTAACTTCAAGCTTTGTTTTCTGCTCTCTCTAGAAAATCCTCTATCCCCAAGCTATCCACCCTCAAATTGGTTTCTTTTCAAGCTCTCTTAAATTTTTCTTCCGAACCCCCTTCAACCTCTCTTGCTCCCATTTTCTAGCTCTTTTTTCCTTCCTTTGTTTCTGTCTTCTCCCTCAAGCCACTACCCGCTCCACTGTGCATCATTCAACCAATATGTCACCCTCTCCAACCACCATCATGGGCAAGCTGCTGATGTTCACCACACATCCATGCATGGAGCTTCATGGGAGGTGTCCCCCACTGCCAATGAAATGCTCTCCAACTCCTTAATAAAAGCAAAAAATAAAAATAAAAAAAAACTAAAAACCTTTGGTTTGAAAAAATGGGGTCTACAATTATGTTTACAATTGAGTACTAAATTTGTGCATGTAATAAAAAACTTGACTTATTAAATGTTAAAAAAATTAAACTTGATTTGCTATTTATTCTAAATAAAGTATTATTAACAGTTATTATTTTTAAATTATTAGAATTAATAATTTTTAACCAAAAAAATTATGAAGACATTAATATCCTAATGTTTCTAACATATATACATATTTTTTTAATAAAAAATATAATTTTATGGTTTTATTATAATGTTACTATTTATGTTTTACTAAAAACTATTTATTTTTTACTTTATTTGTCATTATAAAAATATTTTCATTTTAGTGAGACTTGAATTAAATTTAATTAATATTATATAAATTGAATTTATAATATTTTTATAAAATCAAAACAAAAAAATTATTTTTAAAAACAACTTATCCAAACAAGTTTTTTGTTTTTTATTTTAAAAATTATTTTGCAAAACAACTTATCATACATATTTATTTTTATAAAACACTTAACTTAAAAATAATTTTTAAAAACAAACATTAGAAAACATAACCAAACAATCCTACAATACATTTGGAAAATGTTTTGAAACCTTTTCAAAAAATTGTTTTTGAGAACTATGTTTTAAAAATTATTTTATGGAAGAAAAGTTTGTTTGAGAACTTCAAATATTTTTATCATATTTTTTTATATTTTAAGATATTTTTTAAAAATAAATGTTTTAATTTTAATCATTCTTTTAATTATTTTTAAAAATAATCTTAAAAAAACAACTAAAAATGGTTAAAATATATTTTCACAAAATAACGTATTTTTTGTTTTTAACAACATAAGATTATTTTCTATTTTTAATTTTTAAATATGTTTTTCTATTTTTTTTTTCTCAAAAAACAATTAACATATAGACCTTAAATATCCATACATATACTCTAACTTATTTCTATTTTCTTAGAAAATGAAAACAAAAAGTAAGGTAAACATAAATTTTTTTTATATTAACTTTAAAAGAATTTGAGAATGAAGAATTTTTATATCTCTATTTTTTAAAATTTCTACTATAAAATTCCAAAAATAAAAATAAAAATAGATTTGGTTGTTAGAATTATTTTAAAATTTTTTATTTTAGAAAAAAATCTGAAAAATAAGTTATATTTTTAAATTGGGATGACTTTGTCAAGGATCGTCGAGGTCAAAAACTGACACCGAGGAACTGCAGGGAACCCGAAGACACACTCAGTCTCTCTCTAGGTCAGGGCGCTTCTCTTTCTCTCTCCTCCAAAGAGCCAGTGTCCGCTTTTTCCCACACTCATAGCGACGAATGCTTCAAACCTTCTCAAAACGACACCCTCCTAATCACAAAACGACCAGGCCCAAAATTGCTCATCTCCAAGGCACGTAGCTTTCTCACTTCTTTCTCTCTCTGTCTCCTCTCTCTCCCGTACTCCATTTCTTTTACAGCTTCGAGAGAGAGGTTGACTTTGGTGGCGTTGGCGGCGGCGGTGGTGGTGATCGTGAAATGGACCCTTCAGTTCTCGACGACATAATCAATCGGCTTCGCGAAGTTCGTCTTCGACCCGGGAAGCAGGTGCAGTTATCGGAGTCAGAGATCCGGCAACTCTGTGTAGTTTCTAGGGAGATTTTCTTAAAACAGCCCAATTTGTTGGAGCTATGTGCACCCATCAAGATTTGCGGTACTTTTGTGAAACCCAATTTTTTTTTCTTTATATGTCTTTTTTTTTCTTTCCTTTTGGGTGAAGTTGAGTCATGAGTAGGGATTAAATTGCTTAGTTTCGAATGTAGGGTACTGAATTTATAGACTCATGCCGGGTTCTTGGTGAATTTGTATTCTGGGTATGGATTAAATTTGCTTAGTTTGCAACATAAGTTGCTGATTTTGTGTGCCCATAATGGGTTTTTTGGTGAATTGTGTTCTGAGTGTGAATTAAATTTGCTTAATTTGGTTATGATGTATTAATTTTATGAACCAATGTGTGTGGTTTTTGGGCATGGATTAAATTGCTTATGTTGTGACATTCTATGTTTGTTTTCTGAATTAGTAGGAAAAGTAGTACAGTGGGTTATACCTCATTTTTTTTTTCTTTCTATTTTTCTTTAATTTTATTTTTGTTTTCACGAATTTGTGTCTTGGTTTGGGTTGAATGACATAATTTGGATTGTCCTTTGTTGATTTTACGAACTCACAACTGGTGTTTCATTTATTCTTTTTTATGGGTGCATGGCAGTAGGTTAAGTTTGCTTAATTTAGTACAGTGTGTTTAAATTTTGAACCATTATTTGCCTCTTTTTTTTGGGTGAAATTTTGCTTTGGGTTTTGGCTGAATTTTGATTGAATTGCTGATCTTGAAATTAAGTGTTTTAAACTTTTGAGCTTTGTTGGTTTTGTTCATGAAGTCTATACGATAGCTGTGGATTGAATTGCTTTTGTGTAATTAGGTATTTTAATTTTATGGCTCATGTTCAATTGCTTTGATTTGTGATGAAATTTGTGCTGACTTTGGAAAATTTGTGTTGGGTATGGAGACAGTTTGTATCATAGAAATGAGAGCACCATTATGTTAAAACTATGTTCCATAATGTAAAAACTATGTTGCAGCAAATTAATGCATTAGATTGATTCTGTTAGATTAGCTAAGGCGCCGGCGAGACGAACGCGAAGCTTCACGGTGGAATCCAAGACTTTCGAGCTTGCCCTGGAGGTTAAGAAAGGGAAAAGCCAGATTCGCATCGTGGAGAAGAAGCGGGGGGTAGCGTCATGGGTTCGATTAGGGCTGGAAAGCTTAGGGCTCTTTAAGGAGGGATTAAATCATTGTATACGAGACGAGAAAGAAGGGAGATGGGAAAAGGAGTGGAAAGATAGAGGCAAACTGTTTACATTGGTTCGGGGTTTCAACAGAGCGGGTGGCTTCCTAAGGTTGGGGGTTGTGGATCTGGATCGAAAATGGTATTGCATCTTCTTACCGAGAGGAAGGAGAGATAAAAGAGGATGGACGGCTATGGCGGAGATGGTACGTCAAATGGAAGAGATAGTTGGTAGAAGGACAGATTTGCAGGAGGTAAGGACTATCGGAAAATTTACCCTGGCGAAATCATATGTAGAAGCAGTCACAAGATCAAATCGGGATGGCTTCAACTCAGTCAAGATGAAGGTCTCTAAGGAGGAGATTGCGGGCAATCTACAGAAGCTGGAGCATTGCCTTGTCGCGAGTTGGTCCAACAAAAGGGAAGAAGACGATCTGGAGAGGTTGGGAAGTCTCTGGGCAGTCTTGGGGCCTAAAAGGCAAGCTAGGGCTGGCCAAGCTGGAACGAGGTAAGGCTCTGTTGGAGTTTGAAGATCTAAGTGAGGCACACCGAGTGGTCTCCTCGGGGAGCAGACTGATGGGAGGAGTCCATTTAGGGTTGGATCCATGGAATCCAAAGATGGGATGTCGGGCAGAGGAGGAGATGGAACAGGAAGCTTGGGTTAAAATCTTCGGCCTTCCAATTTCGCTTTGGAGCTCGGGGGTTTTGAAGAAAATAGGGGAGGAATGTGGGGGATTTGTAGACATTGACGAGCGCACAAGGACGATGGGGGAGATTCAATGGGCTAGAATATTGGTCAAAATAAGAGGAGATTTTAGACCAAGTATGTTAGAAATTGAGGTAGAGGAAGAGGTATACACTGTGGCATTGTGGTGGGAGATTAGGCCGATGGTGAGAAGGTTATCTTCTGCGTCGGACAATAGAAGGAGAACTGAGGTCAGGGGTGAGTCGCAATCACGCGCGGGGAAGCGCGTGGGGAAGGAATTGGTAGTCGCATGAAACGAGGAACTGCACCTGCCAGATGATGGGAGTGTTTTGCAGGAGAATGGGCCGGGTCTAGGGCCCAGGACCCTGATCCATGGTCCGGCAATCTGGGATGGGGTCTGTTCAGATGGTAGAGTGGCTGGGTCGTTTGCATGTGAACCAAGTATGGGCCTTAATGAATTGCAGAAAGAGGGTGGGCTATCCAAAATAGACGGGCCTTTGGGCCGAAAGTTAAAAAACAAATCAAAGGTGGCTAGTGATTCAGAGGCAGGCCCAAGTAATTGGGCTGCTGATCTGGGCTGCTATCATGAAGTTGAGGTGGAAGGCCTGGTAAGGGAGGGCCCAACTATTCCACTAGAGAAGGATGGTCTTCTGGGCTGTTTTAGATCCAGAAAAGGACCCATTTCAGAGGATCCTTTGACGAGCTGGATGCCAGAGGAGCCTAGAAGGGGACAGAGGGATGAGGGCTTGTCAAAGACTGATCGAGAGTTGGAAGAGGAAGCTAAAAGGTATGTCCCGTTTTCCCATTCTAAAGGACAACGGGTTATGGGAGCTACTCTTCTTCTCTTTTCTAATTTTGATCGGGCTCCGGAGGGGAGTCTTTCGATCGCCCAGGGGGAATTGTGGAGGAATTAAGGGGGGACGTGTCAACTTGGTTAACAGTTTATGAGGGGAACGTGGAGAATGAAAATGAATCCTGGAAGTTGGGAGAGGACAACAAAACCAGAGATAAGATTAGGGGTAAGGAGGAGAACACTGGTGTCTCTGGTTCTCAAGATACCGAAAATGAGAAAGAGGATTTATGGGAGGAATGTAGTCTAGCAAAATTTAGTCAATTTTTGGGATTTTCTACGGAGGGGCTGGAAAAGGAGATATTGAATTTTCTGATTATAATCAGAAAGAGGCGGGAAAAGATTCACAGCAAAGAACTTTTGGAAAAGTCCAAGTTTGAAAGGGAGCTAAAGAGGCTGGAATGTTCTGTCAATTACGAGGGGGGGATTAAGCAGAAAGGTCCTTCTCAGGGCAAAGGGAATCAGTTGATAGTTGCTCAATGAAGCTGAAGATTATAAGCTGGAATGTGAGGGGAGCTAATGACAGCTCTAAGAGGAAAATTATTAAGAACTATATAAGGAAACAGAGGGTGGATTAATGTGTATCAGGAAACCAAGATTCAGGTGATGTCGGAGGGTATTGTGAGAAGTTTGGGTTTGGGGAGATTCTTAGACTGGAGAGCTCTAAATGCGGAAGGGGTTGCGGGTGGCATTCTGATATGGTGGGACAAGCGGGTTTTGGATATCCTGGATTGGGAGGAGGGTCAGTTTTCTTTGTCTTGTAGATTCAAGACCATAGAAAATGGGGCTACTTGGGTTTTTACGGGAGTATATGGTCCCTTTACCAAAGTGGAAAAGGGAGGGTATGTGGGAAGAACTTGGGCAATAAGAGGCCTTTGGGATGATCCCTGGTGTCTCGGTGGGGATTTTAATATCACTCTGTTTCAGCAAGAAAGGAGCAGCCAAAGAAGAATCAGCTCAGCCATGCGGAGATTTGCAGAGACTGTGGATGATCTTGAGCTGGTGGACCTGCCCCTTCAGGGGGGAGAGTTCACTTGGAATGGGGGGCTCAATAATCACGCGTGGGCGAGACTAGATAGATTTCTAGTTTCCCCCAGCTGGTTAGATCAGTTTAGTGGAGTCACTCAGGGCAGGTTGTCTCGGCCAATTTCTGATCATTTTCCAATTGTGTTAGAGGGGGGTGGAATAAGAAGAGGTCCAACCCCGTTTAGATTCGAAAATATGTGGCTGAAGGTTGAGGGGTTTAATGATATTGTTAGAACCTGGTGGCAGGAAATTGATATCAGGGGCAGCGCTAGCTATAGACTGGCTGTTAAAATGAAAGAAATAAAAAAGAAGTTGAAAGTGTGGAACAAAGAGGTGTTTGGGAGGCTGAAAACTAATAAAGCCTCAGCCTTACAACAAGTAGATTTTTGGGATCGGGTGGAAAGTGAGAGAATCTTGACTGTGGAGGAAGCTGAGTTAAAAAAGGAAGCTAAAGATTCCTTTAAAAAATGGGTCCTGTTGGAGGAAGCACATTGGAGACAGCATTCAAGGGAGATTTGGTTAAGGGAGGGGGATAGAAATACGGGGTTCTTCCATAGAATGGCTAGTGCTCATCGAAGAAACAACGCTACGGACAAAATTAAGGTTAATGGGGAGTGGCTAGTAGAGGAGCAAGAGGTGAGAGAAGGAGTGGTGAATTCGTTTCAGCAGTTGCTCACTGAAGATATGGGCTGGCAGGCGGATATTGGTAGAGTTCAGGTGGGTTGCATCAGCTAGCAAGAAGCAGAGAGTCTGGAAATCCCATTTGCAGAGATTGAGATTCACTCGGCGCTGATGGAGATGAATGGGGACAAAGCCCCAGGCCCGGATGGTTTTACTGTAGCCTTTTGGCAAAATGCTTGGGATTTTGCAAAGAGGAGATCATGGAGATGTTTAAAGAATTTCATGAGCATAACTCCTTTGTTAGGAGCCTCAATAACACTTTCCTGGTGTTAATACCTAAGAAAAGCGGGGCTGAGGATCTTGGAGACTTTAGGCCTATCAGCCTGTTGGGGGGGCTCTATAAACTTTTGGCTAAAGTCTTAGCTAATAGGCTCAAAAAAGTGATTGGCAAGGTGGTCTCTACTGCTCAGAATGCCTTTGTAATGGGAAGACAAATTTTGGATGCGTCCTTAATTGCTAATGAGGTGATAGATTCGTGGCAGAAGAGAAGAGAAAAGGGCCTTATTTGCAAATTGGATATAGAAAAAGCTTATGACTGTATCAATTGGAATTTCTTAATGAAAGTCCTTCAAAAAATGGGCTTTGGGACCAAGTGGGTGGGATGGATGTGGAGCTGCGTGTCCTCTGCCAAATTCTCTATTCTTGTCAATGGAGTGCCAGCTGGGTTCTTCCCTAGCACTAGAGGGCTTCGCCAAGGGGATCCTCTATCTCCTTACCTCTTTGTTATGGGAATGGAAGTTCTGGACGTCCTTATCCGCAGAGCGGTGGAGGGGGGATTTCTTTCAGGATGCAACATTCGGGGTGGTAGTAGAACCTCCTTGAATATTTCCCACCTATTCTCTGCTGATGACACGATTGTGTTTTGTGAGGCAAACAAAGAGCAAGTTTCTCACCTAAGCTGGATACTTTTTTGGTTTGAAGCGGCTTCGGGTCTTCGAATCAATCTAGCCAAAAGCGAAATTATTCCAGTTGGAGAAGTGGAGGAAATTCTTGAGTTGGCAGCTGAGTTAGGGTGCAGGGTGGGGTCTTTGCCCTCTCATTATTTGGGCCTTCCCCTAGGGGTTCCCTCTAGGGCTTCTTCTATGTGGGATGGAGTGGAAGAGAGGGTCAGGAGGAGACTTGCGCTGTGGAAAAGACAGTACATCTCCAAAGGGGGGAGGATCACTCTCATAAAAGTACCTTGGCTAGCATGCCAATTTACCAAATGTCTATTTTCCGAATGCCGAAGTCTGTTGCTAAGAGAGTGGAGAAAACCCAAAGAGATTTCCTATGGGGGGGAGGAAACATGGAGGGAAAAGTTCACTTGGTTAATTGGGATGCGGTCTGTACAGAAAAACACAAGGGAGGGCTAGGAATAAGGATTTGGAGGTTTGCTTGTGAAAAGGATAATCTTTGGAAACAAGTGATCATTTCGAAATATGGGCAAGAGGTTTATGGTTGGAGGTCAAAGAGGGCTATTGGGGCGGTTGGAGTAGGGGTCTGGAAGGAGATTATGAAAGAAGCGGATTGGTGCTGGGAAAACTTGGCTTTTATAGTTGGAAAGGGCTCCAAAATCAAATTTTGGAAAGATAGTTGGTGCACTGACACTCCGTTGTCCCAATGCTTCAATCATCTTTTTGTCCTTGCTGTGAATAGGGATGCTACGATTAAGGAGATGTGGGATCAGGATTCGGGCCAAGGAGATTGGAATCTTGTCTTTGTGAGGGACTTCAATGATTGGGAGTTGGATATGGTTGGGGAGTTGCTTCAGACTTTGAGGGGTCATAGGCCCTCCATGGAGGATGATTCAGTTATGTGGAGACAGGGAAGAAAGGGTTTGTTCAGAGTCAAAGAAGCTTACAAGCTGCTAGACAAGCCTAATGCCACAATATTCCCCACAAGGAGAATATGGGTGGATAGGGTGCCAACTAAAGTATGCTTTTTTGCTTGGGAGGCTACGTGGGGGAAGGTGCTTACTCTGGATAGACTACAGATAAGAGGGGTGCAACTCCCAAACTGTTGTTTTTTGTGTGGTTGTGCAGAAGAGAATGTAAATCATATTCTTTTACACTGTATAGTGACTAGAGCCCTATGGGACATTATTTTTGGGTTGATAGATGTTAAGTGGGTCCTCCCAGAAACTGTAAAGGAGACTCTTATCTCTTGGAGGGGCTCATTTGTAGGGAAGAAAGGAAAAAGATTTGGAAATCCATTCCGTTATGTATTTTTTGGACGGTTTGGAAGGAGAGGAATAGGTTAGCCTTTAGGGGGGGTGAGTTGAATATTCAGAATTAAGAATTCTTTTGTCTGTAATTTGTGGAATTGGGCCAAAGTGTATTTAGGTGAGGAGTCTTTCTCCCTTATAGGCTTTTTGGAGTGGATAGCTTCCACTTAAGGGGAGGTAGTTCTCTTTGGTCCTTTTTCTCTTTTGAGGCTTTTGCTGTTTGTATACTCCCTATATGCTCTGTGGCGATTAGCCTTTTCTAATGCATATCCTGTTTACTTATCAAAAAAAAAAAAAAAATAATGTTTTATGATGATCTTTATGGACATACTTCCACTGTTAGGAATGGTAACACTCTAGTCAAGTTGATGCAGTACAGAAAGTAAAATAGTAGGAGACAATAATTGAAAGGACCTTAGGAATCACTCCTAGAAACCTTAGGCTTCACAAAATGTATTCTTTGCATCACACAAACAAAAAAAAAAATTGGCTGCTGAAAATTCATTCGTTCATTGATTCCTTCCAAAATACTAATCAACTACCATATAAGACTTTTCTAGGGACTTATAACTCCTTGGAACTAGACACAGTAATTGCAACTTGAAAATGACAAACTTGGACTGATTACTGACCACATTAAAGACTGTTGGAAAATGACAATAATAATGACTGAAAATGGTAACTTATAACCATTGACTAAGCCCATAACTTAATTTCTGAAAGTACTTTCTAGGCTGAACCCATATTGACTTATATAAGATCCCAACTAAGCCCATTATCATCCAGAGAGTGCCAAATTAAAGCTTGGGCCTTAGAGCCCACTCCTTTGCGCCTCTAATAAACTTTTAAAGGTGGCTGCCACTTGTCTCTATCACAAGTAGTTCTAGTAATGCCCTTGGAAAGCCGTTTCATAAGTTTTCTCTGATTTTTCCAATTGTACTTATTTTTTTGTTAGTGATGGTACAAAGTTTCATTTTTGGGAATACTTGTGGTGAAGGGACTAGCCACTTTACCCTCAATTTCCTAACCTTTTCAGAACTATGGGAGTTAGAGGTTTTCATCCATTCTGGATGATTCTTCTTCCTGTTTGGATTGGAACTTCAATTTTCATTGCAACCTCATTGATCAAGAAATTAGCAAGCCTGACCTTCTCATGTCTTTTCTTATCCTTGTATATTTATTGCTTTCAATCCCAGATGAGAGTTTGGTAATCAACTTCCTTAGACTTATTTTCTATGAAGTCTTTCTTTTAGCTCTTTCTAATTCTTCAATTTTGGACCCTTCTTTTCATGCCATCTTCATTTGGAAATCCAAAGTCCCTTTTAAGGTTAAGGCTTTTTCATGACTGGTGGCTAATAAGGAAGTAAGCACCAATGATTTGCTACAATCGGGAGGCTTTTCAAGGATTTCAACTTGGATCATTGTGTTATGTGCCTAAAGAGTAATAATCCTTTGACTTTGCTGGGATAGATTAGGCTACTCCTAAGGGTGTGACAAATATGTTACTTATATCTTCTAGAGGATTTGAGGATACTCCTGAAGTAACTTTGGCGTATGGCTTGCCTTACCTTGTTTATGAATAACTTAGAGGGAGAGGAATGCCATAATTTTTTACAATAAATTGAGGACCTTAGAATCTGTTTGGGATTTGATACATTTTTACTATTCCTCCTGGGTTTCTTCCTCTATATCTTTTGAGGGTGCTTCTTGAACATTCTATAGGTTAATTAGAACATGGTTTGCAAGCCAAAGAGGGTAGGCTGTAAGATACTTTCAGTGTATGCTTCACTGCTAGTGGCTTTGATTAACTTAAACTTCAATGGGTGTGCTCTAGGCAACCCAAGCTAGTTGGGAATTGGAAATGTAATTAGGTATCACCATGGTACAATGTTGAGATCCTTCTCAAAACAACTAGGAGAGGAATGTGGCAAGATCTTAGCTCTTTTGGAGGGTTATTACAGGCTAGGGCATTGAATCTTTCCAATTTATTGGTGGAGGGAGATTCTGCCATGGTGATTTCATGAGTGACTAAGTCAAAGAGAGGTCTTTGGAAGCACAATGTGTGGCTCCATCAAATCTTAGACCTAGTTAGCAGCTTGGATTCCTTCTCTTGGTCCCTTTGATTGATCGGCTAAACATGGAGTCAACCAGCTGGTTTCTTTTGTAAGGGATTTTTTATCCCTTTAAATTGTATATTGTCGCTATATTTTACGTGCTCTTGTTTCGTCTTTGATTTACAGAACGTTCTGCTTCTGTTAGGTATTTCCTCTTCTTTTAATCATCTTTTATATTTTTGCAAGGATTTCCCATCTTTTGTTTGTATGTGATATTCATATCAAGAATGGTTTGCTTCTAATAATAATAATAATAATAATAATAATAAAAGACATATCTTGGAGTGGCCTGCTGGCACCTAGCATATTTCCTCGTTATCTTGGAGTGCCCTACTAGCTTATTTCCCCATCCCATTGGGAAGACATAGCTTAGAGTGCTCCACTGCATATTTTCTTCTTTTCCATATTGGAACACTTCTCTCCTTTGGTCTATTGAGATTGGATGGATTTTCAGCAACCTCACTGGAGATTTCACTAACATTTTCTTGTTGCCTTTTAAATGGGGTTAGGTTAGTAGAGAAAAGGTTAGTTTTATCTTGGTTACTTTTAGATATGTGAGATTGTGAGAGACTTTCCTGAGCTGCCTGTTGTATGGAGATCCCTGCAGACATGGAAATGACTCAAATTCAGGCTGTAGCGGAAATAGGATACACTATATCCTAAGTCCTAAACAGACATGGAAATGACTCAAGTTATATGTCAACTTGGCATGAAGTAGAATGTTATTAGAGAAAAGTAACTTTATTAACAAAAAAAAAAAAAAACTGTTAAGAGATATTTTATTTTCAAATTTGACTTTTTCTTATATGGAAGAGATTTTATTTATTTATTAATTTGTTGGAATCAGCAGACATCTGATTGTCCCAATTACTTGGATTGGTGGTTCTTTTGGAACATCAGTGTAATCCTGGTGGTCCATATGTGCAGAAGGGGATCTTTAACAAACTGGGTCTGGAGCTTTGTTGGAAATTGAAGCATGTCCATGAGTTTCTTCTTCTTGTTGGTAATTTGTTGGCTTTGTGGCTTCACCCACTCCTGATAGGGGTTTTGTAGTGATTTTTTATATGCCTTGGCAGTCCAGCAACGTTCTATAAGTGAACATGGAAAAATCTTTTTTGCTTGCCAAGTGTGTAATTGCTATTGCAGGATCATATTTTTCCAATTTGGTATTGCTTGTGAAAAGTTAGAAAATTTGTTGTGACTTGTGATACTTAAGATTGGCAAGTACATCAGTTTTCTGCTTAACTAGCTAATGCTTCAGCTTGGAATTTCTACATATTTTGTGCTGGTTGCATGATATAGCTCTGAAGTTTTTTGTTTTGAACTTCTCATTTCCCTATGTGTGTTCCAATGGATGCACATCTGCTCCTCCCAGTTGACAAGTGATGACAGCATTAAACTGACCTGTGGAATACATGGTTCTTTCATCATATGATCTGACATTGGTGTTAATGGAAAAAAAAGACAACTTTGGCAATGTATTTGACATATTTTCTTTTTGACACCCAGGTGATATACATGGTCAATATTCGGATCTTTTAAGGCTTTTCGACTATGGTGGATTCCCTCCTCAAGCCAATTACTTATTTTTGGGGGATTACGTAGATCGCGGCAAGCAAGGCCTAGAGACTATATGTCTTCTCCTTGCATATAAAATAAGATATCCTGAAAACTTCTTCCTCTTGAGAGGAAACCATGAATGTGCATCTATAAACCGTATATACGGATTTTATGAGAGTGTAAGAGAAGATTTAATGTCAGGTTGTGGAAGATCTTCACTGATTGTTTTAATTGTCTGCCAGTGGCAGCCCGGATTGATGATAAAATTCTCTGCATGCATGGGGGACTTTCCCCTGATTTGCATAATTTGGATCAGATTAGAAATTTACAACGCCCAACTGATGTACCAGACACCGGATTGCTCTGTGATCTTCTCTGGTCAGATCCCAGTAACGATATTCGAGATTGGGGAATGAATGACAGGGGAGTTTCTTATACATTCGGCCCTGACAAAGTGACAGAGTTTCTTGAGAAGCATGATCTGGACCTTGTTTGTCGTGCTCATCAGGTATCAAACTTGATTGTCAGTAGTTGTTTATTTCATACCTATATTATAAGCAGTTGAGTTCATATCATCTACTCTACTACTTGTAGGATTGTAGAGAATATACTGATTGGAGCCAAAACATGTCTGTCATTGGTATTCCCAATATTTAATAGTAAAGATTTCCTTTAAGAAGATTCATTTCTTCACTTACAAGTTATAACCATGTTCTTGGCATTGGCTTATTCTACATAAGATTTGACTGTAATGGATGTGAGGAGCTTATTACTTATCACTCATTAGGACTTCAATTTTCATAGAGGTTTTTCTAAGATAAAATTAATTTGCAGGTTGTAGAGGATGGTTATGAATTCTTTGCAAACCGGCAACTTGTAACCATATTTTCGGCGCCTAATTATTGTGGGGAGTTTGATAATGCTGGTGCCATGATGAGTGTGGACGACACTCTAATGTGCTCTTTCCAAATATTAAAACCTGCAGTTAAGAAGTTAAATTTCAGCTTTGGAAGCACTACTACCACTAAGCCTGGAAATTCTCCAGAAGTCTTTGGGAGCACAACTACAACTAAGCCAGGAAACACTCCAACTGGAGTCAAGGTAAACACAACCTTTTGGTTAAAAGACATCAGCTGATTCTCATTGTGGGCATGATGAGAAACTATTTGATAATTTTCTGATTCTTTAGCCTTGTTACCACTTTGACTGTTTGTGATTGTCATTGGCTTGCAGGATGTTAAGTAATAGGTATGTATGTTGTCTATGCTGTTAATAAATTTACTATTGTACTGCTGAATTGACATTTCCATTAGTAGAATCACATAAACAAACTTGAGATGTTTTAAGGTTTTGTGTGACTAGCACAAATGATTACCATTGCACCCTGTGCCCATTGCCCACCCTAAAACCGATTCTACAAATACCCTCCACAAAGGCATTTTGGGACTCGAAATCACTTTCCCCATCACCTTCTTAATTCTATTGGCCAACACCTTAGCCAACAACTTGGATGAGTCCTCTTCAAATGCAGTTTTAGTGCTTTCTTCAAAATTTCAGTCTTCATGGACTGGATTGGTGAGAATTGACTTGGACTACATTGCAACTCAATCTTTTCATGGAAATGCCAATTTTTCATATTTTGATTTGATCAAATCCAAACATAACTTATTTTTGGTGAGTGTTACTTCAATATTTAGGAATAAATCTAATGTTAAAAATAAGTCATTGATGTGAAGTTTTAGGAATTTCAAGCCCACAAAGCAATTAAAAGAAAGAAAAAGAAAAGATGAGAAATGGTATTAAGCCCATCTATTCATCAAGGATTATATTTGATTGGGACTTGGAAACGATATTTCAAAGAGAAGTCTTTTTTTAGTGTGTTAAGGTGAATGTCTAACACTGTCCCTACATGTTGGGTTATGAGCCTATTGGTTATGCCTTGAGGCATTGTCCTTGAGCCTAGCCTTAGCCCCAGGGGCCTTTGAAAACTATTTCTTAATCTACGCCAGTATCCTTATTTATTTATTTATTTATTTTATCATAAACAAAATATATATTGATAATAGTAAAGTTCAAGAGAAGGATGAAAGGTCCTTCCCACAAAATACCAGTATCATTATGAAGATGGAAGCTCATACTAATTGTCTTAATGCTGATTCTTTGAATGTAGCTTCAAACCTACAGGATTTGATTCCCTTTTCCCAATCCCTCGTTCTTCAAGGATTTATTCAAGTGGTTTTGCAGTTTGTTATTATGCTCATATCAAGGCACACTTTTTAAGGATGTCGTTACCTTCTTAGCTCTATTTCTATTTCTTGGATTTATTTAAGTGATTTTTCTGTTTGTTTAAAATTTAATATTTACAGAGTAGTGTATTTTCCTTCTTATTGTACCATTATATAATTTTTCTTAACTGCATTGAACTCAAGAAATGAAATTGGTATCTTTTGTTATTTTTGATTCCATAAAATGAGTTTGTAATGTCGATAAATATTGTTAATTTTTTGTTGTTTTCTGGCTAATAACTTAGCATAGGGATAGCCATGTGTTTTTGAGCTCTCTAGCTTCTTTTTTTTTTTTGATAGGAAATGACAAAGGAATATATTGATAAAAAGGATGTACAAGAGAAGGATGAGGAATCCTCTCACCAAAGAAAAACAAAACTACAAGAAATCAAATACAAGAAAATACAAAGTAAAAACAAGCAAACTCTCTAGGTTAGGCCAACCCATTGGGATTACACACCGCTAATCAATCAAGTTGTAACACGTTAAGGGGAATCCCCTTAAAAACCTTAGAACAAAAAGCCCAAAGAGAAGCAAGGAAATGAATAGAATCTCAAAGGTTCTCTGAATTCCTTGCTTTATCCTAAAAAATCCTTGCATCTCTTTCTCGCCACACCACCCAAATTAAAGCGATGCACGCAATTTGCCATAAAACAATCCCTCTCTTAGAAATCCAAAACTGTTAAAATTGGTAGATAGCATGTCAAAGATGCTCCTTGGGATAACCCAATCCGTCTTTGCTAACTGAAATAATCTGTGCCACAACTCCGTTGTCAAAGAGCAATGGAGAAAAAGATGATCTACTGTTTCTCCATGTTTTATGCACAACTTACAAATGTCGGGACTAAGTGTTTTGTAAGGTCTTCTCAACTGTAGCAAGTTATTAGTATTTACCTTCTTGTGTACCACTAACCAAACAAAGGACTCGACTTTGAAAGAGACTTGAGAATTCGAGACGAACTTAGTAGGGAAAACTAGAGGCAAACCAGAAAATTGGGATAAGGCAAGAAAGAAAGATTTGACTGTAAAAAATCCTGAAGGAGATAAAGACCAGGATCTCATATCTGGAACCGAAGGTGATAAATGTAGACGATCAAGAGACCGCATGAGGCATTCTAAATCTTCTATATCAGAATCAGAAAGGTTACGACGAAAGTTAAAGTTCCAAGAGAAGGGGCGAGTAGAGCCGAGAATTGAAGAAATAAGAGTATTTTTATCCGTGACTACTCTAAGTAGTCTTGGATATTAGACCCTCAAAGGTTGGTCCCCCCACCAGAAGTCTTCCTAGAATTGAATTCTTTCCCCATCTCCTACCACAAACCAAGTAAACTTGGAAAACTCTTGGGAGTTTTGTGCAATAGCCTTCCAAGGACAACGATGTGACCATCTGACTATAGTGTTGGCATCCCAACCATTGGAATGTGATCCATAAATGCTTAAAATGACTTGATGCCACAGAACTAAACCCTCCCTAGGATATCTCCACAACCATTTCCCTAAGAGAGCGAAATTCCTTATAGAAATCTTTCCAAATCCCAATCCCCCTTTTGCCTTCAGATTACACACTACATCTTAGCTAACCAGATGATCTCTTTTGCCTTCCCCAACCCCTGACCATAAAAAATCTCTTTGCAATCTCTCAATTTTTGCTGCCACTGAGGCGGGAATCTTAAACAAGGATAGGAAGTGACAGGGCATATGGGTGAGACAAGATTGAATGAGAATTATCCTGCCTCCAAAAGATAAATATGCCTTTTGCCACTCATCTAATCTTCTCGAGATCCTCTCAATCACAGGATCCCAAAAGCCACAAGCCTTGAGAGATGATTCTGTTCAAGATTAATGTCATAAATATTACTTTTGTCAAGGTTAACCTTCAACCCAGAAATATGCCCAAACACTAGCAAAACACTCTTGAGGCTCAGCATATCCTCTTCTCGAGTGCTAGAAAAAAAAATGGTATCATCTGCAAATTGTAAATGGGACACCCTTGTTCTGTTCCTACCCACCCTGAAACCCTCCAAGGCATTTCTTTCCTCTGCTCTCAATAACATCCTGCTCAATACATCTACAACTAAAGTGAACAAAAAAGGGGATAAAGGGTTTCCTTGTCTTAAACCTCTAGATGCCTTAACCCACCCTTTAGCGTTTCCATTCACTAGAACTGCAAAAGATACCAAGGACAAACAGCCTCTCATCCATTTCCTCCATCTAGGACTAAACCCCTTCTTCTCCAACACATGATCTAAAAAATCCCAACTCACATGGTTATAAGCCTTTTCAAAGTCAATTTTGAAGACAACTCCTTCCTCCCTTGATCGTCTTTTCTCATCCACTATCTCATTGACTATGAGAACTGCATCCAAAATCCGTCTCCCTTGAACAAAAGCTCCTTGAGTAGAATGGATAGTTTCATGAAGTACCCCTCTTAGACGCCCTGCTAACACTTTGGCTATTATCTTGTAAAGACTAGTGATCAAGCTAATAGGTCTATAGTATGAGATTTTCTTTGACATGTTTTTTTTGGGTAACAAAACTATGAAGGAAACATTAGTACTTTGATTGATAATTCCGCTCCTGTGAAACTCTGCAAATACTCTCACTAGATCCTCCTTGATCACATCCCAACAATCTTGAAACACTGTAATGATAAAGCCATCAGGCCCCGGTGCCTTATCCATATCCAACTGAAAAATGGCCTTAGAAATCTCTTTTTCAGTAAAAGGGGATTCCAACCTAGACGCACTCTCTCCAGATATAGGGGACCAATTTAAGCCTTTAACTCTCCAAGACTCTTCAGAAGGGCTCGCGTAGAGCTTTTCAAAAGACCTTAAGATCTCCTCTTTGATGCTCTTTGAATTATTCAACACTAGGCCTCTTTCATTCTCCAACACCTTGATATATTTCCTATTTCGCTTGCCATTAGCCACTTTATGAAAAAAATTTGAGTTACAATCCCCTTCCTTAACCCATTTCACCTTAGCTTTTTGTCTCCAATGTATTTCTTCCCTCAAAATCAACTCCTCTAACTCCCCTTTTCTTAAAGCTCTCTAGACTAAAAGTTTAGGGGAGAGACCCCCTTCTTGCTCCATGGTATCAAAGTTAGTTAAATCAAACAGGATACTTTTTTTTTCCTTTTCATTTAGCTCTCCAAAAGAAGCCTTATTCCACTCTTTCAATTTGGCCTTAACGAATTGTAATTTCCTCATGAATTTGTGACCTTCCCACCCATTTCCTTGAAGTTCTCTCCACCAACTTCCAAAGCGCTCCTTAAAATTAGGATGTTGCAACCACATATTCTCAAACCTAAACGGTGTTGGGCCCCACTTGGATGGATTGGTTTCCAAGACTATCGACCAATGATCCGATGTCCATCTAGGAAGAACTTCTTGAAGACTTTGAGCAAATAATTGTTCCCACTCATTAGAGTAAAGAAAACGATCTAATCTCTTGCATACGGGATACTCTTGCATGTTTGACCAAGTGAATGGTGCGCTCCTTAAAGGTGAATCTATCAATTCACATTCTCTTATAAAATTATCATAGTCCTTCATGCTTGGGGTTAAACTAGAACCTCTCAATTTTTCTAAACTTCTCCTTGTGACATTGAAATCGCCACCCACACACCAACACAGGGAAGAAAGTCCAAAAATGTTTGACAGCTCCACCCAAAAATCCTTTCTAAGTACTGTGTTGTTTGGCCCATAAACTACGGATAACCATAACGGTTCGCATCCATCCAATGTGAACTTGATTGAGACCGAAAATGAACCTATTACCACCTCCTCGCTATGCAGTTTTTTAGAGTCCCAAATAATCAAAATTCCTAGTTTTTATGGGTGATAGTTTGGCACATGCCTGCTATTAGCTAGATGAAATCTCATTTAGCTATTCAAATGGTTCTGGATTTATTTGTGAAACTACTTTATTATTCCAAATAACTTACTGTTGTCTTTTTTATAAATTCAAACATGTAAGGAAACTTCCCCCACCAAAATTTCATTCTTGAACTTTTCAGAATATTGATTGAGTATATTCTCTGGTTGCACTCCTGAACTCTTAATTTGCCATCATGGTTTTGTGAGCGGAAAATTGATCGGAAAAGGACTTTAATGTGGCTGATTGTGGATGTTCTTGTCTACATGGGTGTGTGCATAATATACATGTCTTTGCAATCCATAAGGAAAATAAATGATAAGGATGAAACAATGGGAGATAGAAGCCTTGACAATGTGACTAATCTGCAAGGGTTTTCTGCATTAGTGCTGTTAAAGAACAAGGAATGAGTGAAGTAATGTGCCTCTCCCTTTTTTTTTAATTAATTAGAAAATAATAAACTAAAACACCCCTATAATAATCCTGAGACTCAAAATACAATAATATACACTCAAATAATCTTTTACACTCCCCCTCAAGCTGGAGTAAAGAAATATTCAATTCTAGGCTTGGAACAGATATATAAAAACAGATTTTTGGAAAATGACCTTGGTAAATATGTCTCCAAGTTGGTCTTCTCTTCTAACATAAGAAGTGATCACATAACTTATCATCATTATTTTCCAAATGAAATGACAATCCGCCTCAATATGTTTAGTGTGCTCATGAAACATAAGATTACTTGCAATACTTTTAGTGACTTGATTATCACAAAACATAATCGTAGGCTTCTTAGTTTCAACATGTAATTCCTTGATAAGGTTTTTTATTCACATGAGCTTACAAGCAGCATGGGCCATAGCATGATACTCTACCTCACCCTTAGTGCTATATTTGGCCACAACATTTTGCTTCTTGCTTTTCCATGTTATCATATACCCTTCCACAAAAGTACAATACCAATACCCACTAGTAGATCGCTTGTTAGATTTAGAACCAACCTACTCAACAGATGAATAATTGAAAATGTTAAGTTTAGTGCTCTTCTTATATAAAATACCCATTCAAACTATCCCTTTTAGATATCTAAGAATGCAACTAAAGGCATCCCAGTGCACTTCTTGAGGACTCTCCTTATATTGACTGATAACCTATAACAAAGGTAATATTAGGATAAGTCATAGTCTAATACTTGAGTTTTCCAATGAGACATCTATTCTTCTTGTATCAACATAATCTACACAAGCTACCTTGTCACATTAGGATTCATAGGTGTTTTATAGGTTTAGATCATAACATACTAGTCTTAATAAATCTTACATATATTTTCTTTTGAGACAAAAGCAATAAGAGCAACTTCAATGGCCAAGAAATATCTAAGCAACCCCAGGTTTTTAGTTTAAAATGTATTATTCAACTGTGTTTTTAACTCTTCAATCACACTCAAAGTATTGCCATACATGAGTATACCATTAACATGAATAATTAGAACCAATGTACTTAATTGTATTCTTCACAAATATTAGATGATCTTAATGGTATCTAGAAAAGCCAAGAGAGACTAGTACTCTACAAAGCTTATCTAAAGATGCCCAAGGGGAGTGTTTCAGCCCATATATGACTTTCTTCAACTTACACACCTTTCTTAACTCCACTTGAGCAACAAGCCTAGGTGGTTGTGTTCAAAGTAATTAGAATGTGGTTGTGGTTGTTTGTTGTTTCTTTTTGCCTTTTAGATATATACTTCTTGTATTCTAGGTGTGCGCCCCTTTTTTGTTAGGCACTTTTAATATAATCTCATTTGGCCATCAAAAGGAAAAAAAAAATGATTTCTTGTATATCATTGTATAAAAATGCAATTTTGACATTAAGTTAGGATAAATGCCAATCAAAATGAATAACCAACGAAATTAACAAGCCTAGCCACCAGTGAAAAAGTTTCAAATTAGTTGTGCTTTTAACCTTTCAATAGCATCATTTACATGGTGTTTAATGGCAAAAATTCACCTGCAACCAACAATTTTTTTCCCCTTTTTTAAAGTAGTTAAATCCCATGTGCCACAATTACATGAAGTAGTCATCTCCCCTTTTTATAGCAACTTTCCAACCATGATGAGAGAAAGGCCCCTGATAAGTCTTAAGAATGGCAATAGTCGATAAAGACAAAATAAAAGATTGAGAAAAGACAAGAAAAATGGGCAAAATCAAGGTCTGGGATGGAGTGGGTTCAGCTTAGTAGTATTTGTGATATGTTGGTGATTTCCTCAAGTGTTTTGGGAATTCTATTAGAGGTAAGACCCTTTGGAGGATCGCATGTCTCTCTCTGTTGTGGATTGTTTGGAGAGAGAGAAATGCTAGGGTTTTTGAGGACATTTGAAAGACACCAGAGATGATGTGGGATCAACTTCATTTTTATGTTTCTTTCTGAGTGTAATCCAGCTTGGATGGCTTCCGTTATGTACACCCTAGGGTTGGGTTTATAGGGTCAAGATTCTTTTACTTGTATAGGCCTTTTGTTTCTTTTGTATAGCCCTCCTTGGTTTAGTGGAGGTTTACTTTGTTATTTCGATCAAGCGGCCTTTTGTACCTCTTGTATAACCTTCTTTGGTTAGTGGAGGTTTATTATTATTAAGTTCTTTTGATCAGACTTGTATTTCATGGGGAGGATTTCTCATCCTTCTCATGTTTCTTTTCTCTATTAATACATCTATTTTGTTTCTGATAAAAAAAGAAAAAAAAGAAAGAGTATACTGACTAGCAGTTCTATTACCTGTTCAAAGAGCAATGGCGAGGAGATGGATCAAATTAAGTCAAAGGATTAGTTATAGGAGATAAACCTCTGTTATAATGGTGGGTTGCTCCACTAGCGGAGTAATCTCAATTGTGGCCACTTTCCTTCTTGTATAGGCTTCAAAAGTTTCTTAGACACGTGAACAGTGGGAGCTGATGACACAACCAATTTAGGTATAGGAATAATGAAAAGAGGAGGATCTGAAGGTGAAAACAAGAGTTGTGTATCAGGAGTCAACCCTCTTAACAGAAAAACCAAGGGACACTAAAAAAATTGTTGCATCTGCACTAATTAAGTATCTACCTAAAGTGGGATCAAAACATTTGTATCCTTTTTTGAGTTTGGAATACCCAAGGAAGATGCACTTTGTGGTCCAAAGAGAAAGCGTATTTGAACTTGTAGCCACATAATGCATAAAGCAACACATGCAAATATTCATGAAGAAAAGGAAGGAAAAGAAACAAAAACCAAAAACCAAAAACCAAAAACCAAATAAATAAATAAAACAAAAAACAAAGAAAGATATAGATATAAAATAGCAAAATGGGGATTGATTATTAAGGGCATTGGATGGGAGAGGATTAATGAGAAAACAAGCAGTAAGGACAACATTGCCCCAAAATCTTTTTGGAACTTGCATATGAAAAACCAGTAAAAGGGCAACTTTCAAAAGGTGTCTATTTCTTCTCTTTGCCGCTCCATTTTGCTTTGGAGTGTCATAGCAAGATGTCTGATAAATAATCCCATTATTCTCACAAAAATTGGAAACAGAAAAATATAAGACTTCCAAAGGATTATCAAAACAAAATGTTTTAATAGGCATGCCAAACTGAGTTTTTATTTCATGAAACAGGGACTGAACTACAAAACCAAGTTCTGATATATCTTTAAAGAAAAATAACTAAATGACTCTTGAATAATTATTAACAAAACTTAGGGGATCCTTAAATCTTAAAACATTAGGAGCATGACATGGACCCTAAATGTCTGAATGAACAAGATGAAAGAGGACTAAAACTCCTCTTGTTGATTCTAGCATGAAAAGTAGACCTATGATGTTTGCCTAACTCATAGGTATGACACTGCAACTAGGATTTTGATATAACTGGAAATCTCATAAGTTAAAGAATGTTAAGTGGAGTGTGATCCAATCAATACAATCATTGGGTGGAAGAAATAGAAGTATGTAGAGCAATTGGAGCAAGAGGTGGGCCAATACGGTGATAAACTTCATTAGCTTTACGCCCTCCACCAATTGCCTTCTTCGTGGAGAGATCCTGAAGTACAGAATAGGAAGGGAAGAATTTTACAGAACAACTAGGAGACTTGGTTAATTTGCTTACAGATAAAAGATTCATAGGAAAGTTAGAGACATGTGATATAGGGGACAATGAGAAGTTACGGGCAGGACAGTCAGTTCCTTCTTGCAGCACTTAGGATTTAGAACCATTAGTCAGGATAACAGATGAATGCATGGAAAAATTAGAGAGGTCAAAAAAACCAAAAGATTTACTTGTAATGTGAGAAGAGGCTCTCAAATTTATAATCCAAGGAGAATGGAAGGTAGCAGAAAATAAAGCAATTGTTGCACCTCAGTGAGCCAAATTAGCAGTCTGTGTGAACCTAGACAAGTATACTCTTCTTGTGTAAGCGTGATAGGAGTATAACATTACTAAAGGAGGAAACCATGGGCTCGAAAGAGTTCTCCACTTTGTCACAAACCACCTGACTTTGCCTAAACAGTTTGACCAAACTTAAATCTGACATTTCTCTGACATATGAATAATTTTACCATAGTGGTCATGATATCTATATCTTCAACATGTACCATGTCCTCCCTCTAGATCTCAGCCTCTAACTTGCTTTGTAGATTCACCTTTCTCATGACTAGTTGAAGTAACAATAGCTGCAACTTCTTTGTTTTCCATAGAAGAATACTCCACAAAAGAATCTAGATTAACATGTTGAAGGCAAGAGTAGACACTACTCAGGATAGGTAACTGTTAACGAAAGAGGGTATTAATCTTAGCACAAGAATACCTTAGACATAGACTAGAGAGAAACTTTACTACTCTGAATTCTTCTTGTTGCTTTTGTAACAGTCAATATCATTAATGATAGGATGATAGTGATACACATTGAGTTTCTCTCACATACCTTGTTTGACCATAATATTCACTAATAAAATCTGTGTGCTAGAATAAATACTTGCATATCTTAAATCCTTGAAATATTTTTATCTTACGAGCACCTTTCCCATAATATTTCCTAAATTCATTTGGCAGTGTCAAAGAGCATACCAATAACATTGATACTAGGTTTCATGCTATTCTATAATCAGGTCATGATTATTGATTTCTCCCTATGCCATCATGCTATTCCATAATCAGGTCATGATCATTGATTTCTCCTTATGCCATTGTTCATGTCTATTGGATCACTAGGAGGAGGATCATCAGAAAAAATTTATTGCCTTTTGATGGGTAAATAGGAGAATATATTAAAGAGCGCTAGCAAAAGACACAACTAAGTACACACAAATTATACAAAAAAGACCTAAATGTTAGCAAGAGAAAAGGGTAGAGCAAAAACAAACCACCCAATAGCAGCCAACCCTAACACCTTAGAAACCTAGGTAAAATGTTGGATGGATAAGAAGCCATCTGAGAGCCCTTCTGTAACCAAAAACCAATAAACAAGTTGTGAGTGAAGACAACGACCCCATAGTGAAAGAACTCAAACCCTATTGCTCCCCACCCTTCCCCTAACTGAGAGGGGAGAACAATTGTAATTCACCGAGCATTCAAGCTTTCAGATTTCCCTCTCCAAACAAGTAGACGAAAATTTCCTACTTCCCCTTGAGACTTTAACCTCATGTCCTTTTCTTGATTCCATTTTCCTCAAAAGGGAATTAATTTCCTTTTCAAACCCCACCACTTGCAACCCCAAAAAACTACTGAACTTTGCAAACTTACTAGGAAGACTTGCAGAGCTAAGCTCCTCTCCCTGTGACAAGCAACAAGCCTCCAAGGCTTTGTTGACTTCAAGATCCTCATCCCTACCCACCAACAAGTAACCGAAGGACCTTTTTCTTCACTTCCAATAAGATCTAACAACCTTCCATCTTGGAGCAACATTCAGAGCGACTGAGAGCCAGAAGAAAGAGTCTCCAAGGGAGGCATCGCCTTTGCCTTACCTGTTGATCCATCAATGACAGCGGGAGGCCCAACCGGAGATGAAGAAGGAGTCGAAAGGGTGGGCCTACCTTCGAAGCCTATTGCTTTAGCCAAAAGGGCTTCATTCACCCCCAAAACCCACCTTGCCGACCCTTGCTCCGCTGCATTTAGGAGAAAATTGTTGAAGAGCTCTAATGAGGATGAAGTGTCACCAACGAAAGGTACCCTTAAAATGAAACTAATACTCAATGTTTCAAAAGACATGGGTTGGGTTTCAAGTGGCCTAGACTTATGAAGCCAATGCTGATTCCCTTTGCACAAACTTAAAGAGGGGGATTTGGGTCGGCCCAAGAAAGAAGGGGCCTCACCATCATTCGCGTTAATGAAAGCCCTCCAGCCCAGCGACCCACAAGGGGGCCCAAAAAAGGCCCCACCCAAATTATTGACCAACTTTGACTGCTACGATCCTCCAAAACTTGTACACTGCGACCGGGCACAACTCCCAAAGCCGGCTAGACAAATGCTCTGGCCTGCAAGTCTACCGCATCACGCCTCCCTTCTTTCCCCTCCACTCTCCTAGTTGTGCGCAAGCATCCCTCCTTGTTCTCCCTATCATTTGGCTTTTGTAATTCCTCTTAGAAACCGACATCCACAACTGTGGCGGAAATTCCCACAAGCGGACGACAAGGACAGCATCTCTTTCCACAACCAATAACCGAGTAGGCACCTTTCTTCCACTAGATTTAATGAGTAACTCGCCCATTTTAGGCGACACCTCTCCTCTGTCTCCATGTCCATCAGCATAAAACCTCCACAGGCATAACCCACCCTTTAAGGAACTCTTTTCCCCACAGATGCACTGGTAGACCCATCACCCTTACCCACACTACACTAATGCAAGCGCCTTCTCTGAAGCACCCAACCTCCGGCTCCCACCAGTCAAGCTACAAACTTCTTCCCTTAAGCAAGCTAGACGCCAAAATCGAAACTCTTTCGACCTTGGAAACAGATTCAAACTCAAATAAAATGAGATTGCCACCTAACAAAGACAACTTCAAACCCCCTTTCAAACGCCAAGATTGATGTGTGCAGAAATTCATCATGTCCAGAGCTGGCAATCGGTCTGAAGAACCATCCCACCTTCCCACCAGGCACTTCTTGAGGAACCCCAAATTACTTAAACCTCCCCTGACTCACTTTCTATCCACACATCATTGCCCAACTCCCTCTTATCTCTGTTCAGCACCTCTGCAAAGGAAGCAAACTTAGATAGGTTGTCGCCTCTCTTTTCCTCCCAACACCTGATCGGCTCCTTTGACTCCTCCAAAGGTCTAGATACAGGGACTACTCTAATGCTCCTAAGACTTGTAGCAAGAATCTTCCAACCCCCTTGGGGAGCCTTTCCTTTTGGGGGAACTAAAGAAAACCTTTTTTCCTCTACGCACACAGCTGGGCACTACAAAAACCTTTCAGTTTTGTTGCAGCACAACTCCAACTTGTGGCCCTTTCCCCCTTTATTCCACAACCTTCTGAAAGGCTCCCTAAACTTCCCTTCACAGCAATCTTCCACCCACTCAAGGAGCCAAGAAAGACCCCTCTCCCCAAATCTGATCCAAGAGGAAAAACCCCAACTCCTCTCAACAATCTTCCCCACTGACTTACCTTTAATGTACTCAAAAAAGATTTAAAAGGACTTCGATTCCACATCAAAACAACTTCCAACAAGAGACCCCTTCTTCAACCTTGCTTCTTCCATGGTCACATCGTTGCTTCTGCAACAAACTTTTTGAATTCAATACCATCAGAAAAAAATTGTAACATGTCCTTTGTTTTAAGATATATTTCACAACTTTAGACTATAGTGGATTATTGGATTCATTTAATTTTATCATAGCAAATGGATATCAATATTGTCTTGAGTTTGATTTCCGATAAGGAGACTATCATTAGAAGTCATTTAACCAAATGATAGATTGAAGTAACTTGAGTAACAAAATGAGCAAAGGGCAATGTCCAATTGAAATTAGTTTTGCAACTAGGAGTTAGGGTTTTGAACTTGCCTTCATACTATGTTGAACAATCAACTTTCGTAGAATCTTAAGTTGTTAGGATTTAGGTTCATAATGTATATCATTCTCTCTAACACCTTCTCTCATGTGTCCCCATACCCACATGAAGAGATAGACATGTTTGTGGACAAACAAATCATGGATAGTCTCTTTTGGCTTGCTCATGGACTCAATAAATTAAGGCAATAAAAATGCGGAGAGGTTAGAACTTTAAGAGTATAATTGAAAATAATACACTTTTCTCTCTCTTATGTCACAAGTTATAATTGGATTATATGCATGATATTACATTAATGTGTACCTATATAAATTGTATACATATATGCATCTATGACCTCGCCTATAGCATTCTTTGCTGACCTTTCTTTTCATTCTTGTAGTCCTTCCTCGGTGCAAAAGTATGAGAATTTGATTTTGGTGGGATACAGGAGCTGCCATTCAACAATTGGTTCGTGGACATTGCCAAACTAGCTGCAAAAGGGCACTCGAGGTCCATTTAATTACAGATAATTGATGGAAGTGTATAAATTATGAAAGGAAATATCAGAAAGCTAATGCAAAAGTTTTATTCTCCTTGATATAAAGTTGGGTTTGAAGAAAGAAGGCTGTAATCTCTTCGTTTCTTGTACACTAATGGTTGCTTAAGCTGTTTCTATGAACAATCGCAGTGTGCCTTTGATTCATCTTTGCTCCAAGACTATGAAGAAGGTCAAAAACATTATTGCCAATTCTTGTCAGTTCTGGGACGACAAAACCAAGTCGGTAGAGTTTACATTTTGTGGTTGTTTTTCTGGAAATCTTTCCGTAATTTAGACTATGGATGCCCAGATATAAAGCCTCTAACGACTTTTTCGAATTTTCTCATGAATCTGAGCTCCCTAATCCTTCAGTGCAGGAACTTTGGAGGAATTCTCAGGGCATTTCTGAATATATTATAGAAATTTAATGGTTTCCCTGTCATGATTAATCCGAGTTTCTGCTGAAATTTACAGTAGCGGCTGTTTTCATCAATTATTACAAAAAGTTTGAAAAATGATCACATCAAACTGATAATTAGCTGCTGCTATTACAACTGTGGCTTCCATGTTCTTCAATGGCTGAACTTTCCATGGTTTGGTCCTTTACATATGATAAAATATTAATCTTCATTTCCTTGGGGAGTCCAAATGCTAACCAAGTTGTGGTGAAAGTATTGATAAATGTTTGGTTGCTGGATGTTTGGCCCAAGATTTCCAAATTGAATGACCTCATTCACTGGCTTTTTTAAGAAAGACTAATTGTTTTTTAATCTTTGTCTTTTGTTTTCTCTTGCCACTTCAAGAATCAACCGAGTTCAATCTAACTTGATGCGCATTTGAGTGAGGCCCTGTTCTCAACCTAAGTTGTCCGATAAAACCCCAATTCTACCCATTTTTCTGAACTTGGATTGAAATTGGATTTCATTTTATTACGTTTATATATTCAAATTTGATCAGGTTGGTACAAATTGGTTGATTGTGCATATGATCAAAGTGGGTTGGATTGAAGTTAGAAACTTAATTAAATTTAGATCTATTTAACAAAGAATTTGTTAGTTTTAGTTTACTAGCATGGCTAAAGTCGACAATTTTTTTTTGAAAGGCATTTGCAGTCCGTTTGATAGTAATTTTAGGAAGCACTTTTAACATATAAAGTTGTTTTGGAAAAAAGAAAAAAATAGGTGTTTGGCAAAACTTTGGAAACAATTTTTAAGATATGAAAAAACACTTATAGTATTGAAAAATGATTGGTAGTGTTTTTTTAGGAAACATTTGATAAGTGATTCTTCTGAAAACGCTTCTAGGGAGAATACTTCTACTAAAAATACTTCGAATAAAAATAGTATCCAACACATTCTTAATCACCCGTTTGATGATAATTCTCAATAAAATACTTTTAATCTATAGTGCTTTTGTTTGTAATGTTTTTATGAGAATAGTGAAAGTGATTTTGATAGTATTTTTTGTAATACACCACATAAAAATAAAAATGCTTTTAATATTAATAAATTATCAAAAAATACATAAAAATTCATTATAAAAGGGAAAAATTATAGCAAACCAATATTTTTTTCTGTGAGAAAAGAATACAAATAATATCTAAATATTTGTATTATTAGAAAAATTAAATTAATAATTTTATTACAAGAAGAAAAGTTTGAAATTACTTATAAAAAGATCTAGACTATAACAAACATTTATCATAAGAAAATATTTTTTCAAAGCAAAATAAAGTACATAATTACATATTAGCTTAATTTATCTAAAAATAAAAAATAGATTTAAACTTAATACATTATTTTTATATGTTATATATCAAACCCATTTTCGCCAATTTTAACTCTTTAATTAAAAAATAGATGATTTAAAAATACATAAATTTTGAACTAATTATAATTATATTTAACTTTTTATATACTTTTCTCGGTAAAATCAAATATATAAAAAAAATCATTTTTTTTTTACATACTGAACATTGAAGATAAGCTAAAAGTTTCTTTTGACTCTATTTAGATTTTAAAATAATTTGAGAAAAATTAAAATTGAAATAAAATATAGTAAAAATAAAAATAAAATTGGGTTTGAAGTTGATAAAATTTATCATATGATTCTTCACATTTATTTCTTCCTTATTTTTCTATGCAATAATTTTTGTTTTTAATAAATCAAACAATACTTTTGGGTAATTAAATATATAAAACCAGTGAATTAATTATGTGTTGATGTAAATAAAAGGGAAAACTGTGTTTTGGCCCGCCCATTTGGGCCAAATAGCTTTTTCATAACCCAACTTTCCATAACCCAAAATATGTCTACGGTTCACAAAAAAAATATACTTTTCATGCACTATCCACTGTTTATAATTTAATTTCCAAAATTACCCCTCTAGCCTTCCATGTCAGCAGCCATCTCCTTATCCGTGTCAGCACGGGAAGCTGTGTTTTTAATAATTGAACACAAAAATATTAAGCTTTAGAGTTAGCATTTGCAAAACCCACGACCCGACTCAAAAATTTGGGGAAACGCTCTGACTTCCTCGCTTTTTGCCCTATTCTCTCCTTTTGCCTGCATTTTCATGGGTGGTTTCTGGAATCGGCGGTGGAGCTTCGTCTTCCTTTTGGAGTAATCGCAGGTGAGTTTCCATTTAACAATTTGTTTGGCTGTTGAGAAAAAATTTGGGGTAAATGTTGTTTTGCATTGTTCACGAGCTGTCCAAGCTTTTTGATTTTTTTTTTTTTTTTTTAAAACATAAGATGCTATTTCGTAATCTGATTACGATTTGCAAGTAAAGGTGGCATTTTTCTGATAGGCTCAAAAATCGTGGGTTTAGGGTTTTTGAAATTTAATTCCAATGGCACAATAAGATGCTATTTGGTAATCTGACCACGATTTCCAGGCAAATGTGGTATTTTTGAGCCTGGTTCAAAAATTGTCGGTTAGGGTTTGTGAAATTTAATTCCAATGGCACAATAAGATGCTATTTGGTAATCTGGTCACGATTTGCAGGCAAAGGTGGTATTTTTCAGCCTGGCTAAAAAATCGTGGGTTTAGGGTTTGTGAAATTTAATTCAAATGGCACAAAAGCAAAGAGACCCCTAAATCCAGAAAACAGAGGGAGGGAAAAAAAACACAACTTTCCCTATATATTAGATGAGTGTCTCCCAACTCCCATCCCACTCTAAGAGAGAACTTATCGGCAAACAGGTCCCTTTTCTTTTATTTTCCTTTATTTTCTGGTTATTTTCGACTGTCTGTGACCTTTTAACTTTCTCTTTTTAGTGTAAGTTTTGTAGAATGTGAAACTTATTTCTGATTCTGGTGTTTTGCACCTTGTATTATAACCTTTCGATTGATAAGATTATGCGAGTATTTGTGTGACTTTTTCAATGTTTTTATGGTACTCGGATTGCATAGTTAAGTTTCAATTAGGTTTTAAATTTTCTATTTCAGAATGGACATTTGAATTTCTGATAGAGCTCTTAAATTGGCCTGAAATACCTCTTTTACCTAGAGCTTTACTAGATTCCAATGTTTTTCATGGTGTATTTTATATGGAGGTGAAAATGGATTTCCATTATCTGAATTTTATTTTTCCAATTTTTTCTAATAATTTGTTGGAGTAGTTTGCCTTTATTGTGATTATTGTAGAGAGCATGCGTATTATTTTTTAATTTTTTATTTTTCTTCATGATTTCCTTTTATGCTATGCTGGAAAATTTTGCATGATGATTCTGAGAAAAGAATGCTTGATTATTTTTTTGTTCTAATTTTTCCTACGTCCAAGTTGCATTGGACTTAAGTGAAGATGAAAAACAACATCTTCAGAATTTGGAAGATGAAGAAGGCAGGTATTAATAGATGTTATCTTCATTTTTGGCTTATGCTATAATTTACTATAAGTATTTGTGAAATTCTTCTTTCACTGTTAGAAGTACCTTGAGCCGTCTATTAATGGTTGTGTTAGAAAGGGTGTCATAAACTTACCTTATGTTTGGTTCTTGGAAAGTAATAAGAAAAGAAAAGGAAAAATGCTAGTGAAAATGGTTTTCTCATGTTTGGTACCATGCGAAAGATGAAGAAAAAAAAAACCAAAGAAAAGGGTTGGGTGGTGGTGGTGTCCATTTTCCTTAACAAAAAAAAATGAGGAAAGTTAGTGGAAATTACATTTTTAGCAATTTAATTTCTTTCCTTCAACTTTTCAATGGACAATCAAATCAAAGAAACTTTTATAATTTTTTCTTATATTTCTCTGCTCTATTTTTTTTCCTTAAAACTTTCCAAAAACAAAACATAGGCTTAGCTTATATGGTTAGAAGTCGAATATAGCTGTAACAGTTATGATATTGAGAAGCTACAGATTGCTAATCTAGTGTGGTGGTTCCAAACATTTATTCATGTTATGGATTTGTTAAAGTTTGTGTTCAAAATATTTCATGCTTCATAGGTGTTCTATCCTGTTTGTATTCTCGAATCTAACCACCTTTCATAAATTTCATTTTCATGTTAGTGAAACATATTTCTTGTGCTTGTATATCTATTATTCCATCCATTGTTAGACAAAAGTATATGGCATCCAGTATTTTGGTACTGTATTAATGGAATACTATAATTAAAATACCAACACTAACTTGTTTAAGTATTTAACTCTTCTATCATGCTTCGATGTTTTTTTCTCCCGTTTAATGTCATTGCCTTTATTAGTTTTGGTCTCCTGTATCCCCTTGATATTTATGCTATTTTGGGATAAATTGAATGGTGGAAAGTGGTATAGGACTTGTTAGATTGTACCAAGAATCCCCTTGATTGATTGTAATCCTAATTTTCTATGCTTTTTTTTTCTGGGTTTTTTAGTTTAATTCGTTCAAGGGTTTTGTTTAAAGGTGGTAAGGAGCAGATTATATAAGCCTATAAGCATGTATTCAAAGCTGGTTGGATTGAGGAAAGCTGAACTTCTGAACTTCTGCTGTGTGATAGATGCTAGTTTGTGACATGACTGATTTTCTCGAAAATCTATGTAACTTCTGCTCTGTGGGATGGTTGATTTTGTTTGACCTTGATTGAATTTTTAAACTCTTTTTAGTTAAATGTTAATGGAAACTGATGCAAACCCTAATGAGTAGGTGTGGCAATATGAGCTCCTAGGAATTAGGACATGTTTGGGAGACAAAGTTGGAGAATCAAGAACAGATGCCAGAGGCAGTATAAGCTATTTGAACCAAAACCCACCTCTCCTGCCACCTAGAGAGCTGTTTTTTATTTTTTATTTTTAAATTAAGTTTATAATTTGTTTTTCCTTTTTTTAATGCATAGAGCTTCACATCAAACAGCAAATAAGGTTTTCTTACTTTGTGCCAAATGGAGAGTCCTTAGCTTCTCTCTCTTCTCTCTCTTTCTCTCTGTTGTGTGAATTTCTCAGTGAAAAATCGAAAGCTTGGGTTCTTATCCATCTTAATTTTTATTAAATGAAAACCGTGGTTGGGTTCAATCACTGCTACCATTGGACTATGATACTCTTTGATAAGATATATTTATTTTAAATTTGTTAAGGTTCATCATTACAAAAATACAATTTTAATTATTTAATTTGAAATTATATGCTGTAATTTATTCAGATTGTTTATATTAGCTACGAGATTATTTCTTGCTGGTTCTTGCTTCTCAAAAGTTGTCTTAAATGCTTATTATGTTGCCACTTGTCATAACCCTTGATACTTGGTTCAAGTAGCAAAGTGTTGGGGTGGGATGCTGGTAGGTTTCCAATTTCATTTTCAGGGAGGAAAAAATTGTTACCTATATAAAATGTTTATTTTGTTGTGATACTTATTTACAAACATAAGTGACTTTAACTTCTTCCTGTTAAAACATACAAGAAGAAACCTATGTTATTTACAATAAACATTAATGATTTTTAGCTTTTTCATTATGTATGTATGTCAGCTTTGAAATTTCTGCCCTGTCCCTTCTTCTTTTCCCATTCTCAACTTCTCATTGTTGGATTACAGATATATATGGACTGTTTGCAAAAGCAAGATTCCAACATTCATAGATTACTTGGGAATTGTTGTTGAGGTATTTGCTTTTTCCTATGTTGCTGCTTATTGTTCTCTGTATGTGTGTCTATGTCTCTGTCTATCTTTTTCTGGTAGAACATCAAGCGAATCTAGGGTAAAACAATAATTATTGTGATGTTTCTGCAATCATCTTTTCTTTATAACCGTGGAACTATTATTAGCTGTTATGTACATGTTATGTTCACTACGACACTAACTTCACTTTCCGAGACCATGTAATCATCACTATGTTTGTGGCATTGTTGTTGAGAATTATTTAGGTTGGAGATTTTTTTGACTAATTGGCATACGATAACAAGTATGCTTTTGTTTCTAGTCCACACCCTTTCCATGTTTTAAATTGATTTCTAAACCTTGTAACACAAAATTAAAGAATTTTTTAATTAATTTCTAACTCTTGTAGCTTAAGTGTTTATATTTTTCTTAATTTTTTTAAATTATAATAAAATATAATAATTATTAGTTGCTTTATCTCTTTTTAATTTAAAATAAAATTAAAGATAAATACAATAATTAATATTATATTAAATTTAAAGATAAAGAAAATTAATAGAATAAAATATAAAGATAAATATCAAAATCAATATCTTAAAAAATCTAAAGATAAATGATAATAATTAATATACAAATTCAATTTTTGATATGAGAACAAAATTAAATGTGAATTATATTTTATCAATATCTAATCTATTATAATTTTTTTACAATATTAAAATAAAAGACTTATAATAAATACGTTCTTCATGTATAATTAGCAATAATATCAAAGTAAGATAAGCTTAATATCTTCTTAAAATAGAAAAATTATAATAAATATGTTTTTCAATTACAATTAACCATGTAATATTATAGATAACTTAAAACTTACCTTACTATGCTTATATTTAATGTTACTTTTAATTAATGCCATATCCAAATACTTGCGCTTATAGTTGAGATCCTTCTCAGCTGAATCTCTGAGTTCTAGACTCCTAAGATTTTGGGATGCAAAGATCTGACACCTAGACGTGTACCCGCAACCACCACCCTTACCTGAACCCACCCTTACCCGCAAACCGTCTTTTGGCTCTGTTTTGATCTCTATGGTTCTCTTGTTTTCTTTTCTATATTTCTTTCAGAAATAAATTTTCTGCTACTATTTATTTATTATCTTTTCTCTCTTTGGATAGTTCTTAGCCTTTTATCTATAGTTATTGATTTGGTCATTGGAAGCTTGCCTAAAACAGAAAGACATCATAGTTGTTAGCAATTCTGTTGTGGTACAATTTAGGAATTATTATTGGATTGGTTAGAAGCTAGACACTCAGACATTTTATGGATATTGGTCATTTTTTTTTCTCTCCTCTGTAAACAAATAACTATGAAGTTAATCCTCTTAACTGATACTTTCTCTTCTAGTTGTTGCTGGATAGAGATTGTTATTGGACTTGAGAGCTTTAATCTTAATTGATGGAGATTTTAATAAAAATTCCCTTTGCGTTTTACAGTATCTTTTGACGTTGTTGGGCTGTGGAAGCTTGCTAACTTGTGAAACAATAAACAGAGAACATTTAACTTAGCTCACCAAAGCTTTAATTATGACTACTTAGGGTTGGATACATGGCTTCTTTTTCACATTTCATCTTTATCTATGAAGAATTGTTTCAGAAGTTTGGGATTTGTATTTAAACTGTAGGAATATCATTGGTTGGTAAAGATATCTTTCTAGGAAAATATTTGTGTGTTTTATATAATTAACTTTTCTTTCTTGTCTTTCTAGAAGAGAGAAAGTATATGGGAGTGGGGTAGTGTTATGATTGGAAATTTTGTGTTTAGATTAATTGAGATGTTTTCAATTGTTTTTTGTTGCATTTTCTACTCTTCACCAATCCTTATAGAATATCACATGCCTACACAATCTATTAGTAAATATAGCTTCAAGTTCATATTGGATACTTACCACAATATGTTGTAGAGACTATATTATATCTGCATAAACCTTATGAATTCATTCAACTAGTCTTTGATCCAGCTACTTCACTCGTACTGCTATATGAATCCTTCGTTGCCAACCAACTTCATGTTTGAATCAAGCCTTCACTGTCATGTTGTTTCTGGCCACCTCTACTCGCATGCTTAATGGTCAATAGTTGAACATAATATTTTGAGTGATAGAATCTGCATAGTCAAGGTATATGCTGTAATTTGATTGAGATTCGTTTATATTAGCTTCCAAATTCTTTCTTGTTGGTTCTTGCTTCTTAAAAGTTGTCTTCAATGCTTATTTTGGCCTCCCTTTTCATAGCCCTTGAAACCTGGTTGGCGTAGCAAAGTGTTGGGTGGATCCTTGTAGGTTTCCACTTTAATTTTCAGGAGAGGGCAAAAATATTACCTATATAAAATGTTTGTTTTGTTGTCATATTTATTTCCAACCATAAGTGACTTTAACTTCTTCTTGTTCAAACATACCAGAAGAGCCCTATGTTATTTACAATAAACATTAATCCTTCTTACCTTATTCATTATGTACTATATCTAAGCTTTTACATTCCTCTCCTGTCCCTTTTTCTCTTCCTATTCTCAGCTTCTCCTTGTTCGAATACAGATATATACGGACTTTTTGAAGAAACCAACTTTGTAGCATTCATAGATTACTTGGGAACTGTTTTTGAGGTATTCTCTTTTTCCTATGCTCCTTCTTCTTTCTTCTTTGTGTGTATGTCTCTGTCTCTCTCTCATTTTCTTGCGAGAACATCATGCGAATGTAGGGAAAACCCATAATTATTGTGATGTTTCTGCAATCAACTTTTCTTCCTAACTATGT
This sequence comes from Vitis riparia, assembly GCF_004353265.1. Lineage (NCBI taxonomy): Eukaryota > Viridiplantae > Streptophyta > Magnoliopsida > Vitales > Vitaceae > Vitis > Vitis riparia. The sequence continues at coordinate 19,076,185 of NC_048444.1, forward strand.
AACTATTATCATCTGTTATGTTCACTAAGACAGTAACTTATTTGTTTATAGTCAGTCTCATTAATCACTCACTATTTAGCACATATTTTTGCTTTGTCATTGTCCACCAAAATTGCTTTCAATTTCTTACCTTGAAAGGATGAGCTGATTGAATATTAACTCTATGAACGAATTTGATGCATTATACAAATTTATTTTGAAAAAAACTATAATATGGGATTTATTGAGATCTTTGTGAAGATACGATGGCTTTTCACTTTCGAATCAAGGTCCATGTATAAACACATTAGGGCTAGGTATACACTGACAAAGTTAAGATAGAAAGTTATGTACATGAAAGTGAGAGTGAGAGTCATAAACTAATTGCATCAAAAGAATGTCCCTCTTCGATATGTGCGATCATTTACCTATTAATGTCTTGTCCCTGGTAAAAGGTTCTTTCGATAACTGTTATAAGATGTAATTATGTTTTAGGATGATGAGGAATGGAAGTGGAAATAAACATAGAAAATCAGTTGGAGATGAGGACATGGGAAAGGTGGATAGAAAGGAAGCCACCATTCATATTCCTTAAGCAACTTCATGGCATTAGATTATGGATACATGTATATATTAAGGATTTGAATATAGAAAGGGGTCCTTCAATCCATGCTCCCTCGTTTCCTCTATGTCTTATGTGTCACTAAGAAAAAAATCTTGGACATTCGATTACCATCACATGGCCCGAGGATGACCCCTTTATGGCCTTTCTCTCCACCCTCTCTTCTCCTCTTTCCTTCATCATTATATTCATACATAATCCCTATTTACCTTTGTTGTCATTTTTTTGTAACAAGTTTCTATTTAATTAAAGTGATGGAAGAGGACATGTTTTGCTACATTCATGAAGGCGGTCAGCTAGTTAAATGTGTTGGAGGGTCTGTTCAATATCAGGGTGGTCGTAGCGAATCGATGGTTGTTAGCCGGCATATGTCACATAGTGATTTCGTTTCAAAACTGTGTGATGCACTGCACTTTGACCAGAATTCTATCAAATTGGAATTCACGGTCAAGTTTGAGCCATCATGTCTACTACCGTTGCATGATGATGCAGCCTTACTTAAGATGTTTGCATCATGTCACATAGTATTGTACTGGTAAATCCAGATACACGCAAATAAAAAAAGTTGATATCCTGGTAAGGAATCATCCAGTGACCTATTACCTTGTTAGTTCTTGTAGTAAGTGTTTCTGACCATATGTTCTTGTTCACAGGTATGATTCTGAATGTAAAGGAGCTTCAATGGCTTCTATTGGGTCTGATATCAGTCCTTCATCTAAGGCTGGAGTGAGGTCCATGTACTATAACAGGGTTTCCCTTTCTTATGTAACCAGCAACCCATCTTTGGGTGAAGACAAGGTAATAATTACTGTCATTAAAATAACCTAACATGATCAACCTTGTCTTAGCCAAAGTTTTGAGTTAAAAGCATATTCAGTTTTGATAATGTGGGCTTGTCTTTGTACAGCCTTCCTTTTTTAGCATCAGAGCATACATAAGCTTCATCAAGCCTGATCAAACAATGTGGTACCGGGCTTGTAAGACATGCAACAAGAAAGTCACAGATGCTATTGGATTTGGGTATTGGTGTGAAGGATGCCAAAAGAATGATGATGAGTGCAGTTTAAGGTAAGGGATTCATGGAATTTGAATCAATAAGAATCCAGCGATAGTAGTTGAAATTCATGAAAGTTGTCCTATGAGTGATGTTTCTTTGTTCCTTTCTGTTTTGTTTTCCAGGTACATAATGGTAGTGAAAGATTCAGATGCTAGTGGTGAAGCATGGCTTTCTCTGTTCAATGAACAAGCAGAGAGAATATTTGTGTGCTCTGCTGATGAGCTTAATAAGCTGAAATCACAGGTAAACTCTTGACAAAATTGAAATATCTATGAGTTTGTCCAAATCTTAGTTAACTTGAAAGAGTTGCTCATTGATGCATTAATTCATATGTAGTTGGTTACTTATTTGGTAGCCTAGTTGGGTTCTATGGGAAAAAAAAAAAAGGATGAACTTCTGGCATTCAAAATCTGATGTTTAAAAAACCCAATCTTCTATGCAGGAGGGAGAAGAGAACCTATTCCAACAGAAATTGAAGGAAGCTATTTGGGTCCCTCATCTTTTCCGGATTAGTGTTGCACAACATGAGTACACGAACGAGAAAAGACAGAAGATAACAGCCAGGGCTGTTGTTCCAGTTGATTATGCAGCTGAATCCAGATTACTGTTAGAGGAGATATCAAAGATGAAGACTTCACAATAGGCTCCTTAGTTTATTTTGTTCTTTGGATAACGATATTTAGTCAGTATGCCTTCAGTTCCCTCTATATCTTAAGACACATCCCATTGAATATAGAGGAAGCTTAATCCTAACTTGGAATGCACATGCCATTATTGTAATATATGTTTTGCAGACATACATGTGGTTTTGTTGCATTGTAGAAAAATCACTTAAAAAGCAGTTTGATGCCTTGGTTTCCATGTGATCGACTTTTGGGCTATCTAGTTAATCACTAACGGTTATTTACCCCTATTTGCAGTCCTGCACCTTAATGGTTCAATTTGAGATGGGATTGCATTCTTCATGTTTAATGGCTAAGTCCACAATGGTTTGTAGTTCTGCAGTTTATTAAAATTATGATGTTTGAGAAAAGGTTTAGGGCAGCTTCTCAGTTGTGGTGATAAAAAGTAGAGTTCAGTTCTTGGTCAAGAAATTCTTCTTCATTTGAGATGGGAGAATACTTCCAAAAGTGGAGAAGAGTGTAGAAAGTAGGCATTGCTTTCATGTTTTGGGTGGAAAAAGTCATATAGGGTTTGTTTGGCAAATGCTTTTAAGAATATTTTTTATTTTTTAGAACAAAAAAAAAAAAAAAAAAAACATTTGACAATCATAAATTTGCTTCTTGTTTTTTATTCTTAAAAATAAAAAACATAGTGTTTTTGAGAAAATATTTTTAAATTGTTTTTTGATGGTTGTTTAAAACAATAATTATATGAACATGTAGAATGATAAAAAAATAAAATATTAGATATAAAAATTATTTTTAAAACATATTAAAAACGATTAAAAATAAATTTAAAATTAGGTTTACAATTCTATAAAACATTATTGATTAGTTTTAAAAAATAATTGTTAAAAAACCAAAGTTTAAAATTATTTTTTAAAAATAATTACCAACTAGAGTTATAATTTCCCAAGAAATGGAAAATTTACGGAAACAAGGAAATGCAATCCTTATCAATATCTTTGTATTTTTGCTACAACAGATAGTAGTGATTTCAAATAAATGAGATGGTGTTTGTTTTTATAGGTAAATGGAAAAAGCTAAACCAAAAAACAAACACCAGTTGAGCAAGTATAGATGATGGCAAATCCAGCTGTACTGCAAAAGCAATGTTAGAAAATGAGCTGCACCAAAGAAGATCAAGCTTCTAACGAAGTCCGGAAACTTAGTTTCAAAGAACCTAAGGGCCACTAAGGTAGTACCTAGGGTCCCTTAAGGTAGTACCTCAAGGCCACTAAGGTAGTACCTAAGGGCCCTTAAGGTAGTACCTAAGCTACAGTTCCAAGAAACCATAGGTGGACGACTTGAGGAATGAAGAGAACCACATAATTGGATGGTCTAAGGGTCACCAAGGAAGACTCGAGGCTTTGGAGTGGTTGAGTTCAAGTTTACCTAAAGGTAGTACCTAGGGTCCCTTAAGGTAGTACCTCAAGGCCACTAAGGTAGTACCTAAGGGCCCTTAAGGTAGTACCTAAGCTACAGTCCCAAGAAACCATTAGTGGAGCACTTGAGGAATGAAGAGAACCACATAATTGGATGGTCTAAGGGTCACCAAGGAAGACTCGAGGCTTTGGAATGGTTGAGTTCAAGTTTACCTTAAGGCAGTACCTAAGGTCCCTTAAGGTAGTACCTCAAGGCCACTAAGGTAGTACCTAAGGGCCCTTAAGGTAGTACTTAAGCTTAAGTCCCAAGAAACCATTCGTGGATCACTTCAACACTGAAGAGAACCACATAATTGGATGGTCTAAGGGTCACCAAGGAAGACTCGAGGCTTTGGAGTGGTTAAGTTCAAGTTTACCTTAAGGTAGTACCTAGGGTCCCTTAAGGTAGTACCTCAAGGCCACTAAGGTAGTACCTAAGGGCCCTTAAGGTAGTACCTAAGCTACAGTCCCAAGAAACCATTGGTGGAGCACTTGAGGAATGAAAAGAACCACATAATTGGATGGTCTAAGGTCACCAAGGAAGACTCGAGGCTTTGGAGTGGTTGAGTTCATGTTTACCTTAAGGTAGTACCTAGGGTCCCTTAAGGTAGTACCTCAAGGCCACTAAGGTAGTACCTAAGGGCCCTTAAGGTAGTACTTAAGCTTAAGCCCCAAGAAACCATTGGTGGAGCACTTGAGGAATGAAGAGAACCACATAATTGGATGGTCTAAGGGTCACCAAGGAAGACTCGAGGCTTTGGAGTGGTTGAGTTCAAGTTTACCTTAAGGTAGTACCTAGGGTCCCTTAAGGTAGTACCTCAAGGCCACTAAGGTAGTACCTAAGGGCCCTTAAGGTAGTACCTAAGCTACAGTCCCAAGAAACCATTCGTGGATCACTTCAACACTGAAGAGAACCACATAATTGGATGGTCTAAGGGTCACCAAAGAAGACTCGAGGCTTTGGAGTGGTTGAGTTCAAGTTTACCTTAAGGTAGTACCTAGGGTCCCTTAAGGTAGTACCTCAAGGCCACTAAGGTAGTACCTAAGGGCCCTTAAGGTAGTACCTAAGCTACAGTCCCAAGAAACCATTCGTGGAGCACTTGAGGAATGAAAAGAACCACATAATTGGATGGTCTAAGGGTCACCAAGGAAGACTCGAGGCTTTGGAGTGGTTGAGTTCATGTTTACCTTAAGGTAGTACCTAGGGTCCCTTAAGGTAGTACCTCAAGGCCACTAAGGTAGTACCTAAGGGCCCTTAAGGTAGTACTTAAGCTTAAGTCCCAAGAAACCATTGGTGGAGCACTTGAGGAATGAAAAGAACCACATAATTGGATGGTCTAAGGGTCACCAAGGAAGACTCGAGGCTTTGGAGTGGTTGAGTTCAAGTTTACCTTAAGGTAGTACCTAGGGTCCCTTAAGGTAGTACCTCAAGGCCACTAAGGTAGTACCTAAGGGCCCTTAAGGTAGTACCTAGCTACAGTCCCAACAAACCATAGGTGGACGACTTGAGGAATGAAGAGAACCACATGATTGGATGGTCTAAGAGTCACCAAGGAAGACCCGATGCTTGGGAGAGGGTGAGTTCAAGTTTACCTTAAGGTAGTACCTATGTCCCTTAAGGTAGTACCTCAAGGCCACTAAGGTAGTACCTAAGGGCCTTTAAGGTAGTACCTAAGCTACAGTCCCAAGAAACCATTGGTGGAGCACTTGAGGAATGAAAAGAACCACATAATTGGATGGTCTAAGGGTCACCAAGGAAGACTCGAGGCTTTGGAGTGGTTGATTCATGTTTACCTTAAGGTAGTACCTAGGATCCCTTAAGGTAGTACCTCAAGGCCACTAAGGTAGTACCTAAGGGCCCTTAAGGTAGTACTTAAGCTTAAGTCCCAAGAAACCATTGGTGGAGCACTTGAGGAATGAAGAGAACCACATAATTGGATGGTCTAAGGGTCACCAAGGAAGACTCGAGGCTTTGGAGTGGTTGAGTTCAAGTTTACCTTAAGGTAGTACCTAGGGTCCCTTAAGGTAGTACCTCAAGGCCACTAAGGTAGTACCTAAGGCCCTTAAGGTAGTACCTAAGCTACAGTCCCAAGAAACCATTCGTGGATCACTTCAACACTGAAGAGAACCACATAATTGGATGGTCTAAGGGTCACCAAAGAAGACTCGAGGCTTTGGAGTGGTTGAGTTCAAGTTTACCTTAAGGTAGTACCTAGGGTCCCTTAAGGTAGTACCTCAAGGCCACTAAGGTAGTACCTAAGGGCCCTTAAGGTAGTACCTAAGCTACAGTCCCAAGAAACCATTCGTGGAGCACTTGAGGAATGAAAAGAACCACATAATTGGATGTCTAAGGTCACCAAGGAAGACTCGAGGCTTTGGAGTGGTTGAGTTCATGTTTACCTTAAGGTAGTACCTAGGGTCCCTTAAGGTAGTACCTCAAGCCACTAAGGTAGTACCTAAGGGCCCTTAAGGTAGTACTTAAGCTTAAGTCCCAAGAAACCATTGGTGGAGCACTTGAGGAATGAAGAGAACCACATAATTGGATGGTCTAAGGGTCACCAAGGAAGACTCGAGCTTTGGAGTGGTTGAGTTCAAGTTTACCTTAAGTAGTACCTAGGTCCCTTAAGGTAGTACCTCAAGGCCACTAAGGTAGTACCTAAGGGCCCTTAAGGTAGTACCTAAGCTACAGTCCCAAGAAACCATTCCATTTGAATTTCAAAACAATGATTAGATTGGTAAAGAGGTAGGTCACAGGTAAACCAGACCCATTTTCTGTAAATTCATTGATAATCCCACAAGTGGATGAAGAAAAATTCCATAATTGGCTCATCATCATCTTAGCTTTAAATTTGAAGTATCTGTTCCTTGGTCTTGTAAGGAAATTCAAGTGAAGTTTGGAGCTTCAAATCATCCATTTTACTTCTTGTTCATTACCATGATTAAATTACTTATAAGGTCAGGATTTTGATTTCTCTTTTTTACATAGTGTCTCTCAGCCCATTGGGGAGTAGTTGCAGGGCACCCTGACAGATATAAGGTCATTTTTTTTAATTCATTCTTAGAATCTCTCTTTGTTAGTTTTTCCAAATTTATAATTGAAGTACAACTCAAGAAGGGAGGAGAAAAGTTAGATTTCACCAACAAAACCAACACACCTTCAAATGCTTTGTGCAGGCGTGTTAAGGGGTGAACCCACCATTGAAGATCGTTGTTCCTAGATCTGACCCATTTCAATCAGGAATCAACCAGGGTTCTTTCTCTCTCACCAAGACACCCAAATCCAAGCATATGAGGCCACCTGCAGCATGTAGTCTTCTCCACCAAGAAATCTTCAGGTTGTTCAAGATGATATAGGCTCGTATGGGTATGATAACCATGGGTGCTTAAAAGCACAACTTCCCGTGGTGACATGGAGAGGGAGATGGCTGCTGACATGGAAGGCTGGAGGGGTAATTTTGGAAATGAAATTATAAAACAGTGGATAGTGCATGAAAGGGATATTTTTTTGGGCAACCGTGGACATATTTGGGGTTATGGAAAGTTGGGTTATGAAAAAGCTATTTGGCCCAAATGGGCGGGCCAAAACAGAGTTTCCCTAAATAAAAGATATAGCATCAATCACTCTTCGGTCTTCACTCGTTCTCTTGTTAGATTAGTACAAAGATTCTAAAAAATCCTAATAAATAAAGATGATTTTTTGGAGCCTCCTTTTGTCCATGAGCGATTGATTTCCAACTCAATACCCATCCATATGAATTATTGTTGTGATCTCTTTCTCCAATAATGTCATTGTCTCTTTTTTTTTCTTTTTCTTTTTTGTCCTTTTCTTCTTTTGGAGCCTTTTGTGCCCAAAAGATTGATTTTCATATCAATATCTATCACTATCAATTATTACTATGACCCCTTTCTCCGACAATGTCATCTTTTTTTCCTTTTTCTTTTTCTCCTTTTCTTTTGCTTTTCCTTTTGAAACCTTCTTTGTGCATAACAGATTGATTTCCAGCCCAATATCCACTAATTTGAATTATTGTTGTGGACCCCTTTCTCCAACAATGTCATTTTCCCTTCTTTTTCTTTTGGTATGATTGCACTCCTATCATTTTCTCTCCAACAATGTCATTTTGTCATTTTCCTTTGGTAGGAGGTCTTTCTCTCTCTTGTTCATGAACTAAGACTAAGTTTCAATCTTTTAAAAAACACATTTTAGCACGTTTTTTAAAAACACTTACATAAAAAGTGTTTTTGAAAGCAAAAATTTAGGAGAATACTTTTAACATAAAAATGTTTTTGAAAGAAAGATTTTAAAAACATTTCAAAAATATACATATATATACTTATAATATTCAAAAATCATTTGTAATATTTTTTGAAGAAACGTTTATAAGTGATTCTTCTAAAAACACTTCTAAAGAAAACACTTTGAATATAAATAATTCAAACACACTCTAATATTGTTTTAGAAAACTAATAAAAATTCTATATATATATATATATATATATATATATATATATATATATATATATATATATATATATATATATACATATTTGATTTTATTCTAAAAAATATAATAAAAAATTAAATACAATTAAAATTTATTAAAAAATTATATATTTTTTAGAATGATTTAATTCTTATATAAACAGTTAAAATTCAGTTATATAGGTGTGAAATAATATATAAAAATAATTTATTAATTTTTTTGTTTTATTTTCTATTTATTTTTATTTTTATTCTTTATTTTCTTTCCTTTAAATTTTTCACAAACAAAATGTAACCTAAAAAATTAATAAACATCAAATGAAATTTTATAAGTATAAAACCATGTCTCCATGATTTTCCATACATTGTAACTTAAGGATTTTTTAAAAATTTATTAACTTATCTATTACCAGTTTATTTATTTAATTCATTGATCATGTTAGGACCAAAGATTTTATTATTTAAACAAGATTATTAATTGATTAAATATTTATTTATCAAAGTTTTACTATTTGTATTTATACATTTATTTTTCTTTTTTTTTTATCTTGTGTATAAATAGTAAAAAATTGAAAAAAATATTTCATTAATTTTTTATTATATTTGAATTGTTTCATTTAGATGATAAACCAAATAATACAATTTTGACTGTTTCTTTCTTTTGGGATCTTCAAATGTTTAAATAAATTATGAGAAAAAGAAAACAATATGAAAAAAAAAATGATGGGAGAAGAGAAAAACAGGAGAAAATTCACTATGTTTTTCTTACTTCTTTTGATAAGGAGACTATCATTAGAAGTAATTTAAACAAATGATAGATTGAAGTAACTTGAGTAATAAAATGAGCAAAGGGCAATGTCCAATTGAAATTAGTTTCACAACTAGGAGTCAAGGTTTTGAACTTGCTCTGATACCATGTTGAATAATCAATTTTCATATAATCTTAAATTGTTAGGATTTAGGTCCATAATGTATATCATGCTCTCTAACACCTTCTTTCATGTGCCCCGTACCCACATGTGAAGAGAGAGAGAGACATGTTTGTGGACAAACAAATCATGGATAATCTCTTTTGCCTTATTGGTGGACTCAATAAATTAAAGAAATAAAAATGCGGAGAGGTTAGAATTTTAGAGTATAATTGAAAATAATACACAAGCATGAACCTGATTTTTTTTCATTCTCTCTTATGTCACAAATTAGAATTTGTTAGTTTTAGTTTACTAGCATGGCTAAAGTTGATAATTTTCTTTTGAAAGGCATTTGAAGTTTATTAGATAGTGATTCTATGAAACATTTTTAGTATAAAAAGCCTTTTTGAAAAAATAAAAATAAGTGTTTGACAAAATTTTAGAAACACTTTTTAAAATTTGAAAAATCACTTATAGTGTTTTTTAGGAGACATTTATAGGTGATTATCCTAAAAGCGTTTTCAAAGAGAACACTTCCACTAAAAATACTTCAAGTAAAAATACTGTTAAACACATTATTAATCACCCGTTTGATTCTAATTCTCACAAAAGTACTTTTAATCTACAGTGTTTTTGTTTGTAATGCTTTTATGATATAATGAAAGTGATTTTGATAGTATTTTTATAATATACCATATAAAAATAAAAATACTTTTAATATTAATAAATTATCAAAAAAAGAAATAAAAAATCATTATAAAAGGGAAAAATATAATAAACCAATATTTTTTCCGTGAGAAAAGAATACAAATAATATCTAAATATTTGTATTATTAGAGAAATAATAATTTTATAACAAGAAGAAAAAAGTTTAATATATTTTCTTTTAAATGTCACAAACAAAAACTAGAAAAATGATTCTTTTAAAATTTTATTATAATAAATATGTAAATAATATAAATAAAATAATGTAATTTTTTTAAATTATAGAATTAGGATATACAACCTCTAATACATAGTCAAAATAAAATAATAATTTTTTATTTTCAATATATATTTTCACATTTAAAGATTATATAAATTTTATTTAATAAATTTAAAATATTAATATATTTATAATTATGTGTGATTTAATTTAATAATATAATAATAAATTTTATAAATTTAAACTTGTTTATATATTATATAAATTTTAGCTTCCTATAATTATTTTTAGCTTTAATAATATATAAATTAAATGGATAACTGTTTGGTTTAATTGAAAGAACTGATTAATTCTCTCATCCTCACTGTACCTTAATGTCGGAGGCTGGGGTCAGAGTTTCCACCATGGATGGAGAATGTGTTTTGAGGGTCTAGAAATTCATCAGGCGGTCGGAGCAAGAGGAGAGTTGACACGTGGATTCGTATATGAGAGTGGATTTCCATTTCTTTAATTTTATAATTAATTGTGGGTGACATGGCTTTTAGAGCTGGCAGCCACCATCAGAATTTGGTGAAGTAATTATTAAGGAAATGAGACCTCAATTATAGGGAAGACCATGCTCAGGCCACATGGTTGATGGGAGTAGCGTGAGTGTGAATAGTTTCAATACGACAAAATCCAACGTGAGGCTGTCTCCTTTTCTCATCCACCCAATGGAATGATTGGAATCTCCACACCAATATTCTCACTTAGACCTCATAAGTCTTTATCCCATATTTCAACTTGGCCTCCTATTTCTTTATCCACGAGGGACCACTACAATTCCATGCTATTTCCTAAAAACTTAATATTTATTATTTAATCACTTTACCTAACTTTAAATCAATCTATACTTAAAATATTGACTTAAAATTTTTTTCTCTTAATTTTTACTTTGAAATATTAAAGTTTTTTTTATAAAATTTATTTTAGATCATCAAATTAACATTTTTATTTTCATAAATTATAATCAAAATAAAAAAAATCAAGTAATAATAAAAGTCATGAAGTATTAAAAATGATCGTGAAGATAACTCCGATAAATAGAATTTTAAAAATAAAATAAAGATATAAACTTAAAAATAAATTAATCATTTTTATTTATTACATAATTAAATTAACTTATCAAATATGTTTAATTTACTTAATAATTAAGTTAAATTATTAAATCACTTTAAATTATTAAATTGGTTTATCAAACATCCGTCCCAATATCAATTATTATATTATAAGATATTAATATCTGCACAATAAAAGCCGACTTGAAGTGGACAAAGAAAAAAAAAAGATAACATTTCAAAAATTATATTTTTTTTAAGGCATAAAATATTGACGTCCTTTCGTTATTATTATTTTTTCATTGGATTAGGTTTGGTCATTAAAAATATAACAAATAAAATGACAACTTTTAAAATATATATAAATATACAATATTTTTATTAAAAAATTAAGTTAAAAAACCATTTTTTTTTTATAATTAAGGTCATAAACAGAATTTTATTCTTTAAAACAATTAAAATTTTAAAAACATTATCAAAGAGTACTAATCTTTCATCTTGAAGCCAGGGATTGACAATTATTAGCATAACCATCAAAATATGAAAGAAAGTCTCACATGGCCTGCTTGGTACATTACACGTCTTCTTTATTTTTAAGAATAGAAACTTCCATATTAAAAATAATGTTTCTTATAAAAAAAAATAAAAAATAAAAAAGAAAGAAAGAAAACTAGATTTATCTTATATTCTTAAAAATTACTTTGAAATTTTAAAATTTGAAATAATAAAAAATTATTTCTTAATTTTTTTAATCAAATTTTAAAAATCATTGCATTTTCAATATAAATCTTTACAAAATGGATGCAAACAAATACTAATTTTTCACTTTTATTATTTTTTACTTGTTTTTAATATTTTTTTAATATATTTTTAAAATAAAACTTTATTTTTAGTCATTTTATATGCTTGTATGATTATTTTTAAAAACAATTGTCGAAAAATAAATGAAAACAATAGAAAACAATTAAAAGATGTTTTCCAAAAATATTTTATTTTTTATTCTTAAGAAGGTAAAATAGAAAATAATTTTTAATTATCAAATGTATTTTTTTATAATAGAAAGTTGTTTTCCAAAACAATTATCAAATAAATGTTATATTTAACATTTGTTTTTGAAAATATTATCAAAATAACAATGTATTTGAGAGTGATTTAAGAAAGTATTTCTAATTTTTTTAATATTAAAAAGAGAAAATTATTCAAATATTAGAAATGTTATAAATACTTTCTAAAATCACTATCGCATTCAAATCACATGTTTAATAGTGATTATCATAAAAGTACTTTTAATTTATAGTGTTTTTGTCCGTAATACTTTTACAAGAATAGTGAAAGTGATTTTGGTAGTATTTTTTATAATACATCACATAACATAAAAAAGTTTTTAATATTAATAAATTATTAAAAAAAACATAAAAATTCATTGTAAAAGGGATAAATTATGATAAACCGATACTTTTTCAAAAAAAAAAATAGATAGACATTTATGATAAAATAATATATAAATATTTATATTATTAGAAAAATAAGAAAATAATAATTTTGATTACTACAAGAAAATTTTGAAAATTACTTACAAAAAGTACAAAAAACATTTATTACAAGATAATAATTATTCAAAGCAAAAAAAGTATATATAAAAAAAAAATAGAACCAGGCTCGACATAAAGCTCTCAGCAAGTATACAACCAGGCTCGAAACAGTAAAGATTCCTTGTCCTTGACCTGAATAAAAAAAAAAGAAAAAGAAAAAGGAAGTAGGCGGACAACAATTCAAAATGGGAGGCTGACAGGCTGTCTATGGGTGGTGGGATCAAGATAGTTTGAAAATGACATGACAAGTGATTGTAAAGTTTCACCTCTTTCATCCTAGTTTTCAACTCAAAATTTAAGTAGGCGGAAAACAATTCAAAATAGGAGGCGACAGGTTGTCAATGGGTCTGATTTATTTTTGGAGAATTGTGCATTAATAAATTATTAAAAAACATAAAAATCATTATAAAAGGGATAAATTATGATAAACCAATATTTTTTTGAAAAAAAATACATAGACATTTATGATAACATGACATATAAATATTTATATTATTAGAAAAATAAAAAATAATAATTTTGATTACTACAAGAAAACTTTGAAAATTACTTACAAAAGTACAACAAACATTTATCATAAGATATATAATAAATTTTCAAAGCAAAATAAAGTATGTAATTACGCCTTATCTTAATTTATGTAAGAAACTTAATTCAAAAACTATTTTAGAAAATACTTTTGAAAAAAATATTAATTTAAATGAATAAAAATTATCTTTTACATTTTATAAGTAAATAATTTAATGATTAAAATACTATTTAAAATAAATATATTTACTACTTTTTTTTCTTTTATACTAAAAAATATTTTAAAGTTTATTTTTTTTTTTACTATTAGAATAAAAAGTTTATTTTTTTTTAATCTTCTTCCTTTCTTATTTTAATAATTTTTAAAATATAGACTTTTGGTAATAAGCTATATGAAATGTTATAAATTTGTTTATTAAGGAATTTTTTTAATGATTTGAATTAATTAAAAATTTATTAAAATAAGAAAAAGAAAAAGAGAGAAAGAGGATGGATGGTGAGTTTTAATTTTAAATATCCAACTAAAATATTTTCATATTTATAAATAGATTATTTATAATTTATTTTTTTTATTCTTTATCTTAAATTTCATCTCAACTTGTTTTTTTCTTATATTTTCATGTTTTATATTATATACCTATTTAAGGTGATTTTCATCTAAATTGTACTCCATTATATTCTCTTTTTTATTTTAATGTGTTTCTAAACCTCTTTATGTAACAAAAGATTTTGTCATTTTTCATTTATAAAACTTTATACAAAAGATATCATATATGAGGAAAAAAATAAGAGAAATTTATGATATAATTACATGCACATATTTTAATATGATACATTTGTTTGACTTGATGATATTGTATTTTAATAATTTAAACCATGCCAATTTCACATTTATTTTAGATTTAAAAGAGTATTATAATATTTTTCAAATTATTAAATTATAATACATTATTCAATTTAAAATTAAAAATTATTACCATTAATTAAAAGATGGTCATGTTACAAAATAATATATTAAGACAATCTCTATGTATTATCTATAAAATAAAGAAAATATTCAAATAATTATTTATAATCTGAAAGATATTTATATAAAAATTAGTTTTTATGTCTATCTATATATATTAGATAAAAAAAGAATAATAATATTTTTTAAGGTGTTTAAAAAATATTTATTATATATTTTGTAAGTTTGAAAAAAAAAATTTATGAGATATTTAAAAAAATATTTATTAAAAAATATAGTAATAATCATTTTTAATTATTGATTTTTAATATTTAATTTACTAGGTGTGGTTTTTGGGAGAAAAATAATTAGTGGAAATATTGGCACGTTTGTGGTTAGGAAATAATTTACATGGTCCCACCATGGGAGAAAGGTAAGGTGAATGAAGAGGGAGAGAAAGGAAAAGAGAGGATGAGAGAGAAGTGGGAAGCCGGACGGAGAAAGAGGAGAGTTGACATGTGGATTCCTTTATGAGAGTGGATTTCCATTTTTTTAATTTTATAATTAATTGTGGGTGACTTGGCTTTTAGAGCTGGCACCCACCATCAGAATTTGGTGAAATTATTAAGGAGTCGCCTCAATTATAGGAAACACCATGCTCAGGCTATTTGGTTGATGGGCCATATGGTTGATGGGAGTAGCGTGAGTGTGAATAGTTTCAATACGACAAAATCCAATGTGAGGCTGTCTCCTTGTCTCATCCACCCAATGGAATGATTGGAATCTCCCCACGAATTTTCCCACTTAGAACTCGTAAGTCATAAGTCTTTGTCCCATATTTCAACTTGGCCTCCTAATTCTTTATCCACGATTCACGAAGGACCGCTACAATTCCAGGGTATTTCCTAAAAACTTAATATTTATTATTTAATCACTTAACCTAACTTTAAATTAATCTATATTTAAAATATTGACTTAAAACTTTTTTTCCTAATTTTTACTTTAAAGTATTAATTTTTTTTTTATAAAATTAACTTAAAATTTATTTTAAATCTTCAAATTAATATTTTTATCTTCATAAATTATAATTAGAATAAAAAAATCAAGTAATAATAAAGTTTATGAAGTATTAGAATTGATCGTGATGATAACTATGACAAATAGAATTTTAAAAATAAAATAAAGATATAGACTTAAAAATAAATTAATTATTTTTATTTATTATTTAAAATTATTCTTTTACTTTAAGTTACATTATTAAATTAATTTATCAAATATGCTTAATTTATTTAATAATTTAAATTAAATTATTAAATAAGTCATTAAACTAATTTATCAAACACTCATTCTAACATCAATTATTGTATTATGAGATAATGTCTGAGCACGATAAAAACCTACTTGAAGTGAACAAAGAAAAAAGGGGGAGATGACGTTTTCGAAAAGTAAGTTATAATAACTATTTTTGGTCATAAATAGAATTTTATTCTTTAAAACAATTAAAAAAAATTTAATCAAATTTTAAAAATCATTACATTTTCAATATAAATCTTTAAAAAATGGATGTAAACAAATACTAATTTTTCACTTTTATTCTTTTTTAATTTTAACATAATAATAATTTGATTACTTCGCATTAAGCAATTGATAAGACTTATCTAAATATTTTATTAAATCTAATTAATTAATAGATATTAATCGCATCAACCCCATATTTTCGTTGTAAGATCAGCCACATGTATGAGGACACTCGTTCTGCTCGAAACACACGCTTGGTTTAGTTTATTTTTGCTTCTAAATATTCACTGCCCAACCATACACTTCATTTTTGTTACCACCCACATGAAAGATCTACCAATAATTCAAACTTAAATTCGGGGGGCCCAAAATTATTTTATCACTTTGGACTGATATTAAAAGCGACTTTAATGCTTGAAAGTACATTCATGTCAAAAAAGTACATATTTGATAAATTATTAAACATTGCTTTAAAATCTAAAGAATCACTTAAAAATAATTTTGAACAATCATTTAAGTGATAATTATTTCAAAAATCATTTTTATTTTATTTTATAATGCATGATAAAAAAATATTATCATAACAATTTTTTTATTTATATTTAAATATTAAGGTGTTGTTTGAAAACTATTCCTGAAAACAATTTTTTAATTCAAAAACACATATTTGATAAACTTTTGATAAAAATAATTTTTTGAAAATTTCTTTAAAAATAAGTTGTTTTTTAGAATAGATTTTAGATATTTTTAATTGTTTTGTAGAATGCTCATGGCAACAATTCATAATATTAAAAATATTTTTGAAAACCTTTGTATTATACGTTACTACATAGTACCTTCATAAACAAGATGGGAAAATTTTCATTTTTCATATTTGAGTTTTGAAATATAATTTTATTTTTGAAAATAATTTAGAACTATTTCTAAAAATCATTCTTAAAAATTATAGTCATGTTTGATAACTGTTTTTTAAAAATAGTTTTAAAAAATAATTTTTAAAAACTATTTTCTAATGATTTGTAGAATAAAAGTTTATTTGAAATTATAAATGTTTTTATCTTGTGTTTTAATATTTTTGAATATATTTTTAAAATAGAGCTTTATTTTTAATCATTTTACATACTTGTATAATTATTTTTTAAAATAACTGTCAAAAAATAAATGAAAATATTTAAGAGATGTTATTTGAAAACATCTTATTTTTTATTCTTAAGAAGAGAAAACAGAAAATAGTTTTTAACTATCAAAAGTATTTTTTTATTTTGAATAATAAAAAGTTGTTCTCATAAACAATTATAAAATAAATCATATATTTGACATGTTTTTTAAAATATTATAAATTAACGGTGTGTTTGATAATAATTTGAGCAAATATTTTTAACTTTTTTAATAAACAAAAGAAAAATAACACTTTTTTTAAAAATAACACTTTCTAAAACTACTATCCATAGTATTAAATCATGTTTGATAGTAGTTTTAAAAAATTACTATCCATAGCATTAAATCATATATTTGATAGGACTTTTAATCTATAATGTTTTTATACGTAAAACTTTTATGAAAATAGTGGAAGTGATTTTGATAGTATAATCACATAACATAAAAACGCTTTTAATTTTAATAAATTACAAAAAAAACATAAAAATTCATTATAAAAGGGAAAAATGATAATAAATCAATATTTTTTTGAAAAAAAAAATACATAGACATTTATGGTAAAATGATATATGAATATTTGTATTATTAGAAAAATAAAAAATAATAATTTTGATTACTATAAGAAAATTTTGAAAATGACTTACGAAAAGTACAACAAACATTTATCATATGATAATAATTTTTCAAAACAAAATAAAGTATATAATTACGTTTTAGCTTAATTTATCTAAGAAACTTCACTTACAAGTTACAAAAAGCAAACAAGAAAACAATTTTTTTTTCTTTTACTGAATCGTCCTTCCAGAGCCAGACATAAAGCTGTGAGCAAGTATACAACCGGGCTGGAAACAGTAAAGATTCCTTGTCCTTGACCAAAGCCAAAATAAAAAAATAGAAAAAGGAAAGTAGGCGGGTGACAGGCTGTCAATGGGTGGGATCAAGATAGTTTGAAAATGACATTACAACTTTTTGTACATACACGTGATTGTAAAGTTTCACTTCACCATTCGTCCCAGTTTTCAACTCAAAATTTATCGGTCTGATTTTTGGGAGAATATTGCATTACAACACCTCGGGCAAAAGGTCCTTCAAATATCCATCATTCATTACAAGGATATAGGGTATGATTGGAATAGACAAAAACACCCCTTTAACTTCTACCCATCATTTTTGTTTTTAGGGAGAATTATTTTTTTTGGGTAGATGGATCCCCAAATTAACAAAAGGTCCATATAACTCTTTAAATTAAGTTGAAGGATATGAAATAGTAACGGATAAATATATCCTTTAAGAACACATATAAAATATTTTATAAAATTAAGTTAAATAATTTTTTTTCAATATTTTTTTTTCAAAAATACTAAATTAAATAAAAGTAGTTTTCAAAAATATTAAATTAAATAATTTTTTTTCAAAAATATTAAATTAATTTTTTTTTTCAAAAATATTAAATTAAATTAAAGTATTTAAAAAAATATTAAATTAAATATTTTTTAAAATATTAAATTAAATAAATTTATTTTAAAAAAATATTAAATTAAATAAATTTATTTTTAAAAAATATTAAATTAAATAAAAGTATTTTAAAAAATATTAAATTACATAAAAGTATTTTTAAAAAAATATTAAATTAAATAAAAAATATTAAATTAAATAAAAGTATTTTTCAAAAATATTTTTTTTTTCTCAAAATCAACAAAGGGCATTTTTGGAAAATTGAAAGATGATATCCTTCAACTCAATTTCCATACTTTTATTGGGTCTTGGGCTCAATTTGAAGAGTTACATGGACCTTTTGTTAATTTGAGGGCCCATCTACCCCCAAAACATAATTCTCCCTTGTTTTTATACCCCTCTTTTTGTATGCCACTTTTATAAAATTCTCCCTTATTTAATTATTTATTATTATTTTTTAAACTCTTTGAAAAATAATTGAAAATTTGGAATTATTTTTTATTTTTAAATTGTAAATAAACAAAAATTATATTAGTGATTTAAAAACTATTTTAAAAAATACTTTTGAAAAAAATATATTAATTTAAATGAATAAAAATTATATTTTATATTTTAGCATAAAAATGTTTCTTAGCATAAAAAGTGTTTTTGAAATAAATAAATAAATAAGTATTTTTCAAAATTTTGGAAACACTTTAAAAAAATTAAAAAAATCATTTATAATATTAAAAAAATCACTTATAATATTTTTTAAAGAAATATTTAATAAGTGTTTCTTATAAAAACACTTCTATAAAAATATTTCGAATTAAAATATTATCAAACACACTCTAATACACTTTTGAAAAACCAATAAAAAATATTTTTAATATTTGATTTTAACATAAAAAAATGTAATAGAAAAATAAACACAATTAAAATTTATTAAAAACTAATACATTTTAGAATTATTTAATTGTTATATAAAAAGTTAAAATTCAATTACACATGTGTGAAATAATATATAAAAATAATTTATTATTTATTATTTTTTATTTATTCCTATTTTTACTCTTTATTTCTTTCATTTAAAATTTTCACGAATAGAAAAAAACCTAAAAATTAATAAACTTTAAAAAATTTAATAAAACATAACAAGTATAAAATGGTGTTCTCATAATTTTCTATAGATTTTGTCACTTAAGGATTTCTAAAAAATTTGTTAACTTATCTATTTAGTAGTTTATTTATTTAATATGAAAATTACTTACAAAAGTACAACAAACATTTATGATGTTTATGATAAGATAATAATTTTTCAGAGCAAAATAAAATATATAATTATATCTTAGCTTAATTTGTCTAAGAAACTTCACTGGCAAAAAGCAAACAAGAAAACTTTTTTTTTTTTTAAACTGAAGCGTCATTCTAGAAAGACATAAAACTCTAGCATACAACCAGGCTGGAAACAGTAAAGCTTCCTTGTCCAAAGCTAAAATAAAAAATAGAAAAAGGAAAGTAATTTAAAATAGGAGGTGACAGGCTTGCACTGGGTGGGACCATGATAGTTTGAAAGTGACATGAAATATTTTTATACATATATGCGATTGTAAAGTTCCTTCAAAGTTACCTCTTTCATCCCAGTTTCTAGAGTTTTGGGGGCAAAATAGCCTTTTATCTTTTATGTAAAAAAAATATAACCTTTACCCCTTTTATAAAACTTATGTTGAAATTAGTCTTTAACATATGAGCAATATTATAATTTTTTTTATCAAAATTTAAATTGAAGCCTGAGTTGCCATTAAGACTTCATTTTTTAACTGAAATTTTAATTATCAGACTTTATTTTTTAACTAAAACCCCAATTGATAATTGAGGTTTCAGTTAAATTTTTTTATTTTAAAATTTAATTAAAAATATTAAATTATAAATTATTATTAAAATTAAAATATATATTTTAATAATAATAATTTATATATTTAAACTTAAATATTTAATATTACTTCAATAAAAATAAATTGATAAATATAACAATAAATAAATATTTTATTTATCAATAAATTAATAATCTTAAAATAATAAAGTTATATGAAATCTAAATAAATATAAAATTATATAATTTATTATTTAAGATATTTAATTTATTGTATTTTTAAGATATTAATTTATTTGTATTTTGATAATTTTATCTTTATTAAAATAATAGTATATTCTTAAGTTTCCATATATAGATTTTTTTAATTATTTTAAAGCATATATTTATAGTTTAACATAAGAAAAGACAATTATTTGTACACACACTATATATGACTTGAAGATACATTTTGAAATTAGTTAATGAAATTAATTAGAAAAAATCTGCTACAAAATGTAATTTTTAATAATTTCATCAAAGTCACAAAAAATACCCATTAAACATTTATATAATGGAAAAAAATGCTCCTTCCTAATATTCCATGTGATATAACTTAAATTAATAAATTATGTAATTTTATATTTTATTTATATGTCATGTAATTTTATTATTTTAAGATTATTAATTAATTGATAAATAAAATATTTATTTATTATATTTATCAAATTATCTTTATTGAAGTAATATTAGATCTTTAAGTTTAAATATATAAATTTTTATTATTAAAGTATATATTTTTTTAATTTCAATAATAATTTAAAATTTAATATTTTTAATTAAATTTTAAAGTAAAAAAATAAAATAACTGAAACCTCAATTAGCATATCTTATTTAAATTTCATATAACTTTATTATTTTAATATTATTAATTTATTGATAAATCAAATATTTATTTATTATTATATTTATCAATTTATCTTTATTGAAGTAATATTAGATATTAAGTTTAAATATATAATTTATTATTATTAAAAAATATATTTTTAATTTCAATAATAATGTATAATTTAATAATTTTTAATTAAATTTTGAAAAAAAAATTATGACATGACTTCTACGTGGCAAGGGGCTACTTTAAACATAAGTTTTGTCAAGGGGCTAAAACTTATATTTCTTTTTACATAAAAGGGCTATTTAGCCCTAAAACTCTGGTTTCTAAGTCAAAATTTAGTGATATGCATTTTTTCTCTCCAACAATATATGATGTCAGGATGATGTCATTTTCTCTCCAACAATGCCTATCGGATAGGACTCTCTCCCTCCCTCAATATTCATAAACTAATACGGTTTTAAAAAAACTAATAAAAAAAATACTATTTCCATATTTAATTTTACTATAAAAATATAATATAAAATTAAATATAATTAAAATTTATTTAAAACTCATATATTTTAAAATTATTTAATTTTTATATAAAAAATTAAATTTCAATTAGATAGATGTGGATTAATATATACAAATAATTTATTAATAATTTTTTATTTTTTATTTCTTTTTATTTTTACTCTTTATTTTTTTCCTTTAAATTTTTCATCAACAAAAAATAACCTAAAAATTAATAAACTTCAAAAAATTTAATAAAATTGACAAGTATAAAACGGTGTCTTCATGATTTCCTATACACTGTCACTTAAGAATTTTTAAAAAATTCATTAACTTATCTATTTAACAGTTTATTTATTTAATAAACTAATCCAATTGGATCAAAAAATTTCCTATGTAAATAAGATTATTAATTTATTGAGCATTTATCTATTAAGGTTTCGTTTATATTTATTTGAAGATTTATTTTTATTTCTTATTTAATTTATAAATAATAAAAATTTGAAAATGTTTAATTTTTAATTAATTTTTATTTTATTTGATTTTTTTCCCATACTTAGATGATAGACTAAATAATACAATTTTGACTAATTATGGATCTTGAAATATTAAAATAAATTATGAGAAAAAGACAACAATATAAATAAAAAAAATGGTAGAAGAGGAAAAATGGTAGACAACAATTTTGACCTTATCTCACTGTGTTTTGCTTACTTCTTTTTAAATAAACTATGAAAAGATTAAAAATGTATAAATATTTATATAATCTTTCTTATATAGAATTTTCTTTTATACTTTTCATGTAATGAGAACATATATATATTTTTTATATTTTATAATTTTTACCTTTTGGTTTTATATTATTTTTCAACTTTTTCATGATGCCAATCAACCCTTAAACCAATGATACTTTGGTTAACCCAAATATTCAAAGATATCAATTTATTATTAGAAACTGCAATTGTATATCAAAATATTTGATATACATTCAAATAATACGAATAAGTTAACAAGGATGCGAATCAGTAATTAAAGGCAGGTTTGAAGACACAATTGATAACCTGGCTTGGGTTTCAGTTTCAATTTTGAATAATTGAGAGGCCTTGTTTGAGCATTGTCTCCTGACTCTACATTTTCATCCTCCAGGGATTTTCATTTTCATTTTGCTGGTGAGAGCTCTCTTCACATTTCATTGCTGAAATCTTTCATTTCCTTGTTTCCTTTCTCACATCATCAGCCTTAACATCTCTGCTTCTGTTCTTCAAGTTGAATATTCCAATAGCATCCATATGTTTTTCTTCTCGATTCCCCTCCAAAGCCCTTTGTCACATCGTTTGCAACTCTCTCCACCCTCGTACTCATTCTGACCACCACTACTCATTTTCAGTCTCATTTTGCCCATGTCTATGTCCCTCTGCTCATTTGCTTGCTTTCCTTGATTTCTGCTTTTGCGATACTGATTCCCGTAGCTAGCTGCCTGTTGTTAGTTTACTGCTGCTGTTTTTTTGTTTTCTGTTTTCTGTCATCGATCTGATCTGTGTTCCAAAAGGGAAGAAAGGAGTAGCAAGTAGAAAATGGTAGAAATTATTGTTTCGGTTGCAGCAAAAGTTTCGGAGTACCTGGTTGATCCAGTTGTACGTCAGCTGGGTTATCTGTTTAACTACCGTACCAACATTGAGGATCTCTCTCAAAAGGTTGAGACGCTGAGGGATGCCAGAGCTAGGCAGCAGCACTCTGTGGATGAAGCTATTGGGAATGGACATATAATCGAAGATGATGTTTGCAAGTGGATGAAACGTGCTGGTGGGTTCATACAAAATGCTTGCAAATTCCTTGAAGATGAGAAGGAGGCGCGGAAGAGTTGTTTCAATGGGTTGTGTCCTAATTTGAAGTCCCGGTACCAGCTAAGCAGGGAAGCAAGGAAGAAGGCAGGGGTTGCTGTTGAAATCCATGGAGCTGGCCAATTTGAGAGGGTATCATATCGTGCCCCTCTGCAAGAGATAAGATCTGCACCTTCCGAAGCTTTAGAATCAAGAATGTTGACTTTGAATGAAGTCATGGAGGCCTTAAGGGATGCCAATCTCAACAGGATCGGGGTATGGGGATGGGTGGTGTCGGGAAGTCCACGCTGGTGAAACGAGTGGCTGAACAAGCCGAACAAGAGGAGTTATTCCACAAGGTGGTCACGGCATCTGTGTTCCAGACTCCAGACTACAAAGAAATTCAACAACAAATTGCAGAAAAACTAGGTATGAAATTTGAGGAAGTGAGTGAACAAGGACGAGCATGTCGATTACATCAGAGGATCAAGCAAGAGGATACCATCCTCATCATCTTGGATGATCTTTGGGCCGAACTTGAGTTGGAGAAAGTAGGAATTCCTTCGCCAGATGATCACAAGGGATGCAAATTAGTGCTAACTTCTAGAAATAAACAGGTCTTGTCAAATGAGATGAGTACTCAAAAAGATTTTCCAGTTCGACATTTGCAAGAAGATGAAACATGGATTTTATTTAAGAACACAGCTGGCGATTCCATTGAAAATCCAGAGTTGCAACCTATAGCTGTTGATGTAGCAAAAGAATGCGCGGGTTTGCCGATTGCAATAGTAACTGTGGCAAAGGCATTGAAAAACAAGAATGTGTCTATTTGGAAGGATGCCCTGCAACAACTGAAATCGCAAACCTCGACAAACATAACAGGAATGGAGACAAAGGTATACTCAAGTCTAAAGTTGAGCTACGAACACTTGGAGGGAGATGAAATGAAGTCATTGTGCTTGCTTTGTGGCCTATTTTCTAGTAATATCCATATTAGGGACTTGTTGAAATATGGTGTGGGTCTGCGATTATTTCAAGGAACTAATACATTGGAAGAGGCGAAAAATAGAATAGATACATTGGTTGACAACCTCAAATCCTCAAATTTTTTACTAGAAACTCGCCATAATGCATTTTTTAGAATGCATGATCTTGTTCGGAGTACTGCCAGAAAAATTGCATCCGATCAACATCATGTGTTTACACTCCAGAATACTACTGTAAGAGTGGAAGGATGGCCAAGGATAGATGAACTCCAGAAGGTCACTTGGGTATGTCTGGATTACTGTGATATTCATGAACTTCCAGAAGGGCTGGTATGTCCAAAACTTGAATTTTTTGAATGTTTTCTAAAGACAAAATCGGCAGTGAAAATCCCAAACACATTTTTTGAAGGGATGAAACAACTCAAAGTATTAGATTTAACTAGAATGCAACTTCCATCGCTGCCCTTATCACTTCAGTGCCTTGCAAATCTTCGAACATTGTGTTTGGATGGATGCAAGTTGGGAGACATTGTTATAATTGCAGAGCTAAAGAAATTAGAAATTCTTAGCCTTATGGATTCTGATATCGAACAGTTGCCCAGAGAAATAGCACAGTTGACTCATCTAAGGCTGTTAGATTTGAGCGGTTCTTCGAAACTAAAAGTAATTCCATCAGATGTCATATCAAGCTTGTCCCAATTAGAGGATTTGTGTATGGAAAATAGCTTTACTCAATGGGAGGGGGAAGGAAAGAGTAATGTTTGCCTTGCTGAGTTGAAACATTTGTCTCATTTAACCGCTTTGGACATACAAATACCAGACGCCAAGTTGCTGCCAAAAGACATGGTCTTTGATAACTTGATGAGATATAGAATATTTGTAGGTGATATCTGGAGCTGGAGAGAAATTTTTGAAACTAATAAAACATTGAAGCTCAACAAGTTTGATACAAGCCTCCATCTGGTGCATGGTATCATCAAGTTGTTGAAGAGAACCGAAGATCTACACTTGCGTGAATTGTGTGGTGGTACTAATGTTCTTTCCAAATTAGATGGGGAGGGTTTTTTAAAATTAAAGCATCTCAATGTCGAAAGCAGTCCAGAGATTCAATATATTGTGAACTCGATGGATCTGACTTCATCACATGGTGCCCTTCCTGTTATGGAGACGTTGTCTCTCAATCAGCTGATTAACTTGCAAGAAGTATGTCGTGGCCAATTTCCAGCAGGGTCCTTTGGTTGCTTGAGAAAAGTGGAAGTGAAAGATTGCGATGGCTTGAAATTTCTCTTCTCGTTGTCTGTGGCTAGATGCCTTTCCCGACTTGTAGAAATAAAAGTAATTAGATGCAAGAGTATGGTTGAGATGGTTTCCCAAGAAAGGAAAGAAATAAGAGAAGATGCTGTTAATGTGCCTCTGTTCCCTGAATTGAGATACTTGACGTTAGAAGACTTACCCAACCCGGTGCTTTCGAAGCCTGCAAGCACAATTGTTGGTCCTAGTACACCACCTCTCAACCAACCGGTATGTCAAACCTTGATAATCCTTTCTATCTAGTCAATGCTTTTTTAATCACTTCAATTCAAATACTTGGAGACTAGCCCCTCATTAATTGATTTGAGTCAGCAAGAATCCCCTCATTTAAATCGATCCCAAAACCCATCTGATGAGAGTTTACCAGCAAAGATAAAACGTCACCAATCAAAACAGAGCATTGACTGAATACAATTAATAGACTGGTTTTTTAATTTGACAAACATATTATCATCATGCTTTTATTTTCACTCTATGTTAATATCTGTAATACATCTATGTTGTATTCAACGCTCTCAGAGGTTCTCATGTTACAGGAGATAAGAGATGGCCAACTTCTGCTTTCCTTGGGCGGCAACCTCCGGTCTCTCAAGTTGAAGAATTGCATGTCACTATTGAAGCTATTCCCACCCAGTTTGTTACAGAATTTGGAGGAACTAATAGTGGAAAACTTTGGTCAGCTGGACCTCGTATTTGATCTTGAAGGGCCAAATGTTGATGATGGGCATGTTGGGCTCCTCACTAAATTAGGAGTACTGAAGTTGACTGGTCTACCCAAGTTGAGGCATATATGCAACTTTGGCAGCTCCAGAAATCATTTCCCTTCTTCCATGGCTTCTGCTCCTGTAGGCAATATCATATTCCCTAAATTAAGCAAACTTTTGCTGGAATCTTTGCCCAACCTGACAAGCTTCGTCTCCCCTGGATATAATTCCCTCCAAAGGCTTCACTATGCAGACCTTGATACCCCCTTCCCGGTGCTCTTTGATGAAAGGGTCAGTTTATCTCTCTGAATCCTTCTCTTTAATTCTTATGATTTTAATTTTCCTTTTAACATTATTATCAATCAAATTATTGGAGGAAAATAAAGAAAATTTAGATTGAGCTGGTTCTTGTTTCTCTCTCTTTTTTTTTCCACCTAAATTTAACTTAACTATTAATAATAGAGTTTAATATAATTAAATGTTTAATTTATTTGTTTTTATACAGGTTTGAATGTTGGACGTAGAATGTAGTTTGTATATATTAAAATATTTATGAAATTAATTATGATATTTCTTCTAACTCTAATTTGAAAAAATTATATTCAAATATCCTAAAATATTTGAATTATTAATATTATAAAAGTTTATAATAATTAATTTACTATGATTATTATGAACATTTGTATTGGAATAATAAAAATGATTTCTAATTATACTTGATTAGTAAAAAAATGTTAGAAATTTTCTAAGTTAACACTTCTATACAGTGTACATATCTTTGGATAATGGGTTTATAATTGAAGTATATGTTGATTATTGAAATCAATTCATTAACTTTTATATTTTTAATTTGGGAAAGAATATCAAATTCTATTTTTTGAATTACAAAACTCATTGAATTATTTACTCTAATGAATATTAGATGAATGTGAATAACGTTTGGGTTTTTTTAATTAAAAAATTATATTAGAATTAGTGGTGGTTTATTTTTATTTTGTTGTGTGATAAGTGTATAGAATTTTAGTTGATTTAGAATTTCATGGATTTATTTTTTATTAATTTATTATCTAGATAATGGAATTTTTTATAGACAAATAAAAAGTATTTAAGTCATATTTTTTTATGATAATTTTTTGTAATTTATAATGAATTCATTCTCATCCAAATTACACGGTGGTGGTTTAATTTTTTTTAAGACAATTAGATAAGAATCAATCAAAATATTTAAGGCTTAAAGTAATTTGCTTTAACAATTAAATAAAAAATTGGAGAAAAAAAAAACCAAACAAACGAGTCTTTTGGAACATTTCAAATGTATAATGGTTGTATTAAAATGAATTCCACGAGAACTCTGCTATTTCTTGACTGATTTTTTCCTTACAAATTCTTATAGTTTTAGACGATGAAATTCAACTTGTTTAAGCATGTACATTTTCCTCCACCCTTCTTTAAGATGCAGTTTATTGTGTTTTTCTTTTGAGGTCCCTAATTCTAGCTGGTTCTAGACATGGATAATTTCCTTTTTTCAGTTCGTCAAAATATATAAATAACAAAATGGTGGGATGAACTCTGCAGGTTGTATTTCCTAGCTTGAAGTTCTTAATCATCTCGGGACTGGATAATGTGAAAAAAATATGGCCCAACCAAATTCCTCAAGATTCCTTCTCCAAACTAGAAGTGGTGAAGGTAGCATCATGTGGAGAATTGTTGAATATTTTTCCATCTTGTGTACTGAAAAGGTCACAGAGTCTACGGCTTATTGAGGTAGTGGATTGTAGTTTATTAGAAGAGGTTTTTGATGTGGAAGGGACAAATGTGAATGTAAATGTGAAGGAAGGTGTAACTGTCACCCAGTTGAGTCATTTGATTCTACGATCGCTGCCAAAAGTTGAGAAGATATGGAATAAGGATCCCCATGGAATTCTCAATTTTCAAAACTTAAAATCAATATTTATTGTTAAATGTCAGAGTCTGAAAAACCTTTTTCCAGCATCTGTAGTCAAAGATCTTGTGCAACTTGAGAAACTGGAGTTGCGTTCTTGTGGGATAGAGGAAATTGTTGCAAAGGACAATGAAGTCGAGACAACAGCTAAGTTTGTATTCCCTAAAGTAACCTTTCTCAAACTCTTCCATCTACATCAACTCAGGAGTTTCTACCCAGGGGCACATACTTCACAGTGGCCATTGTTGAAACAACTGATAGTGCGTGCGTGTGATAAAGTCAATATATTTGCATCCGAAACTCCAACATTCCAACGAAGACATCACGAGGGAAGTTTTGATATGCCGATTCTCCAGCCCCTTTTCTTGCTCCAACAGGTAAGGTCCTAAACCTTTATGGATTTGGTTCACCTCATCAAGTTTCATAATTGCCAAGTTTTGATAAATCGTACATTAAATTCTCATGTTATTGTGGCACTCGTAATTAGTTTGCTCAGCGGACAATGCATTGGATTCCCCCCTTGCCACTATTATTTCAACTTTGTAAACCTCCAGATATGTTTATAAAATCTGTCCAATCAGATATTATTTTAGCTCATTAATTTTTCTAGATATCCCTTCACAGAACCTAGCGATTGAATTTGAATTTATCTGATGCAGAGACCAAAACTATATGCTGGAAACACGGTTGTTGGCCCCCACTTGATCCAGAAGTTCCTTTAGAGAGGACCCTAATTCCAAGATTCACAGTTGAACCTTTTTAAGTCAAAATTTGACCTAATCTGGTTATGAAATTTGTTACACACTGTTACCTGTTTGTCACATGTTGTTAGAAGTAGTTAGATAGAGAGAGGGTTATTTAAGTTGTAAACTCTGTTTTCTCGTTAACAAGAAATGCCCATTTTATTGATTCTGATACAAACCAATATTGCAATTTATAGTAAATTTTATTGGTGTCCAAAAATTATTTAATTTGTAAAACTATCAATATAACCAGCCAACTTTTCAAATGCCAAATGATCCTAATTAGGCATTGAGAGGTTGCTGTCCAGTGCATCTTCTCTAAACAGCATAAAATATTATTATATTAATTTTTCCATGTTCATTGCTTGGATTAGAGAAATAAAACAGCATTACTTCTTTGTAGATATGCATATCTTATTTATATGCTAGTTATAACTGACAGAACAAATTCGTTTTATTCGAACCATTTCCCAGGTTGCATTCCCTTACTTGGAGGAATTAATATTGGATGACAACGGGAATACCGAAATATGGCAAGAGCAATTTCCAATGGATTCCTTTCCTAGACTAAGATGTCTGGATGTATGTGGATATGGAGATATTTTGGTTGTGATTCCTTCCTTTATGCTTCAAAGATTACATAATCTGGAAAAACTTGATGTGAGAAGATGTAGTTCAGTCAAAGAGATATTCCAACTTGAAGGACTTGACGAAGAAAATCAAGCCCAGAGGCTTGGACGGTTAAGAGAAATAATGTTGGGTAGTCTTCCTGCGTTGACGCATTTGTGGAAGGAAAACTCCAAATCAGGCCTTGATTTGCAAAGTCTAGAGAGTCTTGAGTGTGGAGTTGTGACAGTTTGATAAGTTTGGTGCCATGCTCAGTATCTTTCCAAAATCTGGATACTCTAGATGTGTGGTCTTGTAGCAGTCTGAGAAGTTTGATATCACCCTCGGTAGCTAAAAGTCTGGTAAAACTCAGAAAGCTCAAAATGGGTGGATCGCATATGATGGAAGAAGTAGTTGCCAATGAAGGAGGGGAAGCAGTCGATGAGATTGCTTTCTACAAATTACAACACATGGTACTTCTATGTTTGCCAAACCTCACAAGCTTCAATTCTGGGGGCTATATATTCTCATTCCCATCCTTGGAGCATATGGTTGTGGAAGAATGCCCCAAGATGAAAATTTTCTCTCCAAGCCTCGTAACTACACCAAAGCTAGAAAGAGTAGAAGTGGCAGATGATGAGTGGCACTGGCATAATGATCTAAATACCACAATCCATTATTTGTTTAAAAAGACACATGGTATGTATTGATTCCCCAATCTTAGTTGCAAAGGATGATTTAATATTTTCTTTACTTGCTATGAATGATTACAGTGCGACTATTAGAGAGATCATCAAATATGAAAGAATTTTACCTTTCAGTGTCTTCAGATTTCTCATACCTATCCTGGATTTTCTGTTTGTTTTTCTATATTTAAATGATATATCGATCCCCTATTAAGTTGCCATGCTCCTTGCCAGCCAGTGCTATTGCTCTTGCAACTTATTTTATGTGCAATCAAGCTAGGGTGTTGTATCATTTTTTTTAGTATTATATTAAGTTATTGTGATACAAGTATTTTCATGATGCAAGACTTTTATTAGATTCCTCAAGTGCAATTTATGCTTGACATGTTGTTATACCAATTAGCAACCATTAAAATGAAAGCTTGTGACTATTTTTTGAAATATTATCCTATAATCAAAGGAAATGATATTGTCAAATGTTCTTTTATTCTATTTTGAAAAAAAAAAAAAACAAAGTAGTTTCGAAAACCTCTCTTGAAACCACAAAACCATTAACTAGTAATTGGGTTCTACAATTTGTGTATAGAGTGAAAAACTAGGTGAGGATCGGTCACCTATTGCTAGGATCTTTTGTTACCTTTCAAATGTTAGATGCTTTGTGATCTTTTGATGCTGAGATGAGTGAATTTCCCTGATTTGAGGATGCCATCCGACCTTTTAAATGGCAAGATGTACGATTTCCATATGCCAAAGGTTGTCTTATCTTCCCATCCTAAGATATATTGATTGCTTAATAGTATGATGTTAATTCCCGATGTCATGTAGTAAGGAGGCCAAGATAATTGTGGACTTGGATTGGCCAAACTCTATTGCTAATACTAATTGTTTTGAGATAATTCTTATTCAGTTAAGTTATTATCATGTTGAATTGATTATTTTGTTAATTATAGACTATTAAACTTAAATTCTTATTTTCTAATTCGATCAAATATAATATATGATATATGATATATACCATTTGCAGTCACTAGTAATTTTAATATGTTTATTTAACTTTTTTAAACGCCCATAATGATTTATTTACGTTTTTTTTTTTAGGTAATGTTGAGGTTGAGATTGTGGAATTAGGAGTTGGTTCAACATTATGATTGCGCCATTTTTGGTTCTTCGGAATGTTATCGTGACTGAATTTCTAACCATGCTAATGCAGTATGTATCACTCTATCTCAATCTATTTGGTTATATTTTAGGTTTATATAGTTGGATGGTATAATATTTACACTACAACAAATTTTACATTTTGCTACCATAATTTTATGCATAAATAAATTTTTATGGAAAAAAATATGATTTTTTTAATTTTTTTTATGATAAAAAAGATTTTTTTAAAGATGAAATTTGTACTTATGAAAAAAAATATTATATTTAACCACATCATATATCCATGACAAATGATTTTTCATAAGTTTTTGACATGAATTTTGTCTTGAATTATACCATATTAAAATTAAGCCTAATTTAAGTTACTTTAATATTAATTTCACACAAATTAATTAGAAAAAATGGTCTTAAGCATCTCAGGTGGCAAATATATTTTTCACATGTCATGTGATTTTAGAAAAATCAATAATTATTTTTTGGATTTAATCAAGCATTTTTTTTTAATATATATACACATATATCATTTAATGTTAAACATTGTAAACTCAAATCTACTTTTATTCCTTGAATTTTTTCTCTGCAACCAAACAGAGGTGTTTTCCCAAGAAACCTAGCGCTTCTACACACATGGCGGTGGTGAAATCAGAGAGAGAAGAGTCACAGATGTTGATGGAGTTGGGTTGTCGGTGCTCTCCTCGTAGCCCTTTTACTATGGCAATGAATCCAATGATTTCGCTCTTCGATCACAGCAACAAACCCTGCCACCATGTGAAGGTATTTTCTTTTACCGTTTGTTTGGTTTCTAAGAAAATCGAGCAAAAGAAAAGAAAAGTGAAAGTGAGGTGATTAGTCTCAGATGAGAAGAGGGTTCCTTTTTCATTTCCTACATTTTCTCATTAACCCATTACATGGTTTGATTTGAAATTTTGTGCATTTTGGTATTTGAGTTTTGAATTTTCTCAATCAAAGAACTAGTTTTGTTTATTAAATTTTCTCGAAAAGATGAACTCCAACTTGAGAGTTGAACCTAAATAAGAATCAATTTTTTAATTGTTGAAAGGATTGAAATTTTATAACTAATTATTATTTTATTATAATTAGTTTTGCAATTAATTATGTTTTTATTATAATTGGTTTAGATTATTGAACGATTTTGTCATAATTATGAGCATGGAGTTACTCCATTGAGCTTGCTTTCATTGGTCTGAATGACAAATTAGACTTGAAATTGATGCAACTATTTGTGTTCAGCTTCTCATTATATACTTGCCTTCGACATTTTGCCCAAATATTTCAAATAAATGTCAAGTTTTTTTTTTTGTTTTTGAATGAATATTCAACTTTGAAAGAATTGACTATTGAGTGTGTTAACCCTAGTTTTTTAGATTTCTATTGTTAGATATTAAGTCCTCAATGAAGCCAGTACTGATTGTACTTATCATAAATTTTGGACAAGTTTTTTTCTTTTTATTAATTATTATTTTCTGACTTTTAGCTATAGGCTTTGCCTAAGTTAAGCCGCTTGTCTCTCTTTTAATTTAATATCCTTATGGGATTCCTTTCATCTCAACGTCATTGTAGGGAGTAAGGGGATATTTTCTGTGGTCAGTGTATTCAAGGTATGATTAATTGAGTCATTAACATTTCTTTTTCTTTTTCCTATTGATTATTGATGGCTTATGGTCTCAAGTTTTATATATCATGGGTGACTTTATTTATTTTTTCAATTAAACATAGGGATATACACTGGTAAATCCAGTGATATATGAGATTAATGATTTGAATTCAAGAGTTCCATTTGCTCACCGTGTGGGACTTCTGTCAGATGAACTCTATAAGGTAATTTGAGCCTCTTTCATAACCCCCTTCTCAGGTTTCTTAATGAAATATGTATATATATAATGTTTTATCCCTGGTTAGTCTTCGCTGTTTGATGCGTAAGCCCCACCAATAGAAGAACTTTCTGGAGCCATGTAGCGAGGTGTTTCTCCAATTGCTTTGGTGGAATGGTGAGTTTGATTACTTGGATTAATGATTGATTTTGGGGGAGAGAGAAAAAAAAAGCCGTTAGAGAATCCATTTTTAAATAAGCTAAATCTGAATTCATTTGTACATTATTCTTCAACTCTGCCTTCATTTTCATATATATATATTTTTTTTGGCAGAAATTGTTAGTGGAATTGTGTCCAATGTGGCCTCTGCCCTTGTGAAATGGCTTATGGTCATTGAAGTCTACCACCAATATAGGTACATATCATTTACTGATCTCACATTTAGCTTTCTCCCTCTTCTTCTTGTGGTTATTTATACCTTATAGGCTGGACATTGCTCTTTGCAATTTTGTGGTTAATGGGTTTGATGGGATTTAATTTTTCAAAAATTTCTAGCTGTTCCATGATGAATTTTGAGCCTGGATATACCATGGAAACCATGTTTGATGGTAGTAAGCTCAGAGTCGAACCATACTTTCTAGAGGTATCCCCAAGTGGTGAGCTTCTAGTTTTGTACTTTGAAAACAGTAATATGTACAAGATCTCATCCCCACTCACTTGATGTAAGCTACTTTTAATATAATGGTTAGGAATTATTATTAATTGAGTGTGTCTATTTGAGTTCTATTATTAATTATCTAAGTTCCATCTTCCTAGAAATTGTATTCTTTACTTGGTTTTAATAAGTTTGCCTTAACGCCCAGTTCAAGTTCCATGGTAGCAAGGCTTATGTTTTATATGGTTCAGGCAAAAAAGGTCGAGTCAGATTATATGTTATTGATTATGGTTCTACATCCTTAGTTTCTTAGTTGTTTTGGTACAGTTCTACCTATTTTGCATATTAAAGTTGATTGATGAACTGCAGATGGTAGACCCAAGCTGGTTGTTGGCTTGCCTGAAGGGTAATCTAGGCATGTAGATGGGAAACTAAGAGAAGCAAGGATGAACCATCCAAAAGGGCTTACAGTGGATGAGAAAAGAAATATTTACATTATAGACACTATGAATATGGCTATCAGGAAAATCAGTACTGATGCAAGTAAACTTAGGTATGTAAGGCATTCCTTCAATTAATGAACACAACTATCTTCTCAATCAATCATCCATGATACTCATTTTTAATTAAGATATCACCTCTTTTCGTCAATTAGAAATCTAATAACCTTGACTTTCATAACATTATTTACCTTCTTTTTTTCACATGCCCTGTCTCTCTCTATATATATGGCGCTGTCTATTTGTGTCATAGATGGACTAAGTCATCAAATTGGTATTGAACCCAAGGATTTTATTTATGCAGGGGTTACAACATTGCTAGAGGAAAGTGGGGGCGAGGAGAAGGTCATGTTGATGGTCCAATTCAAGATACAAAGGTCTCAAATGATTTTGACAAAGTTTACATTGGAAGTAGCTGCTCTCTTATGGTTATAGACAAAGTTCTCAAATGAAAACAAATACCATAGTTTGTCTATACAGAGTTTTTATTGTTCAGAAAGTTATTGTGAGCAAGAAAATGTTTCTATCAACCATTTCATTTGAAATGTTAATATTGAATTTATTCGAAAAGATATTTAAAATTGAAGCAAGGGAAATGAATTAAAGATGAAACATGTGAGATGCATAAGAATAATTTTTTGCAGTAAAACATATTTCACCATCAATTTTATTGTGGTAAAAGGGTAATTTTTCACTATGATTTTTTTTTTTTTTATATAGCAAAAAATTGACCTTGGACCATGATTATTTTCATAAATAAAAAATGATATGTTGCTATAAACTTGTTTTATGGCAAAGAAATGACATGTTGCTACAAATTTTCTTTTGTGGTGAAAAGTGCCATGTTGCCACAAATTTTGTTGTAGAAAAATTATTTATTATTGCTATAAAATTAAGTTTTATGGTTAAAAATAATTGCTCATAGATTTATAGCAACAAACTTGCAACAATAATTTTTTATAGAAAAAAATATTCTATTACAAAAAATTCTCTTTTAACCATAAATTAATTTATGGAAAAACCCCTTATTTGTTGTAGTGTTCCTACACTATTCATAGTTGTTGAAATTCCTTCATAATTGTGGATGGTTACTATTTGAGTCACATTATGAATCTCCACTTGGATCATGGTGTAAATCTCTATTTGTGGATTTATCATTGCTTATATTTGGTTGGGCTTGAAGCAATCGGGCTTGAGGCATGAAAAGGGCATCAAATTAAAGCATAAATTTAAGGTTCTACAAGACTCATCATATGAGGACCATCAAATTTGAGATTAAGAGCTATGAGTACTAGCAACAAAACTGCTATAGGTTAAAAATATTTTTGTCAAAATCAATCCCAAACCCTAAATAAGTATAAACCCCAAGAATTATAGAAGTTAGAATCCATACCTTGCATGGAGTTCAAATTTTGTTTAATGTGTTTTTGCTTAGACTCTACAAGCTAGAGTCATCAACTATGAAATAGACAAATTGTGAAATTTATATTCAATATTGCTTATGATATCTTCAGACTTGATAGTGATACTAACATATTAAATTTAAACTACTTAGATTTTTAACAATTCAGTTATATTTAAATTTTTTACTCACAAGATGAGGAGATAGGGTAAAAGAATAATAGTATGTATATTTGATGATATTAATGGAATAGTAATAATTTGCAAATAGAGCTTGTCAAATGAAAACTATATGTCAGGAAGAATTGAATTCTATTCATATATGAGACTGTAAATTGTAAAATAATTCAAAAATTATTTGATACATTAGAGGATAAATTATAAAATAATTTTACATGGTTAACAAATGATATTTTGAATTGAAGATGTTTGTATGAAAAAAACAATTTAACACTCCCCTCAAATTTACAAGTTTTCTTCTAAATTGATATTGTGCTATACCTTATGGTATCTTGACTCCAACTATAAAGTCTCCAACCAAAATTTGTCACCAACTAAGAATTTGTCGGTTCAATAAACTACTAGGCAGCAAACAAGGATGGAACGTGAACATAGAGAAACATAGATTTGATCTAGCTACTACATTGAGACTATTGCTTGGCATTAAAGACATGACCATATGTAGAAGAGAAAAGAAAAAGAAAAAGAAAAGACACATGACTTTGGCACCCTCTATGGGGAAGATGCAACCATGTCAGAAAGATTGGAGCAAAAAGAAAGGTTTATAAGGGAGGACCATGCTTTAAGAGAGTACTTTCATCAAATCATGGAGTGTATGGAACAACAAAGAGTGCATTTTGATCAATAGTTAAACAATTAATGCAACAAAATGAAGATTTGATGAAGGATAACGGGGAGATGAAGGCTTGATTAAAGATAAGGCATTCTCAATCCACAAGTTGAAAGCATTAGATAAATGTAAGTTTTTCTCTCTCTCTCTTAAGGATGAGTAGTTCAATTTTTAAGTTATAGGGTCCCTTATACTATTGACGTTGCATTTATTATTCTCTCTCTTTTGAAATAGCTACATTTTGAAGTTAGCTAATGGGGCAAGCCAGGGTAGGAGGTTACATATATGGTATTGTGAGTAGATAGGACTTTTAAGTAAGGGGATCTACCTTTAACAATTGAAGCCTTCAAAATGGCTTATAAAAATCTCATTTCGCGTCCTTATCTCTTATGGTTGATACACTCTTAATTGCGGGCCTTAGTGTGAAAAGATCCATATGAACACTTCACAACTAAAACAAAGGCAAATATATATAGACTTAAAAGATATGAAATGACACTCAAATTTTTGTCCACCATACAAGTAAAAAGGATTAGTATCCCCCACCTTTAACATCAACCAATAATTTTTATATTTATATATTATTTAGAATGTATACTAAAATTTTAATAAAAGTATCTACAAATATAGAGATAGAACCGTAATCAAACAAAATTTTACATGTTTATAAACATAATGTTTCCCAGGGATGCCCATTGTTTGATTGATCCAATTCCGACTATTTTATAAACCAAAGCAATACAGCCACTTTAGTTAAACTTAAAAGAGGAAATTGATTGATTGGTTTTAGTTCCGACCAAACAAATGCATGCATGTAGGTAAAACTAGTGATCCATACATGCATGCATAATGAGTGGTCCATAACCATTAAAGGCTAGACTTATCTATAGAATGAGCCATCCATAACACCCAGAGACTAGACTTATCTAGATACAACGAGGTGCACATAAATGCAATCCATAGAATGAGTGATCCATAGCACCTAGAGGCTAGACTTATCTATAGAATGAGCCATCCATAACACCCACAGACTTGACTTATCTATATACATCAAGGTGCACATAAATGCAGTCCATAGAATGAATGAGTGATCCATAGCACTGAGAGGTTAGACTTATCTGTAGAACAAGGTACATAGGAACTCATTACGACTAGGTACATATAAATTATTTTATTTCATTTTTAGATGCATCTTTATTTTTAAAAATAGATACTTCCATATTAAAAATCAATTTTTTTTTATAAAAAAAAATAGATTTATCTTATATTCTTGAAAATCACTTTCAAATTTTAAATTTTGAAATAATAAAAAAAATTTATTTCTTAATTTTTTAATCAAATTTTAAAAATCATTACATTTTCAATATAAATCTTTAAAAAATGGATGCAAACGGATACTAATTTATCACTTTTATTCTTTTTTAATTTTAACATAATAATAATTGGATTACGTGACATTAAGCAATTGATAAGACTTATCTAAATATTTTATTAAATATAATTAATTAATAGATATTAATCACATCAACCCCACGTTTTCGTTGTAAGGTCAGCCACATGTATGAGGACACCCGTTCTACTCGGAACACACGCTTGGTTTAGTTTATTTTTGCTTCTAAATATTCACCGCTCAACCATACACTTCATTTTTGTTACTGCCAACATGAAAGATCCACCAATAATTCAAACTTAAATTCGGGGGGCCCAAAATTATTTTATCGCTTAGGACTGATATTGAAATCAATTAAAAGCGACTTTAATGCTTGAAAGCACATTCCTGCCAAAAAAGTACATATTTGATAA
Organism: Vitis riparia; assembly: GCF_004353265.1. Taxonomy (NCBI): domain Eukaryota; kingdom Viridiplantae; phylum Streptophyta; class Magnoliopsida; order Vitales; family Vitaceae; genus Vitis; species Vitis riparia. The sequence continues at coordinate 19,114,760 of NC_048444.1, forward strand.
ATTATTAAACATTGCTTTAAAATCTAAAGAATCACTTAAAAATAATTTTGAACAATTATTTAAGTGATAATTCTTTCAAAAATCATTTTATTTTATTTTATAATACACGATAAAAAATATTATCATAACAATTTTTTATTTATATTTAAATATTAAGGTGTAGTTTGAAAACTATTCCTGAAAACAATTTTTTTAATTCAAAAACACATATTTGATAAACTTTTGATAAAAAATAATTTTTTGAGAATTTCTTTAAAAATAAGTTGTTTTTTAGAATAGATTTTAGATATTTTTAATTGCTTTGTAGAATGCTCGTGGCAACAATTCATAATATTAAAAATATTTTTGAAAATCTTTGTATTATACGTTACTACATAGTACCTTCATAAACAAGATGGGAAAATTTCATTTTTCATATTTGAGTTTTGAAATATAATTTTATTTCTGAGAAAAATTTAGAACTATTTCTAAAAATCATTCTTAAAAATTATGGTAATGTTTGATAACTGTTTTTTTTAAAATAGTTTTAAAAAATGATTTTTGAAAACCATTTTCTAATGATTTATAGAATAAAAGTTTGTTTGGAACTATAAATGTTTTTATCTTGTTTTTAATATTTTTGAATATATTTTTAAAATAGAGCTTTATTTTTAATTATTTTATATATTTATATAATTATTTTTTAAAATAACTGTCAAAAAAATAAATGAAAACAACTAATACATCTTATTTATTTTTTATTCTTAAGTAAGCGGGTGACAGGCTGTCAATGGTTGGGATCAAGATAGTTTGAAAATGACATGACATGTGATTGTAAAGTTTCACCTCTTTCATCCCAGTTTTCAACTCAAAATTTATTGGTCTGATTTTTGGGAGAATATTGCATTACATCACCTTGGGCAAAAGGTCCTTCAAATATCCATTATTGATTACAAGATATAGTATATGTGTGGAATAGACAAAAACACCCCTTTAACTTCTACCCATTATTTTGTTTTTATACCCCTCTTTTTGTATGCCACTTTTATAAAATTCTCCCTTATTTAATTATTTTTTATTTTTAAATTATAAATAAACAAAAATTATATTAATGATTTAAAAACTATTTTAAAAAATACTTTTGAAAAAAAAAATATTAATTTAAATGAATAAAAATTATATTTTATATTTTAGCATAAAAATGTTTCTTAGCATAAAAAGTGTTTTTGAAATAAATAAATAAATAAATATTTTTCAAAATTTTGGAAACACTTTTAAAAAATTAAAAAAATCATTTATAATATTAAAAAAATCACTTATCATATTTTTAAAAAAAATATTTAATAAGTGATTCTTGTAAAAACACTTCTATAAAAACATTTCGAATTAAAATATTATCAAACACACTCTAATACACTTTTGGAAAACCAATAAAAAATATTTTTAATATTTGATTTTAACATAAAAAAAATGTAATAGAAAAATAAATACAATTAAAATTTATTAAAAACTAATATATTTTAGAATTATTTAATTTTTATATAAAAAGTTAAAATTCAATTACACATGTGTGAAATAATATATAAAAATAATTTATTATTTATTATTTATTCTTTATTCCTATTTTTACTCTTTATTTCTTTCCTTTAAAATTTTCACGAATAGAAAAAACCTAAAAATTAATAAACTTTAAAAAATTTAATAAAACCTAACAAGTATAAAATGGTGTCCTCATAATTTTCTATAGATTGTGTCACTTAAGGATTTCTAAAAAAATTTGTTAACTTATCTATTTACTAGTTTATTTATTTAATATGAAAATTACTTACAAAAAGTACAACAAACATTTATGATGTTTATGATAAGATAATAATTTTTCAGAGCAAAATAAAGTATATAATTATATCTTAGCTTAATTTGTCTAAGAAACTTCACTGGCAAAAAGCAAACAAGAAAACTTTTTTTTTTTTTTATTAAACTGAAGCGTCATTCCAGCAAGACAAAAAACTCTAGCATACAACCAGGCTGGAAACAGTAAAGCTTCCTTGTCATTGACCAAAACTAAAATAAAAAATAGAAAAAGAAAAGTAATTTAAAATAGGAGGTGACAGGCTTTCACTGGGTGGGACCATGATAGTTTGAAAGTGACCTGAAATTTTTTTATACATATATGCGATTGTAAAGTTTCTTCAAAGTTTATTACCTCTTTCATCCCAGTTTCTAGAGTTTTGGGGGCAAAATAGCCTTTTATCTTTTATGTAAAAAAAAATATAACCTTTACCCCTTTTATAAAACTTATGTTGTAATTAGTCCTTCACATATGAGCAATATTATAATTTTTTTTTATCAAAATTTAAATTGAAGCCTCAGTTGTCAATTGAGACTTTATTTTTTTAATTGAAATCTTAATTATCAATTAAGACTTTATTTTTTAACTAAAACCCTAATTGATAATTGAGGTTTCAGTTAAATTTTTTTATTTTAAAATTTAATTAAAAATATTAAATTGTAAATTATTATTAAAATTAAAAATATATATTTTTATAATAATAATTTATATATTTAAACTTAAATATCTAATATTACTTCAATAAAGATAAATTGATAAATATAATAACAAATAAATATTTTATTTATTGATAAATTAATAATCTTAAAATAATAAAGTTATATGAAATCTAAATAAGATATAAAATTATATAATTTATTATTTAAGATATTTAATTTATTGTATTTTTAAGATATTAATTTATTTGTATTTTGACAATTTTATCTTTATTAAAATAATAGTATATTCTTAAGTTTCCATATATAGATTTTTTTAATTATTTTAAAGCATATATTTATAGTTTAACGTGAGAAAAGACTGTTATTTGTACACACAATATATATGACTTGATGATACATTTTGAAATTAGTTAATGAAGTTAATTAGAAAAAATTTACTACAAAATGTAATTTTTAGTAGTTTCATCAAAGTCACAAAAATACCCATTAAACATTTATATAATGGAAAAAAATGGTCCTTCCTAATATTACATGTAATATAACTTAAATTAATAAATTATATAATTTTATATTTTATTTATATGTCATGTAATTTTATTATTTTAAGATTATTAATTAATTGATAAATAAAATATTTATTTATTATATTTATCAAATTATCTTTATTGAAGTAATATTAGATCTTTAAGTTTAAATATATAAAATTTTTATTATTAAAGTATATATTTTTTTAATTTCAATAATAATTTAAAATTTAATATTTTTAATTAAATTTTAAAGTAAAAAATAAAATAACTGAAGCCTCAATTGACATATCTTATTTAGATTTCATATAACTTTATTATTTTAATATTATTAATTTATTGATAAATAAAATATTTATTTATTATTATATTTATCAATTTATCTTTATTGAAGTAATATTAGATATTTAAGTTTAAATATATAATTTATTATTATTAAAAAACATATTTTTAATTTCAATAATAATGTACAATTTAATATTTTTAATTAAATTTTGAAAAAAAAAAATATGACATGACTTCTACGTGGCAAGGGGTTAGTTTAAACATAAGTTTTGTCAAGGGGCTAAAACTTAATTTTTTTTTTTACATAAAAGGGCTATTTAGCCCTAAAACTCCGGTTTCTAAGTCAAAATTTAGTGATATGCATTTTTTTCTCTCCAACAATATATGATGTCAGGATGATGTCATTTTCTCTCCAACAATGCCTATCGGATAGGACTCTCTCCCTCCCTCAATGTTCATAAACTAATACGGTTTTAAAAAACTAATAAAAAAAATACTATTTCCATATTTAATTTTACTATAAAAATATAATATAAAATTAAATATAATTAAAATTTATTTAAAACTCATATATTTTAAAATTATTTAATTTTTATATAAAAAATTAAATTTCAGTTAGATAGATGTGGATTAATATATACAAATAATTTATTAATAATTTTTTATTTTTTATTTCTTTTTAGTTTTACTCTTTATTTTTTTCCTTTAAATTTTTCATCAACAAAAAATAACCTAAAAATTAATAAACTTCAAAAAATTTAATAAAATTTGACAAGTATAAAACGGTGTCTTCATGATTTCCTATACACCGTCACTTAAGAATTTTTAAAAAATTCATTAACTTTTCTATTTAACAGTTTATTTATTTAATAAACTAATCCAATTGGATCAAAAAATTTCCTATTTAAATAAGATTATTAATTTATTGAGCATTTATCTATTAAGGTTTTGTTATATTTATTTGAAGATTTATTTTTCTTTCTTATTTAATTTATAAATAATAAAAATTTGAAAATGTTTAATTTTTAATTAATTTTTATTTTATTTGATTTTTTTCCCATACTTAGATGATGGACTAAATAATACAATTTTGACTAATTATGGATCTTGAAATATTAAAATAAATTATGAGAAAAAGACAACAATATAAAATAAAAAAAAATGGTAGAGGAGGAAAAATGGTAGACAACAATTTTGACCATATCTCACTGTGTTTTTGCTTACTTCTTTTTAAATAAACTATGAAAAGATTAAAAATGTATAAATATTTATATAATCTTTCTTATATAGAATTTTCTTTTATACTTTTCATGTAATGAGAACATATATTTTTTTTTTATATTTTATAATTTTTACCTTTTGGTTTTATATTATTTTTCAACTTAAAAATGTTTAATTTATATTTTTCAATTTTGATTTCTATTTTTACTCTAATCAGTAATTAATGGCAGGTTTTAAGACACGATTATTGACCTGGCTTGGGTTTCAGTTTCAATTTTGAATAATTGAGAGGCCTTGTTTGAGCATTGTCTCCTGACTCTACATTTTCATCCTCCAGGGATTTTCATTTTCATTTTGCTGGTGAGAGCTCTCTTCACATTTCATCGCTGAAATCTTTCATTTCCTTGTTTCCTTTCTCACATCATCAGCCTTAACATCTCTGCTTCTGTTCTTCAAGTTGAATCCAATAGCAGCCATATGCTTTTTCTCTCTATTCCCCTCCATAGCCCTTTGTCAGATCGTTTGCAACTCTCCCCACCCTCATACTCATTCTGATCTCCTCTGCTCATTTCTTTCTCATTTTGCTCATATGTCTATGTCGCTCTGCTCCTTTGCTTGCTAAACCTTTCAATTTCCTTGATTTCTGGTTTTTCAATTCTGATTCCTGTAGCTATCAGCCTGTTGTTAGTTTACTGCTTCTGTTCTTTTGGTTTTCTGTCATCGATCTGATCTGTGTTCCAAAAGAGAAGAAAGGAGTCGCGAGTAGAAAATGGTAGAAATTGTTTTTTCGGTTGTAGCAAAAGTTTCAGAGTACCTGGTAGATCCAGCTCTACGTCAGCTGGGTTATCTGTTTAACTACCATGCCAACATTGAGGACCTCTCTCGACAGGTTCAGAAGCTGAGGGATGTCAGGGCTAGGCTGCGGCACTCTGTGGATGAAGCTATTGGGAATGGACATATAATCGAAGATGATGTTCGCAAGTGGATGGAACGTGCTGATGGGTTCATAAACAATGCTGACAAATTCCTTGAATATGAGGAGGCGCGGGAGAGTTGTTTCAATGGGTTGTGTCCTAATTTGAAGTCCCGCTACCAGCTAAGTAGGGAAGCAACGAAGAAGCACTACTACAAAAATAGTTTATGGTGTCACTATTTACGGTGTCACTTTTAAAATAATGACACCATAGGATTTATAATTAATAAAGGTGACACATCATATAAAAAATCTTCAATTGAGGTAGTTAGATGATATTAAATTTATATTTATAGTGTCATTTTTTGGGAAGTGACATCATATAAAATAATTTTTTTTAAGTATTATAACTCATTTTTAGAATTAATAATGATGGATACTATATAAAAATCCCATTGTTTCCATATCTCACCCACAATCCAAAAAATCTCAATATATAAATCCTATATATAAAATCGTGATCTTCTTCAACCTTTTCTCTCACCCATAGTCAACACGCTCACAACCGACATTCTTCACTTTGTGGACTCCCAGGTAACCCAAAATCTCTTGGATCTATCATTTTTTTTTTCTTTTATTAATGTCATTATATTAATTGTTTCAACATCTTTGTATTATGGTTTTTGTGAATTGTGTATTCTTGAGTTGTAGGGAAGAAAAATTTAGGTTTAATCTTCTAGCATAGAAGAAAAAACTGTAGATTAATTGATTTTTTAATCTAAACCAAACACATGATCAAATCCTTAAAAAAAGTGAAAAACAGGAAAAAAAAACGAATGATTTTTAATATCTATTTGTGTGAGAATGACAGGTACATAATTTTTTTGAGATATACTATCACATAATCTTCATCCTTTCTAAAAAACGAGAGAGGAAAAAAAAATGATTTTTCTGTTTGTATCTAAGTGGGAATGAGATATAGAATTTCGTTGAGAGTATCCAACCCCAAAAGGACCAATTCGGGAAGGCATGTGTGGTATTGACAGGAGATGATAAGATGGAAATCATAACCATAGCCATGTTCGATCTCTCTATGTCTTTCTATCCTCTTCAATTAATTCATGGGCATAGATATTTTATTTAGTTTCTAAAATCCAATTAGCTAGATATTTTATTTGATTTTATTTTTATATTTAAGTAGTTGAGTTTTGGAAAGTTTTTATATTTTGTTAATAGAAATAGAAATTTTTATATTTTTTATTATTAGGAATTTCTATTTTGTTAAATTGTAAGTATCTATCTCAATAAGAGATTATTAATATTCACATGAAAGTGATGAAAGAGAGTAAATATTTTAATGCTCAATTATATTTTAATGTTTTTTTTTTACATAAGGGTTTATTTATGTTTTCAATTTTGAAGTTCCCTTTCCAAGTCCATCAACAAAAGTAGTGTCCAACCTTAAAATGGGCATGTGTGGTATTGACTGGAGATGATAAGATGGAAATCATAACCATAGCCATGTTCTCTGTGTGTCTTTCTATCCCCTTCAATTAATTCATGGGCATAGATATTTTATTTAGTTTTTATATTTAGTTTATTTATAGTTTATTTAGTTTCTAAAATCCAATTAGTTAGATATTTTATTTGATTTTGTTTTTATATTTAAGTAGTTGAGTTTTGGAAAGTTTTTATATTTTGTTAATAAAAATAGATATGAGGAAAAGGGTTTATATTTAGGTAGTGCTTGAGCCAAGGAAAATGATAGTCCACTATCTTGACCCTATGCATCACAAACCATGTAAGGACTCAAAGGATATCGTAAACATGTAAGTTCTTCCTATTATTTTTAAATAAAAAAAATACATTCACCTCAAACACATTTTTTTATTATTTATATATATTAAAACATATAACATTTACCTATTTTAAAAATGTACCCATTAAACTTACTTACATAGGACTCTTCGAATATCTGCAAAGAAAACATCTAAGAGGGAGTCATCTTAGCAACTAGTGCAAGTGACATCCAAAAATTTTTCTTTACACATTAGCTTATGCATTTGCACCATTTATATATGTGAGTACTAATGTTATTTTATAATTGATCGATTAGTGTCCAAGACAAGAAGGAGGGTTCGAATGTGGCTACTTTGTTATGAGATTCATTAAAGAGATAATTTTTTATCCTACAATTATTGCTTCAAAGGTATTACTTATTTAATTAATTGTACATAGTTTTAGGCTTCCAAATGTTATGCATTTTAATGTTATTTTCTTATTTGATTTCAGTTTTGTGATAAAAAAAAACATATTCTCAAGTAGAATTATATTTCCATTTATTCATCAGAAGAAGCGCCCTTCGATGAAATTAGAGGAGAATGGGCTACTTTTGTGCTACAACTAATCATGAATCATGTTAATGCATCATGATCACCATGTATGATGAGTCCCTTAGCTACTACATGAATTTTTCCATAGGTATTGTATAGTAATGCTTATTCTTTGAATAATGTTTCTATTTGAAAAAAAAAAAATAGTTCTTAGATTTGTTCATTTATGATAACATCGATCCATGTTTATTTTCTTCAATAAAAATCTCTAAAACTCATTAAATTTTGAAATGCAGGTATACACTCTTGGGATGGTGAAATGGAGAATAAAAAGAAAGAAGAAGGCAACAAGATTTTGGGTTTTTAAATGCAACTCTTATGTTATACGTTGTAGGACATAAACGTTACTTTAATTGCAACTGAGAAATTTAGATTTTTAGATGGGACTTTTATGTCATTTTATGGTTAGCCGATTTTATGCTTAGGAAATGGAGGTATACATATCTTGGGATCTTTAACATTTCTAAATCATGTTTTGGTATGTATTCACTCTTCTTTTTTAGTTTTAATGGGTTTGATATGTTGGACGTACTATCCTTTTGTGAACATTTGATATACAAATATTATTAGATGATCAATGTATTATGAGTTATTCCAGAAACATTACAGAAAAATGAGTTAAATATAATATGATTGTTATATTTATGGACAAAATATAAATAGGTTAATCTTATTAATTCATAAGCATTACAAAAATCAACAACTAAAACCAATCATATTTTCCACAATAATTTACAATGATGTGATACCATAACTTAAAGGTGATGCATTTAATGTGACATCATAACTCAAAGATGACGTATTTAATGTGACACCCTATCATCACTAGAAATATATGGTGTCACTTCCGAATGGGTCACCATTTATCTACTTTGGTGTCACTTCCAAATACGTCACCAATTGGTACCCTCTATGGTGTCAGTGGAGAAGGTGACGCTATGTTGTAGTGACACCCTATGTTTATGGTGACTCGTTATAAATGTCACCATATACCTTTCTCCTTGTAGTGAAGGCAGGGGTTTCTGTTCAAATCCTTGGAGATGTCCAATTTGAGAACGTATCATATCCTGCCCCTCTGAAAGGGATAAGGTCTGCACCTTCCGAAGCTTTAGAATCAAGAATGTTGACTTTGAATGAAGTCATGGAGGCCTTAAGGGATGCCGAGATCAACAAGATCGGGGTATGGGGGTTGGGCGGTGTCGGGAAGACCACGCTGGTGAAACAAGTGGCTGAACAAGCTGCTGAAGAGAAGTTGTTCGACAAGGTGGTCACGGCAGAAGTGTTAGAGACTCCGGACTTAAAAAAAATTCAAGGGGAACTTGCAGACTTTCTAGGTATGAAATTTGAGGAGGAGACTGAACGGGGAAGAGCAGCTCGACTATATCAGAGGATGAACGAGGAGAAGACCATCCTCATCATCTTGGATGATATTTGGGCGAAACTTGACTTGGAGAAAATAGGAATTCCTTCTCCAGATCACCACAAAGGATGCAAATTAGTGCTAACTTCTAGAAATGAACACATCTTGTCCAATGAGATGGATACTCAAAAGGATTTTCGAGTTCAACCTTTGCAAGAAGGTGAAACATGGATTTTATTTAAGAACACAGCTGGTTCCATTGAAAATCCAGAGTTGCAACCTATAGCTGTTGATGTAGCAAAAGAATGCGCGGGTTTGCCACTTGCAATAGTAACTGTGGCAACGGCATTGAAAGGCGAGAAGAGTGTGTCCATTTGGAGGATGCCCGGCTACAACTGAAATCGCAAACCTCGACTAACGTAACAGGACTGACAACAAATGTATACTCAAGTCTGAAGTTGAGCTACGAACACTTGAAGGGAGTTGAAGTGAAGTCATTTTTCTTGCTTTGTGGTTTAATTTCTCAAAATTATATTCATATATGGGACTTGTTGAAATATGGTGTGGGTCTGCGATTATTTCAAGGAACTAATACATTGGAAGAGGCGAAAAATAGAATAGATACATTGGTTGACAACCTCAAATCCTCAAACTTTTTACTAGAAACTGGCCATAATGCAGTTGTTAGAATGCATGATCTTGTTCGGAGTACTGCCAGAAAAATTGCATCCGATCAACATCATATGTTTACACTCCAGAATACTACTGTTAGAGTGGAAGGATGGCCAAGGATAGATGAACTCCAGAAGGTCACCTGGGTAAGTCTGCATGACTGTGATATTCGTGAACTTCCAGAAGGGCTGGTATGTCCAAAACTTGAACTTTTTGGATGTTATGATGTAAACACCAATTCGGCAGTGCAAATCCCAAACAATTTTTTTGAAGAGATGAAGCAACTCAAAGTATTAGATTTATCTCGAATGCAACTTCCATCGCTGCCCTTATCACTTCACTGCCTTACGAATCTTCGAACATTGTGTTTGGATGGATGTAAGGTGGGAGACATTGTTATGATTGCAAAGCTAAAGAAATTAGAAATTCTTAGCCTTACGGATTCTGATATGGAACAGTTGCCCAGAGAAATAGCACAGTTGACTCATCTAAGGCTGTTAGATTTAAGCGGTTCTTCGAAACTAAAAGTAATTCCATCAGATGTCATATCAAGCTTGTCCCAATTAGAGAATTTGTGTATGGCAAATAGCTTTACTCAATGGGAGGGGGAAGGAAAGAGTAATGCTTGCCTTGCTGAGTTGAAGCATTTGTCTCATTTAACCTCTTTGGACATACAAATACGAGATGCCAAGTTGTTGCCAAAAGACATAGTCTTTGATACCTTGGTGAGATATAGAATATTTGTAGGTGATGTATGGAGCTGGGGAGGAATTTTTGAAGCCAATAATACATTGAAGCTCAATAAGTTCGATACAAGCCTTCATCTGGTGGATGGTATCAACAAGTTGTTGAAGAGAATTGAAGATCTACACTTGCGTGAATTGTGTGGTGGTACTAATGTTCTTTCCAAATTAAATAGGGAGGGTTTTCTTAAATTAAAGCATCTTAATGTTGAAAGCAGTCCAGAGATTCAATATATTGTGACCTCGATGGATCTGACTTCATCACATGGTGCCTTTCCTGTTATGGAGACCTTGTCTCTCAATCAGTTGATTAACTTGCAAGAAGTATTCCATGGCCAATTTCCAGCAGGGTCCTTTGGTTGCTTGAGAAAAGTGGAAGTGGAAGATTGCGACGGCTTGAAATGTCTCTTCTCGTTGTTTGTGGCTAGAGGCCTGTCCCGACTTGAAGAAATAAAAGTAACTAGATGCAAGAGTATGTTTGGGATGGTTTCCCAAGAAAGGAAAGAAATAAGAGAAGATGCTGTTAATGTGCCTCTGTTCCCTGAATTGAGATACTTGACATTAGAGGACTTACCCAAGCTCAGTAATTTCTGCTTTGAGGAGAACCCGGTGCTTTCAAGGCCTGCAAGCACAATTGTTGGTCCTAGTACACCACCTCCCAACCAACCGGTATGTCAAACCTTGATAATCCTTTCTATGTAGTCAATGCTTTTTTAATCACTTCAATTCAAATACTTGAAGACTAGCTCCTCATTAATTGATTTGAGTCGGCAAGAATCCCCTCATTTAAATCGATCCCAAAACCCATCTGATGAGACTTTACCAGCAAAGATAAAACGTCACCGGTCAAAACAGAGCATTGACTGAATACAATTAATAGACTGGTTTTTTAATTTGACAAACATATTATCATCATGCTTTTATTTTCACTCTATGTTAATATCTGCAATTTTATGTGTACAATGCAATACTTCTATGTTGTATTCAGTTACAGAGGATAAGGGATGGCCAACTTCTGCTTTCCTTGGGCGGCAACCTCCGGTCTCTCAAGTTGAAGAATTGCATGTCACTATTGAAGCTATTCCCACCCAGTTTGTTACAGAATTTGGAAGAACTAATAGTGGAAAACTGTGGTCAGCTGGACCACGTATTTGATCTTGAAGGGCCAAATGTTGATGATGGGCATGTTGGGCTCCTCCCTAAATTAGAAGTACTGAAGTTGATTGGTCTACCCAAGTTGAGGCATATATGCAATTGTGGCAGCTCCAGAAATCATTTCCCTTCTTCCATGGCTTCTGCTCCTGTAGGCAATATCATATTCCCTAAATTATTCTATATTATACTGGAATTTTTGCCCAACCTCACAAGCTTCGTCTCCTCTGGATATCATTCCCTCCAAAGGCTTCACCATGCAGACCTTGATACCCCCTTCCCGGTGCTCTTTGATGAAAGGGTCAGTTTATCTCTCAGAATCCTTCTCTTTTTAATTCTTATGATTTTAATTTTCCTTTTAACATTGTTATCAATCAAATTATTAGAGGAAAATAAAGAAAATTTAGATTGAGCTGGTTCTTGTTTCTCTTTTTTTATTTTCATTTTTCACCTAAATTTAACTTAACGGTTAATAATAGAGTTTAATATAATTAAATGTTTAATTTATTTGTTTTTATTCAGGTTTGAATGATGGACGTTGAATGTAGTTTGTATATATTAAAATATTTATAAAATTAATTATGATATTTCTTCTTACTCTAATTTGAAAAAATAATATTCAAATATCCTAAAATATTTTAATTATTAAAATTATAAAAGTTTTATAATAATTAATTATATAATTATTATGAAAATTTGTATTGGAATAATAAAAATGATTTCTAATTATACTTTATTAGTAAAAGAATGTTAGAAAATTTTCTAAGTGAACACCTCTATACAGTGTACATATCTTTGGATAATGGGTTTAAAATTGAAATTAATTCATTAACTTTTATATTAATTTGGGAAAGAATACCAAATTCTATTTTTTGATTTACAAAATTCATTGAATTATTTACTCTAATGAATATTTAGATGAATGTGAATTATGTTTTGGGTTTTGTAATTAAGAAATATACATTAGAATTACTCTAATGAATTTGATGGATTTACTTTTTATTAATTTATTATCTAGATAAGGGAATTTTTTATCGACAAATAAAAAGTATTTAAGTCATATTTTTTTATGATAATTTTTTAATTTATAATGAATTCATTTTCATCCAAATTACACGAGATTGTGGTGGTTTAATTTTTTTTTAAGACAATTAGATAAGAATCAATCAAAATATTTAAGGCTTAAAGTAATTTGCTTTAACAATTAAAAAAGTAAAAATCGAACAAACGACTCTTTTGGAACATTTCAAATGTATGACAGTTATATGTATTAAAATGAATTCCACTGGAACTCTGCTATTTCTTGACTGATTTTTTCCTCCACCTTTCTTTAAGATGTAGTTTGTTGTGTTTTTCTTTTGAGGTCCTCAATTTTGGCTGGTTCTAGACATGGATTATTTTCTTTTTTTAGTTAGTCAAAATATATAAATAACAAAATGGTGGGATGAACTCTGCAGGTTGCATTTCCTAGCTTGGTCAGCTTAGAAATCTGGAGACTGGCTAATGTGAACAAAATATGGCCCAACCAAATTCCTCAAGATTCCTTCTCCAAACTAGAAAGGGTGACCGTAGCATCATGTAAAGAATTGTTGAATATTTTTCCATCTTGTATGCTGAAAAGGTTACAGAGTCTAGAGAGACTGTCCGTACATGCTTGTAGTTCATTAGAAGCGGTTTTTGATGTGGAAGGGACAAATGTGAATGTGAATGTGGATGTGGATGCATTCCCTAAAGTAACCTTTCTCGTTCTCAGCGATCTACCTCAACTCAGGAGTTTCTACCCAGGGGCACATACTACACAGTGGCCATTGTTGAAACAACTGCTAGTGCTGATGTGTCATAAACTCAATGTATATACATTCAAAACTCCAACATTCCAACAAAGACATCGTGAGGGAAATCTTGATATGCCCCTTTCCTTGCTCCCACATGTAAGTTTCCTAATTTTACGTTATCACGTTTCCTTAAATTTTACATTAAATAACTTGACCCATGAAAAGGTGGATGCAGAACCCAAAACTGATTATTGGCCCCTACTTGATCCACAACTTCCTTTAGAGAGCATCCTTGATTTCCATTTTTCCTCCTTGTATATCTCCATTAATTGAACTTTTTAGGTTAAAATTTGAACTAATTCTTTCTTCTGACAATAATTTTTATGAATAGGGTATATGGTTCAAACCAATATAGCAATTTATTGTAAATTTTATTGGTTTCCAAAAATTATTTAATCTATAACCAGCCAACTTATAGTAAACAATTGTGAACCACCTTTCCAATCCATTTTTATTCAAGTGACTTACAACTTGCATCATCATACTTCTCAGATGCTAAATGACAGCATAAAATTAGAAATCTGGACGTGGATGTCCAGTGCATCTTTTGTAAACAGCATAAAAAATTATATTAATTTTGCCATGTTCTTTACTTGGAATAGAGAAATAAAACAACACTTCTTTGTAGATGTGCGTATCTTATTTATATACTGGTTATAACTGAGATAACAAATTTGTTCTATTCCAACCATTTCCCAGGTTGCATTCCCTAATTTGGAGGAATTAACATTGGCTCAAAACAGAGATACAGAAATATGGCCTGAGCAATTTCTAGTGGATTCCTTCCCTAGACTAAGACTTTTGTGTGTATATGACTATAGAGATATTTTAGTTGTGATTCCTTTCTTTATGCTTCAAATATTACATAATCTGGAAGTACTTAAAGTGAGACGATGTAGTTCAGTCAAAGAGGTATTCCAACTTGAAGGACTTGACGAGGAAAATCAAGCCAAGAGGCTTGGACGGTTAAGAGAAATAAAGTTTTCTGATCTTCCTGGGCTGACTCATTTGTGGAAGGAAAACTCCAAACTAGGCCCTGATTTGCAAAGTCTAGAGAGTCTTGAAGTGTTGAATTGTGAAAGTTTGATAAATTTGGTACCATCCTCGGTATCTTTCCAGAATCTAGCTACTCTAGATGTGCAGTCTTGTGGTAGTCTGAGAAGTTTGATATCACCCTCGGTAGCTAAAAGTCTGGTAAAACTCAAAACACTCAAAATAGGTGGATCAGATATGATGGAAGAAGTAGTTGCCAACGAAGGAGGGGAAGCAACAGATGAGATTACTTTCTACATATTACAACACATGGAGCTTCTGTATTTGCCAAACCTCACAAGCTTCAGTTCAGGTGGTTATATATTCTCATTCCCATCCTTGGAGCAGATGCTGGTGGAAGAATGCCCCAAGATGAAAATGTTCTCTCCAAGCCTCGTAACTACACCAAGGTTAGAAAGAATAAAAGTGGGAGATGATGAGTGGCCTTTGCAGGATGATCTGAATACCACCATCCATAATTTGTTTATAAATGCACATGGTATGTACTGATGTGAGACTTTTTAGATTTCTCAAGCGCAATTCATACTTAGACATTTATTATTATACCAATTAGCAACCATTAAAATGAAAAGTTTTGAACTATTTTCTGAAATATCTATCCTATCATCAAAGGAAATGATATTGCAGAATGTTATGTTTCTGTATTTTGAAAATAAATAAAGCAGATCCAAAAACCTCTCTTCTGAAACTGCAAATGGTATAAATAAATATATATACCATTTTCAATCATTAGTAATTGTAATCTCTTTATTTAACCTTATTAAATGCTCATAATGATTTATTTATGTTTTTTAGGTAATGTTGAGGCTGAGATTGTGGAATTGGGAGCTAGTTCAGCATTATGATTACATCATGTTTTGTTCTTGGGAATGTTACTCTTTGGCTGGATTGATTCCATGTTAATGCGATATGTATCACTCTATCTCAATCTATTTGGTTATATTTTAGGTTTATATAGATTTGTTGGATTGTATGATGTTTTCCACATTGTTCATAATTGTTGAACTTTCTTCATAATTATGGATGGTCACTATTTGAGTCGCATAATGAATCTCCACTTGAATCATAGTATAAATCTCTATTTATGGATTTATTATTGCTTATAGTTGGTTGGGCTCGAAGCAATTGAGCTTGAGGCAAAATGGATATTATTTCAATGTAATTGAAATTCAACAAACATAGAAACATTCATCAATGAGAACAGTTGCAATTGATCTGGTAAATCGGTTAGCAGAATAGATATTATTTCAATGTAATTGAAATTCAACAAACATAGAAACCACCGGTATGATTCCAAGTTTGCCAATATTACTAAAATAGTACTCGGTATAAAGTATGATACCATAGTACCTGGAAGTTTATTAATCGAAGAACAAGCTTTCTCAGCATGACTGGGAGTAAGATGAGTAACGCTTCCACCAATGCATCAATTATAATCCTGAACAACCATCAAAAAATAAGGAGGGATATAATAGAACAAAGAATCAATACAAATATGAGAAAACACCTAACAGTGTTTCTCCAACCAACTCTCTTTCTCACATGCTGCTAACCGTTTCTCAACTGTTTCTAGTATTTCTTTCCAGATAAAACCTTCCTTTTTAACCTAGGCAACTTGATGCTCAATTTATTCAAGGACAAAAAACCATGGACACCTCCTGCAACAAAAGGGATGTTACAAAAGCAATCAATAAATCATAAACATATCAGCAATATTAAACTTCTATATTATAAAAGTCTAATGGCAGACTCCATAGCATCAATTACATATTCCATTGCTCTATCTGCTTCTAGGACCACATTTGCCTTTCTACAAATCTCTTCTAGCTGTGAACTCTTCTTCAGAACAAGCCCTTTCATTTTCCTTGTTTTCAGCTATTCCAACCAAGAAACTTCTCCCTCAACCTGCACAATGAATTTACTTTTCCTTTACATCCTAGAACAAAATCCATCCCCATGTTGCATAATAAAAATAAGTAACATAAGATCAAAATTATATAGAACTTCAAAGTTGATATTTTGAATCCATCAACCAAATGAGACCTAGAAATGCATGTTTAGAAATTAGCATATGGAACTCAACCATTTGCAGAGTACCAAAACATTCCGTTCACCAAAAAGGTTAACTAATTCACAGGAATTTTCCAAATTCTGCTTGAAGTGACTCATCTATAGATGGATGGGTTGTAATGGCCAAGGATAAAGCCAATATGTAATACAACAAGGTCAAATATGAATCTAGTCCCCCTCCACTCATATATCCCACCTTTATCCTTATAAGCTTCATAACTCGAGCAAGGAAGCGGGGCTAATAAAAAATAAATTAAAAGATAAGATGAAATAAAAGGATGAAATGCCACTAGGCTTTTGCTTGATCTATTAATGGGAATGGAATACATGGTACCCTGCATATTTAGAAGAGTCTTGTAAGGTTTTTTTCTTGACAGCCCTCCATTTTTTCTAGCCAAATGTGAGATTCATCTTAGTTATTATGGTTTATAATTACGTAGAGTTCCATTTCTCTACAATTAACAGTGTGATTGGGTCTTTTCAATTACTTTAGATGCCTCTTTAGCTGTAAGTCTAATTGCCATATCACCATGTTGCTTGTTCCATTCTCAAATTTGAAAATCTGATGCAAGTTTTTTCTATATTAAAAAAATAATATTACATCCTATATTGACCATTAAAGGAGAGAAAAACTTCTAACCATATTTGGATTTTAGAGTAATTTTTCGAAAGGAAAATTGAAAAATAATGGGATTAACTTCTCAAGACAAACTTAATAAATCATACTGCTTATATGTTTCAGCTTGTGTTTCGAGTTTGCTTTCACTCATAACTCACATCACACACCAAAAAACCCTCCCAAATTCTCTTTGATACTGCTAATAGCTTACACAAAACATATGTTGAACATGAGGAAGTGAGACTCTACCATCTTCTAATCTTTTTTAGGATCACTACCAAACAACCACATGTACATAGCCACATACATACTAAGAAACCAAAACCTTAACCCAGACTATCACATTGCATCCAAGTTCTGTATGGCCTATCTCAAAAATCAAAACTCTAAACCTACCCATTTCCAAAGGAGAATAGAAAACACTAGCCCAAACTCCATATCTCTCGGTTTTGAAGGAAGAGAGTTGTTGTGGGGAAGGAGCAATCAGAATTACTGAAAACAGAAATCTCCACTGAAGATGGCCTTGAAAGGAGGAGCTGGTTTATAATTTGATGAAACCAGACATGGTCATATAACTGAAGTCTGAATTGGTTAACATCTGTGGACCAAAAGAAATGGGATTTAGTGGTGAATGATGTAGTTGGAGCAGCTGAGGATGATGGTAGGAGAGACGTTGAGAGGGTTTAAAGGGGTCATGAAAATAAAAAGCATCAAGCTGTGGTGTTTGAGAGCAGATATGGGCCTTTTATACTTAGGCACTTATTAAGAGCATCAATATTAGACCAAACCAAAGGTTATGCTTATTAAAGAGGGCCAAGATTGGGTCCTCTGTACAATTCATCCCCTTTTCTAAAGATCAAGATTGGAGCCTTAGTCATCAAGGATATAATTTTTGTAGTAGTGCATTCATTCATATTACAATGACAATCATTTTAAGCTACTAAAAATATTTTTGCTATGAAAAGCATAGCAATGGATAGAGTGCCCTGGTGCCTAACTAGCAAACACATGAGGGAAAGGATCATTATAAACGTTCATGGAAAGCAAATTTGGTGAATTGGTACATACCATGCAGCTGTATAAACAACTTTTGAATTGTGGTATTGAGGTCACCTTCCCAATGCCATTCATTAAATAGCCACATCTACTCTCTCTAGCCTTGGTGTGGTTGAGAAGCCTTGAGAGAAAACTTTCATCTTCGGGCATTCTTCCACTACCAGATGGTCCAAGGATGGGAATGTGAAAGTATAGCCTCCTGAACAGAAGCTTGTGAGGTTTCCTAAACAACGAAGGCAATGTGGACCCGCATTTTTCGCGTCCGTCCCCACTCGATCGGCGAGACTCGCTTTTTATTTGTGAAAAATTAATTTTTAGAAAAGTCGGAGTCGCCACTTATTTTATTTTTATTTTAAAGGGAAAATAAAACAAGAAAGAAAAACCCTAAAAAAAAGTGACTCCATAATTTTTGGAAAAGCATGTCTTTGAAAACCCAAGTCTTGGTCCGGGGATCAGGTTACTTATTGGGAAGGTACCTCTAGGAGGTAGCACCCCTCTAAGCCCTATAAAGGTCTCTACTGACAAAGTTAAGGGAAGTGTGGCCATTAATCAGTTAATTATAGGTACCTAAGTAGGCTAGGTGATTTCAAATATTGCATGCCTAACAAGAAAACCAACCATAAGAGAGAGTCGAAGTGCGTACCTGAACGGTTCCTTGAGCGCTATCATGAAACATAAGAGATTAGTTTGGAAATGTGACACATTATATGTATTTTATCAAAGATGATCAAACAAGCATCAAGACAATCAATTATGGCATCAAACATGGTCATGGTTCATGATAACATACATATTCATAGAATTTTAGAGTTGAAAGGGTAGAAAGAGCGTACCTGATTAGCGAGCATCCACACGTCTATGGGAACAAGGGTATCTCAACAATAAATATAAAACGAATTCATGTATGTCATCAAGGAGAATAAAAAATCAACATATCAAGCAAACAATATTGAAGAGAGTATCATAAAATGTCGGGCCCCCACCAAAGCCCTAATTAATTTCACATGAGTTTGTTCTATGAATTCCATTGTTTGGAATCATAAAATTTATTCATGCTTAGAAAAAATCGAGAAAATCAATTGAAAATAAAAAAAATAGTGAAAATGCGTGCCGGAAGGAAAATGGCAGCAAAAGGGTGTTTAAATCTGGATTTTATTGCCTAGAGAAAGTCTAAAGATGAATTTTTCAAAGTTGAGAATGATTAGTTGAACAATGGTTTTGAAATTCAATTTAAAACAGTAAATTCCCAATCAAAGAGGCAAGTAGGGGAGAAGATGCTTGTAGCAAGGTTGCTATGATGGAGTGGAGCTTGTGAATGAGATTTGAGACTGTCTTGCTGGTGTGTTCTGTTGAACTGAATAAAATTATGTTGACCCTCAAATCTGAATTTTGCAACTTGGATTCAGAATCGGCAGCAACATTAGAGTTACTGACAATGGCAAGCTCTGATTCTTCATTAATCCATATACATCAATGACCTGGTTCTGGTTGCATCTTCATTCTGATATCTACAGGCTGTATGTTGTGGCTTACATTCTGTTTTAGCTCCGGCTAAGGACTAATACAGTGTGCTCTATAGTGTAACCCAACACCTTTGTCTAGTTAAGATCCATGATATCAAACGTCAACTGCCAATCTGAACTTCTGGACTGTTAATTGGATGCATAAGAAGTATATCAAGGTCTTTAGATACCACTTTTATGCTCATAAGTTGATTGAAGCGAGTTTCCTTAGGCTGGGCAGACTTTGCAGAAATTGTTTTAGATGTTCATTGAATTGTCCCTAGTTTGGTGAGCAAAAAAAGCTATGAATGTCTAAACTAGAAGAAACTATTTTCTGATTTGAGGGGTGAGTTCCTTTCTACCAAATCCAGACATCTTCTCAGAAATAAACATGATGTGCCTATTTTTAAGCCATATTTTGCTACTCATCATCATCATCTTCTTCAGACAATGGCTCATTTGAATCTGGTTGCTCATGATCTATGTTTAAGAAACTTACAAGATTGTTTACTGCTAGATTACTAAGAGATTGAACTTGGGAAACTCTATCACCAATAAGATGCGCTGTTGAGATTATTGAGTTTTCCTTTCCTTGGGGTTTTTCCTTATTTCTTTGGTCTGAATACAAAAAAAAATCATAACTTGTAGTTTTCTCCTTGAGTTCAATGATCTAAGGAAGAGAATCCCCTGAATGCTTCCTAGACTCTATTGCTGAAGGACTTCTAGTTCTTACTCTTTCCGGGGATTCAATTGCATTGAAATGAAAAGAAAGAATCAGTGCCTTCTTTCTTTAATTCATTTTCCCCTTCGTCAGGGCTGCCATCCACCCTGTGTGAATCTAGAGAAGAATTCCATCTTGGCTTGGCAGGTGACTCCTTGCTAGGTCTATTCTCTTATCATTATCATCTGCTGATTCTGAATTTGACTTCTGAACCCACACTTACTTCTCATGAGTTTCTAGACATGTTGAATAATCTTCATAACCTCATCTCATCTGTCTACTTTGTTCGAGGGAGTAATGGAGAAGCACCGAAGTGGTCATACATGTGAAGAAGAGAACCAACAGCAAGTTAATCTTGAACTTGACCAGAAGAGGGATAGCCATAGGGTTGTCCACATGTAGGTTCAGAAGGATGGCTAACTTGTGGAGGAACTGGCTGTTCTGCATGTGGCATCTGCTGAGTAGGATGTATTGTCGTTGCTGGTTGAGCGAGGGACTGCCAGTCATCCAAATTAAATGAGATCTTCTCATAAGCAATGGCAGCATCCAGAGAGTATATGCAGAGGGCAAGGGAAGAAACAATAGAAGTCTTGGCAGTAGCAGAGAGTGATGACCAATACCACCATCCGTTCATCAAATATTCAATCTTAATCGTGTCCTCGAGCATGATTGTTGCTTGAACCATCTCAAAGATTGTCTCTGCAGATTTAACAAAAGCGCGCCATGCCAATTTCTTTTCTAAGTCAGGCCTTGATGGCCTTAGAGCCTCCTCAGGGAGTGCAGCATCCATATCAAGTAAGTTAATCTTGAATTGCCTCAAAATCTGGTGAACTTTGCCGACTAATGGTCTTAGTGAAGACTAAAGGACTACACAACAGCGACCAATCTCCACTTCTGGACCATTATTATTTAAAGAGTACTTTTTATCTCTTTGCTCCAAAGCTGGTTTGTCAGTTCTAAATGCTGCACTGGTTTCATTTGCAACAGAATCTCTGGAAGAATTATTAGAAAGGCTTCCAGTACCTCCAGCAGAAATCCTATTCCCCTCCAAGCACAAATCAGAAGACCAAACCTTCAGTTCTCTCCTTAACATCGCTTTCAGTTCTGCAAGATGGTGTCTTGAATCAAATGCTTTCATGTGAATCATCAACGAACTGCGTAAAACCAGGTTTGTTTGCTCATTTACCACAAGAATTTTCCTTATGTTCTTATCTTCTAGATGTGAATGACCGGGAGCCATGGTGACAGCATGCATGTATGCCTTAGGTTCAGATTTTAGTGAGGGAAAAATGAGATGGCAAAGGTCTTTAGTTGCTGTCAACCTTCCAGCTCATAGTGATTGGATTGATTCAGATAATGGAAACTTCCTGCATTTCCCAATCTGGACCTTTGAACATTCTCTGCTGATGCATCACAAAGCATGTAGAAGCAATGATAATTTCTTAGGATTACAAACACAGGATCTTTCCGGCAAATGAGTCCTGATAGTTGCTCTTGAAATCCTTCTCCTCTGATCAAATTGAATCTCCACAAACTTACCAAACCGACTTGAATTATTGTCTCTGACAGTCTTTGCATCACCGAATGCTTCTAGAACTAGATTGGACTCAAGAATTTGTTGCTCAATAGTCCTTCCCTTAGCTACAGATCTGTTTCCATCTTAAGTTGTCCAAAGAATTTTTCCTCAATAAATTTCCTGATTAGCTCTCACCACTTCATCCCTGTTCATGTACAGCCGTAGGCGCCGTTCTATCAAATTCTGGGCAGGTTCAATATCTTTACGCGAACCTTTCTTGCTATCAATTCTGTTGCATAACAGAGCATCTTGAGGAACCTCACTCCTCTCCTTGTTCTTCTCCAAATCTTGTTGTTTCCCATTCTTTCTTTCAGTGATCTCAATGTTGGCATTCCAATTGTATTCTATATCAGTCCCAGCAGTCGATGACCTTCTTCTAAGCTCCGACTTTAACATTTTCACCCTGATCACAACTTCACACTGACATCCAAGTATCACGATCTGTATCCATAAATTGATAGGCACTCTACCACACAATTGGACCCAGCAAACCTCAGTTAAGATATCAACACTGCATCTTGACATTCCAATTTAGACAATCTAAAGTCTCTCATTCCAAGAATCTAAAAAATTAACGCCTGGAAGAAAAAGAAGAAACGAATACAAGGAAAAGAAAAAGAACTCCAGAAAACAGAGTAGAGATGAGAAAAGAGAAAAAATGCCAAGTCACATTCCATTGTTTTGTCAATGGGCTTAAAAAAAAAAAACAGGTGGGGATATCAAAGAATAAGAGAACGATTCTTGGATATCAATATCAATGACAATCCCCTTCATCAACCATTAACAATAGAAATTAAAAAGACTAAAAATAGAAGCCAAAACAGAGCATACTCATGCTTAAATATATTCAGCAAAAGAAAGATCAGTCCCAAATCTCCACAACAATCAATAAGATAACACCGGGACTTGCAGAATAATATTTAGGATCATATTGAGATAAGAGAATGCAAATTTCACATGACCATACCTGGAAGAACCAATCTTTGAGAAGAATTGCTCGGCTTCAAATGAGATGAGGATGCGTGCTGCCAGTCCTTCCCTCTGTGCTTCTCCTTAAGACAATCCCGGAATCCCCCAAAAGAATACTCCTTTTTCCCTCTCCTTTCTCCAATGCGTGTCCTCCTTGAATTCTCCCTAAAAAAAATCCTCCGAATCCCCCCTAAAACTTAAATAATCTCTCTAAAAAAGGTAAATTCTCTTATTTCCCCTCTTCTTTTCTCCCTTTCCTTTTTTCAAATCTTCCAATTCAAAGGCAATCTTCCTAATTTCAAATCCCCCTCCAAAACCTTCCAAGGAGGGTCCCACTTTCCTTAAACTCCAATGGTAAGTTTCCTTGCAAAAGCATGAAATTTTTGAAAGTAAATAATTGAGTGGATAACTAAATAAGTAAACAAATTAAAAAAGTTAAACAATTAATAAATAAATAAATTAAGGAAAATAATATAAAGAGGAAGATAACAAATAAATAAAAAACGAGTGATTGATAATCATAAAACCAAAACTAAAAATAAAAATAAATAATAATAAAAAAATAAAAATTAACAAATTAACAAAAATTGGGCCCCACGAGCCATGCAAACACGCAAGTCATATGAGTCACGCTACAAAGAAAAGTCTTAATAGACCCAGTGCGTCTAAAAGGGCTTAGGTGAACCTAAATGAGCCTAAGGTTGGGACAAGGGTGCCTAAATGGACCTAAGGTGTCTAAATGGGTCAAGTGTATCTAAATAGGCTTAGGGTGCCTAAATGGGTCAAGGGTGCCTAAGTGAAGTCTAGTCTAAATCAAGATTACCGAGGATCACAATAAAGGGGCGGATAATACCTTAACCAAAGTCTCGGAGGTGACTCAGAAAAGGGTAAGTCGTACGAGTAGTAATGGGCCACCAAGGAACTACCGTGGAGCACTGGAAGTGAATTTAGAGACATGTGCTAAAGGGACGAAATTGAGGGTCTACACAATGTGTTCTAATTTGCAAAAAATAATCTCATCTTTTTCTTCGCCTCCTCCTCCGAAAACTACTTCTTTCATCATATCTGATCCACCTACTTTGAGGTTTTTGAGTTGCACCAGACTTTTACCTATTGATGGTGGTAGCAAATTAACCAAACTGCCACAAGACCATACATCTAAAGTTGCTAGGTTCTGGAATGTCACTGAGCATGGTACCAAACTTATCTAAACGGTCACAGTTCCATACTACAAGAGTTTCAAGATTTTGAAAACGAGGGCCTCGTTTGAAGTTTTCCTTGCACAAATGCGTCAGCTCAGGTAGGTCGTGCAGTTGTACTTTTCTTAACTTAGCAAGTGCCATGGCATGACTTTCCTTATCAACAAGTTCTTCAAGCTGTACAACCTCTTTGACTGAACCACATCTTCTCACATTGAGTTTTTCCAGATTATGTAACGTATGAAGCATAAAGGATGGAATTGCAACCAAATTATCTCCATATCTAAGTACATTCAGAACTCTAAGTTTGCAAATGGACTCCATTGGAAATTGCTCTTGCTGTATTTCTATGGCACTATTCCTATCCAATGTCAATTCCTCCAAATTAGGTTATGCAACCTGATAAATCGACTTTGGGGTCAAAATGGCCCTTTTATTATAAAAATTATCACCTCTAGCCACTTGTTGAAACTTATGTTCAAAATGGCCTCTTTAGTGCCATGTCATTAAAAAATATTTTTTTTCATTATTTTAATTGAAGCCGCAATTGACAAATGCGGCTTCATTTTTGAACTGAAGCCGCAGTTGGCAAATGCGGCTTCATTTTTTAACTAAAGTCACATTTGACAACTGCGGCTTCATTTTTTAACTGAAGCCGCACTTGCCAACTGCGGCTTCAGTTATTTTTTTTTTAATTTAAAATTTAATTAAAAATTATTAAATTATAAATTGAAATTTAAAAAATATACTTAAATAATAAATTATTTATATTTAAACTTGAAAATCTACTATTACTTTCAACAAACATAAATTGATAAATAGAAGATATTATAAATAAATATTTTTATTTATTAATAAATTAACAAATTAAAAAAAATAATGAAGTACTAATATTTTATAACTTAAAATTAATTTGATTAGATAAATTGTTAATAATTTTAATTATTTAAAGAAATTGTGAACATGGATGAGCCACAATTTCATTTAGAAACTTAGAAACCCGTAACAAACTCATTGGGGTTGAGCCACAATTAAAATTATTAACAATTTATCTAATCAAATTAATTTTAAGTTATAAAATATTAGCACTTCATAATTTTTTTTTTAATTTATTAATTTATTAATAAATAAAAATATTTATTTATAATGTCTTCTATTTATCAATTTATGTTTGTTGAAAGTAATAATAGATTTTTAAGTTTAAATGTAAATAATTTATTATTTAAGTATATTTTTTAAATTTCAATTTATAATTTAATAATTTTTAATTAAATTTTAAATCTAAAAAAAAAATAACTGAAGCTGCAGTTGGTAAATGCTGCTTCAGTTAAAAAATGAAGCCGCATTTGCCAACTGCAGCTTTAGTTCAAAAATGAAGCCGCATTTGCCAGCTGCGGCTTCAGTTCAAAAATGAAGCTGTATTTGTCAACTGCGGCTTCAATTAAAATAATGAAAAAAAATATTTTTTAATGACATGGCACTAAAGAGGCCATTTTGAACATAAGTTTCAACAAGTGCCTAGAAGTGATAATTTTTGTAATAAAAGGGCCATTTTGACCCCAAATTCTGATAAATCCCTCAAACAAAATAATTTAGTCTGTCAAATTACAACTATCATATAAATAAGGTGTTTGTATATATAAAGAAGTGCATTTTTATTTCCCTAATTCAAACAAAAGGCATTGCAAAACTAATATAATACGTGATGTTGTTTATATATAAAAGTGACGATGGGCACGACGGGTAGCAATGTCTAAAAGATTGAATTAGTAAAAACAGTTTTATAAACCAAATAAAAGAAAAAACTCGCTTGGAAGTTAGTTTTTAAAATTGAGTGTTTTCTTCCCATGATTAACATGATCAAAATAAATAATGTATAGATTCATAAAACTAAATTTTTTAGGCATAAATATATACTTAATTAAAACATAAAAATTACATGCATCCAATTTTAAATAATTTCATCTTTTTTCAATACAAATCATTATAGCATAGATATGTCTATTTACATTCAATTTCAATATTCTTATTCACGCATGCAAATGATAAATGGACCAAAATTTCAGCCCCATTTTGCTTCATTTACACTATTTGAAAAAAAATTTACCTGAAAAATATCTACATATAATTCATTGCAATTAATAAATAAGCATAAGAAAATAATGCCCACATACAATAGCCTGGATTTCTATTAGCTTCAAGAAAAATAGCAAGACTCAGCAACAACTATGGTTCAGATATGATTCAAACATTTCTTGATTTGCTTTCTATTTTCAATCAACACCAATTCAAATCATATCAAAGCCTCCACCCAGAGATTTAATACCACCACCAACACCACCACCTCTAGTTGTCGGTGAGAAAAAAATTAGGAAAGGACTACATCCACGCTTATGCTGATCATAGTCTCACTTTTCTTGGATATTAACAAAACCCACATCATAAAACTCAACACTTCCTTTCCTCCCATTTCTTTTCTTAGCAAGCAAACACTAAAACTCAAGAGAAGCAAATAATAACAAATCCAGATATCATAGAAATGAAAGCATGTCTTGAGAAACAAAAACTATAATGCATTTTGACAGAAGTGGTAAAGAGTTATAAGGCTATAAGCTGTAAAAGTGATGGACAACATTTGAAAATTTTACATGATTTTTTAACAAAAAGAAAATAGAAACAAAGACAAAAGATTAAACTGAAAATACTTCAAAGAATGGGATTTCGAGAAAATAAGAGTTGAAGGATGAAAACAAAAAAGGATTAGAAAATGAGAGTATGGGTTTGGAGGTGAAGAGATTCAAATTCAATCTTTTTTGGAGTGAAAGTGTTTTGAAAAAACAGAGAGAACACAAAAAAAAAATGTTTTCAGAAGTAAAAATATATCATTTTTCCTGCATTTTGATGGAGACCCACCTCCCGATGCTCAACTCAAAAACTATTTGATGATGTATTTTTTTTCTGTAATTGAGATTTGTAAGGACCTTCACAAGAACTAGGCTGAAGAACAAGAAGTTCTGGTGTGTTCTTTTCTTCATGTTGTTCTTTTGTTCTTAGAACAGTACCAAAAATAAGAAAAAAACAACTGAAAGGTGTTCTCTGAAAACACCATGTTTTGGGAGGAGTTTCCAAAAAACTGTTTTCCAATCTTCTTCCTGCCAAACTTGTTTTCCATCTAAAAGGGGTGTTTCTGTTTTTTAGAACAGTTAACAAACAGGGTCACATGAAGGTGTATGCAATGATTGGACTTCAAAATAAGAAACAAGTTGCCTCAATCCTAGAATGCTCAAGATTTACAGTTAAAGCTACGCCATTTCTGTAGTAAAGGGTTCAAGCTTACTATTTTAGGGGGTCTTACTTAGTACCCAAAATGTAAAAATAAAAAAGAAAAAAATAAGAAAGATCTGATCAAATGACTAAGTCTAACCTTACAATTTTGCAATCCATTTCCTTCAGAACATTCAAAGCAGTCATTTGACAATTCAAAGATTTGATATAAATTTTCTCAAAGAGATGAAACAATCAAATTGATGTAACTGATGTTGTGTATACTAATTTTCGAAATGACATGAACCAAATGGAAAATTTAATGAAACATAGCAACTATGCAACTTGAGGTTAATTAAACCTAGAAATGTTGGAATTCATACCGTCTCAAATAAGGCAAGTGGCTGTTGAATTGTGATATCGACATTGCCCTCCAGATGTACTTCTTGGAATGTTGGAATTTTGTAAGCAAATGTCTTCACTCTATCACATTCACGCACCTCCAGCTTTTTCAACAAAGGCCATTATAGTATGTGTCCCCAGGGTAGAAATTCTTGAATTGTTGCAGATTCATCAGTCTCAAAGAGGTCATTATAGGGAATACAAACCTAGAAGCTGTTTCCACTCCATCTTCCTTCACAACAAGTTCCTCTACTCCACAAGATGATACCTGCAGGTCCTGAAGTTGCACAAAGTCTCTACTAAAGAGGTTGGAAAAAGGTATTTTAGACTCTGACAATGACCAACTTCTAATAACTTTATGTTTTGAAAGGTGAGAATTCCATAGGGATCCTTATTCCATATATGCTTAAGGTTTGGTAGAAAATATAAAACCAGTTTACTCAACAAAGTGGCTGTTACAGCCTCTTTAACATTTATCCACTCCATGTCATAAACCACTTCTAATGAACTACAGTCCATCGCTCTTAGAAACTGCAGACTCTGTAACCTGTTTAGCATACTGGATGGAAAAATATTCAGCAGTTTTCCACAGGATGCTACCCTAATCTCTTTTAGTTGGGAAAAAGAATCTTCAAGAAGTTGGTTGTGCCATATCTTTTCCACATTATCCAGGCCTGAGATATTTAATAATTCTAAGCTAGGAAATGCTACCTGCAGAATTCATTTAACCATTCCATTAATGATATCTATATATTCCAAATGAATGACATAAAAACAATATAAAACACACAAGGTTGATATGAGACAAATAACCATGCTTGTGAATAGCTAGAATGGTGAAAGAAGGACAAAAACACATTAATGCTTTATGGTTTATGAAGCCGCTAGCAGAGCTACCTTTCCCTTTGAATTCCACATGCTGGGTGATTAGTGTTGACAAGTGATAACCATATATTTAGAGATTTCCAGTCTTATTCTATATTAGCTTCCATATCCTAGTTGACCCTTTATTTTAGGATTGATTATTTTAATTTCTATAGGCAAGGAGTGCTTACAGCTTGGTTTTGTATTCTCCTTCGTGTCGAGTCCCTCAAAGCAAGAACTTTGAATTTATAGTACTCAATGAGTTTTGGGTGTCAAACCCAAAAAAATGACTGAAACAAGTGCTAGAAGAGAATGAAAGACAGTTTTTGTTTTTTTGTCATTTGTCTTTGAAATGGTAAGAGTAAAAAACAAGGCATTTAATTAAGAAAACAACCAAAGTTTTGGGTTAGCATAAAGTATCCCCCATATAAGCTATCTTTGGAATATCATTGCGATGCATAGTTCATCACCACAAGTGTGGCACCATAACATTCAATGCATTCCTTCATCTAATTCCAACCCAAAGATACAAAAAACAAATTTTATTTCCCTTCACCATTCCAAACTAATCTACACTACTATAAGGTTCAAATGTACCAATTCTTACTCCAGCATCAACTCCTTCAATTTGAGGCATTCCAAGCAACCTAAGGGGTACAGAGGCAACAATCAATGTGCAGTATAAAACCTTTCCCAAGTGAGCTATTGCCTAGGACGAGATGAACAGGCCAAATTAAGGAGTGTCTCCTATAGGTTCCTCAAGTATATATGTTGGAAGCAATAAGAATGGAGTAACCCAAGCTTTCCCTCACCTTGGCTTGGAAATTTAGCCACTCAGGTGGCAGCACAAAATAAATTACAGCTAAAAATCAATGCTGAAACTGAAATTGAAGATTTTATAAATGGAAATGAGGGTTTAAAACTACACCAATCTACTTCCTCTTGAAGAGGATGATTATATTCTACATTTCTCCCTCTCTATTTCTCCATATGTAATGGTCAGCTTTCACCTCCCTTAAATAGAGCAAAAAAGAAGCATGAGCAGCAAGAGATATAGCCAACAGTTGTAGAGAAAGCTAGCAGCTGCTGTAATGGTTATTTTGAGCATTGATTGCAGTTGGAAAGTGTAGGAGAACCAGTTGGAATATGTGGCAGGGACAATTAGATACATTATAAAGTGCAGGGCTGCTGGCAAGTTTTAGTTATAATGCTGCCAAAAATTATGAGACACGCTACAGAAATACATTAGTACCAAAATTAGGGATTTAGTAGGAAATTGGAAGAAGTAATGTAATTACAAATCAATATTAAATTTAAATACCTTAGTTTGGGCATAAAATAAGTAAATATTGAGCTTCTATCAAAGAATAGATTTGTAGCTGTCATATTTTGCTTCTTGATTTTAGCGATTTCATTATTATTTTTGCTGCAAGTTAGGAACAGACTGTAGGGATTTGTTTTTTTTTTTTTTCTTTTTGATAGACAAAAGCTTGTATTAAGAAGCACCAAAAAAATGGGGCACACCCAACGTATATAGGTAGTATACACAAAAAAACAACCCAAGCACCAAAAAAGAAAGAAAAAACCTAGAAAAGAGCAAGATTAGCCACTATAAAGAGACTCCAAAAAATTCAGATGAGAGGGAATCTCCAAATCCAGCAGTTTGGACCACTCCACAAGGGATCTGAAAAAGAGAACCCTCAACTTTTGGTCCAATAATTCTTCGTCTTCGAAGATCATTTGGTTGCGCTCTCCCCAGATACACTAAAATAAGTAAATCGGAGCCAGCCGCCAAACTACTTTTTTATTCTTCCCAAGTTCCTTGAATTTCCATTCTAGGAGAAGATTTCTCTTTGAAGCCGGAAACACCCATACCAAACCAAAAGTTGTTAACAGCATAGTCCAAAGTTCTCTTCTCCTATCACAATGAATCAAAATATGATCAACTGACTCTTCACTATCTTTACAAAGAATACATCTATTAACCAAGGGGCATCCCCTCTTCATCAGCATATCTATAGTTAATATCTTCCCCCACACTGCTTCCCAAGCAAAAAAAGGAGTTTTGAGAGGAGCACCTGATCCCTAAACCTCTTTAGCTGGAAATAAAAGATTGTTCTCAGCCCCTTAGAGAAATATGATAAGACTTGACACTATACTTTCCTTTCCCATCATTTTTCCAAATTAAAGTGTCCTCCCCTTCTTGCACTTTTGAAGAAAAGATGTGTTCCAAAAACCGAGACAACTCCTCTTGATCCCAATCTTGGAAGGATCTTCTACAAAAAACCTCCCAACATCCACCTCCACCCCCTCACCTTCCCCATAAATCTGCCACTGTTGCATTCTTGTGGGAAGAAAGCCTGAAAAAAGTTGGATAAACATCCTTCAACTTAATCTTCCCAACCCAACTATCCCACCAAAATCTTATGCGTCTACCATTATCAATGCGGATGTTGGCTCTAAGAGTGAACTTATCCCAACCTTTTCTAATGTCTTTCCAAAGACTTAACTTGTAAGAATCCCTCACCTCTCTAGTGGTCCAACCCCCTTCCACCTTCCCAAATTTTCCAAGAATGAGTTTTCTCCAAATTTCCCGTAAGGATTTGTTTTAGATTTGGCCTTGTATATAGTTTTTCTCTTTTCTTATATATATTACACAAGCTATAAAGTAAATGTACAACAAAATTTCTCTCTAAATCATCATAGTACCAAAGACACCTCTATTAGTTTGATGCTTTTACTGCTCACCTATTCCCCTTACCGCCTATCCTTGCTGTTTGAGTTTACAACTGCCCTCACACAAAGAATCATGTTTGAATTGGTGACAAAAATTTTTGGTTCTGGAGCACCACCACTTATTCCTTCTGTTGTAACAGTTCAACATTATAATATGTATGTACAGATGACTTCTAACAAACTTGATGATATGAATTACTCTGCATGGTCCTAGTTTGTGAAGTTGCAGGAAAGGGGAAGTTGGGATACTTGAATAGAGAGAAGAACCAACCAATTTTTTCTGATTCATTCATCTATACTTGGTCGAGGAGAATGCAATGTTGATGTCATGGCTTCCTAATTCAATAACTTGAGATATTAGTGCACTTTTTCTTTGACTTCCTACAATTGATGATACTTAGGATGCTATGGCTCAAACTTATTTCGATGGTAGTGATGCTTCCCAGATTTACAAACCTAGTCATAAGACACATGAGACTAGACAACAAGGGAAGACATTGACCAAGGATGTTTGTACTCCTTATGCTAATTGGCAAGACCTTGATTTTCTCTAGCCAATGTGATATGGAGTGTGTTGTAGATACAACAAACCTAAAGAAGAAAATCAAGAATGAGAGGATCAAATTTTTTTTTTTTGATAGGTAAATAAGAGTTGTAATAGCAACACCTAGAAGCGGCGAAAAAAGTACACACGAAATATACAAACAACACCCAAGAAGCTAGGCAAAAAGAAAGATGAAAAACCCTTCTCCTAACTAGACAAAAAGCCACTCTATAAAAATAATCATGGACAAAGACACCCTACCGCAATTCACAAAAGTGTACTAAAAAAATGTTTTAAAGCTTGGTTGGATTGTTCAATGTCATTGAACACTCTTTCATTTCTTTTCTTACATAAGATCCACATCAATCAAAGGGGGCCAGCCCTCCAAGCCTTCTCTCTTCTCTTACTCACAAAAGCACCATGCCAACCAATCAAATTCCTTTTAATTGAGGAGTACAAGACCCATTGTACATCAAATAGAGAGAAAAGCAAGCTCCATAGCATTGTAGCCTTCTTACAAAATAGGATCAAGTGGTCATTGGTTTCCTCTTCCTCTTTACACAAGTAACACCTATTCGGCATA
The DNA here is from genome assembly GCF_004353265.1 of Vitis riparia. Lineage (NCBI taxonomy): Eukaryota > Viridiplantae > Streptophyta > Magnoliopsida > Vitales > Vitaceae > Vitis > Vitis riparia. The sequence goes on from NC_048444.1 coordinate 19,147,503, forward strand.
TTCCAACCCCCTTCTTTTGAGCTAATCAATGGTCAAGATTTTGCTCCAAGACGTTTCCCAAGCAAAAAAGCTTACCCTCAACAGAGCCCAAGACCTCCAAATAATACTCCAAGGAAAAGGGTCACTAAAGGCTCTTGTGAATGAGTAGTAGAGCGATCTAACAAAAAAAAAAAAAAAATCATTCTTGTTATTCTTCCAACTCAAGACATCCTCCACATCTCTATTCAAAACCAAATGATGCAGTTTTCCAGAACAAGCCCTCCACCTCTTCCATTTCCCAATCATTAAAGTGTCTTGAACTACCCTCCTTCCAAGCATCAAACACCCACTCATCCTTGTTGACCGCCAACCAAAATAAATTAGGGAAAGCTTCTTTTAACGTTTGGTCCTCACACCACAAATCCTTCCAAAATTTGACCATCCACCTATTTCCTTCAAACACCAACCTCCTTCCTCTAACCCAAACTTGTCTATGATGACTTGTTTCCACAAAGAAACCCTCTCTACAATAAATCTCTAGCTCCACTTCCCAAGCAAGGCTTTGTTTAGGGCCATAAGACTAAGAATACCTAAGCCTCCCTACCTTATATTAGCACAAACCAATTCCAAGAGACTTCATGTGAGGCAGTGGCGCCTTAGAGGTTCAATTATTTCCTAGTTGGTCTTGACTCAAGTTTTGAACAAATCATAGCACAAATTTTAAGGCAATATCCTCTTCCTAATCTTAATAGAGCATTTGCCTATGTTTGGTGTGAGAAGCTTCATCGGGCTACTATGCTTGTAAGTGTCTCATAGGTGAGTTCAACATTTAGTATTGTTCAAGCTCCAACTGCACTAGTTGTCTCTTAACTCTAGGAAAGTTGGAAACAAGAAGTTTTTAATTTGTACACATTGTAATAAGATAAGGCATGCTTGAGAGACATATTTCAAGATAAAAGGATATTAAAAAAGGTTTCATAAGAAGTGCTTTAACTCAAATTCTAGAGCACATCATACATCATCTAATACACAATCGTATTTCATGGCCCAACCATAAAAGAAGATCAAAGAAATGATAATGCTTAGAGGTTATCCTTGAAAGATGCTTTTTGTAACTTAGCCAATACAGGAAAATTTGGATTTGCCTTAAGCACATCTAGTCATGATTTCTTTTTGGATTATATATTTAGGTACTACAAATCATGAGACACATGCATGAATCTAGTCTTTTTTTTTCTTCCTAGAACATTCATCCTAGTTTTTTTTTGGATAAAAAATAAAATATATATTGATAATAGTAAAGTTAAAGAGAAGAATGAGAGGTCCTTCCCACAAAGTACAAAACCTTATCAAAGTAAGACTATACTCCTCCACTGTACAAGGAGAAGTACTAATAAAATCATGTATAAAATATCTCAAAAACCAAAATCAAACTCTCTCAAACGTTATCCACCTCTTTTGAATTACAAACTGAAAGCCAAATAAGTAGAATAACATTAAGTGGAATTCCTCTTAAAGTAATAATACAAGAAGCCAAAAGGAGGAGTAGAAATGAATAAGATCCCATAATATCCCCTCCGTTTTGCACTTCTTCTTTCTAGTATGAAAATCGTTAAAACAAAAAATAGATCTTCTACTATGTTAGGGGTAAATTTCACTCTCTACTATCTTACATATTCCATGTTTATCCAACAAGTTATTGTCCATTAGCTAGATAATTAAGGCTTTAAAGTATTTAATAACTTTCTTTAAAATTTATTGTGCCTTCCAAGATCATCTTATAAGAGCGAAGATTGTCTTGGTAGAGAGAGGGGTGGTTTGTACTACAAAAACATAAATTGGCAAGATTTGCATATACAAGCAAATCAAGTAATGGGTAGGCCAACATCAGAAGAATAGATTTGGTTATCATATAGAAGATGTAAACATCTCTTATTTAGCTATTTGCACAAGTTCTTCCCATCCTTATTTTCCAAAGTTCATGTTTATAATTTTCATTGTGATAGTTGTATGTTAGTCAAACATCATCGAACTTGCTTAACTTCAAGCATTAATAAAATTTCGTTGTCTTTCTCAATTATTCATAGTGATGCGTGGGAGTCATCCCCTATTACTAATCATTCAAGTTTTAAGTGGTTTGCTTCTTCTTTTATTGATGATTGCACTCGTATTTCATGAATCTATTGTTTGAAAGAAAATGGTGATATTTTTTTCCACCTTTAAGTCCTTAATCAAATAGTTTTTACCCAATTTAACAATAAAACACAAGTTCTACAATTTGATATTGGAGGAGAGGACCTCAATAAGGGTCAAAGTGTTTATTTTTAGTCTCATGTGATTATTCATCAAACTTCATGTGTTAATACATCCTAACAAAATGGTATAGTCAAGTGTAAGAATCATCATCTCATAGAGGTTGTTGGATCCTTACTCTTTGCTATGAATGTTCCTAAATCCTTCTAAGGTAATGCAATTCTTACTGCAACATATCTCATTAACAGAATGCCTTCAAAGTCCTTCAGTTTCGAACCCCTCTTCAGTTATTGATCAAAACACATCCTATTCCAACTTGCCTTCATATCCCTCCAGAGTTTTTTACTGTGTTTGTTACGTTCATATCCACAAACAAAATAGGAGTAAGCTTGATCCTTGAACATTCAAGTGAAATTTTTTTGGGGGTGCTCTACTACAAAAAGGGGAAATAAATGTTACCACCTACCTTTAGAAAAGATGCTTGTTTCTAAGGATGTTACTTTTGTTAAACATCAGGCTTACTATTTAAGGGGAGATTTACATGCTTCTCTTAAAGGGGAAAAGAAGTCCTGGGATGTGTTACCACTACCTTTACTAGTTTATCATCATCTGAAACTTTTGCACTGACTTCAAGAGAATTTCTTAAGTCATATAGATTGATATATTTAACAAGATAGAAGACTCGAGCAACTCAGCCACCTTTTGATCAACCCAATGACTAATCAGATGCTCCTACAATAGGTGATCCTAAGGTAACTCCTCTTAAATGCTATTCTCTATTGGTACTTTTATCAAAGAGTCAACTTAATTAACTCTTAAGAACCAAACTTGTTATCTTTCTAAAGAGAAAAAAAAAAAAAAAAAAAAACCACCCTCTTGTTATGGTTTTGCAAGTTGTACTATAAATTATCCCATCTCTCATCATATGCCTTCACATTGTTTATCTCTTTCATGTAAAATATTTGCAAAACAGTTTTCCTCTATGTCTATTCCTAATAAGTTATAGGAAGCTCTTGACAACCCTAAGTGAAAAGTTGTCATGATTGAAGAAATGAAAGCATTACAAAAAAGTTGATACGAAGAAACTAGTTAAGTTAGCAAAAGGAAATAAGACAATTGGTTGTAAGTAGGTATACAAGGAAAATAGTTTTATGAAGAGGTTTGAAGCAAGATTGGTGACAAAAGGTTATATACAAAAGTACGGGGTAAATTATCATGAAACTTTTGCATCAGTGGCAAAAACAAATACCATCCAGGTCCTCTTATCCTTGGTTGTAAACCTAGGCATGCCACTTCAACAATTTGATGAAAAAAATGCATTTCTTTATTGAGATCTAGAAGAAGTATGCATGGACTTTCTCCTAGCTTTGCTAATATAATAAAAGGGGGTAAGATATGTAGATTAAAGAAGTATGGACCCAGGTAGTCACCTAGAGCTTGGTTTAGTGGATTTACTCAGGCCATGAAGAAGTATGGATACCATCAAAACTTGTCTAATCACACTCTTTCACTCAAACATTTACTCAAAGGGAAATTACCGTCTTGACCATGTATGTGGATGATATTTTGGTGACAAGTAATGATAGTGAGAAGCTGAGTAAACTAAAGACATATTTGGCAATAGAATTTGAGATCAAAGATCTTGGTACTCTACGATATTTTCTATGTATTGAAGTTGCAAGGTTAAAGTAAGGGATTCTTGTTTCTTGAAATAGATATATTATGGACTTGATGAAACCAGAATGCTGGCTTGTGAGCCTATTGATACTCCTATTAAACAAAACCACAAATTAGGTGAAGGTCCAAATGATACGCCAGTAGATAGAAAGAGATATCGGAGATTAGTTGGGAAGCTAATATATTTGGCTCATACTCACCTTGACATAGCCTTGGCGGTGAGTGTGGTAAATCGATTCATGCATGCTCCTTGCAAAGCAAAAATTTTGGTTCTACAAAGGATTCTCAAGTATTTAAAATCTGCTCTTAAGATAGGTTTTATATTTTCTAAACATGGCCATTTAGAAGCAGAAGGATATATCAATGCTAATTGGGTAGATTATGTAATAGATAGAAGATCAACTTCAAGGTATTAAATGTTTGTGGGAGGGAATTCAATCACATGGCATAGCAAGAAGCAGATTTGTAGTTATCATATTTAGCTTCTTGATTTTAAGGATTTGATTATTATTATTACTATTTCTACAAGTTAGGAATAGATTTTGGGGATTTGTTTATATTCTTCCTTATATAGTTTTTCTCTTTTCTTATATATATTGCAGAAGTTGTGAAGTAACTTATACAGAGAAATTTCTCTCTAAATTAGCAACTGGATTCTACAAAATGATTAAGCATCTCTCACTCAGCCCTTTATGCATAGAATAGAAGGGCTTATCAGTAACAACTGAGTAGTGTTTTAGAACACCCCTAATACCATCTTCATTGCTTGGACAGACTATAGAGATGTAGAATAATTTGGAATTACCTACCAAATTCCACATTAGCTATTGCTATTTGTAATTGGATTCTTTACAGTTGGGCATAGCATGATCTAGTAAAAACAAAAGTGGGAACCCAGTCCAAGTTGCAGTTGTACTAGGAGCAGTTATCTAAAGAGCATCCACAACCTCCACCTGGTCACTGCAACCTCAAACTAAAAAATGGCATACTTCTGTTTCTGTCAAGCAATCCCAGGAAGCTTCTTTTAATATCAGCAGGTCACAAGGCACCTTAAACAATAGTCAATCATCTACAAGCCTAATTCCACCATTCCCTCTTTAAAACCTGAAAACTAGAGCCCTACCTCACCGTTATTCAGTATTAGGCAACAACTTGAATATTTCTCTAAATCAATGCCCACCAAAGATTCCCCAGAACTGGAATAGATATGTGCCACAATGACTATTCACTAGGAATGAGGAAATTTTGGAGAAGATTTTCTTAAAATAAATAAATAAATAAATTATGTTGCTTGAAACCAATAGAATTTCTAATGAAATTCACTCTAAAAATGATGGAATTTGGAGGGGAGGGAGAGTGATCATTTTAAGACTTAAAATTAGAAAATTGTATAATATCTAAAATGTTCCATGTGCAAATTTCAAACCATTTTACCTTAAACAAAGTGTTAAAAAGAAATATTATGAGATGGAAAAGTAAAGGATTTTAAGAGCCAAACTGACCTTTTCATTGAAGAGCACTCCAAAGGGCATATCTAGGTTTCCATGGTCAAACTGTTGTAGAGAATGACATCATGGATAGACAATTGTTAGGTTGGGCAAAGATTCCAGTGAGAGGTGGGTTAATTGAGGAAATACGATATTGCCTATAGCTATCACTTCTACACCTCCAAGTGGCACAGGATCTGAGGCCATAGACGGAGGGAAAAGGTTTCTCAAGCTGCCACAGTTGTCCACATTCAGCCATTTCAGGTTTTGGAAGCACAAATTGTCTCTAGGGTCCTTGTTGCATATATGCCTCAACTTAGGAAGACCAATTAAGCTTAATTTTGTCAACTTAGAGAGCAGCCGAACATGTTCATTATTAACATCTAGACCTTCAAGATCAAATACTTCTTCTAGTAGGTCACAGTTTTTTTAAAATTACCACTTCCAAATTCTGTAAGCTGCGTAGGAAATAGGATGGCAAGACTTTTAATAGTGATGCACAATTCTCGACATGTAGTGAGTGAAGGTTGCCGAAAGACTCAGATGGAATTTGACCATGCCATATCTCTACAACATGGAAATTTGACCATGCCATATATTGCAGTAATTGCATATATCAAACTTGCAAGGACAAGAAACAGAACTGCAATAAATATGTTTAGTCAATAATCATAATTTAACATGTATTAATGATAATTGAGATCTCAATGGAATTAGTGTCCTATCATGCATTTATATAATTGTTAAAATGTTGAATATAAGGTCTGATTTCTCATAATTTTAGGCATTTGCATTTTTTAATTAAAAAAAATATTGACACTAAATTTTATAAAATATCATTAATTTCCATGGATCATAGTATGAAAGAATAGCATTATTATATGTTAGGTCTAACATAGTTATATGTTAAAGTTGGAGTTGGGTCAGGATGTCCAACATAAATTGCCTTCATGTTATAGTAAGCCTTGAATGGGTTGTTGATAAATCAGAATAAATTGGCAAGAGAATTTTACACCAAGCCTCTCCATAACTAGTGGTATGTGGATAAATCACCAACAAAAACCTCACAGGCTCTGTGAGGATTGCAACAGTTTTCTCATTAAACATCAATGAAAAAAGATTGAATTGAGCTAGAACTAAGCAACTTTTTATAAGTACTTTATAAGTGGACAATGGAAATAAAAAATAAGTTGAGATTATTTTCTGCATCTTTCCCTATAATCATTTTGAATGCCACTTGTTATGGTAAGCAAATTGCTATTTGAGATAAAGACTAAGCAAACCAGAGGTATGTATCCATAACATATGCACCATATTGTCCTGCTTCCCCTCATGTATAATGCATGAAGCATAAGATACTAACAGTGAATGATCATATCAAGGAAAAACATACAAATATTATTGAAGTTTGTTTCATGAAGGTACAACTCTTTGATGAAGAGCTTCAAAGACTGAAATAATAGTATTATCTTCTGTATTTTAAAAATACCTATTAGGCAAGCATTATTTTCCTTGCCTTTCATTAAAAGATTGAAATTTAGTACAACAGACAATCATTCGTATCAAAGGTGAATATCTTTGCTGGTAAAGGGCTGTAAGAATAAGGGTTATAGATTATAGCACTTAGGACTTGAAGTGGAAGGGGGGCTTGTTGACCCAATTGCTTGACTAGCACATCCTGAGAATTTCTGCTTGAAGAATAACATTACCTAAATTGACAAGGGAAAATAAGATGCCATACAAAGGACTATTAAGCATAAAATACCTGTTTGATGGAAAGCAGTATGTGAGTACCAGGTTCACCCTCCAAACAAATTCCTTCAGACTTTACTTGAGTTGACCTCAATTCTTTCATGCTTACATAAATGGAAGGCAGTGCCTTCACTTCTGAATAGAAGTTTAGCAGCCTTGGTAGATGTTGTAATGTCAAGGATGGTAATTGAGGGAACAAAATTGTATCAGCTACATCATTCCCATCTTTTAATTCTTTGCCATATTGTTCAACCATCTCATCCATAACCCTGCATATTTTTATTTCTATTTCTTGCAGTTGTGGAAGGCTTCGAGCCAAAGATATTGAAAAGAGACATTTAATTCCATCACAATCATCAACTTTTACAATTCTTAAGTCCAAAGGACCCTGGTGGAAGTTGTCCATGGCACACTTCTTGCAAGTTAATTAGCTTCGTGAGATACAATGACTCCAAGGCAGGGAAGACAGGATTTCCTGGAACTTGTTCCACTGAATGCATGATATATTGAATTTCTGGACTGCTTTCAACATGAAAATGCTTTAATGCTGGAAAACCTTCCCTATCTACTTTGGAAAGAACATGATTAGCACCACTAAGTTCATGCAAGTATAGATCTTTTGCTCTTTTCAACAATTTACTAATACCATCCATCGAATGGAGGCTTGTGTTGAGCTTATTGAGCTTCAGTGATTCTGTGGTTTCACAATTTTCACACCAACTCCAGACATCACCGATAAGTATTTTAAATCTTATCAAGTTCTCAAAGAGTATGCCTTTTGGCAATAACTTGGCATCTGGTACTTCCACATCTAAAGTGCCCAAGTGAGACAAATATTTAAGCTTAGCAAGGCTAGCATTAGTTTTTTTATCATCGGATCCTTCAACCTTCCATCCTGTAAATCTATTTTCCATTCTCAAATACTCTAACTGAGACAAGCTTGAGATGATATTTGGTGGAATTACTTGAAGTTTGGAACAATTACTCAAATCCAACAACCTTAGATGGATTAGTTGCTCTATTTCTTTGGGCAACTGTTCAATATTAGAACCTATAAGGCTAAGAGATTCTAATTTCTTCAGCTTTGAAATTATAGCTATATCTCCCAATATGCCCTAATCTAAACTCAGTGTTCGAAGATTTGCAAGGCAGTGAATTGATGAAGGGAGTGATGTAAAATGCATATTAGTGAGATCTAAAACTTTGAGCTTTTTCATCTCTTCAAAAATTGTATTTGGGATTTTCAGAATGGGATCACTGATGTGATATAACACAGAAGGTTCAAGTTCTGGACATACCAATCCTTCAGGAAGTTTGCGGATATCAATGTAGGCCAAAGAGATCTTACTACAGCTTTGGAGTTCATCTAGCTTTGGCCATTCTTCCCATCCAACACCTTCTCTCAATGAAAACACATGATCGTTGGATGCAATTGCTAAGGCAACATCACGAACAACATCATGCATTCTCACAAATGCATTGTCACCGGTTTCTAGTAACAAATTTGAGGCTTTGAGGTTGTCAACCAATGTCTCAATTCTGTTTCTTGTTTCTTCCAATGTACTAGTTCCTTGAAACAATCGTAGAGCCATAACATAGTTCAACAAGTCATCTATAAAAATATCATTATCCATTAAACCACAAAGCAAGAACAATGACTTAGCTTCATCACCATGTAAATGCCTGTAGCTCAACTCCAGACTTGAGTACACCATCGCATCCATTCCTCTTATGTTTGTTGGCATAGACCTTTTTTAACTGTTGTAAAGCATCCTTCTATATAGACGCACTCTTATTTTTTAGAGCCTTTGCAACTGTTACAAGTGCAATTGGCAAACCTGCACATTCCTTTGCCACATTGATTACTATAGCTTGCAAATCCTGTTTGTCAATGGAATCACCCACTATCTTCTTAAATAAAACTAATGCTTCTTTTTCCGGTAAATGTAAAACAGGTATATCCTTCTGGGTACCCATCTCATTGGACAATACATGTTTATTTCTAGAAGTCAACACAATTTTACACCCCTTATGGTCATCTCCAAAAGGAATTCCCACTTCCTCCAAATCAAGTTGTGCCCAAATATCATCCAAAATGATTAGGATCTTCTTCTCTTTCTTGATCCTCTCATTTAATCAAGCTACTCTTCCCCATCCACTCTTCTCTTCAAATTTCAAACCTAGCATGTCTGCCAACTATCCTTGAATTTTCCTCAAATCTAGATTTTGGAATACAGATGCCATAACCACTTCATCAAATAACTTCTGTTCCTTGGCATGCTTAGCCACTTGTTCCACCAGTGTTGTCTTCCCAACAGCACCCATCTCCCAAACCCCTATCATGTTGTCATCACCATCCCTTAAGGCCTCCATAATTTGGTTCAAAGTTGACATTCTTGATTCTAAAGCTTCGTACCCTCTGAGAGTTGCAGAGCCTGGCTGGCAGAGGAGCACGATATGACAGCCTTTAAAAATGGGTCCTCATGCTTACAAAATGAGGGGCAACTTGAACCGTCTGGTTCCACCGGTTCACCAGTTCGATCGCTGGTTTAGGCGGTTCGTGATCGGTTCAATACCCAAATGGTTTAATAGGGTAAATTAGATCGGAAATGTGACCGGTCGACTGTTGAACCGGTTAGACTGGCCAGTCCGATCCGATTTTCAAAACATTGAAGGAAACATAGAGGAAGCCGGAGTTCGCACTGATAATGGGCTTACGAGACTTGATTTGGTTCAGCTAAGAACCCAATAGTACAGATGGACTTCACAGCCATTCCCACCCCAAGGGCTTTATTAAATCAAACAACATTGATTTTTCATTCCTCGGCTTCTTCGTTCTTCTCTTGCTCTATAGGCCCATTGGGATTGTTGTTATAGAAGTCTGAATCACCATTAAAATAAAAGTATCATCTTGATACGAATAAGATGTGTTTTGTAAGAGTAAGTTTGATTGTAATTTTAGGAATCACTTTAAAATTTTGGTTTTTAAATATGAAAAAGAGGATAAATACTTTTTAAAATTATTATCAAATACATTTTAAACTTGATGAGAAATAGATTCGCTCGAAAAGTAAATATGAGGAGCTTGAAGAAAATTTATTAATTTTAATTATGAAATTATTTTAAAAATTGAAAATATTTATTGTACATTTAGATATTTTTATCAAGGATACATATTCAAATGTAAAATTATTTAATTAGAATATTTATTTTTAAATAATCAAATATGATCATTTTTTTGTGAGTTCCTTTTTCGAGCTCTAACGAGGAAATCGATTTCTACACATTAAGATCATATTTGGTATATGGGAATGAAGAATGGAAATGGATATTTCCATTTTGTTTTCATTCATATATCTCTTTAAATAGAAATAAATTTGGTGATTTTAATTTTTTGTATTTAAATGCATTGAAGAATATAATATTAGAATGACTATTTGTTTTAATTTTAATGTTAACAATAATGGAAATGAGAATGCAAAAATAAATTGACAATAATATACATAAATATGATTTAAAATATTTTTTTTTTCATTTTATAAAAACATCTTTTGAGAGTTTTTTTTTTCTTTTTTGCTAAATGATGAAATCTTATTTGAGGATGTAATTTAAAAACAATGTTCTATTTTTAAAAACAACAAATTATTTTAAAATTTTATAACAGGGTTTGGTTATTATCTTTTAGTAATAATTTTTAAAAATAAAATGAAATAGAAAAAAAATTAGAAGACAAGTAAAAGTTATTTTTATTAATTTAAAAGAAACAAGAAAAAAAATAAAAACAACAAAATTAGAAAGAGTAAAACATGATGTCTTTGTTTTTTTTTTTTCATCCTCTCTATCACCTCATATCAAAACAAAAAAAAAAAATTTAAAATACGATCTTCTTTTAAATTATATACGTTTTTATGAATTTTCTTTTAATTTCTCTTAAAAATTTATGAAACAAATAAACTCTAAATTAATCAACTCTTAATGCAAAAAATATTCATTTTTAAAAACAATTCGTAACTCAAAAACTGATTGAATTAGTATTAAAAAGTCAGAAAACTCAAAATTAATTAAATTAACACTAAAAATTCACAAACCCAAATTCATTTTGAATGATTTTACTAATTTTTTCTTTATATATAATTATAATTTTGTAAATTTTTTATAAACTAAATACATTCCAAATTAAGTAAAACAAATGTTGGATTTACTAACAAATCTAGTAATTTTGAAAAATAATTTAAAAATCAAATAGCGATACAACAATATATTAGAAAATTATAAATAAAAATTGGTATAAAATGACTCTTGTTGTAAAGGAAAAGTAATGAATGACCACATTGATATCCATTATGAACTCCATTTACTCATCTTTAAGATGAGTAATGGGAGTTCATATTATGAAGCCTATAAAAGGCTTCTTACCCCTCCATGTAAAAGCATCCCGAGAAAAGAAAGAAAATTCTTCCTTTCATTCTCTCTCTCTCTCTCTCTCTCTCTTTCACTTTCTCAATTCTCTTCCTTGATTCCTTCTTCCATATTATATATCAAAGTAAGATATATTTATCTCTACTACTTTGATTTGCATTCTATTTGTCCTTGTTTTACAACACGTTATCAGCACGAATTGCTCTGAAGGTAATTCTCGTATCTTAAACTTGAAGTTATTTATATAGAATAAAATTTTACATAATTATATTATTGTTGATTTGTTTTGTTACATATTGTTAAAAGTTATAAACAAATTATTTGATTTTGTTTATAATCAAAATTATACCAATGCTATCAAGTTATTATAACTGATTTTAATAATATGGTTTTGTCATATATATGAAGTTATTTGACAATGTCGAATATCACAAAACTCGAATTTGTGGCACTTGACATTTCGGGAAAGAACTATCTATCTTGGATCCTTGATACTGAATTACATCTTGATGCAATGAACTTTGGAGCTACGATCAAACAAGGAAATCAAGCATCCCTGCAGGATCGCGCAAAAGCATTGATTTTCCTTCGCCATCACCTCCATGAAGGTTTAAAAAATGAGTATCTTACGGTAAAGGACCCTTTTACTCTATGGAGTAATTTGAAGGAAAGATATGACCACCAGAAAACTATGATTCTCCCAAAAGCTCGATATGATTGGATGCACCTGAGGTTGCAAGATTTTAAAACTGTTAGTGAATACAACTCTGCACTTTTCAAAATCAGCTCTCAATTAAAGCTGTGTGGAGAAAAAATCACAGAGGAAGACATGTTAGAGAAAACTTTTACTACGTTTCATGCCTCGAATGTGCTCCTGCAGCAGCAATATCGAGAATGTAGATTTACAAAATATTCTGAATTAATATCATGTCTTCTTGTTGCTGAACAAAATAATGAGCTTTTGATGAGAAATCACCAGTCTCGTCCAACTGGATCTGAACCATTCCCTGAAGTGAATGCAATATTGTCCCAAACTCGTGGACGTGGACGAGGACGAGGACGTGGTCGTGGTCGTGGAAGAAATCCCCGATACCATGGTTCTTATAGTAATAATTCTCAGAAAATGAAAGCCTCATTGCACCACCAGAAGTGGAATAATACTGAGACAATACAAGAAAATGGGAATCGTTTACAAGATAAACCTCCTAAGAACCATGAGAATAATTGTTATAGATGTGGTATGAAGGGGCATTGGTCGCGTACCTGTCGTACGCCCAAACATTTGGTCGACCTTTACCAAGCATCAATAAAAGCTAAAGGAAAAGAGATAGAGATGAACTTTACCGATGGTGATGGATTGGACCTAACCTACAATGACATTGATTTCTTTGGAGGTCCCAATGAAAAAACAGACCATTTGATAAATGATGAAAAAATGAACATTGATTGATGTTACTTTATATATAAAATAATATATTATTATGTCTTATATTTACATCTGATTTACTTTGTTATTTACATTATGCCTTGTTTTTTTGTTATATCTGAAATCCATGTGTTATTTGGTCTCAAGATGAATGAGGATGATGTATGTCTCGCAGACTGTGCTACCACGCACACAATTCTTCGAGATAAAAAATATTTCCTCGAATTGACATTAATAAAAGCTAATGTAAGTACCATATCTGGTACTACAAACTTAGTTGAAGGCTCTGGAAGAGCAAACATAACGTTGCCAAATGGAACTAGGTTCCATATAAATGACGCGTTATATTCTAGCAAATCCAGAAGAAATTTGCTCAGTTTTAAAGATATCCACAGAAATGGATATCATATTGAAACTATGAATGAAGATAATGTAGAATATCTTTACATTACTTCCATTATATCTGGCCAGAAGCTTATAATGGAAAAACTCCCGGCTTTCTCCTCTGGGTTGTATCATACAACTATAAAGCCTATTGAATCATATGTTGTCGTGAACCAGAAGTTCAACGACCCAAAAGTTTTTGTCCTTTGGCATGACAGACTAGGTCACCCAGGGTCTTCAATGATGCGTCGAATAATCGAACACTCACATGGGCATCCATTAAAGAACCAAAAGATTCTTTCGCCCAATGAATACTCATGTGCTGCCTGCTCACAAGGTAAATTGATAATCAAACCATCTTTTACTAAAGTCATATCTGAGTCACCAATCTTTTTAGAAAGAATACATGGGGACATATGTGGGCCTATCCATCCACCATGTGGACCATTTCGTTATTTTATGATCTTAATAGATGCTTCTACTAGATGGTCACATGTTTATCTCCTTTCTACACGCCTTTGCTAGACTTCTTGCACAAATAATCAGATTACGAGCACAATTTCCAGATTATCCAATTAAGACAATACGTCTTGATAATGCTGGCGAATTTACTTCTCAAACATTCATTGACTATTGCATGTCAGTAGGGATAAATATTGAGCATCCTGTTGCTCATACTCATACCCAGAATGGTTTAGTAGAATCCTTCATCAAACGTCTCCAATTAATAGCTCGACCATTACTAATGAAAACCAAATTACCTACTTCCGCCTGGGGACATGCTATTATGCATGCTGCAGCTTTAGTCCGTATTCGACCTACAACTTACCATGAATACTCTCCTTCACAACTTGTGCTTGGAAAACAACCAAATATCTCTCACTTACGAATCTTTGGTTGTGCAGTATATGTACCAATTGCACCTACACAATGCACTAAAATGGGTCCCCAACGAAGACTTAGGGTTTATGTAGGTTTTGATTCTCCATCTATCATAAGATATCTTGAACCTTTGACAGGCGATGTTTTTACAGGCCGCTTTGCGGATTGTCATTTTAATGAGAGTGTTTTCCCATCATTAGGGAGAGAAAAGTCGATTCTTGAAGAACGACGAGAAATTAGTTGGAAGGCATCTACTATGACCCATCTTGATCCTCGTACAAATCAATGTGAACTAGAAGTTCAAAAGATCATTCATTTGCAAAATCTTGCAAATAAATTACCAGATGCATTCATTGATACCAAGAAAGTGACAAAGTCACATATCCCGGCTGCAAATACTCCAGCACGGATTGATGTCCCTGTAGGACAGTTAACAAATGAATCTAAGATACGCCTGAAGCGTGGTAGACTTGTCGGCTCAAAGGATGTAACTCCCCGGAAGAGGAGAACCCAAGAAAAACTTGGCACTCTAGAAGAGACCATCAAAATGACTGATCAGTTTAAAATTGATAAATCTATAGCCCTAGAAGAGGCACCAATAATGCAGAAAGCCCCCGAAGAGGCACAAATTGAACAAGAAGCCCCCGAAGAGGCACATATTGAACAAGAAACCCCTGAAGATCCACATATTGAACGAGAAGCCCCTGAAGAGGCACAGGTACCTGAAAATTATGAGATCTCAGTAAGTTATGTACAAACGGGAGAAAAATGGGATCGAAATAATATTGTTATTAACAATATTTTTGCTTTCCAAGTGGCCTCTGATATCATAAGAAATGATGAAGATCCCGAACCACGAAATGTGGAAGAATGTCGACATAGAAATGATTGGCCAAAATGGAAAGAAGCTATACAGGCAGAATTAAACTCATTAACAAAACGAGAAGTTTTTGGACCTGTAGTCCAAACACCTGAAGATGTAAAGCCTGTTGGGTACAAATGGGTATTTGTACGAAAGCGCAATGAGAATAATGAGATCATAAGATATAAAGCGTGATTAGTAGCACAAGGTTTCTCGCAGAGACCTGACATTGACTACGAGGAAACATATTCTCCCGTCATGGATGCAATCACATTTCGTTTCTTAATTAGCTTGGCAGTCTCAGAAGGACTGGATATGCGTCTCATGGATGTGATTACAGCATATTTATACGGATCCATGGATAATAATATATACATGAAAATCCCCGAAGGATTTAAATTGCCTGATGCAAATAATACAAAGCCTCGTAGCATCTACTCAATCAAGTTACAACGATCCTTGTATGGATTAAAGCAATCTGGACGCATGTGGTACAATCGCCTTAGCGAATACTTGCTAAAAGAAGGGTATGTGAATAACCCTATATGCCCATGCATCTTCATTAAGAAATCAGAAACCGGATTTGCAATTATTGCAGTGTATGTTGATGACTTAAATCTTGTTGGAACTCCTGAAGAGCTCATAAGAACAACAAATTACTTGAAAAAGGAGTTTGAGATGAAAGATCTTGGAAAAACAAAATTTTGTCTCGGCCTGCAGATCGAGCATTTTCCAAATGAGTTTTAGTACATCAATCAACATACATTAAGAAAGTTTTGAAGCGTTTTTATATGGATAAAGCGCATCCTTTAAGTTCTCCAATGGTTGTTCGATCACTTGATGTGAAAAGGGACCCATTTCGTCCTTGCGAAAATGATGAAGAGTTACTTGGTCCTGAAGTACCATATCTTAGTGCTATTGGTGCACTTATGTATCTTGCCAATTGTACACGTCCAGACATTGCTTTTTCTGTCAATTTATTAGCAAGATACAGTTCCGCTCCAACTCGAAGACATTGGAATGATATCAAACATATATTGCGTTATCTTCGCGGAACTACTGATATGGGTTTATTTTACTCGAGGGAATCAAAGCAACAATTGCTTGGATATGCAGATGTAGGATATCTTTCAGATCCACATAAAGGCAGGTCACAAACAGGGTATGTGTTTAATTGCAATGGTACTACTATTTCATGGAGATCTGTCAAACAAACAATGGTAGCCACATCATCAAATCATTCAGAAATACTGGCAATTCATGAAGCAAGTCGTGAATGTATATGGCTAAGATCTATGATCCAGCATATTCGGGAATCATGTGGACTCTCCTCTATCAAAGGTGACCCGATAACATTATTTGAAGATAATGCTGCATGCATTGCACAAATAACAGGGGGTTATATTAAAGGAGATAGAACTAAACACATTTCATCAAAATTCTTTTATACACATGAACTCCAGAAGAGTGGTGAAATTGATGTGCAACAAATACGCTCAAGTAATAATCTAGCAGATTTATTCACAAAATCATTGCCAACCTCAACATTCAAGAAGTTAATACACAGGATTGGAATGCGTCAACTCAAGGATATCGACATGAGGGGGAGTATGCTTGTAAAAGGGTATTAGTGTACTGTACTCTTTTTTCCTTCGTCCAGGTTTTGTCCTACTGGGTTTTACTGGCAAGGTTTTTAACGAGGCAGTTCTAATATACCAAGAAAAGAATATTGTACTCTTTTTTCTTTGCTAGGTTTTTCCTATAGGTTTTTTACTAGCAAGGTTTTAATGAGGCATATTCTTTTAATATGGTGGTCATCCAAGGGGGAGTGTTGTAAAGGAAAAGTAATGAATGACCACATTGATGTCCATTATGAACTCCATTTACTCATCTTTAAGATGAGTAATGGGAGTTCATATTATGAAGCCTATAAAAGGCTTCTTACCCCTCCATGTAAAAGCATCCCGAGAAAAGAAAGAAAATTCTTCCTTTCATTCTCTCTCTCTCTCTCTCTTTCTTTCACTTTCTCAATTCTCTTCCTTGATTCCTTCTTCCATATTATATATCAAAGTAAGATATATTTATCTTTACTACTTTGATTTGCATTTTATTTGTCCTTATTTTACAACAACTCTATTATTTTTCTTCTATAGAGAACCATTTTTTTTTTTTTACTTTCTCTTTCTAGATAAATGAATTTCAAATTAAGCTACACTTTATATTGAATTTATTAATGAATTTAATAATTTATAAAAATAAAATGAAATAGAAATGAATTTGGTGGTTTTAATTTGTTGTATTTAAATGCATTGAAGAATATAAGATTAGAATGACTATTTATTTCAATTTTAATGTCAACAATAATGGAAATGAGGATATAAAAATAAAAATAAATTGACAATAATATACATACACATGATTTAAAATATTTTTTATTTTCATTTTTTAAAAATTCTCAAATTACACATAATTTAAAATAATTGTTTATTTTCATTTTATAAAAACATCTTTTGACAGTTTTTTTCTTTTTTGCTAAATGATAAAATCTTATTTGATGATGTAATTTAAAAACAATGTTCTATTTTTAAAAACAAGAAATTACTCTTAAAATATATAACACGATTTGGCTATTATCTTCTTGTAATAATTTTTAAAAATAAAATGAAATAGAAAAAATAAAAAGAAAACAATAGAAGTTATTTTTATTAATTTAAAATAAAAATACAAAGAAATAAGAAAAAAATAAAATAAAAACAACAAAATTAGAAAGAGTAAAACATGATATCTTTGTTTTTTTTTTCATCCTCTTTATCACCCCATATCAAAAAAAAAAAAAAAAAAAAAAAACTTAAAATACGATCTTCTTTTGAATTATATCCATTTTTATGAATTTCCTTTTAATTTCTCTAAATTTTTTTATGAAACAAATAAATTCCAAATTAATCAACTCTTAATGCAAAAAATATTCATTTTTTAAAAACAATTCATAACTCAAAAATTGATTGAATTAGTATTAGAAAGTCAGAAAACTTAAAATTAATTCAATTAACATTAAAAATTCACAAACCCAAATTCATTTTGAATGATTTTACTAATTTTTTCTTTATATATAATTATAATTTTGTAAATTTTTTACTAAGTAATTATATTCCAAATTAAGTAAAACAAACGTTGGATTTACTAATAAAACTAGTAATTTTGGATAATAATTTAAAAATCAAATAGTGATATAACAATATATTAGAAATTTATAAATAAAATTGGTCTAAAATGACTATATTATTTTCTTCTATAGAGAATTATATTTTTTTTTTTACTTTCTAGAAATGAATTTCAAATTAAGGATACTTTATATTGAATTTATTAATGAATTTAATCATTTTTTAAAATTAATTTAAAACTTAAAAAATATATGTACTCACTAAAAAAATAATAGATAAAAACTGATATATATATATATATATATATATGAATTGTGACTTTATTGTCCTTCTATAGACACAATTATGTTTTTTGAGTTTTCTCTAGGTAAATAAATTTTAAATTAAATGAGACATAATTAATGCTTTGAATTATTTGGAATTCAAAAAATTAATTAACTAATTATAGACTAAATAAAAATGTTCAAACACTTAATCCTGAATTAATTATTAGATTTGTACATGTAATAAACAACTTGAATCATTTATATCTTAAAAAGTTTACTTATTTTTAAATTCATTTCAAATAAAATAGTATTAATAATTATTATTTTTAATTTATTATTATTCATTTTTTTAAAAAATTGACAAATGTTAATATTCATATTTTTAGAATATTTAAAAATATATATATAATTTATTATTTTATTATAGTATTAATATTATATTTTATTAAAAACTATTGATTTTTTAATTTATTTGTAATTGAAAATTTATTTTTAATAAGATTTCAATGAAATTTAGTTTATATTATATAAATTAAATTTGTAATTTTTTTTTTTATAAAATCAAATAAAAAAATGTTTTTATTTTTTGAAAAACATTTTTAAAAATAAATTAAAATGTCTCCTAATGGAAATTATTTTTCTTTCCATTCTTTTAATCACTCCAGTTATCCAAACATAAAGAAAAATGACAAAAAAGAAAATAGATGTGTCCGTTTATGGTCTTCATCCCCACGTATCAAACATGTCAGCAAGAGAACTTGGAAAATGAATTTCCAAGGAACTTGATAAGAACAAGTAGACAATGCCCTTTTGTTTCCTTACTGTATACAAGTCAGTAGACAAGGAAATAACTTTTCCTCGAAAGACGAAACGATACACTCTCAGAATGGCCAACCTCCATGGATTTGAAACGCTTCCTTGCTTTCCTGCTTAGCTCATAGGCTCGTAGGCTCATAGCTGCCGGGGCTTCAAACTAGGACACAACCCATTGAAACAACTCTTCTGTGCTTCTTCCTCGTCTTCTAGGAAATTGCTAGCACCACCTCGTATGAACCCATCAGCCTGCATGTGTCAACCACTTGCAAACATCAGTCTGATTCTATGTCCATTCCTAAGAGCCCCATCCACAGGCTGCTGCTGCTGCTGCTGCTGCTGCCTAGCTCTGGCATCCCTCGGCATCTCAACCTGTTGAGAGAGGTCCTCAATGTTACACCGTTAGGGCATGTTTCTGGATTGGAACACATCCTATGTCTCAGTATTCATTACTTGGTTTGAATTACTAATTAAGATTAAAATAGGAACCAATTACAATTAGGGCTGAAATCAGGACAGGGTTGGATTAGGTTGGTGGTTCAAGTAAAAAATAATTAACTTAAATTCAACCCAAGTCGGAGTCAAACTCTAACCTGAGTACTTAACTCAAAATCAATTCAACCTCTTTTGTTTCTAAGATTATTCCGAGTTTAAGTTAGTTGAATTAGATTCGAATTAGTTAGGTTGATCAAATTATATTATTCAAAATCAATCCATAATATTTTTTTTCGAACTTTTTTTTTATATATTTATACTAAAATTTAAATAGTAAATGAAATAAAATTTGAAAATAATCATAGCAAAATAAAACAAATTTATACATCTTTACACAAAAATAAAAAAGTAAATTATATAAAAGGTATTCGGTAAAATTTAATATTTATTATTTAATTACTTAAAATTGTCTTTGAATTAAACTATTTTTAAGTTATTAAATTATATTAAGTGGTTAAGTTGAATTACTCAATCAATTTTAACTTTAAGTTGTAATATATTAAATTACTTTATCAAACATATTTAATGTATTTAATTAATGATTTAAATTAAGTCATTAAGTCAATAAATTAACTTATCGTACACTTTAATAGGTTTAATTTTACTTTTCTTTAAAAATAATAAAAAAAGAATAAATGAAATAAATATTATTATATCGTGTAATATAAATCATAAATATTATAAAATAATCGAGTTCCTATCAGTTTGATATTTTACATCAAATAAGAAAAAAAAAAGTTTTTAATACCATACGTGTAACAAGTTCATAGATAAAATATTAGCTCATTCCTTTTGAAAAAATAAATAATAAAAACACGATATAAAATCTGAATAAATTAACAAAAGATGAAAACCAAATAATGATGGGCTCACAAATTTTTTTATACACAAAGGATAAGAGATTCAAATTTTTATTTTTATTTTGGTCAAATGAGATGGCTTCATTGCTAATAAAGTTGGAAAATTTAGTAGGCAAATTAATTTTAATTAGTTGAGTGTTGTCTTATTTGATGTGGCAGGTGCAAACAAGAAGCCAGGATTGGCCAACTTGCTTCTCCTTTCAATTTTTTTTTTCCTTTTTTGTCTTCCTTGATTATAATTCATACCAGTAGCCTGGTAGAAGGTTCTACTTTTATTTTCATTTTTCTTCACTTTCCTTAATCCAAGTAGAGTTGTGAAGACAGTGGCTTGTGGTTGAAAAATGCCACCAAAGCACAGGTAGCATGGTAAGCTTTCCAAGAACAGTGAAATCAAAATCTCAACTACGGTGAGAAAATAGATAATAACATTAAAGACAGTAATAAAAAAAACTCAGAAATTGTAATGATAACTTTGTAGGGAATTAAACCGAATTCCCAATCCGTGAGAAACAAAAAATTAGAGAAAACATACGCCAAAGAAAAACAATCACACGCACAAAACAGTATTTACGTGGTTCGGCAATTTGCCTACGTCCACGGAATTGCAGGGATATCACTATTATCAGGGAAGAATACAGAGTACAACCCCAGCGGCTACAATATTTTCCCTCTATATATAACATGGCAACCACACCACACTAAAAAACCTTAATTGCAAAAAGTGGTTCCACAATGGGCTAAACGGGCCCAACAGGCCTCAATAAATCTCTCATTAAAAAAAAAAACCATGCAATATTATTCGGGTCGGATCGTCAAACCGGACCAAACAAAACTAGGCTCTACAAAGCCCAACAAATCTCCCACTTGGAGACTAGTTTAATCACCAACATCAAACCGCTATCCTTCAAGAAACAATCTCTCATCCCTGCAACTCATCCTCCTGTCCTCAAGCTAGAAGACCAATTGAAACTGTGCACAACTTCAATTTCTCAATAGTGACACCCTTAGTCAACATGTCTGTCGGGTTCTTAGATCCACAAATCTTCTCAAGTATTACCAGTTTATCTTCAACAAGATAACAGATAAAGTGGTATTTTGTTTGTATATGCTTCGACTTTGAATGAAAAGCCGAATTTTTGGCAAGAAAAATTGCACTCTGACTGTCACTGTGTAGAATGCCCATCTCCTGCTTCTTACCCAATTCATCTAAGAAACCATGTAGCCAAATCATCTCCTTTCCAGCTTCAGTTGCTGCAACATACTCAGCTTCTGTAGTAGACAAAGTAACAATCTTCTGTAGATTTGAAGCCCATGATATAGTTGTACCACCTAGAGTAAAAACAAACCCAGTAGTACTCTTTCTACTATCAATATCACCAGCAAAATCAGCATCTACATAACCCTGCAGTTTCAAACTTGCACCTGTGAAGCAAAGACATGTATCTAATGAACCCTTCAGATATCTTAAAATCCACTTGACTGCCTCCCAATGCTGCTTTCCAGGCCTATTCATGAATCTGCTCACAACTCCCACTACATGTGCAATGTCTGGCCTTGTACACACCATAGCATACATCAAGCTGCCAATAGCTGAGGCATAGGGCACCTTGCTCATATGGTCCCTTTCTTCTTCTGTCTTCGGTTACTGTTCTTTGCTTAGTTTGAAATGACTACCCAAGGGTGTGCTCACTGGTTTAGCTTCATTCATGTTGAACCTGCTGAGAACTTTCTTCGCATACTTTGACTGTGAAAGTTTCAATGTACCATTAGCCTTGTCTCTAATGATTCTCATACCAAGGATTTTTTTTGCAGCTCCCAAATCCTTCATTGCAAACTGTTTGGACAATTGCTTCTTCAGATTATTAATCTTCTCAATATCAGACCCTGCAATAAGCATATCATCTACATACAACAGTAATATGATGTAAGAATTGTCAAAGGACTTAACATAGCAACAGTGATCAGCTTTACATCTCTTGAACCCAATTCTATGCATAAAATTGTCAAACTTCTTGTACCACTGTCTAGGAGCTTGTTTAAGGCCATACAAGCTCTTTCTCAATTTGCAAACTAGATTCTCTTGTCCCTGAACAATGAACCCTTCTGGCTGAATCATGTAAAGGTCTTCCTCCAAGTCACCATGAAGGAATGCTGTCTTCACATCTAACTGCTCAAGATGTAAGTTTTCTACAGCCACCATTCCCAGTACAAGTCTGATTATTGACATCTTCACAACTGGAGAAAATATCTCTGTGTAGTCAATGCCCTCCTTCTGTTGGAACCCTTTAACAACTAATCTGGCTTTGTAACGTTTGCTACCATCATGTTCATTCTTTATTCTGTATACCCACTTGTTGTGCAAAGCCTTCTTTCCTATTGGCAATTCAGTCAGTTCCCATGTCTGATTCCCCAATAAGGAATCCATCTCATCCTTCATGGCTAACTCCCACTTGCTTGAATTCTCATCTTGCAAGGCTTCATCATAACACTCTAGCTCACCACCATCAGTCAACAGGAGATAATTTAAAACAGGTGAATAACGCTGCGGAGGTCTAATGTTCCTGGAAGATCTGCGAACTTCAGCTACAGGTGTACTCAGATCTACCTGTGAATTTACATTCTCCTTATCTTCTTCACCCCCCTTCTGGACAGTACTTTCAGTCAATTCATCTAAGTTGACAAATTCAGATTTCTTTTGATCTATCTCTGTAACATCTAACACTACAGTTGACCTGTCCTTGTACATAACCTGTTCATTAAATATCACATTTCTACTTCTGATGATTTTCCTGTTTTGTTCATCCCAAAACCTATAGCCAAATTTCTCATCACCATAGCCAATGAAAAAACATATTTTTGACTTTGCATCAAGTTTACTACGAGCATCAGAATCAATATGAACATAAGAAACACAACCAAAAACTTTTAAATGTGAAAACTTCACCTCTTTATCACTCCAAACCTCCTCAGGAAGTCTGAACTCCATGGGAACCGATGGTCCTCGATTTATCAAGTAAGCTGCAGTGCTAACAGCATCAGCCCAAAAAGTTTTTGGTAGTCCAGCATGCAACCTCATACTTCTAGCACACTCATTGAGAGTTCTGTTCATGCGCTCAGCCACACCATTCTGTTGTGGTGTCCTAGGAATAGTCTTCTCCATCCTAATTCCCTGTGCAGCACAATACTCACTGAACCCTTCATCTATGTACTCTCCTCCATTATCTGACCTCAAACATTTTACTTTCAAACCTATTTCTGTCTCAACCATGACCTTCCACTTCTTAAAAGTTTCAAATACATTAGATTTATTTTTCAAAAAATAAACTCATACCTTTCTACTTGAGTCATCAATAAAAGTGAAATAGTACCTTGAACCTCCAAGGGATGCAACTGGAGAAGGCCCCCACAAATCAGTGTGTACTAGTTCCAATTTTTCAGCCTTCGGTGTCCTGCCAGTTTTCAAGAAGCTTACCTTTTTTTGCTTTCCTAAGATGCAACTTTCACACATGTCAAAATTAATGGACTTCAATTCTGGTAGTTTTCCTTTTGACAACAGCATCTTCATCCCTTTCTCACTCATGTGACCAAGTCTACGGTGCCATAGGCTTGTATCAGTACTTGCATCAGCAACTGCAATTGTGTCTCTTGGACATGAGGTCATATACAAAGTACTAGTCTTATTTCCACGAGCCAATACCCTAACTCCCTTTGTAACCTTCCAAGTACCACCAACAAATAGTATTGCATGTCCTTCATCATCAAGTTGTCCAACAGAAATCAGATTCCTCCTCAAGTCAGGAATATGTCAAACCTTCTCCAGTAACCAAACAGATCCATTGGGCAACGAT
This sequence comes from Vitis riparia, assembly GCF_004353265.1. Classification (NCBI taxonomy): domain Eukaryota; kingdom Viridiplantae; phylum Streptophyta; class Magnoliopsida; order Vitales; family Vitaceae; genus Vitis; species Vitis riparia. The sequence continues at coordinate 19,172,067 of NC_048444.1, forward strand.
ATCCGGACGTCTCCCATACCCACAACATCCAAGACTGAACCATCAGCCAAATACACCTTACCAAAATCACCTGCAACATAATTCTGTATGATTTCTCGGTGTGGAGTGGTATGAAACGAAGCTCCTGAATCCAAAACCCATTCATCAAGTGGACTGTCTACTGCAAGAAGTAATGCATCCTGTACCTCTTCTGTTACAGCATTAGCAGAATCATCTTCATTCTTCTTCTTAGGGCTTTTGCATTGTCTTTTAAAGTGACCTGTTTTCCCACAATTCCAACATTGTACTTGTTGGCCTGATCTAGATTTGCTTCTGTTCCGATTAGAATTTCTGAAATTTGATCTACCTCGATTTGAATTTCTGTCATTACCTTTGCCTTTTGTCTCAAGGTTTAGGGCAGAACCAGATCCTGAGGTTTCACCTGCATCTCTTCGGTGAATCTCCTCAGCCAGAATTAAATCTCGTATATCATTGTACTTGAGCTTTTCCTTTCCTGTAGAATTGCTTACTGCCATCCTCATTGCCTCCCAACTGTTTGGCAAAGAAGCCAAGATGATCAGAGCACGAATTTCATCATCAAAATCAATTTCTACAGATGACAATTGATTTGTGATTGTATTAAATTCATTCAGATGTTGTGCTACTGATGCATTCTCTGCCATCTTCAAATTGAACAATTTCTTCATCAGATGCAACTTATTGTTTGCGGACGGCTTTTCATACATACCGGACAAAGCCTTCATCAAATCTGTTGTGGTCTTCTCCTTTACAACATTATGTGCAACAGACCTAGACAGAGTTAACCTAATAACTCCTAGAACCTGTCTGTCAAGAAGCAACCATTCCTCAGCCTTCATACTCTCAGGTTTTGTCCCCAAAAGAGATAGATGCAATTTCCTCCCATAGAGATAATCTTCAATCTGCATCCTCCAATATGCAAAGTCTGTGTCATCAAACTTTTCTATTCCAGACGCCTTTCCTGCTTCCTCTGCCATTGCTCCCACTCAAACCTAACCCTAGGCTCTGATACCAGTTGTAGGGAATTAAACCGAATTCCCAACCCATGAGAAACAAAAATTAGAGAAAACACAGGCCAAAGAAAAACAATCACACGCACAAGACAGTATTTACGTGGTTCGGCAATTTGCCTACGTCCACGGAGTTGCAGGGATATCACTATTATTAGGGAAGAATACAGAGTACAACCCCAGCGGCTACAATATTTTCCCTCTATATATAACATGGCAACTACACCACACTAAAAAACCCTAATTGCAAAAGTGGTTCCACAATGGGCTAAACGGGCCCAACAGGCCTCAATAAATCTCCCATTAAAAAAAAAAAAAACCATGCAATATTATTTGGGTCGGGTCATCAAACCGGATCAAACAAAACTAGGCTCCACAAAGCCCAACAAACTTGACTTACTGAGAACCCATCGATGGATATGGTTGGAACTTTGAATCAATGAGAGGGCATACCCACGGCTGATCTTCATTTTCATTTCCATTCTGCTGGTTTGTGCCTCCATCTCCTTCTTTGCTTTCTAAAACCTTTCATTTCCTTTTCCTTTTTTCCTTTTGTCACGTTGAATCCAATTGTATAAGTTCTCTCTTGACCCATAGTCCTTTGAGGCCCTTTGCTTGCTAAAAGTAAAAACCCTTTCATTGAATCCGCACTGCTGGTATTTTTTGTCATCTGGTTTCCTGGAGGAGAAAAAGTGGGAAATCCCAAATAGGAAATGGAGGAAATTGTTGTTACGATTGCAGCAAAAGTTGCAGAGTACCTGGTTGCTCCAATTGGACGTTCATTTGGCTATCTGTTTAACTACCGCAGCAACATTGATGATCTCAGGCAACAAGTTGAAAAGCTGGGGGATGCCAGGGCTAGGTTGGAGCGATCTGTAGATGAAGCTATTAGGAATGGGGATGAAATTGAAGCTGATGTTGACAAGTGGCTTTTGCGTGTTAGTGGGTTCATGGAAGAGGCTGGCAAATTTTTTGAGGCTGAGAAGAAAGCAAACCAGAGCTGTTTCAATGGGTCCTGTCCAAATTTGAAGTCACAATACCAACTGAGCAGGGAAGCGAAGAAGAGGGCAAGGGTTGTTGCTGAAATCCAAGGAGATGGAAAATTTGAGAGGGTATCATATCGTGCTCCTCTGCCAGGGATAGGATCTGCGCCTTTCAAAGGTCATGAAGCTTTAGAATCAAGAATGACTACTTTGGATGAAATTATGGAGGCCTTGAGGGATGCTCATGTCAATATCATTGGGGTATGGGGAATGGCTGGTGTGGGGAAGACCACACTGATGAAACAAGTAGCTAAACAAGCTGAAGAAGAGAAGTTATTTGATAAGGTGCTTATGGCTTATATATCTTCCACTCCTGAGTTGAAAAAAATTCAAGGTGAACTTGCAGACATGCTTGGTTTGAAATTTGAGGAGGAGAGTGAAATGGGAAGAGCGGCTCGACTATGTGAGAGGTTGAAGAAAGTGAAGAAGATCCTCATGATTTTGGATGATATTTGGACTGAACTCGATCTGGAGAAAGTGGGAATTCCTTTTAGAGATGATCATAAGGGATGTAAAATGGTGCTCACCTCTAGAAATAAACATGTATTGTCCAATGAGATGGGTACTCAAAAGGATTTCCCTGTTGAACATTTACAAGAGGAAGAAGCATTGATTTTATTTAAGAAGATGGCTGGTGATTCCATTGAGGAGCCAGATTTGCAATCCATAGCAACTGATATAGCAAAAGAATGTGCGGGTTTGCCAATTGCAATCGTAACAGTGGCAAAGGCATTAAAAAACAAGGGTTTGTCTATATGGGAGGATGCCTTGCGACAACTAAAGAGGTCTATTCCAACAAAAATTAAAGGAATGGATGCAATGGTATACTCAACTTTGCAGTTGAGTTACAAACACTTGGAGGGTGATGAAGTTAAGTCCTTGTTCTTACTTTGTGGTTTAATGTCTAATAAGATTTATATTGATGATTTATTGAAATATGGTATGGGTCTGCGATTGTTTCAAGGAACTAATACATTGGAAGAGGCAAAAAATAGAATTGATACATTGGTCGATAGCCTCAAAGCTTCAAAGCTGCTACTAGACACTGGCCACAATTCATTTGTTAGAATGCATGATGTTGTTCGTGATGTTGCCATAGCAATTGTATCCAAGGTCCATCATGTATTTTCTCTGCGAGAAGATGAATTGGCAGAGTGGCCAAAGATGGATGAACTCCAAACCTGCACCAAGATCTCTCTGGCTTACAATGATATTTGTGAGCTTCCTATAGGATTGGTATGTCCGGAACTTGAACTCTTTTTATTCTATCACACCATTGATTATCATCTGAAAATCCCAGAGACATTTTTTGAAGGGATAAAAAAACTCAAAGTTTTAGACCTTTCTAATATGCATTTTACATCACTACCTTCATCACTCCATTGCCTTACAAATCTTCAAAGATTGAGTTTGAATTGGTGCAAGTTAGGAGACATCTCGATAATTGTAGAGCTAAAGAAACTAGAATTTCTTAGCTTTATGGGTTCGAATATTGAAAAGTAGCCCAGAGAAATAGCACAGTTGACCCATCTAAGGCTGTTTGATTTGCGGGACTGTTCCAAACTTAGAGAAATTCCACCAAATGCCATATCAAGCTTGTCCAAATTAGAAAATTTGTGCATGGAAAATAGTTTTACTCTATGGGAGGTGGAAGGAAAAAGTAATGCTTCCATTGCCGAGTTAAAATATTTGCCCCATTTAACTACTTTAGACATACAAATACCAGATGCCAAACTGTTGCTGACAGACGTCCTCTTTGAGAAGTTGATAAGATATAGAATATTTATAGGTGATGTCTGGAGCTGGGATAAAAATTGTCCAACCACAAAAACATTGAAGCTCAATAAGCTCGATACAAGCCTTCATCTAGCTGATGGTATTAGCTTACTGTTGAAAGGAGCAAAAGATCTACACTTGCGTGAACTGAGTGGTGCTGCAAATGTTTTTCCCAAGTTAGATAGGGAAGGTTTTCTTCAATTAAAGCATCTCCATGTTAAAAGAAGTCCAGAGATGCAACATATCATGAATTCAATGGATCCAGTTCTGTCACCTTGTGCTTTTCCTGTTCTGGAGTAATTATTTCTCAATCAGTTGATTAACTTGCAAGAAGTATGTCATGGCCAACTTCTAGTAGGGTCCTTTAGTTACTTAAGAGTTGTAAAAGTGGAACATTGCGATGGTTTAGAATTCCTCTTTTCAATGTCTATGGTTAGAGGCCTTTCAAGACTTGAAAAAATAGAAATAACTAGATGCAAAAATATGTATAAGATGGTTGCACAAGGAAAAGAAGATGGAGATGATGCTGTTGATGCAATTTTGTTCGCTGAGCTGAGATACTTGACATTACAACACTTACCAAAGCTCAGAAATTTCTGCTTAGAAGGGAAAACAATGCCTTCCACCACGAAGAGGTCACCAACAACTAATGTAAGGTTCAACGGCATTTGTTCAGAGGGTGAACTTGATAATCAGACATCGGTTTTCAACCAACTGGTATGTCATAGCTCAATAATACTTTCTAGCTAGTCATTTTATTTTTGAATCTCTTCAGTTTAAAAAATTGCTATTTTTGGAAAAAAAATTCAGGACTTGCCACTCAATTGATTTGGGTCGATAGGTCTCCCTTCATTTATATCCCAAAAATTATCACTGTTAGTGCCTCTTCTTCTAAGACTTTAAGAGAATGAGTTTCAACTAATACCCAACCTATTGATAAATGAAAGGAAAATATGACATGACATCATGCCTTTTGTAGGTTACATGTTTTATTTTAATATTGAAACTCTGGGTTCAAAGGGAAAACTGTGCAAAGATTTAAGGTTTTTCCATTGATGTAATAGAAAACTGTTCACACAATCCAAATAGACCCAGTGAATCTTGTCTTGGTGCGATGTCCAAATACCAGACCATTAGTTCTGGAGAGCTTAGTATAAAATCCATATATAAACACACGCACAATATGTGTGTATGTATATGTATGTGTATGAAAATCTTGACAGAAACTACAAATACCTAAAGTTATGAGAAATTGCATATCATTTATAACAGTTTTGGAAACTATAAACATGCTTGATAGAAAACTCTAATTTTATTTGAGATTACAGCCGTCATGATAATATTTTCACTATATTTATTGCAGTATTATGCCTTGTCCTCAGTAGTTTGGCATATACAAATGATGCAATATACCATTGTTCTTATGCTTTCTGAGATTCTCATGTTACAGGAGGGTTGGCATGGTCAACTCCTACTTTCCTTCCGCAACCTCCAGTCCCTGAAGATGAAGAATAGCGCTTCACTGTTGAAAGTACTCCCACCCAGTTTGCTTCAAAACTTACAGAATTTGGAAGTACTAATAGTGGAAAACTGTAAACAATTTGAAGAAGTATTTGATCTTGAAGGGCAAAATGTTGATGATGGACATGTTGGACTCCTGCCTAAGAAAAACTGAGTTTAATTGGTTTGCCTATGTTGAGACATATATGCAACAAGGACCCTCGACACATTCTGTGCTTCCAAAACCTGAAATGGTTAAAAGTACACAAATGTGGCAGCTTGAGAAACCTTTTCCCTGCTTCTATGGCCTTGGGTCTTATGGGCACTATCATATTTCCTAAGTTAATCCATCTTTCACTAGAATCTTTACCCAGCCTAACAAGTTTCTATCAAGCATATCATGTTCTAAAAAGGTTTGATTCTGCAGATGATATCCCAGTTGCAGTGCTCTTTAATGAGAAGGTCAGTTCTCTCTTAGAATCCTTTTCTTTTTACTTCTTATGATATTAAATTTCATTATAATACTGTTTAGAATCAAATTTTGAATGAAAAGAAAGAAAATTTAGATTAAATCTTGCTTCTGGAATATTTTAATTGTATGACAGTTTTCTATTTATATTAGAATGAATTTCATCCAAATTCTGTTATTTGTTGACAGATTTTTTTTCCTTACAAATTCTAATTATTTTAGGTGATGGAATTCAACTTTTTTAAGCACTTACATTCCCTCCACCCCCTCTTCAATGGGGATCTCTGGTAAACATATACAGGACAACCCAAAGTAGTTGCCTATAATAATGTTAAGGTAGAACTTTAGTATTTTTTTGGTTTTAAGGAAAGGTGGATTTGGGGATTATAAGATGGTTAGAGTATCTTATTGCTTCCCATATGTTTTTCCACCATTTGTACATAAATGCTATTGAGAGGTGCTTCTAATCATTTTCTGAGATCTGGAATTTGTGTTCCATCCACAAAATTTCAGCTGTAAATGTGAATTCCTCTGCTCAGCAAACAAAATAATTCATGTGAAAGTGGCAAGAAAAATGACAAAATTTAGCAATTGTAGGATCCTCCTCCTTGTCTTTTTCTTTATTGTATCTGAATATTTGAATCAGTATAGACCAAGATCAAATGCTAGTCAGTGCCTTGGACTTAAATTGATACATTGAGATCAAATGATGCATGTTTTCTCTTTAAAAAGTTCTTTCTTAGATGGTAAGGACACCTCATAAGCAAACAGTCACCTGGAACATGGAATTTTGATTTCAATGGTATTGATAGCATTGATGGCAACTTCATAAGCAATATTTTGAATATTTCTGAGAAGATGAAGTGATGAAATTTATTATGTTTTTTTTTTCTTGCCCCAATTCTAGCTGGTTCTAGACATGGATAATTTTCTTCTATTAACCTTTTGCCTTATATTGTCTTTATGTCAAATTATTCAAAATATATAAATAACAAAATGGTGGGATGAACTCCGCAGGCTGCGTTGCCTAGCTTGGAGCTATTAAACATCTCAGGACTGGATAATGTGAAAAAGATATGGCACAACCAACTACCTCAAGATTCCTTCACCAAACTAAAAGATGTGAAGGTGGCATCCTGTGGACAACTGCTGAATATTTTTCCATCCAGTATGTTGAAAACGTTACAGAGTCTACAGTTTCTGAAAGCAGTGGATTGTAGTTCATTAGAAGAGGTTTTTGATATGGAAGGGATAAATGTGAAGGAAGCTATAGCAGTCACTCAGTTGAGTAAATTGATTCTACAATTTCTGCCAAAGGTTAAGCAGATATGGAATAAGGAACCCCATGGAATTCTCACTTTTCAAAACTTAAAATCAGTAATGATTGATCAATGTCAGAGTTTGAAAAATCTTTTTCCAGCATCTTTAGTCAGAGATCTAGTGCAACTTCAGGAACTACAAGTGTGGTCTTGTGGGATAGAGGTAATTGTTGCAAAGGACAATGGAGTCAAGACAGCAGCTAAGTTTGTATTCCCTAAAGTAACCTCTCTCAGACTCTCCCAGCTACATCAACTTAGGAGTTTCTACCCAGGGGCACATACTTCACAGTGGCCATTGTTGAAAGAACTGAAGGTGCATGAGTGCCCTGAAGCCAATTTATTTGCATTTGAAACTCCAACATTCCAACAAATACATCATATGGGAAATCTTGATATGCTGATTCACCAGCCCCTTTTCTTGGTGCAACAGGTAAGGTCCCAAACCTTTTTGGATGTGATTCACCTCATCAAGTTTCATAATTGTCAAGTTTTGTTTAATTGTACATTAAATTTTCATGTTATTGTAGCAATCACAATTAGCTTGCTCAGCAGATCATGTATTGGATTGCTCCCTTGCCACTATTTTTTCAGTTTTGCCAACCCTTATATATGTTTATAAAACCCGTCCAATCAGAGACTATTCATGAATTTTCTAGATATCCCTTCAAAGAAACTAGTGGGAGACTTCAATTAATTATATTTTGCAATTGAATTTATCTGATTGAGGAGGTCTTTCAGTACAAGTAAACTAATAACTTGATCTGAAAAGGTGGATGCAGAGACCAAAACAACATGCTGGCAACACGATTGTTGGCCCCCACTTGATCCAGAAGTTCTTCAGAGAGGATCCTAGATTTCTTTGTTTCTCCCTATCGCAGTTGAACTTTTAAGCTAAAATTTGACCTAATCCTTTCTTGTGAGAGGAATATATATGACTAGTCTATATAGTTCAAACCAATATTGCAATTTATAGTAAATTTTATTTCACTTATTGAATTCTATTTTATTTATTACTTAATATACATTATTATTTTTATTATTAAACTAACGACTAACCTAATCTTGTATCCCCATTTTCAATATCTTAAATATATTATAAATATTTTCTTTATCCTCCCACTTTCTCTTTTTATTTATAATAATGTTACATTCACATGCACAAAGTCCAATTTTATATATTTATTTATTTATTTTTTTTTGTAGTTCTTCATGCATTCTTTGCTTTTAGCTATTGATTTCTCTACACATAGAGAGTTCCACAGTGACATGATATGAACTATAATTTATTGATATGGCGTAAGTAATAATGAATTAAAAAAAATTAAAAGAAAAACTAGTTTAGTTTGGATATATTTTTAACTTTTTTTTTAACCACATGCACAAAATATATATATATATGTATTTCCGACCATCACGTACACACACGACCACAAAACCTATTATTATTATTTTTACACTTTCATCAATCACATAACCCTATTTTTTTTTTTTTTTTTATCAATTTCATTACTTAGATCTATTCATTTAAAAATTTGATTTTTCATTTTTTTATCAATAAAACAACCTATATTCATAAATTTTCAATATTTTGAACTAAAAGAAAATTATTATTATTATACTTTTTTTTAGGGTTCAAAACTAATTAATCAATCTAAATAATAATTTAAAAATTAAAATTTTATCAAAAAATTTGTTCTTCAAACCCTAAATCTCCAAATGTTTAATTTTAAGGTGCTTTATGTTCTTCGATCTATTTGATTTTCGATTAATAAGGTTTTCTAAAAAGAGTAGGCAAGAAAGAATTAATTATGAAATGACATTTCTACCTTTATTAAAAGTATTTAATTCCTTTATTTAAATTACTACTTTACCCACAAAAATTAATTTGGGGTGATACAAATTAGTTGAGTTATTATATCTTAGAGTGGGGATAAACTAAGAGATGTCTGGTGCATTGATTCTCAAGTTATCAAAAGGGTTAGAATCTTCTTAAATAGAATGAGATTTTCATGTTTCATCCTAATTGTTCTTATTTTTGCTTCTCATTACTTGTAATTTTATTTACCATTTGAAATCCACGCTACAACACTTCATTTTTTAAAACTGTTTTCATAAAACAATAACCAACGATACTTCAAGTTTTTATAAACAATCTTTTGTTTTTAAAAATAAAAAACTATTTTTAAATTGCATAGCCAAATAAACTCTATAATTTCCAATATTTCAACTGAAAAATTGGTGAGATATTGGTACCCAAAAGGGTAGGGTAAAATAAATACCTAAAATAATCATCAAACCTTCTAAAGAACCAACTAAATTAGGATAGTGGTGGGAAATCAAGTGAAAGTATCATCTTTTGATGAAATATGGCTAAAAATTAACAATTTTTTTTTTTCGCCTTCCTTTTCGAAAACTAGGTCAACCTTGTTTACTCAATCCAATGTGTTAGAGTTGGGTTAGAATGCCTAAATGAGTTGACCCAACTCGACTCAATAAATGAGAGAAATAAAGGAAGCGGTTTTTGAGAGTTTTTAAACTAATCAAAACAACCATTATTAAAAAAAAAAGTTCACCCTGTGTAGGAATAATCTCACCCTCAAAAATATATATATTTTTTTCTCTCTTTGAAAACAAAGAAAGAATACAATTCTTCTTTATGAAAAAATAAGTATTTTCTCTTAATTTTTTTTTCATATGAAAACAAAGATCAAAACTTTTATACCGTGGAAAAGAATAACTTTCATATTTGTAATTACATTTATGACTTGTGACAAAAAAAAGTAGTCAATGAAAAAATCAATTGTACTTCTTGGACATCTCAAAAGGAACTTGAAAGCTTTATTTTACATCATAATATTTTGTTCATTGTCACTTACTTTCTTATGAATGAACTACTCTTTTCTTAATATAAAAATAAAAATTTTAAAAAATGCATCATCAAAATTGAGGAAAATAATCTACTTTTTATAATGAAAATCCAATTAAAAAAAAAAAAAAATTCAACCAATGAAGCTATGAATGCAACAAATTTTGAACAATCTTGACTCTAATAATCTTCATTTCCTAATATAGTTTATTAAGAAATATTTTTTTTTTATTGAAATTATCAATCACATTTTGCTGTATTTTTTTATTTAAGAATCGAAGTTTTTACCTTTTTAATTTTTGGTTTAATCTTTTATTTTTTGTGCATAGTCTTCCACAATTAATATGAGGTTTTTCAAATGCCGAATATAAACTTATTTTCTTGAACTTTTTGTTATCAAGAATGAAAGAGGAGTTGAAATTTTTTTTGACTTTTAATATTAGATTTGTAAAATAATTTTATTATGGCAACTCTACGGATAAAATATGTAAAATATTAATAATTTAATATTTTAAAATATTTTTTTTTAAATGAGGTGTTTGATAAAATTTTAAAAATATTTTTTAAAATTATTGAAAAATCACTTTTAGAGTCTAGTGCTTATATGGAAAATACTTTTATAAGAATTTGAAAAAGTAATTTTAATAGTATTTTTTTTTGACAATATATCACATAATAATGAACACATTTTTAACATTAATAAATTATCATAAAAGACATACAATTTGATTACAAAAACAAAATCTATACCATATATGAAAAAGTGAAGTATTTGTCTATTTTTTTTTTATCGTAAAATGCCTTATCATCCGACCATATTCATTTGAATCCTTTGAAACAATTTAATTCATTTAGATAATATTTAAAAATTAAATATTTAGATATTTAAGATAATAACATATATTCATTTTTTTAAATTAGATTATTTCAAGTTATAATTTAACTAATTTTATTAATATTTAAAAAATTAAATAATAATAAACCAGGTAATATTTAAAAATAAGATATTTACAAATTTTAAAATTTAAATAATAATAAATATCCATACTTTCAAATAAGATTGCATAGAAAGAAATTCAAGTTTATCTCTTTTCTATTCATTACAATCTTGACGTAAAGCATAATCTTAATATTTAACGGAAAAATAAAACTAACTCCAGCCAAAGTTATTTGATTTTGGTAAAGTTTCCAAAACAAAACTCCATACTTTCTATACCCACAAGCTCCATATTCATTGCTACACACTTCTCTTCGATTTTCTTTCATTCCAAACACCTCCAAGAAAGAAAATCTGGTGGAGAGATGACAGAAAGAAACTCCTGGAATTATAGAAACCCATGTTTGACCATGCACCAACCCTGGGCTTCACTGCTTGTTTATGGTATCAAGCGAATTGAGGGAAGGTCTTGGCCTGCTCCTATTAGAGGTAATCATATTAAACCCTACACTTTCTTTCAGTTATAAACCCTAAAACCATTTTTTTTTTTCCCTTTTTGTGGAGAATAGTAGGAAAATAAAATAAGTAAAATAAGCGTTTAAGGTTTTTTGGGGGTTTGTAACCGAGAAAATTAAGTACAGAATCCGCTGAGTGTGATACAAGTTTCTGGTTAAGTTGTATTGAGGTTTTGATTTCTTGTTTCTTTGTTTGTTTTAGGAAGCCAAACTTGTTTTTCCATGTTTTCTTGGTAGTCAAATCGAGAAATAATAGAGTATTAAGGAATAGAATGCTGAGAATTTTTGTTTTTCTTCTGTTCAGTTGGTTAAGACATTTAGGGTTGGAAAGTTATTTTGAAACTCTGATTTTGGTTTTTCTGTTATTTATTTGGGTTCATGATTATGGTCACTTTTTTGTTTTTGTTTTGTTTTGTTTGTTTGTATTTTTTTTTAATAATTTTCTACAGAATTTGGACTAATATTTAATGTTCAAATACTAAATTTAATGATTCACTCTTCTGTAGATTTTTCAAAATTTTCAACCTAGTTTTACTTTCCAAACAGTTCTTCAAAATTAAATATCCTGCCAAACAGCCATGCATTCTGATTTCCAACGAATTGTTGAATAGAGAGACCTAGCTTTTGAAAAGGGGCTAAACTATGTTCATTTCAAATTTCCTTCAATTTGATTCAAATCACATGTCAATGCCGTATATGTATTGACTTTTCCTGATGAGAAAACACTAATTACAACCATGGTTAGTTAAGCTAGTTTCTAGAATTTATTTTATCTTGATCAAGTTGAAGAAATTGATTGTCTTCTGATTGGGTTTGCAAGTTCATTATTATCTTTGATGTGACCAAAATGTGGAATGTGTGTGGCTTCTTTCTGTTACTTAGAGGCTTAGATCTTCCATTATTCTTCCTCTGCAATTTCACACTTTGCATTCAGATGGGATTTGCCCTCTGATTTGGGACCCTCGTCTAATGCATGGTGGGTGATTATACTGAGGTTCTTGGCTTGCACTGGAGAGGTTCTTTACCTGGAATGTTGATTACATTGGTAAAATTCTTCATTTAATGGTTTTCTTTGAAGTTGTTTGCCTTTTTGTCCTGTTCTCATGCTGCCTGTTTGAGATCCAACACCATCTTTTGTGAGCCATCTTTGGATATTGCTAAAATATCTGATACTGTGTGTATGTGTGTGATAAATGGTGCTATTGGGTTGTGACTTTCAGCCCGGGTAGAATTTGCAGCAGTCAAGAAACAGAAAATTGTCAATTTTCACATCAGCTACAACAGTTTTAAAAGACCTGTTCACTGAATCCTCATATGTGATGCATTAGATGCTAAAATATTTTTGATATTGCAAATATGGGTTAAAGAATTTGGTTAACTTGTAGGTTGCTGATAAATTAAAATTATGTCTACCATATTTTAAAGGGTTCTCTAAATTTATGCTTTTATTAAAGACCTTGTTTAGCTCACGTGCACACATAAAAGTGACTTCACTTGCTTTTAGCTCAAGAACATTATCTCAAATGGTGTTTTGGCATTGAAGATTTTTAGTAAGAAACTGCATTCTCAGCTATTGGAGGGTCTTGAATCTTTGGACAAGTCAATGAATTCTGTTCTTGAATAATTTTGTAAGCTAGATAAGCTAGGTAATAAAATTTTTATTAAAGGAACTAGATCTTGGGAAGCTAAAAATATGTGCTGACCCACAGCAATGACCTGCCACCAGAATATTGGAGTAACATTTTTTCCTGGGATTAGATATAAGAAGACTCAAGAACTTTACTTAAGGTTTTTGATGTAGCGTGTAGACCTTTATGTGAATTTTTAGAAGAGATATTCTGCATTATGAATAGGAGTGAGTACTTCACATGATTGGGGTGAATCTTGATGATGTTTTGTGCAAGTTGAGAATCATTATTTAAAGAGTCTTGAGGTGTACCATACCTCCAGTGGAAATGATTTACTGCAGAATTTTGTGATGGATGTCTTGTGTTTGGTTAGTCTTCACTAGGGTTGAACTCTAAGGCCAGACCCATAATTCTATAAAGAAGCTTTGTAACATTTTAGGAGGGGTAGTTTGCTATTCTGTCCTAGGTTTCCATCACCATTTTTTTGGGTGTGATGTTGGTGGGGCGTAGATGGAATAGGGAATTGTTTTAGGCTTCTTCAAGCAACAAATAATTCCTGCTTTTGGGAAAAGGGGAAAGAAAATTATTGCTAAGGGAGGCATTGAGAAGAGTTGTTAATTTCTTCTAATAGATTACCTTTGAGAAGTTTTGTTTAGTGGGAGCTATTGAAATTGCATAGCAATTCAAAGCTTTGGGCTTGAATCATTCTTTAATTTAACTTTACATCTTTGGGCGAGGACTTCATGTTAGCATGGATTTTAGAATAATGTAATTGTGTTCGTTCTGGTTTGATTACCATTTGTTGCTACCATCTATTAAACTCAAGGACACATCAGGCATATGTTTGAAATTTCATGAAAATTGAAGCTTTTTTCTACAGAGCATTTAAGACCTGAGTTGTTTGTTTAATCTAAGACATATATAACCATCTAAAACATAGAGATGAATTCATTGATTAAATCTTGAAGTGCCTTTAATTTTTTAAACCTGAAAGTTTGAATTCTTGTGTATGTTCTTTGTTCTTGAAAAGAAGGTATGCTGAGTTATAGGATTTCTCTCTTTTGAAGGCCGACTTTGGATTCATGCTGCTAGTAAGGTTCCTGATGAAGCTACAGTTAAAGCGATGGAGGAGTTCTACAAGGAAATATATGCAGTGGATGGGATTTATGATCTCAAGTTCCCAGAAAATTATCCTGTTTCACGACTTCTAGGTATTTATACTTTTGTAACTCTGATATGGCTTGACTTTTCTTTTTTATTTTGTTTTATGCTTTATTTATTTATTTTTATTTTAACCTATTTTGGTAACATTGTCAAGACATTTCATGTATAGATTGGTAATTGTGACTAAACTCTGTGAGGCCTGCCTATTTCCTGCTTTGAATTGAATTTTCAAGGACCTCTTTTGCTTGTTTTTTGGATAAGAAATTCTTCTCGAAAAAGAAAGGGTTATACCAAAAAAAACTAAAAAAAAAAAAAGAAATAAAAGAAAATGCAAAAGAAAAGAGAAATTGACACATTTTTTTTTTAAAATTTTTTGGGCATATTTTTGTTTTCCTCTCAAATCACAATAATTACGGGAGCAAGCATACCAGTAAACCAGTTAACCATGATTTGGAATCTCAATTTATTATGTACTCCAATATGGTGTTACCATATTGGAATCTATGAAACAATGACATACAGGTGTTAACAGTCCAATTTAGATACCTAAAAACGATTGACATGTCTATGGGCACAGCATATAATATATGCATGAAAAAAAAGCTAAGAGGGGTTGCTGCTACATGCCTCGGAACTTTCCTTTGTAATAGAATTCTTAATATATAAATGCTCTAACAGATCTGAATTGTGTCATCTGCGAAATAGGTTGTGTTCAAGTGGTTGGCTGTTCTAAACGTGAAGAACTAGCATGCTGGAAGGAGGTATCTGAAGGGGTGGGCTACTGAACTTTTATTCCATTTCTCTTATCCATGAAACACTGAGATACTATTTCATATTTCCCAGCGCTGTCTGAGTAATTTAGAACATCTTTTCCACTACAGGTGAGGCTGGAGGTACTAACAGATTTTTGCTGGCTTTGTGAACAGCCGCAGGTATCTATTTTCATACTGATATGCATTTACTATAAATTCCAGAATTACACTTAGTAGCTTACTGTTCTACTTAAGCATTTCTGAAGATGTGGATTGAATTAATTCTTCTCCAATCAATGTAGAAATTATTAGTTCCATTTGAGATGCGAGGCAACCAAGGTGTCTATGACTTGGAAAGGAAGGTAAATATAGAGCAAAGAACTAAAGCCTTTCTCTTTGTCACACATGCATGTGAACTTTGGACTAAGTTGTGTAACTGTGTAACACCCCCCACACAGATATATGAGGCTGCAGTTAGAGGTCTTGCTCCTGTTGAAAGTCCACTGCCTATAAAGTTCCCGCTTCCAAATCCACGCAATCCTTTTTCCTTGAAGCCAGGATCTATTTTTGCACGATTTCCTGAATCTAAAGCAACTGAAATGGAGAAATCGTCAACTCTCAGTTCAGCCATAGCTGGTGCACAAGCAGCAGCTACGCAATTCTCAAAGAAGGACCAGAGTTCCCACAATGATGCCATCCAGAATAGAAATATAATTAATGCCAAGAGAATAGGTCAATTTGAGAGTAAATCTTGGGAGAACAATAAATCACCAGCTGGAAACTTTAATAAAGGATCTAATAGAGGGACTCAGTTATTTGTTAAACAAGGGCAAAGCAGTTACTCTGAGCATGATGGAAGAATCAGTAGTCACAACCAGCTTCCTCGTGCAGGTTCAAATCAGCATCTGAGGCCTCCTTCTAAGGTATGCAAATCCTGGACTATTACTGTTGGAATTGATTTATGTTCTTCCTTAGAAAGATGAGCTCATTTGATGAACTATGTTGTTTGGACATTTTAATTGTCACTAAATGAAAAATTAATATTATCTTAGAAACATTTGAACCTTAACATGGCTATCCATAAAATAAATCACATCTGAAGCCATTTAGCGAACTCATATCTCATTACAATATCCTACGTCTCATCTGATTCAGTTACAAATCTGTTTTAAGACTGATTCAGATCTAATACCATTAGATGCTAGGTCCAAATCTAAGCTTCCTTCATGGCAACATTACCAGTTTTTTTCTGTTAAATGGAACAATTTTAAAGTATGTCATATGTACCCAATGGATTGTCAGACAGAAAAGGAACTGATTTATGGTCCATGTTGAGCAACCATGGGTTTCACATTGTTCATTGTGTCTTAGTTGCACACTTGTTTTTTTTATTCAGCTGTCTTCTTGTGTCCTGAGATCCAGTGAAATAGATGGATCTGATGCTTATAAATAAACTTCAAGTCTCTTCTGGAGGTTGACTACCATGTTCACTCATTTCCCCATTAAAATAAAAGTATACATCATTATAAAATTTGGTCCATGCCCTTGAGGACTCGAGTGGTAAGAGGTTGGGGTGGGATGAGGGAGGTTCCATGTTCAGTTCCAGGTAACATGAGGAAAGAAAACTAGAAAAGAAGGTTATCTACACTCACATATATAATATTTGGTCCTTGTTGTGAAGACAAATCTAGTGTCCCAAGTGAGGTTGTATACTTTCAAAACTAGTGGGCTGCAATATGTTACCTTGGGAAGTGGCTTTCTCAGAACATGTGAATTACTCTTTATGTGCAATGGACATGGCTGCTTGTTAAAACCAAAATGTTTGTCTTAAAATGGAAGGACAATGATGCCTCATTTTTTTTTCTTTTGTGGTGTATGTGTGTGGTTGCTGGGCAGTGGAAAGGCCATGTACACGGTTGTGCTGCTGTATATGATACTGCATTTGAAGGCCTGGCGCATGGCCTTCATGTCATTTGCTTGTGTGGCCTGAGTATAGGCTGGCTACATAGGTCTTATCTCATATTGTACTATGCATTATTTAGACAACAATAAAATGATGAATATGCTGATGGTGCTGATTGTTGCATAAGATTGTGACAACAAAATGTCTCACTCAAAACTATTTTTCTTCTCCTAATTATATTTTTAGTTGAAACAAATAAGAGGAACTTTTTTTGATAGGAGGGAAGCATAAGAACATTATCATAAATGCTTCACTCACAACCATTTCCACTCTTCTGATTATGTTTTCTGTCAAAGCATATGTTACTCTGGTAATTCATATCCTGATATCAAATTGCTGGATTATACTATCTATTTTGGATCATGCTAATTCCATCCATAAATTTTCAGATTTTTACAGATGCGATGAGAGAGCTGAGGCTATCATGATCCTTCATTATCGGGGAGGACCTTGTATATTGAACAATAATACATAGAGCATCGATCTTTATAATTGCACATGAAGATATAAGTGCAGCTCCATGGTTTCTCTTCCTTCCCTTCTAGTTTCTTGTATTAATAGGTCTTTAGTTCTTTCATGGTTCTAGAGCTCTTGTATGATTCTGGTCTCTAGTCTTCCTTTTTCTTTTAGTTCTTGTATTAAATCCTGGTTCTAGATCTTTGTATTATTTAGTTGTATTTGTTGCCACTAAAATAATGAATTCAAATTCTCAAGTAGATCAGTGTATTTTATGAAAATATACCAAGGATTTTTTATGGTTCAGGTTGAATCTGAAGTCTTCATGATTTCAGAATTTCATCTCATTTTATATGTGCCAATTATTTGCTTCTCACCAATCCATCATACAAATGAAAAGAGAAAGGGGCAGAGCCCAACTCTATAAATGCAATGGATGAACTCAAGAGACCTAAACTCCCCAATTCACTGCTAGAAATGATATCAATTGAAAATTGAAGGATTTTTTTTTAATGATATCAATTGAAAATTGTCTTTAAAATGTAAAACTTAAAATCAATCAAAACAACAAAACTAGTTTCTTCTTAAATAATCCCTTAATGCCATATCCTTACCTTCTCAAGAGACTGATGGTTTTGAATCTCTAATTTGGACATGTATGGTGAAGTTTTCCAGGAATTTAATGCTTCTTTGGGCAATTGGTGCCATAATGTATGTCAGTTTCCAGTGTTGGTGTGTTTGGCTTATGGGAAATGGGTTTGGACAATGAGGTACCGTCAGAAGATTTGACATGCATTAGTATTTACATTGGAAGTGAAGCCAATAAAATAGTGGATGCTTTACCCAAATTCTATCATAATTTATAGTTTTATTATTTATGATACATAGGCTTCTTAAAGGTACTAGCCAGAAGTTAGAATTATTGGTGTGATATTGAAAGGATTGTATTTCTTGGATCATGTTCTACAGCAAGGGCGGGAAAAAAAAAGGAAAGATATTAGAAAATGCATGTTACAGTGATTTTAGAAAATAATTAGGAATTTTTCTGCTCCTAAAGAACTTTTCATGCCAACAAATTTTGGTATTTGAAACCAATTTTTTTTTTTTTTTTTCTAAAAACTTTTTAAAGCATTCTTCGAAAGTGTGAAGAAAAATACAAGGGAAATAAAATGGAGAGAAAAAATAGAAGGAAGAAAAAAAAAGGATTTAAAATTAATAAATTATTTTGATATATTACTTCAATTTCTTTTTCTTTATTTAACTCCTCTATATAAAGATTAAATAATTTAAAAATTTCTTAATAATTTTAATTACAGTTGACTTTCTTTCTTATTTTTTTGTAACAAAACCAAACATGAGAAAACCATTTTTGTTTTTTTAGCATTTATTTATTTTTCTTTTCTTAGTACTTTTTGGAGCTTGACATAGCTTAAAAAAAGGAAAATCTAGAGAGTCTAGAGGGAAAAATAAATAAACTGGTTTCAATTCACTAGAGTTTGAAATACTTGAAATTTATAAAAGGAAAGTGTTTAAAGGATTTTAATGAAGTTTTTAAACTTTCAAATTTCATTAAGTTTAAGTGGAATTTTGGATTTGACTAAAGCAAATTTTATCGACACCCATAAATTATTAACTATATTTCATTCATTCCATTTTCTTGCTTAGATCACAGAAGTTGCTTATAATGACAGTCTATGATTATTTTTTCCACCTTATAAAACCACACTATCATCTTCTTCTAAAACATGATCATAATCCCTCATCCTCATTGCAATAAAAAGATTTTTTTTTTTTTTTTCTAAACCCAACCATTGTTTATGAATTAAACAAGTGTTAATTAAAGTTTATGAGAAAAAAATGAATATAAATTGCGCATTCATTCATGCTCAATCCATGTCTAGAAAATAATCGACTAATACCTACTTTAAGTAAAAGAAGCTACAAGCTTCTTTTCTCTATACAAAACAATACAACAACCATTTGCTTTTTTGATGAGGTATCATGGGGTTCATCAATCAAAATAGAAAAAATACAGCTTCTAGATCTTTAATAATAGCAATATTGGTGGTTTTAATTGTAGCCATTGTGGCAATTAATGTCTTTATGAATCTTACTTAGGTGTCAATTTAAGATTTTCAAGTGAATTTGTCAAAAATTTAAGAAAGTTTCATTGTTTGTTAGAATCTTCATATTCATTATGACCATGAAATATAATCATTGTTGCAAAAAAAATAAAAATAAAAATAAAAATAAAAAATCAATGAATATATTCAAAATAATTTGATATTCATTTCAAGTTTGGTTTGATTGTACGATTTAAAAAATGTGTTTCTAGATGTTGCTTTTGTTTTAATAAAACTTCATATTTACTTTAAGTATGGTTGTGAGTATTATAAGGGCATCTAATATGAATATTAAGAATTTGTTTGATAGTGATTATAGGAAGTGCTTCAAGCCTTTTTAACACTAAAAAATGTTTATCTTTCATGCATTAAAAATGTTAGAAACACTTTCTAGAATCATTACCAAACGCACTCTAATTTTTTTTTCCTTCAACAATATAAACAAAATGCAATATCTTTGGTTCATATTTATCGAACGAAGTTGTAGTGTTAAATCATTATGATATTTTCCAAAATTTAATTTCTTGAAATAAAGTTATTTTCTCGAGATTGATGAGAAAACCTTTTGCAAATATAATCTTTAAATATGGTCTTTAACATTAGGATTATAATTAAAAATCTAATTTTGTAACTCATGATATCTAGGAAGCTTTACTAAGTTAGGCTTTGTTTGGTAACTGTTTTTAAAAATGGTTCTTGAAAATTATTCTTTAATATTTTGTAGAACGAAAGTTTGGAAATCTAAAATATTTTAAACTTGTTTTATATGTTTTTAAATATGTTTCAAAATAACTTTTATATTTAATGATTTATTTCTAACCATTCTTTGTATTTTTATAATTATTTTGTAAACTAGCCCTAAAAAATAAATGGAAATAATTAAAAAATATTATATGAAAATACCCTATTTTCTATTTTTAAGAACAAAAAACTATTTTCTATTTTTTGGTTGTCAGATATGTTTTCATGATTTTTTGTTCTAGAGAATAGAAAACTATTCCAATCTAGAACGGAAAACTATTCCAAAAAACATTTACCATATAAGACCTTAATTTCTATTTGACTTTGTTTTAAATCATCATTATTTTCTTTTGAACGGGTGGTAATTCAAACTTTAACTAGTTTTCATTTAAAATATTTCTCTACAATTATTCCAAACTTTAATTTATAAACAATTAATGTTATTGTTAAGCCTCGAAATTTAATAGTACCAAAAAAGTAACTTATTATACTAACTTATCTCCATAAGCATTCAACATTCACCATAATAGATGACATATAATACTTGATAATGTGTTCCAAATAATGAAATATTTTCATCATAAAAGCACTTTGTTGTTCCCTTCTCATGCAATTTGCATATATGAGTAAACTTTACAAAAGTTACAAATCATGAGTTAGTAAAAATTTTATTAATCATTTAAGGAATAGATTTTACTAAAAAATCCAATAATAAATTTTTGTAATAGATGTAGTGAGATTTGAAAACATGTGTTCTATTGCATTTAACAACTCCTAAGCCATGATAGGACATAAATTCAAAATGTCGAGTTCCCTGCTGTGTCCTAAGCCATGATTACAAGCCATAAGACAATAAAATGAAGAGTTGAATAGGGAGAATGACTTATGCTCCTGTTTAAGGCTCAAACGAACCACCATTTTTGTCTTTTCATGACCACATTAACAAGAAGTTAAATTGCAACAGGAAGATTCCCCACCTATTGCTGAAGAGGAGAAATACATTTGAAACGGAACTTTGAAGCCAGAGAGAAAAAGAGAGAGAGAGAGAGAGAGGACCATTGGAATTACAGCTTGATGAGTTGAAAGAGAGAATTGGTGCAAATCGTTCCAGGAATATTTAATATTCCCTTCATGGAAAATCTCATAAATTTTGAGATTTTAGCCATTTAAATTTTATATATTGTGAAGTATTTCAAATTTCTAATTGGAACATTTTTCTTTGTGTAAAAGGACTATTATATAAAATATTTTTAAAGTTTATATATGATTGTATTTAGATTGTTGTACCAATGGAAACTTCAATGCAAACAATTGTTACTTGAAGAACACAAAGATAAAACAATTCACATAGAGGTATATTTGAGGTTTTAACATGGTTTTTCACATTGAACTAGCATCAAAACACAGGTTATTAGACTTGGAATGACGACAAAATTTGCGGTTGAGAAGTTTGACAAAAGATATGATTTCATTTTATGACGCGTTAAGATGTGTGCCTTATTGGTTCAGTAGGGGTTGTCTAAAGTATTGAAAGGTAGAGAGATGTCTCTACCAACAATGATGTTTGACAAAGAAAAGGATGGACTTATGGAGAACATACATAGTGATGTTATATTGTACTTAGGTAATGAGGTACTTTGTGAGGTTGTAGAAGAGGATACGATTGCCAAGTTATGGTTGAAGTTAGAAAGTTTGTATATGACAGTCTCTTACAAATCGCTTCTATTTAAAGAAGCGGGGGTTCACTCTCCAAATGAAAGAAGGTACATCCATTAAAGATCACCTTGACGAGTTTAATAAAATTGCAATAATTTTGAGAATAAGGCTGCTTTTATTTTGATGAAAGGAAAGAAAATTAATGGTCTTTATATATTACAAGGTAGCATGGTTATAGGTGCACAATTGTACTTACAACAAAATCAATTTTAGAGACCATTAGATTATGGCATATGCGGCTTGGGCATATAAGTGAGAGATGGTTGACAATCTTGAGCCAACAAGGTTTGCTTGATGGATAGAAAATAGGAAAATCGGAATTTTGTGAGCATTGTGTGTTTGGGAAATAATGTAGGGTTAAATTTAGTTCAAGTGTTCACATGATTAATGGTACTTTGGATTACATCCATTAAGATCTTTGGGGCCCTTCTAAGGTTGTATCACATGGTGATAGAAGATATATATTGATCATTATTGATGATTACTCTAGAAAGGTCTAGGTATATATCTTGAAACATAAGAATGATGTCTTTGAGAAGTTCAAGCAATGAAAAACTATGATTGAGAAGCACATAGGAAAATAGATTAAGCACTTGAGAACTAACAATGACATGGAATTTTGTGGGAAAAATTTTATTGAGTTTTACAAGAATGAAGGTATTGTGAGACATTGACATATGCCACAACAAAATGGTATTGCAAATGATTACTACTCAAAAAGTGCTATTTCATAGCTTGTAATAAACTAAACACTTTTGAGTAGTAGTTATCACCTTTTAACCCAATTAACATATTAAGGACCCTTGCAATCAATTCTAATCAAATTGTGTTAAGTTTTGGTGTTTTGATAGCTTTTTGATCACCAAAGCAATCCGAGATTGAGGAGAGTTCTTTGGAATCCATGGCAAAGATGTCCGGACAGGGCGTTCGGACACACCATCGGATGGCGGCGGAACATGGTCTGTGACAAGCTTTCGGAATGAAGTAGCAAGGCTTGCTCGCTTTAGTCAATGTTTTCCATCCGGACAACATATCCGGATAGGATATGCTATCATCCGGAGTGTGATGTTCGCGAGTGCCGGATAGCATGGCGGCGTATGTCCTTTTGGGAAATCCGGATGGAGTTGCGCCGGATAGCAATGCGCGCTCTGTGTCATCCGGGAGAGAGGTCCCTACACCTTGCACACGCAGACGGTCCCCCTTGCGACATAGCTCCTTCCACTTGGGGGAATCCGGATGGAGTTGATCCGGATAGCCTTGCAGCGCGAGATATCTCACATCCGGATGGGAGAGGAGGCGTTTCAACTTCCCCAGTCAGACATGTCTGGATCCTCTGATAGCGTTCACCTGGAGAGCATCCGTGGCCGACATTTCAGATTACCCGGATTTTGCACAGTGCCGCGGTGTTCTCCTAAAGCTTCCCGATATTTGCCACCGACTAAGTTAGATTTTTTCTTTCAAGATATTTTGTGTAAATTTCTATTTTCTCCTTGTAATCAGTCAAAGATATTATTGGGATATTTCTTAGAAAATATCTTCTCTATATATATCTTTGAACCAATGTAAAGAAGGGAGATATTACATATAGAATATAGCTCTCTGAGGAGCGTGTTCTTGGAGAGAACCTTTTGGTAGTAGTACGAAATATATTTTACAGAGCACTTGCTCTGTTTTTCCTATATATTTTTGTTTTCTCGTTCTTTTTATTTCTAGCCAACCAAACTCTGAGGATTTTTCCTCAGAGGATGAGTGGCTAGGCTCTTTGTCTCTTGGAGTAAAGAAAGCCGGGTAAGTTTCTTCATGCATAAATTGGAAGTTTTGTTGTTTTAGTTTTTAATGAAGAGAAAGTGTGACCCGTTAATGGTTTTTATCTTTTTAGTTAACTTAAAACGCCTTTAACTCACCTGGGCCAACACTTGGTAAGGTAAGTGATCTCCGTTCATTGAGATGCACTAGTTTATCTCTTGCGAGCCTTTGGGAGGTGGTTTGAAGGTAGGATTTTCTAGAATAGCCAACACTTGGTAAGCTTTTGGACTCTAAGGAGACATCCATTAGTTATCTCTTGCGAGCTTTTGACGAGTAATCCAAGGTTAAAGATCACCTTGAATGGCAAATGCTAGGTGAGAGGCACGAGCCATTGCAAGGTGCATCAGTGAGAGGGATTTAGTGTTTGAACCCATTAAGGGGAAGCATCTGTAGCACACCGGTTAAAGAATTAACTATATGTTAATTCTCTAATGCAAGGAAAAGAAACTAGTGATCGGAACTCTCCTTTTTGTATGAGGAACTTGAACCTAGTGATCTAAACTCCAAGAAACACTTTTCTTTGTAAGTAAAATCAGTTACTATTTTTGGTTAGTTTAAAACCAAACCTTTTTCATTCAAACATCTTTATGTTTTCTTTTAAAGCTAACCTTGAAATGAAAAGGCACCAATTCATCTTTGGATTAATATCAATTGTGGAGTGAAAACCCATCCCAGTGAACGACCCTAGAGCCACTATGCTATGCTAGCTAAGACTATCCTAGTACATGGTGTAATATGTTATAAATTTTGTTGATTACTCCCTTCTGAGGACCACAATCAAGGGACACCAGCTGGACACGAATCAAATGGCACCACTGTCAGGGACCATTGAGAGAACATGAATCAGCTGAGACACTAATTGGGAACGAATCAGCAAAATGGACGAATAGAACTCTCTAAGAGAGAGCATGATGCATGCTTTCAAGTGCAAGGTTGTCAAATGAACTTTTAGACTGAAGCGATAA
This sequence comes from Vitis riparia, assembly GCF_004353265.1. Lineage (NCBI taxonomy): Eukaryota > Viridiplantae > Streptophyta > Magnoliopsida > Vitales > Vitaceae > Vitis > Vitis riparia. Next base: position 19,196,834 of record NC_048444.1, read on the forward strand.
ATTTAGCTTGTTATCTTATGAATAGATTTTTTTCAATTCTTATCAATTATAGGACTCCTAAAGAGGTATGGTCTTGTTCCTCTTCTAGTTATGCTAATTTAGGATTTTTTTTTTATTATCTTGCTTATGCTCATGTGAATGAAGGTAAGTTGGAACCAAGGTCCATGAAGTGCATATTTTTAGAATATGCAGATGGAGTGAAAGAGTATAGGTTATGGTGCCCAAATTCAAAATTCTCCAAATTTATTATTAGTATAGAGATGTGACTTTTAATAAGTTTGAAAATTTGACTCCTAGGAAGGAGCAATTTGATGTAGAAAACAACCTAAGTGCAAGAGAAAAGGTGGAGTTTGTGCCTAAAGTTTCGGGGACTATAGAAAGAACAATTTTAATAAAGCCCAAGGAGGAAGAGGTACTACAACATCTTGATAATAAAGAAAATGCACCATAAGAGCAACATTATTGTTTGGCTAGAGATAGAATGAGGAAGTAGATTAAACCACCTTAAAGGATACTTATGCAGATTTGGTTTCTTATACACTTAGTGTGACAAAATGCATTGAAAATGAGGAACTTTGTACTTATCACAAAGTTATCACTAATTGAGAGTCTACACAGTGGATTGTTGCTATGAATGGGGAGATTGAATCTTTTCAAAAGAACTATACTTGGCAACTAGTTGAGAAGCCTGAAGATCAAAAGATTGTTGGTTGTAAATAGGTCTTCAAAAGAAAGGAAGGAATTCAAGGAGAGGAGGATGCTTAGTTCGAAGCATCCTTAATGACAAGGGCTACACATAAAAGAAGGGTGTGGACTTCAATGAAGATTTTTAGAAGAAAGAGAACAGAGCACACAAGAAGATGACAAAAGGAATTTTAGTTGAAGATGGAGTTGATTGTTCTCTTGTTGGGATGTGATACAAAAGTGTGTATCATAGAGATGGAAGGTTGACTCAATGGAATTTGATCCAAGGTGGAGATTGTTGGAAATCATCTTAGAATTTATTTTTGAGTCAATTGAAAAGTCACTGATAGTTTCTAATATAAAATATTCTTCAAAAGGGGTTTCCTATTATTATAAAATAAATATCCTATTGTGAGATCTTTTAGAAATAGACATCTTTGAAAATTATACAATTAGTTTCCCATATGGAATCTTCCTATGTAATTAGGTAAAAAATATAGGAAAGAATTTTAACAAAAAAAAAGTGAGTCTCTTTTTTGGTGTAATTGGGACTTCAGGATTTAAGAGCTCTATGGTTGTAGTCTCCTTCAACAATAGTGAAAATTCTTCTCTATCTTTGCCCATAGATGTAGGTTTTAGGCCAAACCACATAAATCGTTGTGTGCTTTGTGTTCTCATTCTCTTATTCTTTTATTCCTATTATTATTCTTTATCATGGTTTTTCACAGCATAGATTCTTTATAAAATAAATAAAACTAGTGGGATATCTCTATAAATATTCTAGGTCACGAGGGGAAAAAGTTATGAGGGAGTGATGAGTTTGTGTAGTCAATATGTGGCGGATAGAGATGTGAGGAAGAGTAAAATACACCCGTTGTAGACTACCAGAATTTTGATAGTGGATGTCCCTTTTTTCTTACAATGCAATTTTAGGGAGAGGATGGATTCACCAAGTGAAAGTCTTTGCTTCCATTAGTAAATACTATTCCAATCTCATAATAAAATAATGGCAATACTTGGGATCATATTCAAGCTAGGAAGTGCTACTGTATAGCATTGAAAAGTATTATTGTAAAACAATCTAACGAGATATTATAACCATTGTAGAAATTACAACTTCTATCTAGTAAATGTAGGGATTCTTTCTCAATAGCCGAGGACATAGAAATAATTGATAAATTTGACTTGAGCACCTCATAAATCTTAGGATTGGAAAGCTCCTATAGGCAGAAGAAAGGTTAGAATTGATAAATTTTTTAAAGGCTAATTAAAACATTCTGCTTGGGATATACAAGATATGTTTGGGATACAACCTCAGTGATGGGCCATTGCTTGAATGTATACCTAATATATCCCCCCAGACAATAGAAAATCAAAAAGTCTTCAGCCAAGAAGAAAGAGATTGTGAGTTAGGCAATAAGGTGCCTTCTACAAGCGAGATCTAATAGAAAAGTAAAGTATCCCCACCTAATTGGCAAATATAGTGATCATGTAGAAGAAGAATGGGAAGTTGTGTTTATGTGTAGATTATACTGCTCTAAACAAAGTGTACCTAAAGGATTTTTATACTCCCTAGTATTGAACAAATGATAAATGCTACAATTGTGCATCAATGATTGTCATTCATGAATGCTTACTTGGAAGGTGTTTGATTAATCAACTTAACGACTTAATATGACTTTATGACTTAATGACTTAATTTAAGTCATTAAGTAGATTAAGTATATTTGATAAAATAGCTTAATATTGCAAAAAATGTATTCAGTCACAATGATTAACTAATTCTAAATCTTAACTTTCTTTTGCCTCATTGATTTACCCATATCTAATTAGGGTATATTTTATAACAATGACTATATTTATAACTCATTTTTATAGTAAATATTTTGATGGTTATTTTATGAATCTACAATACTTTAAATATAAATTTTAACAAATATATTTACCCTCATTAATTTTAACTAATATATATATATATATATATATATATATATATATATATTAGTTAAAATTAATGACGGTAAATATACCAATAAAATGATTTCGAATAAATTTTAAATTAAATTTATCAAACAACCTTAATACTTAAAATAAAAATTAAGCAATAAGTTTTGAGTAAAAAACTTACGAATTTAACTTAAAACTAGCTTAAGATATAAATAGTAAGTATTAAGTTTTGCCAAATACCTCTTAGGGTACAACCAAATTTGAATGGATCCTCTAGATGCTGAAGACATAGCCTTCCTAACAGAAAATGGAAGCTTTTGCTATGCTATTATACCATTTGGAATGAAAAATGAAGGTTTTACATATAAAAAACTGGCACCAGAATGTTCAATTTGCTATTAGGTAAGACGATGGCAGCATATATTGATGATAGGCTTGTGAAAATGTTGACAATAGAGACCATTTTTGCCCACTTCAACGCTGCTTCAACATCCTGAATTTATATAACATGAAGTTAAATTTGAAGAATTTCATTTTTGGTATGGAAAGAGGAAAGATTTTAGGCTTTTTGGTTAGTTAACAGGGAATTGAAGTTATCCTGAATAAGATGAGAGCTTTTCTTGATATGTTGTCTTCTATAATTGAAAATGATATACAAATGCCTAGAAAATAGCTGCCCTACATTGATTCATTTCAAGGAGTTCAAATAGATGCCTACGATTCTTCAAACTCTTATAAAACAGGCAAAAAAACTTATACGAAAGAACATGAGAAAGCATTAACCCAACTAAAAGATTATCTATCTTTGCCACCTATTTTGATTAGTGCATGACCCAGGGATAAGTTGTTATTATACTTAGCAACTTTAGTTCATGTAGAAAGTGCCATGTTAACTTAAGAGATCCAAATTAATCACCTTCTAGTGTGTTATGTTAATAAAGTCCTAATTGAACTAGAAAGCACATACTTTGCGCTAGAAAAGTTGGTGTATGCATTAGTTATGGTTGCTAAAAAATCAAGCTTATATTTTCAAGCTCTTGTTATTGTCATTTTAACAATTTATCTAATCTAGATAATCCTGCAAAAAGTGAGCTTTAAGGGAAAATGGTGTGTTGGTTTATTGAATTAGGGGAAGTTGGTATCTAATTTTACCCTCTCCAGGCATAGACAAGCCAAGTACTAGCTGATTTTGCATTGGAAATTAGGGAAATCAAAGAGTCTAATGTCATCACCACAACAATTACACTTTGGAAACTAAAAGTTGATTAATCTTCTTCCTGGAAGAGCTTTGGAGTAGGAATTGTTCTTATTAGCCTAATTGGGGCACTTTAAGAGCTTCTTAAAATTATATTTCCAAAAACTAATAATAAGGTTAAGCATGAAGCCTTATTGGTTGAACTGGCTATAACCAAATCTCTTCAGGTGAAAAAAAAAATAGAAAAAAAAAAAGTTCTATCAAGTAACTCTTGACTAATGGTCTAATAAGTGAATGGTACTTTTGAGGCACAAGTTGAGAATATGATTTAATGTCATCAAGTACCCCAAAAGCTACTCCAGAGCTTCATCGAAGTCAAGTTAGAGCAGTATTTAAGAGAAAAAACTACGATGTTGATAGTTTGACACATTTTGTATTAAGATAGAGCCCTTGAAAGCATGATATCATGTAACAATAATTGAATTTCATTATTTATATTATGATTTCAATTTTCCATTCACTATCTTGTTTTTGCATTATCTGTAATCGAACATTCATTCTTACATTACTTGCATTATACATGACTTGGGTTTATTAAAAGTTGTACAAAAGATTCAAATTATGAGTTCCTTGCAAGCTAATGACAAGTTCATAGCTGGTTCATGGACTTAGGTAATCTAGTTGAGATTGTAGTATACTACTCTTAATTGGAGGGATGACTTGTCTTGGTCATAGCGATAAGGTTCCCATGATGAGTACACTAGTTTGTATGGTTACACATTGGATAGGACTTATGGTGAGTCATGACATTAGTTATTGGTTAGTTATGATTTCACTAAGCTATTATACTATATGAGCTGTCAACCTTGAAAGAATATTGAGCTACTACTCATGTCTTTACTGGCTTTGACCTACGGGTGAGACTTTGAGGTGCATGGTTATATATTCTCTATGGATTAAGTCACTATTAACTAAGGGCAGATGACAATAGATATTCTCAAGATGAACATCATGGTGTTTCATGGGATTGAGACAGTGTGTCCTGTTAAATGATTTAAGGACATGTAATTATGAAAACTATGACCATAGCAATCCCTTAAGTGAAATTTGACATATGACTATAGAAGATCTAAGACTTAAGGATTATAGAGGTAATCTTGAAAGGTTGTTAATATACACCAAGTTAGATTACAAATGCCAATTCATGGGGTGCTTGTATGCAATTTTAGTAGGTCACAAATTTGAGCTTTATATATCGATTTAATATCATAGGATATTGGAGTACAATTGACTCTTTGTAGCAAAACGTTGAGTCAACTTCAAAATTAGATTATGAGAGAGTTAATATTTTCCTATGGGTCCTAATGGTTCTTACTCGAATTTATAGTCTTTAGTGACACATTGTTCAAGGATATTTGGGTTCTTTATTCATAAGTGTACACAAAAGTGTTTTGGTAAATGCATAAGATAAGGTTAAATGCTTGGATTCCCTATTCACCCCGTCTAGGTAGTTTCCTATTTTAAGACAAAATTCTTTTTTAGATTTCTGATTGAAATTAAAATCAATTATAACCATGGGTGTTATCAAATTTAAACTAAAGAATCAAATATCTCCAAATTCAGGAAGAATATAATCCAAGAAGAATACTAAATTTATGTCTCATGTTTCTTCTTATGAAGAAGTTCAAAAAGAAAAAAAAGGAATTATGACTAACTAGTGTTAATAATTTCTAATTTTATAAGTAAATGATTTAAAGTTAATTTGAGTAAGAACAATATAAGAGTTTTTATATATATTGACTTGATAAATTAAGCTTTAATTCCTTTTATCATATATTATGGTAATTTGGTAGCTGGTTCCAGTTCCATATTCAGAGTTCAACTAATAGGATTATGATTCTATACTTCTTCGTCAATAGCCAAAATTTCTAGGGAAAATAGCAAGGGCCTTGTTATATCTGGATTGTATTTCTTCTATCAAAATATCAAACCTCTTTCTTTTACTCCACAAAAGTTCTTATTTGCAACAGAAAAAAATCAAATAAGCACTGAGCTTAGTTGTATAATAATAATAATATTTATTAAGTCAAACCTTAGTTATAAGTCAACCAAATTAATTAGATGAAAATTTACTATTTGATTTCCACATTGTTTTTGAAATTTTCTATTTTTTATTTATATATAAAGAGTATAAAAATCAAAAGAAATTTTGTTTGATGAATAAATTTTTGTATAATTAAACATAAATAATAATAAATCGTAAACTATTCGCATCTTCTTCTTCCTACTATTTGGACTTGAGAATTTGAAACGTAAAAAAGTATAATTTCATCCCTTTAATTTCTTCTTCGAAACAATATCATCCAAGTCCATGCAATTTAATTCTTTGCTTGACTTGGGAATTTTTGTGCACCATCTCTTTCGTGTTCATCCAAAGAACCATGTGATGAATTATTAGACCACACAATTTTGATATGGCCAATTAATGATGTCTACTTCAAACAATATGTTTTCAAATTGCTACACTGAAGTCGTCGAAAGCCGCCAAATATTGGATATTGGTGGCGTGAGAATTCTTTAAATTTCTAGTTTGTCCTATTTATATATTCCAAGACGTGTGCGATTTGGGTTTGGTAACATATTTGATATTTCTCGAGCAATGAGTCAACTAATTGACCTCTCCATCTATATAATATATACATAAGATCAAGCATAATGCCATAGCAAAGTGACTGCAATGAATGCTCTTTTCTTGCTTTTAGTTATATTAATTCATAGTGTGGTGTTGCAGATCAGTCACACAGGTAAGAGCTACATGGCGATGGCACGGCCCTTAGAAGCTGCTTCTGATAGGGATTTTGTGCCCGCTGCTTCAAATCGATTGTTGGAGCAAATGAAGGTATACCCAGATCGAGTTGGGAGTCCCATGTGGAAGCCTCCTCCTTAGCCTGGGAAGCCGCATCAATTTTATGTGCCTCCTCCCTCACCACCTCATGTTGGGCTACTGCAATCATCACCACATTCACTATCTCTACCACCACCACCACCTCTACCTAGCAGCCCATGAGTTTCATGCATCTGTTAGCGCATGTCTGCCTTATATGCTTTTAATCTCTATTATCGCCAGATTAAGATCGATGTTATTTTGACAATACCTCATGTTAGGTTTTTCAGTTCAAGTATGTATGAAGTAAAATAATATCAAAAAATGAAGTTTGCTTACTTCTCAGCATTGATCAAACATTGTTTTTATGATGTTGCAATCCCTAGACAATTCTGCTGCATTGAATATTCTAGAATAGATAACGACTAATTTTTCTTCAGTTATGGAGCAAATCTTGTGATAAGCCAAGAAAAGAGGAGTTAGTTACTGATCTCATGAGATGAAGCCCACTTGTTATTTGTTAGCTTTATTATTATTGGTTTGTTATTTTACCAACAGTATTTTAGTTATACCAGCTGGTATTACAACCTGTCTCCATCTGTTGTAATAGAGTTCTTTGAACAATATATATATATTCAATTTCTCTCTATTGCTTCTCTAACAAAGAGAGAAGAATTTCAGTTTCATCTTTTCTATCTTGGTATTAGAGCTCACGTTCAAGGTGTGAATTTTTCTTCTCTTTCTCACTTTCTCTCTATTTCTCTCGATCCAAACATGGCCTCTACTTTGACACAATCTTCTTCTTCCTCTGGTTCGATTGGATCTGGACAAAGCTCAACAATGACATCCATTCCTTCCTATCAGATGCTTAATCACACTCTGCCTGTGAAACTTGATCGGACGAATTACATCCTATGGAGATCTCATATTGATAATGTCGTTTTTGCTAATGGCTTTGAGGATTTCATTGATGGAACCTCTATCTGTCCAGAGAAAGATCTGAGTCTAGGAGTGATCAATCCAACTTTTGTTGCTTGGAGGAGACAAGATCGAACAATCCTCAGCTGGATCTACTTGTCACTCACACCAGGTATCATGGCATAGATCATAGGCCATAATACTTCTCATTCTGCTTGGAATGCCTTGGAAAGTATTTTTTTCATCTTCTTCAAGAGCTAGGATAATGCAACTCAGACTCGAATTACAATCCACAAAGAAAGGATCAATGTCGATGATAGACTACAATGAAGATCAAAGGAGCTGCTGATAATCTAGCTGCTATTGGAGAACCTGTCTCAAAACAAGATCAGGTTATGAATCTTCTTGGAGGTCTTGGATCCAACTACAATGCTGTTGTTACTACTATCAACATTAGAGATGATAAGATCTCTCTTGAAGCTATACATAGTACGCTATTAGCCTTTGAGCATCATCTTGAGCAACAAAGCTCGATTGAACAAATGTCTGCTAATTATGCCTTTTCCTCTAATAACAGAGGTGGTGGGAGGAAGTTTAAGGGAGGTTGTGGACAAGGCTACACTCCAAATAACAATAATTACACCTACAAAGGTTGTGGACATGGAGGTAGAAATGGACAAGGTGGAAGGCAAAATTTCAGTCCAAGTGAGAAACCTCAATGTCAGTTATGTGGTAAGTTTGGCCACACTGCTCAGATATGTTATCACAAGTTTGATATCTCTTTTCAAGGTGGTCAGACTACTACTTCTCATTCTTTGAATAATGGGAATCAAAACAATATACCTGCTATGGTTGCTTCTTCTTCTAATAGTCCTGCAGATGAGAGTTGGTATTTGGATTTTGGAGCAAGTCACCATCTGACTCAGAATTTGGGAAATCTAACCAGTACTTCACCATACACGGGAACAGATAGAGTCACTATTGGTAATGGTAAGCATCTCTCCATCTCCAATATTGGCTCTAAACAGCTTCATTCTCATACACATTCTTTTCAACTCAAGAAGGTGTTTCATGTCCTCTTTATCTCAACTAATTTGATTAGTGTGGCTAAGTTCTGCTTAGATAATAATGCCTTGATTGAATTTCATTCTAATGCTTTCTTTGTGAAGGATCGACATACGAAGATGGTTCTTGCTCAAGGCAAGCTTGAAAATGGGCTTTATAAGTTTCCTGTGTTCAGCAACAAGAAACCTTGTAGTAGTATTAATAATGCTTCTGCTTTTCATTCCCATTTTTCTAGTACTGTTGAAAATAAAGTAGAGTTATGGCATAATAGACTAGGCCATGTTGTTCTTGACATTGTTTCAAAAGTCATGAATACTTGTAATGTTGCTTCTGGGAAATATAAATCTACTATTTGTTTTGATTGTCAGTTAGCTAAAAGTCATAGACTACCCACTCAACTCTCAAATTTTCGTGCATCTAAACCTTTAGAACTTGTTTATACGGGTATTTGGGGACCTGCCTTAGTTAAATCTACATCTGGAGCAAAATATTTCATTCTTTTTGTAGATGATTATTCCAGGTACACTTGGTTTTATTCAATTCAAACAAAGGATCAGGCCCTTCCCATATTTAAGCGATTCAAGCTTCAAATGGAGAATCAATTTGACATGAAAATTAAGTGCTTACAGTCTGATAATGGTGGAGAATTTCGATCTTTTATGTCTTTTCTTCAAGTAGTTGGTATTGCCCATCGATTCTCCTGTCCATACAACTTAGCTTAAAATGGTAGAGTTGAGCGGAAGCACAGACACGTAGTTGAGACTGGGTTAGCTTTGTTATCTCATGCTTCCTTGCCAATGAAGTACTGACACTACGCTTTTCAGACAACAACTTTTCTTATCAATCAAATGTCAAGTAAAGTTCTCGAGTATGATTCTCCTTCCTTCACTCTTTTTAGAAGGCATCCTGATTATAAATCTCTTCATGTGTTTGGCTGTCTTTGTTATACTTTCATTTGGCCATACGACACTCATAAATTGCAGTACAGATCTGTCCAATGTTTTTTTCATGGCTATAGTTTGAATCACAAGGGGTTTTTTTGTCTTGATTATGTAACTGGAAGAGTCTATATTACTCCCCACGTGGTCTTTGATGAATCAACTTTCCCACTTGCTCAGTCCAAGTCTTCCATTTCTTCTAATGATACTTCAACAGAAGGCTCTACCCTTGCCATTATAGTTCCTACTTCTTTTCCTACTCCATGTCTTTTCCCAGATTCAAATATCAGTCATGCTTCCATAGATTCTCATTCTCTATCCACAAGTGAAAGTCCTATTCCTATAGACTCTTCTTCACCTCTGGACACATATAGTTCTTCTCTTACTACAGATTTGCTAGCTGAATCTATTCCAGAACCTCAAGTCACTGCTCCTGCTCCACGAATGACAACAAGGTCCATGCGTGGTATAACCAAGAAAAAGACCATTCTTGATCTCTCTACCATAAAGGTTTCAGAACCATCTACTCTCAAACAGGCCTTCAAAGATCCAAACTGGACTAAAGCTATGGAAATGGAGATTGCTGCACTTCATCGAAACCATACTTGGGATCTTGTTGAACAACCACCTGATGTCAATGTGATTGGTTGTAAGTGGGTGTATAAACTGAAACATAAGCCAGATGGGAGTATAGAGAGGTATAAAGCTAGGCTTGTGGTAAAAGGATATAATCAGACTCATAGTCTGGACTATTTTGAGACCTTTAGTCCAGTAGTTAAGGCTGTCACTATTCGCATCATACTTACTGTTGCTCTCAGTTTTAAGTGGGAAATTCGGCAACTTGATGTTCACAATGCCTTCCTCAATGGTGAGTTAGAAGAACAAGTCTATATGTCTCAACCTCCTAGATACTTCGACACTCAATTACCAAATAGAGTGTGTAGATTAAAGAAGGCTTTATATGGCTAGAAACAAGCCCCAAGAGCTTGGTTTCAAAGACTCAGCTATGCTCTTCTTCAGTGGGGATTCAACATGTCTCGGACTGATAGTTCTATGTTTCTACACTTTGGTTAGGCGGCTACTTTGATAGTTCTTGTCTATGTTGATGATATAATCATAACAGGCACCTCCTCCACATAGATTTCTTCTCTCATAGCTAAACTTGATTTAGTTTTTGCCTTATGCGACTTGGGTTAACTCTCATTCTTTTTCGGTGTAGAGGTTTCTTACAATGAAGGCTCTATGCATTTAAGCCAAACCAAATACATTTCAGATCTGCTTCATAGAACTGAAATGTTTGATACCAAACTGGCAAAAACACCTGGTGCTATTGGGAAGAACTTGTCTAAATTTGATGGAGATCCTATGACAGATGTTACTCATTATCGAAGTGTAGTAGAGACACTTCAGTATGTTACCTTGACAAGACCTGATATAGCCTTTGTTGTCAATAAGGCATGCCAATTTATGCAACACCCAACCACAACTCATTGGCTCTCAGTCAAACGAATACTTCGGTATCTAAGAGGAACGATGCAAGATGGGCTCCTGTTAGGTCCTTCAAGTAACTTGACAATAGAGGGATTCACAAATGCAGATTGGGGTGCTCACCTTGATGATAGGCGCAACTCAAGTGGATATCTCATTTATCTAGGAGGTAACTTAGTCTCTTGGTCCTCTACCAAACAAAAAGTAGTGTCTCGCAGCAGTGCAGAGTCTGAGTATCGTGGCCTTGTTTTCGCTACTACTGAGATTGTTTGGATACAAGTCTTATTGCAATAGCTGTGTGCCAATACTTGTAATACCTTTGCTTTGGTATGATAATATCAGTGCTTACCATATGGCAAAGAACCCTGTGTTTCATGCTAGAACTAAACACATAGAAATAGACCTTCATTTTATATGAGATCAAGTCATGAGAGGAAAGATACAACTGCACTTTGTTCCCACTGAAGAGCAGCCAATAGATTTATTGACTAAGCATCTCACAAGTTCAAGGTTCTTGTCCCTCAAATCTCAGCTTTGTATAGCTCTAAGACCCTTTCACTTGAGGGGGGATGATAAGCCAAGAAAAAAGGAGTTAGTTATTGATCTCACGAGATGAAGCCCACTTGTTATTTGTTAGCTTTATTGTTATTGGTTTGTTATTTTACCAACTGTATTTTAGTTGTACTAGCTGGTATTACAACCTGTCTCCATCTGTTGTAATAGAGTTGTTTGAACAATATATATATATATATTCAATTTCTCTCTCTTGCTTCTCTAACAAAGAGAGCAGAGTTTCAGTTTCATCTTTTCTATCTTCTTGCATCATCTCCAATAGCCCCCTCAAGTTGAGTGTGGTTGGTGGGTGACATCACATAGGCAGTAGACCGTGGTTTGGTGAAGATATCAACAATCTGATAAAAGAAATTCTCAAGGATCTTAATTTCTTGAACAAAATATAAGTCAAGTTCCATACATTGGGTTCTAAATGTTGGACAAAATTAGCACTTAAAGAAACAACAGTTAGATTGTCACACTAGAGAATTGGAACTTTGGTTTGTAGAATGTTAAGTTCTTTGATAAAGGATTGAAGCCAAACTATTTTTTCTGTAGCATTAGCTAGGCATTTATATCCAGCCTTAGTGCTTGATCTTGAGATTGTAGTTTCCTTCTTTGAGCTCCAGGTGATAGGATTGTTGCCAAGAAAGATACAAAATCCAGATTAGATTTTCTATTATGTGGATCTGATGCCAATGAATTCCAAAATCAATAGTCGCTTTAAGATACCTAGGATGCTCTTTACAGCCTTCCAATGATAATATGAAGGGTGTTGCATATATTAAGATACCTTGTTTACACTAGGCAATCTCGCGTTTGGTAATAGTTACATACTACATGCATCCTCTTGGCTTCTATAAGTAGTGTTGGATTCTTCATAGAGTCATCATCATAAGCAATCTGTAGAGTTCACATCATTGGAGTGGAAAATACTCTATGTCCATATGAGCTTTATGTAGGAGTTCTGTTATATTTTTTTCTTGAGAAAGAAGTAAACTTCCAATTTCTTTTTTCTTTACCTCAATTTCTAAGTAGTTAAGGGATCCAAGATCCTTAAGAGAGCAGTTTTTATTCAAGAGGACAATAATAGAATGAAAAGAAAACTTGAGGAGATAAGATTTAGTTCTGCAGTGATGATCTAAGATTGTCAAACCAAACTTGTTAGACTTGTTTCAAGCCATATAGTACTATGTAGCTTGTGTACTAGAAGTTCGTATTGATCATGTTGTTCAAACCTAGGAGATTGACCCAAAAATACAGTTCTTGAGGGATCCCATTCAAGAGTGCATTATTTATATCCAATTGTTTGATCTCCCAATTTCTATCTAAAGTTATTAGCACCACATGAATTGTTGTCAATTTAACCATTGGACCGAAGGTCTCAATGAAATTAAAACCCGGAGATTACTGATATCTTTTAGCCATCAATTGTGACTTGTACTATTGTATAGTCTCATTAGGATTCCTTTTGATTTTGAATACCCATTTGCAACAAACCATTCTTCTATCAATTAACTTTTGAATTGGAGATTAGATCTTATTTTCAATTAAGGCAGTATACCCTTATTCCATAGGTTCCCTAATGATGAATTTGTAAAGCTTCTTGCATAGTGCTAGGCTTTACAATGGTAAAATTAATAGTCAAGTAGACCTTAGGCTTAAATAACAATTTCTTGGATTGAGTAATCATAGGGTGAGCAATACCATGAACATGAGATTTAGTCTGATTATATTAGGAATTGGTCAAAAAGAAGGAATGGAGGATTTTAGGAGTGAAAGAGCTTGATTCAGAGGTTAGAAAAAGAGAACTAGCTAGCTCTAGTCGATGATACAAAATGATGGTATAAGGATTGAAGGTCCAAAAAATCACCCAACCCAAAAATGAAGGCCTTAACATATGATGATGACCTCTAAAGTAGTCATTATCTAACAATTGTCGCTAAATAGATACCTCCAACCACCTTTGGAAGTATGTGACAAAAAGCTGCAAAACAACAGGAAAAGCCTATTGGTTGGATTCTTGGATAAATCTAATCCAAGCCTTGGATCTCTTAAGGGTGCATGCAACTAAGATCCTAAGTGCAATATAAATTAATAGATAGGCCCTTAAAACTTTATTAAAGGTTATAAAAAACAATAAAGATCACATAGCTAAGATTTGGATGTTTCTACGTCTATTCCAATCAATGAAGAACTATCTCAAAGACATAAAGATCTTTCAATTGATGGTTCTTCCTTGGATCTTAGCAATGGAGAAGGGTGAACTTTTCTCTAGAGGGATAAGGGCTAGGGTTCTCTTTAGAAGATAGTAATAAGCTAGACTATCTAACTCTAAATCTTAAGAGTGTTTATATAGACTCCTTGTAAGTTTAAGTGATTTGAGCCTATCTCAGGCTTCCATTGCTTATTTTAACTCATTGGGTTGTAATTAATTAATTACTCCTATTAGGCTACAATTAATTAATTAACCTATTGTAGAAAGACAATTTATAAGCCCTTGTGCAACCTTACATTTTTATTGAAATACTCTTATGCACACATATGAATTGAAACCCAAATATCCCTCAATATGCCATCAAGGAGTGTGAGCTCTAGTAGGAACTACTGGGAACCATAAAAGATATAGAAGCTTATTCAAAATCTAATTTTGAAGTTGATTCAACATTCTACCATAGAGAGTTAATTGCATTCCAACATCTTAAAGAGAATTTTGGATTGCTCCGTTTCTTATCTTAGGATTAGGTTAGATACATGTAAAACTCCCTAGGCTTTTCTAAATCCAATGCATATCGGAATACATGCATCCAAATTTTTTTCTAGGATTTTGAAAAAAAGTTTAGTGTGCTTACAATTGATATGAAATTCCCAAACTGTTTTCTTTTGGTGAAGAACAAAACGAAGTCGTTGGAAGTCTCGTAGACCCATGTTCTTCCACCCGATGACTCAACCTTGAAGCTTGGCATTCAAATCGTGAAAGTTTGGAGGTAGAGACTAGGACTCCTTATTTGAAATTCAAAGAATGAACATAAGAAAAAACTTGAAACCTTAACCCTTAAGGGGCTATTTATAAAATTCTTACTGGGCTTAAGTGACTTGAGCCCACTATAGGCTTAGGCCACTTGATCTAGCTAAAAAAGGATTATAATTGATTAATTAACCTAATAAGGTTGTCTAATTAATCAATTAGGCCAATCTAAAGATGTCGTTCACTAACTCTTATGCAACCTTGCGAAATTACCAAAACATCCTTATGCACATAAATGAACCAAGAGTCAATCCAACCTTCATAAAATATCCCAGTGAGATATATGAGCTCAAGTGAGGACCATTAGAACCCATAGGACAGTTTTGACCCTTTAGAATCCAATTTTGAAGTTGACTCAATATCCCACTACATTGAGTCAACTACACTCCTATTCATCCCTATGTAAATAAAAATGAGATACTAAGTACTTGGGCCTGTGACTTGCTATCTATTGTATACAACCTCCATATAAGCCTATATGCGGATAAAACCTCTAGTTAAAAGGGTGCAAACATCGGATTCATTTATGGAATCATTGAAAAAAGTATTGCATTAGGTTTCAAAGCATCCAATAATGAAGCTAAATATAAGGTCCTTTTTTATAAGTTAGAAACCATGCACCTACTTAGAGTTCATAAGTGTTTCAAGTCTATCCTGACTATAAATTCATGGTTTGCCAAGTTTTAACCCAATATGAAGCCAAAGATGAATGGATGTAAGCATACCTAACCTAAGCAAATTGGAAGCTAGTGGTTTGATAACTTCCAAATTGAGCAAATAATGAGGGAAAACAATGTACCCATTAATCTATTGTCAAACCTAGCAATTCTTAGCACCATTGAAGAGCATTGATCTATCAACATGAAATACCACAAAAGATTCAACATATGTAGAGATGACCTAACGATTTTTTATGCAAATAGTGAAGTGTCACCCATGCATGACAAAAGGGAATCACATAAACTCCTTGGTCAAGCCTCATGATATTCCACCATGGAGGGAAGTCTGTATAGGGAGTTTGCGAATAGGTTGTATCTTTATTGCTTTTCATCTTAAGAGACCCAATATGTATAAGGGGGAATACATTAGAGGCAATGCAACAACCACTACGAGAGAAGAACTCTAGCCTATTGTGATTAAAAAGTTAAAAAAATCACTTATAGTGCTTTTTGAAGAAGCACTTGGTAGATGATTCTGTTAAAAACACTTCTATAAAATCATTTCAACTAAAAACATTTTAAATAAAAACACTCTCCAACACATTTTAAAAAACCTACATCTCTAGATAAAGGATTCCTATTGAAATTAAAATCAAATTATTAAAAAAGATAAAAACCCTTGGCATCATCAAATACAAATAATAAATCAAATATCTCTAAATCTCATAAGAAGATAATCCAAGAAGAATATTAAAAATTAACAAAATTGAGTTTTGAGAGTTTATGAGCCATGTTTCTTTTTATGAGGAAGATAAAAAAGAAAAAAGAAAAAGAAAAAAAAAAGGAATTATGGCTACTTAACACTAATAATAATTCATTTTAAAGTAAATAATTTAAAGTTAATTTGAGCAAGAACAATACAAGTGTTTTTATAAAATATTTGACTGATATCAACTACTTAGATCATCAAAGAAACGAACACTCAATGGGGGTATACATATATATATATATATATATATATATATATAAATTTCAAGGGTAAATAACATATGGACTGTATTTCTTCTATCAAACTATCACTCAATTTTCTTTTGCTCTATAAAAGTTCTTTTTGTATCAGAAAAATCAAATAAGCACAGAGCTTATTTGTACAATAATAATATATATTCATTAAATCAAACCTTAGTTGCAGGTCAACCAAATCAATTGGATGATGAAATTTACTATTAATTTGATTTCCATTTATTGTTTAAGAAATTTTCAATTGCACGAATTGCACCAAAATTTGCTTTGTTTGGATCAGTTGAACCACTGAATTAATCTCATATTTTATCAGCATAAAACCTTTAAAATTATATATAAAAAGTATAAAAATCAAAAGAAAATTTGTTTGATGAATATATTCTTGTATAATTAAATATAAATAATTATAATTAAACATAAACTCTTTGCAGCTTCACCTTCCTACCATTTTGCCAAACCTACACCATTACCCATGTAAACGTTGTTTGTGTCTTGATACTCAGACCTAAGATTCAGATTGCTCAAATCATTGGTCACATGATTTGTGGGTCCCTAAGTTCGAGAACCGGCTATTGTCAATGAGCAAATCTAGGATGGTGACCATTACTACAAAGGATCAAGGTTGTTTGCCTTTCTAGTGTTGTTGAAGATGGGAGACCCATTGTTGTTATTGAATCATGAGAAATTTGGATCTCTAAGACTCCTCCGATTGGATCATAGCAAAAATTATAAAAAGGAATTGTGTAAAAATTCAAATTATTCGATTTGGCTTAACTCGAAAATTAAGAAGGGAAAATAAACATAATAAAATTATTAAAAAAAAAAAACATAAAAAGGATTCAAGAAGTTTAGATGTATTTTGTTTTCTCTTGAATTTTTATTTACTTATATTTTCTTTTTATTTTTTTTCCTTTCCATTTTACTTTAAATTCAAATGAGGAGTATAAATAGGGATGACGACAGGACGGATTTGGAATGGGTTAAAATATTTCCCATCCCCGTCCCATTAAAAAAAATTAAATAGAGTGGGGTGGGTATGAGAAATTCCCATACCCGACATGCCTTGTCCTCTTTAACTTTTTTTTAATTACATTAAAATAAATATATTTTATAAATAATTAAAATATTAAAACCTATTTTAAAAGTATTTTGTTACTATATATATATATTGAAAATAGGA
The DNA here is from genome assembly GCF_004353265.1 of Vitis riparia. Taxonomy (NCBI): domain Eukaryota; kingdom Viridiplantae; phylum Streptophyta; class Magnoliopsida; order Vitales; family Vitaceae; genus Vitis; species Vitis riparia. Next base: position 19,214,395 of record NC_048444.1, read on the forward strand.
AAATAAAAATTAAATTATATTACTTTAAAAATTAAATTTTATATATAATCGGATGGAATGGGGTAGAACAAGTCAATACTCAAACTTGCCTCGAATTCGTCTTGGGTTTTAAAAAAAATCTCAAACCTGTCCAAAACCCGTTTATTTAAATTTTAAACTTATCCCATTAGGGATGGGGGAGGGTGGGTACAAAAAAAAAAAAAAAAAAAAACCGTCCCATTGTCTTCTCTAAGCATAAAAGATTTATGCATTAAACATGAAATGTTAAATCATATATTTTCTCATAAGTTCTTTAATGAATAGCACAAAATAATGCCAACAGGAGATAAATTTTACTTTTTATTAAGGAATCAAGTGTAATCTAAAAGTGATTATAACTTAAGTAAAAAACCTTACTTACAAAATATGGCTCAATTAACGCATTGTGATCAACCGTCTACAACGATTAATAAAATATCTGAGTGAATTACTTTAAATAAAAAGTTAAAAAAACAAACACCATCTTAGTAAAATTTCTGCCTTCTTATTATTATAGAAAATTTTGTAGCAAGTGTGGATATATATATATATATATATATATATATATATATATATATATATATATATATAATGTTGAATTAAATATCTCAATTCACCCACAACCAGCAGTAAACCCATCCTATTACTAAATAACAAATTCGTTACAAATAATCATTGATCTTATAATTAAATATCATTATTTGTTTCTTCTCCAAAAAATATATTTTGAAAATTGACAAATTCAATAATCCTTTTAAGGTGTTGGATTCCCTTACATCAAGGTTGCTGAAGTGATTAATATTGTTGACTACTTTGTGTTGAGTATTTGGCTCATTTCTTGCGAAGTATCTTTTAATAATTTAATTACCAATGCCACTGCTCTAATCTCACAAAATAGACATCGAACAAAAGAGCATTATAAAACCATATTACATGTTGAACCTCAACTATTGAATTTTATAAAATATAGTTTGCTTTTATATGTGAACCCTCTGAAATTATATAAAAACGAATTAAGTATTTTTTAAAAAATATTTCATGAATAAAATTCTTAGGCTATGTTTGCTTCCTGAAAAATTTGAGAGAAAATGCAAGAGAAAGAAAATAGATAGCAAAAATAGAATTAAAGAAAAAATGAAGAAAAATAAAAAATAAAGTTGAAGTCGATAAATTACTTTTATTTGCTAACTCAAACTCATTATATTTATTTTAACTCATCAATATAAAGATTAAGTAATTTAAAAATGAATAAGTTTTTAATTAATTTGAATTATATATGGTTTTTTTTTTTTAAATTTTCATATAACCAAATTGAAAAAATCATTTTATTGAACTTTTTTTTTCCTTACTTGGACCAAACATAACCTTACTCTTGATAGGAAGCTTCATCTTCCTTTTTTTTACTGGTTTATTTGACTTTTGAGTTTATGCCCTAATTCTTCTTCACAGCTGTCATAAGCTACATCTATTTTCAATTCAGTGACTTGGAAATTTTATTTAAGACTTTTAAGCATCACCCACACTGGTCATGCTACATAAGCCACATATATTTAAGACTTACTCTTTTTCACAGTTGTCATAAGCTACATATATTTTCAATTCAGTGACTTGGAAATTTTATTTAAGACTTTTAAGTATCACCCATGCATCCTGGTCATGCTGCTTCCAGGAAGAGATATACATGTGCAATGTACTTTATATATCAGAATTAATGGAGTTCAGTTAATTTCTTCATGCTAGAAAATGACATCATCTGTATATGTGAGTAAAAGTCAATAAAAATCGGGTCCAGAAGGTTGGTGGTCTGGAATCCTTTATTAGTTTGTCCCATTTATATTGACAAATTCCAAAAGAATGAAAGGCGCTTATTCATTTGGCAGAAGTCTTGGGTCCTGGATTAAATAGAGATAGCATATACGATGTGAAACATCTCTATCTCTACGTAATAATTTATAATCGAGTATATTGCAATAGAAATGGATTCTTCTTCTGCTTTCTTGCTTCTACTTTTGCTCATATTCCATGGTATTGCAACCTAGTCAAGTAGGGAAGAGCTTTGTTGCAATGGCCCGACCCATCCGAGCCTTCTCCGATGTGGGCTTTGTTTCAGTTGCTTCAAATTGATCATCTGAGAAAATAAAGGCTTACCCAGATCGACTTGGAAATCTCATAGGAAGGCCTCCTCCACAGCCCTCCCGCTACATTGGTTGGAATATTCCCCGCCCGGCACCACCTAAACCTGTTGCATCACCACCACCAGTAGATTTCTTTTAGATTTCTTATTGAAATTAAAACCAGTTATTACCATGGTTGTTATCAAATTCAAACTAATAAATCAAGTATCTCCAAATTCAGGAAGAATATAATCCAAGAAGAATATTGCTAAATTTATATCTCATGTTTCTTCTTATGAAGAAGTTCAAAAAGAAAAAAATAAAAAATAAAATGGGAATTATGACTAACTAGAGTTAATAATAGCTAATTTTAAAAGTAAATGATTTAAAGTTAATTTGAGTAAGAACAATATAAGAGTTTTTATATATATTGACTTGGTAAATTAAGCTTTAATTCCTTTTATCCCAAATTTCTAGGGAAAATAGCAAGGGTCTTGTTATATCTGGATTGTATTTCTTCTATCAAAATATCAAACCTCTTTCTTTTACTCCACAAAAGTTCTTATTTGCAACAGAAAAAATCAAATAAGCACCGAGCTTAGTTGTATAATAATAATAATAATATTTATTAAGTCAAACCTTAGTTATAAGTCAATCAAATTAATTAGATGAAAATTGACTATTTGATTTCCATATATTGTTTTTGAAATTTTCTGTTATATATATATAAAGAGTATTAAAATCAAAAGAAAATTTGTTTGGTGAATAAATTTTTGTATAATTAAAGATAAATAATAATAAATCGTATACTCTTTGCAACTTCTTCTTCCTACTATTTGGACTTGAGTATTTGAAATGTATAAAAGTATAATTTCATCTCTTTAATTTCTTCTTCGAAGCAGTATCATCCAAGTCCATGCAATTTAATTCTTTGGTTGACTTGGAATTTTTGTGCACCATCTCTTTCGTGTTCATCGAAAGAGCCATGTGATGAATTATTAGACCACACAATTTTGATATGGCCAATTAATGATGTCTACTTCAAACAATATGTTTTCAAATTCCTACACTGAAGTCGTCGAAAGCCGCCAAATATTGGAAATTGGTGGCGTGAGAATTCTTTTAATTTCTAGTTTTTCCTATTTATTCCAAGACGTGCGATTTGGGTTTGGTAACAGATCTGATATTTCTCGAGCAATGAGTCAACTAATTGACCTCTCCATCTATAAAATATATACATAAGATCAAGCATAATGCCATAGCAAAGTGACTGCAATGAATGCTCTTTTCTTGCTTTTAGTTATATTAATTCATAGTGTGGTGTTGCAGATCAGTCACACAAGTAAGAGCTACGTGGCGATGGCACGGCCCTTAGAAGCTGCTTCTGATACGGATTTTGTGCCCGCTGCTTCAAATCGATTGTTGGAGCAAATGAAGGGATACCCAGATCGATTTGGGAGTCCCATGTGGAAGCCTCCTCCTCAGCCTGGGCAGTCGCATCACTTTTATCTGCCTCCTCCCGCTCCCTCTCCACCACCACCACCACCACCACCTCTACCTAGCAGCCCATGAGTTTCATGCATCTGTTAGCGCATGTCTGCCTCATATGCTTTTAATCTCTATTATCGCCAGATTAAGATCGATGTTATTTTGACAATACCTCATGTTAGGTTTTTCAGTTCAAGTATGTATGGAGTAAAATATTATCAAAAAATGAAGTTTGCTTACTTCTCAGCATTGATCAAACATTGTTTTTATGATGTTGCAATCCCTAGACAATTCTGCTGCATTGAATATTCTAGAATAGACAACGACTAATTTTTCTTTAGTTATGGAGCAAATCTTGCATCATCTCCAATAGCCCCCTCAAGTTGAGTGTGGTTGGTGGGTGACACCACATAGGCAGTAGACCGTGGTTTGGTGAAGATATCAACAATCTGATAAAAGAAATTCTCAAGGATCTTAATTTCTTGAACAAAATATAAGTCGAGTTCCATACGTTGGGTTCTAAATGTTGGACAAAATTAGCACTTAAAGAAACAACAGTTGGAACTTTGGTTAGTAGAATGCTAAGTTCTTTGATAAAGGATTGAAGCCAAACCATTTTTTCTGTAGCATTAGCTAGGCTTCTATTTCCAGCCTTAGTGCTTGATCTTGAGATTGTAGTTTCCTTCTTTGAGCTCCAGGTGATAGGACTGTTGCCTAGAAAGATACAAAATCCAGATTAGATTTTCTATTATGTGGATCTGATGCCAATGAATTCCAAAATCAATAGTCGCTTTCGGATACCTAGGATGCTCTTTACAACCTTCCAATGACAATATGAAGGGTGTTGCATATATTAAGATACCTTGTTTACACTAGGCAATCTTGCGTTTGGTAATAGTTACATACTACATGCATCCTCTTGGCTTCTATATGTAGTGTTGGATTCTTCATAGAGTCATCATCATAAGCAATCTGTAGAGTTCACATCATTGGAGTGGAAAATGCTTTATGTCCATATGAGCTTTATGTAGGAGTTCTGTTATATTTTTTTCTTGAGAAAGAAGTAAACTTCCAATTTCTGTTTTCTTTACCTCAATTTCTTAGTTAAGGGATCCAAGATCCTTAAGAGAGCAGTTTTTATTCAAGAGGACAATAATGGAATGAAAAGAAAATTTGAGGAGATAAGATTTAGTTCTGCAGTGATGATCTAAGATTGTCAAACCAAACTTGTGAGACTTGTTTCAGGCCATGTAGAAGTTCCTATTGATCATGTTGTTCAAACCTGGGAGATTGCTCCATAAATACAGTTCTTGGGGGATCCCATTCAAGAGTGCATTATTTATATCCAAGCGTTTGATCTCCCAATTTCTATCTAAAGTTATTAGCACCACATGAATTGTTGTCAGTTTAACCATTGGACCGAAGGTCTCAATGAAATTTAAACCAGGAGATTACTGATATCTTGTAGCCATCAATTGTCACTTGTACTGTTGTATAGTCTCATTAGGATTCCTTTTGATTTTGAATACCCATTTGCAACAAACTATTCTTCTATCAATTGACTTTTGAATTGGAGATTAGATCTTATTTTTAATTAAGGCAGTATACCCTTATTCCATAGGTTCCCTCTAATGATGAATTTGTAAAGCTTCTTGCATAGTGCTAGGCTCCACAATGGTAAAATTAATAGTCAAGTAGACCTTAGGCTTAACTAACAATTTCTTGGATTGAGTAATCATAGGGTGAGCAATACCATGAACATGAGATTTAGTCTGATTATATTAGGAATTGGTCAAAAAGAAGGAATGGAGGATTTTAGGAGTGAAAGAGCTTGATTCAGAGGCTAGAAAAAGAGAACTAGCTAGCTCTAGTCGATGATACAAAATGATGGTATGAGGATTGAAGGTCCAAAAAATCACCCAACCCAAAAATGAGGGCCTTAACATACGATGATGACCTCTAAAGTAGTCATTATCTAACAATTGTCGCTAAATAGATACCTCCAACCACCTTTGGAAGTATGTGGCAAAAAGCTGCAAAACAATAGGAAAAGCCTACTGGTTGGATTCTTGGATAAATCTAATACAAGCCTTGGATCTCTTAAGGGTGCATGCAACTAAGATCCTAAGTGCAGTATAAATTAATAGATAGGCCCTTAAAACTTTATTAAAGGTTATAAAAAACAATAAAGATCACATAGCAAAGATTTGGATGTTTCCACGTCTATTCCAATCAATGAAGAACTATCTCAAAGACATAAAGATCTTTCAATTGATGGTTCTTCCTTGGATCTTAGCAATGGAGAAGGGTGAACTTTTCTCTAGAGGGATAAGGGCTAGGGTTCTCTTTAGAAGACAGTAATAAGCTAGACTATCTAACTCTAAATCTTAAGAGTGTTTATATAGACTCCTTGTAAGTTTCAATGATTTGAGCCTATCTCAGGCTTGCATTGCTTATTTTAACTCACTGGGTTGTAATTAATTAATTAGTCCTATTAGGCTACAATTAATTAATTAACCTATTGTAGAAAGACAATTTATAAGCCCTTGTGCAACCTTACATTTTTATTGAAATACTCTTATGCACACATATGAATTGAAACCCAAATATCCCTCAATATGCCATCAAGGAGTGTGAGCTCTAGTAGGAACTACTGGGAACCATAAAAGATATAGAAGCTCATTCAAAATCTAATTTTGAAATTGATTCAACATTCTACCATAGAGAGTTAATTGCATTCCAACATCTTAAAGAGAATTTTGGATTGCTCCGTTTCTTATCTTAGGATTAGGTTAGATACATGTAAAACTCCCTAGGCTTTTCTAAATCCTATGCATATTGGAATACATGCATCCAAATTTTTTTCTAGGATTTTGAAAAAAAGTTTAGTGTGCTTACAATTGATATGGAATTCCCAAACTGTTTTCTTTTGGTGAAGAACAAAACGAAGTCGTTGGAAGTCTCGTAGACCCACGTCCTTCCACCGGATGACTCAACCTTGAAGCTTGGCATTCAAATGGTGAAGGTTTGGAGGGTAGAGACTAGGACTCCTTATTTGAAATTCAAAGAATGAACAAAAGAAAAAACTTGAAACGTTAACCCTTAAGGGGCTATTTATAAAATTCTTACTGGGCTTAAGTGACTTGAGCCCATCATAGGCTTAGGTCACTTGATCTAACTAAAAAAGGATTATAATTGATTAATTAACCCAATAAGGTTGTCTAATTAATCAATTAGGTCAATCTAAAAATGTCATTCACTAACTCTTATGCAACCTTGCGAAATTACTAAAACATCCGTATGTACATAAATGAACCAAGAGTCAATCCAACCTTCATAAACAGTCCCAATAAGATATATGAGTTCAAATGAGGACCATTAGAACCCATAGGACAGTCCTGACCCCTTTAGAATCCAATTTTGAAGTTGACTCAATATCCCACTACATTGAGTCAACTACACTCCTATTCATCCCTATGTAAATAAAAATGAGACACTAAGTACTTGGGCTTGTGACTTGCTATCTATTGTATGCAACCTCCATCTAATCCTATATGCGGATAAAACCTCTAGTTAAAAGGGTGCAAACATCGGATTCATTTATGGAATCATTGAAAAAAGTATTGCATTAGGTTTCAAAGCATCCAATAATGAAGCTAAATATAAGGCCCTTCTTTATAAGTTAGAAACCATGCACCTACTTAGAGCTCGTAAGTGTTTCAAGTCTATCCTGACTATAAATTCATGGTTTGCCAAGTTTTAACCCAATATGAAGCCAAAGATGAATGGATGGAAGCATACCTAACCTAAGCCAAATTGGAAGCTAGTGGTTTGATAACTTCCAAATTGAGCAAATAATGAGGGAAAACAATGTACCCATTAATCTATTGAAACTTAGCAATTCTTAGCACCATTGAAGAGCATTGATCTATCAACATGAAATACCACAAAAGATTCAACATATGTAGAGATGACCTAACGATTTTTTATACAAATAGTGAAGTGTCACCCATGCATGACAAAAGGGAATCACATAAACTCCTTGGTCAAGCCTCATGATATTCCACCATGGAGGGAAGTCTGTATAGGGAGTTTGCGAATAGGTTGTATCTTTATTGCTTTTCATCTTAAGAGACCCAATATGTATCAGGGGGAATACATTAGAGGCAATGCAACAACCACTACGAGAGAAGAACTCTAGCCTATTGTGATTAAAAAGTTAAAAAAAATCACTTATAGTGCTTTTTGAAGAAGCACTTGGTAGGTGATTTTGTAAAAAACACTTCTATAAAATCATTTCAACTAAAAACATTTTAAATAAAAACACTCTCAAACACATTTTAAAAAACCTACATCTCTAGATAAAGGATTCCTATTGAAATTAAAATCAAATTATTAAAAAAGATAAAAACCCTTGGCATCATCAAATACAAATAATAAATCAAATATCTCTAAATCTCAGAAGAAGATAATCCAAGAAGAATATTAAAAATTAACAAAATTGAGTTTTGAGAGTTTATGAGCCATGTTTCTTAATTTTTATGAAGAAGATAAAAAAGAAAAAAGAAAAAGAAAAAAAAAGGAATTATGGCTACTTAACACTAATAATAATTCATTTTAAAGTAAATAATTTAAAGTTAATTTGAGCAAGAACAATACAAGTGTTTTTATAAAATATTTGACTGATATCAACTACTTAGATGATCATCAAAGAAACGAACATTCAATGGGGGTATACATATATATATAAATTTCAAGGGTAAATAGCAAGTGTCCTATAACATATGGACTGTTCTTCTATCAAACTATCACTCAATTTTCTTTTTCTCTACAAAAGTTCTTTTTGCATCAGAAAAATCAAATAAGCACAGAGCTTATTTGTACAATAATAATATATATTCATTAAATCAAACCAGGTCAACCAAATCAATTAGATGATGAAATTTACTATTAATTTGATTTCCATTTATTGTTTAAGAAATTTTCAATTGCACTAATTGCACCAAAATTTGCTTTGTTTGGATCAATTGAACCACTGAATTAATCTCATATTTTATCAGCATAAAACCTTTAAAATTATATATAAAGTGTATAAAAATCAAAAGAAAATTTGTTTGATGAATATATTCTTGTATAATTAAATATAAATAATTATAATTAAACATAAACTCTTTGCAGCTTCATCTTCCTACCATTTTGCCAAACCTACACCATTACCCATGTAAACGTTGTTTGTGTCTTGACACTCAGACCTAAGATTCAGATTGCTCAAATCATTGGTCACATGATTTGTGGTCCCTAAGTTCGAGAACCGGCTATTGTCAATGAGCAAATCTAGGATGGTGACCACTACTACAAAGGATCAAGGTTGGTTGCCTTTCTAGTGTTGTTGAAGATGGGAGACCCATTGTTGTTATTGAATCATGAGAAATTTGGATCTCTAAGACTCCTCCGATTGGATCATAGCAAAAATTATAAAAAGGAATTGTGTAAAAATTCAAATTATTCGATTTGGCTTAACTCGAAAATTAAGAAGGGAAAATAAACGTAATAAAATTATTAAAAAAAAAACATAAAAAGGATTCAAGAAGTTTAGTTGTATATTTTTTTTTCTCTTGAATTTTTATTTACTTATATTTTCTTTTTATTTTTTATTTCTTTCCATTTTACTTTAAATTCAAATGAAGAGTATAAATAGGGATGACAACGATACGGATTTGGAATGGGTTAAAATATTTCCCATCCCCGTTCCATTAAAAAAAATTAAATAGAGTGGGGTGGGTATGAGAAATTCCCATACCCGACATGCCTTTCCTCTTTAACTTTTTATTTTTTATTTTTTTTTAAATTGAAATATTTTTTTAATTACATTAAAATAAATATATTTGATAAATAATTAAAATATTAAAACCTATTTTAAAAGTATTTTATTATTATATATATATATATATATATATATATATATATTAATAATAGGAAAATAAAAATTAAATTAAATTATTTAAAAAATTAAATTTTATATATGATCGGGTGGAATGGGGTAGAACAAGACAATACTCAAACCCGTCCAAAACCCATTTATTTAAATTTTAAACTTATCGCATTAGGGATGGGGTAGGGTGGGTACCAAAAAAAAAAAAAAAAAAAAACACCATCCATTGTCTTCTCTAAGCATAAAAGATTTATGCATTATACATGAAATGCTAAATAATATATTTTCTCATAAGTTCTTTAATGGATATCACAAAATAATGCCAACAGGAGATAAATTTTACTTTTTATTAAGGAATCAAGTGTAATCTAAAAGTGATTATAACTTAAGTAAAAAACCATACTTACAAAATATGGCTCAATTAACGCATTGTGATCTACCGTGTACAACGATTAATAAAATATCATGGTCACACGGTAACAAGACATAAATCCAAGGATTTCCTTAGCTCTAAAGATGTCCACAGGCTAAAGATATGTAAATGAACTTGCAATAAAGGAGATAAAAGCAACAAGTCTTTTAGAGTTCCAATCTGTTTTTTTGCATTGATGCAATTTCTTAATATTATACTTGCTTCTTTTTATAAATGGAAAAATTAAGTGTTCTATGCAATCTATAAGGAGTAAATCCACCTTGACATTTTTGGTGATTAACACAATCAAAGAAGTACTCAATGTGCATGACTTAGACTATGTTTGTTTTTTTTTTTTTTTACTTAATTCTAAATAAAGCTAAATAATGTTTAATAGTATTAAATATTAAGTTGTTTATTTTTTTAATATTTTATTTTTATTAAGTATTAAATTGTAAAAAAAACAAAAAACAAAGCACAAGTGTTATTTATAGCATTAAAAAAAAGCAAAATATCTTGATATTTTCTGTTCAATAAAAAAATTTAAGAAATAAGTAATAAATTATAAAAAAAAAAGAAAAAAGAAATAATTTGAAATCTGAGAGAATTACTTTCAATAAAAAGTAAAAAAAATAATAAAATTTCTGCTTTATTGTTATTATAGAAAATTTTGTAGGAACTGTGGCATATATATATATATATATATATAATGTTGAATTAAATATCTCAATACTCACCCACAACCAGCAGTAAATCCATCCTACTACCAAATAACAAATTCGTTACAAAAAATCATCGATCTTATAATTAAATATCATTATTTGTTTCTTCTCCAAAAAATATATTTTGAAAATTGAAAAATTCAATAATCCTTGTAAGGTGCTGGATTCCCTTACATCAAGGTTGCTGAAGTAATTAATATTGTTGACTACTATGTGTTGAGTATTTGGCTCATTTCTTGCGAAGTATCTTTTGATAATGAGTTACCAATGCCCCTACTCTAAAATCATAAAATATACATTGAAAAAAAAGAGCATTATAAAACCATATTACATGTTGAACCTCAACTACTGAATTTTATAAAATATAGTTTGCTTTTATATGTTAACCCTCTGAAATGATGTAAAAACGAATTAAGTATTTTAAAAAAAATTCATGAATAAATTCTTAGGCTATGTTTGCTTCCCGAAAAATTTGAGAGAAAGTGCAAGAAAAAAAAAATAGATAGCAAAAATAGAATTAAAGAAAAAATGAAGAAAAATAAAAAATAAAGTTGAAGTCGATAAATTACTTTTATTTGCTAAGTCAAACTTATTATATTTATTTTAACTCATCAATATAAAGATTAAGTAATTTAAAAATGTATAAGTTTTTAATTAATTTGAATTATATTTGGTTTCTTTTTGAAAATTTTCAGATAACCAAATTAAAAAAATCATTTTATTGAGCAATTTTTTTTTTCCTTACTTGGACCAAACATAACCTTACTCTGGATAGGAAGCTTCATCTTCCTTTTTTTTACTGGTTTATTTGACTTTTGAGTGTATGCCCTAATTCTTCTTCACAGCTGTCATAAGCTACATCTATTTTCAATTCAGTGACTTGGAAATTTTATTTAAGACTTTTAAGCATCACCCACACTGGTCATGCTACATAAGCCACATATATTTAAGACTTACTCTTTTTCACAGTTGTCATAAGCTACATATATTTTCAATTCAGTGACTTGGAAATTTTATTTAAGACTTTTAAGTATCACCCATGCATCCTGGTCATGCTGCTTCCAGGAAGAGATATACATGTGCAATGTACTTTATATATCAGAATTAATGGAGTTCAGTTAATTTCTTCATGCTAGAAAATGACATCATCTGTATATGTGAGTAAAAGTCAATAAAAAATCGGGTCCAGAAGGTTGGTGGTCTGGAATCCTTTATTAGTTTGTCCCATTTATATTGACAAATTCCAAAAGAATGAAAGGCGCTTATTCATTTGGCAGAAGTCTTGGGTCCTGGATTAAATAGAGATAGCATATACGATGTGAAACATCTCTATCTCTACGTAATAATTTATAATCGAGTATATTGCAATAGAAATGGATTCTTCTTCTGCTTTCTTGCTTCTACTTTTGCTCATATTCCATGGTATTGCAACCTAGTCAAGTAGGGAAGAGCTTTGTTGCAATGGCCCGACCCATCCGAGCCTTCTCCGATGTGGGCTTTGTTTCAGTTGCTTCAAATTGATCATCTGAGAAAATAAAGGCTTACCCAGATCGACTTGGAAATCTCATAGGAAGGCCTCCTCCACAGCCCTCCCGCTACATTGGTTGGAATATTCCCCGCCCGGCACCACCTAAACCTGTTGCATCACCACCACCAGTAGATTTCTTTTAGATTTCTTATTGAAATTAAAACCAGTTATTACCATGGTTGTTATCAAATTCAAACTAATAAATCAAGTATCTCCAAATTCAGGAAGAATATAATCCAAGAAGAATATTGCTAAATTTATATCTCATGTTTCTTCTTATGAAGAAGTTCAAAAAGAAAAAAATAAAAAATAAAATGGGAATTATGACTAACTAGAGTTAATAATAGCTAATTTTAAAAGTAAATGATTTAAAGTTAATTTGAGTAAGAACAATATAAGAGTTTTTATATATATTGACTTGGTAAATTAAGCTTTAATTCCTTTTATCCCAAATTTCTAGGGAAAATAGCAAGGGTCTTGTTATATCTGGATTGTATTTCTTCTATCAAAATATCAAACCTCTTTCTTTTACTCCACAAAAGTTCTTATTTGCAACAGAAAAAATCAAATAAGCACCGAGCTTAGTTGTATAATAATAATAATAATATTTATTAAGTCAAACCTTAGTTATAAGTCAATCAAATTAATTAGATGAAAATTGACTATTTGATTTCCATATATTGTTTTTGAAATTTTCTGTTATATATATATAAAGAGTATTAAAATCAAAAGAAAATTTGTTTGGTGAATAAATTTTTGTATAATTAAACATAAATAATAATAAATCGTATACTCTTTGCAACTTCTTCTTCCTACTATTTGGACTTGAGTATTTGAAATGTATAAAAGTATAATTTCATCTCTTTAATTTCTTCTTCGAAGCAGTATCATCCAAGTCCATGCAATTTAATTCTTTGGTTGACTTGGAATTTTTGTGCACCATCTCTTTCGTGTTCATCGAAAGAGCCATGTGATGAATTATTAGACCACACAATTTTGATATGGCCAATTAATGATGTCTACTTCAAACAATATGTTTTCAAATTGCTACATGAAGTCGTCGAAAGCCGCCAAATATTGGAAATTGGTGGCGTGAGAATTCTTTTAATTTCTAGTTTTTCCTATTTATTCCAAGACGTGCGATTTGGGATTGGTAACAGATCTGATATTTCTCGAGCAATGAGTCAACCAATTGACCTCTCCATCTATAAAATATATACATAAGATCAAGCATAATGCCATAGCAAAGTGACTGCAATGAATGCTCTTTTCTTGCTTTTAGTTATATTAATTCATAGTGTGGTGTTGCAGATCAGTCACACAAGTAAGAGCTACGTGGCGATGGCACGGCCCTTAGAAGCTGCTTCTGATACGGATTTTGTGCCCGCTGCTTCAAATCGATTGTTGGAGCAAATGAAGGGATACCCAGATCGATTTGGGAGTCCCATGTGGAAGCCTCCTCCTCAGCCTGGGCAGTCGCATCACTTTTATCTGCCTCCTCCCGCTCCCTCTCCACCACCACCACCACCACCACCTCTACCTAGCAGCCCATGAGTTTCATGCATCTGTTAGCGCATGTCTGCCTCATATGCTTTTAATCTCTATTATCGCCAGATTAAGATCGATGTTATTTTGACAATACCTCATGTTAGGTTTTTCAGTTCAAGTATGTATGGAGTAAAATATTATCAAAAAATGAAGTTTGCTTACTTCTCAGCATTGATCAAACATTGTTTTTATATCAGCTGCCGCTTAATTAATTAGAGAAATGGTATAATTGGATTCTGCTCAGTGTTATTTCCACGATAAAATTAAGTGGGTGGCCCACTAATCTAGTGTTTTAATTTTTTTATCCACTTATAAATGTTTTTAGCCAATTAAAAGAATGCTCAAAATAGTTAATAACTGTTATAAGGATATTTACTGGAGTGGGTAAATTAAATAATAATAATAATAATAGGAATAAAATAGTTATTCAAATAACACTTTCAAAACGGTTTTGAACGGTTATTCTTGGCCCTCTTCTCCTATCAATAAAATAAATATACAAAACCCCTTCTTGTTGGGTGAGCTCTCTTCCATCAATTACAAAAATAATTATGTGTATTAAAGTTTGATAAGGAGAAGAAGAGATCAAGAATTTAAGATTTATAAATTGAAGGGGATCTCTCGATTTAACATGGCTGCGTGTTCTTCAAACGGTATGTAATCAATTCTTAATTTTTGAGATGGGTTGAATTCAATGATCTTGAATTTGTGTGTTAATTTCCACGTTAAATACTATCAATTGGTATCAAAGCAAGGTTGAATTCAAATATTCAGAATCATCGTTTTATAAAGATTAAATTTTGAGATTTTATCTTCGATTAATTCGTCTCACCAAAAAAAAAAAAATTAAACAAAATAAAGACTAGCCTCAGCGCGTAGAAGGAAGGCACTGTGTCTTCCTTGCAACGCCGACTGAAGCGATGCCGATGAGGGGCGCCGTTTTGGCGCCAGTTTGGTGGTCGGAAAAGGCGAGCAGCAGCGCCGTTTGCAGGCGTCGTTTCCTCCTTCAGGCACCAGTCCAGGCGCCATTGCAGACGCCATTGGAGGCGCCGTTTGCAGGCGTTGTTTCCTCCTTCATGGGCCAGTCCAAGCGCCATTGCAGGTGCCATTCCAGGCGTGCTTCAGGTGCCATGTCAGGCGCACTCCAAAAGCGCCAATTCAGGTGCTACACTAGGCACTATTTAAGGCGGGCTTCAGCCACCATTCTAGGAGACGCCCTTGGAAGCGCCTTTCAGGCACCGTTCACAGCAACTGGAGGGCACCCTTGAGGCTCTTCCTACCCCTTGATGCAAGACAGCTCCAAAGCTTGGAGTGCTGCAAGTGTTGGAAGGTTGTCTCGTTGTGGTGCATCCGGTGTCGATGTAGGAATTTGTGAATTTGTGATTTATTATAGACTCGGTTATAATAGCCCCGATTTAACATCTTAGTAATAAGGATTATATGTCTATTTTAATATTTGAAACATAGGTTCATTGGTCATGTGAACCTTCTTTATATGCATGTGCTCTCTTTTTATTGAAGTTCCAGAGGATACTAAATATTATCTCATTCACATGAATGTTTCAAAATCGTTGAGCTTTGAAAATACTGTACATATATCACAAACACGTCATTCACCCTAGACATAAAAGGAAAATGATAAGAGGCTTTTGGCTATTTATCCACTCCTCAAGTCTTTACTTGGACCATAGACATATCTGACATCTGGACACATACCACATTTGACATGAGTATCCAACTACATTTAATATAGACCTTGAAAAACCTTTGAATGATATCCAGAGAGTCTTTTATGTTACTGTCACTTGTTAACTTCATCTTGTGAATATTTTATCTAAAGACAATTTATAAATGTAAGATTAACTAGTTTAGATAGTTGCCAAAGTAACCTAAATTAGTGAGCCTTGTATTTATTAAATTACATAAAAGAATAAAGGGAGACTCGTAAAAATCTTAATAATTCTCTTTATAATTAGGAGAATGAGACTAACCCAAAGGAGAGTCAATTTTTGCTAATTATTAATTAATGCTTTTATTTTTGTGTTGCTTAGAAAGGTAAAATGGATACCCAAAGGTAACATATAAATGACACAAAATAGTAAAGTATTTTAAACTCCCTCCAAGTGAACAGTGGATATGTTAAAATTTACCCTAGGAGAATTTTAACGATATCAATAGTTCATTGTTGTTTATTTTATACTTGAGGCCTTATTGTGAGCATTGTTCTATTTTGTACAGTTCCCACTTCATTACACTCTCTTGCATCTGGAATGACTATTTTTGATGGGTCGAACTTTTCTGAATGGTATGAAAGGGTTCAATTCTCACTAGGCGTATTGGATCTTGACTTGGCTTTAATAACTGATAAACCTCCTGAAGCTACAGAAGACAGTACTCCAGAGCAGGTGGAACAATCAAAATCCTGGGCAAAATCAAACAGACTCAGTCTGATGTTTATGAGAATGACTATTGCCAATAATATCAAGACCTCTTTCCCTCAAACCGAGTTTGCCTCGGAATTTCTGAAATATGTTGAGGAGCACTTCAAACGCACTGATAAGTCCCTTGCAGGCACATTGATGGCTGAATTGACCACCATGAAATATGATGGTCAGAAAGGTATTCAGCAACATATTTTAAACATGACTAAAAAGGCTGCAAAGCTTAAGGCACTAGGCATGAGTATGGATGAGTCCTTCTTGGTACAGTTTGTCCTTAACTCACTTCCATCATAGTTTGCTCCATTTAAAATCCACTATAATACTAACAGCGATCAGTGGAGCTTGAATGAGCTCACTAGTAAATGCATACAAGAGGAAGTGAGATTAAGACAAGAAGGACATAATCGTGCCCTTGTTGTAACTCTTGGAGCCACGAAGAAGAAAGGAAAATTTAGAAAAGGAAAGAAGTTTCCACCTAAGAAAAGTGGACCTAGGAAGGTAGCTGTTGGTACCTATCGCTTACTATTAAAGACGAGTCATCAGATGGATCTTTTAAACACTTTTTATGTACCTTCTACTTCTAGGAATTTAGTTTCTTTGTCCAAATTAGATACTATTGGATATTCTGTTTTATTCAGTTCTGGACAATTAAGTTTGTTGTTAAATTCTGTTACAGTTGGTTCTGGTATTTTATGTGATGGTTTATATAAAATTTACTTGAATCATGAATTTGCACAAGCTTTGATAACCCTGTATTCAAATGTTGGTTCAAAACATGGCTTAATTAATGAAAATTCTTCAATCTTGTGGCACAGAAGACTAGGGCACATCTCTAAGGAAAGAATTGAGAGATTAGTGAAGGAAGGAATTTTACAAAATCTTGACTTCACTGATTTTCATGTATGCGTGGATTGCATAAAGGGAAAGCAAACTAAACATACAAAGAAAGGTGCCACAAGAAGTAATGAGCTTCTTGAGATAATTCATACAGATATTTGTGGACCACTCTCTGTTCCATGTTTTACAGGAGAGAAATATTTTATCACCTTTATAGATGATCTATCTCGTTATGGTTATGTTTATCTAATGCATGAAAAGTCTCAGGTCATTGACATATTCGAGATGTTCATAACAAAGGTCGAGAGACAATTAGATAAAAAGATTAAAATTGTAAGATCAGATCGAGGTGGTGAATATTATGGCAGATATGATGAATCAGGACAAAATCCTGGTCCTTTTGCCAAATTCCTTGAAAAACGTGGCATTCGTGCTCAGTACACAATGTCTGGTACACCACAGTAGAATGGTGTTGCTGAAAAGCGTAATCGCACATTAATGGAAATGGTTAGGAGTATGATGAGTTACTCTTCTGTACCTATTTCATTGTGGGGTGAAGCCTTAAAAACCATAATGTATATCTTGAACAGAGTTCCTAGTAAGGTAGTTCCAAAAACTCCTTTCGAGTTATGGACTAGTAGCAAACCTAGTTTGAGACATATACATATATGGGGTTGCCCAGCGGAGGCAAGAATCTATAACCCACATGAGAAAAAGCTTGATTCAAGAACGATATCTGGATATTTCATTGGCTATCCAGATAAATCGAAAGGGTACAGATTTTACTGTCCTAACCATAGTGTGAGAATAGTTGAAACCAGTAATGCTAGATTCTTAGAGAATGGTGAAATCAGTGGGAGTAATGAACCAAGAAAGGTAGATATTGAGGAGATAAAAGTGGATATCACACCACCCTTTTTAGCTCAAGAAATTATTGCCTCTCAACCTGTTTAACAAGTTGAGGAACATGAGCAACATCATAGAGATGGTTCATTACCACCAGAAAATATTGCCATTGAAAATGCTGTAGAGCCACCACAACTGGCACCTTTGAGGAGATCTCAAAGAGAAAGGAGACCTGTCATTTCAGATGATTATGTGGTGTATCTACAGGAATCTGACTTTGATATTGGGATAAGGAAGGATCCGGTTTCATTTTCACAAGCCATGGAAAGTGATGATTCTAGTAAATGGATGGAAGCTATGAATGAAGAGTTGAAATATATGACCCATAATGGTGTCTAGGATCTCATCGAATTACCTAATAGTTGTAAACCCGTCGGCTATAAATGGGTCTTTAAGACCAAGCGCGACGCTAAAGGCAATATCGAACGATTTAAGGCCAGACTTGTGGCCAAAGGTTTCACTGAAAAGGAAGGTATTGATTACAGAGATACCTTCTCTTCAGTTTCTAAGAAAGATTCGCTTAAAATCATCATGACACTTGTAGCTCATTTTGATTTAGAGCTACATCAAATGGATGTGAAAACTGCATTCTTAAATGGGAATTTGGATGAAGATATCTACATGGAACAACCTGAAGTGTTCGCAAAGAAAGGAAATGAACACCTAGTTTGCAAATTAAAGAAATCCATTTACGATCTTAAACAAGCTTCCAGAAAATGGTATATTAAGTTCAATAATACCATTACATCTTTCGGATTTAAAAAGAACACTGTTGATCAGTGTATATATCTTAAAGTTAGTGGGAGCAAGTTTATATTTCTGATACTATATGTGGATGATATTTTGCTTGCTAGCAGTGATCTTAGTTTATTACGTGAAACCAAAGAACATCTCTCTAAAAACTTTAATATGGTTGATATGGGTGAGGCAAACTATGTTATTGGCATCAAGATCTTTAGGGATCGATCTCGAGGAGTGCTAGGTTTATCTTAGAAAGGATATATTGATCAAGTTTTAGAGAGATTTAATATGCAGTCATGTTCATCGGGTATTGCACCTATATTGAAAGGTGACAAATTAAGTAAAATGCAGTGCCCAAGGAATAACATGGAAAGGGAGCAAATGAAGAAAATTCCTTATGCATCAGCTGTGGGAAGTTTGATGTACGCTCAAACATGTACAAGACTAGATATCAGCTTTGCTGTTGGCATGTTAGGAAGATACCAAAGTGATCCAGGATTCAAACACTGGAAAGCTGCAAAGAAGGTGATGAGGTACTTACAAGGGACAAAGGATTATATGCTCACATATAAAAGATCATAACAATTAGAGATTGTCGGTTACTCGGATTCTGATTATGGTGGTTGTCTCGATAGCTTAAAGTCAACTTCAGGATTTGTCTTTATGCTGGCAAATGGGGCAATATCATGGAAGAGTGAAAAACAATCAATTACTACTTCATCTATGATGAAGGCCGAGTTTGTTGCTTGTTTTGAAGCTTCAAGTCATGCTTTATGGTTGCAGAATTTTATCTCAGGGCTTGGTGTTGTCGACTCTATTGCTAAACCTTTGAGAATATATTGTGATAACACCATAGCTGTTTTCTTCTCTAAGAATGGCAAATTTTCTAGTGGATCGAAACACATGGATTTAAAGTATTTAGTTGTTAAAGAAAGAGTCCAAAAACAACAAGTGTCAATTGAAAATATTAAGACCACACTTATGATTGCTGATCCATTTACTAAAGGATTACCTCCAAAGGCATATTTGGAACATGTTATGAAGATGGGCCTTTTGGGTAATCCATAATATGTATGATAATGAATGGTGGTTATGTAATTGAAAATTTGCGCATTAAAGATTGTTTTTGTTTATTCTTGTTTTCAATTATGGGTGCACGTTTTATTGTTTGATAAACAAGAATTGTCCTGACAAGACAAATTACAAGGGCTGTTTGGCATTAAGGACTGGGTTAGTTAGGGTTATTGATGTGTGGTGCATAGAAGGAAACATGGCATTATGGTTATGTGACCGCCATGACTCGCATTTATGATCTAACTTGATTCAGTATTATGGTATATGATTTTGGACGTATTGGCTAAGTTTATTGAAATCGTGATCACGTGTCAAATTTATTTTCCAGTATATATTTTTATATATAAAAGTATATATATTATAGTTTTCATAATCGGTTTAGTGGGCCAAGTGGGAGAATGTTATTTCCATGATAAAATTAAGTGGGTGGCCCACTAACCTAGTGTTTTAATTTTTTTATCCACTTATAAAAGTTTTTAGCCAATTAAAAGAATGCCCAGAATAGTTAATAACTGTTATAAGGATATTTACCCTTTGATGGAATGGGTAAATTAATAATAATAATAATAATAATAATAGGAATAAAAAAGTTATTTGAATAACACGTTCCAAACGGTTTTGAACGGTTATTTTTGGCCCTCTTCTCCTATCAATAAAAGAAATATACAGAACCCCTTCTTGTTGGGTGAGCTATCTTCCATCAATTACAGAAATAATTATGTGTATTAAAGTTTGATAAGGAGAAGAAGAGATCAAGAATTTAAGATTTATAAATTGAAGGGGATATCTCGATTTAACATGGCTGCGTGTTCTTCAAATGGTATGTAATCAATTCTTAATTTTTGAGATGGGTTGAATTTAATGATCTTGAATTTGTGTGTTAATTTCCGCGTTAAATACTATCACTCAGTTGTATATATTTATATACATACATGTATGTTGGGGAGAAAAGAGAGTAGAAAAGGGCCGATTCTGAAACTCAATAACCATTCAATTGAAGTTCGGATCATTCAGAATCAATAGAGTTGACTTTAATATTGGGTTAAGAAAGAAAAAAAGAGGAAAGTGAGGAAAAGTGGGGGCTTAACTATTTATATATATTGATAATGATACATACTCATATTTAGGTAAAGAATAAAAAACTAAATATACAATACAACCGACATAGGAAATGTTGCAATCCCCTGACAATTCTATTGCATTGAATATTCTAGAATAGACAACAACTAATTTTTCTTTAGTTATGGAGCAAATCTTGCATTATCTCCAATAGTCCCCTCAAGTTGAGTGTGGTTGGTGGGTGACACCACATTGATAGTAGACAATGGTTTGGTGAAGATATCAACAATCTGATCGAGGTTTGGCATATACCGAACTAATAAGAAATTCTCTAGGATATTTTGTTGAACAAAATATAAGTCGAGTTCCATATGTTTGGTTCTAAATGTAGGACAAAATTAGCACTTAAAGAAACAACAATTATGTGAGTGTTTAGCTAGGTTGGCAATTCAGGACAAAATTCCTAAGTGTCCCCTAACTTGGTTTTCCAATTCTTGTTTAGACTACTTGACTTTGAGGATTAAGACTTTGCTAAGAGGCCGAGGTATGTAGCCGATTGTGTGGTGATTGAATGTGAATCAACCCTATTTTTCATCTTTAAAAGAGTTAAGAAAGCTGGAAGAAATGTTTTTTTGATGAAAGGCTTTTGTTCCCCTATTTCTAGATCGATCCAGGTGTAGGGGCAGATTGATCCAACTAACTTGTTTTTAAGATCAATTTTCAACGATTAGATTAAGGGCTTCATTCTCATTTAAAATCAAACTTTTTCCCATTTCTGGAAAGAGAGAGAGCAGCAGTCGTGAAAGAGTTTTTTTTTTCCTTCTAATTTTGAGGGTGTTTGCCTCCTAAGAAAATCCCATAAGTTTTCTAAGAATCTTTTTTCTTTTTTTGGATTTTCTAAAAATGAACATGGGTTGATTTCTGAAACATTCATATCTCATTCTCTTGGTTTTGTGCAAAAACCCATTTTCTTCTTGTAAGGATTCAAGAAGAGGCTGAGATCGAGTTTGGTGTGGCTCCAAGTGTGTTCCGGAAGAAGAAGGTGAAAAGTTAAAAGTGAAAGATACTAGTCAAGTGGTCCAGGAAGGATTGGTTAGCTTGAGCTAAGTAAAACCTTGTATTCAATTTTTATTCTTCATAGTGAATGTTTTCGATCGGTTGTAAGCCTATGGTTTTTTTATCTCTTCGAAGGTTTTCTACATTAAAATCTGATGTCAATTGTCTCATTGTCTCTCTTTCTCTTCCTTGCATCATTTTTCAGTTTTGGCAATTTATTAGAGTTTTGATTGTCTAATATTTGATTGAATGATGAAAAAAATGGTTATTAATCATCTTTGAAGTTGTTTCTGATTGTTGATCATTGACATTTTGAGGTATATTGATCTTAATGTTTTTATCTGAATTTAGTTTAAGTTGATTTGAGTTTGGGAGTGTTGGATCATGTGCATGTGAATTGCATTTTAATATTGTTGGGAAGTGTTGTTGCATATATGCATGTGATTTATAATTTGCATTTTTGAGAATGTGTGAAGAGAAGAAAAATATTCAAAAAATTTCAAAGTTTGCTAATTTGAGTTGAGGTTTTTTTTTTTTTTGAATTGGTGAAAATGCCTATTCACCCCTCCCTCCCGTCTCTCCCCTCTAAGTGTATTCCACTATTGAGATTTACCTTTTCAATTGGTATCAAAATAGGTTTTTAAAGCAAAAATCATTTTCGGTCATTGAATCTTAATTATGGAACCTCATCAAGAGAAAGCTTCCATTGGGAGACCACCATTCTTAATCAGCGAAAATGATTTCTATTGGAAAGTGAGAATGCAATATTTTCTCAAAATGCAAAGTGAAAAAGTTTGGAATGTCGTTGAATTTGGTTGGTCTCCACCTAAAGTGTTGGATAGAGAAGATAGACCAACAAATGTTATTAAGCCTAAGTTGGAATGGGATAGAGGTGACAATGAAGCTAGTGAGAACAATGCTAGAGCCATGTATTCCATTTTTAATGCCATTAGCATGGATGAATTCCATAGGATAGCTAAGGAGGCTTGGGATATCCTCCAAGTGACTCATGAAGAAACTAATGCTGTGAAAGTGTCCAAACTTCAAATATTGACCTCTAAGTTTGAGACAATTAGGATGGAAGATCATGAGAACTTTGGAGAGGTTCATGCAAAACTGATGGATGTTGTGAATTCTAGCTTTAATCTAGGTGAGCCCATCCTTAACTCCAAAGTGGTTAGAAAAATTCTAAGATCTCCTCCGGAGAGATTTAGAGCAAAAGTCACCGTCATTGAAGAGTCCAAGGATGTGGATTCCTTGAAAGTAGATGAACTTGTTGGTTCACTTCAAACCTTTGAGATGACTCTTGGATCATCTAGGAAATCAAAGGGCATTGCCTTGAATGCCCTTAAAGAGGATTCCTTAGGTTTTAAAGGCGAAGGTGATGAGAAAATGTCGGATGGAAAAGTTGCTAGATTTGCTGGCAAATTCAAAAAATACATGAAGTTCAGGAAATATAAGAAGAAGTCCAAGGAAGATGCTAAAAAATGGAACAATTCAATGGGAAAATCAAATGTACAAGACAAAAAGAAAGATAAGAGTGTCAAAAAGGACCTTGAGGTTGAGTGCTTCAAGTATGGGGGAAAGGGACACTATGCCATTGAATGTTTCTCAAAGAAAAAAAGGAAAGAAAACCATACAAGTCACTTGGAGTGACACGGAATCATGCCAATCAAGTGAAAAAGAATCCAATGCAAGTGATTTCACAACCTTTATGGAAAGTGTCATTGAGGACCACTAAAGAAAAAGGTTCTTAGTGAGTCTTGTGAGTCAAGTGACTCCGATGGTGATGAGATGAGTTTTGACTCTACATATGAGACTTTGTACAAAGAGTGCTTAAGTCTCAAACAAGAATAAGTTGAGTGGAAGGCTTCTAAAAGGAGTTTAACCAATGAAGTTAAGACTCTAAAGGGAGAAAAGAAGTCTTTGCTTGATAAGATTGTGTTTCTTGAGAATAAACACTTTGACATAAAGATAATGTGTGATGAATTGAAGAGTAAAAATCAAGTGTTTAAGAATGAGTTGAGTCTTAGGAAAGAAGAGTCACACCCTAGCTTTAAATGACTAAGTGATTTGATCAATTCAGGGAGAAAATCATTTGACAAAAGAGGCATAGGTTTTGTTGATGAAACTACCACTCCAAGTAGTAGTAAAACAATTTTTGTTAAGCCTTGTGAAGGAGTGCTCCCTAAGAAAACTCTTTCTAAATTGAAACTTCATTGTACTTATTGCACTAAAATGGGACACATTGTTGATGGATGTTATGCTAGGATGTTTGAGAGTTTCCAAAGAAAGTTGACCAACCTAATGAATGAATCATTCACTTTGAGAAATAGGTTGTTACAAGGAGGTAAGAGAGTATTCAAGAGAGATTCAAATGTCCCTCATCATAGTGGTTTCCAAGGAAGCACTTCTAATGGAATGACCAAAGTTACAAGTGTCAAAAAAATATGAGTGAAAAAGAATGAACTTAATTGCCTTGGTGTTTACACTACACTTAGATAGTGGTTGTTCACGTCGTATGACAGGTAATAGATCATTCTTCACTAATTTCACTGAATTTAATGGAGGAAATGTGACTTTTGGTGATGGTAATGTTGCTAGTGTGAAAGAGAAAGACAATTTGTGCTCCTGGAATCCCTAACCTTGAAGAAGTCTTGTATATGGAAGGATTGAAGCTAACTTGATTAGAATTAGTCAAATATGTGACAAGAAGTTCAATGTTCATTTTTCACAAAATTTATGTAAAGTGTTTGGTTTGAATGGAAATTGTGTGATGATTGGATTGAGAACTTCAGATAATTGTTATGTTTTTGTCAAAATCCTTCTACCTCTTCTTCTTCTTCTTTTGTGTGTGGTAGTTCAAAAGTAGAATTGATTGATTTGTGGCACTGTCGGTTGGGTCATTTAAATTATAGTGACTTGATGAAGGTTACTAATAATGAAGTCATCAAAGGGATTCCTAAGCTTGGAAAACCCTTTAATCCTATTTATGGTAGTTGTCAAAAGGGAAAACAAACTAGGAGTACATATAGAAGGGTTGATGAAATTTTGACCTCTAAACCTTTAGAACTCTTACACATGAACCTCATGGGTCCAATGAGAACTGAGAGTTTAGGAGACAAGAAATACATTTTGATGATGGTTGATGACTATTCTAGGTATGCATGGGAGATAAGAGTGAGACATTCATAAACTTCAAGGACATTGATTTGAAAATTTAAAATGAAAAAATGTATCCCATTGAAAGAATTAGGAGTAATAAGAGGAGAGAATTTGATAATTCTGATTTTCTAGAATTTTTTCATTCTCTAGGAATCAAAGATGAGTTTTCTTTTCCTACAACACCTCAACAAAATTGGATAGTTGAGAGAAACAATCCTGTCACTCAAGAAATGGTCTAAACAATGCTAAATCAACACAAATTTCGTACATATTTTTGGGCTGAAGCCATCAACACAGCTTGTCATACTTCCAATAGAATTCACGTACGACCTCATATTAGGAAGACTTGTTATGAGTTGTGGAAAAGAAAAAACCTAGTGTGAAGTACTTTAAGGTGTTTGGAAGTAGATGTTATGTCTTAAAAGATCATGAAAATCTTGGTAAGTTTGAGTCCAAGAGTGAGGAAGGGATATTCCTAGGATATTCCACCAAAAGTTGGGCATATAGAGTGTACATTTTGAGTTCAAAATGTATGGTGGAATCAATCAATGTGATTGTGGATGATCTAGGATCAAGGTCAAGAGAGTGTGATGATGATAGAATTGATGTGTCAAAAGAGATTGAATTGATTGAAGAAAAATCTCAAGATGAAAAGTTAAGTGAAGAGGAAGAAAATAGAGAAAAACAAGGAAATAAATGAGATAGGGGGAGAATCAAGCCATCAAAGAAAAATAAGTCAATGGTACCTAAGAACCATACATTAAGCAATGTGATTGGGAACTATGAAGATAGCATGGTAACAAGGAGACAATCCGAGCTAAATGAGATTAGCTGTGTTTGCTATACATCCCAAATTGAACCAAAAAATGTTGAAGAAGTCTTGAATGATGAAGCTTGGGTAGGGGCTCTTCATGAAGAGCTAAATCAATTTTCTAGAAATGAAGTATGGTTCTTCGTGCCTAGACCAAAAGATGTGAATGTCATTGGAACAAAATGGATTTTCAAAAAATAAGATGGATGAAAATGGTGTGATTGTGAGAAATAAAGCTAGGTTGGTTTCTCAAAGGTTTAAGCAAATTGAGGGAATTGATTTTATGAAACCTTTGCTTCAATTGCAAGACTTGAATCCATTCGAATACTCTTAGTTGTAGCTAAGTAAGGATGATTGGTAGCCTTTTATACCTCACTGCTAGTAGACCGGACATAGCTTTTAGTGTTGGAATGTGTGCTAGGTATCAAGCATGTCCCAAGGAATCTTATCTCATAGCTCTTAAGCACATCATTAGGTACAATATTGATGGTACTTTAGAGCTAGGCCTTTGGTATTTGTTTAATACTCATTTTGATGTAGCTACACTGATGCTAATTGGGTTGGAAATGTGGATGATAGGAAAAACACTTCATGTGGTTTTTTTGTTTTTTTATATAGGAAATTGCTTGGTTTCTTGGCTGAGTAAGAAACAAAACTCTGTTTCACTCTCCACAGCTGAAGTGGAATACATTGCTGTTGGTAGTTGTTGTTCTCAACTTCTATGAATCAAACAAATGTTGAGAGACTATGGACTATGGTTGTGTTTTGTGACAATACTAGTACAATCAATATCTCCAAGAACCATGTTCTTCACTCTAGGACAAAACACATTGACATTAGGCATCACTTCATTCTTGAGTTAGTTGAAGACAAAGCTGTATCCTTGGAATATGTTCCAATAGAGGGTCATATTGCTGATATTCTCACTAAATCTTTGAATGTGTCTAGGTTTGAATCACTTAGAAGATCCATAGGTTTCTGCACACTCAGTTGACTTCCTCTAAAACTTGTCTAGGACATCCTCTTGCATATCCTCGAGTCCTAGTTGTCTTCCTAAGTTCCTAAATGTCATCAAGTTAATATTTATTTATTTATTTATTTTTATTTTTTTTGGTTCAATATTTTAATTTTCAACAATTGCTGAGTTCATGAGAGTGGCATGATTATTCTTTTCTTTAAAAGTTAGATTGACTCATAATGATCTTAAAAGCTTCAAGATGTCTTTATCTCCATGGCTTGATTGATAAACATGATATTAAATCCTTGCTATTTTGATTTGATTAGATAAACCGCAAAATGTTAGCTTCATTTATTTTAAGTGAGTAAAAGCCCATGGTTGAACCTTGTGATTGCATAAATGGTGAATAATGCTTTTTAAAGTTTAATGTAAACTTATACTTATTTAATGAACATTAAAGAGTGAGTAAAATTACCTGGAAATTCCTTGAGTGGTTGAGATGATCATTCTTTGATTGTTTGCCCTCTTTTTAAAATTAAGTATGAAAAAAATTGGAAAAGAAAAAAAAGAAAAAGAAAATATGAAATTTCCTGGAATGGTTATGGCTCATTGGCAATGTTCCAAGAGTTAAAAAGCCTTAATTGCAAAAGTGGGACATCCCTTATGTTGTAATATTGTAAAGACATTCTTAGAGATCCTCAAATAAAAAATAAAAATAAAAAGATTTTAAGGGTAAAACCTATATCTTTGTATTTCGTTCAATGCTAAATGTGAAAAACAAATGAGGTATGAACTTTGTTAAAGAGATGTAAATGGGTCATGTTAAATAGTCTGGTCAAGAGAGGTGCAAATTGATTTCTTGGAGCATTATCTTGAATTTCTCTAAGAAGGAAAAGTGTCTTAAAAATGATTTTTGCCTTACGGATAGATATATGTTCATAACTAGAAAGAAATTAACATTCTCACTATTTTATGGTGTTATGAGTGCGTCTTCTTTGAGCTTAAGCTTACTTGCTAGAGTGTTGATAATCATTTTTTTTACCCATTCAATTGATAAATTTGGAAGGTTTTTCAATCTCTATGTTAGTTAATTTTGTCTATTGTTAAGTTCTTGGAAGCATTTTTGTTCAATATGAATCAATTCTAACTCATTGATTGAAAGATAAGTATGTCATCCTATTGTATCTCAGCTTTGGTGGATCAATTTTCAATTTTTGGAAAGTTTGTCAATGTGTTTCTTGTGATTTTCATTAGTTTTTACCTAAGTCATTTTTTAGTAAGGTGTCGATCGATCTGCTAAATTTTTGGATCGATCCACAATGTGCACAGTCTTGTGACCAAGAGCTCTTGAACGAATCGTGGATCGATACACCAAGATCGATACCATTTATTCCTTGTCTCTCACATACTTAGCCTTTTTTTTTTTTTTTTTTCAAATTTGGCTTGTTCAAACTTGTGTGACTATGTATCACCAAGAGGTCACAATCGAAAGCTGGATTGATTTACCAAGATCGATACCACTTATGCACTTGTGAAAAATTCCATTTTTGCTCCCAGTTAGTTATACTCATGGTTTAATGGATGAGGAGTATTTTTGTAATTCAAAGTTAAAAAAAATTGAAAAAGTAAAAATTCCATTTTTGCCATCGACTAGTTATACACATGGTTTAATGGTTGAGGGGTATTTTCATAATTTAAAGTTAAAAAAAAAATTGAAAAAGTCAAATTCCCCAAATCAATTTTTCCCAATTCATTTCATTCAAAAGCCTTAGGCCTTTTGTTCTAGAAAAGAGAACTTCTCTACTTTGTGCTTCTCTTTAGCCATCATCGTTGGTCCATCATTTCAGCCACTGTCGCCGTAAGTCTCTACCATTAGAAACCTTTGTCGTTGGACGTCCCTAATTGGTGAGCGTTTTCAGTTTGGGCAATCTTGTTGGACAACTTTGTCGAATAGCTTAGAACTGTCGTGTTGTTCAACTCGTGTTGTCGACCTATGTGTCTCTTTTTGGTGCACTAGTGCTGTTGGAAATTGTCTTCTGCATAGTCTATGCTGGCTAAGACTTTTTGTGCTTGTCACTGGACTATATCTTGTGTAGTCGGGATTTTTTTCTTGTCGTTGGAAATTTTGATCAACCCTTAGGACTGTGTTCTTCACAGCATGATCAACACAACTTAATCTGCACTTCTGGAAATCGTGTTTAGCACAGTTCATCACTCCAATTTTGGTGTTTTCTTCTTTCCATTTTCGGCATTTTCAACATCCTGCCATGAGATTACATCTTGTTGTCACACCATAAATCACAATATGCCCTTGAGACAGTTGTTCTAAACAACACACTTAGTCTAACTACTTTCATTGACATGTGATCCAGCGTTTGTTGTTGACTGGTGTTCCATCTGTTGTTGCTGACACCATTTTTTACTAGTTCTTTTTCTTATGGCTATGTTTTCTCCGTCACAAGATATATTTTCCAACAACCATTACTATTTTGTATATAGGTTTGTCATCCTCCACTAGTCTTGTGTGTCTATATTGGGTTTCTACTCAAGCTTTCCGACAAAGGTTTGAGTGGGCGTTGGGTCTTCCTACTCTACTGATATTCAAAGTACTTGTTCTCAGAACTATGCCTCCAAAAGGTCGTAGGAGCAAAGCCCTAGTTAAAGGGTCATCTTCTAGGACCCCAAAAAGTGTTCGGGATGAGAATTTACCCATCAATCCACCTATTCAGACTCCCAATATCCCTAAGGCTCCTACGAAAACTTCCATAGATGGGATTCATTTCAATGCTTTCCTAAAAAAATCCTGTAGAGACTTGTACACCAAGGTTTATCGTCAAAGGTCTTTTATTCTTGAGAGACAACTTCATCTAGAATTATTTTTCAACGGACCAATTCCAACACTGTTTGCAGAACTAGGTTGGCTTCACTAGGATTGCGTGTGCTCCCATTGTCCGTATGTTTTATTCGAATATTATTGAGTATGACTTTGGATATTTGATATGTTGATCATGATCACCTTTTTGTGTATCTATGGATATTTGACATGGTTTTGGACTCATGAATGCATATTGACTATCTTTAGACAAGTGATTTTTGTGGATATATGTGGATACTTGTGTGTCAATTCATTTGAAACTTGTGGAAGTTTCTTGGTAATATGTGCAGGTGCTACTAATGTTTTTCCTAAGATTTATTTGCAGATATTGTAGTACCTTTGGTGAGATTTTGAGTGAGTGAGTGGCCTTGTATGAGAGTTGGGTGGGGCTTACTTACTTATACTCATTCTTGTTGTAAAGGGTTTTGGCCCAAAGTTACCAAAGAGGGAGATTGTGATTGTTTAGCTAGGTTGGCAATTTTGGACAAAATTCCTAAGTGTACCCTAACTCGATTTTTCAATTCCTCTTCGGACTACTTGACTTTGAAGATTAAGACTTTGCTAAGAGGCCAAGGTATGTAGTCGAGTGTGTGGTGATTAAATGTGAATCAACCATGTTTTTCATCTTTAAAAGAGTTAAGAAAGCTGGGAGAAATGGTTTTTGATGAAATACTTTTGTTCACCTGTTTCTGGATCGATCCAAGTGTAGGGGAAGATTGATGCAACTAACCTGTTTTTAAGATCAATTTTCAGCCCTTACATTAAGGGCTTCATTCTCATTTAAAATCGAACTTTCTCCTATTTTTGGAAAAAGAGAGCAACAGTCGTGAGAGAACTTTTCATTCATTCCCATTTTGAGGGAGTTTGCCTTTTAAGAAAATCCCATAAGTTTTCCAAGAATTTTTTTTTGTTTTGGATTTTATGAAAATGAACATGGGTTGATTTCTGAAACACTCATCTCTCATTCTCTTGGTTTTGAGCAAAAACCCATTTTCTTCTTGTAAGGATTCAAGAAGAGGCCGAGATCGAGCTTGGTGTGGACTCCAAGTGTGCTTCGAAAGAAGAAGGTGAGAAACTAAAAGTGAAAGGTACTAGTCAAGTGGTACGAGAAGGATTGGTTCGCTTAAGCTAGGTAAAACCTTATATTCAGTTTTTATTCTTGATAATAAATGTTTTCGATTGGTTGTAGGCCCATGGTTTTTTATATCTTCAGAGGTTTTCCATGTTAAAATCTATTATCAATTGTCTCATTGTCTCTCCTTTTTTTCTTAGCATCAGTTTTCAGTTTCAACAATTTATTAGAGTTTTGATTGTTTACTATTTGATTGAATGATGAAGAAAAATGGCTATGAATCAACCATTAAAGTTGTTTTTTATTGTTGATCATTAACGTTTTGAGGTTTATTGATCTTGTTTTTATCTAAATTTAGTTTAAGTTGATTTGAGTTTGGGAGTGTTGGATCATGTGCATGTGAATTGCATTTTAATATTGTTAGGAAGTGTTGTTGCATTCATATATGCATGTGATTTATAAGTTGTGTTTTTTAGAATGTGTGAAGAAAAGAAAAATATTCAAAAAATTTCAAGGTTTGCTAATTTGAGTTGAGATTTTTTTTTTAATTGGTCAAAACACCTATTCACCCACCCTTCCCCCCCTAGGTGTATTCCACTATTGAGATTCAGCTTTTCAAGTTAGATTGTCACACTAGAGAATTGGAACTTCGGTTTATGGAATTCTAAGTTCTTTGATGAAGAATTGAAGCCAAACCATTTTTTCTATAGCATTAGCTAGGCTTCTATATCCAACCTTAGTGCTTGATCTTGAGATTGTAGTTTCCTTCTTTAAGCTCCAGGTGATAGGACTGTTGCCAAGAAAGATACAAAATCTAGATTAGATTTTCTATTATGTGGATCTGATGCCAATGAATTCCAAAATCAACAGTCCCCTTTAGATACCTAGGATTCTCTTTACAACTTTCCAATGGAAATATGAAGGGTGTTGCATATATTAAGATACCTTATCTACACTATATGCAATCTCTTGTCTAGTAATAGTTACATACTACATGCATGCACTTGGTTCCTATATGTAGAGTGTTGGATTCTGCATAGAGTCACCATCATAAGCAATATGTAGAGTTCACATCATTGGAGTGGAAATGGCTCCATGTCCATATGAGCTTAATGTAGGAGTTCTATTATATTTTTTCCTTAAGAAAAAAGTAAACTTCCAATTTCTATTTTCTTTACCTTAATTTCTAAGTAGTTAAAAGACCCAACATCCTTAAGAGAGCAGTTTTTATTCAACAGGATAATAAGGCTTTGAATCTCTATAGAATTGCTACTAGTTATCTGGATGTCATCTACATGTGTAAAATGTATGTAAATAATAGAATGAAAAGAAAACTTGAGAAGATAAGATTAAGTTTTGTAGTGATGATCTAAGATTGTCAAACGTAGCTTGTGAGGCTTGTTTCAAGCCACATAGTACTTTATGTAGCTTGTGTACTAGAAGTTCCTATTAATCATGTTGTTCAAGCCTTAGAGATTGATCCATAAATACAATTCTTGGGGGATCCCATTCAAGAGTGCATTATTCATATCCAATTGTTTGATCTCTCAATTTCTATCTAAAGTTATTACCTCCACATGAATTGTTGTAGGTTTAACCATTAGACTGAAGGTTTCAATGAAATTAAAACAAGGAGATTACTGATATCTTTTAGCCATCAATTGTGCCTTGTATCATTCTATATTCTCATTAGGATTCCTTCTAATTTTGAATACCCATTTGCAAGAAACCATCCTTTTATCAATTAACTTTTGAATTGGAGATTAGGTCTTGTTTTTAATTAAGGCAGTATACTCTTGTTCCATAGCTTCCCTCTAATGATGACTTTGTTAAGCTTCTTGCATATTGCTAGGCTCGACAATGGTAAAATTAATAGTCAAGTAGACTTTAGTCTTAAATAAGTACAATTTCTTGGATTAGTAATCATAGGGTGGGCAATACCATGAGCATGAGATTTAGTTTGAATATATTATGAATTGGTAAAAAAGAAGCAATATAGGATTTTAGGAGTGAAAGAGCTTGATTTAGAGGCTAGAAAAAGAGAACTAGCTAGCTCTAGCCGATGATATAACATGTTGGTATAAGGATTGAAGATCCAAAAATTCACCCAACCCAAAAATGGGGGCCTTAATATATGATAACCTCTAAAGTAGTCATTATCTAACAATTGTCGCTAAAAACATACCTCCAACCACCTTTGAAAGTATGTGGCAGAAAGCAACAAAACAATAGAAAAAGCCTACTTGTTGGATTCTTGGATAAACCTAATCCAAGCCTTGCATCTCTTAAGGGTGCATGCAACTAAGATCCTAAGTGCAGTATGAATTAATAGATAGGCCTTTAAAATTTATTAAAGGTAATATGATTACTACTCAAAAAGTGCTATTTGATAGCTTGTAATTAACTCTTTTAAACACTTTTGAGTAGTAGTTATTACCTTTTAACCCAATTAACATATTAAGGACCTTTGCAATCATTTCTAATCAAATTGTGTAAGTTTTGGTGTTTTTGTTAGTAATTTGATCACCAAAGCAATCCGAGATTGAGGAGAGTTCTTTGGAATCCATGGCAAAGCAATGGAAAGCTCAGAAACATGAAGAACCAAAGCTTTGAAGCTTTATAGTCCTTTTCCATAAGCAAATCTGGCATGCAAGGAGGGGAAGCAAAGAGAAATCTAACATGAAGCATTCAAGAGGACAGCAACTGTCAGCCACTTTTGGAGCACTTCCTGGAGCTCAATTTATGCATACTATATGTCGTTTTGAATCTTGGGAAGTCAGAAATCCAACGCTTCAAACGGTGCGCGATTCGGAGTTGAAATGAAGGAGTTACAGCCATTGGAAGCCGATCACACCAAGCTGAAGGCCAATTTCGCGGGCTGCGAAATCAGCCTTTAGCTGCGAAATCACAAGAGGATGGCTGCGAAATCAGCCTTTGGCTGCGAAATGGTGTCCTTCATGTTGCGAAATTTTGCAGCCATCTTGTACGCCTGCGAAATTCTCCTGAGTGCTTCCCAATATTTGCGACCGACATTTTTAGATTTTTTGCTTCAGATATTTGATGTCTAAATCCCCAAACTCTCCTTGTAATCCACCTATCATAGGATTCCTTAGTCTTTAATCAAGAACAAAGGGTAAATAGCCTCATATATAATGTTTGTAATTTCCATTTTACAGGAGATGTCGGGGAGCTTGTTCTCAGAGACATCTTTTGTATAGTTTTGAAAGGAAGTAAAATACAGAGCCTTTACTCTGCCTTACCTTCTCGTTTTGATTGTATTGTATTTATTTATTTTTTCTTACTAGCCAAACAAGCTCTGAGGACGTTTCTCAGAGAATGAGTGGCTAGGCTTTTAGTTCCTTGGAGCTAAGGTTGTCGGGTAAGGCCCCAAATGCAAGAATTGGTAGTTTTGTTGTTTCAGCTGTTAATGAAGAGAAAGTGTGACCCATTAATGATTTCTATGTTTTTAGTTAACTTAAAACGCCTTCAATTCACCTGAGCCAACACTTGGTAAGGCAAGTGATTTCCGTCCATGGAGATGCACTAGTTTATCTCTTGCGAGCTTTTGGGAGGTGACTTGAAGATAGGATTTTCTAGAATTGCCAACACTTGGTAAGCTTTTGGACTCTAAGGAGACATCCATTAGTTATCTCTTGCGAGCTTGAGAAGGAAAGTCCAAGGTTAATGATCACCTTGAATGGCGAATGCTAGGTGAGAGGCACAAGCCATTGCAAGTTGCATCAGTGAGAGGGAATTAGTACTGAAATCCACTAAAGGGAAACATCTGTACAACACCGGTTAGAGAATTAACTATATGTTAATTCTCTAATGCGAGGAAAAGATTCAAGTGACCGGAGCTCTGTTTTTGCATGAAGAGCCTCCCCTGTGAACCTAAAACTCCAAGGAATGTTTTTTTTCATAAGTAATTCCCATTACTTTCTTTTTAGTTAGCTTAAAACAAATCCTTTTTCAACCAAAGTTTATGTTTTCTTCTTAAGCTAACCTTGAAATGAAAAAGCACCAATTTAACTTTGAATTGGTATCAGTTGTAAGTTGAAAACCCTTCACAGTGAACGATCCTAGAGCCACTATGCGAAGGCTATCCTAGTGCATGGTGATATAGGTTATAAATTTTGTTGATTACTCCCGTTTGAGGATCAAACTCATGATACACCATTGCGACACGAATCATAATAAAAAATAATAAAGATCACATAGCTAAGATTTGGATGTTTCCATGTTTATTCCAATTAATGAAGAACTATCTCAATGACCTAAAGATCTTTCAATTAATGATTCTTCCTTGGATCTTAGCAATGGAGAAGGGTGAAATTCTCTTTACAGGGATGAGGGTGATTGGAGCCAAAATATGTGCTCTAATGGCACATATTCAATATAATTTGTGCACCAAAGGACATTTGAATCACCCAACTTGACCTGAATCGATGCTAAGGCCCTAACCATGAGTTTAACTTGTATTTTGAAGATTTATCTTAGGTTCAAGGGAAGAAAATGGTGTAAGTTGAATCACTTTAGATTTTAAAAGATCAAGAAAAGGTTAAATAAGGAAATAAGTGAGTCAAGACTCATGGACCATGAGGAAATGCAAGATGAGGATATCATGAGTTTGCAAGACGAGAATTGACCATTGTGGAGTAAGAAAGAAGGCAAGAAAACATGGGAAAGGCATGAATCAAGATTCAACTGTATGGAAATTTAAAACTCAAAACCTGGTGGCAACATATACTATAAATTTAAGGACAAAATTTGAGAACTTTCCAGAGTCCATTTTAGACACACCATATATCGTTTCGAAGTTTGGGAAGTCAAGAGTCCAATGCTTTAAATTGTGTGCAAATCACAGTTGAAATGAAGAAGTTATGGCCATTTGAAGATAATTATACAAAATTGAAGGACCATTTCGAAATCAAACTTATGAATTCGAAATCCAATTCGAAGTGACCCCAATTTCGAATTCAGCCACTACCACTTTGATGTTTTGCCTCTTCTACCTTAGAATTGCATCTAGGGCACTTCATTCGCTCTAAATGGACCCCACACGATAATAAATCATAATTTTATTATTTTTTAATCATTTTTAGGTAATTATTTTATAATAAGTGGCCAATGAGAGCGTGTCATATGTTAGGTAATTGATGATATTATAAAAAACTCTCTTAGTTATAGGTTTTAAGGATCTTCGATTTTTTTTTCTGGAGAGTTTGACATTGAAGATGGAAGAAGATGAGAACTTTGGTTTGATTTCTCTTTTTTCTTTATTAAATATATTGTTTTTAGTTTCTTTTAATTCAAATTATGGATTTTTACCCTATTATGGATTGTGAATGTGACATCACCCCCATGAGAAGCTAAGAAGCCAACTTGGGGCTTGAAGCAGGAAAACCTAAGGGCTAGGAAACCTATAGGGACAATGGCTAAATTATTATAACAATGAGATTAATTATTGGTTGAGTGATAATTTATCAATTTTTTTATCCTATCCTTGTGAGTTAGTTTAAGGAATGATACAGTAGGTTATTACCCGATACTAGTGATTCTTGGCAATTTTTTATCATTAGTTATCCTCGTCTTCCCTATCGTTATTGCCCTGAAACAAAGCTATAAGGACTAGGAAGGGTTAAAAGCCAAATCTTAAACCGATAATCAATCTCATTCATTTGATGGTTTTAGGAATTTGTTAAAAAATGAAAAATTAGGTTTCAGATGCAATTTTGAGTTATAGAACTCAAGTTGATCGCGAGCGGCCAAGGATCCCAAAACCCTAAGATCACTTTACTTAAGAAGCCCTTGTTCTCTCTATTTCTGTACCCTAAGCTGGATTGTTGAAAGCCCCAAACTTGAATTGATTGAATTAAAAATTAATATTCATTTTGTTTTTAATTTAGTTTCATTCACTCAATCCCATTTCATAAAAGATAATTACCAAATTGTTTTTTACTTTAGGATTTAAACAAAAACAATTCATTTATTGTAATATTGACAATTTTCATAAGCCGATCCCTAAAAATGATACCCAAAGTACTACAAAACTCGTAGTGACTTTTTCTCTAGTTTTTCTTGACCAAAGTTACTACGTAAAAAATCTAATTATTTTGGTACAATAGAGAAGTTCGGTCAGGGGGTTAGGGTTCTCTCTAGAAGACAATAATAAGCTAGACTGTCTAACCCTAAATCACAAGAGTGTTTATTAAGACTCTTTGTAAGTTTAAGTGATTTGAGCCTATCTCAAGCTTGCATTGCTTATTCTAACTCACTGGGTTGTAATTTATTAATTAGTCCTATTAGGTTGCAATTAATTAATTAATTGATTATAGAAAGACAATTTATAAGCCCTTGTGCAACCTTACATTTTTATTGAAATACCCTTATGCACACATATAAATTGAAACCCAAATTATTCCTCAAAATAATATGTCATCAAGGAGTGTGAGCTTAAGTAGGAACTACTGGGAGCCATAAAAGATATAGAAGCTCATTCAAAATTTTGAAGTTGATTCAACATTCTTCCATAGAGAGTTAACTGCACTCCAACATCTTAAAGGGAATTTTGGATTGCTCTATTCCCTATCTTAGGATTAGGTTAGGTACATGTATTTCTTCTTAGGCTTTTTTAAATCCTATGCATATTGGAATACATGCATTCAAAAAAATTTCTAGGATTTTGAAAAACAATTTAGTGTGCTTACAATTGATATTCCCAAATTGTTTTCTTTTGGTGAAGAACAAAATGAAGTTGTTAGAAGTCTTGTAGACCCATGATCTTCCACCTGATGACTCAATTTTGAAGCTTGGCACTCAAATGGTGAAAGTTTGGAGGGTAGAGATTAGGACTCCCTATTGGAAATTCAAAGAATGAATAGAAGAAAAAACTTTAAACCTTAACCCTTAAGGGGCTATTTATAGGATCCTTACTAGGCTTAAGTAAATTGAGCCCATAGGCTTGGATCACTTGATCCAGCTAAAGGGGTTATAATTGATTAATTAATTGAATAAGATTGTCTAATCGATCTATCAAGCCAATCTAAAGATGTTGTTCACCAACTCTTATGCAACCTTACGAAATTACCAAAACACCCTTATACACATAAGTGAACCAAGAGTCGATCAAACCCTCATAAACTATCCCAACAAGGTATATGAGCTCAAGCGGGGACCACTTGGACCTATAGGACAGTCTTGGCTCCTTTAAAATCCAATTTGAAGTTGACTCAACATCCCACTACATTGAGTCAACTGCGCTCCTATTGATCCCTATGTAAATAAAAATGAGACACTAAGAACTCAGGCCTATGACTTGCTATCTATTGTATACAACCTCCATATGAGCCTATATGTGGATAAAACCTCTAGTTAAAAGGGTGCCAACATCAAATTCATTTAGAAACTCCATGTGG
Source organism: Vitis riparia (assembly GCF_004353265.1). Lineage (NCBI taxonomy): Eukaryota > Viridiplantae > Streptophyta > Magnoliopsida > Vitales > Vitaceae > Vitis > Vitis riparia. The sequence goes on from NC_048444.1 coordinate 19,252,567, forward strand.
GAACATTGAAAAAAGTGTTGCATTAGGTTTCAAAGCATCCAATAATGAAGCCGAGTATAAGGCCCTTCTTTATAGGTTAGAAACCATGCACCTACTTAAAGCTCATAAGTGCTTTAGGTCTATTTTGACTATAAATTCATGGTTTGCCAAGTTTTAACCCAATATGAAGCCAAAGATGAATGAATGGAAGCATACCTAACTTAAGTCAAATTGGAAGCTAGTGGTTTGATAACTTCCAAATTGAGCAAATATTGAGGGAAAGCAATGTACCCATTAATCTATTAGCCAACCTAGCAATTCTTAGCTCCATTGAAGAACATCGATCTATCAACATGAAATACCGAGAAAGACTCAACATTTGTAGAGACGACCTAACAGTTTTTTGTGTAAATAGTGAAGAGTCAAATACCAAAGGCTAGAGAACTCCTCTCCTAAAATATCTAGAGCATAGGATACTCCCGCATGACAAAAGGGAATCACATAAACTCCTTGGTCAAGCCTCATGATATTCCACCAAGGAGGGAAGCCCGCATAAGGAGTTTGTGAATAGTTTGTATCTTTTATTACTTGTCATCTTAAGAGACCTCATATGTATTGGGGGGAATACATTAGGGGCAATGCAACAACCATTATGGGAGAAGAACTCTAGCCCATTGCGATTAAAAAATTAAAAAATCACTCATAATGCTTTCTGAAGAGGCACTTGATAGGTAATTTTCTAAAAAACACTTCTATAAAAAAACATTTAACTAATTTTTTTTAAATAAAAACACTCTCAAACACATTTTAAAAAACCTACATCTCTAGATAAAGAATTCCTATTGAAATTAAACTCAAATTATTCAAAAAGATAAAAACCCATGGCAACATCAAATACAGATAATAAATCAAATATCTCTAAATCTCAGAAGAAGATAATCCAAGAAGAATATTAAAAATTAACAAAATTGAGTTTTGAGCGTTAATGAGCCATGTTTCTTCTTATGAAGAAGACAAAAAAAAAAAAAAAAGGAGGAATTATGACTACTTAACATTAATAATAATTCATTTTACAAGTAAATAATTTAAAGTTAATTTGAGCAAGAACGATATAAGAGCTTTTATAATATATATGATTGATATCAACTCCTTAGATCATCAAAGAAACGAACACTCAATGGGGAGTATATATATACATTTATTCCGAGTTTAAGTAATATGCTTTTGATTCTATACTAATTCCTCATCAATTGCCAAAAATTCTAGGGCACCCCAAATAGCAAGTGCCTTGTTATATATGGACTGTATTTCTTCTATCAAATTATCAATCAATTTTCTTTTACTCTACAAAAGTTCTTTCTGCATCAGAAAAATCAAATAAGCACCGAGCTTAGTTGTATAATATATATATATATATATATATATATATATATATATATATATATATATATATATATATATATATATATATATTCATTAAATCAAACCTTAGTTGCAAGTCAACCAAATCAATTGGATGATGAAATTTACTATTAATTTGATTTCCATTTATTATTTAAGAAAATTTCTATTACACTAATTGTACCAAAATTCGCTTTGTTTGGATCAGTTGAACCACTAAATTAATCTCATATTTTATCAGCATAAAACCTTTGAAATTATATATAAAGAGTATAAAAATCAAAAGAAAATTTGTTTGATGAATATATTCTTATATAATTAAATATAAATAATTATAGTTAAACATAAACTCTTTGCAGCTTCATCTTCCTACCATTTTGACCTATGAGTACTTGAAATGTAGAAAAGTATAATTTCCATCCCTTTAATTTCTTCATCAAAGCAGTATCATCCAAACCTATGCAATTTGATTCTTTGCTTGACTTTGAATTTTTGTGCACCATCTCTTTCGTGCTTTATTAAAAGAACTATGTGATGAATAATTATGAGACCACACAATTGGACATGGCTAATTAATCATGTTTACTCAACACTAATTAAAGTCGTCCAAAGCGGTTGTCCTATTTCTTTACCAACTTGTAAAGGAATAAAAACGTGCGATTCGGGTTTGGTAACATATTTTTCTCAAGCAATGAGTTACTAGTTGAAACCTCCCTGTCTTTGTAACATATATATATATAAAAGATCAAACATATTTCTATAGCAAATTAAGTGACTGCAATGGATGCTCCTTACTTGCTTTTATTTATATTAATTCATAGTGTGGTGTTACAGACTAGTCACACTGCAGGCAAGAGCTATGTGGCGATGGCACGGCCGCACTTAGAAGTTACTTCTGATACGGATTTTGTGGCAGCTGCTTCAAATTGATTGTTGGAGCAAATAAAGGTGTACCCAGATCGAGTCGGAAGTCCCATATGGAAGCCTCCTCCTCAGCCCGGGCAGCTGCGTAGAACTATCTCCACCACCACCACTACCCCCACCTCTACTTAGCAGTCCATGACTTTCATGTGTCTATTTTCTAAGGATTGTTTTAAAAAATAACTATATAGTACAAAAAAATAACTATATAAACTTGTAGAATGATTAAAAATAAAATATTAGACATAAAAATTATTTTTAAAAATAGGTTAAAAACATTTTAAATTTTCAAAAAGACTTTTGTTTTACAAAATATCAAAAAACAAGTTCCAAAAATTATTCTCAAAAACTAATTTTTAAAATTATTTTTTAAAACAGTTACCAAATAGACCATTAGGTTTTTTTATAATTTTTTTTAAACAGTTTTTATTTATTTTTAAATAAATCATTTGACAAATTTTTGATAGAAAATAGTTTTTAAATAATTTATTTTGAAAGTAGGTTGCTCTAAAATTTTGTTTTAAAAATAATTTTTAATTAGGTATTTTCAATTATTTTCTATAGTGTGTTGAGTAATAGTTAAAAATACAAAGAGTACTTTAAAAACTTTTACCTTATGCACAAGTGCATAGTATATCTTGGTTGAGAATATGCTAAACAAAATTGTTTTTATATTTGAGTTCCCAATTTTGTTCTTAAAAGCAATTGAAAATTGCTTTTAAGAATAATAATTAAAAACTATGTTTTAACAACTGTTTTGAAAAACATTCCCAAATAAACCCTTAAGTATTATTTTGATGATGGATATGTACTAATATATAGGTAATAAATAAATAAATCAATACAATACAACCATTTGGAAAATGGAATATTTTACTCCTAAAACAAATGTAAACCCATATTAATATTGGGATTTAAATGAACAATTGAATGATTAACAACAGATGAAATTGAACTGGAATCATTACTAGCTAGTTGAATTATTTAATTCAATAGAGAAACAATTGATCTCAAAGTAAAGTATTAATTATTAGACGACTAGACTTGATGGTAGATGAATTGATTTTGGAAAAGGTTATGAGACTTTGTTGTTCTTCATGGAGCTTCCCTTGGATAGGGTGAAATTCAAAGAAGACTTTATTATCTTTTGCATATTGGCTCGCACTCATCTGATTTCTTTATGTGAGGTACATGCATGTAAGAGATTGAAAATAGTAATAACTTTAGAAGAATTAGGCGAACAGAGAAAGGAAGAAGGAATATAAGTGATTACCAAACCTGCACCATTACTCATGTAAATTTTGTTTGTGCCATGATACTCAGACCCAAGATTCAAATTGCTCAAATCATTGGTCACATGATTTGTGGCCCCTAAGTTCGAGAACTAGCTATTGTCAATGAGAAAATCTTGGATGGTGATCAATACTACAAAGGATCGAGGTTGGTTGCCTTTCTAGTGTTGTTGAAGATGGGAGACCCATTGTTGTTATTGAATCATGAGAAATTTGGATCTCTAAGACTCCTCCGATTGGATCATAGCAAGAATATTAAAAAGGAATTGTGTAAAAATTCAAATTATTCGATTTCGGTTAACTCGAAAATTAAGAAGGGAAAATAAAGATAATAAATTATTTATAAAAAAATGCATAAAAAGGATTCAAGAAGTTTAGATGTATATTTTTTCCTTGAATTTTTATTTACTTATATCTTTCTTTTCATTTTCTTTTCCTTCTATTTTATTTTAAATTCAAATGAGTAGCATAAATAGGGATGACAATGAGACGGGTTTAAGATGGGTTAAAATATTTCCCATCCCCGTCCCATTAAAAAAATAAATAAATAGGGTGAGGTGGGTATGGGAAATCTGCCTCGTTTAACTTTTTTTATTTTTTATTTTTTATTTTTCAAATTTAAATATTTTTTAATTACATTAAAATAAATATATTTTATAAATAATTAAAATATTATAACTCATTTTAAAATTATTTTGTTATATATATATATTAAAAATAAGAAAATAAAAATTAAATTTATATATAATCGGGGTGGAGCGAGACAAAACAAGACAATACCCGAATTCGTCTTGGGTTTTTTAAAAAACCTCAAACGCATCCAAAATCCGTTTATTTGAATTTCAAACTCGTCCCATTAGGTGTGGGGCAGGGTGAGTAAAAAAAAAAAAAATTGACCCCATTGTCGTCTCTAAGCATAAAGGATTTATGCATTAAACATGAAATGCTAAATAATATATTTTTTCATAAGTTCTTTAATGGATATCACAAAATAATGCCAATAGGAGATAAATTTCACTTTTTAATTAAGGAATCAAGTGTAATTTAAAAGTGATTATAACTTAAGTAAAAAACCATACTTATAAAATATGGCTCAATTAACGCATTATGATATACTATGTTCAAAGATTAATAAAATATCATGGTCACACAATAAAAAGGCATAAATCAAAAGATTTCCTTAGCTCTAAAGATGACCACAGGCTAAAGATCATATGTAAATGAGCTTGTAATCAAGGAGATAAAAGCAATAAGTCTTTTAGAGTTCTGTATGTTTTTTTGCATTGATGCAATTTCTTAAGATTATACTTGCTTCTTTTAATAAATGGAAAAATTAAGTGTTCTATGCAATCTATAAGGAGTAAATCCACCTTGACATTTTTGGTGATTAACACAGTGAAAGGAAGTACTCATTATGCTATAAGCCACAATTTGAACTTGAGTTTAACTAAAATGTAAACATGAAAAGACTTAGATTATGTTTGTTTTTTCTCTTTTTTACTTAATTCTAAATAGAACTTAAGCTAAATAATGTTTAATAGTATTAAATATTAAGTTATTTATTTTTTTAATATTTTATTTCTATTAAATATTAAAAAGTAAAAAAAAAAAAAAATTACGAGTGTTATTTGTAGCATTTAGAAAAAACTAAATATTTTGATATTTTTTGTTCAATAAAAAAATTTAAGAAATTAGTAATAAGTCAACAAAAAAATGAAAAAACAAATAATTTGAAATCTAAAAGCGAATTGTTTTTTATAAAAAAGATAAAAAAAAAAAAAAAAAAAACAAACACGATATTAGTAAAGTTCCTACCTTATTATTATTATAGAAAATTTTGTAGCAACTGTGGATATATATATATATATATATATAATACTCACCCACAACCAACAGTAAATCCATCCTACTACAAAATAACAAAATCTCTACAAATAATCATTGAACTTACAATTAAATATCATTATTTGTTTCTTTTCCAAAAAAATATTTTGAAAATTGATAAATTCAATAATCCTTGTAAGGTGTTGGATTCCCACTTGCGTCAAGGTTGCTGAAGTAATATTGTTGACTACTTTGTGTTGAGTATATATTTGGCTCAATTCTTGTGAAATATCTTTTAATAATTAGTTACCTATGCCACTTTACTCTAATATCATAAAATAGACATTGAATAAAAGAGCATTATAAAAGCATATTAAATGTTGAACCTCAACTACTGAATTTTATAAAATATGGTTTGCTTTTATATGTTAACCCTGTGAAATTATATAAAAACTTATTAAGTATTAAAAAAAATATTTCATGAATAAAATTAATTCTTAGGTTATGTTTGATTCCCGAAAAATTTGGGGGAAAATATAAAGGAACGAAAATAAAGAGAAAACGTAAAAGAAAAGAAAAATTGAAGAAAAAAAATAGAGTTAAAATGGATAAATTACTTTTATTTGCTACTTCAAACTCAATTTTTTTTTATTTTAACTCATCAATATAAAGATTAAATAATTAAAAAATGTAAAAATTTCTGACTAATTTTAATTATATTTGAATTTCTTTGAAATTTTGCATACAAAAACTAAATATGAGAATAAATAATTTTCCTTAACCTTATTCTCGATGGGAAGCTTCATCTTCCTTTCACTGGTTTATTTGACTTTTGAGTGAATGCCCTTATTCGTCTTCACAGCTGTCATAAGCTACATGACTTTATTTGAGACTTTTAAGTATCACCCACCACCCAGGTCATGCTCCATATATAAGCGGCATGTATTTAAGACTTATTCTTCTTCACAGCTGTCATAAGCTGAATATATATATTTTCAATCCAGTGACCTGGAAATTTTATTGTAGGCTTTAAGTATCACCAACTCTGGTCATGCTGCTACCAGGAAGAGATATGCATGTTTTGTATTGACATCAACCGTGAAAAATCGGGCCCAGAAGGCTGGTGGTCTGGAATCCTTTTTTAGCTTGTCCTATTTGTATTGACAAATTCCAAAAGAATGAAAGACGCGCTTATTCATTTGGCAGAAGTCTTGGGTCCTGGATTAAATTGAGATAGTATATACGATGTGAAACATCTCTATCTCTACGTATTAAGTTCTAATCGAGTATATTGCAATAGACATGGATTCTTCTTCTGCTTACTTGCTTCTATTTTTGCTAATATTCCATGTTGTGGTATTGCAGTTGCAATGGCGCGACCCATCCGAGCCTTTTCTGATGTGGGCTTTGTTTCAGTTGCTTCAAATCGATCATCCGAGCAAATAAAGGCTTACCCAAATCGACTTGCGAATCTCATAGGAGGCCGCCTACACAGCCCTCCCGCTACAATGGTTGGAATATTCCCCGCCCGGCACCACCAGCACAACCAGCATGCAAACCATGAGTTTCCTACATTCATTGGCATATGTTTACGGAATATGATTTTTATTGGGAAAAGTGATATTTGATTCACTAATAAAATATATTAAAAAAATAATCTCAAATATTTTAAATTAATATTATCTTCCTCTATTTAAAAATAATTTGAAATATATGCACTTTTTAAGGAGTCATCCAATTATTCTCAACAATGCCTCTTTACTTGTCATGTCATTCAAGTCAATTGATAACTAGACTCCTATGTTTCCATTTCTTTTAATATTTTATTATTACTATTATTTGAGAATTTTTTTCTCTAGAAGCATTATAAAGCAAGAATTTGAAAAAAAAAAAAAATTATTCTAGCATTAATAAGTTAAAAATAAATTCATATTCTTGATAATAAATAAACCAATAATAAATTCAATTTACTATATCATATTAATAATCATTTAATATAATAACGAATAAAATTTATTGTAAGAGTTTTTCAGATAGAAAATGTTTTATAATATGATTGTAATTTGATATATAATACAAAAATAAATAAATAAATAATTATTTTATATGAAATAAATTAATCATAATTAAAATAATTATATATTATCAAATTTATTATTTATTATTTAATGAACAACCTTATTACTTTTTGAATTGGTAATTATGATTAAATATAATTTGATTGACAATATTTCCTCTTAAAATTCTAAGAAATAAAAAAAATACATTAATTTTATTTAAATATGATTTTTTTTTTTTTTTGCACAATATTTCATAGGAAACTAAAATAAGAATCCTATGAGGTGTTTGTTTCCAAAGAAAAAAAATCCTAAATAATAAAATAAAAAGAATAATAATAATAATAATAATAAAATATCTAAAATGAAAGAAAACATTTATATGAAAGAGTCTAATTGTCAATTGATTTGAATGACATACTAATTAAAAAGACATTTTTTGGGAATAATTGGATGACTCATTAAAAAATGCATATATTTCAAATTATTTTTAAATATATGAATATAATGCTAATTTAAAAAATTTATGAGTTTTTTTTCATATATTTTCACATTTGTCAATCAAATCCAACTTTTCCCATTTTTATTTCTAGTATTATCATGGTTAGTTCAAGATTGTTGTCATTTGACAATATTTCCTATTAGGTTTTGCAGTCCAAGAGAAATATGTGAAATATTTATGATTTAAGATTTTTAAAATGAAGGAAGAAGTTTCAATTTAATTACTTTCTAACATGCCCAAAAATCTTAATTGATTGTTTCGTGAACAAATCTTTTGCCTCAAATTGTGATTGAAACTAAGATATAAGAATCACAATGATTTTCATAGTACAAGAGTCATGACCTTTTTTTCCCATACTTAATGTACTAGGCTACATAATTCATAGTCTTATAATTTTATTTCATTGTATTATACTAATTATTAGCTTTCTGATGGAACTAAAAAAGGTACACACACCACCCAAATGCACTTGTTCACAGCATATCTTTCTATACTTTTTTTTACTGTTGCATTCTTCGCTGAACTTTCTCTCGTTGACTTTCTCAACCTCTTAAGATCCGTTTTATTCTTTAATATAAATATCAAAAGGTCATAGGAGCAAAGCCCTAGTTAAAGGGTCATCTTCTAGGACCCCAAAAGGTGCTCGGGATGAGAATTTACTCATCAATCCACCTATTCAAACTCCCAGTATCCCTAAGGCTCCTACGAAAACTCCATAGATGGGATTCATTTCAATGTTTTCTCAGAAAAATCTTGTAGAGACTTGTACACCAAGGTTTATCGTCAGAGGTCTCTTATTCTTGAGAGACAACTTCGTCTAAAATTATTTCTTAACAAACCAATTCCAACACTATTTGTAGAACTAAGTTGGTTCACTGGGAGTACGTGTGCTTCCATTGTCCGTATGTTTTATTTGAATATTATTGAGCATGACTTTGGATATTTGATATGTTGATCATGATCACCTTTTTGTGTATCTATGGATATTTGACATGGTTTTGGACTCATGAATGCATATTGACTATCTTTAGACAAGTGATTTTTGTGGATATATGTGGATATTTGTGTGTCAATTCATTTGAAACTTGTGGAAGTGTCTTGGTAATATGTGTACGTGCTACTAATGTTTTTCCTAAGATTTATTTGCAGATATTGTAGTACCTTTGGTGAGATTTTGAGTGAGTGAGTGACCTTGTATGAGAGTTGGGTGGGGCTTACTTACTTGTACTCATTCTTGTTGTAAAGGGTTTTGGCTTAGAGTAATCAAAGAGAGAGATTGTGAGTGTTTAGCTAGGTTGGCAATTCCGGACAAAATTCCTAAGTGTACCGTAACTCGATTTTTCAATTCCTCTTCGGACTACTTGACTTTAAAGATTAAGACTTTGCTAAGAGGCCAAGGTATGTAGTCGAGTGTGTGGTGATTAAATGTGAATCAACCATGTTTTTCATCTTTAAAAGAGTTAAGAAAGTTGGGATAAATGTTTTTTTTTTATAAAAGGCTTTTGTTCCCCTATTTTTGGATTGATCCAAGTGTAGGGAGAGATTGATCCAACTAACCTATTTTTAAGATCAATTTTCAGCCCTTGGATTAAGGGCTTCATTCTCATTTAAAATAGATCTTTCTCCTATTTTTGGAAAGAGAGAGCAACAGTTGTGAGAAAAATTTTCATTCATTCCCATTTTGAGGGAATTTGCCTCCTAAGAAAATCCCATAAGTTTTCCAAGAATCTTTTTTTTTTTTTTTTTTTTTTGGATTTTATGAAAATGAACATGGGTTGATTTATGAAACACTCATATTTCATTCTCTTGGTTTTGAGCAAAAAACCATTTTCTTCTTGTGAGGATTCAAGAAGAGGTCGAGATCGAGCTTGGTGTGGACTCCAAGTGTTCTTCGGAAGAAGAAAGTGAGAAACTGAAAGTGAAAGGTACTAGTAAAGTGGTACGAGAAGGATTGGTTCGTTTGAGCTAGGTAAAACTTGTATTCAGTTTTTATTCTTTATAGTAGATGTTTTTGATTGGTTGTAGGCCTGTGGTTTTTGATATCTTCAGAGGTTTTCCACGTTAAAATCTAGTGTCAATTGTCTCATTGTCTCTCCTTATTTTCTTAGCATTAGTTTTCAGTTTCAACAATTTATTAGAGTTTTGATTGTTTACTATTTGATTGAATAATGAAGAAAAATGGCTATGAATCAACCATTGAAGTTGTTTCTGATTGTTGATCATTAACATTTTGAGGTTTATTGATCTCGTTTTTATCTAAATTTAGTTTAAGTTGATTTGAGTTTGGGAGTGTTGGATCATGTGCATGTGAATTGTATTTTAATATTGTTGGGGAGTGTTGTTGCATTCATATATGTATGTGATTTATGAGTTGTGTTTTTGAGAATGTGTGAAGAAAAGAAAAATATTCAAAAAATTTCAAGGTTTGCTAATTTGAGTTGAGATTTTTTTTAAATTGGTCAAAACGCCTATTCACCCACTCCCCCCCCCCCCCCCCCCCCCCCCCCAAGGTGTATTCCACTATTGAGATTCAGATTTTCAAGTTAGATTGTCACACTAGAGAATTGGAACTTCAGTTTATGGAATTCTAAGTTATTTGATGAAGAATTGAAGCCAAACCATTTTTTCTATAGCATTAGCTAGGCTTCTATATCCAACCTTAGTGCTTGATCTTGAGATTGTAGTTTCCTTCTTTGAGCTCCAAGTGATAGGACTGTTGGCAAGAAAGATACAAAATCTAGATTAGATTTTCTATTATGTGGATCTGATGCCAATGAATTCCAAAATCAATAGTCCCCTTTAGATACCTAGGATTCTCTTTACAACTTTCTAATGGAAATATGAAGGGTGTTGCATATATTAAGATACCTTATCTACACTATAGGCAATCTCCCATCTAGTAATAGTTACATACTACATACATGCACTTGGTTCCTATATGTAAAGTGTTGGATTTTGCATAGAGGCACCATCATAAGCAATATGTAGAGTTCACATCATTGGAGTGGAAATGGCTCCATGTCCATATGAGTTTTATGTAGGAGTTCTATTATATTTATTCCTTAAGAAAGAAGTAAACTTCCAATTTCTGTTTTCTCTACCTCAATTTCTAAGTAGTTAAAGGAGCCAACATCCTTAAGAGAGCAGTTTTTATTCAAGTGGATAATAAGGCTTTGAATCTCTATAGAATTGTTACTAGTTATCTGGATGTCATCTACATGTGTAAAATGTACGTAAATAATAGAATGAAAAGAAAACTTGAGGAGATAAGATTAAGTTTTGTAGTGATGATCTAAGATTGTCAAACGTAGCTTCTGAGGTTTGTTTCAAGCCACAAAGTACTTATGTAGCTTGTGTACTAGAAGTTCCTATTAATCATGTTGTTCAAACCTTGAAGATTGATCCTTAAATACAATTCTTGGGGGATCCCATTCAAGAGTGCATTATTCATATCCAATTGTTTGATCTCTCAATTTCTATCTGAAGTTATTAGCACCACATGAATTGTTGTAGGTTTAACCATTGGACTGAAGGTTTCAATGAAATTAAAACAAGGAGATTACTAATATCTTTTAGCCATCAATTGTGCCTTGTATTATTGTATAGTCTCATTAGGATTCCTTCTGATTTTGAATACCCATTTGCAACAAACTATCCTTCTATCAATTAACTTTTGAATTGGAGATTAGGTCTTGTTTTTAATTAAGGCAGTATGCTCTTGTTCCATAGCTTCCCTCTAATGATGACTTTGTTAAGCTTCTTGCATATTGCTAGGCTCCACAATGGTAAAATTAATAGTCAAGTAGACTTTAGTCTTAAATAAGTACAATTTCTTGAATTGAGTAATCATAGGGTGGGCAATACCATGAGCATGAGATTTAGTTTGAATATATCATGAATTGGTAAAAAAGAAGCAATAGAGGATTTTAGGAGTGAAAGAGCTTGATTCAGAGGCTAGAAAAAGAGAACTAGCTAGCTCTAGTCGATGATACAAAATGTTGGTATGAGGATTGAAGATCCAAAAATTCACCCAACCCAAAAATGGGGGCCTTAATATATGATAACCTCTAAAGTAGTCATTATCTAACAATTGTCGCTAAAAAGATACCTCCAACCACCTTTGGAAATATGTGGCAGAAAGCAACAAAACAATAGAAAAAACCTAATTGTTGGATTCTTGGATAAATCTAATCCAAGCCTTGGATCTCTTAAGGGTGCATGCAACTAAGATCCTAAGTGCAGTATGAATTAATAGATAGGCCTTTAAAATTTATTAAAGGTAATAAAAAATAATAAAGATCACATAGCTAAGATTTGGATGTTTCCATGTCTATTCCAATTGATGAAGAACTATCTCAATGACCTAAAGATCTTTCAATTAATGATTCTTCCTTGGATCTTAGCAATGGAGAAGGGTGAAATTCTCTTTAGAGGGATGAGGGTGATTGGAGCCAAAATATGTGCTCTAATGGCACATATTCAATATGATTTGTGCATCAAAGGACATTTGATTCACCTAACTTGACCTAAATCGATGCTAAGGCCCTAACCATGAGTTTAACTTGTATTTTGAAGATTTATCTCAAGTTCGAGGGAAGAAAATGGTGCAAGTTGAATCACTTTAGATTTTAAAAGATCAAGAAAGGGTTAAATAAGGAAATAAGTGAGTCAAGACTCATGGACCATGAGGAAATGCAAGATGAGGATATCATGAGTTTGCAAGACGAAAACTGACCATTGTGGAGTAAGAAAAAAGGCAAGAAAACATGGGAAATGAGGCATGAATCAAGATTCAACTGTATGAAAATTTAGAACTCAAAATCTGGTGGCAACATATACTCTAAATTTAAGGACAAAATTTAAGAACTTTCCAGAGTCCATTTTAGACAAACCATATATCGTTTCGAAGTTCGGGAAGTCAGGAGTCCAATGCTTTAAATGGTGTGCAAATCAGAGTTGAAATGAAGAAGCTATGACCATTTGAAGATAATTGTACAAAATTGAAGGACCATTTCGAAATCCAACTTATGAATTCGAAATCCAATTCAAAGTGACCCCAATTTCGAATTCACCCACTGCCACTTTGATGTTTTACCTCCTCTCCCTCGGGAATTGCTTCTAGGGCACTTCATCTGCTCTAAGTGGACCCCACACGACTATAAATCATAATTTTATTATTTTTTAATCATTTTTAGGTAATTATTTTATAATAAGTGGCCAATGAGAGTGTGCCACATGTTAGGTAATTGATGATATTATATAAACTCTCTTAGTTCTAGGTTTTAAGGATCTTGGATTTTTTTTTTTTTTTGGAGAGTTTGACATTGAAGATGGAAGAAAATGAGAACTTTGGTTTGTTTTCTCTTTCTTCTTTATTAAATATATATATTTTTAGTTTATTTTGATTCAAATTATGGATTTTTACCCTATTATGGATTGTGAATGTGACATCACCCCCATGAGAAGCTAAGAAGCCAACTTGGGGCTTGAAGCATGAAAACTTAAGGGCTAGGAAACCTACAGGGACAATGGGTAAATTATTATAACAATGAGATTAATTATTGGTTGGGTGATAATTTATCAATTTTTTATCCTATCCTTGTGAGTTAGTTTAGGGAATAATACGGTAGGTTATTACCTGATACTAGTGATTCTTAGGAATTTTTTATCATTAGTTATCCTCGTCTTCCCTATTGTTAATGCCTCGAAACAAAGCTATAAGGAGTAGGAAGGGTTAAAAGCCAAATCTTAAACCGGTAATCAATCTCATTCATTTGATGGTTTTAGGAATTTGTCTAAAAAATGAAAAATTAGGTTTCAGATGCAATTTTGAGTTATAGAACTCAAGTTGATCGCGAGCGGCCAAGGATCTCAAAACACTAAGATCACTTTACTTAAGAAACCCTTGCTCTCTCTATTTCTATACCTTAAGCTGGATTGTGAAAAGCCCCAAACTTGAATCGATTGAATTAAAAATCAATATTCATTTTGTTATTAATTTAGTTTCATTCACTCAATCCCATTTCATAAAAGATAATTACCAAATTGTTTTTCACTTTAGGATTTAAACAAAAGCAATTCATTGATTCTAGTATTGACAATTTTCATAAGTTAGTCCCTGAGAATGATACCTAGAGTACTACAAAACTCGTAGTGACTTTTTCTCTAGTTGTTCTTGACTAGAGTTGCTATGTAAAAAGGCTAATTATTTTGGTACAACAGAGCAGTTCGATCAGGGGGCTAGGGTTCTCTCTAGAAGACAATAATAAGCTAGACTGTCTAACCCTAAATCTTAAGAGTCTTTATATAGACTCTTTGTAAGTTTAAGTGATTTAAACCTATCTCGAGCTTGCATTGCTTATTCTAACTCACTAGGTTGTAATTTATTAATTAGTCCTATTAGGTAGCAATTAATTAATTAATCGATTATAGAAAGACAATTTATAATACCTTGTGCAACCTTACATTTTTATTGAAATACCCTTATGCACACATATAAATTGAAACCCAAATTATTTCTCAAAATAATATACCATTAGGGAGTGTGAGCTTGAGTAGGAACTACTGGGAGCCATAAAAGATATAGAAGCTCATTCAAAATCTAATTTTGAAGTTGATTCAACATTCTACCATAGAGAGTTAGCTGTACTCCAACATCTTAAAGGGAATTTTGGAGTGCTCTATTCCCTATATTAGGATTAGGTTAGGTACATGTATTTCTTCTTAGGCTTTTTTAGATCCTATACATATCGGAATACATGCATTTAAAAAAAAATTTAGGATTTTGAAAAACAATTTAGTGTGCTTACAATTGATATTCCTAAATTGTTTTCTTTTAGTGAAGAACAAAATGAAATTGTTGGAAGTCTTGTAGACCCATGATCTTCGACCTGATGACTCAATTTTGAAGCTTGGCACTCAAATGGTGAAAGTTTGAAGGGTAGAGATTAGCACTCCCTATTTGAAATTCAAAGAATGAATAGAAGAAAAAACTTTAAACCTTAACCCTTAAGGGGCTATTTATAGGATCCTTACTAGGCTTAAGTGACTTGAGCCCATAGGCTTGGATCACTTGATCCAGCTAAAAGGGTTATAATTGATTAATTAATCTAATAAGGTTGTCTAATTGATCTATTAAGCCAATCTAAAGATGTTGTTCACCAACTCTTATGCAACCTTACGAAATTACCAAAACACCCTTATACACATAAGTGAACCAAGAGTCGATCAAACCCTCATAAACTGTCCCAACAAGGTATATGAGCTCAAGCGGGGACCACTTGGACCCATAGGACAGTCTTGGCTCTTTTAGAATCCAATTTTAAGTTGACTCAACATCCCACTACATTGAGTCAACTACGCTCCTATTCATCCTATAAATAAAAATGAGACACTAAGAACTCGGGCCTGTGACTTGCTATCTATTGTATACAACCTCCATATGAGCCTATATGTGGATAAAACCTCTAGTTAAAAGGGTGCCAACATCGAATTCATTTAGAAACTCCATGTGGGAACATTGAAAAAAGTGTTGCATTAGGTTTCAAAGCATCCAATAATGAAGCCGAGTATAAGGCCCTTCTTTATAGGTTAGAAACCATGCACCTACTTAAAGCTCATAAGTGCTTTAGGTCTATTTTGACTATAAATTCATGGTTTGCCAAGTTTTAACCCAATATGAAGCCAAAGATGAATGAATGGAAGCATACCTAACTTAAGTCAAATTGGAAGCTAGTGGTTTGATAACTTCCAAATTGAGCAAATATTGAGGGAAAGCAATGTACCCATTAATCTATTAGCCAACCTAGCAATTCTTAGCTCCATTGAAGAACATCGATCTATCAACATGAAATACCGAGAAAGACTCAACATTTGTAGAGATGACCTAACAGTTTTTTGTGCAAATAGTGAAGAGTCAAATACCAAAGGCTAGATAACTCCTTTCCTAGACCTCATATGTATTGGGTGGAATACATTAGGGGCAATGCAACAACCACTATGGGAGAAGAACTCTAGTCCATTGCGAATAAAAAATTAAAAAATCACTCATAATGCTTTCTGAAGAGACACTTGCTAGGTAATTTTCTAAAAAACACTTCTATGAAACATTTCAACTAATTTTTTTAAAATAAAAACACTCTCAAACACATTTTAAAAAACCTACATCTCTAGATAAAGAATTCCTATTGAAATTAAAATCAAATTATTCAAAAAGATAAAAACCCATGGCAACATCAAATA
Source organism: Vitis riparia (assembly GCF_004353265.1). NCBI lineage: Eukaryota > Viridiplantae > Streptophyta > Magnoliopsida > Vitales > Vitaceae > Vitis > Vitis riparia. The sequence continues at coordinate 19,268,784 of NC_048444.1, forward strand.
CAAATAATAAGTCAAATATCTCTAAATCTCAGAAGAAGATAATCCAAGAAGAATATTTAAAATTAACAAAATTGAGTTTTGAGCGTTAATGAGCCATGTTTCTTCTTATGAAGAAGACAAAAAAAAAAAAAAAAGGAGGAATTATGACTACTTAACATTAATAATAATTCATTTTACAAGTAAATAATTTAAAGTTAATTTGAGCAAGAACAATATAAGAGCTTTTATAAAATATTTGACTGATATCAACTCCTTAGATCATCAAAGAAACGAACACTCAATGGGGAGTATATATATACATTTATTCCGAGTTTAAGTAATAGGCTTTTGATTCTATACTAATTCCTCATCAATTGCCAAAAATTCTAGGGCACCCCAAATAGCAAGTGCCTTGTTATATATGGACTGTATTTCTTCTATCAAACTATCAATCAATTTTCTTTTACTCTACAAAAGTTCTTTCTGCATCAGAAAAATCAAATAAGCACCGAGCTTAGTTGTATAATAATAATATATATTCATTAAATCAAACCTTGGCTGTAGGGCAACTAAATCAATTAGATGATGAAATTTACTATTAATTTGATTTCCATTTATTGTTTAAGAAAATTTCTATTACATTAATTGTACCAAAATTCGCTTTGTTTAGATCAGTTGAACCACTGAATTAATCTCATATTTTATCAACATGCGCATAAAACCTTTGAAATTATATATAAAGAGTATAAAAATCAAAAGAAAATTTGTTTGATGAATATATTTTTGTATAATTAAATATAAATAATTATAATTAAACATAAACACTTTGCAGCTTCATCTTCCTACCATTTTGATCTATGAGTACTTGAAATGTAGAAAAGTATAATTTCCATCCTTTTAATTTCTTCATCAAAGTAGTATCATCCAAACCTATGCAATTTGATTCTTTGCTTGACTTTGAATTTTTGTGCACAATCTCTTTCGTGCTTTATTAAAAGAACTATAGGTGATGAATAATTATGAGACCACACAATTGGACATTGGCTAATTAATCATGTTTACTCAACACTAATTAAAGTCGTCCAAAGCGGTTGTCCTATTTCTTTACCAACTTGTAAAGGAATAAAAACGTGCGATTCGGGTTTGGTAACATATTTTTCTCAAGCAATGAGTTACTAGTTGAAACCTCCCCGTCTTTGTAACATATATATATATATATATATATATATATATATATATATATATATATATATATATAAAAGATCAAACATATTTCTATAGCAAATTAAGTGACTGCAATGGATGCTTCTTACTTGCTTTTATTTATATTAATTCGTAGTGTGGTGTTACAGACTAGTCACACTGCAGGCAAGAGCTATGTGGCGATGGCACGACCACACTTAGAAGTTACTTCTGATACGGATTTTGTGGCAGCTGCTTCAAATCGATTGTTGGAGAAAATAAAGGTGTACCCAGATCGAGTCGGAAGGCCCATATGGTGATAAAATATCTTCGTGCAATGGGTCATTTGACCAAGTCTTTAATAATATTAAATCGTTTTATGTTGAGTCTTATATCTGTTATGTTGTCCTGGTCTATAGGAAATTGTTTATTGAGTCTCTTTATTATCTCCTGATTTTTGGTGATGGTGGCAGCAGATTTATTGAAACATGATTTCATGGTCCTATTTTTATGTCTTTGTTGTTATGGCTTTGTCAAGCGAGTTGATTGTATTGCCTATTTATTGGTTGTCTCAGTACAAATAAAGGGTGGAATTGCTTCTCTGTTCTGGTTTTACTTTTGCTCAGTTTATTTTATCAGTGGTATCAAAGTCCAGTTAACGTTAGAAAAGTGGGTTAAAACTAGAGAGTGAGAATTGAGAGTGCCAAAACACAGAGAGAGAGAGTTTGTGAGACAGAGAGTCATATAGCAGCAGCTTTGTTTATTTTCTTTCAGCAGCAGAAAAAAAACAATGGCCTCTGAAAATTTTGTGCAACCTGCAATTCCACGTTTTGATGGTCACTATGACTATTGGAGCATGTTGATGAAGAATTTCTTACGATCTAAAGAGTACTGGCAAGTAGTCTCTAAAGGGATAGCAGAACCAGCAACGAACTCACCAATGACGGATGCGCAGAAAATAGAGATTGAAGGACAAAGATTAAAAGATCTAAAGGCAAAGAATTATTTGTTCCAAGCTATTGATCGCTCAATCTTGGAAACTATTATGTGCAAGGACACCTCCCAGCAGATTTGGGACTCCATGAAGAAGAAGTACCAGGGATCAACGAGGACCAAGAGGCAGCAGCTTCAAGCACTTCGATCTGAGTTCGAAACGCTTCGAATGAAGCCGGGAGAGTCAGTTTCTGATTACTTCTCAAGAACAATGGCAATCATCAACAAAATGCGAATTCATGGCGAGAAGATGGAGGACATGACTGTTATTGAAAAAATTCTTCGGTCAATGACGCCAAAATTTAACTATGTTGTTTGTTCTATTGAGGAATCGAAAGACCTTGATGAACTATCAATTGATGAGTTGCAAGGATCTTTGTTAGTTCATGAGCAGAAAATCATCCAGGAGGACAAGGAGGAGCAAGCTTTAAAGGCTTCAACTAACAACAATGCCTTGACAACGAATAGATTAGTTGATCGAAGTAGAGGCAAAGAAAGAGGAGTTCGAGGAGTTAGAAATGGAGGTAGAGGAAGAGGTGGACGAGACAATTTTAGAGTTGATGAAGATCAACCAAATTTCCAAAATAGAGGCAGAGGCCGAAATCAACAATTTGACAAATCCAAGGTAGAGTTTTTTAGATGTCATAAATTTGGCCATTACCGTTCTGAATGTTATACTAAATTACCTAACGACAAAGAAAAAGGAGAGAAATCTAATTATGCAGAAAAGAAAGAAGTTGAAACCTTGTTGATGGTTGCTCAAGTCAATGAACAACCTCAGGCAGAAGTGTGGTATGTGGACATAGGCTGTAGCAACCACATGTGTGGTAGTAAGTCTTCTTTTTGTTTTCTAAATGAAGGTTTTCGTTCTACAGTGAGCTTTGGTGATTGTTCTACTGTGAATGTAATGGGAAAGGGTGATATTAATATTAGAACCAAGAATGGTTTTGTAGAAACAATTTCCAATGTTTTTTATGTTCCAAACTTGAAAAGTAATTTGTTAAGTGCTGGTCAATTGCAAGAAAAGGGTTACATAATAACAATTCAGAAGGGTGCTTGTGAGATATATGATCCTTCGAGAGGTGCTATTGTTGTTGTTCAAATGGCTTCAAACAGGTTGTTTCCATTGAAGATTGATAGTGTCCAGTCTTTCTTAATGGCTGAAGTGAAAGATCTTTCATGGCTTTGGCATTTACGCTATGGCCATTTGAATTTTGGTGGATTAAAAACTCTCCAACAGAAACATATGGTGATATGTCTTCCTCAAATTTCCATTCCTTCTCAAGTTTGTGAAGGATGTGTTGTTGGCAAACAACATCGTTCTCAATTCCCTCAAGGAAAGTCGCGAAAAGCAAAGAATGTCTTGGAATTGGTTCACTCTGACATTTGCGGTCCAATTAATCCAACTTCTAATGGGGGTAAAAAATATCTAATTATCTTTATTGATGATTATAGTCGAAAAACGTGGGTTTCTTTTTTTGCAGGAAAAATCAGAAGCTTTTAGTGCATTTAAAAGCTTCAAGGCACGCATTGAAAAAGAAACAGGGAGATCCATCAAAATTCTCCGTATTGATCATGGTGAAGAATATTGTTCAAATGAATTTGAACATTTTTGTGATGATCAAGGCATACGAAGAGAACTCACAGCTGCTTATACACCGCAATAGAATGGTGTATCGAAGAGAAAAAATAGAACCATCCTCAACATGGTGAGGAGCTTGCTTGCAAGGGGCAAAATTCCAAAGAGTTTTTGGCCGGAGGCAGTGAATTGGAGTATCCATGTGTTGAACAGAAGTCCTACATTTTCTGTTCAAAACATGACACCGGAGGAGGCTTGGAGTGGACGGAAACCAGCTGTAGATCACTTCAAAATTTTCGGTTGCATCGCCTATGCACATGTCCCAGATGAGAAAAGGAAGAAACTTGATGATAAGGGTGAAAAATGTGTTTTTCTTGGTGTAAGTGAAGCATCCAAAGCATATAAATTGTTCAATCCACTCACGAAGAAGATTGTGACCAGTAGAGATGTTATTTTTGATGAGGAGAGCACCTGGAATTGGAATGGGTAGCAACCTACTCAAGTCATATTTGACAATGATGCTGAAGAAGAAAGGCAGCAGCTTCTACAACAACAAATTCCTACGGTTTCTATACCTGAAAGTCCACCAAATGATGCTCCAACAGCCGCTGAAACTTCATCAACAGCAGCAGAGAGTAGTGTAGTTGCTGAATCACGACTTCGCCGTGTTCGAAAAAGGCCCGCATGGATGCAAGATTTTGAGGTAACTGGAGTTCAATTTGATAACTATGATACAATTGCCCATTATGCTTTGTTATCAGATTGTGATCCCATTGCATTCCAAGAAGCTATCAAGGATTTAAAGTGGCATAAGGCTATGAATGAGGAGATCGGGTCTATAGAGAAAAATAATAGTTGGGAGCTAGTTGAACTTCCAAAAGGGCAGAAATCCATTGGTGTTAAATGGGTTTATAAAACGAAGTTGAACAAAGATGGTGGAGTTGATAAGTACAAAGCTCGGCTTGTTGCAAAGGGGTACAAGCAAGAATTCGGAGTGGATTACAAAGAGGTGTTTGCTCCAGTAGCAAAGCTTGACACTATTCGCTTGGTGTTATCCATGGCTGCCTAAAACTCATGGTCTATCCATCAGTTAGATGTGAAGTCAGCATTTTTGCATGGAGAGTTGGAAGAAGAAGTCTATATTGATCAACCCCTGGGTATGTGAAGCAAGGTTATGAGAATCAGGTATATAAGTTAAAAAAAGCACTATACGGACCGAAACAAGCACCAAGAGCTTGGTACGGTCGTATAGATGCTTATTTTACTGAGGAAGGTTTTATTAAATGTCCATATGAGCACACTCTTTACACTAAATATGGTGTTGATAAGAAGATTTTAATTGTGTGTTTATATGTTGATGATCTCATTTATACTAGTAATAATAAAACCATGCTTGCTGATTTTAAGAAGTCTATGATGAAAGAATTTGATATGACTGATATGGGATTAATGCACTATTTTCTTGGCATTGAGGTAGTGCAATCATCTGCTGGTGTTTTCATTTCTCAAAAGAAATATGCTCTAGAGATTTTGGACAAGGTTATGTTGAAGGATTGTAATTCAGTCATCACCCCAAGTGAAGTTGGCCTGAAACTCTCAAAGAGTGGAGCAGGAAAGATGGTGGATAGTACTCTTTACAAGCAGATCGTTGGAAGTCTTATGTATCTGACATCTACAAGACCAGACATTATGCACGCAGTCAATTTAATCAGTAGATACATGGAGAATCCAACTGAAGTTCATCTTTTGGCTGCAAAAAGAATTTTTCGCTATTTGAAAGGTACTGTAGACTTTGGGATTCTATACAAAAGGGGTGAAAAATCAAGTTTGATTGGTTTTTCAGATAGTGATTATGCTGGAGATCTTGATGATAGAAAGAGCACTTCTGGAGCAGTGTTTATGTTGAATTCTGAAGCTATTACTTGGTCATCAAAGAAGCAACAGATTGTGACTTTGTCAACTACGGAAGCTGAGTTCGTTGCTGTAGCATCAAGCTCATGTCAAGCTATTTGGCTGAGAAGGTTACTTGAAGTTTTGTACAACCAGCAGCAAGGTCCAATAGTGATTTACTGTGATAACCTCTCTGCAATAAAACTCTCAAAGAATCTAGTCTTACATGGGAGAAGTAAACACATTGATGTGAGGTACCACTTCTTGTGTGATTTATGTAAAGATGGAGTTATTGATTTGGTGTTTTGCAAAAGTGAAGATCAAATTGCAGATATCTTGACTAAGCCCCTCAAGCCTGCTGTTTTTATGAAACTTTAAGTATGCTTGGAGTTTGTTCTTCAAAGGAGGTTGTGGCTGCTTCAGGAAAGGATTTCCAAATTGATTCCTAAACTGATTTCTGCAAATATCAGTTTAAGGGAGGGTGATAAAATATTTTCGTGCAATGGGTCATTTGACCAAGTCTTTAATAATATTAAATTGTTTTATGTTGAGTCTTATATCTGTTATGTTGTCCTAGTTTATAGGAAATTGTTTATTGAGTCTCTTTATTATATCCTGATTTTTGGTGATGGTGGCAGCAGATTTATTGAAACATGGTTTCATGGTCCTATTTTTATGTCTTTGTTGTTATGGCTTTGTCAAGCCAGTTGATTGTATTGCCTATTTATTGGTTGTCTCATTACAAATAAAGGGTGGAATTGCTTCTCTATTCTGGTTTTACTTTTGCTCAGTTTATTTTATGATATGGAAGCCTCCTCCTCAGCCCGGGCAGCTGTGTAGAACTATCTCCACCACCACCACTACCCCCACCTCAACTTAGCAGTCCATAACTTTCATGCGTCTATTTTCTAAGGATTGTTTTAAAAAATAACTATAAAAACTTGTAGAATGATTAAAAATAAAATATTAGACATAAAAATTATTTTTAAAAATAGGTTAAAAAAATTTTAAATTTTCAAAAAAACTTTTGTTTTACAAAATATCAAAAAACAAGTTCCAAAAATTGTTCTCAAAAACTAATTTTCAGAATTATTTTCGAAAACAGTTACCAAATAGACCATTAGGTTTTTTGATAATTTTTGTTAAAATAATTTTTGTTTTTTTCAATAAATCATTTGAAAATTTTTTGATAGAAAAAATTTTTTTAATAATTTTTTTTTGAAAATAGGTTGCTCTAAAATTTCGTTTTAAAAATAAGTTTTAATTAGGTATTTTCAATTATTTTCTATAGTGTTTTGAGTAATAGTTAAAAATACAAAGAGTACTTTAAAAACTTTTACCTTTATACACAAGTGCATAGTATATCTTGATTGAGAATAAGTTAAACAAAATTATTTTTATATTCGAATTCCCAATTTTGTTCTTAAAAGCAATTGAATATTGTTTTTAAGAATAATAATTAAAAACTATGTTTTACCAACTGTTTTGAAAAACATTCCCAAATAAACCTTAAGTGTTATTTTGATAATGGATATGTACTAATATATAGGTAATAAATAAATAAATCAATACAATACAACCATTTGGCAAATGGAATATTTCACTCCTAAAACAAATGTAAAACCATATTAATATTGGGATTTAAATGAACAATTGAATGATTAACAACAGATGAGATTGAACTGGAATCATTACTAGCTAATTGAATTATTTAATTCAATAGAGAAACAATTGATCTCAAAGTAAAGTATTAATTATTAGACGGCTAGACTTGATGGTAGAGGAATTGATTTTGGAAAAGGTTATGAGACTTTGTTGTTCTTCATGGAGCTTCCCTTGGATAGGGTGAAATTCAAAGAAGACTTTATCATCTGATTTCTTTATGTAAGGTACATGCATGTGAGAGATTGGAAATAGTAACAACTTTAGAAGAATTAGGCGAACAAAGAAAGGAAGAAGGAATATAAGTGATTACCAAACCTGCACCATTACTCATGTAAATTTTGTTTGTGCCATGATACTCAGACCCAAGATTCAAATTGCTCAAATCATTGGTCACATGATTTGTGGCCCCTAAGTTCGAGAACTAGCTATTGTCAATGAGAAAATCTAGGATGGTGATCAACACTACAAAGGATCGAGGTTGGTTGCCTTTCTAGTGTTGAAGATGGGAGACCCATTGTTGTTATTGAATCATGAGAAATTTGGATCTCTAAGACTCCTCCGATTGGATCATGAATTATAAAAAGGAATTGTGTAAAAATTCAAATTATTCGATTTGGGTTAACTCGAAAATTAAGAAGGGAAAATAAAGATAATAAATTTATTAAAAAAAATACATAAAAAGGATTCAAGAAGTTTAGATGTATTTTTTTTCCTTGAATTTTTATTTACTTATATCTTTCTTTTCATTTTCTTTTCCTTTCATTTTACTTTAAATTCAAATGAGCAGCATAAATAGGGATGACAATAGGATGGGTTTAGGATAGGTTAAAATATTTTCCATCCTTATCCCATTAAAAAAAATTAAATCGGATGGGGCAAGTATGGGAAATCTACCCTATTTTTTTAAAAAAAATTTTAATCTAAATATTTTTTAATTACATTAAAATAAATATTTTATAAATAATTAAAATATTATAACTTATTTTAAAAGTATTTTGTTATTATTATATGTATATATATATATATATATATATATATATATATATATTAAAAATAGAAAAATAAAAATTAAATTAAATTAATTTTTAAAATTAAATTTTATATATAATTGGGGTGGAACGGGGCAGAACAAGACAGTACTCAAACCCGTCCCGAATTTGTCTCGGGCTTTTAAAAAAATCTCAAATCCATTTATTTGAATATCAAACTCGTCCTATTAAGGATGGGGCTGGGTGGGTACAAAAAAAGAAATCAGTCTCATTGTCATCTCTAAGCATAAAGGATTTATGCATTAAACATAAAATGCTAAATAATATATTTTCTCATAAGTTCTTTAATGGATATCACACACTAATGCCAACAGGAGATAAATTTTACTTTTTAATTAAGGAATCAAGTGTAATCTAAAAGTGATTATAACTTAAGTAAAAAACCATACAAAATATGGCTCAATTAACGCATTATGATCTACCATGTTCAACGAGTGATAAAATATCATGGTCACACAGTAAAAAGACATAAATCCAAAGATTTCCTTAGCTCTAAAACAAAACTCAAGTGTTATTTGTAGCATTGAAGAAAAGCTAAATATTTTGACATTTTTTGTTCAATAAAAAAATTTAAGAAATTAGTAATAAGTTAACAAAAAATGGAAAAATAAATAATTTGAAATCTGAAAGTGAATTGCTTTTTATAAAAAGTTAAAAAAACAAACACTATATTAGTAAAGTTCCTACCTTATTATTATTATAGAAAATTTTGTGGCAACTGTGGATATATATATAATGTTGAATTAATATCTCAATACCCACCCACAACCAGCAGAAAATCCATCCTACTACAAAATAACAAATTCGTTACAAATAATCATTGAGCTTACAGTAAATATCATAATTTGTTTCTTATCCAAAAAAATATTTTGAAAATTGACAAATTCAATAATCCATGTAAGGTGTTGGATTCCCACTTGCATCAAGGTTGCTGAAGTAATATTGTTGACTACTTTGTGTTGAGTATATATTTGGCTCATTTCTTGTGAAATATCTTTTAATAATTAGTTACCTATGCCACTGAACAAAAGAGCATTATTAAACCATATTAAATGTTTTATAAAATATAGTTTGCTTTTATATGTTAACCCTGTGAAATTATATAAAAACTTATTAAGTATTAAAAAAATATTTCATGAATAAAATTAATTCTTAGGTTATGTTTGATTCCCGAAAAATTTGAGGGAAAATATGAAGGAACGAAAATAAAGACAAAACGTAAAAGAAAAGAAAAATTGAAGAAAAAAAAAAGAGTTAAAATGGATAAATTACTTTTATTTACTACTTCAAACTCAATTTTTTTTTTTAATTTTAACTCATCAATATAAAGATTAAATAATTAAAAAATATAAAAATTTCTGACTAATTTTAATTATATTTGAATTTCTTTGAAATTTTGCATACAAAAACTAAATATGAGAAAATAAATAATTTTCCTTAACCTTATTCTCAATGGGAATCTTCATCTTCCTTTCACTGGTTTATTTGACTTTTGAGTGAATGCCCTTATTCTTCTTCACAGCTGTCATAAGCTACATTACTTTATTTGAGACTTTTAAGTATCACCCACCACCCAGGTCATGCTCCATATATAAGCGACATATATTTAAGACTTATTCTTCTTCACAGCTGTCATAAGCTGAATATATATATTTTCAATCCAGTGACTTGGAAATTTTATTGTAGGCTTTAAGTATCACCAACCCTGGTCATGCTGCTTCCAGGAAGAGATATGCATGTTTTGTATTGACATCAACCGTGAAAAATCGGGCCCAGAAGGCTGGTGGTCTGGAATCTTTTTTTAGCTTGTCCTATTTGTATTGACATATTCCAAAAGAATGAAAGACGCGCTTATTCATTTGGCAGAAGTCTTGGGTCCTGGATTAAATAGAGATAGTATATACGATGTGAAACATCTCTATCTCTACGTATTAAGTTGTAATCGAGTATACTGCAATAGACATGGATTCTTCTTCTGCTTACTTGCTTCTATTTTTGCTAATATTCCATGTTGTGGTATTGCAGTTGCAATGGCGCGACCCATCCGAGCCTTTTCTGATGTGGGCTTTGTTTCAGTTGCTTCAAATCGATCATCTGAGCAAATAAAGGCTTACCCAGATCGACTTGCGAATCTCATAGGAGGCCTCCTACACAGCCCTCCCGCTACAATGGTTGGAATATTCCCCGCCCGGCACCACCTAAAGCTGTTGGATCACCACCACCAGCACAACCAGCATGCAACTCATGAGTTTCCTACATTCATTGGCATATGTTTACGGAATATGATTTTTATTGGGAAAAGTGATATTTGATTCACTAATATAAAAATCTATTAAAAAAATAATCTCAAAAATTTTAAATTAATATTATCTTCATCTATTTAAAAATAATTTGAAGTATATGCACTTTTTAAGGAGTCATCCAATTATTCTCAACAATGTCTCTTTACTTGTCATGTCATTCAAATCAATTGATAACTAGACTCCTATGTTTCCATTTCTTTTAATATTTTATTATTACTATTATTTTATTTTATTATTTGGGAATTTTTTTTCTCTAGAAGCATTATAAAGTAAGAATTTGAAAAAAAAAAAAAAAAAGAGTTTATTCTAGCATTAATAAGTTAAAAATAAATTCATATTCTTGATAATAAATAAACCAATAATAAATTTATATTTATTATATCATATTAATAATTGTTTAATATAATAACGAATAAAATTTATTGTAAGATTTTTTCAGATAGAAAATGTTTTATAATATGATTGTAATTTGATATATAATATAAAAATAAATAAATAAATAATTATTTTATATTAAATAAATTAATCATAATTAAAATATTTATATATTATTAAATTTATTATTTATTATTTAATAAACAACTTTATTACTTTTTGAATTGATAATTATGATTAAATATAATTTGATTGACAATATTTCCTCTTAAAATTCTAAGAAATAAAAAAAAAATACATTAATTTGATTAAGGCAGTATACTCTTGTTCCATAGCTTCCCTCTAATGATGACTTTGTTAAGCTTCTTGCATATTGCTAGGCTCCACAATGGTAAAATTAATAGTCAAGTAGACTTTAGTCTTAAATAAGTACAATTTCTTGAATTGAGTAATCATAGGATGGGCAATACCATGAGCATGAGATTTAGTTTGAGTATATTATGAATTGGTCAAAAAGAAGGAATAGAGGATTTTAGGAGTGAAAGAGCTTGATTCAGAGGCTAGAAAAAGAGAACTAGCTAGCTCTAGTCGATGATACAAAATGTTGGTATGAGGATTGAAGATCCAAAAATTCACCCAACCCAAAAATGGGGGCCTTAATATATGATAACCTCTAAAGTAGTCATTATCTAACAATTGTCGCTAAAAAGATACCTCCAACCACCTTTGGAAGTATGTGGCAGAAAGCAACAAAACAATAGAAAAAGCCTAATTGTTGGATTCTTGGATAAATCTAATCCAAGCCTTGGATCTCTTAAGGGTGCATGCAACTACGATCCTAAGTGTAGTATGAATTAATAGATAGGCCTTTAAAATTTATTAAAGATAATAAAAAATAATAAAGATCACATAACTAAGATTTGGATGTTTCCATGTCTATTCCAATTGATGAAGAACTATCTCAATGACCTAAAGATCTTTCAATTAATGATTCTTCCTTGGATCTTAGCAATGGAGAAGGGTGAAATTCTCTTTAGAGGGATGAGGGTGATTGGAGCCAAAATATGTGCTCTAATGGCACATATTCAATATGATTTGTGCATCAAAGGACATTTGAATCACCTAACTTGACCTAAATCGATGCTAAGGCCCTAACCATGAATTTAACTTGTATTTTGAAGATTTATCTCAGATTCAAGGGAAGAAAATGGTGCAAGTTGAATCACTTTAGATTTTAAAAGATCAAGAAAGGGTTAAATAAGGAAATAAGTGAGTCAAGACTCATGGACCATGAGGAAATGCAAGATGAGGATATCATGAGTTTGCAAGATGAAAACTGACCATTGTGGAGTAAGAAAAAAGGCAAGAAAACATGAGAAATGAGGCATGAATCAAGATTCAACTATATGGAAATTTAGAACTCAAAATCTGGTGGCAACATATACTCTAAATTTAAGGACAAAATTTAAGAACTTTCCAGAGTCCATTTTAGACACACCATATATCGTTTCGAAGTTCGGGAAGTCAGGAGTCCAATGCTTTAAATGGTGTGCAAATCAGAGATGAAATGAAGAAGTTATGACCATTTGAAGATAATTGTACAAAATTGAAGGACCATTTCGAAATCCAACTTATGAATTCGAAATCCAATTCGAAGTGACCCCAATTTCGAATTCACCCACTGCCACTTGGATGTTTTACCTCCTCTACCTTGGGAATTGCATCTAGGGCACTTCATTTGCTCTAAGTGGACCCCACACGACTATAAATCATAATTTTATTATTTTTTTAATCATTTTTAGGTAATTATTTTATAATAAGTGGCCAATGAGAGTGTGCCACATGTTAGGTAATTGATGATATTATATACTCTCTTAGTTCTAGGTTTTAAGGATCTTGGAATTTTTTTTTTCTGGAGAGTTTGACATTGAAGATGGAAGAAAATGAGAACTTTGGTTTGTTTTCTCTTTCTTCTTTATTAAATATATTGTTTTTAGTTTCTTTTCATTCAAATTATGGATTTTTACCCTATTATGGATTGTGAATGTGACATCACCCCCATGAGAAGCTAAGAAGCCAACTTGGGGCTTGAAGCATGAAAACCTAAGGGCTAGGAAACTTATAGGGACAATGGGTAAATTATTATAACAATGAGATTAATTATTGGTTGGGTGATAATTTATCAATTTTTTATCCTATCCTTGTGAGTTAGTTTAGGGAATGATACGGTAGGTTATTACCCGATACTAGTTATTCTTGGGAATTTTTTATCATTAGTTATCCTCGTCTTCCCTATTGTTAATGCCTCAAAACAAAGCTATATGGAGTAGGAAGGGTTAAAAACCAAATCTTAAACTTGTAATCAATCTCATTCATTTGATGGTTTTAGGAATTTGCTTAAAAAATGAAAAATTAGGTTTCGGAAGCAATTTTGAGTTATAGAACTCAAGTTGATTGCGAGCGGCCAAGGATCTCAAAACCCTAAGATCACTTTACTTAAGAAACCCTTGCTCTCTCTATTTCTATACCTTAAGCTGGATTATGGAAAGCCCCAAACTTGAATCGATTGAATTAAAAATCAATATTCATTTTGTTATTAATTTAGTTTCATTCACGCAATCCCATTTCATAAAAGATAATTACCAAATTATTTTTCACTTTAGGATTTAAACAAAAGCAATTCATTTATTCTAGTATTGACAATTTTCATAAGTCAGTCCTTGAGAATGATACCTAGAGTACTACAAAACTCGTAGTGAATTTTTATCTAGTTTTTCTTGACCAAAGTTGCTATGTAAAAAGGCTAATTATTTTGGTACAATAGAGAAGTTCGGTCAGGGGGCTAGGGTTCTCTCTAGAAGACAATAATAAGCTAGACTGTCTAACCCTAAATCACAAGAGTGTTTGTATAGACTCTTTGTAAGTTTAAGTGATTTGAGCCTATCTCGAGCTTGCATTGCTTATTCTAACTCACTGGGTTGTAATTTATTAATTAGTCCTATTAGGTTGCAATTAATTAAGTAATTGATTATAGAAAGACAATTTATAAGCCCTTGTGCAACCTTACATTTTTATTGAAATAGCCTTATGCACACATATAAATTGAAACCCAAATTATTCCTTAAAATAATATGCCATCAGGGAGTGTGAGCTTAAGTAGGAACTACTGGGAGCCATAAAGATATAGAAGTTCATTCAAAATCTGATTTTGAAGTTGATTCAACATTCTTCCATAGAGAGTTAACTGCACTCCAACATCTTAAAGGGAATTTTGGATTGTTGTATTCCCTATCTTAGGATTAGGTTAGGTACATGTATTTCTTCTTAGGCTTTTTTAAATCCTATGCATATTGGAATTCATGCATTCAAAAAAATTTCTAGGATTTTGAAAAACAATTTAGTGTGGTTACAATTGATATTCCCAAATTGTTTTCTTTTGGTGAAGAACAAAATGAAGTCGTTGTAAGTCTCGTAGACCCATGATCTTCCACCTGATGACTCAATTTTGAAGCTTGGCACTCAAATGGTGAAAGTTTGGAGGGTAGAGATTAGGACTCCCTATTTGAAATTCAAAGAATGAATAGAAGAAAAAACTTTAAACCTTAACCCTTAAGGGGCTATTTATAGGATCCTTACTAGGCTTAAGTGACTTGAGCCCATAGGCTTGGATCACTTGATCCAGCTAAAGGGGTTATAATTGATTAATTAATCGAATAAGGTTGTCTAATCGATCTATCAAGCCAATCTAAAGATGTTGTTCACCAACTCTTATGCAACCTTATGAAATTACCAAAACACCCTTATACACATAAGTGAACCAAGAGTCGATCAAACCCTCATAAACTGTCCCAACAAGGTATATGAGCTCAAGCGGGGACCATTAGGACCCATAGGACAGTCTTGGCTCCTTTAGAATCCAATTTGAAGTTGACTCAACATCCCACTACATTGAGTCAACTGCGCTCCTATTGATCCCTATGTAAATAAAAATGAAACACTAAGAACTCGGGCCTGTGACTTGCTATCTATTGTATACAACCTCCATATGAGCCTATATGTGGATAAAACCTCTAGTTAAAAGGGTGCTAACATCGAATTCATTTAGAAACTCCATGTGGGATCATTGAAAAAAGTATTTCATCCAATAATAAAGCCGGGTATAAGGCCCTTCTTTATAGGTTAGAAACCATGCAGCTACTTAAAGCTCATAAGTGCTTTAGGTCTATTTTGACTATAAATTCATGGTTTGCCAAGTTTTAACCCAATATGAAGCCAAAGATGAATGAATGGAAGCATACCTAACCTAAGTCAAATTGGAAGCTAGTGGTTTGATAACTTCCAAATTGAGCAAATATTGAGGGAAAACAATGTACCCATTAATCTATTGGCCAACCTAGCAATTCTTAGCACCATTGAAGAGCATTGATCTATCAACATGAAATACCAAGAAAGACTCAACATTTGTAGAGACGACCTAATAGTTTTTTGTGTAAATAGTGAAGAGTCAAATACCAAAGGCTAGAGAACTCCTTTCCTAAAATATCTAGAGCATAGGATACTCCCGCATGACAAAAGGGAATCACATAAACTCCTTGGTCAAGCCTCATGATATTCCACCAAGGAGGGAAGCCTGCATAAGGAGTTTGCGAATAGTTTGTATCTTTTATTACTTGTCATCTTAAGAGACCTCATATGTATTGGGGGGAATACATTAGGGGCAATGCAACAACCACTATGGGAGAAGAACTCTAGCCCATTGCGATTAAAAAAATTAAAAAATCACTCATAATGCTTTCTGAAGAGGCACTTGATAGGTAATTTTCTAAAAAACACTTCTATAAAAAACATTTAACTAATTTTTTTTTTTCAATAAAAACACTCTCAAACACATTTTAAAAAACCTACATCTCTAGATAAAGAATTCCTATTGAAATTAAACTCAAATTATTTAAAAAGATAAAAACCCATGGCAACATCAAATATAGATAATAAATCAAATATCTCTAAATCTCATAAGAAGATAATCCAAGAAGAATATTAAAAATTAACAAAATTGAGTTTTGAGCGTTAATGAGCCATGTTTCTTCTTATGAAGAAGACAAAAAAAGGAGGAATTATGACTACTTAACATTAATAATAATTCATTTTACAAGTAAATAATTTAAAGTTAATTTGAGCAAGAACAATATAAGAGCTTTTATAAAATATATGACTGATATCAACTCCTTAGATCATCAAAGAAACGAACACTCAATGGGGAGTATATATATACATTTATTCCGAGTTTAAGTAATAGGCTTTTAATTCTATACTAATTCCTCATCAATTGCCAAAAATTCTAGGGCACCCCAAATAGCAAGTGCCTTGTTATATATGGACTGTATTTCTTCTATCAAACTATCAATCAATTTTCTTTTACTCTACAAAAGTTCTTTCTGCATCAGAAAAATCAAATAAGCACCGAGCTTAGTTGTATAATATATATATATATATATATATATATATATATATATATATATATATATATATATATATATATATATATATATATATATATTCATTAAATCATACCTTAGTTGCAAGTCAACCAAATCAATTAGATGATGAAATTTACTATTAATTTGATTTCCATTTATTGTTTAAGAAAATTACTATTACATTAATTGTACCAAAATTCGCTTTGTTTGGATTAGTTGAACCACTGAATTAATCTCATATTTTATCAGCATAAAACCTTTGAAATTATATATAAAGAGTACAAAAATCAAAAGAAAATTTGTTTGATGAATATATTCTTGTATAATTAAATATAAATAATTATAATTAAACATAAACTCTTTGCAGCTTCATCTTCCTACCATTTTGACCTATGAGTACTTGAAATGTAGAAAAGTATGATTTCCATCCCTTTAATTTCTTCATCAAAGCAGTATCATCCAAACGTATGCAATTTGATTCTTTGAATTTTGTGCACCATCTCTTTCGTGCTTTATTAAAAGAACTATATGTGATGAATAATTATGAGACCACACAATTGGACATGGCTAATTAATCATGTTTACTCAACACTAATTAAAGTCGTCCAAAGCGGTTGTCCTATTTCTTTACCAACTTGTAAAGGAATAAAAACGTGCGACTCGGGTTTGGTAACATATTTTTCTCAAGCAATGAGTTACTAGTTGAAACATCCCCGTCTTTGTAACATATATATATATATATATGTATAAAAGATCAAGCATATTTCTATAGCAAATTAAGTGACTGCAATGGATGCTCCTTACTTGCTTTTATTTATATTAATTCACAGTGTGGCGTTACAGACCAGTCACACTGCAGGCAAGAGCTATGTGGCGATGGCACGGCCGCACTTAGAAGTTACTTCTGATACGGATTTTGTGGCAGCTGCTTCAAATCGATTGTTGGAGCAAATAAAGGTGTACCCAGATCGAGTCTGAAGTCCCATATGGAAGCCTCCTCCTCAGCCCGGGCAGCTGCGTAGAACTATCTCCACCACCACCACTACCCCCACCTCTACTTAGCAGCCCATGACTTTCATGCGTCTATTGGCATTTGTCTACCTAATATGAGTTTGATCTCTAGTATCGTCAGATTAAGATTGATGTTATTTTGACAATGCTTTATGTTAGGTTTTTCAGTTCAAATATGCATGGAGTAAATGTCACTGGACAATGTATTTTGTTTACTTCTTAGCATTGGTTAATTAAATAAAGAAATGATATAATTTGATTATGTATACTTATATAGAAAAGGGGAGATTCTCAAACTCCAATAACTAATCATCAGAGTAGGCATCAATTTCAAGGAGAGTAACAAAATGAAGAGAAGTAGAGGCTTAGGGTTTGTTTGGCAATGGTTTTTGGGAATAATTTTCTATTCTCTAAAACAAAAAGTCAAGAAAATATGTTTGACAATCAATTTTCTGTTTTTTATTCTTAAAAGATATGGTATTTTTATAAAATATTTTTTAGTTGTTTTTTTGTTATTTTTACTTATTTTCTAAGAGTCGTTTTAAAAAATAATTATATATACTTGTAGAATGATTAAAAATAAAACATTAGACATAAAAATTATTTTTAAAATATATTTAAAAATAAGTTAAAAATATTTTAAATTTTCAAATAGACTTTTGTTTTTCAAAACATCAAAAAACAAGTTTTAAAAACTGTTCTCAAAAACTAATTTTTAGAATTCTTTTCGAAAACAATTACCAAATAGACCATTAGGTTTTTTGATAATTTTTTTTAAAACAATTTTTGTTTTTTTAAATAGTAAATCATTTGACAATTTTTTGATAGAAAATAGTTTTTTAATAATTTGTTTTGAAAATAGGTTGCACTAAAATTTTGTTTTAAAAATAAGTTTTAATTAGGTATTTTCAATTATTTCCTATAGTGTTTTGAGTAATAGTTAAAAATACAAAGAGGACTTTAAAAACTTTTACCTGCATAGTATATCTTGATTGAGAATAAGCTAAACAAATTTGTTTTTATATTTGAGTTTCCAATTTTGTTCTTAAAAGCAATTGAAAATTGTTTTTAAGAATAATAATTAAAAACTATGTTTTAAGAACGGTTTTGAAAAACATTCCCAAATAAACCCTTGAGTATTATTTTGATGATGGATATGTACTAATATATAGGTAATAAATAAATAAATCAATACAATACAACCATTTGGCAAATGGAATATTTCACTCCTAAAACAAATGTAAAACCATATTAATATTGGGATTTAAATGAACGATTGAATGATTAACAACAGATGAGATTGAACTGGAATCATTACTAGCTAGTTGAATTATTTAATTCAATAGATAAACAATTGATCTCAAAGTAAAGTATTAATTATTAGACGGCTAGACTTGATGGTAGAGGAATTGATTTTGGAAAAGGTTATTAGACTTTGTTGTTCTTCATGGAGCTTCCCTTGGATAGGGTGAAATTCAAAGAAGACTTTATTATCTTTTGCATATTGGCTCGCACTCATCTGATTTCTTTATGTGAGGTACATGCATGTGAGAGATTGGAAATAGTAACAACTTTAGAAGAATTAGGCGAACAAAGAAAGGAAGAAGGAATATAAGTCATGATTACCAAACCTGCACCATTACTCATGTAAATTTTGTTTGTGCCATGATACTCAGACCCAAGATTCAAATTGCTCAAATCATTGGTCACATGATTTGTGGCCCCTAAGTTCGAGAACTAGCCATTGTCAAAGAGAAAATCTGGGATGGTGATCAATACTACAAAGGATTGAGGTTGGTTGCCTTTCTAGTGTTGTTGAAGATGGGAGACCCATTGTTGTTATCGAATCATGAGAAATTTGGATCTCTAAGACTCCTCCGATTGGATCATAGCAAGAATTATAAAAAGGAATTGTGTAAAAATTCAAATTATTCAATTTGGGTTAACTCAAAAATTAAGAAGGGAAAATAGAGATAATAAATTTATTTCAAAAAATATATAAAAAGGATTCAAGAAGTTTTGATGTTTTTTTTTTCCCTTGAATTTTTATTTACTTATATTATATATATATATATATATATATATATATATATATATATATATATATATATATATATATATATATATATATATATTATTTTCCTTTCATTTTACTTTAAATTCAAATGAGTAGCATAAATAGGGATGACAATGGGATAGGTTTAGGATGAGATAAAATATTTCTTATCCTCATCCCATTAAAAAAAAAATTAAATAGGGTGGGGCGGATATGAGAAATTTGTCCAGTTTAACTATTTTTTTTAAATTTAAATATTTTTTAATTACATCAAAATTAATATATTTTATAAATAATTAAAATATTATAAGTTATTTTAAAAGTATTTTGTTATTATATATATATATATATATATTAAAAATAGGAAAATAAAAATTAAATTAAATTAATTTTTAAAATTAAATTTTATATATAATCAAGGTGGAGCAGGTCAAAACAAGACAATACCAAACCCGCCTTGAATCCGTCTCGGGTTTTTAAAAAAATCTCAAACTCATCTCAAATCTATTTATTTGAATTTTAAACTCGTCGGATGGGGCATGGTGGGTACAAAAAAAAATCAGCCCCATTGTCATCTCTAAACATAAAGGATTTATGCATTAAACATGAAATGCTAAATAATATATTTTCTCACAAGTTCTTTTATGGATATCACAAAATAATGCCAACAGGAGATAAATTTTACTTTGTAATTAAGGAATCAAGTGTAATTTAAAAGCGATTATAACTTAAGTAAAAGCCATACTTATAAAATATGGCACAATTAACGCATTATGATATACTATGTTCAAAGATTAATAAAATATCATGGTCACACAATAAAAAGACATAAATCAAAAGATTTCCTTAGTTCTAAAGGTGTCCAGAGGCTAAAGATAGGTATATGAACTTGTAATCAAGGAGATAAAAGCAATAAGTCTTTTAGAGTTATATATGTTTTTTTGCATTGATGCAAATTCTTAAGATTATACTTGCTTCTTTTTATAAATGGAAAAATTAAGTGTTCTATGCAATCTATAAGGAGTAAATCCACCTTGACATTTTTAGTGATTAACACAATCAAAGAAAGTACTCATTATGCTATAAGCCACTTTTTGCACTTGAGTTTAACTAAAATGTCATAAAAAGACTTAGATTGTGTTTGTTTGTTTTTTTTTACTTAATTCTAAATATAATTTAAGTTAAATAATGCTTAATAATATTAAATATTAAGTTATTCGTTTTTTTAATATTTTATTTCTATTAAATATTAAAAAGTAAAAAAAAAAAAAAAAAAACCAAAACACAAGTGTTATTTGTAGCATTAAGAAAAAGCTAAATATTTGACATTTTTTATTCAATACATTTTTTTAAAAAAATTAGTAATAAGTTAACAAAAAATGAAAAAACAAATAATTTGAAATCTAAAAGCGAATTGTTTTTTATAAAAAGTTAAAAAAACAAACCCCATATTAGTAAAGTTCCTGCCTTATTATTATTATAGAAAATTTTGTAGCAACTGTGGATATATATACATATAATGTTGAATTAAATATCTCAATACTCACCCACAACCAGCAGTAAATCCATCCTACTACAAAATAACAAATTCGTAACAAATAATCATTTAGCTTACAATTAAATATCATTATTTGTTTCTTTTCCAAAAAAATATTTTGAAAATTGACAAATTCAATAATCCTTGTAAGGTGTTGGATTCCCACTTGCATCAAGGTTGCTGAAGTAATATTGTTTGACTACTTTGTGTTGGGTATATATTTGGCTCATTTCTTGTGAAATATCTTTTAATAATTAGTTACCTATGCCACTATACTCTAATATCATAAAATAGACATTGAACAAAAGAGCATTATAAAACCATATTAAATGTTTAACCTCAACTACTGAATTTTATAAAATATAGTTTGCTTTTATATGTTAACCCTATGAAATTATATAAAAACGTATTAAGTATTAAAAAAGTATTTCATGAATAAAATTAATTTTTAGGTTATGTTTGGTTCTCGAAAAATTTGAAGAAAAATATGAAGGAAAGAAAATAAAGATAAAAGGTAAAAGGAAAGAAAAAATGAAAAAAAAAAAGTTAAAGTCGATAAATTACTTTTATTTGCTACTTTAAATCCATTTTATTTATTTTAACTCATCAATATAAAGATTAAATAATTAAAAAATATAAAAGTTTTTGACTAATTTTAATTATATTTAAACTTCTTTGAAATTTTGCATACAAAAACTAAATATGAGAAAATAAATCATTTTCCTTAACCTTATTCTCAATGGGAAGCTTCATCTTCCTTTCACTGGTTTATTTGACTTTTGAGTGAATGCCCTTATTCTTCTTCACAGCTGTCATAAGCTACATGACTTTATTTGAGACTTTTAAGGATCACCCACCACCCAGGTCATGCTCCATATATAAGCGATATGTATTTAAGACTTATTCTTCTTCACAGCTGTCATAAGCTAAATATATATATTTTCAATCCAGTGACTTGGAAATTTTATTGTAGGCTTTTAAGTATCACCAACCCTGGTCATGCTGCTTCCAGGAAGAGATATGCATGTTTTGTATTGACATCAACCGTGAAAAATCGGGCGCAACCCATGAGTTTCCTACATTCATTGGCATATGTTTACGGAAGATGATTTTTATTGGGAAAAGTGAGACTTCATTCACTAATATCAAAATATATAGAAAAAGTACCTCCAAGATTCTAAATTATTATCATCTTCATCTATTTAAATAGATGAATATAATACTAATTTTAAAAAAAATTGGGTTCTTTTTTTCATATATTTTCATATTAATAAATCAAATCCAACTTTTCCTATTTTTATTTCTAGTATTATCATGATCAGTTCAAGATTGTTGTCATTTGACAATATTTCCTATTAGGTTTTGCAATCCAAGAGAAATATGTGAAATGTTTATGATTTAAGATTTTTAAAATGAAGTAAGAAGTTTTGGGTTACTTTTTAACATGCCCAAAAATCTTGATTGATTGTTTCGTGAACAAATCTTTTGCCTCAAATTGTGAATGGAACTAAGATATTATTATCATAGTACAAAAGTGGTGACCTTTTTTCCCTTACTTAATGTACTAGGCTACATAATTCATAGTCTTATAATTTTATTTCATTGTATTATACTAATTATTAGCTTATGATGGAACTAAAAAAGGTACACACACCACCCAAATGCACTTGTTCACAGCATATCTTTCTATACTTTTTTTTTTTTACTTTTGCATTCTTCGCTGAACTTTCTCTTCGTTGACTTTGTCAACCATGCATTCTCTTAAGATCCGTTTTATTCTTTAATATAAATATCAAACGAAGTGATGTATGTAACCTCAGTGTTTTTTTTCTCATAGTTATCAAGCAAGCGATGGGGGCTTCTTCATATATGCTTGTTTTCATGTTCTTTGGGGTGCTTGGGCTGACTGCTCCAAATTCTTATGCAAGGAGCATTGCGCTTGTGCATTATGAATCACAGCATGCAAAGCTGGCTTCGTGGGTAGGACCGGAGGATCCGAAGAATCGTCGGTGGCTAAGGGGAGATAGAGGTGCTGGTGGACCTCTTGTACCTGCACCGCATGCCAACCGCCAATATAACCAAAAATCTTATGCACCACCACCGGCTACTTCGTAATCTTCAAAGATGGGTTCATGATGTACTCTTCCAAGTTCTCTATGGGTCTTGATGAATTAATTTGCAGGTGGACTGCTCAAATTATCTGTATTTCTGAAAACACTACGTAAATTTTTTGCTTCAGTTTTCAATCTCAATTCTTAATTTTCGTGGTTGATGTAGTTGATATTGGTGATTGGATGGGACTGTAGCCAAATTTAAAGATTTCTGTGCTTTTATCTTTCTGCGCTTTTTAATTGCTTTTACAGTTTGAATTATCCGATCATTTCCTTGGGGAATTAAAATTTAAATCAAATTCTCTGAACATCAATTAGAAAGTCTGAACAATGATAAAAAGGAGTGCATATGATATGAGGTTCTGGCCCGATGGGCGGCTCAATTAGCAGTCAAGTCCCGCTGAAAAACAAGAGGCTCCAGGTTTAAGTCTGACTCTATCTGATAATTCTTACCGAGTGGCATACAAAGAATGGTGCTAATGGCATATCTTCACTTCTTGCGAGTGACATCACAAATCTGAAGAAAATTTTGTCCATCATTTTTGTGTTGAATTAATCTCCCTAACTTAGTAATCTACACTGCAACTGAATATGACTAATGAAAAGTGAAGTGGTTGAGTATAACATGTAATAGTAGTGAACTCTTACCCTTGATGCCATGGCCCTACCTGTCGTATATACCTGCATATCCATTCAATACACAGATTTCACATTTTTTTTTCCTTATAACATATAAAGTAGTTTAGTTTTTCTTGTCTGCAGATCATCTTCCAAGCTTCTTGGTCTGCCCTGCCTAATCTATATTCTAATTTCTTCTTCAACCACAGTTGTATCCTTTTGCATTCAATGGAGCTAGCCATGTGAATCGTGGAAGGCGAGAGCAAGACAAAAACCATTAAAAGTCAGCTACTAAAAGGAAGACAGAATCCATGCTTAGATTCTAGCTATTTCTTATCAAGTTGTTGAATTTTCAAACGTTCTGAACCGTGTATATGAATTGGATTCGGCTCCTCTCTAGTCAAGCTGTTCACTCGTGATAAGTCATGTTCTACAAAAAGTATCAAGAAACCGGGGAATAGGGTCTATGCCGGATTCCTTGAATGAAGCATGGGACACTACAAGCCACCTTCGAGTTGACAAGTTGCCTGCTAAAATTTAATGAATTTCATTGTGATAATTTGAAAAGTCTTCATGGTGACCAAAGAGGAGTTGATGAATTAATGAGACAGAGCAAAGTGGCATACCTTATTTTCTCATATATGGCGACATTAATGACAATAATGTATTCTTGACTGCGAGGTACTGCAGTTTGATCACCCCAAACTATTGCACCTCCAAAGGAAAAACCGGTGCATTATTCAAAATTGTTTGTTTTCGCTTCCCGTTGTAAGAAAGGCTTCCCTTTTCTTAATTGATCAAGTTTTTCCTTCATCCTTTGAAACTTCCTTTCATGGACTTGTATGTTCTATGGTACCATTTCTTATGCATTATTTGTTAATATTTTAGGTTTAATTGGTAATTTGTTCCATTTCATATTGATTTGGATGCGACATGCATTCTTAATTGGGTCTTATTGTTGTAAATTTGACTTTAAACTACTTCAAAGTTGACCTTAGATGATTTTGGAATCGATTTTCATCATTTTTTTTTCTTTTTCTTTTTTGTCTTTTTGAGGTCTATACACATTTAAGGATATTGTTAGAGCCTAGGAATTACTAATACATGAAATTAGGATGCATATTATGGAGAAAAATTTGCAAAACAACAATTGGAGTATGGAAGGAATGAAGTGAATGTTCAAACGGCGTAAGTGTTCAAATGTCTCTTAAGATGTTTCCTTAATTAGAGGAAGTTCAAGCATCCATCCATTGTTCAAACACCCTCTTCAACACATTCAAATATGTGGGCATTCGAATTTTTCAATTTTATTCTATTTTTATTTCTAAAATTTGAGTTTACAAAATTAAAACTCACCATAATTAAATCTTAGAGTTTTCCAAGTATAAATTACTGGATTATTTGTGGTCAATAGACTAACCATAGTTTTTTACACCTAGGGTTTCTAGGTGGTTTTTCCATATCAAATCCTGTGTATTTATTCAATTGGGTATCTTTTTCATGGGATTGATAAACACATGATCATAATTGAAAATTGGATAATAAGTGAATAATTGACATAAAATTTTTATATTAAGGGATAATCACTTAGACTACTTATATACACGCTATCTAAGATAGTTTCATATATCAAGATTTTTCTATATTAGAACATGTTAAAGTCTTCTTAAAAATCAAGTTTTTATCAACTCTCACTAACGTATATCTTGATGAACCATAGTGGTAACCTTCATTAATTGTCCTTTATTCTTTGATGGAAATAACTACCCTAATTAAAAAGTTAGAATAGATTTCTTCTTGAAAACGTAAGAAGAAAGAGTATGAAATATAGTGGAATTTGAGTGGTTATCCCCAATCAAGCATGAAAGACTTATGGTGAAATAAAGCCCAAGCAAGAATGGAATGAATCGGATAATGAAAGGAGTGAAGCAAATCCCAAAGCTTTTTACTATATTCTTAAAGGTGTCAGTTTTGATAAATTTTGTAGGATTATAACATGTAAAATCATTCAAGAGGCTTGGGGCCTTTTAGTAGTAACAATTGAAGGCATTTCCATTGTGAATTTGTTAAAATTACAAATTTTGGTTGCTTAATTCAAAAGTATAAGATAAGATATGAGGAGACCTTCTTTGAATTCTATATTGGACTCACTGATTTTGTTCTATCATGTGTCAACCTAGAAGAAAGGATTCCCGAGTCTAAAGTGGTCTAGAAAAATTTGAGATCTCTCTTCCTAAGAGATTGGGATCTAAAGATCATAAAACAAAGTAAAACTGTGGACTTGAAGAGAGTAGATGAATTGTAGGTTTTCTTCAAATTGGTGATATGACTCTACCATCCACTAGGAGGCCTAAAAGGGTAGTCCTTAAGTCCTTGAAAGAAAAAGCTAAGTTTGAAGATGAGAGTGAGCAAGTTTTCCCTCAATCAAAAATTTCTATATTTGCAAAAACACATTTAAAACTTTAATGGAATTACAAAGAAGGTAAACACAAAAAATAACTCAAAGAAATGAATGAAATATTTCTCTAAGAGAAATAGAGAAAAAAGCTCATACAAATCATCAAAAGTTGAGTATTTTAAATATGGAGGGAAAGACATTTTGCTCTTGATTCTCTACTCCTAAAAAGAATAAGAATGTTGTAAGTGACATAGAGTGACTCAGAGGTTGTTGATAACAAATGCAAAGGTTCAATAGAAAGTGAAGATAACAATATCTTGTTGCCTTTACTATCTCATTAATTACCTTAATCCCAAAAATTGAAAGTTTTGTTGAATCCTATGATGAGGAAGAAAGGGAGTTTGATACCCTTCAAGATACATATAATGCCTTGTTTCTTGAGAACTATGAGATAAAAATGTGAGAATGTAAAATTAAATAAAACTTCGAATAAAAAGGACTCTCATAATGAATCCCTTGAATTTGAGAAGATTGAACTAAATGATAATTAAATTCATATGGATCTTAGAAAACTGATTTGTTTAATAAGAGCAAGGAACTAACTTCTAAAAATCACAATTTATTAGAAAATGTTAAGTTCCTTGAATCTAAATCTCATATTATGTTTGAAAGGAATAAATCTATCTCTTCAAAGTTAACTAGATTGAAAAAGAAACTAGGGAGTCAAAATCAAGTATTTCAACCTAGCTAGTTTTAATTTTAAATGAATTGATTCAAAAAAGAAAATCCTCGGGAAACAAAAGAGGTTTAGGGTACAAAAGTCTAGAACTCCTATGAGTCGAGAGACTATTTTTTTAAAGCTAAGGAAAATTCCTCTTATGGGGAATCTACCTTTAAGCAAGCCCCTAAGTGCATTATATATAAAATAATAGAACATGAAGCCAATAAGTGTTACAATAGGATCTTTGAGAACTTCCAAACTCATGTCAATAGGTTTATGAGTGAGTCTAATCACCTTAGAAATTAGATTTTGAATCTTAGGAAGAGCATTAGATCACATACTAAGTCTAAGATGATACGATCCACGCCAAGAAACTAAGAAACTTGTAGATCAAGAATGACTACAAGATCGTATAGAAATAGATTTATATGAAACCACGACCCGTTGCTTATATGGAGCAAGAATCTTGGTATAATGAAGATGCTACAATCAATTATGGAAGGATTGATTGATAAGTTTAAGGAGAACACCACGAAAATTGTTCCGATAAGTTTAAACTCAAGCCCTTGTAACCGGACCAACTAGAACTTGAATAGGAACTACATTCTATTTGTTAGTCGTGCCCTCATCATAAGAAAGGGAAAAGTTTTATAGGTGCATCTCTAAAAGTCAAGCAAGTATGGATTAAGAAGAGTGACCTTAAGTATAGTGTAGCATTCACTTATCTTAAGGCTAGAACAACAAGTGATTAGTATTTTAATAGTGGGTTTTCTAGGCATATGACAACTGACAAGTCATTCTTCACCACTTTTGAAGAGTTCAATGGTGGTGTTGTGACTCTTAGGGATGGGAGTACTACTCATGTTAGAGGTAAAGGTTCTAGTAGCTTACTCGAATCTCCTAGGCTTAGTAGCTTTATGTTGAAGGGTTGAGAGCCAACTTGATTAACATAACCCAAATTTGTGACAACAAGTTTGATGTTAAGTTCTCCTAAGATAAGTGTGAAGTAGTGGATGATGAAAGGAAGTGTGTCTTTATTAGGTTTAAGACTTCAAAAAATTTCTATGTACTCAATTCAAGTCCTAGTCTAATGCTTAGGTATGGTAGCACTAAGTTAGATTTGTTGGGAATACTTAGATATTTCTATTCCCATTCTTAGGTCATTAGGGTGCATGCAAATCTTTCCTAGGGCTTTCTAAATCTATGCATAATGGAAGCAATAACATATAAAAAATTAGATTTAAATATGATATGACCATACTATGATCTAGATGTTCTTAAATTAAATCCAATCTGATGAAAAGGCATCATAGGTGTCATAGATCTTAAAAACCAAAGGTTTTCTACCCAATAGCTTTCTTTCTTGGATATCGGCATGGGAAGAGGTGGCATCCTCTTTGAAGGAATGGAGGTTAGGGTTTCTCTCTAGAGTCTAAACTTAGTTATATGGGCTTTTTTATGGGCTTAAGTGACTTAAGCCCATCTTGGGCTTAGGTTACTTAATCTAGCCCATTTGGGGACTAGTTAATTTGTTAACCCTATTGAACTTTCATTAATTAATTAGTCTAATCTAGAAAAGATCATTTATAAGATTTATTGTAATCTTGTATTTTTAATAAAACACTCTCATGTACGCATATAAATAAACAACCCAAATGCCCTTCAATAAAAGTGTCACCTATTTGGATAAAGCGCTAAAAAAACATAATATAATGTAATAAATTTTAGATTCATTAATAAATTTATTTGTTTATGATTTTGATTCCCTTTACTATTTTATTTGCATTAATTGTTTATGTAAGCATTCATGCCCTTATCACATGTATTGTATATGACTTTGATGCATTAATTATAAGTAACATAAAGGATCCATGTTATAAGTTCCTTATGAGATGATAAGTCATTCACAGTTAATTTCATGACTAATATCAACATGAAATATGCTTATAAAAGGATGTTAGTGTACTATTCTTATTTTTTTTTTCATATTCATCAAGATTTTTTTCACTATTTTTTTTTTTTGGCAAATACCTTTTAATAAGGCAATCCTAATAAGCCAAGATTATCTTTAAAATGATAAGAGTTGTAGTCTTTTTTCTTTTACTAGATTTTTTTTTCTCATATTTTTTTTCTACCAAGCTTTAATAGACACATCCTTTTAAGCATTTTTTTTTTCTTTTTAAAAGCATAATGGACATCCAATGGGAAATGTTGTGAATGCTTTAAATAAAGTGGTAGATGACCACCTCATTCAGGTCACATTAAAAGTCTTCCATTTACTCTTCTTAAAAATGAATATTAAATGGAAGAGACAATCCAGGGATAAAAGTCCTTCCCTCCATTGTATTAAGACATACCAAGCACAAGCAAAATATTTCCTCAACTCTCTTCAATTTAAAAGCAAGTATATGTCCAAAAATAAAGTTGAGTGCGCCACTTGTGATCAAAAGGTTGAAAACTTATGTAGTATTTTTTTTTCACTTAATTATAAATAGAAATTAAAACTAAATAATACTTAATAATATTATTTATCAAGTTTTTTGTTTTTTAATATTTTATTTCTATTAAGTATTAAAAAAAAACTAATAAGTAATTTTTAGCATTCAAGAAAATTTAAATATTTTGAATTTTTTATTTAATAAAAAATTTTAAAAATAAATAACGAGTTAATACTTTCTTAAAAAATATATATATATATAAAATCTGAAAGCTAGTTGTTTCAAGAAAAAAGTAAAAAAACAAAAAAAAAAAAAAAAAAAACAAAAAAACAAATCAAGTGTACTGCGCTCTTGCACCGTCACCCACGATAGCTTCAACTAGTCAAAGTTGGTGACTTCTACTCCAAACCTTTCCATTTTCCAATCTGGCACTCCTTTGTGGTTTGATATTTTCATGGGCCAACCTAATTTAACCACCTAACCCTTCCTTTCTCCTCTCTACACACAAAAGCAACCTTTTTCTTTCCTACTTTTCCTTTTATTAAGTATTTTCTTGTTCATAGTTAATGATCAAATTATTGATAATTTCCTTTCTCCGGGCATAAAACTAAATAGTTTTAATATAGTTAAGTATTAAGTAGTTTATTTTTCTAATATTTTATTTTTATTGAGTATTAAAAAATAAAGAAAAATCAATATATCAGTTTTAATATTAAAAAAAACTCAGATGATGTTTATTTTTTTAAATTTAATTCTAAATAAAAATTTAAACTAAATAATGATGATTAGTAGTGTTAAGTATTAAGTTATTTATTTTTATAATATTTTATTTTTATTAAATATTAAAAAGTGGAGAAAAATCAACATATTACTTTTTCTATTGAGAAAAAACTAAATATTTTGACTTTTTCTATTCAGCAAAAAAATTATAATAAGTCATAAAAAAACCTAAAAGTAGAAAAACAAATAATATAAATTTTAAAAGCAAATTACTTTATACAAAAAGTTAAAAAAAAAAAAAAAAACAAATACCCTATAAGGTGGTATTTGTTTTCTAACTGAATATAAAAAATTAAAATATTTGACTTTTTCTATTCAATTAAAAATAACATGTTGATGATGTCAACCAAAAAATTAAAATATTTGATTTTTTTTATTCAATTAAAAATAACATATTGATATCAACCAAAATAATTAAAATGAACCTATTGATAACAATTTCATTTTAATTATGTTAGTTAATATAAGTAAATTATTTTAGCCCATTTGAAAGAGTAAAATGTTTTGGTTTTTTTTTATTCAACAAAAAAAAAAAAAAAAAAACGAACACCAAAGTATTTTTACTTTTTCTATTTAGTTAATGAAAAGTAAAAAAAAAAAAAAAAATGAGGATCTAACAAACAACACCTAACTGTTTTTGGCTGAATTTTCTTTCGCTACCTGTCTTTGTTATTTTATTGATACATATCCTTTACCTTGCAATTTAATAAGATTTGATGTATTGTTTTATACAAGCATCAAACAAAGTGATTTATATAATTATATCCACTGCTGTTTGATCATATATATAATCAGGAGATAGTGACCCGTGAATATACATGTTGTGATATTTTTCTTTGGTGTGCTTGGGAGGTACCAATTTCCCAAGCTCATAATAACTTTAATTTATGAAATATAATATATAGATTTGGATTTCTCCCGAATTCATGATTTTAATTAGCTCCGACTCTAAGATTACCCTTTCATGCTCTAAGCCATGACCAAGTTATTTCATGGGTAACTTTTTAGGCTACAACTCTATTCACTAGGTTAAGTTTTGTGGCTAACTAATCTAAACCTAACCCAAATTAGAAACAATTAATCCAAAATCAATTGAATCCAACTTGCAATCCAATTAACTTAACCAAAGTTCAATTTAACATTATTTTTCTAAGTTTAAATTGAGGTCATATTAGTCAAGTTAAATTTAGGTTGTATGATTTAAATTTCATTTATAAAGTTTTTTTAAAATTTATATATATATATATATATTTATATCAAAATTTAAATAATAAACGAGATAATATTTCAAGACTAACCAAAAAAAAAAAAAAAATTTATGTATCTTTGGAACAAAACATATATCATATAATTATAATTTGATTTTTAATATTTTTAAAATAAAAAATAAATATTATTATATAAAATAATATAAATTATAAATATTATAAAAATATTAAATTAGGTTTCGATTTGCCTCAATTGGGTTATCCAAAACTTTACTCGATCCCAACTTGAACTTAATTCGTGTTATAAAAAATTAACCCAAGTCTGACGATAGTATAAATAATTGTCCAAAGGCACCTAAATATTGAGTTGGGTTTGGGTTGGATCAGCCAAAGAGTCGCACCCCTAGAACTAATTGATCATTGGTAACGTTACCAATGATCAAAGCTTTCCCTTTCTGCCTGCCTAATTAATTTAAGGCTGTACGTCCTTCTCTTTCTCTGAAGCTTCCTCTCATGGACTTCAACTCAGCATACAACTACCTCAGTTGACTAGTTCTTTTTCCGGGTACCATATTATTATGCGGTAATCTCAAGGACAATTCAAACAGATGCAACAGGTTTTCTACAATAACAATGGGCGCAATTTCTCACACACTTTCTTTGCTGTTGATCCATGTTCTTATACTGTCACCTGCTAGTTACATGTGCAAGGCCAGGATTGTTGCTGCAGCAGCAAGGTCGGAAGCAGGTATTAGGTCGGCTTTGGAGGCAACTTCGTTCGATCAGTTCTCTTATAAAGTAAAAGTGGAGACAGATAGAGTAAATGACAGATCTCCACCACAATCTCCTATTGCCAATGTTCCTTATCACTTCAAAAGTCCTCCTCCGTCGCCGAGGCCACCATCGTCACCACCGTCGCCATGGTCACCACCACCGCTGTCATGATTGCCTTCACCAAGAGCGCGAGCACTACCAGCACTGCTGCTTGCTGTGCGCTATAGTTTGCTGCTAATTAACTTGGTGATCTAGTTCATGTTCCATCTTCTATGCCCTTATAGCAACTGAGGTAGATACAAAGGGGACTTTGTTCTAGTGTATGGTATACACCTCTGCATATGATTAATTGAAAACACTGTCATATGATGAACTCTTAAGGAAGTTTTTCTTTCTTTCTTCTTCATATTATTATTATATTAACATGAAAAATGGTATTCTTAATATAAATATTCATATTAATAATAAATAATAAAATAAAAAAAATGGAAAAAGTTGAGTTGAAAGGACAAAATAAAAAATGCAAAAGGGTATCTTTATCTTATGAATAACCTTTTTAATAATCATGAATTTTCTATTCATTCGTAAAGTTATGTATCCTTGTGCCTATTACATCACCTTCCTCACCCTAAAGAATAATTCCACCCATTTCAATCCATAAAAACGTGTAATGGCAAAAGAGGAAATTTGGGAGTGTTGTTGTTGTGTTTTTTTTTTTTTTTTTCATTTTAATTTGAAGAATATAAATTACAATAGTTTCTTTAAGTCTTTCATTCCATTGATATAGCAATTCATAAAAGCTTAATTCTCCAACTCCCAAATTTTTAAGGTCTTTCTTGAAAGTAACTTTTGGTTACAACAAAGGCTCGAGATCTCATCCTGAACTGTGGTAAGGGTTTTGAGGGATCTATTAAGAAGCATTGGAGAGTATTGTGTCGGGGACATGGAAAATGAGAGTAGGTGATGCTGGTAAAAGGTTGTCCTAGGGAGTAAGTGCATCCAATCAGGTAAACCATGTACCCTTTTCTCATAATTAGTGTGTAGACTTGTGAAAGAGTGATAAAAAACTAGTCTGTTACTTTGTAAAAAATATTACAAGATATATAGAATACACTAGTTGACCTATAGAGGTCCAAACTAGGAAAAAAATCCTAACATCCTATACATAGAAGAACACATCAATGGGAATAATGCAACTACAAATATATAACTAATTTACAAAAAAAAAAATGCTTATTTTAACAAATTATTGCCTATTCTATCACTCCCCCTCAAGCTGATACAAAGATATTTCACATCCCAGGCTTGTTAATTATTTGTTGAAAGTTTGCATTAAATAATCCTTTTGTGAGCACATATGCAAGCCAGTTGGAGGATGAAACATACAAAGTACAAACTTGTCTAGAGTCAAGCTTTTCTTTTATAAAACATCTATCAATTTCCCATTGCTTGGTCCAAATTTGTTGAATTGGGTTGTGTGCTATATTTATAGTTGTTTTATTGTCACAATAAAGCATCATTAGACTCTTCACTCTCACTTGCAAATTTGACAGTATTATCTTCAACCAAAGTAGTTCGCATGTCCCCTATGCCATTACTCTAAGATCTGCCTTTGCACTAGAATGAGCCACCATTGGTTGTTTCTTGCTTCTCCAAGTGAGCAAATTCCTTTCTAAGAAAGTGCAATACTCTGTGGTTGATTTTTTATCTATCAAAGAGCCAACCCAATTAGCATTTGTATAAGCTTCTAACTTAAACTCACCACTTTTTTAAAACAAGAGTCCTTCCACTGAAGTTTCTTTCAAGTATTTAACAATTTTGTAAACAACTTCGATATGTGGCTTAAGATGAGCATGCATACTGACTTAATCTAGTCTTGTGTCTGATAGGTAGATAAGCTTCCTAACCATTCTTTGATAAATACCTCGATCCAGTTGGTTTTTTTTTTTTTTTTTTTTTTCTCTTAGTAGGTGATTAGCCTCCATTGGAGTGCCAATAGGTTTGCAACCAACCATACCTGTTCCTTGAAAGAGATCTTGAGTGTACTTCTAGTCGGAGATAAAAATTCCATGCTAAGATCTGGCCACTTCAATTCTTAGAAAGCAGCTTAGACTTTCAAGGTCTTTAATTTCAAACCCTTTTGCTAAATAGACATTCAATCCTAACATCTCCTTATTGTCATCACCAATCACAATGATATCATCCTTAAGATAGCAACTATCCTAATTGAGGATATTTTATGAATAAAGCATGATCACCTTGACTTTGGGAATATCCTCTATCAAGCATAGACTTGGTAAATCTCCCAAATCATGCTCGAGGTGATTGTTTTAGTCCATAAGGGATTTTTTCAATCTACATACCTTGTTTTTTTGTCCTCTCTCCTTATAAACCTCTTCTCCTAAATCTCCATGAAGGAATACATTCTTCATATCAGATTGATGTAGAGAGCAATCCTTGATGGTAGCCAAAGATAAAAGAATTATGATGGTATTCATCTTTGTCACTAGTGTAAATGTCTCATGGTAGTCTACACTATAAGTTTGAGTGTACTCTTTGGCAACAAGTCTTGCCTTGTATCTTTCCAATGATCCATCAGATTTGTACTTCACAATGAAGATCCATTTGCAATCCACGAGTGTCTTTCCTTTTGGTAAAAATCAACGATCCCTAAGTCTGTTTTTTTCAATGCTATCATCTCCTCATTCATGGCATCTTTCCATGCTTTTGAGTTTGAGACTTATTAAACAAAGGTGGGTATTTATTGAGACAAAATCCTTGAAAGGAAGGTTTGGCATGGAGGTGAAAATTTCTGCATAGATACAAAATGAGACATTAGGTAATGAGTGCATGCTTAAACCTCTTTTCTAAAAACAATAGACAAGTCAAGATTACGAGGATGAGAGATCTCTAAAGTAGAAGGTGGACTTATCTTGTTATTTTTATTACTTGTTTCAAGGTTGACAATTGAAGCTAGAGAAGTGATGATAGATCTTTTCTTCCTAGAGTACACATTAAGAATTGGAGTCTTAGGTCTCTTCTCCATGGTTTCATTATTTGTAAGAGGATTAGGAGAAGTTTTAGTAGGATTTTGAACAAGTATTATTGGTGAAAACACTATTTGATTTATTATTAGAAGGATTTCTAAGATTCTCTCTTTGACTTGGATGAACAACCATTCTATTCCCATAAGCTTTATCAATAGTTTTAACCACTGCATAATTCAATTCAGTAAGAATTTCAATAGCAATTACATCATTCTATTCAGTAGCAATGATGTTTGTTCCTTCTTTCAATTCAACAAGATTTTGAGCAGCAAATTCCATCTCTATGTTTTGGTGGAGATCTAGCTCTATCAATAACCCTTTAAGAGAGTTATAGTATTTTGTGACACTTGAAGTCCCTTGCTTGGTATTCTTAATATGTCGCTTGATCTAAAAAACTTGGGAGGTGAAACCAACCTTTGAATAGAACTTATTAACAGATCCCAAATGTCTTTAGCTATGGGAAGAAGTAGATATGTCTTATTGATCTCAGGTTGCATGGGGTATAGTAGATAAGACATTACCGTTGAGTTTTCTGCCTCCTAAATCTCATACTTAGGATCACTTTGGAGTGATGGTCTTATTTATTAGAGAATTCATTACAATAGATTTTCTTTATATTTTTAAATCCTTGTAATTAGTTGTAATTTCCAATTTTTGTTGTAATTCCCTAATTCTAGGATTGTTTCCTATTTTTGTGTTTTGGGCTAATTCTAGGATTGTTTCCTATTTTTTGTGTTTTGGGTAGATTGTTTCCTATTTTTTGTGTTTTGGGTAGATTGTTTCCTATTTTTGTGTTTTGGGTAACTCACGACAATGCCCATTTTTTGTGCATATATATTCATTCTTAATCAATGGAATAGTCAAGCCATTGTTTCTCAATAATTCTCTCTCTAATTCAACATGGTATCAAGAGCCTAATCTTCTTGGGCATATTTTTTTTCCTTTTTTTTTTTTCTAGAAACACTAGAAGAAATCTACAACCAATCTCCTCAATGGCTTCTGGTGCATCCCTTTCTTCCACCAATGATCCTATCACCATCCAAAACTCCCAAGATCCTCAACATCCCCTCCTTACAATCAATCTCTCCAATATCACCAAATTGTCATCCACCAATTATCTCACATAGAGCCTTCAAATCCAATATCTTCTTGAAGGTTATGATCTTCATCACTTCATTGATGGCACTCATACTCCACCACCACCCACCATCACCATCACTAGTGTTGCATCCCCAAATCCAGCATACACAACCTAGAAGTGTTAGGATCGTCTGATCTTTAGTGCTCTCCTTGGTGCTATCTCCGTTTCACTACAACCACTTATTGCCCGCACCACTACTTCCCTTGATGCATGAAAAACCTTAGCCAATACCTATGCCAAACCATCTTGTGGTCATATTAAACAATTGAAGGAACAATTAAAGCGGTGTACCAAGGGTTCAAAATCAATTAGTGAATATATGCAAGCAATAAAACTCATGCCGATGAACTTGCCCTTTTGGGGAAGCCAATTGATGATAAGGATCTTATTGATCGGGTTCTTAAAGGACTCAATGATGAGTATAAATCCGTCATTGATGCAATTAATGCCCGTGACATGTCTTGCTGAGCTCCATGAGAAACTTCTCAACAAAGAAGCATCTCTTCAGACCGCTCAACCATCTCCTTTATCACTACCAACAACGGAAAATCCCACAGTGTAGACCCTCAATTTTGTCCCTTTAGCACATGTCTTTAAATTCACTTCCAGTGCTCCACAATAGTTCCTTGGTGGCCCATGGCTACTCATACCACTTACCTTTTTCTGAGTCACCTCGGAGATTTTGGTTGAGGGATTATTTGATCCCTTATTGTGACCCTTGGCAGCCCTAACTTAGAGTTAGGCTTTTCTTGTTTTTTTTTTTTTTTAGGATAGCTTTTAGGCACACTTGGCCCATTTGGACATTTTTAGCGTGACTTGTATGACTTGCATGGTTACATGGCTTTTGGGCTCGGCTTTTGTTTATTGGTTTATTTTTATTTTATTTTTATTTTATTTTATTTTTTTATTTTATTTTATTTTTTTAGTTTTAGTTTTATGATTATCATTCACTTTTTATTGGTTATCTTCCTCTCTATGTTATTTTCCTTAACTTATTTATTATTTTTATTTATTTATTTATTTATTTATTTATTTTTACCGTTTCCTAATTTATTTACTTGCTTATCCGTTCATTCAATTATTTAACTTCAAAAATTTCATGTTTTTGCAAGGAAACTTACTATTGGAGTTTAAGGAAGATGGGACTCTCTTTGGAAGGTTTTGGAGAGGAATTTGAAATTGGGAAGATTGCTTTTGAATTGGAAGATTTAAAAAAGGATAAGGAGAAAAGGAAGAGAGAAAATAGGAGAATTTTCCTTTTTGGAAACAAATTTAGGTCTTGAGGGGTGATATATATAGGTGAGAAAAGGAAAAAAATAGAGGGTGGAAGCACGCATTGGAGGATTGGGAGAAATTAAAAGGGATTTTTTTTTAGAGAACACGCAAGAGAGAATTTTTGGAGCAAAGGGTCGTGATATTCTTTTTGAAATAGAGAGAAACAAAGGATTTTCGAGGAGGGGCTACTTTAACGCATCAAAGACGGATTTTTTCCATAACACAGGTTAGTTTTTGAAAGAGTTTTCATTTTTTTAGATATCTTTTTTTTTTCTTTTTTTTTAATTCCAATTTAATTTAGTATTAATTTATTTGTTAGTTTGGCTTGAATGAGTTTGTGTGTTTTAATTTTGATTCATTATATTTAAAAAAAAAAAGAATGATTTGATCCCTATTTAATTTTGATTGATTGCATCAGATTGAAAATATTCGAGTTTTATTTATTCATTTATTCATGTATTTGCTACTCTTTTAATTACTTGTATTTCGTTTATTTATTTATTGATAAAGTTGATCCCATATTTGAAAGTTCAAATTTTTAGTATTCCTTGATTTAATGTGATTCATTTTAATTAGTTTAGATACTTTTATAATTTTAGTTCGTTAATAAAATTGATTCTATATTAAAAGTTCATGTCTTTAGTTTACTTTTGATTTAGTTTAACTCATCTATTTAATTCAAATACATTTATAGTTTTAGTTCATTGATAAAATTGATTTTATGTTTGAAAGTTTGCGTTTTTAGGTTACTTTAATTTAATTTGATTCATTATAGTTAATTTAGATATTTTTTATAGTTTAGTTCATTAATAAAATTGATCCCATGTTAGAAAGTTTCAGTTTTTTTTTTTTTTAGTTTGCTTTGATTTAATAATTTATATTCATTATTTTAGGTGTTTTTATAGTTTTAGTTTATTAATAAAATTGATTTCATGTTTGGAAGTTCATATTTTTAGTATCCCATGTTTGGAAGTTCATATTTTTAGTATTCTTTGATTTAATGTGATTCATTTTAATTAGTTTAGATACTTTTATAATTTTAGTTCGTTAATAAAATTGATTCTATATTAAAAGTTCATGTCTTTAGTTTACTTTTGATTTAGTTTAATTCATCTATTTAGTTCAAATACATTTATAGTTTTAGTTCATTGATAAAATTGATTTTATGTTTGAAAGTTTGCGTTTTTAGGTTACTTTAATTTAATTTGATTCATTATAGTTAGTTTAGATATTTTTTATAGTTTAGTTCATTAATAAAATTGATCCCATGTTTGAAAGTTTCAGTTTTTTTTTAGTTTGCTTTGATTTAATAATTTATATTCATTATTTTAGGTGTTTTTATAGTTTTAGTTTATTAATAAAATTGATTTCATGTTTGGAAGTTCATATTTTTAGTATCCCATGTTTGGAAGTTCATATTTTAGTATTCTTTGATTTAATGTGATTCATTTTAATTAGTTTAGATACTTTTATAATTTTAGTTCGTTAATAAAATTGATTCTATATTAAAAGTTCATGTCTTTAGTTTACTTTTGATTTAGTTTAATTCATCTATTTAGTTCAAATACATTTATAGTTTTAGTTCATTGATAAAATTGATTTTATGTTTGAAAGTTTGCGTTTTTAGGTTACTTTAATTTAATTTGATTCATTATAGTTAGTTTAGATATTTTTTATAGTTTAGTTCATTAATAAAATTGATCCCATGTTAGAAAGTTTCAGTTTTTTTTTTTTTAGTTTGCTTTGATTTAATAATTTATATTCATTATTTTAGGTGTTTTTATAGTTTTAGTTTATTAATAAAATTGATTTCATGTTTGGAAGTTCATATTTTTAGTATCCCATGTTTGGAAGTTCATATTTTTAGTATTCTTTTATTTAATATGATTCATTTTAATTAGTTTAGATACTTTTATAATTTTAGTTTGTTAATAAAATTGATTCTATATTAAAAGTTCATGTCTTTAGTTTACTTTTTATTTAGTTTAATTCATCTATTTAATTCAAATACATTTATAGTTTTAGTTCATTGATAAAATTGATTTTATGTTTGAAAGTTTGCGTTTTTAGGTTACTTTAATTTAATTTGATTCATTATAGTTAGTTTAGATATTTTTTATAGTTTAGTTCATTAATAAAATTGATCCCATGTTTGAAAGTTTCAGTTTTTTTTTAGTTTGCTTTGATTTAATAATTTATATTCATTATTTTAGGTGTTTTTATAGTTTTAGTTTATTAATAAAATTGATTTCATGTTTGGAAGTTCATATTTTTAGTATTATTTGATTTAATGTGATTCATTTTAATTAGTTTAGATACTTTTATAATTTTAGTTTGTTAATAAAATTGATTCTATATTAAAAGTTCATGTCTTTAGTTTACTTTTTATTTAGTTTAATTCATCTATTTAATTCAAATACGTTTATAGTTTTAGTTCATTGATAAAATTGATTTTATGTTTGAAAGTTTGCGTTTTTAGGTTACTTTAATTTAATTTGATTCATTATAGTTAGTTTAGATATTTTTTTGTAGTTTAGTTCATTAATAAAATTGATCCCATGTTTGAAAGTTTTAGTTTTTTTTTTTTAGTTTGCTTTGATTTAATAATTTATATTCATTATTTTAGGTGTTTTATAGTTTTAGTTTATTAATAAAGTTGATTTCATGTTTGGAAGTTCATATTTTTAGTATATTTTGATTTAATTTGGTTCCTTTTAATTAGTTTATGTGTTTTTATAGTTTTATTTATTTATTGACAAAATTGATTATTTATTTAAAAGTTCATGTTTTTAGTGTACTTTGATTTAATTTAATTCATCTATTTAGATTAGACACTTTTATAATTTTTGGTTCATCAATAAAATTAATTCTATGCTTGAAAGTACATATCTTTAGTTTGCTTTGATTTAGTTTGGCTCATTTTAATTAGCTTAAGCACTTTTATAATTGTAGTTCATTAGTAAAATTAATTCTATATTTGAAAGTTCACGTTTTTAGTTTAATCTAGTCAAACTCGTTTTAATTAGTTTAGGTACTTCTATAATTTTAGTTCCTTACCTGAATTGATCTTTTTTTAGTTTTTGTTTCAAAATCATTAATGTTAGATCCTGATCACCCTCATCTTAACTTATTGCTTTTAAAATCCTAGCGGATAGTTCATGAATTGATACTCCGTTAGTTTGTCTAATTTAAAATGCCTTGCCCGTTGCTTTAGTGATCCTTCATTTAATTTGATTTTCTTTCTGAGGCTTTTGGAAACTCATGAAGATTAGCCTCTATTCTCACCTTCAATTTTCTTGGTTGTCAAAAATTCTACTTTGTGATTTTGTTCTCTTTTGCTTTGCTTGGTATTTTGATTCATACACTTCATTACTTTCAAATTAATTTCTTAATTTTTTTAAAAAAAATATAACACTATTCTCAAAATCTCATTTTCCTTAAAAATCCATTTCAAAAATTCATTTAGAGTTTCTTAGAGTCAAAAGAACCCCTTAAAAACCCATTTCAAAAATTCATTTAGAGTTCTTAGAATCAAAATCTCATTTTTTTTTTTAAATAATGTGCAACCATGTTTTGATCGGTTCACATCTTTCAAATAAAATTACGGTTTTGAATAAAACACGAATCAAAGC
Organism: Vitis riparia; assembly: GCF_004353265.1. NCBI lineage: Eukaryota > Viridiplantae > Streptophyta > Magnoliopsida > Vitales > Vitaceae > Vitis > Vitis riparia. The sequence goes on from NC_048444.1 coordinate 19,310,023, forward strand.
TTGTGGTCCCAAATAAATGGGATAATTCTAAGCTAAATTCGTGTATATCGATTGGGGAATTGGTGAAACCCCTACATAAGAAAATCTTTTCAAAATTTATTTTTGTTGCCACATTTGATACTTGTTGAAATCACGTCTATCTATTTTTTAGGAATTATATACAAGATGTATGCGATAATTGATGATTCTGTATACTTTGATCACTTTTGCTATGCTAATTAGATAACGAGCATGCTAGGATTTCTATATTTTATTATTTGTTATCTAACCCCTTACAACTTGAGGAAGCACGTTGCAAATTATCTATGCTATCCAAGTATGTCCTCTATCACCTACTTTCTGAATTATGTGAATATGCTTGTCATTGTGAAATAATGCTTATGTCTAATAATGCTTGAGTGTTCTGATATACATGTTTCATTGTTTGATTATTTCTAATAAAATACATGTTGGATGATATATTGTTTAAATTAATCATCGATGTTTTATGATAGCGCTTGAGAAGCGGTCCGGGTACGCATCCTAACCTTCCTTTATTATGATTTGATCTTGTTTGGCATGCTTTTTTTCTTTTTTTTTTTTTGGAACCACTTAGCCTACTTAGGTATCCATAATTAAACCGATTAATTGCCACGTTTACCTCAACTTCGTCAGTAGAGACCTTTTTAGGGCTTAGAGGGGTGCTACCTCCTAGAGGTACCTTCCCAATAAGTAACCTGATCCCCGGACCAAGACTCGGGTTTTTCAAAGACATGCCTTTTTTCCAAAAATTATGGAGTCACATTTTAGGGTTTTTCTTTCTTGTTTTATTTTCCCTTTAAAATAAAAATAAAATAAGTGGCGACTCCAACTTTTTCTAAAAATTAATTTTTCACAAATAAAAAGCGAGTCTCGCCGATCGAGTGGGGATGCACGTGAAAAATGCGGGTCCACACACAGCCTTCTGGAATTGTCCAAATTGGTGTCCACCAGCCACCACTCCACAACAACTAGGCCCTACCACTGCATTTTCTTCTCATGATCAACGCCAACCCAAACCTTATTTGGGTTGTTGTCAAACATACAGTATTCAAGGACACACTATCAAATGATGTCCGATGTTTTGGCTTGTCACTAATCAACAATCCTCGACACCTCATCCTCAAGGCACTCGGGGATATCGCCCCTCCACACCCTAGCAACCATGAGCCAATCATGTTGTTATCGGCAACCACACTGCTCCTACTTGGTTGCTGGATAGTGGAACATTTCACCACGTTACGTCTGACTTGAGCAATCTTTCTCTTAATAGCCCGTATCAAGGATCTAATGATGTCATGATCGACGATGGATCGACCCTTCCCATCACACATACCGGTTCTACCACCATACCTACTTCCTCTCACACCTTTACTTTACAAAACATCCTTTGTGTCCCTTCCATGCAAAAGAACTTAATTTCAATTTATCAATTTTGCACTAATAACCATGTTTCTATTGAATTCTCACTCTCTGCTTTTCAGGTGAAGAATCTAAAACACAAAGACAATCCTTTTGATGAGTGAACCTAAGGATGGCGTATATGAGTGGCCGACTACATTCCCTTCTGTTACTTCTTCACCGTTGCTTGCATTTTCCAGTGTCAAGACCACTTCGTCCAAGTGGCACTTTAGACTAGGTCATCCCTCATTTACTAATATGAAAAATATTGTCTCCAAGTTTTCTTTACCATTGTCTGGTCCATTATCCTCTTCCACACATTGTAATGCTTGTTCATGTAATAAAAGTCATAAAATTCCATTTTCTTCTTCTACCTTAACCTCATCCCATCCACTTGAACGCCTCTTTTCTGATGTATGGACCTCTCCTATTTTTTCTGTTGATGGTTTTCAGTATTATGTTTTTTTTTTTTTTTTTTTATCATTATACACGGTATATTTGGTATTATCCACTTGAAAGGAAATCACATGTGTATGATGTCTTTGTGCGCTTCAAGGCATTAGTCGAAAACAAATTTCAACATCAGATTGTTACCCTCTATTCAAATAATGGTGGTGAATATCAAGCCCTTGACAATTTTCTCTCCACCAATGGTATATCCCATCTTACTACACCACCACATACACCTAAACATAATGGTCTTTCCGAGTGACGTCATCGCCATATTGTTGAAACCGGTCTATCTCTTCTCACTCATGCATCGATGCCTCTAACTTATTGGACTTACACCTTTGCCACTACTGTATATCTCATCAACCGTATGCCCACACCCACACTACATCTCTCATCTCCTTTTGACAAACTCTTTGAGTCTCCACCCAACTACACTAAACTTCGGGTGTTCGGTTGCTTATGTTTTCCATGGCTTTGTCCTTATTCTCAACATAAACTTGACTCTCGTTCCACTTCTTATGTTTTTCTTGGTTACTCTTCAACACAAAGTGCCCATATCTGTCTTGATCTGTCCACTTCTAAAACATATATTTCTCGTCATGTCAAATTTCTTAAAAACTCTTTTCCTTTTACCACTCACCAATCCCATCTAGCTCGTCTCACCCCAGAGATCATTTCCAATTAGCTTCTCTCGGTCCAAACTCTACCCATTTCAAATTGCTCACTCACTACGCCTCCACAAAGGGATTTCTCGTGTCAAAATTCGTCCCAAAATGCCCAACCGGTCGATCGCCCTTCCTCACCAATTGACCATTTACCACCAGAACCACACAATTCTAAGACCTCTTCTACTTCAACCACAACTCCACCCACCGATCAAAATACCCATCCCATGACCACTAGAGCCAAAAACAACATCCACAAACCCCTAACCAAGATGAATCTCACTGTTGTCATTTCTTAACCATCAAACATTGAGCCTTATACTGTTAACCAAGCCTTAACCGATCCCAAATGGAGATAAGCTATGAATGATGAATTTGATGCTCTTGTTCGGAATTGAACTTGGGAGCTTGTTCCATCTACTTTTATGCAGAATCTTGTTGGATGTAAGTGAGTTTTTCATATTAAACGACTTCCTGATGGTTTTGTTGAAAGGTATAAAGTCAGATTAGTTGTCAAAGGTTTTCATCAGCGGCTTGGTGTGGATTATCATGACACCTTTAGTTCGGTTGTCAAGCTGACAACAATACGACTTGTTCTAAGCCTGGCAATTAGTAAAGGTGGGCAGTTGTGACAGTTGGATGTTCATAATGTCTTTCTTCAAGGCCATCTTTCTAAAAATGTCTGCATGGCCCAACCTTCGGGATTTGTTGATAGAGACAATCCAACACATGTATGCAAATTAAAGAAGGCTATATATGGACTCAAGCAGGCCTCACAGGCTTGATATCTTGAACTTCGCCAGTTCTTCATTGAGTTTGGGTTCACAAACTCTCATGCAGACACTTCTCTATTCATTCTCCACTCAGTTGACATTACTATATATCTACTTGTTTATGTAGATGACATTATTATCATAGGTACCAACACCAATATTATTCAACGCTACATTGACCTCCTGGCACAAAGATTTTCAATCAAGAATCTTGGCGTCTTGTCCTACTTTCTCGGTATTGAGGTTCTTACCGCTCCATCTAGTGTGTTGCTTACTCAAAGGCGCTACATCTCTGATCTTCTTGCCCGAACAAAAATGTCTAGTGTAAAACCTATTGCTACACCACTTGTTACAGATGGAAATCTCACACTTCATTCAAGTACAACTCTAACTAACTGCACGAAATATGGAACCATTGTTGGTAGTCTACAATATCTTTGTCTCACTCGCCCAGACCTATCATATGTTGTTAATAAGCTATCCCAATTCATTCATTGCCCAACGTCTGAACATTGGAATGCTGTAAAATATTTCTTTGATATCTTTGTGTCACATTGACTCATGGATTATTTCTTCATAAGGCAAATCCATTTTCTCTTCATGCCTTCTCAGATGCATATTAGGCTAGCAACAAAGACGACTATACCTCTACAAATGCCTATATTGTTTATCTTAGTCATCATCCAATTTCTTGGTCATCCAAGAAACAACGTACAGTTGCTCGGTCATCCACAGAGGCCGAGTATCGATCAGTTGTCGTTACTACTTCATAAATCAATTGGATTTGTTCCTTTCTCACAGAGCTTGGCGTCACTCTTCCTACACTACCTGTCATCTATTGTGACAATGTTGGTGCCACCTATTTCTGTTCCAATCCAGTATTTCATTCGCGCATGAAACATGTGGTAATTAACTATCACTTTATTCAGAATCAAGTTCAATTAGGTGCTCTTCGTGTTACACATGTTTCCTCAGTAGATCAACTTGCCAACGCTCTTACTAAACCACTTCTACGAAGCTGCTTCCATGAATTACAGATCAAGATGGGCGTCTCTTCCGGAGCTCCATCTTGAGAGGGCATATTAGATAATTCATTACAATAGATTTTCTTTATATTTTTAAATTCTTGTAATTAGTTGTAATTTCCAATTTTTGTTGTAATTCCCTAATTCTAGTATTGTTTCCTATTTTTGTGTTTTGGGCTAATTCTAAGATTGTTTCCTATTTTTGTGGTAATCCCCTACTTTTAGGATTGTTTCCTATTTTTGTGTTTTGGGTAACTCACGATAATGCCCATTTTTTGTGTATATATATTCATTCTTAATCAATGAAAAAGTCAAGTCATTGTTTCTCAATAATTCTTTCTCTAATTCAACATTATTGTCCTAATAATGTATTTGAATTTCCCTTTGCTTCTCAAAATTTTTTTTTTTCAGATTGGGACCACTCCATAAAGTTCCTTCCATTCAATTTTGATGTGACAATGTGAAGGGTAGGATTTTTAAAGTGTATTGATGCTTGGGTGTTGAAAAAAGCTACTGCGGAAGTGGTGTTGGTGGGCTTAGGTTTCATACATGGTTAAAAGAGAATATGATAGTAAGAACTAAATGAGAAGGAGATTTTTCTAGGTAGTCACAAAAAAAATAATAATAATAACAATGGAGGTTGTGAATTGAGAAATAAATGGAAAGGGTAACGATGATGAAGGTTGTGAAGTAGGACACAAAATGGTGGCTATTAACTCCACCCAAATAGAACAACAATGAAGGGCGCATGTAAACCAAAGAGCCTAAATGGCTATGATACCATGTAGACTTATGAAAGAGTAATAAAAAACTAACATGTTACTTTGTAAAAAATATTACAATATATATAGAATACACGAGTTGACCTATAGAGTTCTAAACTAGGAAAAAAAAAATCCTAAATCCTATACATAATAGAACACATCAATGGGAATAATATAACTGTAAATATACATCTAATTTACAGAAAAAATGCATATTTCAACAAATTATTGTCTATTCTAACATAGTGAATTATTTAGAGGTCGAGAGACCACCCATAGTTTTTTTTCATCTAGAAGGTTGCTAGGTGGTTTTTCCATGGCATATCCCTGTGTTTATTAGTATGATTGATTTTATTTATATTTGCGTGAAATTAATTGCTCTCAATAAATAATTAATCTAAAGGGACAAACTAAAAAAATTGTAATAAAGTATTAATTTGGGGATTAATTCAAGGATTGTCTATTCAACTTCTCTAACTAGTTTCCTTATATCATGACTAAACATAAAATTTCTTTCAAGTGGAATCAGAGCAAAAAATAAATATTTTATAAATTTTAATTGACTCTTGTTAGTCTTGATAAATGGAACCATAAAGAGTTAGAACTTCTATAAATTATCCACCTTTCTTTAATGGGAGTAATGGAAAGTTTAGATGGAAATTTTTCTTAAAATGCAAGATGAAATAATTTGGAATAAATTGGACAATGAAGGAAGTGAGGCAAATGCCAAAGCCCTTTATTGTATTTTCAAAGGGGTTAGTCCTAATAAGTTTCATAAGATTTCCACTTGTAAATATATTAAAAAGGCTTGGGACAATATTCTTTCAATAACACATGAGGGCTTTCTACTGTGAAGTTGTCAAAATTGCAAATATTAACGATAAAATTTGAAAGCATAAAGATGAAAGATAATAAGACATTCTCTAAGTTTTATACTAAACTTAGTGATATCATTAATTCTTATTTCAATATAGGAGAAACAATCCTTGACTCTAAGGTGGTTAGAAAAATAAAGATCTCTTCTTGAGAGATTTAGACCTAAACTAACCACTAACCACAATAGAGGAAGTAAAAAAAATATGGACTTAATGAGAGTAGATGAACTTGTGGGTTCTCTTCGGACCTATGAGATGACTCTACCTCCCCTAAAAGACCCAAAGGGACAGCCCTAAAGACCTCTTCAAAAGAACAAGGTGAGTTTGAAGATGAGAATGAACAAGTTCTTACAAAATCTAAAATTTCAAAGTATACTAAAAGATTCAAAATTTTTATGAAAATGCAAAAAGAAGCAATCGTTAAAGATGGATCAAAGAAAGGGAATAAATATTTCTCTAAGAAAAATAAAGAAAAAGGTCCATTAAAATTATCACAAGTTGAGTGTTTCAATTGTGGATGGAAATGGCACTTTGCTTCAGATTGCCCTACACCCAAAACAAACAACTATACAAGTAACTTGGAGTGATTCTAAGTCCAATGATAATAATTCCACAAACTCAACTGAAAGTGAAAAATAAAAATAATTTTATTACTTTCACTGGCTCTTTTCCTTCATCTTCTAAAATTGAATGTCTCATTGAATCAAGTGATGAAGAAGAAGATTAACATTTTTCAAGAGGCATATAATGCCTTGTTTCATGATAGTAACAAGTTAAATGTTGAGAATGTGTGAAGTTAAAGAAAACTTTGAATAAAAATAACACTCTCATGGAATGCCTTGAATTTGAGAAAAAAGATTTGAATGAAAAATTAAATTTTTATGGATCTCAAAAAATTCACATGGATCATAAGATTAAGGAACTTATAGTCCAAAAATAAAATCTAGTTGAAAAAATTAAGTTTCTTGAATCTGAACACTGTAATGTGGTGATTAAAAATAGTTCCCTAGTCTTAGGGTTTTATTCGTTTATCCCCGGTGCTATATCGTTTTTAAGAGTGCTTGAGTTTTTTTCTTTAATTTTTTTTTCTTCTTATTTAGGACTTCTTTGTTAACATGTTTTAATGATCTAGGTCTAGGATTTAGGATAAGCTTATCTTTTCTTAAGTCTAAGATCTCATATTTAGGGGGAGTTGGTTACTCTTTAGAGTATGTTTTGTATTTTGGGTCAAGGTTGTATTTCCTTTAGATTTTAGGACCTCACGTTTAGGGGAGAGATTTAAGGCCTCTAAGATTTAGCTAGATTCATGACCCTTGAACTTTTTTAATTATTATTTTCTTAAAATTTTCTACAATTTTATGAAATTTAGGGAAGATACATATGAATTTATTATTCCAATGTTATGATCAAGAACATTTTAATTGGATGTATAGAATGATCTTGATAAATATATATCTTTTTTGAATACTTCATGATGTGGCTTTAGTGGTTTTAAAAATTTTAAAGTGATATGGATTTGTTTCTTGTTTTCAAAGGAAACCAAATTAAGTTATTTCTTTTTATTGGTCTATAGGTTCTGAAAGTGTTCAACATGTTTGAATCATCTCTATGTGTATAAAATAAAAATATTTAAAAATTCTTAAAGTAAAAAAGGCTATCTTGGACAAATTCAAAATCCAACATCTTTAATTCAAGAATGGAAGTTACTACTTGCAAGAGTGGAAAAATCCCTAAAGTGGAACATGCAATTACTAAAATTGCCACACAAAAAAAATATTAAAATTGAGAAATTTTAAATTTCGAGGAATTATAAAATCACATGCTATGTATGAATATCTATGTGAAATAAATTAATTCGTGTTAAATAGAAATCTAGTTGGATGAATTTAAAATTGAACGTGTCCAATTTTAATCCTTAAATTAATTAGTTGAAATAATAAAGAGAATCGGAATAAGAATCTTGAGTAGTTAATTATTTGGTTTATTGGAAATGATGTTTCTTTGTCTTTAGTTATGTTTTATTCTGTTCAATCTTGAAATTTTTTTGAATTCCAGAAATTAAATTATTTTGGTTTTGATGAATAATTTTTCATATTCCATCGTATCTAGAGATCAACTAAGCTCTAGGGATCCACTAAGGAGCATATAGGAGTGTTGTATCAAGATGTGAAAAAGGAGTGTAGATGACAATATAAGACCATAGGGAGTTTGTGCATCTAATTGGATAAAACTATGTACATGTGGTTTTTTTACATCTATAGTAGGTTGCTAGATGATCTTTTTCATGTTATATCTCTATATTTACTAGTGTGATTGATTTGATTTATATTTGTATGAAGTTTTGGGCTCTCAATAAATAATTAATCTAAAGGGACAAACTGAAAAAATTGGTAATAAAGTATTAATTTGGGGATTAATTCAAATACTACCTATTCAACCCCTTTAGATAGTTTCATTATATCGAAACTAAACATAAAATTTCTTTCAATATACATATTTTAGGATTTCATTTTCAGTAGATATGGAAATCCTAGGATTTCAATTTCAATATGGTATGATATCCTTGGAGATATTGCATGTTTAATTAATAAAAAATGTAATATAAAATGTATTGCATATCAATATTTTTTATTAAAAATATGAAATATATGCCATGTTTAATATTATTTGGAAATTGTTCTACATATTCGTTTGGATATACTTCATATTTTTTGTTTTTAAAATTAGAAACTTATGTATAAAAATAAAACATCAATTGTACCAAAAGTATAGATTTACTTTATATTTTCAAAAATCACTTAGAGAATTTTAAATTTTAAGGTAGAAAAAAAAATTTAATACCTAAATCTTTTTTAAAACTATTACTTTTTTCATATAAACCTCTACAAGCTTTTGTATCTTATATAAAAATTAATACTATTTTCTAAATTTAAAATAGGAAATACATCCAAATGGATACTTAGAATTTATTATTTTTTAATAATATTTATTATTAAAATATTTAAAATTCATAAAAAATATATATATTATATTATGTTATTAAGATACATATAAACATTTTGTTATATATTAAATATTATGTTAAATAATACATATATTAATAATTATTTTATGTTGAATTTTAAACATATTTATAATTCTTTTTTTTTTAACTACAATTTTAATTTCTTTAACAAAAAAATTTATTTTATAAAATAAATAATCTAGAAAATTGAAAGAAAAACAAAAAAAATAACGGAATGAAAATAATATATATAATAAAAGATTAATTAGTCAACCAAAGTTACCAAACAGAACTGGCATCTGCCTTGCAACGTCGCCGGCTGCAGCTTCAACTAGTCAAAGTTGACCACTTCCGCTCCAAACCCTTCTCTATTCTAGAAAAGCCTTTAATTTCCATATCTTTTCTTTGAAGCTTCCTCCCATGAACTTTCATTTCTGGGATCAATATTGTTTTATATTTAGAAGGGCATGCCCAATAGGTTTTCTAACAAAAGGGATTTGCAATAATGGCTGCAATTTCACACTCCCTTGCTTTAGCGTTAATCTGTGGTCTGATATTTTCACATCTGATCGCCATAGCAGCAGCATCTAGGGCTGTTCCTGGCTTGGCTTTGGATGCGGTTTCTCCCATTGATTTCTCTTATAAATTGAAAGTAGTGCCCAACAAGGAAGACGAATCTTCATCACCTCCTCCTCCTATAGCCAATAAGGCTCCTCACTGGAAAAGAGATACTCCACCACAGCCGCCAGGATCTCCACCAGAACTACCGCCCACCACCACCACACCACCGCCACCGCCACCACCACTGTTGCCATGAGGTTCAAGAGTATGCCAACCTTACAAGGATAGTTGGATACAAGGAGAAGATCATGTATATGTACATATATAATATGTGACTGTGAAGACCACATTAGATCATGATTTCTTTTCAATGCATTATTTTATTTTATTTTGGTCAATTCCTTTATTATGTCGTCCTCATAAAAACCAGAATGATTTTAGTTTCTATATTGAAGCTTTTTCATCTATATAAGATTGTTTGAAACTTATCATGGTCATTTACAGGCCTATAATAGTATAAGCCTTACACCAAGTCCCCCAAAACTTTTGTGTCTGCCCCACTTTTGTGCTCTTCTATTTGATCTCTACCATCATGATCTCAAATGTTTCTGAGGAGCCCTGACGTTAGTCATGATCAGAGTGAGTCCCATGCAACAAAAATTTTGAAAACCAATCTATTTGTTGCATAAAAATTATTCTCAAACCTAAGAGTACGTTTTATAGTAATTTAAAAAAGTGTTTTTAATTTTTCTAATAATTAAAAAATAAAAATTTTTAAAAGTTATAAGTACTTTTTAAAATCACTATCAAACATACTCTAAGTGTCAAAAGAGTAGTGATCTTCAAAAGACTAAAAACTCTTATCCCTACTTAGATTTCTTCTTGATAGAAATTAAGTGCTTAAAATTTTTTTTTTTTTGAAAATTAATCTTAAAAATTTCTAGAATTACTTGAAGTGATTCAAGGTACTCATCACAATTCGTTCTTCCAAAAACTAATTTTTTGTTATTAATTCAATACATTACAAGAAAATATTATCAAACATTTTTTTATATATATCAAAATACCAAATGATTCTTCTTACAAACATTTTTATATATAATCAAAACATTACTAATAAAAGTTTATAAACTAAAAGCATTTTGATCAAAATTAATCTTAAACATATTCTTAGATAGTAGTTTTAAGAAACATGTAAAAATACTATTTTAATTATAGGTGTTTTTTCAAGAATTATAACTTTTATTTTAAATACCTATTATGTATTCAAATGATTTCTTTACATATTTTTTCCTCCCATATCATCTATTCAGAATCTTTTTCTTTTGGAATTTATATTTTTTATTTACTCAATGTAAAATTTTAAAATAGAAAAAAATGAGTATTTTGTTTTTTGTTTTTTTTTTGAAAAAAAAAACGTGTTTCAAAATAATACAATCATACAAAGTTAAGGGGATATTTGGTAAAACTTAACGAGTTAAGTTGACTATAAATTAAATTATATTTAAGTTGTTGACTTAAAACTTATTACTTAATTATTACTTTAACTATTAAGATTGTTTGGTAAAACTAACTTAAAATATATTCTAAATCATCAAATTGACATATTTAACATCATAAATTATAATTATGATAAAGGAAATCGAATAACAATAAAAGTCATGATGGAATAGTAAAAGAGATTTGTGGACCCCGCATTTCGGCTCATGCGTTTCCCACTCGATGGCGAGCTCGATTTTTGTTTTGAAAAATGATTTTATTGTTGATTAAGAAAATGACTTGGAGTCGCCACTTATTTTTGTTTTATTTTTAAAAGGGTAAACAAAATAAGAAAGAAAACCCTAAGTGCGACTCCTTATTTTGGAAAAGGTGATCTACGAAAAACCGAATCGGGTTCGGGGGTCAGGTTACTTATCGGGAAGGTACGGTAAAGACCATAGCACCCCTCTAAGTCCCTAAAGTCGGGTCTCTACTAATAAAATGAAGCTGTTGTGACAATTGATGTGAAAATCAACGAATACTCAGGGTGATCATGCACGTATGAGAATCGGAACATGTATAGTGAAATATCAGAATGAGAGTGTATGCGTACCTGGGCCACGAGCCATAATGCGCTTTCAAGAAATGAGATTAGTACACAATTAACAAATACAAATTATAGCTCATGTATATCGGAGTGCAAAACGAAGATCAAGCAAAATATATTAAGCACAACAGTTGACAATCAATAGGGATCAAACATAAGGCCCCCCACCAAAGCCCAATTTATTATTCACGAACTAGTCTCACAAATTCCGTGTTTTAGAATTATGAAGAATTCACTATTGCTTATGTAAAATCAAGAAGATCAGAAGATTATTTAGGAATTGAAATGGAATTAAAACTATTCGGGTGAAAACTGGATTCTTGGAGTTTATTGAAAAATTAGAGATTTTGGGAATTAAATTTAAAAGATTAGAACTTCGGTAATTAAAATGAAATTTGCCAAAGAAAATGAGGAATAAACTTTTAGGAAATGGATCTGCGAGAATATGGGTTTTGAAAGTTGAATTTGTAATAATAACAATAATGAGGAATGAACTTTAGGAAATTAAACTGCGAGAATATAGATTTTTAATAATAATAATAATAATAATAATAAGAAATAAACTTCAGGAAATTGAACAGCTAGAGTATAGATTTTTAATAATAATAGTAATAATAAGAAATGATCTTCAGGAAATTGAACGGCTAGAGTGTAGATTTTTAATAATAATAGTAATAATAAGAAATGAACTTTAGGAAATTAAATTACGAGGATATAGATTTTTAATAATAATAATAATAATAACAATAAAGCTTTGAAATAATAATGATAATAATAATGATAACAAAATTTTGAAAGTTGAATTAATAGCAATAATAATAACAATATTTTAAAAGTTGAATTAATAATAATAATAATAACAATATTTTAAAAGTTGAATTAACAAAAAATAATAATAATAAGATTTTGAAATAATAATAATAATAGTAATAATAATAATAATAATAATAATAAGGTTTTGAAAGTGGCATTAATAGCAATAATAAGAATAATATTTTAAAAGTTGAATTAATAATAAAAATACTAATATTTTAAAAGTTGAATTAATAATAATAATAATAATAATATTTTAAAAGTTGAATTAATAATAATAATAACAAGATTTTGAAATAATAATAATGTAGACCCCCTGAACTGGGGGCAGATGTGGGTTTTTTTTATTATTATTCTTGTTGTTTTTTTTCTTTTCTCGTTGCTTTTCTTTCAGCTTTCTTGATCCACCCGAGGACGGCTGGAAGTGAAAGGAAAGAGAAAGACAGACCCGAGGACGGCTGAAAAGAAATGAAGGAAAAGGGTGACAGGGAAAGCTGGCTGCAACAGGGAGAAGAGGGGGAAAAAAAAGGGGGTTTTTGGCGCTTCTCTGGATTTTCTCTCTAAAAGATCAAAAAGCAGGAGTTTGGGAGGGCTGAAAATCAAATGCGGGGTCCACAAAATGGCGACTCCACTGGGGATTTTTAGAGGGTCAAACTTGAACTTAAGATGAAGCAAACATGTCATTTGATGAGTCGATCAGTGAGTACCTGTCTTTTGATTGCACATTGGGAGTTTTTGATGCATGCTTGGATATTGTGTTGTGACATTGATACGATTGTTTATCTTGATTTGGGGCTTCGGATGTCACTTTTTCTATACTTCATTGCTATTTTAGTTTGGTACATCGACATGCCGATTATCATAGATTGCTCATCTTGTTTTGCTTGGTATAGCGATTCTGTTTCTTCCTGATTATTCTGCTCACTTCACATGCATGGACTCACTATTGTACATCGTTTGACTTGCTGTGTTGTCCTCTTTGACTTGCATATTATCTTGATCGTCTTTTGGGCATGATGTTCGTATTGCTATTCATCCTGATAGTCGTAGCTTTTTGTGTGGACATGAGTGATATATCTTGTACTCTGCCTGATTGTATGATGCATGACTGCCCTCCCTCTGTATGATTGCATGTCGCCTGTCTATGTGGGTCGCACTTCTACCCCCCTACCTCCAACTCTCTTGGTTTCGGTCATTCCTTTCATCTTGGTTCTCACTATTGCAAGTGTGAGGCCTTCTGTGTGCTTGCTTTCTGACCGAGCCAGAGATTAGGAGTAGGGTCTAGCGATGGGCTATATCGATGTACGGGAGCATTCTGGAGGAGAGCGACACTTTGATGTCGATTGGAGTCCGATCATTGAAGACCTGTATAGCCCGGAGCTAGGTTTCATGGATATTTGTGCGACCAGTGTGTTTCCTCTTCTGCTCTAGATTCATAGGGTTTTCGGATGCACCCACACCATTACTGTGCACTCTAGTTGGCTTTTGAGCGTTGAGAGTTTGAGAGGTTTCACTATAGAAGCCCCTTGGGATGTGAGGTAGTGCATGTGTGGAGGTGATGACCACCTTGCATGGAAACGCCCCGTCTCTTCAGAGGCGTGCAGAGGGTTGCATACCGCTGGAGGGTATGATCGCTTCTGCTAGGGATATTTTAAAGTCCACCCGTTTCCATTTAGAGCCACCTTCACCTTGTAGGTTGAGCCGTAGATCCTTTGATTAGGATTCCCTCCCTACACGTGGGTGCATCTGAGGGCTTTCCGTGCCTCTGTAGCCGCAGTTTTGGATCCGATTTTCCCTCTGTTTAGTCTCCAGTTGAGAGTGCACTGAGATCAGAACGAGTTTGAGTACGGTCGGACCGTTCATCTTCACTTGGATGCTTTGCTGGTTCCCGCTTAGATTACCTTTTCTTTTGTACATTCTCAGAGCCATATCCTTATTCCGTTCTTTGTGCTTTCTCAGGATCGGACCTTTGTTCTTCATTTGGATATACCTTCGTGGGATAGAGTAGAGGAGGAGACTTTCAGGATTGGATTTTGTTCACAGCCTGGATACACCTTCTTGGGTCAGAGTTGAGGGGAGATTAGTCCGATATTCAGAGAGACGGAGTATGGATCAGCAGGTTGTTACTGTGGATCAGTTCACGGCCGCCATGGCTTCTATCCAGGAGGCTTTGGCCAGCCTCAGGCAGGAGATCGGTGGTCAGCAGGGTAGACCACCAGCAGTGGCTCAGGATGAGACACCGCATGACTCGTTGCCACCTCCACCGCCACCACCTATTCCTTCGGCGCCTCAGGCTTCACCTTATGTACTACACGGGCATTCTGAGATCACTCCGCCCGCTGTTGTCCAGACCATCGGCGCTGATGACGCTCATGCGCGTATGGACCGCCTCGAGCAGTGTATAAGACAGATGAGAGTGTCAGATGGGTCAGTTGTTTGGGACGATTTTGAGGGTATGCCGGTAGCTAGTTTGCCAGCTAAGTTTAGGATGCCAGAGATCGAGAGATATACAGGCATTGGTTGTCCGCGCCTCCACCTCAGACATTATAGCACCGTGATGAGGGCTCATGGTTTGGACGAGTCTCAGATGATTACTCTATTCCCTCTATCTTTGAGTGGGGCAGCCCAGCGATGGTTCGCTTCTTTGGAGTCTTCACGACGTCAGACATGGGGTGACTTGGCCCGAGAGTTCCTACGACAGTTTTCATTTAACACTGTCGTGGATGTATCGAGGAGAGAGCTAGAGGCTTTGAGGCAGAGGACAGAGGAGTCCGTTTCTTCTTTCATTTCTCGCTGGCGCGGGAAGATAGCTGAGATAGTGGATAGACCATCAGAGAGAGACCAGATTCAGATGGTTTTGAGAAGCCTACAGCCGAGGATCGCCAGACATGTGGTCGGGGTCCCATTCACAGATTTTGGGTTTCTAGTTATGGCTTTGTATGATGTCGAGGACGGCATCTCGAGAGGTTTATGGACAGATTCTTCCCCTAGTGATATTAAGGGGAAGAAGCCCTTTGTAGGACCGAGGTCGACAGATGTTAGTGCTATCAGTTCATCCAGTCATAGGCCTCTTAGACGCCATCAGCCGATCCCACAATTTTCCGAGTCTCATTCTTCTTATGCACCTCAGCAGTTTAGGCCACGGGCACCTTCCCCGGCTTTTGATCAGACATATCAGGCTCAGCCATTGACTCTACCTTACTATGCCACTCAAGGCATTGAGAGGCCTCCTATTTCATATACGGCCACTGGACAGCCATGCTACGCTGCACAGTTCACTCCGAGGCCCGCACCTTCACACCCTAGGCCTCGAGCTCAGCAGACCTCTGCACCTTTTGCTTTGAGGATGCAGAGGCAGTTTTCACAGATAGGCATGTCGTTGAGCCAGGCTCTTCGGAAGCTTATAGAGGTCGGTTTGTTGACTGCACTCAATCCGAGACCGCCCCTCAGCCTCTACCTCCTCAGTTCAGGACGGATTTGCATTGTGCCTATCATCAGGGGCTAGGGCATGAGACTGATCGATGCACAGCACTGAGGCATGCCATCCAGGACTTGATTTATCAGGGTTTGGTTCACTTGGGCCAGCCGAGTGTAACCCAAAACCCACTACCGACCCATACCACGCATGCAGTTCTTCCACCTGATGGAGGTATTCATTTCCTGGATTTTGCTGATTCTGATGACCATGTCTGCATGATGAGCTGGGATGACATAGATGCACAGCCCATAGAGTTGGGGGATATTTATGAGATGAGCAGCATGTCTTTGGGGCCTCAAGTGCCCACTCCCTTCAGATTATTTCCTGAGACAGCCCCAGTACATGTGACCATTGTCGAGCCTCCGACTTCCACGCGCTATAGCGTTCAGACGCCATTCGTCTTAGTCCCAGATGTTGAGGAGGTTCAGGCTCCACACAGTGATGATCCTCAGACTCCGGACGTTCAGTATATCCTCCGGGGAGGGAGAGTATTGAGACAGCCACCTCCAGCCGCTGCCGCTAGACTCTTAGGGGGTACATCATCCCAGGAGGAGGTCAGAGCAGAGGATGACGAGATTTTGAGGCAGTTGCAGAGCACTCAGGCTCGTATTTCTATCTGAAGCCTCTTAGCATCCTCCAGTACTCATCGAGATGCACTGACTCGAGCTCTGAGCCAGATCAGAGTTGATACCACAACCACTCCCGAGGGACTCATTCATATGATGACAGCTGGTAGAGCCACTTGTATCGTCTTTTCCGATGACGACTTGCCACCAGAGGGTTCAGACCACACACGTCCTCTCTATATATCTGTTGGTTGTTCAGGTCGCCGAGTTCCATCTGTCCTTCTGGACAATGGCTCGGCCCTGAACGTATGTCCTCTGGCCACCGCCATCGCTCTTGGATACGCACCATCTGATTTCGGCCCATCCACTCAGACCGTCCGAGCTTACGACAGCACCCGTAGAGAGGTCATGGGTACACTGCAGATTGAGCTCCTGATAGGACCGACCACATTTATCACTGTTTTTCAGGTTCTGAGGATTCCTTCATCCTTTAACCTGCTTTTGGGCCGACCGTGGATTCACCGAGCTGGAGCCATTCCTTCTTCACTTCATCAGAAAGTGAAGTTCATCCATGAGGGCCAGGTAGTCGTCGTACAGTCGGCAGGGGACATGTTCATTTCCGCTGAGCCCGTACTCCAGATCAGCCATAGCGACGACGACTTATTGCTGACCGGGTTCACTTTTGATGAGATATAGACTCTTGAGCTAGAGGACTTTTGCCGGGACTTCGTCGCCATGTCCTTTGACCAGCATGGCAGCACTATAGTGCTTGATATGATGAGAGGCATGTCCTATCTTCCTGGCATGGGATTGGGTCGTCGTCAGCACGGGCCTCGCGAGTTCATAGCCATCCCTGATCACGATGTACCATTCGGACTCGGATTCACCCCCACTGAGGCCGATTATCTCTATATGGTGCGATTGCGCAAGGAGAGGGTGAGGGCTCGACTGACTCATACGCCTTTCTATTATCCTGTGCGCCCGTACACCAGGAGCCTGACAGATTACTTTGTGAGGGCATCGGAGCTGCATGCACCGTCTGATGGGATCATCGGAGGACTTAGCACCACTCAGGAGGCTGAGCTTCAGCACCTTGTCCAGCGGTTACGATTGAGAGACGGAGCCCCTGGCCCTTCGACTTCTGCGTTGATCGCTCCTTCCTCTCCAGATCGCACTAGCCTTATGACGCTTTGCTTCCCGGACGAGACCAATGAGCATGGGACCTTTGCTGAGGTCGGGGACCTATTGGACGGAGCCACCCCACACAACGAGTACATCGACGAGATGCTCGCCTTGAGCTTGAGCCAGATTGAGGAGACTATTCAACCTGGGCTTGCTTCATCATTTGATCTCTTCGGGGTATCCGTCCTCGAGATCGCCGAGGAGGTCCAGACTGCCCCTGCTCAGGAGCCTGCTGAGGACCTTATAGTTTTTTATGATTTGTTTGATAGCCATGTTGGCATTATCGAGGGAGCGTCCGACTTTGTGGACCCACCTCTGTCATTTGACGTTCTGTCGGGGTTCGTCTCCCGTTTTGACTATGTTTATGACTCTTCATCTATGGATTTGAGCATCTTTGAGTATTTGTCTGTCTCTTCTGGTATTGATTTATCTGCACCATCTGCACCCACATCACAGGTTTTTGATATTGATGATGAGATTGCACAGCACGATTCAGACGATGACTCGTCTTCTGCTTCCGATTCGGATCCCGTTGATCAGAGGGTTTCACCTGCTGTAGGGGATACAGAGATTGTTGATTTCGGCGCAGCAGATCAGCCTAGGGAGTTGAGGATCAGATCAGATCTATCTGCAGATGAGAGAAATGGCCTCATCCAGCTGCTCAGATCCTACTTGGACGTTTTCGCATGGTCCTATGAGGACATGCCGGGCCTTGACCCATCTATCGTCCAGCATCGTTTGCCACTTCTGCCCATGCCAGACCGGTTAAGCAGAAGTTGAGACGATTGCACCCTCGTTGGAGCTTGCAGGTGAAAGAGGAGATCCAAAAGCAGCTCAGTGTAGGATTCTTATCAGTGGTCGAGTACCGGAGTGGCTGGCCAATGTCGTCCCTGTTCCCAAAAAGGACGGCAATGTGAGAGTCTGTGTTGATTTCCGAGATCTCAACAAGGCCAGTCCTAAGGATGATTTTCCTCTTCCACACATCGACATGCTAGTTGACAGTACGGCAGGTCATTCGATGTTGTCCTTTATGGACGGATTTTTCGGGTACAGTCAGATCTTGATGGCTCCAGAGGACATGGAGAAGACGTCTTTCATTACCGAGTGGGGTACTTATTGCTACAGAGTCATGCCATTCGGATTGAAGAATGCAGGAGCCACTTATCAGAGAGCAGCGACCACGCTTTTCCATGACATGATGCATCGGGATGTCGAGGTTTATGTAGACGACATGATAGTGAAATCCCGAGGTAGATCAGATCACTTAGCAGCTTTGGAGAGATTCTTTGAGAGGATCAGGCAGTTCAGATTGAGACTGAATCCTAAGAAGTGCACTTTTGGAGTGACTTCTGGGAAACTCTTGGGATACATGGTCAGTGAGCGAGGCATAGAGGTAGACCCGGACAAGATTAGAGCCATCCTTGACATGCTGCACCGAGGACAGAGAGAGAGGTCAGAGGCTTCTTGGGCAGACTTTAGTACATCAGCAGATTCATTGCCAGATTGACGGACATTTGTGAGCCCATTTTCCGACTCTTGAGGAAGAGTCAGCCTACCGTTTGGAATGATCAGTGTCAGCGTGCATTCGAGAGGATCCGAGAGTACTTGTTGTCACCCCCAGTCCTGGCGCCTCCTACACCAGGCCATCCTTTACTCCTATACTTATCCGTCTCAGACGTGGCTTTGGGATGCATGTTGGCTCAGCTCGATGATTCGGGCAAAGATCGAGCCATATATTATCTGAGTAAGAGGATGCTAGACTACGAGACGAGATATGTCACGATTGAGCGTTATTGCTTGGCATTGGTTTGGGCCACTCGCCGACTGAGACATTACATGACTGAGCATTCGGTGCACTTGATATCTCGTCTAGATCCTCTGAGATATTTGTTTGACAGGCCCGCCCTGGTCGGTCGCCTCATGAGGTGGTTGGTACTTCTGACTGAGTTTGACATTCATTATGTCACTCAGAAGTCCATTAGAGGGAGCATTGTCGCGGATCATCTAGCTTCTTTACCGGTTTCCGATGGTAGGGCCATTGATGACGACTTCCAGACGAGGATGTTGCTGCTGTGACTAGTCTGTCAGGTTGGCGCATGTACTTTGATGGTGCAGCCAACCATTCTGGATACGGGATAGGCGTCCTGTTGATATCCCTCATGATGATCACATTCCCAGATCTGTTGTTTGGCATTCTCGGATAGACATCCTGCCACGAACAACATTGTTGAGTATGAGGCTTGTATCTTGGGATTAGAGACAACCTCGAGCTTGGGATTAGACAGATGGAGGTGTTTGGTGACTCCAATCTGGTATTGAGACAGATTCAGGGCGAGTGAAAGACTAGAGATGTGAAGCTTAGGCCTTACCACGCGTATTTGGAGCTACTGGTCGGGGAGATTTGATGATTTGAGATATACCCATCTGCCTAGAGCGCAGAACCAGTTTGCTGATGCCTTAGCTGCTCTAGCTTCCATGATTGACATTCCTGTGGATGCCACTGTTCGCCATTGTTGATCGAGTCGAGGTCTGCTCCTACATATTGTTGTCTGATTGATGATACAGAGATAGACGATGGTTTGCCTTGGTACCACGAATATATCACTTTTTGAGACTCGGCGTATATCCTGAGGCTGCACGGCCAAGGATAGGAGAGCATTGAGACAGTTGGCCACCCGATTCGTGATTTGTGGCGAGACGCTATATAGACGATCACCTGATGGGATGCTGCTATTATGTTTGGACCGGGCCTCTGCCGATAGAGTGATGCGAGAGGTTCATGCGGGAGTCTGCGGACCACATATGGGAGGACATATGTTAGCCCGTAAGATCATGAGGACCGGCTATTTCTGGTTGACCATGGAGACGGATTGCTGCCAGTTTGTTCAGAGGTGTCCCGAGTGTCAGATACACGGAGACCTCATTCACATGCCACCTTCAGAGTTGCACGCACTGACTTCGCCTTGGCCGTTTTCAGTATGGGGTATTGACATCATTGGGAAGATTTCGCCGAAATCTTCCAGTGGTCATGAGTTCATCTTGGTCGCCATCGACTACTTCACCAAGTGGGTGGAGGCCGCTTCGTATGCGAGATTGACGTCGTCTGGAGTTGCTAGTTTCATCAGATCACACATTATTTGTCGCTATGGAGTCCCTCATGAGTTGATTTTGGATAAAGGGGTACATTTCAGGGCAGAGGTTGACACCTTGGTGCAGCGATATAGCATCCGACATCATAGGTCGTCTGCGTACAGGTCGCAGAATAACGGGGCAGTAGAGGCTGCGAATAAGAATATCAAGAGGATATTACGGAGGATGATTGAGACTTCTCGAGATTGGTCAGAGAAGCTCCCATTTGCATTGTGGGCCTATCGGACCTCTTTTCGCACCTCTATAGGCGCCACGCCCTACTCATTGGTATATGGCATGGAAGCGGTGCTACCCGTTGAGATTGAGATGGGTTCGTTGAGGGTAGCACTAGAGCAGTAGATTCCCGAGACAGATTGGGCTCAGGCTCGATTTGATCAGCTCAATCTCCTAGATGAGAGGAGATTGAGAGCAGCAGACCATGTTCGTGCATATCAGAGGAAGATGGCTCGCGCTTTCAAAAAGCGGGTCAAGCCCAGACCGCTACATGAAGGTGACTTAGTCTTGAAAGTCATCAGGGGATTGATCAGAGATCCTAGAGGGAAGTTCAGACCCAACTGGAGCGAACCTTATTTCATCAAGGAGTTGACCTCAGAGGGCGCTGCATGGCTGATGGATTTAGACGGAAACCGATTCTCAGAGCCAACCAATGTGGATCAGCTAAAGAGGTACTATGTTTGAGACCATGGTCGCAGGATAGGTGGCCATCATTTCGGTTAGCCATTTACCTTGTTATTCCTTTGTGATACATAGTCCGTTGCTAGCCCATTGAGCCTCGCATGCGTATTATAGCCTTTCTTTCTTATCGCCTTGCTCACATTTTCACACCGGGACAGGGGCCCTTTAATGTATGCATGCATTGTTTGGGAGTTTCATGAGCCTTGGACCTAGGGGCATGTTTTTCTCATCATCTTTTCCTATCACTGCACCTCTGCATTTTCATCTCATCTTATTGGTTGTGTTATTCATCTCTTCTTCCTTATCCTATCTACTATTTGTTTGTCTCATATTCTCTCCACCCTGAGTGGTGAGCCTCCTCAGTTCATCACATGGAGGATAGTCACATCATTTCCACCATCTATCTCGCGGATACTGGTTTAGAGATCCTTAGTTTGAGAAGGTCATCTTGTCAGAGAGAGTTTGTTTGTTACCTTATCACTTGGGAGTGTGTCCATTTGTTATTGATATCATCTTTGGGGTTCATTTGTTCATGTTCAGGGTACGCGTGTTTGTATATATGTAAAAAAAAAAAAAAAAAAAAAAAAAATGAAAAAATGAAAAGAAAAGAAAAGAAAAAAAAAACATAATAAGCACATGTGTGTATGTGCATAGTGTTCTCGATCATTGAGTATGTATATTGATGTCTGGGGGTCATTTTTATCGAGTATGTTCGTTATTGGGAGTTCGTATGTGAGCTCTCTGAGATCCCATGTTATTTGTATTGCTTCGTCATATCTATTTGTGAGAGAGATGAGTGACTTTCTCCTAAGGACTCCGAGTCATTGTCCTTTCCATCATTACATCCATTATTGATGTGACTTCACTTCATGTTTGATCTGAGTAGATTACCACATTTCTTCGCATATTTCATTGTTTCGCTATCGTTTTTATCGTTGCTTGTGATTCATCTCATTCCCTTCACGTCTTATTCTTTCCTTACAGCGACCCATCTCGGGTTCGATGCTCACTTCGCATCATCATTACACATATCACTATCAGTTCATTTTGCTTCATTTGTCTCCTTATCGATATCATATTTACGTTAAGCATCCTCAGGTCCATGGCTCATGGGGTTCACTATACATGTTGCATTTCATATATGAGGGCATGAGTTTTGATCATTGGGTATTTGAGCCTAGTTTCCTTTCGTTTCTATCACCCTATCACCTTGGCCTACGTTACGTCCCGTGTCTTAAGACCACCCTAAGGCCATGGGATCAGATGTCGTCTTCGGCAGCCTCTACTTGGACAGGTGATTGAGATCTGGTTGATATTTAGATATCGTCATGCTTCTTCTTCTGGGAGTCGCCTCTTTGATGTGCAGGTCTGATTCAGTTGTGTTCGGATTACCAGGATCGCGAGTTTGACAATGATTGATTTGGTGTCACCTGATTTCTGACCTATCATACCTCTGGTGCCACACTGAGGCATATCCCACTTCATTTAGAGGTTTATAGATCCTCATAGACTTGCACGATCATTATCGCTTACTGGATGCTCACTGAGACGTGGACATGATCGTTACTTTACGGAGCCCCCGAGATCCATCCAGCTAGGTCTGCATTTCTCGACGCTTGGATGCCATCATACCTCTCTATCTGGGAGGTCATCTTGGATGTATGTGCATAATTCAGTTATGGATTCGGATGACCAGTATTACATGTTCGACGATGGATGATTTCATGCCATGTTGTTCTTCGGGCTTGTTGCGCACCTGATGCCATACTGGGGCATATTTTCCGTTTCGGATGAGATATACGGATCTTCACGGAGGTCACGTGCTCAAGGATAGATGATTCCATGCTATCTGATCTCCGACCTATCATACATTTCGATGCCATACAGGGGCATATTTCGGTTCGGATAAGATTTACAAATCATGAGGGAGTCGCGTGCTTATCCTTATTTAGCGAGATGTATGCAAAGATGATGATATATTCGCTATCCTCACGATGATTCCTTAGTGGAGCCCATCGAGAGCCATCTAGCCAGGCCCGCGCTTTTAGATGCTTAGATGTCGTCATGCTTCCTTCCGAGGGACGCCTCTTGGATATGTGGGTTTGACTCTGTTGCAGGCATGGATGACCCGGGCTCATTTGATTTTTTTCGACATGTTACATTCTCGATGCCACACTAGGGCATATTCCCCATCTTGATCGAGATTTATAGATCCCCACTGGTTTACATGATCATCCACGGTTATGAGATTCGCGCCAAGTCGATGTTTGATTTCATTTTGTCCGGATACTCCGAGAAGCCTCTCTTGAGTCGTTCAGCCGGATTCATACCCTTTGATATAGTCGTGATTCCTGGATGGAGTTGTCTCTGGTGCCTAGATTTCCCGCGTCATCATTTTAGTGGGGTACATATCAGATCTATTACGTGTCCCATTGGTGTTATTCTCGGGTCACCAGGACAGATAGGGTACATCTGATGCCATACTGGGGCATATTGCCCTCATTTAGCACTGGAGGCGATCGTTCTCTCACATGTCCGTTACAGTTTCCATCACTCGGCGGAGATATATTGTGTTCGCCTCATTGACCATCACTCCTGAGCCCTTCATCGATATGAGCTCTCAGCGGAGCGTCGTTCGAGACTCGTAGAGTCCCTTTCATCCATTTCCAACGGATTGAGATTTGCAGCGGCATGCCACACTGGGGCATGCCCTCGTCTTTGGGTTCATCGGATATTTTGCAGATCCTTCTCACTACTCAGTCCATTTCTTGATCTTTGCGAGTCGTCATACTGGGGCATACCTCCTTCAGCGCTTTTCTACTGGGGCATACCCCCTCTCTTTGGGTTTATTGTGTCTCGTCTTGATTTCATGGTTGTCAGACTCATTTGTCGATCTTTACGAGTTATCACCTAGAGCATCTCCCTACTGTCATCTTGTTTAAGCTTCCAGAGCCATTTCTGTCATCTTGTTTAGGCTCCCAGAGTTATTTCTGTCATCTCGTTTAGGCTTCCAGAGCCACTTCTGTCATCTTGTTTAGGCTTCCAGAGCCATTTCTGTCATCTTGTTTAGGCTCCCAGAGCTATTTCTGTCATCTCGTTTAGGCTTCCAGAGCCACTTCTGTCATCTCGTTTAGGCTTCCAGAGCCATTACTGTCATCTTGTTTAGGCTTCCAGAGTCATTTCTGTCACCTCGTTTAGGCTTCCAGAGCCATTACCATCACCTTGTTTAGGCTCCCAGAGTCATTTTTGTCATCTTGTTTAGGCTCCCAGAGCTATTTCTGTCATCTCGTTTAGGCTTCCAGAGCCACTTCTGTCATCTCGTTTAGGCTTCCAGAGCCATCACTGTCATCTTGTTTAGGCTTCCAGAGCCATTTCTGTCATCTCGTTTAGGCTTCCAGAGCCATTACTGTCATCTTGTTTAGGCTTTCAGAGCCATTACCGTCATCTTGTTTAGGCTTTCAAAGCCATTACCATCACCTTGTTTAGGCTTCTAGAGTCATTTCTGTCATCTCGTTAAGGCTTCCAGAGCCATTACTGTCATCTTGTTTAGGCTTTCAGAGCCATTACCGTCGTCTTGTTTAGGCTTTCAGAGCCATTACCATCACCTTGTTTAGGCTTCCAGAGTTATTTCTGTCATCTCGTTTAGGCTTCCAGAGCCATTACTGTCATCTTGTTTAGGCTTTCAGAGCCATTACCGTCATCTTGTTTAGGCTCCCAGAGCTATTTCTGTCACCTCGTTTAGGCTTCCAGAACCATTACTGTCATCTTGTTTAGGCTCCCAGAGTTGTTATTTCCTAGTTTAGCTTTTAGGGTTCGCTTTTTGGCTTGGCTTCCAGAGCTATTACTTTTTCTAGTTTAGCTTTTAGAATTAGCTTTTTTTTTTTTTGGTTTGGCTTCCAGAACTGTTATTTCGTAGTTTAGCTTTTAGAGTTAGTTTTTGGTTTGGCTTCCAGAGCCATTATTCTTCTAGTTTAGTGTTTAGAGCTAGCCTTTTGATTTGGCTTCCAGAGCTATTTATTTTCTCAGTTTGACGTTCAGAGTCATCATCATCACTTTTTAGTTTCGGCGTTCAGAGCCATCTTCATCACTTTTCAGTTTGGCGTTCAGAGCCATCATCGCTTCTCAGTTTTGGTTTTCAGAGCCATCATTATTTTCAGTTTCGGCGTTCAAAGCCATCATCACATTTCCATAGTCATTCTCGGTTTGAAGATCGGAGTCGTACTCCCATATCCACATCCATAGCCATCACCATTTTTTCTTTAAGTTTTGGCATTTAGAGCCGCTTTTCGTACCCATTCATGCATTTTGATTCTCTCTTAGTTTTGGCATTCAGAGCCATTTTTCATACTCAGTCAGGCATTCGATGCCACCATCTTTCTTTAGTTTGGCGTCCAGAGCCATTGTACATTGTCCCTTCAGGCACCTTAAGTCATCGCCTTTTCGTATTTTGGCGTTCAGAGTCATTCCTTCTCATCTGTATCATTTAGAGTCACAAGCCCCGACATTCATATCCACTAGCATTGCGCGTGTTGCCTTCATGGATTTGCGTTTATCCTTGTTTTCCTCACCTTGTCACCCCGTGCTTATCACCTACTTGTCATCACTCTTTCATCTTCGTTACTCATGACACGATCCTTTGAGTTCACGACACGTACTTCGGTCATGTTATTAGATGTCCTACGCTCTTCATTCTCATGTAGTTCACATAGGGCAGTCTCCTTTGGGTGTAGTCTTTTCTGTGCTTCAGAGTGGTTCGACTGCTACTCATCCTTGATATGGTCTTTCGAGCCACTTTTGGGGATGTCTTGGAGGGAGCCTGGGTCTTCGGTGTGGCTTCAGAGACACTTTTGATACATTCGTTTTCTTTTAGGGTTAAGGCCTCTATGTTTGTCTCTTGGCCTGAGTGAGTTCATGTCTCACTGGTGTCCCTATGGGGGTCTCCTTGGTTCTTCGGTAGAGTTCACTTCATTTCACCCACTATTCACACTTTCTTTTCACTTTAGTGTTCATGTTCCTTGCACTTGTGAACTCTACCGAAGAGGGGCATATTTGTAGACCCCCTGAACTGGGGGCAGAGGTGGGTTTTTTTTATTATTATTCTTGTTGTTTTTTTTCTTTTCTCGTTGCTTTTCTTTCAGCTTTCTTGATCCACCCGAGGACGGCTGGAAGTGAAAGGAAAGAGAAAGACAGACCCGAGGACGGCTGAAAAGAAAGGAAGGAAAAGGGTGACAGGGAAAGCTGGCTGCAACAGGGAGAAGAAGGGGGAAAAAAAGGGGGGTTTTTGGCGCTTCTCTGGATTTTCTCTCTAAAAGATCAAAAAGCAGGAGTTTGGGAGGGCTGAAAATCAAATGCGGGGTCCACAAATAATAATAACAAGATTTTGAAATAATAATAATATTTTAAAAGTTGAATTAATAATAAAAATACTAATATTTTAAAAGTTGAATTAATAATAATAATAATAATAATAATATTTTAAAAGTTGAATTAACAAAAAATAATAATAATAAGATTTTGAAATAATAATAATAATAATAAGATTTTGAAATAATAATAATAATAATAAGGTTTTGAAAGTTGAATTAGTAATAATAATAATAATAATAATAATCAGATTTTGAAAGTTGAATTAGTAATAATAATAATAATATAATAATAATAATAATAATAATTAAATAATAATAATAATAACAATGATAAGATTTGAAAATTGAACAAATAATAATAATGACAAAGATAATATAATAATAATAATAGTCATAATAATAATAATAGTAATGATAATAATAATTAATAATAATAATAGCAATAATAATAATTAATAATGATGATATCCGTTAATAATAATAATAATAATAATAATAATATCCGCTAATAATAATAATAATAATATTCGTTAATAATAATAATGATAATAATCCGTTAACAATAATAATAATAATAATATCCGTTAACAATAATAATGATAATAATCCGCTAATAATAATATCCGTTAACAACAACAACAATAATAATAATAATAATAATAATATCCGCTAACAATAATAATAATAATATTCGTTAATAATAATAATGATAATAATCCGTTAACAATAATAATAATAATAATAATAATATCCGCTAATAATAATAATAATAATACTAGTTAATAACAATAATAATAATTATTATTAAAATTAATAATATCCGCTAATAATAATAATAATACTAGTTAATAACAATAATAATAATAATAATTAAAATTAATAATAATGATATGAATTAAAAGGGCTTTGGGCTCTATCTCCATCATAAGCCCAAACCCACTTAGTAAAAATCACCCTCAAGCCCATTAGCAGCCATAGGCTCCTCCTGTACAGGCTTGCAGCCTGTCGTTCTCCTCGTCACCGCCAGCAAGGAGCTCCGGCTCAACGTTGCTGGTGGGGGTCGCTTCCGTCTTTCCCGGAGGGGCGCGATCCTCTCACATGCCTCCACCTTCCGCGAACGCGTGCTCACCTCATCTTCGAGTTTGGCGCCAGCGCCGGCGTTGACGTTGGTGAGACGCGGCTGCGTGAGCGAGTCCACCTGCCGGCGAGGCAATGCTGACATAGGCGTGGTCACCGACATGGGAACATGCGGATTCCGCGAGTGGGTAGGGAGATAAAGATGGGAGCATCGGACAAGGCGGAGATGGCGACCTCAAACTGAAGGTTTGCAACATGATAAACCCACAAACAAAGAAACAAAACATAGGAACCCATTTCATTCCGGGATAAACAGATTCCCCAGTCGGTGGCATAACATGAATCTGTATCCGGGTTTATCTCCGAGATGAATGCCCGAAGAAGATAACAGGGGAAAACAAAGCAATAAAATACCCAAGCAACAAGTGAAAAGCTGGAAAATGACCAGATGAATGCATGAAGAACGATACCGCGGGGAAAATGAATTAAAAATCCACCATACCCATACCTGGATGGCCTTTTCCGATTTTTGATCTCTTTCTTAGACATCTCCTCCTCTTCGCCCCATCTGTCATCCTCTAAAAAAAAAATCCCCCCCTCCCGGCCCCTGTTTTCCATCTTCCTCGCCAAGCCACCACCTGCTCTCTGCCCCCTCTGTCCCATCTGGCTGCCCCATGCAGCTTAATTCTCGGGGTGGTCAGAAGAATAAAATAATAATAAAAAAAATAAAAACCAAAACCTTCACCGTACGAAGGGTCTACAAGATTGTAAAAATAATTAAGGTAAATAAAGATAAAAAGATAAAATAAAAATATGAACTTAAGAATAAATTAATTATTTTTATTTATTACTTTAAATTGTTTTTTTACTTTAAGTCATATTATTAAGATATTTTACTAAACATACATAATTTGCTTAATAACTTAAAATGATTTAACTTAAATTAAATTATTAAATCACTTTAAGTTATTAAGTTGATTTACAGAACATCTACTAATTTTGATATAAAAGAAAATTATTTAAAATTTTAATATTTCTATTTTAGTCATTACTTAATTAAAGGTAAATTTTGATATGGAAGAATTTGAAGGCATGCATGCGAAACGAAAACTTTTCGACGGCCAGCTTTCTGGGCCATATGCTTCTTTTTTTCCTTTCGCACCACCTCTTCATGATAGGCTCCTGCAACTATCAGCACAATCACCTTCAGTGACTTGCTTTGTCAAAGTCATAACTGAATCTTAAATCATATTTGCAAATTTCAAAGTTTTTACGCGTAAAACAGTCTTAACTAAATTTCTATCCATTTTTTGAGAATATCAATCAATGTCAAGCAACTAAAAAGAAACCCTGAGAGTTGGTGATTGAAAAACCCCACCTATCTTTAAATTTAAGATTTAATTTCAATATTGTTGCCGATCGAAAAATTAAAATTTATATGAGAAACCAAAAATAATTTTTCCAGCACAAAAACAATTTCTTCAAATAAAAAAGATGAAAAGGAAATAATGAAAAAAAATAATAATTATATAAAATTTATCTAACCACACAAGTTCATACTATTTTTGTCAACATTTACTATTATTGGAACTTAAAACTTCATATTTATTGGAAAATGATTTCAACATTTATTCATATTTAAGAAAATGATAGAGATGTGTTACGATTATAAAATAAGAGGTTAGTTTGTTATAATGTGTTGTTAGTTTGTTAATATATAGTGTTGTACACGTGTAAGTTTGTAAGTGGTTAGTATAAGAAACGGTAGTGGTATAAATAGAGATTAGTCTTGTAATACAAAAATAGGGGATTCAATAAAATCACATAAATTGTCTTCTAGATTTCTTCCAGATTCTTTTTCTTCTTCCCTCTTTCTTTCTCCATTCTCTCAATTCTAACATGGTATCAGAACTCTCAACTTCATCAATGGAGAAGTCGCAACCCTAGAATCTTCTTTTATTAGTCATTTCGTTCCCATTTTGTTTAATCATTCAACCTTAATTAGGCTTAAGAATCATAATTTTTTTATTTGGAGAAAATAAATTTTGTCAACAATTCATAGTCACAGTCACAGTCTTCAGCATTTGGTCACTGGATCTCGCAATCCACCATTCAAATATCAAAGTTCAGAAGATCGAGCTTGTGGAATAGTGAATCAAGATTTTCTTAATTGGGAACAACAAGATCAACTCTTGGTTTCGTGGCTTCTTTCATCAATGTCTGAAGGATTTCTTTCAAGGTGTGTAAATTGCGACTCTACTTTTCAGATTTGGAGGACATTGGAGGTATATTTTGCTTCTCAAACATGTGCTAAAGTCTCACAGTATAAAAACCTTGCTTCAGAACACCACAAACGAATCTATAAGTATGAATGAATATCTACTTAAAATTCATAGTTTTATTGATTTGCTTGCTCTTATTGGTATGAATCTCTCTATATATGATCACATTGATGCTATCACGGATGAACTGCCTAGTGAATACGACACATTCTTTCTTACAATTAATTCCCAAACTGAGGATTATTTAGTAGAGAAAATTAAGTCTCTTTTGCTAGCATAAGATAGGCTAGCAAAAGGTTTAGACTCTGGTTTTGTTTGGACTCTGAAACTACTTCTGTTAATGTTGCGCAAGGTCTGGGTAGCTTTGATAGAGACAATTTTTCTCACAGCAAAGGTTTAACTAATAACAATCAGTTTAGCCCAAATTTTGGTAGAGGTAATTTTTTTTATAAAGGAAAAAGTGGTTTTAACAATGAGGATAGGAGATCCTAGAATACTTGGAACAATAATGCTACTACATGCTGAAAAAATGGTATGT
The DNA here is from genome assembly GCF_004353265.1 of Vitis riparia. Taxonomy (NCBI): domain Eukaryota; kingdom Viridiplantae; phylum Streptophyta; class Magnoliopsida; order Vitales; family Vitaceae; genus Vitis; species Vitis riparia. Next base: position 19,340,775 of record NC_048444.1, read on the forward strand.
CAGGTTTGCATGAAGCTGGTCACACTATAGATAAGTGTTACTACAAATATGATCCTAGCTTTCGAAGTCCTTATACTCCTGGTTTTGTTTTTGGTTTTCAAAGGTCACCTCAAACTCAGGTTTAGGGTGGTAGCAAGCTCAACATGCAAGTACTAATGGCTACACCAGAAAACATTTGTGATACCAACTAGTATCTAGACTCAGGTGCCTCAAACCATGTGACTGCAAATGCCAATAATCTGGTTGAACACATAGCATATCATGGCACTGAGCAAGTTCATATTGGCAATGGTATGGGACTCCCTATTAAACGTATTGGTTTTCCACAGTTTTCCTCTCCTTTCACTTCTCAACTTTTGTCTGTAAATCATCTTATTCATGTTCCTGAAATCACAAAGAATTTGTTGAGTGTATTTAAATTTGTTAAATATAACAATGTATTTTTTGGATTTCATCCTAATATTTGTCTTGTCAAAGATCATGTTTTCAAAATTGTGGTTTTAAAGGGTAGGATTAAAGGTGGCATGTATGCATTTGATTCATCTCAAATTCAACTTCAAAAATTTGTTCCATCTCAAGCCTCTCTTTCACAAAGTGTCTTCCTATTAATATGGGTTTTTGTGGTCCTAGTGTAAACAGCCAAGTGTTTGTACATGTTTCAGATTTCAAACCTCATGATGGTAGCTCTACAGTTAGTCTTTGGCATGATGGACTTGGTCATCCATCTTCCGAAATTGTACAAGTTGTTATAAGTCTTTGTAAACTTTCCAAATTCAATAAAACTCTACCTAATTCTATGCGTAAAGCTTACTATTTTGCTAACATACATATGCTTCCCTTTCCTACTTCCATCTCTGAATATCAAGAACCCTACAGCTAGTGCACTCAAATTTATGGGGACCATCACTTGTTCAATCATACAATAGTTACAAGTACTATATTGATGGATTCCTTTTCGATGTATACTTGGATCTATCTCTTAAGAAGCAAATCAGATTCCTTTCAAACCTTTTAAAATTTCAAGGCTCAACCTGAATTACAGTTATAATTCAAAATTAAATGCCTGCAATCTGATTGGGGTGGTAAATTTTGTGTTTTTACTAATTGAATTACTACAAATGACATTATTCATATAATCTCTTGTCCTCACACTCACCAACAAAATGGTGTTGATGAGAGAAAGCATAAACATATTATTAAGAATGGTCTTACCTTGCTTGCCAGAGCCTCAATGCCTATCAAATATTGGGATGAATCATTCAAAACTATTGTGTTCTTGCATAACAGGTTGCCCTCTCTAGTTTCATAGGGTAAGTCTCCTTTACAGCTATTTTTTAATCATGTTCCTGATTACAAGGCTCTTAGGATATTTGGTTGTGTTTGTTATCCTAACACTAGACCACCAAATTGCTAGTTTTGATTATACAAAGACATTTATCCCTATCGTGAAGCCTACTATAATCAGGTTGGTTCTCACTATAGCATTGTCAAGGAACTGGAAAATTTAGTAACTTGATATCAACAATGCTTTTCTAACTAGAGATCTGCAAGAAGTTTATATGGGACAACCTAAAGGTTTTATTGAAAAGTCCACTTCTCATTTGGTATGCAAACTGTAACAGTCTCTCTATGGTCTCAAATAGGCACCTTGTGCCTATTTTGAGAAACTCTACACAACACTTATAGGTCTTGGTTTTACATCTTCCAAATCTGATTAGTTTTTGTTCTCAAGGTTCACTACAGATCACACTAATTTTCTCTTAGTATATGTTGATGATATACTAGTTATTAGTTGCAATCCTTGTATAATTCAACAATTAATCTCACAGTTAAATAGGAGTTTTACTCTTAAAGATCTTGGTGAGATATATTTTTTTTTGGGAATGCAAGTGAAAGATACTACTAAAGGTCTACCATTTTCTGAGACTAAGTATGTGCATGATGTCTTATGCAAAGCCAAAATTCATAATGTAAATGGCTATAATACTCCCATGATCAGTGGTCAACAACTTATAGCCTTTGGAAGTTGTACAGTGAAAGATGTTCAACTCTGTAGGAGTGTTGTACACTTTAATATGTCACTATCACTAGGCCAAGAATTTCCTTTTGTGTCAATTGAGTTTTTCAATATCTGAAGGATCCACAAGAAGAACACTGGGAAGTAGTAAAGAGGATTTTTAGATACTTGAAAGGCACTATTCAGTATGGCCTTCATTTGACTTGGTTCAGCCACTTTAAATTTGTTGGAATTTTGTAATGCTAATTGGGTATCAAGTCCAAATGACAAAAGATCTACCTTTGGTTATTATGTTTATCTTGAGAACAATCTAGTTTCTTGGTGCTCAAAGAAACAACATATTGTTTGTAGGTCATCTATAGAGATAGAATACAGAAGCTTAGTTGGACTAACTTCTGAGATCACATGGCTAGCTGCCTTACTAAGTGAGCTGAGGGTCATATTACCAAGACTTCAGTAGTGTGGTGTCATAATTTGAGCATAGTATTGTTATTTGCAAATCCAATTTTACATTCCAAAACTAAGCATATTGAGCTTGACTTGTATTTTGTGCATGAGAAAGTTATTCCAAAGCTTGTTGATGTGAGATATGTTCCTTCAAGTGATCAAACAGCAAATGTTTTTACCAAAGCTATACCCAGTACCAGATTTCCTTTGCTTAGAAGCAAACTTAGAATGCTTGATTTAGTTTGAGGGGATGTTAGGATTATAAAATAAGAGGTTAATTTGTTAGAATGTGTTGTTAGTTTGTTAAAATAGTGTTTTACATGTGTAATTAAGTTTGTTAATGGTTAGTCTAAGAAATAGTAGTGGTATAAATATAGATATCAATGTTGTAATACAAAAATAGGGGATTCAATAAAATCACAGAAATTTTCTTCCAGATTCTTCTTCCAAGTTCTTCTTCTCCATCTCTCCATTCTCTCAGTTCTAACAAGATGAGAGGGGATTAGTTGGAACTTGAAAAGACTTGAAGTGATGGCAAAAGACACTTACTGGAACCTAGAATTTTGGGTTAAATTGGGCTCTTATCCAAACAAAATATAGTTTTACACTTGTTTGGAAACTATTGGTGAAACTAATCCCTTTTTTTTTTTTATTCCTATGGAACTATACTTTAAAAATACTTTTAAAACCTACAGTTTCAAAATATGGTTTCAAATATGTACTAAAATCACATTTTCAAAATATGCTTTTAAAATTTTTGAAACCATATATTAAAATGTGGTTTAAATTTTTTTTAGAAATAATAATAATAAAAGATAAAATACGAGAAGTAAAAATGCTATTTTGAATAAAAGTTTTAAAAGAGAGTTAAAATGCACATTTATTTGGCCAAAAGGGTTACTTTTAGCTCAAACTTGGAACTCTAAGAATGTTATGACTCAATAACCAGACACAAACCACAATACACTTTTAAGGGTGAATTTTGAATCAAAATGACTTCTTTTTTTTGGCCAAAGAAAAAAAATATATATTCAATTTGGGCATTCATAGGAAGTTATGTTTAATTTAGCTTCCTTTTGATCAATTTGGATTCCATATAAGTTTTTTTCTTCTTTAATTTTCAAGTGAAACTGCATTTTAAAAATGTGGTTTCATATTTTGGATTCAAATCACATTTTAAAAATATGAGTCCATATTTGTATTATTTTGAGTACAAAATATGAAACCACATTCAAAATATGGTTGTACTACAAAACATAAAATTGCATTTTCAAAATATGATTTTAATCTCTTTTTTTTTAAAAAAAAAAAAAAAGTAATGTGATTTGCAAATGACGATAAATGGACTACTTTGAATATAAGTTTCATAGATATGTTATGGTGTGATATTTGTTTTGATAAGTGGGTTATTTTGATCCAGAACTCTTTTAAGAGTAGTTCCCATTATTAGACTCTTATAATCACTTATGTTCATTGATTCAACTGCTCTTAGTTCTTTATTCCTCAATTTTTTTATTTAAAGATTTCTTATTTAAAATTTAAAATTAAAGTAATACAAATTCTAAAGATTGCTAAAATTTAATTTTTTTTTAATATTTAAAAAATATGAATAGAAAATACTCCCAAAGAAAAGAAGAAAAAAAAGAGTAGAAAAAAATTCATGTCATGAAAACATCCATAGAAAAATACGAGAAAGAAAACTCAATTACGAGGAAAAATGAAGCCCCCATATTTTCCTTGCCTTTATCTAAGAAAATCTTTGATCATTGTTTCCTCTTTTCCTTAATATTTTTTCTCACATTTTCTTGCAACATTGAAATCAATAAATAAACAAATCACTATTAAAGAAATACTTTATAAAATTTAGAATTAATTTTATTATCAAAAAATATTTTTAGAATACTTTATTCTTTATAAAACTATCTATTTGTTGCAAACAAAATTTGCAACATTAAATGTATCAAGTGTTTTTAGTGGAAATGATATTTTTGGAAATGTTTTTAGGAGAATCATCTATCAAGTGTTTCTTTAAAAAATACATTACATGTGATTTGTCTAATACTATAAGTGATTTTTCAAAAATTTAAAAGTGTTTTCTAAACTTTGTTGAACATATGATTTTTCTTCAAAAACACTTTTTAAGCCAAAAGTGTTTTTTAAAAATATTGCCAAACATATTCTTAATATATTATTGAACTCTTGCTCTCTCGTATCATCAATTATTTGAATAATTTTGAATCAAATTTAACATTTCTAGATGGTATTTAGACTCCATTTGACAATGATTTTAGGAAACAATTTTAGTCTAAAATGTGCTTTTGAAAAAACATCATGTGTTTGGTAAAATTTAAAAAATATTTTTTCAAAATTTGACAAATCACTTATAGTATTAAAAATTCACTTGTGGTGTTTTTTTGGAGAAACACTTAATTGATGATTCTCTTAAAAATACTTTTTAAGAAAACATTTCTATTAAAAATATTTCGGAGTAAAAACACTTTCAAACACACTCATAAATTTTTTTAACATAATAATAATAATAAATAAATAACTTAATATTTTGTGTTCCATCAACACCATTCTAGCATGTAATATTATTTTAGATGGGCTAGATTCGATGATGCTCAAACTAAATTTAATTTTGCTCTACCTTTTAAAATTACATTTTTCTATGACATGAAAACATATATATTTTTTATATGAATATAACGCAAGATTTTGAAAATCTAGGTTTAAAAATATTTTTTTTTAAATAAATAAATAAATACTCTAAAATTATCAAGCTTATATCATATATCATTTTGCAATACGTGGTTTTGCTTAAATTTTAATTTGATATTAAAACTAAAACTTTCTTATTTGTGTTATTTTGGAAGAGAGAGAAAATTCACAAATTTATTTTAAGATATTTCTTCTTCTCTTCCATGCAAAAAAAGTTTTAGATGGTTTTATTTTTTATTTCAAGAATCATTTATATTCACTTCTTCAAAATCTACATCTTTAATTTCAGTTTCGGAAAAAACTATGGAATTGCTACAGCACCTACTGAATAAAGGATTCTAGCCCTTGGATTCCATGTGGTGCAACCCTTGTCATTCATTTAATATATATATATATATATATATATATATATATATATATATATATATATATATATATATATATATTAATTTTGATTTAGAGAGGAAAGTGTGCTTCCCCATTACATCCTATTTCTTTTTTTATATTTGCTTTTCATTTTTTATATTTATTCTTGTCCACCTTTAGGGATGACAATAGGACGAATTTGAGACCTATCACCCTCTCTCAACCCTATCCCGTTTATTCAAAATAATTATCATCTTCATCTTATTAAAAAAAATTAAACACAGTAGGGTGGAGTGGGATGGGCACCTGAAAAAATCCGCTCTTTTATCATCGCAATACGACTTCAACATACTTATTAGAAATAAACCAATAATTACTTAAAGACAGTTACTTAAAATGTGTTTTTCAGATCATATTTTTCGGATTCTCCATAGAAGCATTTTTTATGGAAAGATTATTAATTGATAAAAAGATTACAAGTTCCAAGTCTTTTTAACAAAAACATTCTCATATAGCCCCTAAGTCTAGTTTTGAATTATAATGCCGAAACTCTTGCTTTAAGTGTAGTTCATGTATGGATTTTCGAAAGAGGAAGGGGTGGAAGACTAAACAACCACTTGCATGTTAACTAATGATTGATTGTCATGTAATTTATGATTGACCAAATAAATTAGACGTGTTCATACACATGAAAACAAGAAATCAAAAAGAAATAGCAAGCTGTTTGGAGTTTTATTTTACTAACACAAGTGGGTGTTAAAAAAGTTTTTGCAAATAACACACTGAATAGGTACGCAAACAAAGACTTGTGAGCTACGAGGCATTGACTCCATTGGGCTAAGTGCCTAAATGAACTTGCACTCTAGACTACGATGTGACTTAGTCTTTTAAGATTTATTAACATGCAACTTCTTAACATCATTGCATGCATTCTGCTATATAAATACCAAATGAATGTAGCGCTTAATGCAATCTGTAGCTGTTTAATCACAGTCAAAAGCCATGGAGGCTCGCTCCTACTTGTTTGTTTTCCTGTTGTTCTTTGCAGTCATTGGGCTTACTGCCTCAATTTCTTATGCCAGGGACACTCTCATCCAATATGAATCGCAGTATGCAAGAGCTTTGAGGGCTGAGCCCGACGATCCACAGAGTCGATGGTGGATATCCAGAGGGAGAAGGATCCGTGGACCTCGAATACCAGCACCGGAGGCCAACCGTTAAATAAATAAAATAATGACTATATACATAAAATCACTTGCAAAATATCACCATAATAAATATATTTAACTTCCAAAAACAACAATCATAAATTTTTTACTAAAATTAATATTCTAAATGAAGTTTTAGGAGTAAACTACCCTATCAGAACCCAAGAATCCAACTATTAACTTTGAAATTGGATTTTATAACGATATTCTCCACATAAAATAGAATATCCTTCTCGAATTTTATGTGAAACCAACCACATTTGGCCAGTCAAACAATCTTCCAAAAACCCATGGTATGGAACTCCTTTTTTTCTTCCTTTTCTTTCATTTTTCTTTATGCCTTTCTACCCCTCTTTATTTTTCTTCTTCTCTCTTCTTTTTCTTTCCTTAAAGCGGTTTTTACTACTTCAATTTCCTTTTATTTTTCATTTATGTCTTTCATACCACTTTCATCATCATCTTCTTATTGTTGTTGTATTTTCACTTTTTTCTTTTTTTTACGCTGGACCACCATTGCCTCTTTGTTTACTATTATCCAAACGATAACATATATGGATTAATTTCATTCCCATTCCTTAAAGATTTTGGCCTATATGCTTAGACCATGTTAATTTGAAATTTCATTGTTATTTTCACTCATTTCCTCTTTCACTCAAATAACAAATATTTAATAAAATTTTAAACATGTGAAGATTAGGCGTATTTACCCAAATCTTGAAGGAAGATGATTGAAATTAACCCTGTATATATAATTTTTTATTCATTTAACATTTAATTTATTTTTCTTTTGCATACATTTTATCATTCTAATTGTTTAACGGAAGAATTATGTTTTACACCCACTTGAAGTTGATAATTAATAAAAAGTCCTTTTAACACTCATAATTGATTACAAGGATATAAGGTAGAAATAAACAAAACTACCCATTTGACTAACACCCATTATTTTTGTCTTATACCACCACTCTTTACATATCACTTCAATAAAATTCTCCCTTATTTAATCATTTTTTTTATTTTTTATTGTTTTTTAAACTCTTTTAAAAATAATTGAAAAATCAGTATTATTTTCTATTTTTAAATTATAAATAAATAAAAAATTATATTAATGATTTAAAAACTATTTTGGAAATACTTTCCATAAAAAAATATTAATTTAAACGAATAAAAATTATCTTTTACATTTTAGAAGTAAATAATTTAATGATTAAAACACTATTTAAAATAAATATATTTACTATTTTTTTCTTTTATACTAAAAAGTATTTTAAAGTTTTTTTTTTACTATTATAAACTAAAAGGTTTAATTTTTTTTTTAATCTTCTTCCTTTCTTATTTTAATAATTTTTTAAATATAGACTTTTGGTAATAAGTTGTATGAAATGTTGTCAATTTGTTTATTAATGAATTTTTTTTAATGATTTGAATTAATTGAAAATTTGTTGAAATAAGCAAAAGAAAATGAGAGAAAGAGGATGGATGGAGATTTTTATTTTAAATATCTAACTAAAATGTTTTCATATTTAGAAATGAATTATATCAATACATAGTACAGTAGAAATTAAAATTTTCTCATATAAAAGGGTTGAATAGTATATTTACTCATTTTAAATGAAAACAAGTAGTTAAAAATTACATAGATTATGTTTGAGTTTGGTTTTAAAATATTTTTCTATTTTTTATTTTTTATTTTTTTATTTTTAAAAAATAATTTTTATTTTCTATATTGTCTATTTTTTAAAATACATTTAATTAAAAAATGAAAACTATTTTTAAAAATGAAAATTGAAGACCTTGTTTAATACTTTTTTTTTATATGAAAATAATAAAAAGAATTAAATTTCATTTATTGATTATTCTTTTTTATTTTTTTCTAATTGTTATTTTAATAATAAAATAACAAATATAATATGTTCACAATTAAATAAAGGAATTGGTCCATTGCATAAGAATCATATTTAATACACATATAGGCACACATTCATTACAGGGATATGAAATTTGTGTCATTATATAAGAGTATTCACTAATTGTACAAAGAAAATGTAATAAGTGTACAAGGGGTGTAAAAGATTACCATTTGTAAAATATTTCAATCGATTTTGGACCACTCCTTTACTTTCTTTATCACTCACAGATTACATACTCATGTCATGCACTTTATTTAACTCTCACATAGGAATTCTAATAATTTCCCTAGTAATGATGTTTGGGGAAAAAATTTAACCCTAATTCATCTACCCTTTCCTCACTAAACCATTAGAAATATGGTTAACATATATATATATGTGGATACATTACTTAGGAGGGATATATTGCATTATTGTACAATGATATTACACTAACTATATAAGGGTGTACAACGCTATCATTTGTGAAAGATTTTAATATACTCTGAATCACTTTTTCATTTTTCTTATCACCCACAAATTACATACTTATATCATGCACTTTATTTAACTCCCAAATGGAAATTTCGATACTTTCTTTAATAATAATGTTTGGGGAAAAAAATTAACCCTAATCTATCCACCATTTTCTCAACCAAACTATTAGAAATATGATTAACATACCTACGTGGACACATAATTTAAAAGAAATATATTGCATCATTGTATAATGATATTACACTAACTGTACAAAGAAAATGTACTAAGTGTACCAAAGAAAAGTATTAAGTATACAAGGTGTACAAGGCTACCATTTGTGAAATATTTTAATCGATTTTGAATCACTTCTTTATTTTCCTTATCACCCACTGATTGTATATGAAATTTGCACTACTACACAAAGGTGTTATAGTCATTGTACAAGGCAAATGTACTAATTGTACAAGGGGTGTACAAGGTTACCCTTTATACAAAATTTCAATCAATTCTGAACCTTTTTTTTCCTTATCACCTAAGGATTGAACATTTTCCACCCACACATTCCTTCACCTAAAAATTGTTTCAATTTGAATTTTTAAATTTCATTATCCAAAATTTATAATTGTATATTTCGTTTGAGTAATTTTAATAATATTTTTTTTTAGTACATTTACATCTGATATAAAAGAAAATTAGTCATAATATTTAGGTATCACATTTTTTTATGAAATCAAATTAATATGAATTAATAACACATAAGCGTCATTGTTTCAAATGACTTAAGACAATATAAATAACATGTAATAACTATTTAGGAAAAATTATCAATATTTTTTATCAAACTATGTCATTTAGATCTTCCCTGCCAAAATCATAGTATAGGAAATAAAATTAAAATTAATCATATTTAAAGTGTTTATTACAAGTAAACCAAATGAAATATATATTTTTACTATTTTACCCTTATAAACATAATATTAATAGAGATTAAAAAAATCATTAATTTAAATTATCGAGTTAATTTAAAATAATTTTTTTGTTGTAATTATAGTTTTGAAGATTCTATGATTTTTATATTATTACTTTTAATTTATTTTCTTTGATTCTTTATCTTAAATTTCATCTAAACTTGTTTTTTCTCACATTTTCATGTTTTCTATTGTATCTCTATTCAAGGTGATTTTCATCTAATTTGTGTTCCATTATATTCTCTTTTCGATTTTAATGCATTTTTATACCTCTTTGCAGAACAAAATATTGTGTCATTTTTCATCTACAAAACTTTTATACAAAAGATATCATGTATGAGGGAAAAAAAAAATTATGATACAATTACATGCACATCTCTTAATATGATACATTTATTTGACTTAATGATATCTGTTTTAATAATTTAAATCATGTCAAGTCCACATTTATTTCAAATTTAAAGGGGTATTTTAATATTTTTCAAATTATTAAGTTATAATACATTGTTCAATTAAAAATTAATTATTACCATGAGTTAAAAGATGGTCATGTTACAAAATAATATATTAAGACAATGTCTATTTATTGTCTATAACCTAAAAAATATTTATATAAAAAATATTTTGTATATATATTAGATAAAAAAGAATAATAATATTTTTTTAAGGTGTTTAAAAAATATTTATTTTATATTTTGTAAGTTTGAAAAAATATATATATTTTATGAGGTGTTTAAAAAATATTTACTTAAAAAATGTAGTGATAATCATTTTTAATAATTGATTTCCAATATTCAATTTCTAAGGCATGGTTTTTGGGAGAAAAATAATTGGTGGAAATAGTGACACCTCCCTAACTAGGAATTAATTTACATGGTCCCACAAATTAATATGTAAAAGAAAGGTAACGTGGAAGCCGATTATTTATTATTTTTTTTTAACAAAGGGTATTTCAGGAAATTTTGAAAGATAATGCCCTTGAACCAATTTTCAAGCACAAGTGGGTGTAAAACACAATTCTCCCTTGTTTATAAACCATCGCATATTACATATTTAATATATTTTAATCCAAAATTCCACACACACTATAATTCCCTTAATTAATTTTATTTTATTTTTATTATTTATTTAGCCTTATTTGAAGCCTTTGTATTTGTAAACTCCTTAACTTCAATTTACTACTCATTATTATATTTAGTTCTTAAAAATACTATATGCTAGGCCCATACATTTACTATATTTTCAAATATCTTATCTTTTAACTAATAATCCACTAGCAATTGATTATTTAATCATTCAAATTATAATAATCAGATTCTCAACCTTTTAGAATGACATTAATTTAATCCACTTCATTTATAACCATTCCTCAACTAAATCAAACTTTCAAAATTAAATCTATTAAATGATGATATTCACATTTAATCAATTTACTCTTTTTTTATATATAAATTCCTAAATTCATATAACACAAATTAATCTTAATTTAATTTCAATTAAACTCTATTTCATATTTTATAACATTGAATTTCAAGTACAAAAATTAAATATATTCATTATAATATTAAATTTAATTTCTTTTCAAAAATTCATTGTATTAATTTAACATATTAAAACTTTCATCGAGTTATTTTTTATCTAAGGTCCTCTAATAATTACCCAGCAATAATTAAATTAATTATCACAATATAATTAACATTCAAATTTCAAATAATTTAATAGTTAAATTTATTTTCAAATTTAAATTTAATTTATGAAATTCTTGATTATGAAATTTTATGTGACAACAATTCAAATTATTAACTTTTGATTAACATTTCAAAATTTTTGTCTAATTCAACATTGACATATTGATTGTTTACCATTCATTTTTCACCATTTAATTGACAATTTTAGGAAAAATTCTCAGACTCATAAATCTGATGTGTGGTTAAAAACCAAGATGTTGCTAAAAAAAATGAAATATGGTTTGAAAATACTGTCAAGATTTGTCTCTCATAGCAAGCAAGTACATATGGTAATAGGGGTTAACACTTTGTAAGAACTATGTGCCTTGTGCCCACAGTTGATTGAAGCTCATGTGCAGTTCCCTTGTCTGCAATGAGGCATCCTTAGCAGCGCCACAAACATCCAACAGCCTAAGAAATCTAATACAAAACAGCTCATCAACCCATTTCTCAGAAGCTCTTTTATATGCACAAATGCTGGTTGAATGTACAGCTTAGCCTTGCAATTTGCAGATGCTTTGCTTGCCCTGGCACTTCCTAAATTACATATCATGGATCTGGATTTAGGAAGCATGAGGAATCTCTTCCCCTTCAACAATTAATAAGCGGTAATATGATTGTGATTGGATCTAAATTCTATCTCCTTGATGTCTATGCATTCTCCTTCCAACCAGCTCTCAAACTGATCACCCAATTACTATAACTTGTAAAATTGCAGGCCCATATGCATATTTACATTTTTCTCATGTCAATCTGGAGCCTGATTTGTCTTTTTTTTTTTTTTTTTCTTTTAAAGGATGGAAGCTATTATGTGATTGATATTGTAAAAGATGCAATCCCTCGTTTTGTCCTTGGTACAGAAATAGTGGCCCTGCAGCATCTGAGTGTGGAATGATACAGAGACAATGAACAAGTAAAACGACTGTGATCACAACACTGGATGTGTTCACTGCATGAATCAGAATATCCAAAGTTCGGAACCTACAGTTCTGTAATCATTTTGGCACAAAAATTTGATCAGGAATTTTCCTTCTGTTCTAGGTTTTAAGAGAGCTTGTTTTCATAGACCAGCTTTGGGCAGTTAACATTCACTTTAGTGATATATTCATGGATGCTAAATTTGATTAATTTCTTAGAAAATGAAGAAAAAATTCTCCTTTACACAGAAATATGTAATTAGTATCAAATGGTTAGTAACTTCATTCAGGTACAAAATTGTTTAGATCAAAACCAAAGCCCTGTCTTGTTGCAGCGAAGTAAAATGTGGATGCCAATTATGTTTGATAAAGGAGAGTAAGTGATGGAAACAATGTAAATTTCTGCAAAAAAAAGGTACAAATTGAAAGAGAAAAAGTATAGAAGTATTTCTCATTCATGTACAAGTATGTATCCAACAAAAATTTTTGGGGGCCTAAGGCTTTGCACCATGAAAATCGTGAGCTAGTGGTTGAGCATGTTGAGAAGCGATACTCTGGTCTTAATTAAACGCCTGAATAGGCATTCTACTCCTCCATCAAGATCTTGAATGCTCAAGTCCAAGTTCCCCAACAGGTTCTTCACAGTCTCTGCATGTATGTTGAATGATTTGCTTGTCTTCTGGCTGATATAGGTTTGGAATTCAGCATCTACCTTTTCAAATTCACTGACTTCTGCCTTCTCTTCCTCAGATTCAACACGCTTCGGCTGCACTAGTCGGGAAACTAATGACCATTTACTTGTCTTGGACTGCATCTTTGGGCCGGCAATAGAGGACAACAAAGATTCCAACACAGTAAGAGTGGCAGCTTCTACCTCCCTCAAGATGCAGACTAAACCCATAGTTTCATGTTCTTTCTCTGTGATGGGGAAGTCATATTTTCTTTGCTTGGTCTTCAAATCCCTCAAGGACTTGTGGATCACCTTCTTCACCTTCTTTCTTGAAGCTATGTATTCTCCAATCTCATTTTCAGCCCCATGTGAACCACATGGTCTTCTGCGCAGAGTTGATTGTAGTTCTTGGACACGTTCCTTGGTCTGCAACAGGGCATCTTTAGCCACGCTACAAACATCCAACAGTAGAAGACATCCATCTGCTACCTCAATAACACATTTCTTGTTTTGATGTTGGACCAAGGCTTGCTGAGAGAGTGGCAACAGAAGCAAATTCTCCATGCAATCATACAAACTATTAAGGCTGATTAGCTTATCAGTTATTGATGACGATGAAGAGATGGCTTCAGAAGCCCCTAATCTACACAAATGCTCATCTATTTCAGGAATCGATGGGTGAGGTCTTGGGGGCAAGCTGATGGAGCGAGCATGATAACTGGTTTTGGGGATTGGAGGAGAAGAAGAAGAAGAAGCCATGTTTCTTACAGGAGGCCTGGCGCTTGAAATGTACAACTCAGATCTAGCAAGTTGCCTTCCTCCCTTGGCATCTGCTCTATATATATACGAGGGAAAGGGAGACATAAGGTATCTCATCATCTCAACTCTCAATGACTCACAACATGAGTTTGATTTGATCTAAACATGATGTCTGCAAATGTTAGTTGAATGTTCCCCAACCCACTTCATAATTATGTACTTTTCTAGACTTGTCATGGCATTGACCTTAGCACAGCCACATATGATCTCATAGAACAAGTCATAAACACACATGGTGCATCGTGGCATTTCCACCTTGTCTCCTCCATGTAATAAACTAGTGGAATAATTATGAATTTGAAAGTTTAAATATGTTCAATAATGGTAACGCCATTTGCCAATTACTACATAATAAACTATGCGATATATGCTGGTAGGGGAGACAAGATTGCAGTACCACTCGTGCCATCCTGTAATTTAAATGCATCACTGGTGTGGCCTGCTTGATCGGAAATGAAGTGACCATGCAAATGGAGTCAACCCCAATTGAGACAAAGGGAATCTAATTAATTAGTAGATTATTTTATGATCAGTTTACATCAGTTCTCATGCAGCCTGGATTATATTATAAGATTTGTTGCATTCTAACGGTCCAATGATTTGGTGCGTGGTTGCATTGCCACAACGGGTAAGATGAAATTGGATAATTTCTTATGACTTCCATCTGTGTAAGAATCTCAAGTATATAAATCTTTAGCCCCTTGTCCACTAACAAAATCCTTGGCCATTTTTTCCCTTTATAAATCTAAGTTTTCAAGGTAGAGATCTTCCCTATATGGATAGAAATCCTCACTTACATGAGACCATAGCTCATATATTAACCCACCATAAAAGGAAAGGATACTAAGGATTATTGTTAATAAGTCTATAAGCGAATCATTGGGAGTAAACAACAGAAAATCTGACTTCTTGCATCTTATGTAAGTTAATATATCATTAGTTAACTAGCAGTGTTGCTGCACATCTTATCATCAGTTATTTGAACCACTTTGAATCAAATTTAACATCTATGGATGGAATTTAGAAAGTTTTATTTTAAAATGATCATATAGCTAGCATTATTTTAGATCAACTAGAATTGATGATGCTCAAACTAATTCTAATTTTGCTCCACATTTTAAAATAACATTTTTCTATGACTTCAAAATATATTTCTTTTTAAATTTAATGTAAGATTTAGAAAATCTAGTTTTAATTTTTTTTAAAAAAAAAAAAAAAAAAAGATTACTCTAAAATTATCATGCTTATATCATAAATCATTGTTGAATAAATGTTTTTACTTGAACTTTGATTGGATATTAAAAGTGAAACTTTTTTATTTGGGTTATTTTGGAAGGGTGCGAAAATTCACAAATTTATTTTAATATTTTTCTTCTTATGTTCCATGCAAAAAGTTTAAAATTGTTTTATTTTTCATTTCAAGAATCATCAATATTCACTACTTCAAATCAACATCTTTAATTTCAGTTTTAGAGAAAATTATGGCATTGCAAGATACATATCGTATAGTGGTTTCCAATATATATATATATAAGCAATAAAGCACATAGGAATCCATCAAATGCAAAATTCGATCACCAAAAGTCAAAAGTACTGTAGTAAAAGTTATTTTTATTGCTCACCATTCACATTACGAGTGATTCTTATTCACAATTGAAGTCACTATTCACAATTGAAGTCAAAAAATCAACAATAACACATCGATTGCTTTTACCATTCGAGATTCTTATTTTTCTTATTTAAGGGGTCTGGTCCTCAATTGTAAGTAGATCAAATTTTAAGCTTCTTAAGCTCTTCCTTCTCTCTTCTTTCTCTCTCAAGATGTAAGCCTTCCAAATTAAAGTTTCAATCTTTCCTTTCTTCTTCCATCTCTTACCTT
This sequence comes from Vitis riparia, assembly GCF_004353265.1. Classification (NCBI taxonomy): domain Eukaryota; kingdom Viridiplantae; phylum Streptophyta; class Magnoliopsida; order Vitales; family Vitaceae; genus Vitis; species Vitis riparia. Next base: position 19,356,883 of record NC_048444.1, read on the forward strand.
TCCATTGTAAGTTATCTCTCATAATGTATGTTTTCAAGCTTATGTAATATATATAAGTTTTATGTTCATTTCTTTTAAATTTCTTTATGATTTAATATCTTTGTGTTTATTTCTTATTTCTCTTAATTTGTTTTGAATTTTTACATAATTTATTATTTCATTACATATTACCTCATCTTGGGTGTCTATGGTATCAGAGTCTTCGACATAACATACCAAATTCAAGCATGACACCAGTGGGAACTCTCACCCATGACCTAGAGGTCATTGGAGTGAAGTGGGGCTCTCCGTCCACTGGTGACAATAATTCCTTTGACGGGGGTTGCCTAGGACTCTAATAGGTACCTAGATATATGCTCTTGACGTACATTAGCTCCCCCTTGGTGGTTGTATGGGCAACCAAGTTCAAAGCCCAACTAAGGGATGCGTGTGTGATAGTTTTGAGTGTTTATGGTATCAGAACCACGAAAAGATATATATGTAAGAACATTTGAAAACTTAGAGCTAAGCCTAAAACATAACAAAAAGAGTAAACTTAAAAGATAGAGTAGAGCACTTATCAGATTGTTTAGATGATGTGAGCATTATCTTTAAAGTAAATTCGCCCTTCTTGGGTATCAATCTCAGTAGAATAAGGAAACTAATGTCCTATCTCCACGATTCAACAATTAATATTAAACCTCACATTCGATACACATTGTTAGTTCAATATAACAAGGGGAGAACTTCCACTAAAATGGACTTTGGCCCCTTTGGAGGTGCGAGGCTCCCACTTATCTACAAGCCCATTTGGTTAAAAAAGTAGGATACAATATAAACCCATAAAAAATGTTCAACCTTTCCAACGTGGGGATTCTCAATGTTTACATTGTATAAATCTACATTTCATTTCATTTCATATAGAGATGTTTTTCTTTTTTCATATATATAAGTAGATGTTTTTTTTTTTTTCAAAAATCACCTTTAGTTTTATAGGACATTACCATAAAAACACTCTCTAGAGCAATATTTTTTTAGAATATTTTTTATTTATTTACAACTAAATATAATTGATTCTTCATAGAAGCATTTATTATGAAAGGATTATTAATTAATAAAAACACTACAAGTTCCAAATCCTTATAAGGGAAACATTCTTATATGGCCCAAAGTCAAGTTTCATTTGAAGTATAATATGGAAACTCTTGTTTTTAATATAGTTCATGTATGAGTTTTCGAAGAAGGAAGGGATAGAAGATTCAACAACCACTTGCAAATTACTTAATGATTGATCGTCACGTAATTTATGTTTGACCAAATAAATTAGACGTGTTCATACATATGAAACCAAGAAAATAAGCAAAATAGCTAGCTGTTTGTTTGGAGTTTAATTTTGCAAACAAAAATTGTTGCAAATAAATTAAAAAAGAAAAGAAAAGATAAAAAAAGGTGCTCTTCCAATCATCCCTTAAAAGGCTTTCCATTAACTTAACAAAATACTTTTTGCTCTGATAATCAATTGTTCAAGATTGACAAAAAATAGTCCAGTGGGAGACAAATTGGAGAAAAGAGCCTAAAAGGCATATTGTATTCAAGATAAATTTTTATATATAATTCATGAAATAACACACGGACTTGAGCTATGAGGCATTACTCCATTGGGCTAAGCGCGTAAATGAACTTGCACTCTGGACTACCACGTGACCGAGTCTTTTTAGATTTATTAACGTGCAACTTCTCAAGATCATTGCATGTATTCTGCTACATAAATACCAGACGAATGTGGCTCTTAATGCAATCTGTTGCTGTTTAATCACAGTCAAAAGCCATGGAGGCTCGTTCCCGTTCCTACTTGTTTGCTTTCCTATTGTTCTTTGCAGTGATTGGGCTTACTGCCCCGATTTCTTATGCCATGGACACTGTTATCCATTATGAATCACAGCATGAAAAAGCATTGAGGGCCGAGCCCAATGATCCAGAGAGTCGATGGTGGATATCCAGAGGGAGAAGGATCCGTGGACCTCGAATACCAGCACCAGAGGCCAACCGTGCAGCGTCACAAAAGCCTTCTTCACCATCAGCTAGGATCCCTGCACCGGAGGCCAGCCATGCAGTTGATCAGCAAAAGCCGTCTGCACCATCACCAGCAAATAACTAATCCTTACCATATATCCACTACTGTACAAGTCTCAATGGTTTGCTCAAGATAATTTGATTTCTAGGGCAAACCAACTTAATAATAATCTTTATCTCTTAACAAAGTAATATGTAATGATCAGTAATATGTAATAAATCACTTTGATGTTCCCAATTTAATTAATATTGTAAAGATTATTATTGTCAATTTATTTTCTTTTTCATTCTCATTCACATTATCACATAATTACAATAAAATGGAAACAAATAACAATTCTAACCTTACCTTCGAAAGGGCATCCAAACACAAATTTTAATCACTAAATTCATTCCTATTTAGGAATAAATGGGAATGAAAACAAAATATTCATTCCTATGGACAAGTCATGACCTATATGCCTTCTGTGAGCAGTTGATTGAAGTTCACTTGCAATTCCTTGTCTGCAATAAAGTATCCTTAGCAGTGCCACACATATCCAAGTGTGATTGAGGGAACATGATGAGGAATCTCTTCCCCTTCAACAATTATTAAGTGGTAATGTGATTTTGGTTTGGATCTAAATGCTTTCTCCCTGATGCTAATGCATTGTCTTCTCCAACCAGTTCTCCAACTGATCTAAATAGAAACTTAATGTAACTTGTAAACCATCTGAGTATGGAGTGATACAAAGACAGTGAACAAGTTAAATGATTATGATCACAACACTAGTTGGGTTCACTGCATGATTCAGAACCTACAGTTCTGTATTCATTTTGGTACAAAATATCAATCAGGAGTTTTCCCTCTGTTCTAGGTTTTAACAGAGCTTGTTTTACAGACCAGCTTTGGGCAGTTAACATTCACTTTAGTGATATATTCATGGATGCTAAATTTCATTAATTTCTTAGAAAATGAGGAAAAATCATCATTCATGCTGGAAAATGTATAATTAGTATCAAATGGCATGTAACTTCATTCAGGTACAAAATTGTATAGATCAAAACCAAAGCCCCGTCTTCTTGCAGAGAAATAAAATGTGGATGTCAATTATCAACATATAGAAATGTCTGGTAAAGGAGAGTAAGTGATGGGAACAATGTTGATTTCTGCCAAAAAGGTATAAATTAATAGAGGAAAAGTATAGAATTAGTTCTCATTCATGTACAAGTGTGTCTAACAAAAAATTTTGGGTGCCTAGGGCTTTGCACTGTGAAATTCTTGAGCTAGTGGTTGAGGATGTTGAGAAGCGATACTCTGGTCTTAATTAAACGCCTAAATAGGCTACCTACTCCTCCATCAAGATCATGAATGCTCAACTCCAAGTTCCCCAACAGGTTCTGCACATTCTCTGCTTTTATGTTGAAGGATTTGCTTGTCTTCTGGCTGATATGGGTCTGGAATGCGGCATCTACCTTTTCAAATTCACCGAATTCTGCTTTCTCTTCCTCAGTTTCAACACGCTTGGAGTGCATTAATCTGGAAACTAATGACCATTTGCTTGTCTTGGACTGCCTCTTTGGGCCGGCAATAGAGGATAACAAAGATTCCAACACGGTGAGAGTGGCAACTTCTACCTCCCTCAGGATGCAGACTAAAGCCACAGTTTCAGGTTCGTTCTCTGAGATGGAGAAGTCACATTTTCTTTGCTTGCTCTTCAAATCCCTCAAGGACTTACTGATCACCTTCTTCACCTTCTTTCTTGAAGCCAAGTATTCTCCGACCTCATTTGTAGCCCCATGTTCACCATATGGCCTTCTGCGCAGAGTTGATTGTAGTTCTTGGACGCCTTCCTTGGTCTGCAGCAAGGCATCTTCAGCCACGCTACATACGTCCAACAGTAGAAGATATCCATCTGCTACCTCACTAACCCATTTCTGATTTTGATGTTGGACCAAGGCTTGCCGAGAGAGTGGCAACAGAAGCAAATTCTCCATGCAATCATACAAATTTTCAAGACTGCTTAGCTTGTCAGTTATTGACGATGATGAACAGGTGGCTTCAGAAGCCCTCAATATACACAAATGCGCATCTATCTGAGGAATCAATGGATGGGGCCTTGATGGCAAGCTGATGGAGCGAGCATGATAACTGGTTTTGTGGATTGGAGAAGAAGAAGCCATCTTTCTTAGAGGAGGCCTGACACTTCAAATGAAAAACTCAGATCTAGCAAGTTGCCTTCCTCCATTGGCGTATGCTCCATATATATGAAGGAAGGAAGACATAAGGAATCTCATCATCCCAAGTCTCAATGACTCACACATGAGTTTGATCTGATCAAACACAATGTCTGCTAATGTTAGTTCAATGTTCCCCAACACAATTCATAATTGCTATAAACAACTCTGTTCTCTAAACTCGTCATGGCATTAACCTTAGTTTGATTTGATCTAAAAATAAGGCATAAACACACACGTAACCATTATTGCACATGAAGAAACATTAAACTAGTGGAATAATTATGAATTTGTAAGTCCGAATATGTCCAGTAATGGTAACACAATATGTTACCACAAATAGACTTTGTGATATATGCTGGTATGGGAGACAAGATTGCAGTGCCACTCGTGCTACCCTGCAATTTAAATGCATCATTGGTGTGGCCTGCTTGATGGAAATGAAGTGACCATGTGAATGTGTCAACCCCCATTAAGACAAAAGGAATCCTACTAGTACCCTGCTGTTTAAACTTGTGCCATCAACCCAACTCAAAACTTGTAATGACATCTGATGAAATAATGCATTAAAATACATGGTGCATGGTGGCATTGCCACCTTGTCTCCTCCATTAATTAGAAAATGCTAAACTAAGGGAAAGAAATATTAAAATGCAAGTTTGAATAACTGGTGAAATCACAACGTACGTTAATGCCACATAAATGGACTGGGTATGCTGCTGGTATAGGAAACTAGATCGCAGTGCCCCTCGCCCTAGCTTGCAATTGCAACTTGCTCTATGAAAAAAAAAAAAAAAACAAGAGCAAATATACAATCAAAATATAAAAGTATGAGGCTGAGAGTGGTTGCATAAGCTTGAAAATTGTTAATAATTAGACATGCACAGATGACTGCAGTCTATCATATGGAAACTGAAGTGACCATGTGAATGTTGTTATTAGACTCAAATTATTTGCTTTTTATTTTTAGGAGATTCAATATAGTAAGTCACCTTTTTTATGTTTAACTAGAATTAGGAAACTATTGGTTTAAGGTTAATTTATTGGAATTTATAAATATGTGATTTTATATAAGATTTTGGGAGAGAAAGAAAAAGTGAGCAAAGAGTCTAAACAAAGGGTATATTGGATTTTTAATGAAAAAGAGCCGAGGGAGTTTGAAATGTGTATTTGTTAAGTTAATAAATAAATTTGATCTCTTTGTGCCATGGATGTATGTGATTATGTTAAACCACGTAAATATTTTGTCTTCTTTATTTCACTTTATTTTTTGTTAGTTTGGGTGTTACAATTTTCTCAACAAGTGGTATCAAAACTTTCTTTTTTTCCCAACAAGAAATATCAAAACCAAGGTGTGAAGATCATGAGAAAATTATTTTAAAAATGATGTCAAACATAAAATATGATATTGAACCCTCTTATGGAATATTTTAGTTTATGGAAGAGTACTATTAAAGATGTTTTGGTGCAATAAGAATTTCTCAAAATGTTATAAGGCATGAAACCAGAGAGCGTGACAAATGAAGAATGAGAAGATCGAATCAAAAACAAAAATGGTAAGTACTATTCATTTAAGTATGGCTCTTGAAATAAAATATAGTGTTTTAAATGAAAAATCTCTTTCTAATTTATGAGAGAAGTTAGAAAAAATTTATGTGTCAAAATCCTTAAACAAATAGATTATATTTAAAGAAACAACTATTTGAGTTGAAGATAGATAAACAAATAGATGTTAGGGATCATATAAATAAATTTAATAAGTGTATCATCCAATTATTGAGCATAGGGATTAGGATTGATGAAGTAAATCAAGTTATTATTCTATTGGCATCCCTAACAAAATTACATGAGACAGCAGTAACTACGCTTTTTAGTTGGAAAGACAATGTTGATTATAGATAAAATGTCAACTACTTTTTTAGAGGCAAAAAACATTAAATAGAAAAATAGTTTGTCTCATACTGGATAAGTTTTGTGATGAATTCTAAATCACATCATGGTATGAGCGAGGTATTATGATAAATCACGCTTCTAGTTTGAGAGAAAAGGAAAAAGTGAGTAAAAGAGTGGAGAAGAACAAAAAGAGTATAGTTTTGGGTAGAAAAAGATTAAAAAGGTTTAAAGTATGCATGTTTTAAGTGTATAAATAAATCTGATCTCCCTTTCCCATGAACATAGGTGATTATGTCGAATAAAATAAATCTTTTATCTTCTCTATTTCATTGTTTTCTTTTTTTCCTTTCATTTTGGGTGTTACAACTTTCCCAGCAATCAATGGGATCACCCCTGGCCTAGTGTGACAAAAGGCATCTCAAATCAATTTAAAATACAGCTTTCCGGAATGGGTAAGATGAAATTGATTCATTTCTTATGATTTCCATCTCTGTAAGAATCTCCGGTATATAAATCCTTAGCCACATGTGTAGTAACAAAATCCTTGGCCTTTTTTTTTTTTCCTTTTATAAATTTAAATTTTCAAGGTAGAGATCTTTCCTAGATGCATAGAAATCCTCACGTACATGGGACCATTGCTCATACATTAACCCACCAATAAAAGGAAAGGATGCAAAGGATTACTGTTAATAAGTCTATAAGAGAATCAATTTAGAGTAAACAACATAAAATTTGAATTTGTATTCTCAGTCATCTACAGGTATGCAAAAATCAGTAGGTGTATGCCCATGACAATTTTTTGAGGTAGTGGACTAAGGATGTTGAGGAGAGGGCCCTGCGTGGTTTTCGTTAAATGCTTGGATAACAACTCTATCCCTCCTTCAAGATGTTGAATGCTTGATTCCCATTTCCTTAAGCTCATTATCAACATGTATGCGGACGTCAACATGACCATCTGACATGAGTGGTACAACTCATATCAAAGCCCTGTCCAAATGGGCACCGGGAAAAGGAAATCCACTAAAATCTGATCAAGCTTTTGCAGATCTCTCATGCCTTACATATTTATGCACCCTAAAAAAATCCACATAAAGCACAATAACAATTACTCTAGCCTCTCAATTCAAATGTTAGAAAGCATCATATACCTCTTCCCGATTTTCATAGCACAAAGGCCGGTGGTTCCTCGAGCTTTTTGATAGCTTTACATAAGGACACACAGCCACTTGAGGCATACGGTTAAAATTTGTTTTGGCTCAATATCAGCACCCCCACTGGGCTGCGTTCTGGGCCCAAATCAAGACACTTGGATACTTGCCAGATAGATATTCTACTTTAGAACCTGAATTCTATAGGAGGAGAAAGTTAGTATTTTGAAGTCAGAATCCTCATCTGTGACCAGAAATACGTACAGCCTATATTAATGATCACACGACACCCCCTTGCATTTAGGGGTAAGATCCAACCTGATTTCCACCATTCAGATTACATTGAATCATCCAATTAGTGGAGAGGATCTTTCATAATTATGTTGGCAACTCTTCAAATAATGATTCAATGTGGCTGAGTGTGTGAATAAATAAAATAGAAAGAAAGCACCCAAGTAGCAAACAAGGCAGCCTTTACTCTTCCAAATATTCAATAGAAAGATACAAAAAAAAGGAATAAAAAAATGTAAAAAGAAGAACCCCTCACAGGACCCATGATGGAAGCTTTCAATTATCACAGTACTTAAAGTTGAATGTTTTCTCTTTTTTGGTTTTTTAACATTTCCGTGGGGACTTACTTTAAGGAGCACACGTGAAAAGTTATTTATTGACCATGTTTTTAGACGTTGAAAACAATGGATAAGCAGAGATCCAATTAAGTGAAGGTAAGGGAACTCAGTCATATCAGAAGAGCCAAAGATGGACATGACCAAAGAGATCCTTTGAATTGATAATTGTCCAAATTGATTAACAATCTTACATTGAAATGACCATGTTTACTGTCTTATTTTCTCTAGTCTTTGCAAGCTGTGAATGTATCAAATAGAACTATACCAAAAATCCTATTGAATCCAATTCTGGAAGATCTCATGGAGCAGTCTCAGAGAGGGCTAATAGCAGCAAATAATTTCTACAAGAGCTAGCATTTTATAGTAATATGCAATACACCATATCTCAACGCCGGATACCGATAACACCAGTCACAATCAAAGTTATAACTGTTAGAAAGAAACACAAAAATTAATATAGAAGCTATGCCCTTGTCTTGTTTGTCAATAAAATGTGACCCACATAATAATTGAGGATATGATCCTCCATTATCTTCAAGTTTATACACAGAAAACAAAAGAAAAAAGAAAAGAAAAACAGAAGTCTCTCTCAGAAACCAAGAAATTTTCGAAGAACAAGCTAAGGTAGTCTAATCCAAAATTAAGTGATGAGAGATACATGCATGATGATTATCACCATGGATTAGTACTCTCAGATATGCTCAGAAGCTCCTCCAAGTAATCTGTCCCCAAGTCCTCAAACTCCACCACATTTTCAAGCCTCAACTCCTTCTCTTTCCTCTTTCTTGACTTGTTCTTGATGGAGTGTCTCTTCTTTAAAGCCAGGACTGGTGAACACCCCTCCTGGAACCCATATTTCATCTCCCGGAGCGACTCGTAAACCATCTCTGCCGGAAAATTGAGAACAGCCAGTGAACCCCGCATCGCAAATGCAGCTTGGTCATAAGCCAGAGCTGCAGCCTCAGCAGTATCGAAAGTTCCCAACCAAACCCTCACGCCATTCCTCGTGGAATCTCTTATCTCCGCCGCATACTTGCCCCATGGCCGCTTCCGAACTCCTCGATAGGACACCTCCTTCATGGGCTCTTCCTCAATGGCCTTAACCTTAGAGCACACTTCTTCTTTCATATAGGAGGAGTCGGCCACCGCCTCTGAAAGAACACCGTAGAGCAGCATCTCTTCGGAGTCGTTCTGATCAAAGGGTAGAGGGTCTTGAAAAGAGAAAAAGTCCGGTGAACCGAGAGAAGACTCCGGGGAGAACTGGGAGTTAGAGTTGTGGAAGAATGAAGAATCAGCCATGTAGTTGTATTCAATGGTTTGAATGGCTTTGGTATTCTCTCTCTAAGTTGATGACTTCCAAATGATTCAACTTCAATAGAGTGAGTGGTGTTGGGTCATACTCAACGGGAGGAGGGGGTTTATATAGGGCACAAGGAGGGAAGAAGCCAAGTTTAAAAAATAAAAATGGAAATAAAGAATGATGAAAATGGTAAGAGGCAACATTAGATGAATATCGAGTGGACGATGCAAAATGCATGTGGTCGTTAATGGGACCCAAAGGAGTTACTGCACGTGAGTCAATTTGACCATTAGGCATGGCGGCCCGGTCAAATGAGAATTCAAGATGACGTCAGCTCATGATTTCATATGGACGTGTAAATATACATATGTACACAAAAATTTAATAAAGATTATCCTTGCTGCCCACTTGCAAGTTGCAATAATATATCTTTTGTTATTATCATGTAGACATCTAACCTGCAAGTGGGATTTTCTGTCCCATCACTCTCCACCAACTTTACTCAGATGAACTTTCAGTGATTTTGGGACTTTTTTTTTTTTTTTTTTTTTTGCTTAAAACTGCATCTCCCACTGCACTATTTTTCAAAAGCAATTTCATTTATGGAGTAATTTAGTTCATTTGTGTTAGAAAGAAAGATGTTATGCATTTGTTTGATAACTGATTTCGAAAATAATTTTTAAAAATAGTTGTTTAGAATAGCTTTTAAAAATTGTTCTTTAATGAACAAAATATTTTTTAAAAATTATTTTGATTTTCAGTATCAATGTAGAGGCAGTGGTGTCTTATATCTTATTGAGATGGGAGGAAGTGAAGGTGATACATGAGATGAAAATGAGTTAGATGGTGATGCATGGTGTAGTGGTAGGTGTGGTTGTGTAATGGTGATTTGCACACTGACGTGAGGGGGGATATACCCTGCTCCTTGATTTTCAACTTACTGTGATAGCTTCATAGCCTCCATAATTATATCTCTGTCATTGTTTTATTAAGAAATGTAGGCCCTCTTTGGTTCACTTTACTCTAAGATGTAGATTTTGTTTAATGATTTTACTATTCGTTACCTATTTGTTTATATTTTCAGTGAATAAAGTGGTTCAGCGAACACAGTCTTTGATGGTTATAGTGCAAGCACAAACAGAAGTGTTGACCGATCAACGTAATTATGGGGCTTTCCTTTTTCCCTTTTGGGTTACTTTCTATTTTTCACTTTGGACTATCATTTTTTTTCCTCCTTTTTTTTTTTACTATATATTCATTCCAATGATTTATAGAAGAGTGATAAAATGATTTCATCTAGAGGGAAATTAGCACAATCTATATACAAACTCAAAATTATTCATAATGGTTTTTGGAAATATAGCTAGCTCCCTCTTTTGCCTAATTTCTTTGCCCCACTATTTCTCATGGTGACAAATGGATATGGGGTTTGTCTCATTGAAGAGTCTATTAAAAACCCTTCTATATAATTTGATTATTTCATAAGAAAATGTATATTTGGTACCTCTATTATTTATCACATCCATATGTTATCCTAACCTCTACTCATCTTGTGTCACTTCATTGTATAAGTTTGATTGTAAAGATAAAAGAACTAAAAATTTGTTTCATTAAATAAAATTGTTAAATTCATCTCATCTTGTATCATCTCGTGGTTGATTCATCCATAGGCTTAAGAGTGATATTGTTTCACTCTAATACAAGCATAGGTATTGAATATGTTGTCCTCCTCTTAATAGTAATTTCAATTGGTAGTCAAATGTGAATTAATATTTGAAAATCGCATGCATATTATTAATATTCCCTTCCTACTTGTTTCTATGGAATACTTTTGGTAGCATTTTTTTACCAGGGTTTTAAGGTAAAAATAATATATTTTTAAATTTAGTTTTTTCTCACAATTAGGTGAACTACTAAAATAAATTCAAGAGAATTACATTTTTGACATCCTTTGATCAAAATATGTTGAGTTATTTCAAAATCATTATTACATTTCAAAGGAATTACTAATGCAACCTTTAATTGTACTAGATGTTTTACTAAATAGGCCTAAATAATTGGATAATTAAACAAAACAAAATTTTAAAAAATTAATTACTCAAATAAATATTTAATATACCTACTCTGCAAGATATATATTATAAGATCTGTTAATATATGATTGATTAATAGAAATATTACTCCATATCATATTATACATATTGAAAAGGTAGTGTACTTAAAATCTATATATATATATATATATATATAGAGAGAGAGAGAGAGAGAGAGAGAGAGAGAGAGAGAGAGAGAGAGAGAGAGAGAGAGAGAGAGAGAGAGAGAGAGAGAGAGAGAGATTTCTCAATATCATATTGTAGTGCTAGGGATCATGCAATCATCTATATCAACTATAATCAATGCTATGGTTTGAGAGAGAGATTACTCAATATCATATTGTAGTGTACTTAAAACTTAGAAGTATAGCTAGGGATCATGCAATCATCTGTATCAACTATAATCAATGATGCTATGGTTTGAGAGAGAGAGAAGTTAGAGTATTAAGTCTAAATATGTAAGTTACCCATGAACAGATATTTTTGTTTTTATAAATATAGAATTGAGCTTATATGAGTGAGAATGAAAGAGCTCTAAGGATGGCAACAGGGCGGGATCCGGACAGGTCGCCCCCATCCCAACCTCGTCTCATTTATTCAAAATAATTCTCATTATAGTCTCATTTAAAAAGTTAAACGGGATGGGGCGAGTATGATAAATTCTCATACCTGCCTCGTCCTACCCCGTTTAACTTGTTTTTTGAATTTTTAATTTTTTAAAATTTTTAATTACATTAAAATAAATATATTTTATAAATAATTAAATTATTATATTTTTACAACTTATTTTACTATTATCTATATATTAAAAATAGTAAAATAAAAATTAAATTAAATTAATTTTATATATAATCAAAGCGAGGCGGGGTGGAACAAGGCAATACTTGAACCTGCCCCGAACTCGCCCCAGGTTTTAAAAAAAATATCAACCTCGTTCCAAATCCGTTTATTAAAATTGAAACTCATTCCATTAGGGATGGGGTGGGGCGGGTACTAAAAAAAACTCGCCCCATTATCATCCCTAAGAGAGAGGGTATCGTAGGGTATTCAATCTAAATATGTAAGCTCCCCGTTGAACGGTTATTTTTGTTTTTCAAAATATAAAATTGAGCTTATATTTTTTGACTGACGCTTTCTCATGTTGACCAGACCTTGTCTAAGGAAGATGTAAATTATTTAAGCCTTTGCTTCTTCAAGGGAGTCTTGAAGGTCACTCATTTGGTATTTGGTCTTTAGTATTGGTGTTGAAAGATAAATTTTGGGTCAAATTGGCCCACAACCAAACAAAATATAGGCATGTTTTGAAATTATTCTTTAAAATAGCCTTTTAAATTTTGTTTTTAAATTAATTTAAAATCATATTTTAAAAATACCCCTTCTACGTAAATTAGAAACTACAATTTTAAAATATAATTTCTAGATTCGTACCAAGACTACATTTTTAAAATTTCAAATAAATTTTTTTAAAAGAAATATTAAAAGTTGAAATATGTAAAGAAAGGGGTTACTTCAAACAATTATTTCAAAATAGGTTCAAACATATGTTTTAATGTTAATTGATCACATTGAATGGAAGCATTGAGGCCAAATTTTAAAAGAAAAAAAAAATGAAAATGAAAAACATCAAAGAAATGAGTTATTTTAAATAATTGTTTTAAAATAAATTCTAAATACATATAAGTTAAGTTTGGTTTCCAGAAAGCACTAAGAAAAGAAAATATACATATATTAAGGAAAATTGTTTTTTTATATTTGATTTTATTATAAAAACACAAAAGAAAATAAGATATGATTAAAATTCAATAAAAATTTATATATTTTTAAAATATTTAATTTTTATGTAATTGAAAGAAATAAGTGAAATAAGTTTGAAAAAATATATAAAAATAATTTATTAAATTTAAAATTATTTTTTATTTTCCTTTACTTTTATTTTATTTTTTTTGTTTATATTTTCTTTCTCTTACCTTTTCCCCCAAGTTTTCCAAGAATCCAACATAACAATATTTTAGCACGGTTCCATTGACCCAAAAGTATCAAAACATAGTAGCTTCCTAAATCAAAATAAACGCTTTAATAAGTCGGTAGAATTCAATCCATTTTACTATGAACGCCAAGACTTATCTTCCTTTTAAAGCAAACCACCCCTCATATAGTTATAATCTACCTGTAAGTTGTAACCTTCTATGTTTGAAAAAATTATTTGACTAAAATTCTAAAAAGCAATAAATTGGCAAGCAGAAAAATTAAAAATAATAATAATAATAATAATAATAATAATAATAATAATAATAATAATAAAATATTTGTAATTTAATTTTCCCTTTGAGATTTCATGGATGTAATGGAAGCTTTGTACATACATTATTTGGCATGTTCAATGAAGTTTTGTTACATTTAATCTTACATCTTATGGAATCATGATGGCTTATGAATGAAAACATAAAAGTGACAAAATGTTAAATATGGGCCATTGATGGAATTCACTTTATTAAACTAATTTAATTATTTCAAAATTAAATAAATAAAGAGTTACTAATTCAATAAAATCCCTATAAAATAATATTCTCCAGTCTAGAGAAATTATTATCTTAATGCGTTATTGATTTATTAATAATTTATTGATAAATGAATATTTATTAATTTAGAGAGTAAAAAAAAAAAGATGAGGTTAAGGGGGTGTTTAGTAAAATTTAATACTTATCATTTAATGACTTAAGTTGATTTTAAGTTAAATTAAATTTAAGTTATTAATTTAAAACTTCTTACTTGATTCTTATTTTAAATATTAAGGTTATTTGATAAAATTAACTTAAAATTTATTTTAAATCATCAAATTAATATATTTATCCTCATAAATTATAAATAAGGCAAAAAGGGTTGAGTAATAATGGAGGTTATGGAATAGTAGATTATTGAGGTAATTAGAACAAATAAGGATAAAAATATAAAATCAAGATGTGAACTTAAAAATAAATTAATTATTTTTACTTCTTACTTAAAATTATTTTTTATTTTAATTCATATCATTAAGTTATTTTATCAAACATTCTTAATTTACTTAATTACTTAAATTAAGTTATTAAGTCATTTTAAATTATTAATATTTATCAAACATTTATTTATTGAAGTTTTACTAAAAATTTAAAGAATATGAAAATTTAATTATTTACCAAACAAATATTAAATTGGATGATGAGAACTTTTGGTTTGAGTTAGCATTTAATTTGTTCTAATCTACCTAAGTTATACCCCTTAAATTAATTCACATAAATTTCCATAGCATAGCATATATAAGATTCATCTATACTACTTTATATATCAAATATCATGGGATATTTTCATCACGGATCAATTCTATTGTACCCTACAATAGGACTAGAATAATAAAAAAATCCAAAAAAGAATATTTTATGGATCCAAAAGAGAATATTATATGGACCACTTTTTGTGACCTCAGTAGTGGAGTCTAAGGTGGTTTGACTCTCGAAAGCATCGTTTGATAGGAGATGGATGGCACTATTACAGACAAAAGCATTATGTATGATGGGGTGTCTTTATTTGGCTGCAGGCTATTCACTAGGTCAAAAAATTAAGGCAACAAAAATAATATTAATATTTTATAAGGCAAAAATTACAAGAAAGCAACCCCAAGGGCTAAGTATAAGCACCTGTTCATATTGAGGGATTGCAATGGGAGGGTTCGGTAACACTCCCGATCTAAGCTGTTCATTTAAAATAATTCTCATTTTCGTCTCATTTAAAAAATTTAATGGCACCAAACTTGTATATGAATTTCTCATAACTTTCTCATCCCATCGGTTTAACTTTTTAAAAAATAATATAAAATTTTTCATTACATTAAAATAAATATATTTTTTAAATAATTAAAATATTATAATTTTTTATAATTTATTTTATTAAAAAGTAGGTTTATTATTATTAAAAATAAAAAAATAAAAATTAAATTAAATTAAATTAATTTTATAGGGACACGATGACACGAAACAATACTCAAACCCCCTTCAAACCTGTCCCGTATGTATATATAAAAAAAAATTATCTTATTATCATCTCTATTCATATTTGTCATTTCTCTTGTCAATATCAATACATCAATCACTAATAAAACTGAATTTTAATTTAATGAAGCAATTTCAACTTTTTTAAAACCAAAATTTAAAAATAAGATCATGTCATTTTCTGAAAACTTCCAAATACAATGCACCCCAAATCTGACATCACCTCCACTTGAGGTGGAATTGCATCATCTTTGATAAGTAACCCTAATTTTTATAATTAATTTGGTGCCAAAAAAATGTGTATGTATATAAAAATTAATATTGGGACATGGTGATATATTGCCTTGACCAATTATTGAGAGTGACCCTCTAGGGTAAAGTTCAATGTTTCTCAACCAAAAACAAAAAGTTGAAACAAAGTAGTGAGAATTGACAATACAAATGTTGAAAATTCTCAAATTATTTATGATCGGTTCCTGCACCATGATATATTGCATGGTGATTGATTTGGATACGTTTGGAGTTCGATACTTTTGTCAATTTATTTTTAAACAATGGAGTCGTCCATGAAAGTTAGTAAATGTCCTTATAATCAATCTAACTCAGCCTTTCAAACATTTTGGCCACGAGAATTCATGTCTACCTCACACTAATCTTTCATCGACAATTTTCATAGCACACGTCAGTTCTTCCATTTCTAATTCGAGTTCTCTTTCTTTTTCAAGAATATAACAAAAAAACAACAAGAAATCGATGTCATCTTCTCCTTTTCTTTTCTTTTATTTTGAATTTATAGAAAAAATCGAAGCAAGTGAAAAAAAATTAGAATTGTTCGATAAAAGGTTAAGTGAAAACCCAATTTTTAAAATTTAACCCTTTATCTTTTTTTGGATAAAAATATACTCATTATTTTCTTATAAAAATAACTTTTTATTTAAAAATTTATATATAAATACTTAAAATAGTAAATGATATTTATGTCAAAAATGAATTATTTTTCAAGAAAAAACATATAAATGGTTAGATTCATAATTTATGAATTATTTCATCATTTTAACCAAATATTTCAAAAAATAAACATAATGGACAAGATATTGATCTAATTAATGAAGTTTGTAGTACGTGTCGATGGTTGGTATAAAAAATACTTTTTGGTGTCGCACCAAATGCTATTTAATTCATATATATATATATATATATATGAGTAATTGATAATAAAATAATTAGAATATGAACAAAATGTTTGAATATAAACAATGTCCAAAAAAAAAAAAGTTAATATTAACGGTATAATTAAGATCATATCTGTTTTTTGGTTAAATAAAAAAAATTAAAATATTTGATTTTTTTTATTCAAGTAATATATTGATGTTAATTAATATAAATTGAATTTATTAATAATAAGTTCTTTTTAATGGAATAGAAAAAATCGAATATTTTGATATTTTTCATTTAGTGAAAAAATGGACACAATGTAAAATATAAATGATAGGATGAGTTAAGAATCAAGAAATGAAAAAAGGTGGAAGCTATATAGTATTTTTTTTTTTTTCATTTTTTTATGATAGAATTAAGAATATAAATAAAGTAGAAATCACATTTCATTTTAATAACACTGTATATATGAAATTTTGACCTTATGAATTAGGCGGTGATCTTTGATGGCAAGTGGCAAATGTGTGGCGGAGAGAGATTCCTTTCTCTTTTTGCAGATGCAAAAGAACTTAAAAAGGTCACAAAATAAAAAAATAAAAAAAAATAAAAAATAAAAAATAAAAAATTGGAGAGAGAAAAAAAGGGAGAGAGAGACTAAAGGGCCCAGGTCATTTTGGATGTGACAAATGGTGCATGAACCTGTATTAATCATTGGGAAAACAAAAACAAAAAACAATGGTTGGGGTGCAACCGATTACAGATTATTAGTGTGGACAATGGCAACTTGGTGTGGAGCCAAAACCCTAGTGCATTATTTTGATTGGTAGGCATACAAGGTCCCATCAAATTTTGTCCTAGAAGAGTAGATAATGATGAAATATTCATGATTCTCTCCTACAATCTTCATGCATTGTTCTAAGAAAATTAATTTTAATACAACTCTAATGGGACTCTTGAGCTTGCCCTAATCTCACATATCATAGCTTAATTTTCTTTATTATGGAAATCCTTTTTTGGTATATAAATTGTATGTGGTGTTTATTTTGTTTGTATTTTTTTTTCATAAAGTCATGATTAATCAACTCCGAGAGTTAGAATTATAAATAATGAAAGCTAAAGGGTCTACTAATAGAGCGGAGAAAAAAATGACACATGCACTTCTGATCGAATCAATGACACTTTGCTATCTAAGCATCAAGTATTTGATAAAAATCAAAATATGTAAAATGGGTATGTTTAGTTTTTGAAAAGTAAGAAGAGTAGAAGAAAGAAAAATAAAAAATTTAACTTAATAATTTATTTTATATCTCATTCTAAACTCATTTAACTTATTTTAATTTTCTATATAAAAATTAAAAAAAAATTAAAAGTACAAATTTATAACTAATTTGAATTATGTTTGAATTTTTTTTTTCTAAAATCAAATATAAAAAAATATTTTTCTTAATATTTCATTTTTTTTTCTTATTATTTTCTTCAAACCAAACATAACATAAATGTTCTCGCAAAATAAAATAAGATAGGATTATAATATGAATGTTATTGCAAAATCAAATATGTTAAGATTTTGTGATTAACAAATAAAGTTGCAACGGTTGACCAAACCACACACAAACAAAATATAAAGAGAAAGATAAATTTTTTAACATGGTTCAATCAATGTGATCCCTACGTTCACATAATGCACGAACACTCAATAATCTACTAATCAAAATGAATGTGAAGAGTTATAATGGTGAAACTCTCAAAAAATAATTTTCAAATGTGGTCGCACTCTCTAAAAAACAAAACCTTAAATATAAAAAGTTAAATATATAATAAGGACAAACTCGTTAATCATCATATAAAAAAATAATTCTCCAAGGGGCGCTACTCCTTTCAACCCTGCAAGCTAACCAAGCAGCTCAATCATTAGCATCTTGAGTGAAGCATAACAAAACTGATTTAGGTTTCATAATCCAATAATGACGTGAGTGTTACTAATGCGTTCCAAGCATTCAATCCATTTAGCAAGAGCTTAAGAAATTGTAGGGCAAGAGTAAGAGTTGGTGGATACACCACATAACTCATTTTTTTTTATATATTTATGAAATTAATTAATCTTATTAAAAATAATTTTATTAAGTTTTTAATTAATGAAATTAGGACATCTATCAATCTAAATGGCTCAATGAATAGAGTGTCATTTTAAATTCTAATACATTCAAATTCTCAATTAATCCTTAATTTTTGCTTAAGACTTTTTTTTTTTGTATTTAATTATCATCCACCACCTTAATAAAGTGGTAAAATCACAACAAAAGAAAATATTCTCATAATTAACTTTAATCAATCAAAGAGTACTTTCAATCTCTTGATTGTAAATCTAGCCACTTTTTAAAGCAATGCTTTGATTTTTCTTCATTTATCTAGTTCAATTATGTTTATTAGTCAATATATGTATGTATTTTAATAGATTAAGACTCTCAATCAATCTTATGTTGTTTACCAGACGTTTTTCTTAAGATTTTTTTTCCTATTTTAATTGTCTCGTAATTAACTTTAATCAATCAAAGGACACTCTCATCTATTGATAGTCAATCTATATTACTTTTTAAGAAATGATTCCTCATAATTCAAGTAGTCAAAATTTTAACCTAACAATAGATTTTGTTAAAAATCAAGCATTTCATTCATATCTTTATAAAGGGATTATGACCTTTATATTCATAGAGTACTTGAATAAGGGATCATAACTTTTAATCTAGCGTGGGAATAAGGAACATCCTTGAAATGACATACATTCATATAGTACTTGAATCATAAGAGATTATTACTTTTACCAAGTTTCGATTGTTGAAATTTAGATCGAGAATAAGAAGTGTCATTCGAATATGAGGTTTCATAGACTTAGAGTTGGATGCATGGTTTATTGCAATTCTATACCTCATAATTTAATGTCTAGTATATTAGTTTCCACAAAGTGCTCATTTATTCTTTGATTTTCTCAAAATTGGTTGTACAAGGTTTCTACATAAATCATGTTTTGGGTCTAATCAATTTGTGCATTTGAGTTGTTTGTCTAAACACGATCTAATTATTTATCAAAATATTGATTTCAATCGAAATATTGATAATTCCATTTTATAGAAATATGAGAAAAAAATAAAATATTAATATTGATGGAAATTTCTATAAAAATAAAAATAAAAATATATGTATAGAAATTAACTAAAAATATAAAAATTTTGTATAAAGCTTCAATAAATGTCAAAACATTAACAATTTATATATCAGCATAGATTTTCTAATAATTAATATAGATATAATATAATAATATTAGACAATAAATAAATATATTGTATATTAATTATATCACAAAATAAAGTTTATATCACTATATATAAACATTTTGACTTCTTTCGATAATATATCATCAATGGAAAATTGTTTAAATTTTCTTTATGTCATATAAGAAATTCTACATGATATTTATAAAGGAAAACGGTCAAGCATCCTATTGATACCTACTCTTTTAATATTGGTATCACTAAATTACAAATATTTCGATAAAAATAATAGAAATACCATCTATATTTACCTTTTTAGCCATATTTGATTTTAATATGATATAGTTTCTCCCTTAGGCATGCCAATTTGGGACATGCAACCTAACCTCTTAAAAGGACAAAGTTGCCAACTATTAGATTTGCTTTTCTTTCGTCAGCCCTCGTGGGAATTTAATTACATTCATTCCCCCTTTGCATAAAAGCATATCCTTTTAAAACCCCATTTTCTATTCTACAATTAAAATAAAATAAATAAATAAACACCAAAACTTTCTACCCTGGTCTAATGGGACATGATTTATATCTAAATAAGTGTAATAAACTACTCTTGATCATAAAACAAGTAATATTTTTCTTCAAGAATGATTGTGGGATGGAAACTTTTGACTCAACCCACCAACTTCTTCAAATTGGCCTGTTTATGCTTGGAGGTTTGGCACCATATAAGCTACTATAATATTCTCTTTTCTTTAATCAATTATACAATACCTCAAGAATACTAAAGTCAAAGGACAAAAAGGGAATTTTTAACTCTTTTTTTTTTTTAAATACAAAATGAGAGAATTTGTTTAAAAAATTGAGGAAATTTTGAAAATTAATTATATTCATTTTTTAGTCTTAGAAAATAGAAAGAAAAAAAAAAAAAAAAACCCCAATTATGGTAGAAAAGATAACAAAAATGGTGGCATCCCCGGAATCATTCTTTTTCATTAAGTTATGTGTGGTTCTAGAAATTAATAAGAAAAAAAAATTGTAAAGAAAAATTATTTTTTTATATTTGATTATCCTAAAAAAAAATTAAAGAAAATTAAATATATTTAAATTTAATTAGTAATTAATGCATTTTAAAATTATTTAATATTTATGTTAATAAATTAAAATAAATAAAATGAGTATTGAGTAGCAAATAAAATTAATTTATTAATTTTTTATTTTCTTTCATTTTTTTTTCATTTTTCTTTTATATTTTCTTTTTCTTACCTTTCCCCACAAATTATTCAAAACCCAAACATAACCTAAAAGTTTTTAAATTTTATTAAATGGAATTAAATTAAACCCAATAATTAAATAAATTAAAGAATATCATTTGTGAAGGGAATGCTAGGTTCTATTTCATATTGGTTGAAATAATCTTCAAATCAAAGTTTGAACTCAATCCATGGGAATGATTGAGGAGTTGGAATATGAAATCTCCAAAATTGGATTGTTTGACCCAATTGAACTAATCATTCCCAAGAACATATTTACCTCATACTCTACACTTTGTGCCACCAAATTACCACACATGGACAAGATATTTTGTCCTTCAATGCTCTCAAAAGTTGGTCAAAAGCATGTGTTTTATAGTAATATATGAGAGCAAGGGAGGGCGGTGTGAATAAAGAAAGAGGAGAGATAGGGATGGGAGTCCCCCTGAAGAGCCTGGTCAATCCAAAATTGTAACATTGAATCAAACTTCCAGAAGTTTTTGAAAGTCTTCAGAAGTTCAAAAAAGTTTCACAAAAAGTTTTGGTCAAAAGTTTCCTCTTGAGTGGTTTAAGAAAACCCGAGTAGGGACAATCAACACTCTCTCTTTGCATCCACTCTTTTATGGATGGAAATTCTTGAGAAATATTTGAGAAAAAATATAAATAAATATTTTTTTTATGAAAATTGTGGACCTCCTAATTGTCGGC
This sequence comes from Vitis riparia, assembly GCF_004353265.1. Taxonomy (NCBI): domain Eukaryota; kingdom Viridiplantae; phylum Streptophyta; class Magnoliopsida; order Vitales; family Vitaceae; genus Vitis; species Vitis riparia. The sequence continues at coordinate 19,378,616 of NC_048444.1, forward strand.
TCTCAAGTGATAAAGACTTTCAAATGGGATTGCATGTGGAAGTTTCTAGATTTTTTTTTAATTATTTTTTAATATTTAAAAAAAAAAAAAGAATTGTTCAAATATAATACAACGTTTGGCTTTATCATGAAATATCCATATTGGGTTCTTACCAAACTTGAACTAATTCATTGTATCACATTTTTCCATATGTTTTAAGTGCCCTGTTTTTTTGCACTCCCTAACGTTGTCTCCCTATTGCTTTTTGCCTCCAAAAGCCGCCTGCTTAAGCATGCGGGATGCTTTCATTTTCCAAGATTTTCACTTACTCAAAATTAAATTTAGTACTTTATTCAACGCTTCCATTTCAATACAAGATTTAAAATTCCAAATTACTCCTCTCAATGAAATTTAGGATTTACCATGAGTAATTTTGAGAGGGACTAAAATATTTTCTAATGTTTGGAAGCGTTTTTTGACGATGTTTTATGAATTTTAAAATCACTTAAACGAGTTTTTTTTTTTTTTTTTTCTTTTTTTTACGACGATGTTTGATAAAATAATTAACCAATTTTGAAGTGGGAAAAAAAAACATTATATGTCCAAATTAAATTAGAATCATAAATAAACTTTACTTATTATAAGAACTAAATTTTTATTAGAAGGTTAATGAAAAAATAGAAAATTATAATTACATTTCTTTAAATGATTTTGATAAAATGAAATAAAAATGATTATACAGTGAATTAGGCAATACATTTTTATTTTATTTTTTATGAACTATTTTTGTGTTATACTTAAACATGACATTTTTCTCTTCCACTAATTCAATATTTAGAATTTTAGCACTTATAATTTAAAGTTTAGATTTTTCGTGCTTAATTTTTCGGTTTTATCAAACATTTGCTTAATAGGTGATTTTTCAAAAATCAATTTTTTTTTGTTATATACACGTAGTGATTTTTCTTAAAACCATTTTCTATAAAAATCGATACTAATAAGAAAAGTTATAAATTAAAAACATTTTAATTAGAATCACTATCAGATGATCTTTTATAGTACGTTTGGTAATGATTTTAGAAAGTATTTTTGATATTTTTAATTGTTAAAAGGTAAAATTTTCAACTGTTAAAAATATTAAAAACGCTTTTAAAAATTATTGTCAAACATACTTTTAATCTCTCAGAGATTTTCAATTATACATAATTGATCAAAAATTTGTAAAATCATTAACTCGCCTTTTCATTAGATAAGATTAGAACAATGTATAGTGATTTGAAAAAAAAAAGAAGAAGAAGAATCTAAAAAAAGGCCCATAAACATAAGCATTATTAATGTAATTACTTTGACTTCTTTTTCCCATAACTTTAGATGAAAAACACTTAGAAAATAAAAGGAGACAAGTCCCACAGTGACTTGGAATTGCTCTTACTCCCATAGGAATTAATGGTGAGAATCCATGACGAAAATCAGAGAATCAAACATTTGAATGAGTTGGAGGATGATATATTTTGACCATTCAAATTGTAAGACCTTTAAGGGTAAGTAATTATTTTGCTTCTTTTGTCTTATTCCAAAAGGAATTAATCCTAGTACAACATTGTATATCAAATTTTAAGGTTAATGGTAGTTTTCTTTCCCATCAATCAAGAGGCTACAGTTGTCTTGATCATGTGAACTTAGGATGTGGGTGCAATGAACTTTCCGAAATGCTTGACTCTTAAGTTATTACATTTTGACCTTAATTTGCAAAAATAGACAAACCCCATTAATGACATTCAACTTTGTCATATGAATTTTGACACATTGCTCCAATCATGTCATATCATGAATAGCATACAATGTATTATGGGGGGTTTTTTTTTTTTAATTTAAATAATATTATTTTTAAAAATAATATTTTGTAAAATATTTAAATTCCGTTTAATAATGATTCTAAGAAGTATTTATAATCTAAAAAATATTTTAAAAAAAAAAGTGTTCGCAAATTTAGAAAATATTTTTTAAAATTTTAAAAATCACCTACAATATTGAAAAATCACTTATAATATTTTTTAGAGAAACATTTGATAAACGTTTTTCCAAAAAATACTTTACGAAAAAATACTTCGAATAGAAATACTATCAGATGCCCTTTTACAATAATATGGTCCTTTTATATATATATAAAAAAACTATTTTACATATATAAATCATATTTTCTTAATAAAATTTTAGTAATAACATATTTGATAAATTTGCATTAAAATGGTTTTTCTAAAGATGATTTTAATATTTATATCATTGATAAGCATAAGATGTGATTGAAATCACAAGACCATGGTTTTTAAAATAAATATTGTTCTAAGAAAAAATTGGAAGGTACACCATTTAACAACCTTCTTATTGAAATGTTGTAAGTCGAGTGGACTGGATCAAATTGATAGTCAATCCTAACTCAAATCAAGACTAAATTACATTTGCTCGAAGCACAATTCAATTTGAGTTATAACTCAACTTGCCAAACTCAAACTCAATCAAGACTTCTTTTTTCTTAATCTTGTATTCTCGGTTTATATTTGAATTAGAAAAAGAATAAAAAAATAAGAAATGAGTTAGGCATGTATTGGTTAAATTGGACTAATTATATGAGCTATTTAGGTTAAAACTCGGGCCGGGATAACTAGATTGCACCAAAATAAAAAAATGAATAAGCGTTTTACATATTAGCAAGCCAAAAGAAAACTTGACAATAGAAGTTTTCATTCCATTATGTAGTCAAATCCATCAATGTAATATAAGGGCCTGATAGATGAAAAGCAATTTAATTTTAATAGATAAGAAGTTAATTTATTTAGTTTTATATAAATAAACAATTTGATTAATTAAATTCTTAAAGTTAATTAAATTTAAATATAACTAGTTAAACTATATAGTATATAAGTCAATAATTTATTATATATACTTAAAATTATTTAATTAAAATTATTAAATACTTAATTTGAGTTTGATTTCACGTCCCAACTGAAGATCAACCTCAATTCAATTCGAATTAGTTGTTTTTATTTTTTTATTTTTGTCCAAGCCCAACCCAAATTACAAAAGGGCTACCCAAGCCTGCCTAAAATTGGATTGAGTTGGGTTCCACCGACCCAAGTCCAACCCAAATTGGATTGTTGTAATATGAAAATTTTCTTTTATCAAAATGGGAAAATCTGTCAAAATAGATTTCAATAACAGCCTTGTCTAAACTTCAGAACTAATAATGGGCTACAATTGTGGGCTTGGCCCATTCGCCAACGAATATCATCCCCTAGATCATCTGGACAAGGGAGGTGGCCTCTCAAGAGGCCCACCTATTAGGATGGGCTTGCGGTTTCTGGACCAGCCCAGTTTCCCCATTTACCTAAGCTGTAACCCATTCTGCATAGAATTCCTTTTAGATTCAAAGCCATTCTGAAATAAAATATTCTAAAAATGGTGGAAAAATTACAGAATTATTAGTTAAATATGAATGCTCGTATTATTAATTATGGATGTTAATAAAGGCATAAATTGTATTTAATTTTTTGAATGAATAAAAATATTTTGAAAATTATAATTGTTAATAATATTTTGTTTAAAATGAATTATAAAAGTAAACATAATTTGTTTTTTAAGATATATAAATAAGATAATTTTCTTATTATATTTAAATATTTCCTGACAAATTATTGTGGATCAATTTTAGTCAAGGAATTTTTGGTATTAATTAGATTAATTGTTTAATTTTAGATTATTTTTAAAAATTACTAGAATGATTTTAATGTAACAAATTAAATATCATTTGATCTAAAATTTATTTTTTATTGAGAAAATTAGAAAAAAGAAAAAAGAAAAAAAGACACGTTTGTTTTCATATTTTATTATTTTTTTAATAATTGTTTTTAAGGTAGAAAATATTTTTTTTTGGCAATTTTATGAAAACAAAGTATTTGACAAATTATTTTTAAATTAAATTAAATTAAATTTATATTAATCAATGTTTTCAGAACCGGATCTGTCATTGAAATAGAAAAGTTACCTGTTCACGGTTCACTAGTCCAATTGACGATCAAATCAGTGACATCATAAATATATATTTTATATATTATTCAAATTAAAAAATTAAATAATAAATTATATCTAAATTTTGACAACATCCACTTTGTTGAATTTAAGATGTTATACATTCATAATGTCAATAAACTCAATATTTATCAAATAATTAAACCATTCCTATCCTACATTCAAATATGAGCAATAAACCAACAATGATTAAATTATCAAAGAGTTGTTAACTTAACAAATTATCCTTAACAGTGGCCGACAATAACAGCTTGATGCTAGTGATAATGGGAAGTTGGAGCTAGGGTAGCCACACAGGCGTGGGAACCTTTCGCCACATGTCTATCCACGTGTACCTCCATGTGTTTGTCCACGTGGTAGTGCTCGTGTCGGTCTGCATGTCACTCCCGCCAATACTGTCTGGACAACCACCGAAGTACCCAGGAACACTTTATCCGGACCGCATGGGTTCATTGAGCAGACAACATTTTCATGCCAACCCCCAAATCCTCCTTGCTACGTGAAACGATGGCCATCTGGCATAGGAGTGACTGATGAGACCTTCTCCCATCCTTACGTCTACGTCAATGGACTGTCACGCCCTATCTCATACCTTCAACAAGTTGAAACGACGACAAGCTACATCATGACGCACCATCTGACGGTGCTACCAGCCGCCCTAAACTACAATGATTGCCCTGCCACTTATAGGACAACCATCATTACAGTTTAAGTCAAGGTGCCAACTCAGCACTACAGTGTTTTCCCTCTTGAGTACTATAAAAACCCTCCTGAAATAGAACTCAGGTACGCAACACAAAGGGGCTACCCCATTTACTTTCCTCTCTAAAGGTTCCTACCCATTTTTGTGCTTGACTTGAGCTTTGGAGGGTGTGCCCGGACAACTTGTCCGGACATCTTTTGTGCAGGAAAGAAGTTAGCTTAGTCTTTAGTTGCTAGGTAGAAGCTTTCACTGTCACAACTAAGGGAGAATCTATTTTCAATTGACCTAGTATCAACAACGGGGGATGAGAGAAAATGAGCTTTTATATTGAATCGTCTGGTTCAGAGGGAATCGGTTAGTTCGTTCGGTTTGTCGGTCAAACTGTCAGTTTACCCAGTCTAATTCTAGTTCAACCACTTTTCATCCCAATTCACCAGACTGGATCAGAACTGTGATCTACCGACGGTTGAACTAGTCAATCCTATCTGGTTTTAAAACCATGATATTAATAGAAATTAAATTCAATTTAAGTTTCATTAAAAATAAAACAATTATTTTACAATTAGGAATGAATTAAAGATAAACATTTTTTTTAATAAAATATAAATAATAATATTACAACAAAATCATACATTATGTTTCTTTAAATATTGACTGACATTATTTTCTATGTTACCCTAAAATCATAGTAAACCTTTTGCAATGCTTGAACCTTAAGCCCATGATAGTACTCCACTTATAAATTAAATAAGCTTTCGGATTTACTATTCTTTTTTTGGAATACTAACTGAGTGGTGCACAAAACCAAGGAAAAAAAAAATCTTAAATAGATCAATAAATGATAGAGTCTCTAACAAATTAATCAAAATCAAACACAAATTGTACTCTACTCTAAACAAGTACTAATTAATCAAAGTTCAAAATTTATACATAATCAAATTCTTAGCAATGATGCCAAACAATCAATGTATTTTTAAGCATCATATATGTGAAATCCATGGAATAATTTAAAAGAATTCAAACATTTGGTATTAGATATCTTAAAATAGAGACGATAACCAATAATTAGCACAAAATAATGCATTATTCTCTTATTTTGCATAACAATAATGACATCTTTCAACTATAAAAAAGATTTAGCCTTCAATCATGCATATATTTCAATGGAAATCTCCATGTGATGCTTGGATGTTAAGAAAATAATAGAAAATTAGAATTTCACTAAACTAATGTGATGCTTGCATATATTTCACATCACTAGTTAGAACCAAATAAAAAGAGTATATTAAGAACTAAACAATTTGTATTAGCATATAAAAAATGAATACAAAACTCTCTTAACTAACGAGTACACAAATTATAGGTTAGTCCGCCTATTGTAATTATTTGAAGGATGTCAAGGTAATATACAAAGTGAATATATATAAGGAAAATTTAACCTAATAGTCTAGTCCAATACTAGGCTTAAGTGACTTGAGCCCATCAAGGCTTGTGTCACTCAGTGATTAAAATATCATGTATCAGTGCACTTGGAAACAATATTTCTAATGGATATATTGGTGGTCAAAGCTAAAAAATGAGTTGTTTCTCTACCACATGAGGGAGTTGAACCCCCCAACAAAAGGTTGAGCAAGCACCCACCTTCCCACTAGGGCAAGTTTGCCTTTCATTAATTATTTTGCACCACACACACACACACACACACACACAGAGCCCATCAAGGCTTGTGTCACTTAGTGATTAAAATATCATATATCGGTACACTTGGAAACGATATTTCTAATGGATATATCAACGTGGGTCAAAGCTAAAAAATAAGTTGTTTCTCTATTGCAAGAGGAAGTTGAACCCCCCAACAGAAGGTTGAGCAAACACCCACTTTACCACTAGGGCAAGTTTGCCCCTTGTTAATTATTTTGCACCACACACACACACACAACCCATCAAGGCTTGTGTCACTCAGTGATTAAAATATCATGCATTAGTGCACTTGGAAATGATATTTCTAATGGATATATCGGCGATCCACGTGGGTCAAAGCTAAAAAATGAGATGTTTATCTATCGTATGAAGGAGTTGAACCCCCCAACAAAAGGTTGAGCAAACACCCACCTTACCACTAGGGCAAGTTTGCCCCTTGTTAATTATTTTGCACCACACACACACACACACATACACACACACACACACACACACACATACACACACACACACACACACACACACACACACACACACACACACACACACATATATATATATATATATATATATATATATATATATATATCAATTTCTTTAATAATTTCTTTAACAAAATAACTTTAAAATGTCTATTATACTTCTAATTTCATTTCTAAGAGCTTTGTTCGACATTTTTATAAGTTTTGATCAATTTTAGGCCAATTAATATTTTGTATTAAAATATATGTTGATATATCCATAAAATCGAACTACCAATATATCTGTGATTACCGATATTTTTATCCCTGGTGTCACTTAATCTAGCCTAAAACATGTCCTCATTGATTAATTAATCACATAGGGTCATTTAATTAATCAATTAGCCAAATCCAGAGACATTGTTCATTGTCCCCTATGCAACTTTATGTAATCACCAAACCACCCTTATGCACAAAAATGAACCTAAAGCCAATCCAACCTTTATAAAACATGTCATCATGTTATATGAGCTTAAAGCGGGGACTATTATAACCCATAGGAGTATTGGTTCTCTCAGAATCCAATTATGAGGTTGATTCAACATTCAATTAAGGAGAATCAACTACATTCCAACATCCTATGTAAATAACAACAAGACAAAGCTTGGGGTCCGTGACCTACAATCCACTGCATGCATGTAGACTCCCCATGAACTAGTGTATATAATATAATAAGGTAGTGTTATCACTTATCAAGATTACCTTTCAAATTTTTGAGTTATAAATCCCTATTATGTGATCAACTAACATACTCTACCTCTAATGAGCATATGTCAAATTCCATAAATGGAACTACTATGGACACACTGTTTCAATCCCATAAGATATCATAATGCCTTTATTGAGAATATTTGTTGTCATCGACCTCTATCAACAGTGAACCAAACCATAAGGATATATGATCACTTTAGGGTCTCGCTCATAAGTAAAAGCCTCTTATTGATTTTGGCACAAACTCAATATCCTCTTAAGATTGAGAATCCATGCAATATAGTAGCTTGGTGAATCATGACAATTATTAACTTTGTGTCATGACTTACCGTAGGTCCTGTCCAATGTGCATCACATACATTAGTACGCTCACCATGGGAAACCCATCCTAATGGCCAAGACAAGTCATCCCTCCAATTAGGAGGTGATGCACTAGAGTCTCTATTGGATTGCCCAAATTCATGAACCAATTGTAGACCGCTTATCTACTTACAAGGAACCTATGACTTTGATGGTGCTTTCTCCAATAAACGGGCTCAGGGCCTTAGTAGTGTTAGTTCTCTTTCTGTTTATGAACAAATAATGCTTTGGCACTTAAGACTAGGACACCTTGGTTTTCTATATCTTAAACATTTGTTTCCTATTTTGTTTAAAGGATTGGATTGTTCATCTTTTTATTGTGAAAGTTGCTATTTATCTAAGAGTCATCGTACTACTTATTATCCAAAACCTTATGTTCCCTGAAAACCATTTAATTTAATACATAGTGATGTGTGGGGACTTTAAAAAATTACAACTATTTTTAGGGAAAAAAAATGGTTTGTTACATAGATGATCATACACGTTTATGTTTGGTTTATTTGATGAAGGAAAAATCAGAAGTTGGAAAACTTTTCCAAACTTTTTATAACATGATTGAAACTCAGTTCCAAGTAAAAATTGGCATTTTTCACACTGATAACAGAATTGAGTATTTTAATGAATTTTTGGGTATTTTTTTGAAAGAAAAAAGTATCCACCATCAATCTACTTGTGTGAATACCCCTCGATAAAATGGAACTACTGAAAGAAAAAATAAGCATTTACTTGAAATGGCTCATGCTATTATGTTTTCCATGAATGTTCCAAGATACTTTTGGGGGGAAGCTATTTTGACAGCCTCCTATCTCATTAACCGAATGCCTACCATAAATCTTAAGTATAGCACACCAATAGAATGTTTTCGAAAAATATTTCCTTTATCTAGAATGTACTCTGACTTACCCCTAAATTTTTTTGGCTGCATTGTTTTCATTCACCTACCTAATCATAATCGGTCTAAACTTGATCCAAGGGCAGAAAAATGTGTTTTCATTGGGTATGCCTCTAATAAAAAAAGGGTATAAATGTTATAATCCCCAAACCAGAAAAATGTATGTGAGTATGGATGTCCCTTTCATTGAAGATAATTTTTTTTTTTTAACAAAAATTCTCTTTAGGGGGAGAATGATGTAATGGAAGAAAAATTTTGGTATTTATCTCCCACTCCATTACCAAATACAATTTTAACTACTCCTCTACCTTTTATTTATAATCCTGAGCAACAATGTGATAAGACTGACAAAAATTCTAGTCATATAATGCCAAACATTACTATATCTGAAATAGGGGGATAATCAGTACAACCAAATACTGAGCGTTTGGTTTATACTCAGAGAAAGACTTGTCAAAAGAGTCAAAGTCAACATGTTCCTTTTGGTAATGACCAATCTTGACCTTCGGGAGCTGAAGTTCCCGATATCACAGGTAGTCCTATTCCTAACCTATCTTTAATACCTAGCATTTCTTCTTTAGACCTTGATATTCCTATAGCCCTTAGAAAAGGTACACGAACCTGCACTAAATATCCCATATCCAAATATCTATCCTATAAAAAAACTCTCTAAAACTTATAAAACCTTTACTTAAAAAATCTCACACATGTTGGTTCTAAGAAACATTCAGGAAGCCCTTGATGATCCAAATTGGAAAGTAGCAGTGATGGAGGAGATGAATGATCTTAAAAGAAGTGGTACTTGGCAGTTAGTGGATTTACCTAAGGAGAAAAGAATTGTAGGTTGTAAGTGGGTCTTTATTGTGAAATGTAAAACTGATGGGAGCATAGAACGATACAAGGCAAGATTAGTAGCAAAAGGATTTACTCAAACCTATGGTATTGATTACCATGAAACTTTTGCTCCTATAACCAAGATAAACTTAATTAGAATTTTGTTATCTTTGGCTGTAAATTTCAATTGGCCTTTACACCAGTTAGACATAAAAAATGCTTTCCTAAATGGAGATCTGGAAGAGGAAGTATTTATGAACCTACCACTTGGATACAAGGAGAATCTTGGATCAAACAAAGTTTGCAAATTAAAAAAAAAAATCCCTATATGGTCTCAATCAATCTTCTAGAGCTTGGTTTGAGAGATTTGGAAAAGCTATAAAAAATTGTGGCTACTGTTAGAGCCAAACTAACCATACTATGTTCTACAAACATAGTAAAGATGGTAAGATTGCTATTTTGATTGTTTATGTGGATGATATAGTTTTGATTGGAAGTGACAAAGAAGAATTGGAGAGACTGAAAAGAAAATTTGCAATATAATTTGAAATCAAGGATTTGGGAGCTTTAAAGTACTTCCTTGGAATGGAGTTTGCTAGATCTAAAAAAGGTATATTTGTAAACCAACGTAAATATGTCCTTGATTTACTTGGTGATACAGGACAACTAGGTTGTAAACTAGCTGAGACACCTATTGAACCCAACATAAAATTGTTGCCCTCTAAAGATGATGAAGTGAAGGATAAAGAACAATATCAAATGCTAGTTAGGAGGTTGATTTACTTGTCACATGTGTGTACGGATATTGCTTTTTCAGTAAGCATGGTGAGCTAGTTCATGCATGCACCTGGACAACAACACTTTGATGTTGTTTATAGAGTCCTCAAATATTTAAAAGGGTCACCTGGAAGGGGTCTACTGTTTAAAGGTTGTGGGCACCTATAGATTGAAGCATTTACAGATGCAAATTGGGTTGAGAGTGTAGTAGATAGACGTTCAACTTGTAGTTACTGCACCTTTGTTGGAGGTAACCTTGTCACTTGGTGATGCAAAAAACAGAATATGGTGGCTAAGAGTAGTGCAGAGGCTAAGTTCAGATCAATTGCTCTTGGAATCTGTGAGGTGTTGTGGATTAGACGACTATTGGAAGAATTGAAGATCTCAAGTACCCTACCAATGAAACTGTATTGTGACAACAAAGTAGTTATTTTAATAGCTCATAAGCCACTACTTCACGATTGAACAAAGCATGTGGAGGTAGACAAGCACTTTATTAAGGAAAAACTCGAGAATGGGCTGATATGTATGTCGTATATTCCTACTACTGAGCAAGTGGTTGATGTGCTTACAAAAGGAATTCCTACAAAGCAGTTTGACAAACTAATTGACAAGCTGACTATGGAAGATATCTTTAAGCCAACTTGAGGGGGAGTGTTGAAAAAAATAGGATTGGCTGAGATAATTAGCAAGATATTATGAGATTTAAATGTACAAGATATTAGGAGATTTATTTTTTTGTAACCTGTTAGACAACTGTATATTGTTAGTGTGAAACCAAGGTTTGGTTAATCTTGATTTTGATGATAACAAAACAAGGTTTAGAACTAATGATTATATTTCAAGTGTGATTAGACAAAACGATTTCCAAAGTGGCAATCACAAAGACAAATCAAGTCAATGAGAAATCATGAAGAAGAAGACCACCTCAAAGAAAAGTGTTTTTCAATACCCAAGCTTCATAAGATCTCTTTGTAAGGTTGTTGGTGCACTAAGATTTTCATGCATTACATTCTTTACTTATGCACCAAAATCATTCAAGAGTTATTTTATTTTAAATATTTTAAGAATTGGATGATTTCATGTTTTTCAACTAAAACCTTGTGTTAAATATTTTTCAAACTTGTTTTAAAAGGTTTTAAGTTGAAAAAGTTGGTTGTTGAGCCAAAAAATGACTTAACCAGTTGAACCGGTCGATCGGTTGTGCTCGTCCGGTTGAGAACCGATCGAGGGATGCTAAAAAGTTTCTCTCTCTCCTAATGGCCTTCTCTTCCTAGTCGAGGTGATTCTCTTCCCGGCCGAGATCCGGTTGAGGCCCAACGGTCACCTACCAAGCATTTAATGCTAACGGCTAATCAACCGGTTGACCCCTAACTCGATCGGTCGAACCCCCAAACGGCTAGTTTGACTTTTCTCTTCTATAAAAAGGCTCCAATCTTCATTGTTTCACAAGCTTAACCTTTCCAAACCTTTCTTTAATATATTTGAGCATTGGAAGAATGTTTTTGAGTGCACCATTATTCTAAAACTTGCATATCCTTAGTGTCCCTTTCAATCCTAGTATTCTTATATCATTTGAGTTTAAAGTTTTTTGTACTAGGATTTTATGAGATCATTTATTTGTAAATCTTTGAGAGGAAGTTTTCCAAGAGTGGGATATCTCTTAAGAAGTGTAAAGGGTGCTTGGAGTCAAAAGTCCAAGAGGGTGAATTGGAACCATAATCCAATTGTATTGCTTGAAGGCATGGTTTGGAAGCCTTAAATTAGTGGAACCTCAAGCTTGGGATTGAAACTAGAGGAAAGTGGATGTAGGTCGGGTTGCACCGAACCACTATAAAATCTTGTGTTTGCATTTTCTCTTCCTTACTCTTTTAATTTATATGCAATTGTTTTTATATTGCTTATTATATACTTGCATATAATTGTCTCTTACTTTCGCATAGTTTAAATTTACAAAAAGAGACCATCACCCTATTCACACCCCCCCCCCTCTAGGGTGATTACCATAGGTTGGATTAGCCTAATTTTTCTAACAGTTAGGTTGTTAAGTTGTTTCCTATTTTTGTGTTGAGAAAAATCCTCTATAAAGAGGATGCCCTGTATACAGTTTTAAATATAGAATAGAATAAAAAATAAAATATATTCATTTTCTATTATGTTTGCAATATATATCAGTTTCTTCAAAAAAATAACTTTAAAATGTTTATTATACTTCTAATTTCATTTCTAAGAGCTTTGTTCTACATTTTTATAAGTTTTGATCAATTTTAGGCCAATTGATATTTTGTGTCAAAATATCCGTTGATATATCCATAAAATCGAACTACCAATATGTCTGTGATTATCGATATTTTTATCCTTGGTGTCACTTAATCTAACTCAAAACATGTCATTTAATTAATCAATTAGCCAAATCCAGAGACATTGTTCATTGTCCCATATGCAACTTTGCGTAATTACCAAACCACCCTTATGCACAAACCAATCCAACCTTCATCAAACATGTCATCATGTTATATGAGCTTAAAGTGGGGATTATTATGACCCATAGGAGTATTCGTTCCCTTAAAATCCAATTTTGAGGTTGATTCAACATTCAATTAAGGATGATCAACTGCATTCCAACATCCCATAAAATAACAAAGAGACAAAGCTTGGGGTTTGTGACCTACAATCCACTGCATGCATGCAGACTCCCCATGAACTAGTGTTTGTAATCTAACAAGGTAGTGCTATCACTTATCAAGATTACCTTCAATCTTTGAATTATAAATCTCTATTATGTGATCAACTAACATACTTTACTTTTAATGAGCATATGTCAAATTTCATAAAAGGAATTACTATGGACATATCGTTTCAATCCCATAAGATATCATGGTACCTTTATTGAGAATACTTGTTGCCATCGACCTCCATCAACACTGAACTAACCCATAGGGATATATGGCCACTTTAGGGTCTCACTCATAAGTAAAAGCCTTTTATTGATTTTGGGACAGACTCAATATCCTCTCAAGGTTGAGAAACCATGTAAATGACAATTAATAACTTTGTGTCATGATTCATCGTAGGTCCTGTCCAATGTACATCACATACACTAGTACACTCACCATGGGAAACCCATCCTAACAGCCAAGACAAGCCATCCCTCCAATTAGAAGGTGATGAACTAAAGTCTCTATTGGATTACCCAAATTCATGAACCAATTGTAGACAACTTATCTACTTATAAGGAACCTATGACTTGTATCTTCTATGTAACTCTTAATGCACCCAAGTCTTATACAATGTAAAAGATTTAGGCTGAATGCTCAAATCAATGTTAATACACCAAAAGGATAGCAATGAGACAATTATGTTTTTGTTACATCATGTCTTGCTTTTAAGGGCTCAATCTCAACAATCTTTATAGGTAAAATTTAATAAAACTTGTAAAAAACAACTCTAAGAATTAGTAAGTTCATTTTTTAGTCTAATTGATGTGTCGCAATTCGAAATGAGTAAAGTACTTTGCTTTAATGGTGAGACAAGTATTAATGGTGAAACTCTCTTCATTTCTACCTACGATGAGTTTCACTACCAAGCCTTACTTACATTGCTATTTTCTAGCTTTAGTTGTGTTGTCGACTCTATTAAATCCTCAACCAACCATAATTAAAAAACTTGATATAATTAATCATATTTCAATTGAATCAAAGTTTTAAAAAACTCATCCCCAACTAATAATAATTCAACAAGCATTGCATTATGTATCTCTCTTTGTCCAAAACACCCAAAGTCCCTAAGCTCAACTACTACCTATTGCTTAGTCAAGTCATCATTCCAAGGGAAGGCGCGAGGCTCTTTGAGCGAGACTTCAATAGAAAGGATTCTTAATTTCATAAAATAGAACAACCGCATAAAGTAATGGAACATTACAACATATAAATTAGCCTGTAATAATAGTAAAAATAAGGAAACAAGGAAATAAATTGAAATTGAGTATAAGACCTATAGGAAGATTAGGCATCCATGAACCCATGATGTTTTGGATTGTCCCTAATGATGTCGTTTTGGAAGGCGTCTTCGTGTATCACATGCCATAGGTCTTGACATCCATCAATCATAGATGTTAAGGCTAGGAATGTCACATAAGCATAAAATACGAAGGCCCTTTGAAACTTCTCTCCTATAGGTAAGGAGAGGAGTTGCTCCTCCTAGCTTTAAATGCTACCAAAAGAATGCTTAGATGTGTGAAGCCTACGTGGAGTATTTGACCACTTATCAGTAGACCAAATATGTGCCTAATAACAGTTGTTGTCACCTTGATTTGCTTGTCCTGTCCTATATCTAACCTCTTGAATCCAACATTAAAATGTTGGATTAGCCACAGGTAGAGGTTGCAATGCAACTCACGACATGATATGGAGAGGAGACCTTTACATTGGAAAGTCTCTTATGGCTTTTAGTTTATGTTTCGATAATTTGTTGTACAATTTAAGAAATTTGGCAGTTGAGCACCAACTAGAAAAAGATTGAACCTAGATACAATAGATGAAAAACGACCAAGTTAGAAACTTAAAAATCAATCCCTTCAATAATTCAGATGTATTTTCATATTGAATAGAACCATAAAAAGCAATAGGGTACTAGCTAGCATACTACAAAGCATATAATTATTATTATTGTTATTTCTTTAAGAAATCCTCCTTTCAAAAGACAATTTTGTTTGGAATTTTTTTTTTAAAGAATACTTAAACATCGTCTCTTCAAGAGATGCTTTTTGCTTATAATTTTATTTTTTTTAAGAAAGTATATTTTCAAAATACTACTTTTTATTAATTTGATGGTTACCTAACAACATCACTTTCTTAGGTGGGTGAAACTATGGTGGTTTTGGAAATATTTTCTTCACTATCATATTTTAGAAAATATTTTTTAAATCTATCATACAATTATCAAAACCCCACATTCATAAGCGTCAAGGTATAAGTAGAAGGTAAACAAGAAGGTTCCAAAAGCATCATTATTAATATTATGCATAACTTAAGATGATGATTTTAGTGAGCATCAACATTATTGACTATACAATGATGTATGACTTTCACAAACATTAATTTTCATTTCAGGTTACAATTTTGTAAAAATAATTTCACTCAACAAGTAATCAAAAATGATGCCTTCAAGAAGCATCAAGATTAACGTTTATAGAAGATGGTGCTTCCTAAAAACTTCAACATTGAATAACCTACATAATAATTGGCTCAAAGATGATACTTCAAGTGTCATTGTATGTCTTTCTTGACTTGTAAAAAGTGTATTGTTTTTTTCTTTTTTCTTTTTCTTTATAATGATAAATTAAGTTGATCAAATATTCGGTCATTTGAATGGTTTGCCAACTTATTAATTAGCTGCCAATAATATTTTAGCCAGAAAATACAACAAATTAAAAACATGATTGATCAAATTTACAATCCATCCATACTTTCAAACACGATTAATCAAATTTCCTCCTATTAACGTAAAGTTATATAATGAATACTTGTTTTTTGAAATGGGAAATACGACAAGAAAGGGTTAGAAAATAGTAAGTTTAAAGGTTAATTTTACTCATGTTTTTTGAAGTTTTGATTAAATACATGTAATTTTTATTAGTTTAAAATTTTATCAAATACTTCATTTATTTTGAATTAGATGGATGATGAGTAAAAATTACAAATAAAATTGATACGGAGAGTATTTTATGAAATTTTAATTCAATGAAAATTAAATGTATTTAATCAAAACTTTATAGGAATGTGAATTGAAATTAGCCCATAAGGGCAAAGAAGACAAGGAATTATGACCCACGGCACATTTTATTACAGTGCCTTTTACATAATTCTCCCTCTTGAATTCCATTGCTCTGGAGGCAAGTGTAGGGCAAGTCTGAGAAAAAGCACCCTCATTGAATCCTTTCCGAGACACAAGCCGATCGAGCATTCACACGGCTGTTGCTGATGTTTCCTCATCCCCTTTCAAAAGTCACAACCCAGCCATCCTTTAAAGCTCCATATCCTCTGCACCCAAGTCCACAAAAATGCCGCACTTCCTTCATCCTTTAGTTGTACTCTAAGCATTGATTGAGTTAAATTAACACTTCCTTGTGAAGGACTCAATGCCCTCACAGTCCCAAAATTTTTTAATACTGGTAAGGGCAAGGAGGTTGATTTGGTCCCAAAAGTACAACTTGAAAAGCTGGGTTTTACTTGCATCCCCTGCACTCGACTGCAGATGAGATGAGCTCACCTGCAAAACTAACATCAACTGCCAACATCGTGGATGTCATGGGTGGTATGTTTTCAATTTGGGCCCACATCTTTCTCCATTTTTCTCGCATTTTTGACTTGCAAAAAGTGAGGAATGGGTCCCATGCATGGCTCAATCAAAATGGACTCCCCAATCAAAAAACGATACAGTGTGGTTAGGCTTCCTCTAACCAATACAAAAGGACCACATCATCATTTGTTCGTTTTCTCTCAAAACCATCTTCCAAAGTACAGTCCAAAGTTGGCCCAGGACTGCTCCTATTGGCGAATTGAAAGAGTCCCTTGTTGTAGAAGAGCATATCCATTTACCTATTAGAATTTGGATTCAATGATGGCATTGGGCCCATGGCCTCTTGGAGGTATTCTACCTCTGGAATATCATTCTATATTCTTACACATATCTTTGTTTAACTGTCTACATCTTCAAAATTTTTAATATCCACCATCTGTTAGAGGTTATCTTCATCCATGGTTCAAATTTCTGCAATCTCATATAAAGCTTGAATTGTTAAACCAATGTTAATGGCTCATAATAAGAACTAAATCAAGTCAAATCAAGCTAAGGTTCAAATATAAGGTATGAAATCATTGTTGGACATTAGGATTTAAACCGAATATTGTTTTTATCAAGGTAAAATTTAGGAAAAAACTAAAGTACCGAATCGATACTTACTGAATGGATTAAAGTATAAAATAACGGGATCAAAGTATAAAATAATAGAATCAAAATATATCCATGGAATCATCCGATTGATCCAATTGATTGTACTTTTTTTTGATAGGTAGCAAAGTTTGGGGCCTATGGGTTAAAGAATTTCATGCTTGGGACACCATGTTGGCATCATGCCTGGGACAAGTAAAGAGTGATGTGATTAAAAATACATTTTAGCAGAAGTGCTTGTGAAATACACAGAAATAGACCAAAATAGAGAGGCGTCACTGCAAATGACTCCAAGTTGGAGGTGTGGTCTTGTCCCACTGAAAAGGGGTCGAGGAGTGAGTACAGTTACAACTTCCAAGTTGTAACTTCCAAGAAAACTAGTCTCATGCTTCCACTCCACTAGCACAAAACAACCCATTCTCAAAAGGAGGAAGAAAGAACAAAATTGGTTCAAATATTTCGAAATTGTTTCATTTTTGTTTTTCAGTTGTGGGTTGAATTCCATGGACTCGTTTGAGGACGGTGGTTGGGATCTTCTTGACTACTGTATCCTTGAAGATGCTACTTCAGCTGATTACTTTTGGGCCGATCAGAGGTACTGTATCTTCTTCTTGGTTCTCTAACCGTTTGACTGCTGAGGAAACTAGAGAAAAGAAAAGAAAAGAACAGAAAATATTTGAGCTTTCCCTTTTTTCTTCTCTGTTGTTTTGGGTTTGCCAAAAGATGGAGAATCCTGTCCAAGAGAAGTACATGGTTGGTTGGAGGTCTGAGCTTTCTGGGTTTTCGGGGTTTAATTTTTTTCTTTTCCTACACTTTCTCTGCTATCAAAGTGATTAATTTTCTGAGGAAAGATGCATGATCAGAGATTTAGTTTTTTTTGGTACAGTGATTGTTTCACTTGATTTATATTGGATCAATTCTCCGTCCTTGTTAGTGATATGGATCATAGAATTGATGGGTTGTTCTTATTCATTAATTTATATGGGATTTGAGGTGTTTTTTAATCTCATTTTCATCATTTTGTTGTTGGTTATGTGGATTCAATCCTTTTTTCTCATCAGACTTGTGATTAAACCCGTCTATTGTTGTTAATTCATGGAGATTTCACAACTTATTTTGACCTCAGAATGAAAATTTATCTGCTCCCAAGTTCATCACCTACTTTTGACTAACAAATTATCAATAATGACCCAAGATGCTCCAAATTTCTGAAGGATTGGTCTGAATTGTTAGATGAACTTCTTTACCCAATTTCTAAACCTGAATTTTCTGAACTTCCAAGCAACATTTTTTCCTGCTGGGTTTTATCCATGTTTGGTTCAGGATGGCTACCGCCATGCTTGAACTTCTAAGCGAATTAACAAGTAGTTTGTGAATTGTGAGGGGTTGTTTGCAGCATCTAGAAGAGAGATCGAATCATCCAGTTCTGTTTTACATGGTATTTAAGTGAATTCATTTAATTTTCTCATGGCATTATGTTGAGGTATTGTTTTTGCTATTATATTTCTATGACTGTCTTCATGAGAGGTCAATGACTGATACAATTTCCGCCTTCTTGTTCTCATTTGTGGTTATGTTGATGACTCCATTTTACACGACCAGCCTGTATGAGAAAATGCTATATAAAATGCGCTCGTCATGGCACTGTTCTCTATGACGGTTACAGCTCATATATATATGTGTGTGTGTGTGTTGTTGTTGTCTCAGTATGGATGGAATCCATTGAAAAATCTGAGTAGTCATGCATTGATTTCTTTCTATTATGATATATTGATTATTTGCTTGCAGTCCTTCTAGGGAAATCAATGCTTTGGTTGTTGACACGGTTTCCACAGAAAAGAGATGCAAAAGGGGAAGGTTATCTCGCTGTTCTTACTCTGATTCTATCCTTGATTGTTGTGCCGCCTCAATCTCAAATTACTCTTACTTATAAATGTGTCAATTTGAGATGTCACAAGTAGTGTTCTCTGCCTTGTGCCTTGCTTCTACCTGCTGATGATGACACCATTTTAATAATTCATAGGGAAAAGGGTGAACGTTGTAGCAGAGCAGAATCTAAAGCATGTCGTGAGAAAATGCGGAGGGAGAAAATGAATGACAGGCATGCATCTGTTCTATCTGTGCCTCTTCTGTCATGCTCTTGTTGTTTCAATTTCAACACAATCCCAGACACATTTTATTGTTCAGTTCAGATATGGAAGGGAAAAGGGTCATTGATACAACAATATTTTAAGGAACAAATTGTTTTGTCTCTTAATTTAGGCTCAAAAGTCGACCCAATTGCTTGATGCTTTTCTTAAGAATTGTGGGGATTCTTCTTTGAGTTGAGCACCCGCAAGGCGGATGTAATGCATATACAAAATCAGACAAGATGGATAGAAGATTGTATCTCATTTACACTGTAGGCTTTAACATATATTTAAATTTTCCAACATACTTTGTATTAATTCTATAGAATCCAAATTGCCCTTTTTCATTCATTGGTTTTGATGGAACATCTTGTCTAAGTCTTCATACAGGTTCTTGGACCTCAGCTCTCTTTTGGAACCTGGGAGGCCTCCCAAAACTGATAAATCTTCTATCCTCAGTGATGCAATTCATGTTCTGAACCAGCTAAGAACTGAAGCTCGGGAGCTTAAAGGAAAAACTCAAAAGCTTCGTGAAGACATTAAAACTTTGAAGGTAACTCTTATATTCTGTGGTGTTCTGACAAGCATGAAAAGCTTTTCACATACACTAAAAGTTACAAGTAAAGGTGATAGAACAAGACGATTGGTTTGGTGGTAAATAGAGCGGCTCATGTTGTCACCGTCTTGCAAGTGCCTGCAGAAACACCAAATTATCTGGCTTGTGAAAACATAATTTTTATAGCTACAGTGGTGATCAATTTTGTCTCAACTTTATTTCACTAAAGAGAACTTCATGCAAGCTACATACTCTTGGTTAGGTTGTTATCATTCATTTATTCTCAATTGCAGGCAGAGAAGAGTGAACTCCGTGAAGAGAAACTTATCCTGAAGGCAGATAAGGAGAAGATGCAACAGCGGGTGAAAGCCATGAATGTTGTACCTCCTGGATTTGTGCCTGCCCATCCATTAGCATATCAAGCTGGAGCAAACAAGATGGTGGGCTTTCCCAGTTACGGTGGGTTCCAGATGTGGCAATGGATTCCCCAAACTGTGCTTGATACATCCCAAGATCATGTGCTCAGACCTCCTGTAGCTTAGTGATGCATGATACATGGATATCACTAATTTTCCTTATTTAAAGTTGTTTAATTATACAGCATCTGAAACCTCTCTTATGGTTTGAATGCTTGCTGACAAGATAGTTATCCTAATTTGGTTATTGCTATCAACACTGACCTGGCTCCCTCTTCATTTTTGGGAATTGAGTTTTTCACTTGTATGGCTGGGACGAGTTGTCTTGGATTGCTAACTATGTTGTGGGACTTTCGGGGTTCCAACCCCATTAATCAGCTGGCCATGAGGAACATTTATTTAGATGCCTAAGGCCTGCCCCACTAGTTTTGCTAGGGAAGCTCAGTTGATGGGTGCATATGCAAACGGAAGGTGGTTCAAAGCTCAAGAGTCATGACAGTGTTCCCTTTGCCATCCTTGAGAGTAGCCTTACAGCACATGCTCATGGTTTGGGACCATGACACAACTACTTGTACTGTTTAGCCGGCCCTCTTCTTTTAACACTAGCATTCAGAATTTGTTGAGTCCAGAGAATAGGAGGCAGGCATCCTTTTTTAAAAGATAAAACTTGGCAATGTCTGCTTGGACTCAACAGCAACAGCAAGCTTGGAGTCCCAAACCAAACCATTTTCAAATCTTTCAACCCATGATCACAGCTGGGCCTGACTAGTACAAGACGAAACATTGCTAAATCACGTAGATACTTTTCTTTGATCATAGGGTGAGGTAGAAAATAGTTCTAATTTGGAAAAATAAAAATGGCATCTTATATGCCATTATGTCTGTCTTTGACTAAACAAACCTTCCAAGAACAGACCCAATGGAGGCATCCGGCATTTTTCTTGGAAAATTATACTTGGGCCTCTCATCTACCATTCAGCCCATCCAGATAAAACCCAGAGGCCAGAGCCCACACGTCTTGCTCTCTTCCTCGGAAAATTGTCCAATCTAAAAAAATCAATAATATTGAGGTAGCACTGTAGCAGATAAGGCTAAGAAGCTTGGTGATCTCTTGGTCCACCTTCACCCCACTCACCATGCTCTCTCTCAACGCTCCCACCTCCCTTTCTCTCTCCCACCACCACCTCCTCCTCCACCGCCGCCACCACCACCACCGCCTAAAAACCCATGTAAAACCAATCTCAGCTACCATCATCCCCTCCTCCTCAACCCCACCACACTCTCAGCGGCCAGAACTTTACCAACCCTTCAGGCCACCCTCACCCAACGGCCCGATACCCTCCCACTTCCGCTCTCTCGATACCGGTAGCCGCCTTGAAGTCCTCTCCAACCGCCTCGGCCTCTGGTTCGAGTACGCCCCACTCGTCTCCACTCTCATGCAAGAAGGTTTCACCCCCTCTTCCCTGGAAGAGGCCACCGGCATTTCGGGGGTTGAGCAGAACCGCCTCGTTGTTGCCGCCCAGGTCCGCCACTCCCTCCTTGAATCCAGCCTCGACCCACAAATCCTCTCCTTCTTCGACAACGGCGGCGACTCCTTGCTCTATGAAATTCGCCTCCTCAGTGCCAGGGAGAGACTGGCCGCCGCTCGCTACGTCGTGGAGAACCGTGTCGATCCCCGTGGCGCTCAGGAGCTTGCCCGGGCGATCAAGGACTTCCCCCGGAGGCGTGGAGATAGAGGGTGGGAGTGCTTTGATTATAATGTTCCTGGGGACTGTCTCGCGTTTATGTACTACAGGCAGAGCAGAGAGCATAGGAATTCATTGGACAAGAGAAGGGCAACATTGGAAAAGGCTTTGGAGGTGGCTGAGACAGAGAAGGCTAAGAGGGTGCTTTTAGAGGAACTGGAAAGGAACGACGACGCAGATGATGGAAAATCAGAAATTGAAGATGCGGTTCGGGTTCCGGTGGTGAGGATGAAAACTGGAGAGGTAGCAGAGGCGACGACAGTAGCGGTATTACCGGTGTGCGAAGCCCAGGAGGGGGTGGATGTGGTGTTAGGAGCGCCATTAGAGTGTCGGAGCCAAGGAGAATTTGGAGTGGTGGTGGCCGAGAAGGGGTGGAAGAGGTGGGTGGTGTTGCCGGGATGGGAACCGGTGGCGGGTCTGAGAGCGGGTGTGGTGGTAGCGTTCGGGGATGCAAGGGCGCTGCCATGGAGAGTGAATAGGTGGTACAAAGAAGAGGCGATACTGGTGGTGGCTAATAGGGGGGCAAAGGAGGTGGTGGCTGATGCCGGATTTTATTTGGTGGCGGTTTCCAGTGATAATGGGAGTGGAGGTGGGGAATTGAAGGTGGAGAGAGGATCGGCATTGAAGGAAAGAGGTGTGAACGAGAGTTTAGGGACAGTGGTGTTGGTGGTTAGGCCACCAAGAGAGGAAACTGATCATGAGTTGAGAGATGAAGATTGGGAATGAAAGATCCAAAGGCTGGGCAATGTGGATGTTAGTGTGATTCAGCCATGGGGATTTATACAGGCCCATACCTGTAATTGTAATAATGGTGAAAATTTTGAAATTCAAGCACAGGGGCTTCAATTCAATGCCCTGTGGAAGAGTGCATCTGTTTTGGTTGCGGAAACATGGCTAGCTGTTGATTAAGTATAGGTTTTGTTGTAATGAGGCTTCAGCCTGTTTAATTTTTTTTTTCCTATAATGTGATTTACATTTATTATGATCTTAAGGTTCATGGCATGCCTTGGCATTCTGAGTGTTGCATTTGATTTGGAAATTAGGATAATGCTTGGAAGTTCCATACATATCATACATACTGTTGAGTGGATATCTAATTCACTGCTACCAGTGTCCTAAACAAACATTATTGTTCTCTTAACCTTCTGATGTTTGTATTGTTCCTTGTTTGCTCGACCATGGTGGTATTCCTAAATTTGAAAGTATCAGAGAAGCAAAGAAAATGAGAAACTGAGGTTCTACTATGCATTTCTGCATCACAATATCTGCTAAATTTTGGTTGGAGGAGTTTGTCTTTTGATACACCAAGGTATCGAGTGAATATAAGAAAACCTATGACATTGTTAGCCATTTGCTTTCAGTATGGCAACATAAATTAAATTTGGAGTGGATCCCCTAGCTAATTGGTACCTCTCAACTTTAAATTCAGTATTTGATTGAACGGATTGGAAAATTTTGAAAATTTGATGAGTTCTTTATGTTCAGCTTCACTGATCATCTACTTGCAGTAGTTACATGGAGGGCCATGAGTCACTTGCTCACATTGTCCCTCTATAAAAAGGAAGGGAAGTTGGGAAGGTGTGTTGTACTATTTGTTGAAAACTTTCTTATGGGTTATCTGTTTTTGGAAAGGGTATCCCTTGTGAACAATTAATACCTAAGGCCACTGTTTTCCCTTTTTTTTCCTGCTGTTTTTATGTGCTGATGTAATGTTAAGAGCATGTAGAACATGATATGTATGATTTTTACTTACTGAAATTAGATTGGAGAAACCATACACATGTTTAGTTTATTCTTTATTACATATGGAGTATATGCAAATTGCAAGAATGAAAAGCCACAGAGAAGTACATAACCAATTCATGAAAGATGAAAGGGTTAGGTACTAATTTTTAGGATATCAACTGAACAGAAGAAACATGTAATTCCAACACAATGATGGATAGTGAAATTAAAAAGGAGAAGACGAAGAACTCAGCTTTGATGTCGAGCAAAGCATAATTCCCAGTTCGATGAAGAGCTTTTCTTGATTCTCAACTCTTGATTGGTATCTCATTCTTTCACGTACCTGAATGTGATGTTTAATGGTTATGGGCACAAGATTTTAATTTTGTGATGCAGAAGGATGGCGATGATGGTAGGGTAGCATGGAAGCAGGAGACTTTGTAACACATCACCAAATAAGATCAACTGCTAGGATTCAACAACTTTTGTCTTGAAAGAGATATGCCCTTATCTTTCCCTCATAATCAGAAGTGTTGCAACAATTTGTTCCATTGGAAAACAATCCTTTTCATCTTGCAAGTTTAAAACACCGTGGGATTGAGTCAGTAGTGAAACGGGTGAGATCAATGAGGAACCAAGAAAACGACTGTGGATGGATGTATGAGGGTAACTGTTTCAACATCAAAGCATTGCCTATTTCCTTCATTTTCTCAGAGGCTCTGGTTTCAAGGACTCGAGGACCAAATATCCTTGGATTGACTGTGACTTGGGATTCTGGGAAATATGCTTGGCGTTAAACAAATATCCCATTTTGTTTTTCCTCAAACTTTGAATGATCTCCCGTTACATATAATGTGGCCATTGCATCAATTGAGCTATCAAATCTCCACTACTAGTTGTCGCTTATCACCATTAACATTTTCCCATTGATCCTGAGAAATTCTCTAGCACCTGGAGGCACTACCTCCACATTCTTCATCATCTATTCTTTGAAATCAATCTCAACCTGGCCCAGTTTGATCTTTTTAGGAATCAGAAAAGAGAAAAATGAGCATATAATAGTATAATACTATATATACACAAAACCCAGATCACATCATGACCCTTTATTTTTTATTTTTACTCTTAACAAAGTTCTAAAATCTATTATCATCTCCCTTGATATTTAGTGAAACCCAGATGACATTTATGTTCTCTTAATTAGTCTGTGTTCATCTTGTATATCCAAGATAGATTTACTTTTATTACCATGACTGTTTTCCCAGAAAATTATGGCAACAGGAAAAATAACCTTGGATTTGTCTTTGAAACATAAAGGTATAACCTCCTTGTCGCGATGGCTCCGGGCATATCATAGAAACTCTATTGGTTAAACACGATACTGCTAGTTGCTCAGAAAACTAAAGAGAACAAAGCATTTATATCCTCAATTAAGTTGTCAAGACTCAAGAGAGATAATAATTGGAAATTGTCAGGTAAAGAGAAGAAAATCATTATATCCTAAACTCGATTCAGTTGTCAAGAAAGCCACAATGCATGGACATCATCAAGCTATGAAATTGTTGAGCAAAAGAAGCACAACTACAAATGTAAAACCACTCCCAAGAAAACATTTTGTTGGCAGTCTTGATGGTCCATGGATGCTCATACAAAGGATGTCGACCATCCAAAATTATGTTAAGATACTCCTCAATGTGTTTATGAAGACCATAGCCATGCAACCTGGATTGTCAATATATATAGATTGACAGATATAGATGGGTCGTTGCTCTCTTGGGTATGTACCATAAGTAAATTAATAATAGAAGAAGCGCCAAAGATGCCACAACATACAAAACTTTTTATTGAGATCACCAAATTCAATATGCATAATCAATTAAAAGCAAGGGGTTTGGGGTTATATACCAAGCCAAAGCTAACTCTCCATCAATACCTCCACCATTGTGCCATATCAATTATCAACTATCTGTCCAGGGTCCTCGATAACAACCTTTGCCATATCAATTCTCAACTATCTGTCCACAATCCTCGATTACAACCTTTTCCAAAGTTGTCCCGCTATCTGTACCCACCTTCTCCATCTCCTTAACCACACTATAGCCATCTACAACTTTCCCAAACACGACATGCTTCCCATCAAGCCATGGAGTTTTTGTGGTGCATATAAAGAACTGAGAACCGTTGG
This sequence comes from Vitis riparia, assembly GCF_004353265.1. Classification (NCBI taxonomy): domain Eukaryota; kingdom Viridiplantae; phylum Streptophyta; class Magnoliopsida; order Vitales; family Vitaceae; genus Vitis; species Vitis riparia. The sequence goes on from NC_048444.1 coordinate 19,404,887, forward strand.
TGTTTGGTCCAGCATTTGCCATGGACAAAACACCAGGTCCTGTGTGTTTCATCTTAAAGTTCTCATCTGCAAATTTCATTCCGTGGATCGATTCTCCTCCAGTCCCATTGCCCCTGGTGAAATCTCCACCTTGACACATGAAGTTTGGGATAATGCGGTGAAATGCTGAGCCCTTGTAGTGCAGTGGCTTCCCGGACATTCCAATCCCTTTCTCTCCTGTACACAAGGCACGGAAATTTTCAGCAGTTTTTGGGGTAACATCAGCAAAGAGTTCCATTACAATTCGGCCTGCTTTCATCTTTCCAACAAGTATGTCGAAGAAAACTTTTGGATTTGACATCTTCACTGATTCAAAAACCTTCCCCACTAAATCAGTTTCTGTCCAAACAAACCCATATTAGCAATTTTGTCAAATGAGCATAAAAAACCAGCAACCATAGCAAAGTCTCTTAAAATATTGGCAAAGATAGTAAAAATGAATAACATATTACTTGAAGTCATCATTTTCAGGATTTCTAGGCTAAATAAATTAAACAAAATTCAAAAAACTTCTGTTAGCTCTGCCATCTTAGTAGCATCTTGATTTCGATTCAATAGAGCGTCCAAAGCATATTTTTATAATTTTAAAGCAAAATTTTGATTCTCACCCATCATCACTTTAACAGCATTTGATAGTTTCTTATACACAAATGCCCCATTTAAATTAGCTATGGTTGAACAAAAACAAATATTCGCCAAGAGCAATGTGCCTATGAATCACAAATACGTGTCTGAGAACAATATGAACACCATACTATTTTTTTCAACTCTGTCCTTGCCAGATCATCTGGCATGGAGTAGGATACCACTCAACCAGTATCTAGGAAAAGCATTTTCAAGGTAAAAGTTTCATGTGTAGCCGTGGGACTATTTCATTTTTTATAAACGAGGACCCTTCCATGGCCAAGCCCTTAGGACTCTCCGTGGGACATCACTCAACCAGTATCTAGGAAAAGCATTTTCAAGGTAAAAATTTCTTTTTTTTAGGAACCTTCCATGGCCAAGCCCTTACAACTCTCTGTGAGAACCCTAACCTCGAGGTGTTGATTGCCCCGCAACAACCAGTACCAGGTAAATTCAAGGTATCACAAGTGTCAGGATTTGAACCCAAGATCATGTACCACTTATTGGAACCATACTTCCTAGAGTTCATCCTAACCAATTGTGTTACCTTGGCGGGTGTCTAGCCATGGGACTATATTTTCAATGCTTTTTAAATGGATTTTTTTTTTTGTTAACTCAAAGGTTTTAACCAAACAAAATAGTTTTGGATCATGCATCTATCCATCCATATATAGAGATGGATCAGATAGCTCAACCTATAGATTCACACATTGATATATTTCTACAGATAGTGATGGTATCAACTCATGGATATGATCATGCTCTATTAGGGAGAATAAAAATAAAATAGAAATTTGCCCCAAAATCTGCTGTAAAAGGGAAAAAAATCTACAAGACCCTTTATTACTTGAGAAAATTTACATGAAAATTTCTTCCGTGAAAACAAACAAAAGGAAAATAGGAAACAGGATATGAAGATAACAAGAGAAATGTACATCATCCTATAAACAAATCCTCCAGCAAAAGGGTGAAAAAACCACAAAGAGGATATTTTTTTGCGGGATGATTAATAATATCGCACAGCTTTTGAGCTTAACAGGTGTTCATAAAATCACCAGCAAGCCTTCGATATGTGCTTTACTCCTTCTTCTTAAGGCTATGTTTGGATCTCAGCTGGGTAAGAAAGAAAAGGAAAATGCTGGAAATTACGTCTAAAATGATTCAATTTTGAAGCCATTTTCTGAAATTTCTTTTCTTTCCCTGTACTTTAGAGATCCAAATTAGAAGCCTTACAAGAATCAATTAGTAAAATCCTAAAATGAGAAAATTTTTAGATTTACCCCCATGCTAATGTCTTCTGTTGCTATTTTTCCCTAAAGAACAAAAACTCAACTACGCGAAATTGAGAATTTCATTGATATCTGTGGAGTTCCCTGTGTAAAATACAAGACAGCTAAAGTTCAATTTCTATCTCCTACATTTTCTCAGCAACGAAACGGAGGATTATCCTCCATTTGAGGTCTGACAAAGCAGAGTAAATGAAAACGAACTAAGAGTTAATCATGTTTTACTGCAGTTGGTCTGAATCCAACATTTAACTCCTTCCCTACATTTTCTCAGAAACCAAACAAACAACTGGGGTTCTGAAAGGAAAACAATGATAAGATTGATAACAGCAAGTTAAACGTAGAGAATTGAAACGAACTAAAAGGAAAATGGAAAACAGCATAGAAAAAGTGATCACCTTTGGGTAATCTCAGACTCGAAGAAGCGAAGTGAGATGAAGGAAAAGGATGTTGTTGATACAGATTTATAGGAGCAGGGGATGGGGTTTAGGGTTTTAGGATTTGTGCCTTTTTGCATTTGTATCCCTGTTTTTTCACATATTTATATAACTTACCCCCTTCTCGCTTGTGTGAAATGGGCCGGACTAAAAAAGCAAGGCTAGGCCTTCGTCCGAAGGGCAAGTCCAACTTAAAATGTCAAAAGTTGACGACTTTTACTTCCTCATCATCCAAGTACCCGTCCAATTCAATCCTAACTTCAATGTGCTTTTTTACTTTCAAGGTGTAATATTCTTCATTAGTTGCTCCAAGTGTATCACTTGCATCTCCTGAATTCAACATTTCAATATCGATACCCAAATTTAACGTTTCTAGATCATAATGATTAGAAATTTGAGATAAACTACCATACAAGTTTGCCTCCGACTCCAAATGAGAGTAAATTTGATTTAGCTTATAGGAAACACTTTTTACCTTCTCAATCATACTATCAACTTGACTACTATGACAAAACTTTTTCCACTAAAACTTTATATCAATTTATAGTGAGGATTTAACACAATGACAATAATCAATATCAGATTAATCATTCCAATGTCACAATAACTTTGAAGATTTTCACTCATCTTCTTCACCATATCATAAAAGAAAATTTTTTTATACATTTGATATTTATCGATAAGGCTTTGAATTGCTTTTACTTCAAGAAAAAATGAATTCGAAGTGACATACTTGATACTAAGCAAATAGAATCAAAATAGCATCTTTGATGAGTTGTATATTATCTTCAACTGGCTATGATATTTTGTCCAATATTAGCTCCTATGGTTTAGTTGATTAGGATTAGACTTTTATTCTTTTCTTTTTTTACCTTTATGTCTTCATGTAATCTATATATTATATTTTTTCTTCTCAATGAATGTATGTAATAAAGAACTGCTACTTTCATAATCTGATATGGTATCAAAGCCATCCTAAAGCTTACATGAGTTTGATCCCCCTCTCAAATGGTTGAATTCCAAACCACTCCCATCTCCAAAAATCTGTCTAGTGCTTCCTCAAATCCAGACTGTCCCATCATTGTCAATCCCTTTGATAATAACTCTCCTCTTATTTCCATCAACACCATCTCTCAAATCACCATCAAACTTACCCCCTCAAACTATACTTCATACATTTCCAATTTCATGTTGTTCTTGTAGGATACGACCTTATGGGGTTCATTAATGGCTCTAAACCAATGGCGACAACCCAAATCTTGAGTACTCGCTCTAAATCTGATAAGATCAATTGATCTTAAGTGACATAGTTGGCTTTATATCTTCGAATTTGGTTCCTTTTATTGCTTATGCACATATATCATGTGAAGCATGGATTATTCTAGCTAATATCTACTATGAACACGTATTTTTCACGTACATCCCTACTTGATGTAAGACCTGTTTTTTTAGTGAAATTTTGATTTTTATAAAAATTGGAGTTTCTACTTATTTTTATTTATTTTTTAAAAAAAGGAAAATAAAATGAGAAATAAAATCATTAAAAAATGATTCATATGTTGGAAAAGCATGTATTTGAAAACCGGAGTTTGCGTCCAAGGGTCAAGCTACCTATCAAGAATGTACCATAAAGTAGCACCATTCTAAGCCCTAAATAAAAGGTCTTTACTAATGGTTGAGGTAATTATGACAATTGGTTAATTAATCGTGGATATTAAGAAACTAAGTGTAGTGAAGCATAACAAATGATTATTCAAATAAGGCATACTTATCATATGAAATCCAACAAATGAGAAAAGGAATGAGCGTATCTTGAAGCATGTTAAGCACTTTCATAAAACAATAAGGATTAACTTGATAATTACTAACAATGAATGTAAACAATCATGGTAAAGATCTCACATCATCCATAGTATGAATCAATTCAAAGCAAAAAAATCAAGCGTGAAGACAATACATAAATAAAAGTGGATAAATCATAAATACATAGGTAAAACCATTGTTTTAAAAATCGGACTTGACCGGCCGGTTTGACCGGTCGAACCGTCGACCGATGAACTTTCCGGTTTGATCCATCTCAATAAACCATTTCGTGGTCAAACCGATATTGAAACGTTCAAACCGACGACTGAACCACCAATCAGACAAACCGTTCTATTTGTAAACCAGTCATACCATATTTGTTACAAAAATTTGCTAACTATTAAGAGGCTCGTTATCCATCAAGCCCATTTCCACGCCCAATACTTTCAAAATTGAAACTAATTAAATTTGGTCCAAGCTGCCACTTGACTCAATCCAATGATAAGCTTATAAAACTTAAATTTGGGCCATGTTTCCAGGCCCAATTTGCTGGCATGTTTAGCTTGGATGTTGAAGGTATTTATAGGGCACTTAGAGCACATAGAATTCATGTGTTTCCATTGTGGGACTAGGACTGGGACTAAATAGAGGCAAAACATTGCTTCTTTGAGGGCTGGATGGATCTCAAAGTTTGAAGCCTTTGAACCATTGAGCATTGCATTATTAAATGATGTTGTTAAAAAATATATATAATAAGAATCTAAGATTAATGTTTTTATTTCAAATTTTTATCATACAAAATCTTTAAAGAAATGTAAATATTTAAATTCCTGTTTATTTTTATAATAATAATTATAAAAAATAATATAAATTAATTAATAGAATAATTTTAAAACAATAAAATACAAAGACAAAAAGATAAAATTAAATATTATAAAATTTTTCATCTTAAATATATCTTCATTCTTAAATATTACATATTTCCATTTAATAAAATTTAAAATATTAAACTTTATCATTTAATTTAATATACCAAATATAAAAATCAAACATTATTAAATTTTGTAATTTTACATATTTTTAATTTTATATAATATATAAATTATATATTTGTTAGGTGATTCAACCGTGGTTCAACTGTTGGTCCGATTAATGAACCGTGAACTAGTAATTTTTCTGGTTCGATGACCGGTCCGGTTCTGAAAACATTGGGTAAAAAACACTCAAATGAAATAGTAAAAAAAACATAATGAGGTTAAGAGAAGCATACGTGATGTGTACAACATGTCTATGACATAAATCAAGGTCAAAAGAAACTCACAAATATACATAAGAAAGGTGAATTGTCAAAAAATAGATAAAACATTCAGCAACAAGGCATAACAGGAATGTGCAAAAAAAATAAATTGGAATAAAATATCTACAAATGATTAAACATCAAAATAAAAAATCTGCATCATTCTCAACAAGACTAGAACACAATAAAATTTTCAAATTAATTTAATCATGTGTTATGTAATGCTAGATTTAATCAAATTCAAATCACTCTACTCGAATTTCAACAATAGGTTAGAATAAAGGTGTGTACAAAATAATTTCAAATAAATTAGTTAAGTGAGGTATTTCAACAAAATAAAAATTTCACAACTTCCTCTATAAGTGTCGAACAAAACCTACTTGGCCAATTACCCAAACCATGTATACTAGATTAATTCACAAGCACACTGGTAAAAAATAGGGCAGTTTTCAACAACGTACAAAGACTAATTTTATTAGCCTATTTTGCAGCATGATAAAATCCTACCAAAATTCATACAAATCTTTTAAGATGTCTAATTTACAAAAAAAAAAAAAAAAAAAAGCGGCATAATTAAATCACACAAGGAAATATTTTAAATTGAGCCAAACAACCCCTAACTACATAATAAGTCAAGTACAATAGGTATAGAAAAGAAAATTGTTTTTCCCCTACTTGGGGAATTGGTTTTTAACAAATCAGATGTCTAAAATTAATTTCAAGAAGTTGAGATTAAGTAAAAAATATCAAATGAAATTAAAAAAAATTGGGAAATAATTTATTTTTGCAAATTTCGTTTGAGTGTCCAAAACAAGGCTTGAACATGACCTATGTAAAAACCAACTTGGCTAAACCATATGAAAAATGATTTTTGGTCAAAACAAAATTCAATTGATAAGTTTAAGAAGTTACAAACATGTTTCAAACACACAAAAAAAAAATTTAAAAAAAAACCTAAGTCATTCACCAAGTCGCTACGTCTAATTCATGCATCCTTAACTTCATATGAACATTAATGAGTTCATCAAAGCCAAGGATTATTCGATATTTATTTGAAATTATGAATTTGGATTCATGTGTCAAAAAATGAAATTCATTTTTAAAAACAATGTAAAGATGCATACCAATTGAAATTGGTTGCATTTCTTTTTCTCTTCAAGAAAGAGATTTTTGAAATATAATTACTTAAGGTGATTAAGAATTGAATTTCTCTTGGAAGAGGTTTTGAAATAAATAATTTTTCTTAGGCAATAAAACACACAAGATATCAACTAACAATAACTCCAAGAATATGTAGGGTGACATACAACATAACATCTATAATCACTACCGAAAAACATCGACAAAACAATCCAAAAGAAAGGAAAAAAAAACAAGTTAAATAATCATATGATGCAGGTAAGCAACCCAATATGAGTGATGTAGGTAAGCAACCCAACATGAGCTCACTTGAAGGTGCAAATGAGCCCAATGTGAATTCTCTTACAAAACAGATAACCTAATTTGCTCTAATGGTCCAAGAAGTAGTTAAAGCCCAAAAGTTCACAATTGACCAACTCACTATTTGGTTTAATTATTCAACAACTGGTTGGTTAATTAGTCAATGAATCTGGTCATTAATAGCTTTTACATTCCCTATGCTTGGAGGGTTGTTCCAATATTAAGTCTTTTCCTATGCTAGTCTAAATATAGTTTTTTTCCAATTCTTGGAGGGTTGCTCCAAGATTAAATATGCTTAGTTTTAGAATTGAAATGACTTTTTCAGATTGTTAAGAAAAAACCTGTGTTTGATTTTTCTATCAAAGTTCTTATCTCTAAGGTGGATTCCTTTGAGTGGTGAGCTTAACTGTGAGTCTTATCTTTAAGGTGGTGAATTTCTTATCCTTAGAGTGGCTAACTTGTGTTGTTAACTTATCGTTTTATTTCCTTAAAATAGTATCATCATAGGCCACTTATCATGTATGATAAAGGGGCCTAACTTGAGTGATATTATCCCTACAAAGGATAAACCTAACTCTAATTCTAAAAGGCATCAATCAATAAATAAGAAACATATCAATTCCATGCAATTACCATAATTCATAAATCAATAGCAAACATTTTATTTATAAAAAAAATATTTAAATTAACAATCAAGATCATCAAAATTAATATATATATATATATATATATATATATATATATATATATATATATATTACTTAAGATCAATAATACTGAGAACAATAGATTCACTAAGAAATAACTAATATGAAAAATCATTCAAAACTAGCCTTTAAAAGTTCTAAGTTGGTATCAACAATGCTAAGAACAAGATTATAAAATAAAATAAAATAAAACTATTATCAAAAGTTATCCAAAACTAACATTTAAAAATTCTAATATGAGATCAACCATGTTAAGGACAAGATTCAAAAGAATTAAACTATCATAAAAAATTATTCAAAACTAATATTTAAGAACTCTAACTTGAGAATATTATGCTAAGAACAAGATTCAAAAAAATTAATTTAATTGTCATCAAGAATTATCCAAAACTAATATTTAAAAATTATAACTTGAGAATATTATGCCAAGAACAAGATTCAAAAAAATTAATCTATCATCAAGAACTATTCAAAACTAACATTTAAAAATTCTAACTTAAGATTATTAATATCAAGAACATGAGATTCATAAAAATAAAAAATAAACTAACATTACAAACAATCAAAACTAGATATTAAAACATATTTTTTAAAAAATCTAAACTTGAGATCAATGATATTTAAGGACATGAGATTTGCAAAAAATTAATTAGGATCAAAATCATTCATGACTACACATCTATTTTTTTTTTTTTTTTAATAAAAATCTAAACTTGAGATTAATAATATTTAAGAACAAGAGATTCATGGAAAAATAACTAAGATCAAAATCAATTAAAGGCTTAACTCTAAATATTTTTTCCAATAGCCATGCTCTCTCTTTCAATCCCCTCAATGGTGCGTCCTCAAACTTGAAACTTTAACATGTGAGTCCCTTCCAAAGAAGGAATCATGATGCCTCTTGAATCCTTAGCTAGGATCCCCTTATAGAATATATGGTAGCCCGATTTTTTACTCGAAAATCCCTTTCAAAGTCCTCCAAAAATCCTTATTTCATTTTTTTTTTAAAAAAATCCATGTCCATCCAATTCTTATTCTTTTATTAGTTTGTGCCTTTATTTTTTTCATTCCTTTATGCGGCTATGATTCCTTTCCAAAAGTCGTGATCTCCTTGCAAATTTGTTGCTTGAATATTTCTTTAAAAAGTCGGAATCTATTCCCTTCCATATGTAGGGATTCTCTAGAACATATCCTTAAAAAAACTCTTCAATATCCCCATTTTTCCTTTCTTTTTCAAGTGGTAGGCATGTACCCTTGAATTTTATCCTCCCAATTTATGCAGTAAGCAACCACCAAATCATGTCTTCTTCCATTGAAAGTTCCAACTACTTGTTTTTCTCACAGAACCATTAAAATTTGCATTAAAAAAATATTTTAATTCAACCACTCATTTCTCTCATATGATTGCATAGCTTTATGTTTCCACATTTAAAAAAACAACCCTTAACCTTCCACTTCATGAGCACGACCATGGAGTTTTCCATTAACGCATTTAATCTTAAAACTCCACTAAGACAACCTTGATCTCATGGAGTTGATTCATAGAAAATGCAAACACCAACTATACATATGCAACACCAATTTATGAATTTTTTATTGATCCTTTGAATGATCAAACTCCACTAATTCATTCATGACATCTATTTTCACTTGCTCATTCACAACATTTATTCATAGTTGCATCCATGCTTTATTAATTTTTTTTAAAAAAAAAAAAAAACCACACATGCAACACATTCTCAGTAATCCTCAACTTCTCACTCTTGGTTGCAATTCATTCACCCATGGCTGCCATTTTCATGCATTAAAGCATTTCAAACATTTAAAAAAAAAAAAAAAAAATCATGGCTGCCACTTAAAGTCTCACTAAGTTCACCACTATTGCAGCTTAATATATCAATATCTCATGGAATGCATTTGAAATTTCAAACTCCACTAACTCCATGTACAAGGTTATTGAATTCAAACTCCACATTAGTTTTCATTTTTTTTTAATTCAATCCAAACACTATTTCTCTCCACTAATACAAAGCCAACTTGATTCTCTATTGATTTCCACAATTCTCCATGGATATCCACATAATTGCATCCATCTTCCTACTTGAATATAATCAATTTTGCCTCGCATCAAAAGTTACATGCATTCCATCAATAAAAAAAATTAAGCATGTACTAAAATATTATAAATCAATCATAAAATCTCAAAATTAAAGTCACATGCAATCACAATCATTAATCAAACAAGAACTCAAAATTAAAATTAAGCATACACTCAAAATTAAAAAGTAATCATGCACTCAAAATATAAAAATTAATCACATGCACTAGAAAAAAATATCAAATATGCACTAAAAATATCAAAATCAATCATATACTAAAAATCGAATAATGAACTAAAGTTCATTTAACCTAAAAAAACATGCAATAAAAATCAAAATAAAACCTAATGCACTAAAAACAATAAAAACTAAACAAAAAAAGAACTCGCTAGAAAGAAGACTACTAAACTAGAACTAAAGCCACAAAAAAAAAAAAAAAATGACACTAGGGATCCATATATAGTCCCTTCAACAAATACATCCTCAAAATAGGTTCAAAAACTATAACAAGGTGAGTAATAGTATATCACCAATGAAAACATGATAAAAGCTCATAAATGGATCCTAAGTACATAGTTGAGGAATCGTGGATGAAGGAAGACAATAATAGGATAACATGTGCTAAGAGAATAAAATGGAGGGTCTACATCTATGTCTAACCTTCTCAAGGCAAACTCAACCAATTGAACAAAGAATTTCGCTTTCTTACTAAGGGCACATAGTCAATCATCGATTACATGTAGAGTGTCAAAGTATTGTTGATGAACTCACCATCTTAAACCATCCCGTTAACGATGATGATCTCACATTGAAAATTCTTGGTAGTCTTGATGAAAGTACAAAGGTATATGCTCATTCATGCATGTCCGAGAAAGTCCTAATACATTTGTAGAACTGCATGAGAAACTCATCAATTTTGAAGTTTATCCCAACCATGAGGCACAAAAGAAGACCAACCTTCCCAACATGCCTACTTCCACCAATCCCACTAAGAAACCATTCCATAACCAAAACTCAAAACCAACATCAAATCGACCTTTCTGTTCCCATTACAATAACAACACTTGCCCACCTTCCTTCAAAAACCAATTCCTGTTTTCATCTTAGTTAACCTACCTTCAAACTTTCCAACCATGTCTTTACCTTGGGAAGTGGTTATGCATCATCGCCTTGGACACCCATTCTCCCATGTTTTGCATCATTTAATTTCCTATCACAGTCTAGCCATGTCATCTTTAACTATATCTCCATTTCACTGTAATTCTTGTCATTGCAATAAAACTCACAAACTGCTATTTTATTTTTATTTTTATCATTTCTCACAAGCTCTCATCCTCTTAAATTACTATATTAAGATGTGTAGACCTCACTTATTGTTTCCTATATGGCCACAAATATTATGTCATTTTTATGGAATATTTCACTTGTTATATGTGGTTTTTTCATTTCCAACACAAATCAGATGTTCCTGACATTTTTATTCACTTTAAGGCCTTGGTAGAAAAACATTTTCAAAGTCTTATCATTACATTTTATACGAATAATGGTAGTGAATACATCTTGTTATGCTCATTTCTTGCTACCAATGGTATCTCTCACCTTATCGCACATCCTTGCTTTCTCAAACACAATGGCCTTTTTGAACGTCAATATCGCCAATTTGTTGAAACTGGCCTCACCTTACTTCACCATCCTCACATGCCTCTAAATTTTTGGCTGCATGCTTTCTCTACTCTTGTCTATCTCATTAATCGTATGCCAAAAGTTGATTTGTCCATGCAATCATCCTTTGAAAAATTGTTCAAACGTCCACCAAACAATACCAAATTAAAAGTCTTTGAGTGTCTTTGTTATCCATGGATTCGGCCTTATAGATCCTATAAATTTGATCCTCGATCTTTCCCTTGCATTTTTCTTGGTTATTTTTTCACTTAAAGTGCTTATCAATGTTATGACCCAATTTCCAAACAAATCTTACTCTCACACCATGCCAATTTCACTATCCATTTTTATTTTGTTCATCATTCTCCAAATCTTTCACAACTAATCAATCACACCTTCCATGATTGGACTTAACTTGATCTACTATGCAACCAAACATGACCATTCTTCTTTTTTCACACTTTTGGTCAACTCTCATAACTACACTCACCCCTATTACCTCACCACATTAGCCCCCATAAACTCTTTCACTACCAATTATCTTTTCTACTCCATATCACGTACCTATTAAACTTATCTCATCTTATTAGCTCATTTCTTTAGTATCTTCCATCCTTGTTCCAACCCACTCATCTTTCACTTTCCTCTCCAAATTCTTTTCCCCTACTCCACACTCAACTCATGCTAATCTTCCAGATTTTGGTGATGTTGGGCTCACTCATACATGCCATCCTCTATGCGACATGTCTGGCATGCCCTTGGAAAATTCCACTTCTTCACCATCTTATACATCAAATCTCTCATCTCTCTTTCCTAACTCGAAACCTTCCACACCTCATAATACTCATCTCATGCAAACTTGAGCCAAGAACCATATTAATACACCTATCAACAAACTCAACCTCATCATAGTTCACTCTCCCTCTCACCTTGAACCCATCATTGTCTCGCATTAAAACACCTTAAATGGCATTCAACTATATCCGATGAGTGCAATGCCCTTCTCGGTAACAACACTTGGACAATTGTTTTTCTGGACCCTTCTTCCCCAATGGTTGACTATAAATGAGTGCTCTGTATCAAACAACATTTTAATGGCTCCATCAAACAATACAAAGCTTGGTTAGTTGCCAAAGGCTTTTCACCAAAGGCCTAACATTGACTATCATGAGACATTCAGTCTCGTTATCAAACTGATCACTGCTTGCCTCGTCATTAACCTTACACTATCCTATTATTGGTCTTTCAAATATATGGATGTCAATAATGCCTTTCTTCATGGGCATTTAATGGAAGCAATGCATATGAGCCAACTTTCGGGTTTTGTTGACAAAAATAATCCCACACATTATCCACAACCACAAGAATGTGTTTCATGGTTTGAAATAAGCCTTTTGGGTTTAGTACCATGAACTTTGACAATTTATTTTATCTATTAGCTTCATCAATGCTGAGTTAGATACCTCTATGTTTATTTACACCCACATGCATCTAATTATATATATATCTTAGTTTATGTGGATGATTTAACTCTTATAAGCAATGGCAATTGTGTTGTCGCCTCCATTATGACTGAGATTACATTACTATAATTGTTGTTACATGAATTGGGAATTCACCTACCTACAACACCAACCATTTACTATGGTAATATTGGTGCCACCTAACTTTGTGCAAATTTGGTTATCCATTCTTTCATGAAACATATTGCATTTTTTTGCTTCGTTCAGGAAAAAGTGCAAAGTGGTGTCATCCAGGTTTCTCATGTTTTCTCTTATGATCAATTAATTGATGTCCTCACCAAACCAATTTCTCATCAGTGACTTGCTTCACTTTGGGTCAAAATTGGCATCCTTCTTCGATACTCCATCTTGAATGGGCATATTAAGGAAATAAAATCAAAATAGCATCTCTGATGAGTTGTGTACTATCTCCAATTGGCTATAATATTTTGTTCAATATTAGCTCATGTACTTTAGTTCATTAGGGATATGTTTTTATGATTTTATTTTTGTTTCCTTTTATACGTCTTCATATAATTTGTATATATTATATTTTTCTTCTCAATGAATGTATGTTATAAAAAACTGCTACTCTCATAATTTGTTACTTAGATTTTGAGATTTGTTTGGTGACCATGTAAAAATATTCCAAAAACTTGTATAAGCATTTTACAAATAGTCAATTACTATTTGTTTCACGTAATCATTAACTACAAATATTGAACTAGTTTCTTGATCTTTTATTCAGTCACACTTTCTCAAAATCAAGATCTACATACAATATAAGATAAGTAGGATTCCACCTAGTTAGCACATCCAAACACACAATATTTTAAAGGCAATCTTTATTTTGTCAACATATTTTTTTAATGTTTTTAAACGTGAAGGAGAACTCATAAATTTTTTATGCTTTCTCAAAGGTGATTAGTGAATTGCTTACTTTATTTATATTATCTTTGATTATAATATTCAAAACATGTGCTAAGCATCTTACATGAAATTAAGAATTTATTCCCTTAAAAACAACTCTTTCTATTAAACTTCTTTAATAAGCTTATCACAACTATGTCATTTGAACTTGTACTATTTATTGCAATTGTGCAAAGTTTCTTTAAACCCCACTTTAGTAAATAAGTCTCAATGACTTGTGCAACATTCTCACCTCAATGAGGAGTTGAAAGTATAGAGAAGTTAATAATTCTTTTGTTTAACTTCCAATTCTTATTAATGAGATGTATGGCTAGATGCATGTATCCAAGGTTTTGAAACGATGTCCACAAATCATTGGTAACATCAACTCAAAAATGAGATCTCTCAAACAATTTCTTCATTCTACTATTCTCATTAGAATAAAAAAAAATGGCTTGTTCTTACTCTTGCACTTCACTTTAGGTGGCCCCTTCGCTAGCTTAACATTAACGATGTCTTCTTTCAAGTCCAATTGGAGAATGATATGTATATGTCACAACCACTAAGGCTCTTAGACCATGCTTATCCCACTCATGTCTGCAAACTGTACAAAGCCATTTATGGTATTCATCAAGCCTCGCATACTTGGTATACAAAATTACAATGTTTTTCCTTGTCAAGGCCTTTAAAATTCCAAGTCTGACACTTCTTTGTTTTATTTTTCATTAAAATGAATTGATTATCTATTTATTAGTCTATGTAGACAATATCATCATCATAGGGACTTCCTTACCACTAGTCAATACATTTATTAGCTACTTTGCTGCTCATTTCTTTCTCAAATATTTGGGCAGTCTTCACTACTATTTTGCCATGAGAACTCTTTCTACCCTCTCTAACATGTTTCTTATCCAATGCATGTATATTTAATACCTTCTTGTCAAGCATAACATATAAGATTGCAAACCTTTGTCCCCTTATCTGCCATTGAATCCCTCCATCTAAACAATATTGGAAGTGTGTCGATTGATGCCAAACCATTTCAATAAGGTGGGTGTCCTCTAATATTTCTTTTTTACTCTATTAGATGTTTGTTTTGTCATTAGCAAACTCTCTCAATTCATATATCAGCCCATTAAGAAACACTGGAGTGAGATAAAGCGTGTGCTTTGACACCTAAGTGGCACCATCTCTCATGGACTCCTTCACTACAAGACTCCACTCACCCTTCATGCTTTTGTCGATGCTAACTAGGCGGGGGACCTTGACACTCGTTCTTGCACTTCTGCTTATGTTGCATTCCTTGGAGCTAATCTCATCAATTAGAGATTGAACAAACAAACAACCAACAGTTGCCTGATCTTCTACTAAAGTTGAGTATCATGTTGTTGCCTCTACTACTGCTAAACTTAACTAGATTCAACATCTTCTCCAAGAGTTTTGGATCCACTCTACTCTACTCACCATTTATTGTGACAATATGAGATCTATTTAGCTATTTGTCTGTGATCAAGTTCTCAAGCACCCACTTCATGTCTATCACGTCTCTTCTTCTGATCAGCTCGCTAATTCACTTACCAAACCACTTCATTAGCGCCCATTCACAACTCATCATGCCAAGCTTGGCACACGTTCCAGTTCCTTAACCTTGTAGGGGTATAATGGGGAATCACCTCTACACTCATAGGGCCAATAGTACAGTTATGGCATAGCACAATAATAGGAATTTCATTTATTTTTTTAGTTATTCCATCCCTCGAATGTACTTTTGTAATCTATTGATAAACTAACAAATATATCAATACAAATATAACTTTTTTTACCAACAACAAACTGCTTGTATACATGTTCATATATCATACAATGAAGTTTGTCATTCATGAAGCTAAAGAAATTGAAACATTCGACGAAAATGGATAAGTTATTTGCAATACTTTTTTATCATCACATAAATTTAATGCTTATGTAAGCAAAAACCAATCAATAATTTGGAATCCTATTTATTTGAATTATGTTAAGTAAGTAATCTAACTTAAAATTAGGTTGGAGCTTCTACATAATGGACAAATAACATATCTAAACCAATTATCCTCATGATAGGATGGATGACTTAAAAGCTTAATTAAAACTATTGAAGAATGTAGTATATAATCTTGTTGGAGAATGGCGTCGTGGGAGTGAATAGTGGAAAATGTTTTGGAAGAGATCATAGGATGAACCATGAATTATGGTAGTACGAATCTTGAATGCATTAAACCCATCAGTTTATCTAATTTTTTCAACAAATTCTACTCACTACATCCTCAAATTTTGACCTTTTTTTTTCAAAGAGATCAGTACTATTTATCTTTGCTTTATACAGAATGAGATTGTCTTGGTTATTTGGAATATTCAAGGTGGACCATGGATAGCAGTGATGAATCACTAACCATAGTTCTCAACATTGACTTTGAAGGAAGCAAGAGCCATCATTCTTGCAACCATCCTTGACATTCTTGAAACCCGACTCCAAGTTTGTTTCCATGGCTTGTGTTCCATGCATGCATTAGAGCAAACCATTTTGACCTTTTTGTTCAAAGAGATCAGTACTATTTATCTTTACTTTATACAGAATGAGATTGTCTTGGTTATTTGGAATATTCAAGGTGGACCATGGATAGCAGTGATGAATCACTGACCATAGTTCTTAACATTGACTTTGAAGGAAGCAAGAGCCATCATTCTTGCAACCATCCTTGACATTCTTGAAACCCGACTCCAAGTTTGTTTCCATGGCTTGTGTTCCATGCATGCATTAGAGCAAACCATTTTGACTTCATTTCTAGGACAAGAGGCATTGTAATGGCAATGCTCACAACACCACATCTAGAAAGCAAGCCACCTTCATTAAAGCAAGTGAGATTTAAGGATTTCTATTTTGAGGAATGTCCTCAAATTTTTTAGTAATGACCTTGACCCTCAGGCTTAGTACCTATAAGGATTACGCAAGTAATTTGGTAAAAATATCCAATAATGTTTTGCATTACAACACCTCTTTATATAATACAAGACTATGTCTATTTAAGGAATATACAACCATAAACAGGGTTACAACTATTTAACGAATATAGAACAAAAAAAAAAAAAAAAAAAAACAGAGTTGTTATACAGAGATATTGATAGAAAGGAAATCAAGAATGAACGTGATTTATGTGGATTCCAAATCACGAAAGAGCGTGATTTATGTGGATTCCCTTATATGACCCCTCAAAATGGACGTTCCATTAGCAACGTTGATTTTGCCACGTAACAAGTTGAAGCGAGACCGATAGAGAGGCTTTGTCAGTAAATCAGTGAGCTGATCATCCGTGTGAACATGAGCAACACACAATTTGTCATGATGAACAAAGTCACGGACAAAGTGAAGATTGATGGCGATATGTTTCATCTTGGAATGCATAACAGGATTGAGATTGAGTTGGGTTACACCAACGTTATCACAAAGGAGCGGTGGTTCACGTAACGTGAGACCAAGTTCATCAAGAAGAGACTTTATCCAACCAATATTTCAAGTTGCAGTGGCCAGTGCCTAATATTCTGCTTTCGTAGAGGAGCAAGCCACGACCTTTTGCTTCCTAGTACTCCAGTTGATAGGATTATTACTCAGAAAAATTATATAAGTCGTGGTAGACTTTCGATCATCAAGATCACCACCCCAGTCAACATCGAAGAAGCTCTTAAGCATTGGGTTTGATTGATGATGCAATAAGAGATCGAAGTGAATGGTTTGTTTGAAATAGTTGGGAACTGGTCCAAATAACACTTCAAAGGGACTTTGATGCGAGTGTAAGAGAGTAAGAAGACGATTAATAAGATAAATTGTCGTGGCCAAAGCATATGACCAATAAGTAGAAGGAGTTGAGGCATGGTGTAAAAGGGTCATACTTGTTTTGATGATATGTTAATGGCGACATTCGATAGTGCCATTTTTCTGGGGAGTATGCAAGGCAGTGGTAAAATGACTAATGCCACGTGAAACCAGAAGAGGTCTAAGTTTGATAAATTCATCATCGTTGTCGGAATAAAAATTTTTAATTTTTTTGAAGAATTGATTTTCAACCATAACAGTAAATTGAACAAAAATAGAAGATACGTCTGATTTATTACGCATAGGATAGAACCAACAATATGAAATGATCATCAAGAAGTATATAATATCGGTAGCCATAAACAGAAAGAACCAAGGATGGTCCCCAAACATCGGCATACAAATATTTAAGAGAAGCATGGCTTATAAGGGAAGTGACACTAAAAGACAATTTATGCGATTTATTACAATAACACGAAATACATGACAATAAGGACTTAGAGGAGGACACAGGTAAGTTATAACTACGAAGAAGAGATGATAAAAGTTATGGAATAGAGTGACCCAGCTGATGATGCCAACGATCAAACGAAGCACGGGTTCCAGCAAAGGTGACGACATGAGCTTAAGGTGATGAAGAACATAGTTCCATAAGATAAACACCACCTTCACACCTACCACGCATGAGCACCACTCCCATCATCCAATCCTTCACAAGGTAAAAATAGGGATGAAATTCAACAATAACATTGTCATCATGAGTAAACTTGTGAACAAAGATCAATTTTTTGTGAATAAGAGACATATGCAGGGTTTTTTTTTAAAGTAAGAGAACAGGAAGGGGAGGAAATAGTAGTAGAACCGATGTTAGCAACTTGCAAACCTATACCATCTCCAAGAACAACCTCATCTTGTCCATCATATTCAGAATGAATGCAGATATTAGTCAAATCAAAAGTAATATTATGAGAAGCAACTGAATCAAGAAACCATATGCAATTTGATGGAGCCAAAGAAGTAGTGCAATTGGCAGCAGGTCGAGACTGCCGTTTAGCACAATTCTTTGTAGTCTAATCGAGGTGATCACAAATTTGGCACACAACAAAGACTTTTTTGAAGAAGCTTTGTTGGAGGAATTTTGTTTGGAACGGTTCTTGTTATTTTTGAACCCAAGATTCGATGACTTCCGTTGGGAGGAATTGGCAATGACAACCAAGGTCAAAGAATTTCCATCCATGCATTTGAGGTAGTGTTCATGACCAATTAATAGATCATGCAACTCTGCAAAAGACAAGGCAGTTTCTCTCGTGCGTATGGGAGCCACCATATCTCGAAACTCAGAACCAAGGACATTAAGCACATATAACATCAAATCATCATCTGAAATGGGTGCATCAATCAACGAGAGTTCATCAACAATTACCTTAACTGCATGAAGGAACTCAAACACCGTGCGGGAACCTCATTGAATAAGGGTGAGATCTTTCTTCAACTGCATAATCCGAGCCTAGGATTTGCTAGCAAACAAGCTTGCTAGATGCTGCCAGGCATCACGACTTGTAGTGGTTATAAAAATAAGGGGCATAACTACTTCAGAAATAGAAGCAAAGATAACATTCAATAGTAACTGGTCCTATCGGTACCAATGCGCATAAAATGCTACAACAGAGGCAGAAGAATCCAAAATAAGTTTAGGAGGACACCTAAGGGTGTCATCCAAATATTTCATCAGATCATATCCAATGAGGATGGTGAGAAAAGTTGCACGCCAGGAAGGATAATTTGAGGATGTGAGTTTGTCAGGCAATTGGATGGAAGTGTTGATAGTAATGAGAGGAAGTGGAGACGTAGAGTTGGAGCCAGCAGGCTTCGAAGGAGGAGTAGAGTCAACACTGGACGACATGGAGTTGGAAGACGTTTCTGATCTTGTCGAAGAAGAACGCTCTAATACCATATAAGGATTACGCAATTAATTTGGTAAAAATCTCCAATAATGTTTTGCATTACAACACCTCTTTATATAATACAAGATTACAACTATTTAATGAATATACAACCATAAACAGGGCTACAACTATTTAAGGAATATATAACCAAAAAAACAGAGTTCCTATACAGAGATATTGATAGAAAGGAAATCATATATGAACGTGATTTATGTGGATTCCAAATCACGGATGAGCGTGATTTATGTGGATTCCAAATCACGGATGAGCGTGATTTATGTGAATTCCCTTATACAAGGTCATATTACAAGAAAATCTAAAAAAAATCATATATCTTAATAAGAAATAATAGGAAATTATCCTTTTGTATAAAATTCATAATCTAAGTATTGCAATTTATCCAAAATAGCAATGGTCAATTAAACTACTAATAACAAAATGTCACCATGACATTAAACTCAAGACTAAGAACTAGATGGACTTTTGAAAACCCCTCCTACCCGAGCCACTCCTTGCCATAATTAAGCATAATTGAAAACATTTTAGTAAAATGAGTGAACTTAAAGCCCAATAAGAAATATAAAGATGAAGTATACGTGTTTTTAGAAATAAAATAGAGAATCTTTATAACATGCTTTTAAAGATACCAAAACAAACTTATATTACATGTGTCATTTTCAAAACAATTTAAACATAGCATTATCTTGTGGACATTCATATTAAATAAACGACATTGACATTTTATAGAAAGAGCCCATCAAATTGGGACCTATAGAGATACCCATTATAATGGGACTTACAGAAGTGGCTAACCTCATGTGTTCCTTATATGGTGGTGGGCAAAACAAAAACCAATCTAATGGTATACCTTAGGTCAGTAACTATCTTACTGACTAGTTTTACAAATCATCATTACTTCCACCAAAGGTAATGAGAGTCAAAATATTTTCCCTTGTTAACAAGGGCCAAATTACTAAGCCCCGATTTTTATTTTTATTTTTAGAAAAAAAAAAACAAAAAATTCATATCACACATGTAAGCAAACATGTACAATAAGAAAATATTTCCCAATTTTAATATCTCACAAATTTGACCAAACCTTTTTTTTTTTAACACTTAAAAGAAAATTATATCTGATTGTTTATAAAAGAAATATTTTTCAGTTAGCCCCCTTACCTGAACTCAAACTCCAAAAGATCAAAGTGGTAGAATTTCTTATGTATCACCTGCGAAATTATATGAGTTTTTTTTAAAAAAAAACTAATGTTGTAATAATAATTATAGTCTAAGTAAACCCTTTTTTTACACATAAATTTTTCATTCATCTAGAAAAAAATGTCATATTTTGGTTACTTAATTGTCTTGAATTTATTTTCTTGAACTTTTCAAATTCCTTATAATTAATCTAATTTAAATTACTAAATTTAATTTAATTTGATTTAATTTATCTAGGTTAGACAAATTTAATTTATTTTGGAATCCAAGCATAATAGAATTTTTGCCTCCAATATTTTAATAATATTTAAAATTTTAACCCTATTTCCTAGGCAAACACTCCATAAAAAACTTCTCTTCCATGCACTCACTATGCACACACACCAATACATCACACCACACTAAAATCTTAACTTAATAACTAAAATCTTTCATATATCTCCCATATATACAATTCTACTTCATATAAATATAAAATTCCACTATGCATTATTGAGACTTTCAACAATCTTAATGATGACAATATCCTAGCATAATTAGTTTCCAAGGAATATGAATCAGATGAACTTGAGAGAGGTTTAGGAAGGAAGATAGTAGGGCCCACCAATTGGGACCCACCTTGCAGAACCATTCTGTAATGAGAAGGGAGCTCACATTGCTTACTTAAAGGGGAATCTACTACAATAGGAACAACCCAAAGGATAAGACATGAAAAATGGTGGTGTGACTGGTAGTGTACTATTGAAATAAGTGGAAAGTTCAAAGTCAATGCACTCATGTTATCCACTCAATTAAGAGTTTTTTTTTAAACTAATGTTGTAATAATAATTATAGTCTAAGTAAATCCTTTTTTTACACATAAATTTTTCATTCATCTAGAAAAAAATGTCATATTTTGGTTACTTAATTGTCTTGAATTTATTTTCTTGAACTTTTCAAATTCCTTACAATTAATCTAATTTAAATTACCTAAATTTAATTTAATTTGATTTAATTTATCTAGGTTAGACAAATTTAATTTATTTTGGAATCCAAGCATAATAAAATTTTTGCCTCCAATATTTTAATATTATTTAAAATTTTAACCCTATTTCCTAGGCAAACACTCCATCAAAAACTTCTCTTCCATGCACTCACTATGCACACACACCAATACATAACACCACACTAAAATCTTAACTTAATAACTAAAATCTTTCATATATCTCCCATATATACAATTCTACTTCATATAAATATAAAATTCCACTATGCATTATTGAGACTTTCTACAATCTTAATGATGATAATATCCTAGCATGATTAGTATCCAAGGAATATGAATCAGATGAACCTGAGGGGGTTTAGGAAGGAAGATAGTAGGGCCCACCAATTAGGACCCACCTTACGGAACCATTCTGTAATGAGAAGGGAGCTCACATTGCTGACTTAAAGGGGAATCTACTACAATAGGAACAACCAAAAGGATAAGACATGAAAAATGGTGGTGTGACTGGTAGTATACTATTGAAATAAGTGGAAAGTTCAAGTCAATGCACTCATGCTATCCACTCAATTAGGGGTCTATTATAGGGGCAAAGTCAATGCCTACTAGAAGTACCACTAGACAAATGACCAAAATACTAACCGGTGTTTAAGACATCCAAGACCGTATTGATTTAGGGACAATCGAGCCACCAAGGACAAACCAACCGTCCCAATGTAAGTACCAATCTCCTACCCAATCTATGACCACTCTCCTCCTACTAATATAAACATGATTGAGCCGACATTGTTGAGTTGGGATCCCTCCCTCCAACTCATGTCCATAAAAACTTTCACAAACAAAAGCATCAAGGTTTCAATAGTCTTATAATTTTCCTCTTTTTTTTCTTTCATTTTTTTTCTATCATTCTAGATTTAATTAGTTTCAATCTATTTTCATAATTTCTTTCTTCCATTAATCTTTATAAATCTTATTAAGAAACTAAAGTTTCTAAGAAGAAGAAATATTTTTTTTTTTTTTAATCTTTAACAGGAATTTGTTACCTTGAAGTTTTCACGAAAGAAGAAAAACTGAAAATCCTCTTTCTCTTCACTTAAATATGAAATCCTAAATTTCTCTATATATGTTCTCTATAGCGTTTGAGAGTTTTAGAAATAGTTTTCAAAACATGAGTCTATACATACATATATATATATATATATATATATATATATATATATATATATATATATATATTATTTACTATTTATTTATTTACTTGTTTTAGGGCCAAGCCAAAGTTAAGCCCATAATTAAATATTATATTCTTTTGGGCTTAGGTTATTACATTTTCCTTTAAATCCAGAAAGCCATATTAAAAAAAAAAAAAAAAAAAAAAACACTTTGAAATGATTTTGAAAAAAGTGTTCATTTGATCTCTATCCACACTAACTAAACAAACAGATTTGGTGGGTTAGTAGCTAAAATGGTGAAATATTGTACAATTCAATAATGAATTTTTTTCTAGATTGAACTTCATCACTTGAAATTTTTCCATGAACAACTAAATTTTTATTCATTTATTTGGTAGATATAAAGAGGGACTCATTTAATAGAGGAGGATCTACTCTTCTCTTGGTTGGGATGAGCTATTTTTAAGCTCTTTGATGATGAAGCTTCCAAAAAATTATTTTATTTTATTTTTTTGTTTCTTTTGTAAGCTTTGGTGCAAAGCAAAAGCTAAATGACATGTGACTTCTCATTATTCTTGTGTTTGCATCAACCTTTTTATATCTTATGCAAACTTTTTCAGGTTTCGGGTTTTTCCCTAAGTTGCTTTAAGGTGGTTTTGTTAGGAGATCAAGCTCCCTTTCCTTGTTAGAGGAGATTTGAAGGCTTTTTATAGGCCTCTTGTCTCATGGGTTTTTGTCTCATCTAGCTATAGAGACTTTTCAAAGGCTATCAACATTTGTTGGGACTTTTCCAAATGCTATCAACTTTAGAGCAAACTCAGGATGTTTGTTAAGAATTAGGTATTTTAGTCAAATTAGGTGAATGATATTACCTCTTCACCTGAAATGACCTTGAGGTTGGGTGGCTGGAGGGTAGTGCTTTAGGATGGTATGCTTTTTGTTGGCACCAAATGGTATGGTTGAAATGTATGTCTCTTTTCTTCCAAGGCTCTAACCTCAAGAACAACCATCTCTAGATCCAGGTACTAATCATTTCCTATTTATGTCCTAATCTTTTCATTCCCTTGAATGGAAGATATGTTGCCAATTGAAATCAAAACTAGGTTAAAGGCTTAACAATCAAAACTTGCACCAATTTCAACGTCTAGTTAATATATAAAACAAGGAATAATCCAAAATGAACAATAAAGATGGAGACACACTATAAGAATCACTTAAGAAGATACCAGTCTTTGAGGTATTAAGAGTGTGTTTGGTAGTGATTTTAAGAAATATTTTTAAATTTTATAACACTTGAAAATTGTCATCCTTCAAGTATTATAAAGTCCAAAAACACTTTCTATAATAACTGTCAAACGCACTCTAAATTTTTTGTTAGTGTTAGTCTGGAGTGGAAGTTTACATGAATTTGAAATTTGTGATCAAACTGAAAGCTTAAAATATATAGATTTTTGTAATATTGGTTTAATATTGAATGGTCCTACTGTGCAGGTTTGCCTAAAGATTGTGGGATGAAAGGAGGCCACGGCAAGGCTTGGCCAACAGCTCTGCCTAAACATCTTATTCACTACTTGCAAGTACTTCAGGCTTCAGCTACAGCAGAAGTAAAAGCAGACCATGATAACTCATAGGACCATTTCAAACTTTCCTCATTGTTTTTGGTTTTTATACCACACGGTGTCCTTTTCTCTTTCCTTTTAAATATATATATATATATTATTATTTATCCATAAATAAAATTAGTTTTGATACCCTTATTGTTCTGAATATTCCTCCAACACAATCAATAATACACTCTCAAGTCTCTAATCCTTAGTATGTTATTTAATAAAATAAATAATTTTGTGGGTATTTATTTATTTTTGATAAAATCAATAAATAAATTTTAGATGACAACTCTTTCTTTTTTCTTTTATTTTTTCTTTTGAATTTAGATTTAACTTATGTGAGATAAGTACCCTTACATTAATGGAAATGACAATGGGACGAGTATGGGGTTGGATATGAGAATTTCTCGTACTTATCCTTTTTTAAATTTCAACTATATTAAAAGTAAATAAATATTATAAATTTTTATAATTTATTGAAAGTAATTTTTATTATCTTATATATATTAAAAATAAAAATTAAATTAATTTTTTAATTAAATTACATATTTAGGTAAAAATGAAGATATTGAATTTAACAAATACATCGATAGTCAACAAATTATGATATGTTGAGCTTTGAACATGGATTTATTTATTTAAGATATATTTATTTTAAAATATATATATAAAAATATGATATTTTTAGTGATGTTACTAGTCTTTTTATATTGATAGTGGTCTTTCAAAGAGGTGAGACAAGTTCTTTTTTTTTTTTTTTTTTTTTACATTTAACTCATCTTTTACATGTAGTATCTAATTTGGCATAATATAATTTTAAAATTATTATTATTATTATTATTTTGAAAATTAGTCTACTTGTACAAAAGGCCCGGTTGACATATGGTCCACTGGGACAGGCCTGTTTCGGACACGTTGATTTAAGATAAGAGGCTGTGGAAGAAACAAGCTGCCGATTATGATGAGGAGAAGACGCATTTTCCTGATGGGAAGCAAAGCCTAAAGGCTAACCGAAATGGAGATGATGACGATGATGGTATCAACCAAACCCCAACTCACACCTTCCCTCCTCCCCCTCACCATTCAACAACTCCAACATCACCCTCACTCCACACTCAAATTCAACCCAACCCCACTTCAAACACCACCCACTTCGCCCTCACAACATGACCTCTCTACCATTGAACAAACCAAGCAAATCCATGCCCACATCATCAAAACCCACTTTCATCATGCCCTGCAGATCCCTCTCAATGACTTTCCATCTGGGTTGAGCCCTTCAGCCCAATGGAATTTCGTAATCACCTCTTATACTAAGAGGAATCAGCCCAGGAATGCACTTAACGTGTATGCCCAATTGCGGAAAATGGACTTTGAAGTCGATAATTTTATGGCACCATCTGTCCTTAAAGCCTGCGGGCAAGTGTCGTGGACACAATTGGGGAAGGAGATACATGGTTTCGTGTTGAAGAAGGGGTTGGATAGAGATGTCTTTGTGGGTAATGCTTTGATGCTGATGTATGGTGAGTGTGCTAGTGTGGAGTATGCGCGCTTGGTATTTGATAAAATGATGGAGAGGGATGTTGTTTCTTGGAGTACAATGATCAGAAGCTTGAGCAGGAATAAAGAGTTTGATATGGCGTTGGAACTGATTAGAGAAATGAATTTTATGCAAGTGAGGCCTAGTGAGGTTGCCATGGTTAGCATGGTTAACCTCTTTGCAGACACTGCAAATATGAGAATGGGGAAAGCCATGCATGCCTATGTCATAAGGAATGGTAACAATGAACATATGGGAGTTCCTACCACTACTGCTCTATTGGACATGTATGCCAAGTGTGGACATTTGGGTTTGGCGAGACAGCTCTTTAATGGCTTAACACAGAAAACCGTTGTTTCCTGGACTGCCATGATCGCGGGCTGCATTCGCAGCAACAGATTAGAGGAGGGAACAAAACTTTTTATAAGAATGCAGGAAGAGAACATATTTCCAAATGAGATTACAATGCTGAGTTTGATCGTAGAATGTGGATTCACAGGGGCTCTACAACTAGGCAAGCAGCTACATGCCTACATTTTGAGAAACGGGTTCTCAGTGTCTTTGGCTTTGGCCTCTGCCCTGGTTGATATGTATGGAAAATGCAGCGACATCAGAAATGCGAGGGCTCTTTTTGATAGCACGCAGAATAGAGATGTCATGATTTGGACTGCTATGCTATCTGCTTATGCACAAGATAATTGCATTGATCAGGCCTTCAATCTCTTCGATCAGATGAGGACTAGCGGAGTGAGACCAACCAAAGTAACCATCGTTAGCCTCCTTTCACTTTGTGCAGTTGCTGGAGCCCTTGACCTTGGCAAATGGGTCCACTCTTACATAGACAAGGAAAGGATGGAAGTAGATTGTATACTAAATACTGCTTTAGTGGACATGTATGCAAAGTGTGGGGACATAAATGCAGCCGGCAGGCTGTTCATTGAAGCCATAAGTCGCGACATTTGCATGTGGAATGCCATTATAACTGGGTTTGCGATGCATGGCTATGGTGAGGAAGCTTTGGACATCTTTGCAGAAATGGAGAGACAGGGAGTTAAACCTAATGACATTACATTTATTGGACTACTCCATGCTTGTAGTCATGCTGGATTGGTTACAGAGGGAAAGAAGCTGTTTGAGAAAATGGTCCACACCTTTGGTTTGGTTCCACAGATTGAGCACTATGGATGCATGGTAGATCTCCTCGGTCGAGCAGGACTGCTGGATGAGGCTCATGAAATGATCAAAAGCATGCCCATAAAGCCCAACACCATTGTGTGGGGTGCTCTTGTTGCTGCTTGCAGGCTTCATAAAAACCCCCAATTGGGGGAATTAGCAGCAACGCAGCTTCTTGAAATAGAACCTGAAAATTGTGGTTACAATGTGCTAATGTCAAACATCTATGCAGCGGCAAACAGATGGAGTGATGCTGCAGGGGTCAGAAAAACTATGAAGACTGTAGGAATGAAGAAAGAACCAGGTCATAGCTTGATAGAAGTAAATGGCACAGTTCATGAGTTTTTAATGGGAGATCAGTTACACCCACAAATCAGAAGAATTAATGAAATGCTAGCTGAGATGAGAAGGAAACTGAATGAAGCCGGCTACGTGCCTGACACATCTACCGTGTTGCTAAATATAGAGGAGGAAGAGAAAGAAACCGCACTTACCTATCACAGTGAGAAATTAGCAATGGCTTTTGGCCTCATTAGTACAGCTCCAAGCACCCCCATTCGGATTGTGAAGAATCTCAGGGTTTGCGATGACTGTCATGCTGCAACCAAGCTCCTCTCGAAGATCTATGGAAGAGTAATAATAGTCAGGGACCGTAATCGCTTTCACCATTTCAGAGAAGGTTATTGTTCTTGTGGTGACTATTGGTAACAGTCGCAAAACCTTTCAGCAAAATAAAAGCCATATATGCAAGCTGTATAGATAAATAAAGTACCGAGGTTTTAACAGTTTCAGTTTGTTTTCTGCAATCTATAATCTTAAAACTTTTTCTTTGAGAACTTCATCACCAACTCAGCAGAAGAAGAGCATAAAGATTTAACTCGCTAATCACTCCAAGATGAGTGAGATTTCTTTTTCCAAAGCTTTCATTGCTTCCACAGGCGAACTAAGCAAACAGGGATGTGTAGGCTCTTGGGCAATGGTGTTTGAACTATAATAGCAGAATGATTGTGCAAACCCAAATAGAAACTTGTTCTCTTTCTCTCAATCAGCAATCTCTGCAGATATTAGGATTAAAGCCCTAGTCTAGGAGACTTGTATTAGACTTAAAAGGTGTGATGAAGCAAGAGTTGGATTTGAGTTCTATAACCAGGAATGGGATGTCGTTATGGTTATGGCTTCAAAGAGATACACCATGTCATTTGGAATGTCGTTATGATATCTGAATCATATCATAAAAATGATCTGTTGAGATGGAAATAAATGAAATGATGTTCAGGGCAAATGTCATTTGGAATCCTAAACAGCAGTCATAATGTTCTGTAATTGTCATTCATCCATGCAGGGGTATATAAGTGAAGTGATGTTGGGCAATTAACGGTAGCAATTCTCAGAAATCTAGCAAATACCCAATAGGATTCTAAATGCACACACAATGAAATTACAAGTAAATAATCTATTTCAATATGCTTTATCTGTAAGAGTGGTCACTTTCCATGTTGTAATACAGGGTACATAAAAAACAAGGTATTAACCAAGCCACTGTGTGGCACGACGATCCCCACTGCCACCAACAGAATGACGTATACTAATCTTCTCATTTGCATATTTTGTCTGTAGAAATTCAAATGCATTCACATCAAGTTTTCCATTCACAGATTTCCCTTGCTTCCTGCGAATATGCTGTTCTCGGATGGAAGCCCAAAGTTTTTCAATGGCATCCCTCTGCTGACTAGTAAACCTTGCTACATTATCGAATGCATGCTTTACTAAAATGTCTATAACGGTCTGGCACCTGAGAAGAAGACTTTAAAGTATTAGGAGGAAAATAAAACAAATATAAATGAACATGATACTCGTGTTAATACAAAATATATGAAACATTGACAAAGGTCATGATAAAGAAGGTAGGATTTGACCATGGGGTTTTGTAACGCTTCGCAGCAATCTCTAGACAAATAATCAAGCCTTCTCTCTGTGATTTGGTAAATCTCTTGGTCTCTTCCTCTTCATCGTTCCCATTCTTGGATGCTGCATCTTTCTTCCCCCTTATCTGTACATCTTTCTTCACTTTGCTTGGAATCAGAGCATCAAGCCCAAATGGATCATCATCTTCCTTGTTATTTCCTTCCAATTGAGCAACTGATGACACATCCTGCTTATTTGGATCATCATTATCTGCTGTTTCTATTTCATCTTTCAGGGATGCAGCTTCCTCTATGTCATCATCCTCAGTTGCAATTGGAAGATTAGATATTGCTTCCTTTACTCGTCCTGCTGTTTTTGAAAACTAAACAAAAGTCCCACCAAATCAAGACATCAGCAAGTGAATTACATCAGCCACTAAAAAAGAATCACAAAGAAGCAGGTTGATACTCAAATTCACAACTTTGCACAAAAGCATCGAAAAATCATCATCAACTCAAATTGATAGGCAATTAGGTTGCTTCCAAGCTTGGTCACAAATCACAGAACCTTCACTGGAAATTCTAAAGGAAATTATATACATAATAAGGATCTAAGATGATACAGTGAAAATCAATCTAGGCATCAGCCAATCAGTATCAAAAGCTTTGCTTTCACTGACAACTCAGTAACAGTCCAGAAATCTGATCTCTCTAGCAGACACATAAAAAAGTATAAAAAGGAATTACCATCCTCCATCATCTGTATCTTTAATTGTTTCTCTCATTCTGTTTCAGATTTTGTATATAGGCATACTTGGTCTAACCATGCAAGTTCAGACCAAAAGTATCCCTGAAAGATGACATAGTTAGCACCTATATAAGTGCCTCTTCGTTTTCCATATCAACTGTCGACACCATAAACACTCTCTCTACTTTAAATCCCGGTTCTTTCTTAGATTCAATTTTTCTACAATTTTGTTCATGTATCCCAGAAATTCTTGCTTTCCATGGAATTTATGGCATCAGTGAAATGAAATTGTCCTATTTGAAATGAAAGCCTCATTAGCAGTGAAATTGCCATCTATGAAACACAGGAAATTTTACAGGCAGCATGAAAAGGATGCTTGATCAAAACAGTTCATTCATCGTCTCCTCTGGTGGGCCCCATCAGGTACAGTGCAGTCAAGAGACGAACAAAGTCCAGCAATTTGTTTACTTTGACACAGCCTTGAGTGTCAATTAAGACATAGAAGACTGATATCATCAATGTGGGGCAAATCAAACATATCAGAGTTTAGACATCTCTGGGTGAAAGATGGAGCTGCTAACCTCTACTCATCTAGGTCTTCCACTAGGCCTTCCATACGACAAATTGGATCTAGTGGTAAAATTTTTTGTTGGCAGGTCAACGCTTACTAAAAGTACCTTGTCAAATTCTACCAATTTAGTTTATATCCTCAACCATTCCAGCCTCAGTTTGTAGAAAATATTAGGAGTTTCTTGCTATGTGGGATAGAGAAAAAGGTGTCAATTGCTAAGGTATAAAGCAACTTTACTCACCAAAAAGCCCAAGGAACTTGGGCTTACAAGACAAGATGTGCTAAACAAGGCATTATTAGGAAAGCTGCTGTGAAGTTTTGCAGTGGGTGGAGAGAGAGAAAGAGAGATATGGAGTTGCTTAGTCACCAGAAGGCCCAAGGATAAGGCTTAGATGACAAGATGTGCTAAATAAGATATTGTTAGGAAAGTGTGAAGGTTTGCGCTGGGTGGACAGAAAGAGAGAAAGAGGGAGAGTGATTGGAGTTTGATAGGCGAGGTTTAGGGATGGTAGACTCCAGCAAAGGGAAAGGGCTCTTAAAGTAAGGGATTACAAAAGAAAATTAAGAGGGGGTGGAGATGTATATTAAATCCATTGGTTTTGCAGTATAGACAGGCAGAGGGTAGGTTTTGGCAGAGATTATTGTGGAGGGTCAAGGGACAATGATGTCTTACCATAGGAGTAAGCCTGACCACAACAGTGCTAATAGCATAGAGATTAGAAAATCATGACTCACAATATGGCATTCTTTCTGTAGAAAGCTGCCAAGGGCAGGATGCCCAGTAATTTATAATGCTAAAGGGATGAGAAGCATGAAAATCATCTTCTGGTTCAATGCCTGATGGCCAAAAGTTATGGTTGATGTTTTTCCTCTGTTTGGGGTCCTATGCATCGTTCCAAATTTGTTAAGAAGCTACATGTCATGGTAATCTTTGCTAGTCAAAATGAGGAAAAGTGTGTGTGGGCTGCCCATCTGTGTAGCCTAGTATATAAGAAGAGAGAGATACAAAGAAAAAAAAAAAAGTGATCTTTAAGGTGCTGGGATGTTAGCAATTAAGCAAGATAGCACAGTTTGGACGTCTCCATATGCTTGGATGGTGGAACCTATAGAAATTAGGGGATGCAGTCACCTACAACATGGGTTCCAAGGCTATGAAGCGGAGTGGATAGGACCTTTGTCATAAAAATCTCTTGTTTTTCTTTGGATGTAACTTGTATATTCCCGCTCCCGCACACTTGGAGACAATTTTTGGGACCCGTTTGGGAGTGATCCTTGTAGAAGTGCTTTTAGCTTGTAGCACTTATGTCAATAACAGTTCTATAAAAATCAGTTAGTGTTTGCATATAAGCCAAAAGTGTTTTGAAAATATTTTTGGTAATAGAATACATAACAAAAAAAATACTGGGAGCAGAAAATGCCATTTTGATATGAGATTCTCTTGATGCCAAACAAAAAAGTGAAGGAAAAAAAAGATGCCCTATCTTCAAAGAAAGGAAAATAGATATTTGAATAAAAAAATTTCCTATTAACATCAAGCCTTCCTTTGGTACAAAGCAAGAGAAAATGAAGAAAACAAAGTAGTGTTTTGGGATAATGGAAAAGAAATATTTTAAATAAAAAATATTTCCTATTAGAATATTTTTTGAAAAAAAAAAAAAGAAAGAAATCACAAAGGAAAATTGAAGACTTAGAAGACTAACTTCAAGTCCCACCTTATACACATGACAAGACATATACATGTTGCGCCTTGAAGTGTGACCATTTGTGGACATAAAAAATTTGATGAATTAAATTACTATTAAATTGATCATCAAAATTATGACTCCTTAGCATAACAAATTTGTGTTTGTCTAGTGAAGAGTAATACACATTGAACACGAGACATGCAATTCAAGAGATGACCTATGACAAAATTTGGAAGGCTACAAAATCAAGTTTAAAAAAAAAAATTGCAAATTAATTAAAGTCAAAAGAAACTTAAAACAGAAATATATTCTTGCTGACAAATTTTCCTAGAGGGAGACAAATTGTTAAAATTATGGAGTCAAATTCCTTGAATTGAGCAATCAAATTTTGAGAGTCCAAATTCAATTCCCCAACTCCACCTACAAATAAAGGTGGGCCTCCTTCAATGTGGGATCCAAAAGGCTAAAGCAAAAAATGCAATTGCAAGTCTGCAAAAGCAAAATCAGTCGAAAACAAGTCACTCTAGGACCTCAATTGAACTTCGACCAAAAGGAAATACTCACATCGTCATCCCTTAAACTATGATCCAAGCGATCAAATCAGAGGAAAATATTCTTTTAATATTATCACAAAGGATTCTGCCCCACATTATTCTAATACAAACAATTTTTTTTTATTATTATTATTTTATTTATTTTTGTAAGACTTTTGAAATTTGTGTGTATAGTAACAAAAGGCATAACCTGAAAGAGAGAAAACATAAAAATCTACTCCCTCCCTTAGATCCCACCTAATCAACAAAATGAATTAAAGGTATTGATCATTCTACTATGTACTAGCACTTTAGCGATTGAAATGGTTCCTCCCCATTTTGGAATGCTTTTCGATTCCTTTCTTTCCAAATTGTCCAAAAAAATGCACAAAAGAGCAACTCTCTAAACCTTCTTACATTTTTCTCACAAAGGAGTTATGCCAACTTAAAAGAGTCTCCTTAACCATACAAGGAAGGACCTAAACAACACCAAATAAAGAGAAAAGCTAACCTTGTTTTGGGATGTGACCAATTAATTCCACTTCACTTTTACATCGATGACATATGTTTTCCAATGACCATCTTTCCTTTGAAATTGGTTTAAAGACAACAACTTTCCCTAGCTAGTCCCCTCCCTCCTTCCTGCTCAAAAAAAAAAAAAAAAAAAAAAACCACAAACAAACAAACAACTCGCTTTAGATGGGACACATGAATTCCAAATGATGCCCACTAGGAAAGGAATTGAGCACCTTGGCTACAAGATAAAATATAAAAATTGGATTAAAAAAACAAACGTTCCTTGAGTCCATCCATAACACCCTATCCTTCTCTTCCATCTTCATAGCCTTTCCTTGTAGCCTTGAGAAAAAAGTCTCAACATTCAAGTGTCAAGTGAGACAAAGATTCCAAGGCCCCCTCACCTCATTCTTCCCATATGTCTATCACCCAAGCCTCTTTTGATAAGGCTAAGGCATATAGAGAGAGAGGAAAGACACACATTAGGGTTCATTCCCATATCACCTACCCTTCCAACACCTGACCCTCCACCTATTTCCCACCTCAAAGGATGCTCTACTATTGAGAATGCCTCATCCCTTCTAGATAATTTTCCATTACCCAAACCCCCACACCCACCTTGACTAGCTACCAATATAGAGTTGATATTGTCCAATCATATCTTATGATACCGAAAAGGAAAGGAAAATGTGGCCTTGTAACCAAATAACTGAAAATCAAATAGCAAGTTCCAAAGATAAAGAGTCTTATCAACTCTTGTTCAAACTCAACCCTACATACAACCATAGCCTTCTGGCACCTACCCATCTATATACACTGCAGTAATCAAGGTTAACATAAACAATATTGTATGACATGCAATCTACTATTTATTATCATTAGGCTCCACATGAGGCACACAAACATGTCATGTTTAAGACCTTAACTTTTTCACACATATGATCTGAAGACCAAACAAATTAAAGTCCCTCATATTACAAAATCAAAGCCAGAAAACCTTCATTAAATTATGGAATTGATAAAAGGGATCACACCAAGCAACCTGCCTCTAAAATCTAGAACCAAATTTTGCTTTGTTAAGTATAACTGAGGTGTGTATAATTTACAAATTTCCCCATCTATTTACAACAAAAACAAACTCATGTATGCCTAATAGAGAAGATATAAATGACAACCATGATAACCAAGTGGAAAATCCAAAAGTTCTGGCACGAATTGACAACTTTGCCAATGAAATACATAAAAATGCACTATGCTTTATATATACCTATGTTTGGGTTTAGGATTTAGCCAGGTTGTATAATTGTCTTTGTTCAATGCTAGTTTTTGGGATGATTTGTTTTTTCTTTTTATAGTTTCTTGGATTCCCTGAATACTCTCAGTGCATTGGGGTTGGGCCCCCTATTTTGCCAGGCATTCTTTATACCGTGTTTTAGTTGATTAAAAAATATATCTAAAGTTAATGATTTACAAGTTTCCAGACTTGTTCTAATTTCCAAGCACAACAGAACATATACTACCACATACTTGTAAATTTCCAGCACTTGGCATACAGCATCCATGAATTTCATGATTCGTTACATTACATGAATACTTTTCATTACAGTAGCAGGTAGACATTTATTAAATTATAATTCAGCAACTCTTACACAAAACTCTACTAAGCAAAAGATACGTACCACAAAACTGTCATCAGTATATAGGTCATTTGCCATCACCGCCCTAGTTGTCCATGTAGTTAATAGATTTTTTTGCTTATCATTGAAGCACTACAATCAAATCACATGTACTGATAAGCCCCAAGACAAAAGCTATTATTCTACCAAAGGAATGATAATTGATAAGAAGTTTCTATAAATCAAAGCAAAAGCCTTACATCAGCTATATCTTGTGCTTCCGTGAATAATGCATGGTAATCTGCTCGAACAGAAGGATCAGTACAAGCAGTTGGTGATGACATTGCGGCTTCAAGTATGGCAAAGAAGTGATCACTAGTTCCAGGTTTCACATTACCAGCCTGAATCAACTGTATGGCAAGCTTCGAAGCCTTGGCAAACTTTGTAAGGTTCTTGATATGTGATGCAATCTTCTGCATGGCATCTAAAATTTGCTTTTCTGAGACATCTGTCATAGTTTTAAACCTCAACCGTTTTCCAGGAGTGGCGGCTGAGAGTTAGAAAGAACCACTTTAGTTTCTGATGCTGGCTTGAATATCTCAATCCAAACGCAATAGAAAAGAAACATCTGATCGTAATTCAATTTTTGTCATTAGTATGCAACATATGCATATATTAGCAAAACTTGATTCAGCGAAAGTGCAACGAAGTACACAGGAAGTATAAAAAAAAGCCTTAGGCAACCTTTTTTGATAGTAATTCAACCCTGCGAGTCAAAATTCACGGAACTGACAAATTTTATAACCCTCTGTTTGGCTGCTGAGGAAATAAATGCAGAAAAAGAATAGCAAAATTTTGAGTTATCGTTTTCTGTTCTATTTGCTTCCTAAAATGAAAAGGTTAAAATAGCCGAGAAGCTGTATTTAAGATTCAAAATTTTGATTTTTTTAATGTTCCAGCATTTGCTTAGAAACCAAACAAAAACTAAAGTTGCTAAAAACCATGAAGCATACAAGAGAAATATCTTCATTTTAATACGCTCGGCCAGCAGCATCATGGAACCCTAAAATCCTGAAATCAAATCAAAGACTACTAAAAGTTCCAATCTTGAACTCCCAATATTTCAGTGCCGAGAACAAGGAGGAAAAGAAAAAGAAAAAACCAAAACTTTAAAGCATATAATTTTTCATTCATACAGGAAAGAAAAAACAAACAAAAATAAATAAAAAATCTCTCAGATTTGGACAATCCTTTTCCCATTTTCCAGAAACCAAAACAACAGTGACAACAAAACACAAAATTTGAAATCTCAATTTTCAAATTTTTTATTTACCTCACATTTCAAGATGCACTATTAAAATAAAAATAAAAAATAAAAAATAAAATCAATGAAACACCCAAAAATTTCAAGTTCATGAAACCCTAAAATTCCCTAAGGTCCTATTTTGGATTCGCGAGAACTCAGAGTAAATGGAAAGGAGAAAAAGAAACAACAAAAATAAATCTTACAACTGGATTGAGTCGAAATGAGAAAAATAAGAAACCAATTTCCTATCTTCTCTTCTCTTTGCTCGGGATTTACCAAAAGGCCAAAGCACAGAAGACGAACAGAGAAAGGGTTTTTGAAAAGAAAGATAAAAACAGAAAAGGAGTATACCTTTTTCAGAAGTGGGTTGAGGTGGGTTGGAGCGCTTGAGGGCGCTTTTGAGAGCAGGAGGTGGAACTGGAGATGGATTTGTGTTTGTCGCAACCGTGGATTTACGCGGTTGTTGTTGTTGTTGTGAGTTGGAAGACGGAGGAGTTGCCGAAGGAGGTGGCAAACCTTGGAAGAGGTTGTCT
This sequence comes from Vitis riparia, assembly GCF_004353265.1. Taxonomy (NCBI): domain Eukaryota; kingdom Viridiplantae; phylum Streptophyta; class Magnoliopsida; order Vitales; family Vitaceae; genus Vitis; species Vitis riparia. Next base: position 19,441,589 of record NC_048444.1, read on the forward strand.
TCTGCCATTGCCGATTTGCTCTCTTCTGCACTGCAATCTGCCAATGCAACCCCAACTCGCCCAACTGCTAATGGGTTCCTGACAATTACACTAGTTTTAGAAAATAATCTGTATGAGAAAATATTTCCAACTGATTAGAAAAGGAAAGTTTCACAGGAATTTGATTAAAACAAAAATCAACTCCTTAAACTGACGATTAAAGAAATTATAAGTAAAAAATATTTTTTGAAGAGAGGATTTTTAAAAATTCTTAAAAAGAAAAAAATATTTTAAGCAAAATTCTCTCTTAATTTAATTCTATTTTATATTAAATTAGATATTGATTAAAAAAAAAAATTGATCTTTATCTTAAATTTTATCTTTTACTAAATAGAAACTAATTTTGTTTTATATGATTTTGTTATTTATATAATAAATAATAAACATTTTAATTTTTAAATTTTATCTAATTCACTTTTAGATTTAAAAAAAAAAAATCTATTATCAATTTTATTTTATTTGAGTTTATAAAAAATAAATTTATTATTGAATTTTTTAGTTTATTAAATATTTTTTTTAAATAAATTATTTTATTTTATTTTTTAAATTAATTTTATTATATAACATTGAAATTAAAAGTATTGTTCTTTAAACATAGGATATAAAACAATTCATAATGGTTCCTAATGCAAAATAAATACTACAAATATATAATTTAAAGCATAGAACAAAACACATGAATTGAATTTGAAATGAAAATTTTATATTGAAAATGACACCTTGATATAGAGATTGAATTTGAAATTTGAATGTGATACAAAATTTTGATTAAGAAGAAAGATTATAAGGGAAAGATTTTTTAAAGGAGAGAATACTAAATTAAGAAGATTTTTTTTTTAATCACTAATTTAGTTCTTCTCACTACTCTTCGCTGTATCTTCCTATGTCTTGTAATGAATTGGATAATTCTATTTATAAGAACTTTTGATGATCTTGAATCTTGTTAAAATCAATGAACTTGAATGATCATGGAATTAACAGACTTGAATTGGTTTTATATCAGTTTTGCCTTAGAGATGAAGTTACTAAGACAAATAAATTATAAATTATAAATTATAAATCAAGTATCTTACCATTCATCACTATTCATGAATAGTGAATATTATCTCCTCTAAGAATATTGTCTCCTTTTGTCCCTATCCATTCTTTCATTTCTTTCATATTTTGAATCTTCAACTTTTTTGTTTTTTTTTTTTTCACTTGATATTTACAAAAGTTACAAATGTACAAATGTCAACTCCTTAAAGTCTCTTAATCCATCATCTCTTGAAGGAGGAGGTTTTCGTATTCTTCTCTAACTTGACATTCTTTAACATACTCCCTTTTGTAGAAATAAATTAGATAAGAGAATTGAAATTGATATAGAAAGGGACTTCAAGCAGGTTAATTGAAGAAATGATTTTTTTAAATATTGTCTTGAATAATGAGTTTATAGTTAGATGAATTATAAATCTTATAATCTAGTTATCTTGTAATCATTCTTGACCTCTAATGATGAATTTATTTTTTTTAGGCTTGATTTATAAGGTCCAAGGGTTGTTTGTGAGAACAGACATTGAGGAAAATGAGGTGTTGATTTGGATAAACTCCTCCATCACTTGACTATTCAGGAGGTTTGCTTTCAATAATCAACTCAATTTGTTTGAATCATCAAATAAAAGCATTTAAAACACAAGTTGTTAATTTTCTTCTAAATCCATCTGTTTGCTTAGAATTAGAGAAAATTAGTCAATAAATTAACCCATAGTCCATGAGGAGAGCAAAGGTTAATTCAATTTGTTCATTTTTTAATCTAATTGTTATAAGGTGATAATTGTCTAGGTCCATGTTAGCCTTGCAAATACTATAAGTGAGTGCACACTTACAATTTTGCATTCCTAATGGAATTTCTCTACACAAGGGATCAAGTTTTGGACACTCAACTTTGGTGTTATTATAGCAAATATGCTAAATAAAACTCATTCCTTGCATAGGAATTCCATAAGTGTTATAGTTAACAATAAACTTTATTATATGTTCTTGTTGTGCTTGACATGTACCTTGGGCAATCAATTGAAGAACTAAGGAATGGGATTGAATTGAAAGCATAGGCTTTAGCCGAAGATGCAAACAAAGATGAGTGGTTGTTGCTCGGACACTGAACTGTTGTTATAGGCTGTTTTATCGCACCTTTAATGTTGAAGGTAGTTAGGTATCTATAACATCTTAATTATTATTCTAGACCTGATAAGAGGGCATACATACAATATTTGGGGTTCCCCGAAGGGCATATAGCGGACGCAAAATACCTTCCTACCGTCGAGCTAACAATAACCGTTCTAGGCTTATTTTCGATGTTTCTAGTGAGTTTATAGAAGTTAGTAAAAAGTCATTTTTAGAGAGCACTTTGTAAGGGGGACTATATTCTTACTCTTTTTCTATACTCTTATAGTAATTCCCTTTAGTATTTCTATACGGATTAGCTATCTAAGTTCATTAGGAAGACTTGAAATCTTTTGTTGAAAGAATGAAAATCTTAAAATTCCTTTGAACTTAGATAAGGAACTTCAATGCACATTGGCTATGCCTGTTGAAGATATTCAAAGTGCTTTAAATTTCAAGTTGTTAAAGAAGCATCTGCTACAATAAGTCTACCCACTCAAGAGAAGCCATATATATGAGACTATAATTCATGGGTCATGCTAACAAGTCATTAAACATAAAAAATTAGCTATACATACAAATGTTTGAAACTATTTCAAGTAGTTAAATATTGATAGTGTTGAAAAGAACCTCCACAACTCTAATTGCTCCTAAGCATTTAATTTACATAATTAAATAAAGATAAAAAGGTTTTTCCCTAAAATTACCTCCCATATTGATAAGCTATCAAGTCACCCTTAGTATAGTAAAGTTATGACTACTCTATTATTTAGAGCAAATGTTCACCTTTTAGACTTGCTAGAGGAGGTTATCCTAGATGGCTAATAACCTTTTATCTTAGTGTCACACCTTTTTCAAATTACCCTTCATTTGAGTTTATATAGGAGTAGAAAGTTTCCAGAATGATTTGAAGGCATCTACACATTTCCATCAATGGATAAAAGTTCTTGGAGAATTTTGAGGAGTATTCTAGAGAATTCTTCCAAATCATGAAAGTGGCTTATACATATATACTAGAATTGTAAGAAGTCATAAAGTTTCTAGAGAGTTCCCATGGTGCCTATAATAGATGATGACTGGACAAGGCACAAAGAACTTGGTAGCTTCCAAGATCATTCATTCAAACTTTCCAAATGTTGCTTCATTTGCTCACTTTAGCTTCCTTGTTGTATAGCATTGCTTAACTTAGCAAGTTAAGTTAACAGAGAAGGCTAACTTAGTAACTTTAAGTGTCTTGAGTTTTCTAATGTTGCATTTGTGCTTAGGAAACACCTAAGTTCGTCATACTAAGTCATAACACATCTAATCCTAATGTCCTTAACACTATAGTTGATGGGATAGAATATGAACTGTCAAACTGGTTGCTAGTTACTGTCTTTTATTTACCTTATCCATATCAAGTATGACCTACCTCCTAAGCAAGTACCTAAAGATTATGGACTAAGAGAAATTTGAAGAGTTTTGTGTCTAAGATATATTTGAAAAGGTTGGAAATCTATTTAGACATTCATAACTAGATATGACATTTTAGATGAGACAATATTGGTTGATTTGACACTAGCACACAATATCTACTCTTGGTTTAGTATGAGAAAATGGCAAGCTAGAAAAAAATATAAGTGAAAGCGTTATAAGTGCAACATGATATTGCTAAGGGAGGGTATGTTCATATGGTGGAATTGATGATGGATGCTTTCACCTAAGTCTACCAACGTTTATGTGCAAACTAGTTTAAAAGAAACAATTCCACTATAAGAAAAAATGTCTTTAATGATACTTTTTAACTGTTAGGGTAAGGTTTATTTGTCAAGGTAGATGAATGTTCATATATGTCATCTATGCCAATATCTAGATATGATGAAAGGTAATTTGACATATACATATGTCAAGGTTAACTTTATTTCTACCAATGTTGGAATTTTGTTAGTATGACACATGTCAAGGGTTTTTTCACTTCTTTCATGGTTAACTCAACATATGTTTAGGTTAACTCACTATTCTATCAAAGTTAGATTCAACATATATCAAGGTTTGGTGAAATAAACATAAATGTTAATTCAAATTATGTGAACATTAACATATACTTCTATTAAGGTTGAATTTGATAGATGTCAATGTTGTTTAATATTCTTTTAAGTTTAGCTTACACATATGTCAAGGACTTCTTTTTTTCTGACAAGGTAGAATTTTTTAAATGTTAAGGGTTTTTTTGTTCAAATTTTAAGGAATATAGTTTATTTTATGTCAAGATTTTTTGTTTATATATCAAGGAAATTATTTTATTTTTATGTCCAAGTAGCATATGGATTATGTCAACAATTTAAACAATTATGAAAATGAACTTGTATCCAAGTTGAACCTATTGCCAAATTAAATTCGATCACAACCAAAACTAAATGTTTACTTTATATACACAACAAAATCCAAGAACCTAAATTCCATTTTTTTTTAAAAAAAAAACATTAATTTTGAAATCATATAGTAATTTCAATTACATGAACATTTAAGATATATACAAAAATGATGTAAACATGTACGTAAATATATTTAATAAAACTTAACAACTGTACATGGCCTTGTCCTCTCATCAAATATAATTAAAAAAAACATAGACATGTACTAAAAAATATCCAAAAATCTAACCATTGTACATGATAATAAGAACATATATATGGTCTTGTACTCTTGAAACTGCAACTACTCATATATCACCTAACTTCTTATAAGTAAGTAAAAAACTACATTAGTTTAAGTTTATTAAAAACATATAAATATGTATCCAAGTATATCCAAAAAAAAAAAAAAAACTAGCAACTATATATTATAGGAATTTGTACTCTCATCAAATACATCTAAAAAAAAATGATATAGATACCTAAAGTATCTAAAAATCTAGAAGTTATACTTGATAGCAAGAACCTATTTATGCATGATCTTGCACTCTAAAAACTTCAACAGTTACAAATGTCATCCAACCTCTTGCAAGGAGGAAAAATGCTAGTTATAAAATTCACAAACCCATGGTCTAAGATAAAAGTGCTCATGAAGGAGACACAATTAGATCCCATTTCATCTAACTTGGCTCATGAATAGGTCCCCCCCCCCCCCCCCCCCCCCTCCCCCCACCCAATTTAACTAAAACATATGAATTCTAGTATTTAGAATATTTATAGGTTCCAGATAAACTTGAAATATCAGGACGCTTTTATTTGCAATAATTTTCCGCCTGTATCGCATGATAAAATATCTACAGATGGCCCCTATTGAGGCCCCTATAAGCAAAAATATATTAAAAAATTTCATGATAAAATAAAACATCATATAAATTTGGTTAATTTCATTATACTTGATGATTTGATAAGAACAATTAATAATGATATTTTTAGATTATAATATTTAATGTGTAGAAAAAAAAATTGCATATGATTGCAAGACATTGATCAACTAATATTATTTTTGAAAGGATGAGGGAAACTTCATGGAAACGTAGAGCATTACTCTATCTCTATTACAATTGAAGCCAAAACTCCATGGAGTTTGACACCATAATGTTACCTTAAGGTGAAAATTACATCTAAATAAGTCAATACATATCTAGCATAATAATATTAGGAGTATTGAAGGACCCTAAGCTCCATGTTTGAAACTTGGAATGTTAAATCAAGTAAAATATAATATTTGAAATTATAATGATTAATTATATTAATCATTATAATATTTGAATTTATAATATTTTGAAGTTATAAGAAGCTAAATACTATATACATATAAAAAAAAAGGATAAAAAATAGAAAAAAATAATTAATCATATTTGTTAAGAATAGTAATTAGATTAAAAAAAGAGAATAACTAACTTGTGTCCACTATGAAAATATCCAAGAGAAAATATCATGACTTTTAAGGCTCCATTAGGGTATATCATAATCAAGGTTCAAGAGCAGTTGTTAATATCATATTTTGAAATATGTGTTATATATCCCTTAATGTTACATCTCATAGGTTCACTTTAGAAGAGAAATGCACTTAGTAGTTGCAAGGGATAAATGTTTTCCAAATGAACAATTTGACCGAAGATGGAAAAAATAGTTGAGAATCTAGAGTAGAGAGAGAGGAAGCGAGGGATAAAGAGAGAAAAGAGAGTTGTGCCTAACAAGAAAACTGTAAGCTAAGTAAATAATGTGTATACAAGGCATACTAAGGCTGAAGGAAAGATATAGAGAACAACTCATGCCTAAGTAGCATGATCGAAACTATTTAAAAGATTGAGAAATGATGAATTCAGATTCTCCACTTTAGTCTTCATATGATTTGAATGTTGATCTTGAGGAAAATAGTGAATGAAGAATGAATTTTACTTAATATATATTAGTTTCTTTTTGTTAGACATTTTTCCCTATTAATGATTCAAATTAATTTACTAGAAAATCTCACTAAACCAAGAAGCATAGAGTCTACTCTTTTTTCAATCTAGAGGGCTATTGATCTTAATTTAAACACCATATTTGGATGAACAAATAATTTTTTTTTTCCGATTTTCTATAACCTAGTTTTTCATGAAACTAACTAATCAAATGCAACTCAATTTAAAATTGATAAGAAAAAACTTTTACCTATTCATATTAAAAATATTCCAAATTAATTTACAAGAAGATTTCACCAAACATAGAAGCATATACAATTCATTGTCAACTATCTTGTATAAATTACATCTTCCATTTTAGTTTTCAAGAGGAAGGCTTTAAAATTCATCCTAAAGACAACTTTAGGTACTCATTTACCCTCCAACATTGTTGAAACTGTTTTAGAAAATAATTGAATATCTATATGATTTCATATTTGGATTTTTATAGGAATGCTTATATGTTCTTCATTTTATTCTTCTTCTTTAACATCCTTGAAACATATAAATAGAAATATGACATTAAGAAAATAAACCAAGGTTGAAAAAAAAAATCTAACTTGGAAAGTTTTGTTATAGGAATAGAATCACCCAATCATTTTTATCACTTACGACAAATATAGCATGCCACAAAACTTCATATCCAATAGCCTCTCTTATAGTACTAATGTTTTCCTCAATAGGGAATGGAAAAAGTGCTTTAAGTTGGAGAAGATAAAGGATAACCACTAATATATCATAACCAATAAGGGAAATCTTTGAATTTCGTAAATAAGTTCTATATGCAACAATACTATGTTGTGTTTAAAGAGCTAATTCACATTTATAAACCTTTAAAAGCATATATTGTAATTTTTAGTATTTCATTTTAGTTATTTTATCTATATATTTTTATTGATTTAACCTAGTAAAAGCCATATTTACCTTAGTTTTTAGAGTCCCTTGCAATGGTAGGTCTTCCACATGAGCAATATGTCGAGTCTTTCCTCATATTTCTTCATATAACAATAATTGTTTTTCTATGTTGGTGTTTCATAGTTCAAATTGGGGTGTGAGAGGTTGTTTTTGTTCAGCTCTCAAAGTAACAATCTCGTCCTCCATACTCTTTACTTTTGTTCCCAATAACCTTTAACATTCAAGAGTTTTTTAGGGTTTTATGTGAAGAAGAATTATTTGGGTTTTTGTTCCTACCTTTTCCCTTAACTTATCTAAGATGTTAAAGTGTAATTAATGCCAAAGTGAGGATATTCTTTTATGCAATAGACTTGATCCTTCCTTCCTCAACCACCTTCATCAATGTACAAAAAATAGAAAATACTTTAAGAACCATATATTAAATAAATGACAAATATAAATGACTAAAACTAAGTTTAGGCTCAACAACTTACAATTTTTTCTGTTGTGGGCTTGGTCCAATCATATTCACCTTTCTTCAGTATTGCTAGCTTCCATAAAATCTATCTCTTAATAGGTAACCTTGAACTTATGTTTTGCAACTATTGGTAAGCATAAAAAGTAAGATTATTAAGCTTTATAAAAGTAAATGTCCAATAAAAAAAATAAAAAATATAACAAAATAATTAAGCTTATCGATTTTTCTTGGAAGTCCAACATATCCTTTCATATTCACTCAATGAATATAGATGTATTTTGCCCTCATTTCTTTTCCCTTTTGTGATTTAATTTGAAATTCTTTTGACAACTTATTAGCCACTACTTAATTTTTCTAATCTTCAATTGGAATGTAATTATATTCAATAGGAAGCTCAAAAAAGGCACTTGAGCTTAATCTCACAAGGAAGGATATACTTTTTCAACATGTGCTTGAATAATTTAAAGTTATTCTCTATAGATAATATGACGTTTTTGTTATTCTCATAGGCCAAGAATGCACTTTACAATATAAGACCAAGTTGATTATTTAGTATTAATCATGTAATAGTCTACAAAAAATCTAGGAAAATAATTATAATAAATTACTACATACTTGAAGACAATCCTATAAATTCTCTTTCAATTCAATGAGCACTACTACTCTCCAATTGGTGTAATAAACTAGCACCATGGTTTGTACTAGTATGCCCATATATGATGTATTTTGTACAAATCCTTCACCCACTTCCTTGCCATCATTATTTCATTGAATATTAATTTTCACCCCTTCACTTCTCTTCTTAGAAATTTCATGTCTTAAAGTTGGGTCTCGAGTATTTTTTGGTAAAATGACTTTCCTTTTCATCATTTTCACCCATCTACATGACATTCAAATATATATATATATATATATATATATCTCTTATTATGTACCTTAATTTCATAACTAAAGTATAGTATTTTAGTTGTTTATTGACCCTTTGTTTCTTCTTATTGGAGACATCTTTAAAAATTGTATTACTTTTGCAAAAGTTTCAAATAGTTAAGAATTATGTAATAAAAAATAGGACTTGAAAAATTATTCCAAATCAAGACAAAGAAATTAATTAGTTAGAAAATATATGATTCCATAAGTAGGAATTAATTAAAATTATACAACTCCGCAATATATGAAATTTTTTTAAGCTTGACAGATACATAAAATTAAGATGAAAAATCTAATGCTAAACTTTAGTAGCAACATATCATCAAGTGTCAAGAAAATTACCACTATTTGTATAAAAAAATGTCTTCTTCTCAAGGATAATGGAATCACATATGAAGGTAACACAACATGAATCTATTACAACATAAATTATATACCTGGCTCCAAATTGCATACTATAATATAATATCATAACGAGGTCACAAAAGTGTCATAGCTTCCATAGTGTAATGTTAACAACACAAATTATCTAATAACTCTAATATGATTATTACAATATTAATAAAAATGAAAAACATATACAAATTGAGCGACCTAAAAAAGGATCAACTTGTATTGTAGTGGTATAACACATAGTTCCCAATTGATTAGTATAAGATTTATATCATTTGTACATAATTTCCCATCTACCACCATCGGGTTTGAGCATTGAAAATTACAGAACAATTAGAATAAATAAAAGACAAAATTAGTTAATTCAATAGTAAATCTAACCACATTACTATCTAAGTAACATCCAATTCCACCATTGAAATTTATAGACTTATCAAAGATACAACTTCTGGATTCTTTCAAGAAGTTCAAGTAGAACTAAAGTATAATCAAAATGCTTATAACTTTATCAAATCCGATGAAAGAACTCCAAATGTCCAAGAGGATTCTTAAGACCTAAGGTAGTGTTTATATGGTGTCAAAGCATTCTTCCAAGTCTTCTAAGAAGAATAAGAAAAACAAGGATGAGATTGATAAATCTCTAAAGCGAAAGTAGAATGGAAATAAGTAGGGTAAGAAGTCAAGAGGAAAATGTTTCTTTAATGGAAACAAGGGTCATTGAGAAAAGAACTATCCAAAATAATTGAAGAAAAATGAAAGAAATAATCAATCATTTGTCACTATATTATGTTTAGTGGTGGATTCTATTACATCGTGATGGGTAGATTTTGGAGCCATTAATCATATTTGTAATTTTTTTAATAGGGAACCAAAAGATTGAGTTATTAATATATGTTCTTGACTTTCACTTTTCACTTCTTTATATCACCTACATAACTGCCATTTGTGTAACAAACTCAATCTTGTTAGCACATATATAAATATGCGATTACTTTGCATAGCTTTGATTTATCGTAAGATATGCTTTAATGCTTGCAAGTTATATTAACATGGAGACTCCATGAATCTACTTATTTTTATCCTAAGATAAAGATAAAGATACCATTTTCACTTGAATTATTTTTATCCCAAGAAAATAAGACATTAATCTCATATCGACGATCTCAATGCCTCATTATCACTTATTTAAATTCTACAATCATTTTTAAATTATTACCATTAATAATTAAATCATCCACTTATAAACATACAATAAGAATATCACCTTGACTAGAAATTAGATGTGACATATAAAGTGTATTCATAATTAAGAACATCTTTGAAATTCATACATTACAAAATAAGAATCAATGCATGTGTCATACTCTCAGTACTTGTTTCAATCCATAACATTTAAGCTTTTAGACCTTTTCTTCTTCCATTTTTTTAAACATGTTCTGTAGTTGCTCAATAGACTTTTCTTCTAATTTGCCATTAAAGAAAGCTATATTGAAATTCATTTGAAATTATACAAAAAATATCAAGTTTAGCAACAAGTGCAAATACTTCAAAACAATCAATACCTAGTTTTTACTTCTAACCCTTAACTATCAATCTTTCCTTCAAGCAATTACCTTCTTTATTTGGCTTGTACTTAGTTGGATACTTCCAATTGAAGCCAAATGGTTTTTTTATAATTACGAAGATTATTTAGTTCCCATATATTATCATTCTCAATTGCATATTTTTTTTCATCCATAAGTTTAAGACAACAATCATTATAAGCCACTTCTTCATATAAAGTAAAATTTATCCATTATTCACCTATTGGATCATATTATCATCACCAACCACATAATCTTGTACATGTTCAGGTAAAAGACGTTGATGTTATGGATGCTTTAATGGTTCTATAAGACATGGAATCATAATTGGAGCACTTGTAGACTACACATTTTGATTTTTACTTTGCTCTTCAAGGTTAATGTGAACCCTTGATGGTTTTTTTTTTTTTTTTTTTTCTTACTACAAGATTTATCTCATACTACTTGCTCATCAAAAATAACATTATGACCAACAATAACCTTCCTGATTTGTGGATTGCATAATTTATTCTTTTTTCATCGAAATATAATAAATAAAAAACACTTTTGACCTTTATCATCAATTTTTTTTTATTTTATTTTTTATAATGGATTAGGCACATGAGCATATGCTATGCAACCAAACACCCTCAAATGACTAATGCTAAGCTTCATATGTCTCCAACCTTTTTGTGATGTCTTTTCATAAACATTTTTAATAGGTCACCTATTGAATAAATAAAGTTAATAAGAAGTTGTTTTTGTCTTTAAACAATTTTTAATTACAACATACATTTCATTGCATAAATAATTGTTCTATTTTTCTCTCCACATTTTCATTTTGTTACGAACTATATATTGCAATCAATTGGTGCTTAATACAATTTTATTTTTCAAAAATTCATAAAAATAGTATATTCAATACCTCTATTTGTTTTCAAAATTTTAATAGAACACCTACTTTGTTTTTCCACATAAGCTTTAAAACATTTTTTATTTTTTCATGTGTCTATTTTTTTATTTAAAAAATAAACCAAACCTTCCAATTAAAATCATCGATAAAGGTTTAAAAAAAAAATTACATGTCATCTTTATTTTAGGGAACCTCTATTGAACATAGATTTGAGTTAATCAACTCAAGGGGGCTTCCAAGTTGTCTATGATTTTCCTGTAAGAAAATAGTCTTGCTCATTTTTTTGGCCTTGCAATGCTTCTTTCACCTCAATTTGGGACCTTTAATTTAAGTATTGTTCATGGGATCCAACATCATGGTATTGAGATCCTTTGACTATTTAATTATTGTCATAGTGCACTCAAATTGCATAATTAAGGTTCAAAGAATTTTCTCCACAACTTGGATATCTAAAATGTTTTTGCCATTAGATTTTATTTGATTAATAAGATTAATGTTCATAAAAGCTAATTGAAAACTCTTTCCATTTTCTCAATTTGAAGAAGGTCAAATCGCCTTTTTAAAGTTTGTAATATAAATTTCTTCATTTTTTTCTACTCCTTCATAGGTATTCAATGGAATGTGTTATGCACTTTGGTTATATTTGCAATTTTGTCAAAACAAGGTGGTTCTATCGACAAATAGATGTAAAGAGAAACCTTCAAATCTTTCTTTCGAGAATTTTCAAATTTTCTCTTGTACTTGTATGAGTTGTATTTGATCACTTGGTACCATAAATCCTTAATTTACTATCGCCAAATATCTTGATGCTTGAATAATAGTTGCACCTAGATTTTCCAAATTTAGAAATTGTTTTTCTCATCAAACTTTGAAAATTAGGGTTGGATTGTGTTATTATTGGTTTTTTTTACATATTTAATGGCTAGATGTTGATACCAAATGTCAAAAAAAAAATTTAAAAAAAAAAAAAAAAAACTCTAGTAGAAGAAAAAAAATTTCACACAAAGAAAAGATGAAAAAGACTATTAAAAGAGAAAGCAAATAACACTACTACAAAATAGAAAATCATGATGCTTTAATCCTCGACACTTTCTTAAAGTATCATTAAATTGGAATATACAATAACAATTTCAAAAGTGTCATTTTATATATATATATTCAATGTTGCTTAATAATAAAATGACATTTTTGAAAAGCGTCATTATATATTCTAATTTAATGATACTTTATGAAAGTGTCAAGGATTGAAGTATCATGATTATTACTATTCCAAATATATATTAAAACCTTTCCCCCTTCAATGAGTACCTACCAAACACTTCCTTCATCATTCCCTCTACCATTTTGGAAATTGACAAACCTTGAAACCTTGGAGCTCTCATTGAGATCAATTAATGAATGACAACCGAGTGATGAGTTGTCGGAGACTTACCACAGAGCCATTATCCTAAACCCTAACTTTGTCTATTGAAGCTAACCTTGTTTCAAAGAGTTCCAGAGTCTCTCTATAAACATCAACGTTCTCCTTAGATCAAAGCATTTTCTGTAGGGACCCTTTCTTCATAAGTAACCCACGTGGTGAGAAACCTTTGTTTCATCCATTATTAAGTTGCCTTAATGCTTTCATCATTAGTGAAATCCACAATCAAGATGCCCTAAATCATTTGACTCCACTTCAGTTGCCATAATCCATTCTCCCTGCAAACTCCACCACTAAAATGCCCTAATCCATTGGAATGACCATATCTAACTTCCATGTGAGGTTACCACCGTCAAAATCTACTATGGAACATCATCATTATTGGTAAGTCTCTTTCTCAACTAATGTTGTTTTCCCCATACTTGAATAGACTAGTACGAATGAATAAAAATCGAAGGGTTTTCATTGTTCCAAATATCTGATATAATTGCTTCATGGATGAGGAGATTATTTTGAGAGGACAAAATTAGGGAGATGGTATCCTAAATAAATACATTGCATTTTTGTTATTGGTTTTCCTTGACTTGATAGGATGTTGCAACTAATTATTGTATTCCACTCTGTTTTTTGTTTTTATTTAATGTTTTTGTAAAATAAAATAAAATTGAAGGATATCTTGACTTTCCTTTGCAACCCTTCTTTGCACTTATCAATAATTTGTTTTCTCAATAAAATTTACACCTATTAAAAGAAGTAGAATTGGATGTGGGAGAGCAGATGATTAGACATGATATAAGAGATGGTGGGCAATAGAGAATGAAGAAAGAGAAATAGGGAACAAAAGAATAGGAGAAAATGTTTCTCACCCAATGAAAAGAGAGAACCTTAAGTAAGGATTTGAGAGAAATTAGGGAAAAAAATTTAAGTTAAGAGAACTTGTCATTGGTGTCTTAATTTCTATATTGAACATTTTTTTTCTTATCAATTGTCTACCACCCTTCTTCCTAATATTCACTGGTCTTTCCTCAATCGGGGATCTCAAGTAGTAAGCTTATATGAAAGGTTAGGTTATTCATTAAAAAACTATTCATACCTTTTTCACGTGGACATGGTCACTAACTTGATAATCCATGTTATATATATATGTAAATTGGTTAGTTGTTTTCTGTAATAAGTAAGCCAAGGTATATATGTCCTTTGCAGCCATGAACAATATGCAATCCAATCTACCAAAGTAGTATAACTAAATCGAGTGGAATGACAAACAAGAAAAGTAGAAGATTTAAATTGAGAAATATAACATGTTCATTGTTGATTAGGATAAGAACATCATTACAAATATTTATTTATTTATTTAGTTATGATAAAGCCACTTGGTATTGTTTTGACAAGGAAAAGACCAACCAAGAATATAGGGCAATGGAAAACTACCTACAATTCCTCAAATCTAAGTTCTTCCACCATGGGGAAATAGATGGGATGCTCTGTTCATTCATGAAAAAATTACTTGGATCTACTTTGGTTTTCACATGAACCAATCTATTGAAATTGTTGTTGAAGTACTTAATACCCTAAATACTGGCTTCTGCATAGCTTGTGTTACCTTTAAGTTTGTTCACTCCCAAGTCAAGATCCCTATAATTGAGATATGCAGCCTTAGGAAACTTGGAAACATATGGGGCCATGTATTCATAAAGTTTTCTTATCCAATTTATGTGCTTCTTTGACACCCTATCTCATTCATCATCCCAATTAACCAAGTATTGAATTTATACAAGTTCCTCTTTCTATGTGGGAAAGGAACTTTAGTCTCTAAAATCTCATTCATCCTTCCACCATAAGGACTTAAGATCATTATTCCTACTTCTTCTTGATAAAGCATTTTCCAGACACCTTGTAACCCAGTCTTTGTAATCTTATTCATCTAATAGGCCTAGCAAGTCTTTTCTCATTGATTCTCTATTGAGAAATCTACCATCACTAACGACAATGTAAGCATCAATTATATTATCAACTATCAGGCCATAGTTTCTCATTAAAGACGCTTTAAAAGTGTCAACATCTGAAATTTGATGGAAATCATGACACTTACAAAATGTCACGCTTTGGAAAGAAAACATTTGGATAAGCATCAATATTAGTGTTTTTATAGATGACACTTTCTAAAAGCGAGATGGTTGCCTTTACCCATCATGGGCGAAAATTACACTTTCAGAAAGCGCCATCTTGTACATTTATTGACCCCTAAAAAGCGTCGTTATTGTTTTTTTTTTTAATCCTTATAGTGATAATTATACTACCAAAAAAAAAAAATTATTGTCTTCAAGAAAAGATAAAAAAAAACTATAAAAAAGAAAAATAATTACAAAACAAAGAAAATTATCATCGCACTTTCTATTAATTTTCAATATATATATATAAGAACAATTATAAAAACAAAATCCTATAAAAACAAAAATTTCTACTAAAAGTACTATTCTAAATCCAATGAAAACTAACAACTCATATATTAGTACAAATATTCTAATAAATTAAGGATACATAATCTTAGTTTAATTAAAATTTATAAAAATTAAATAGGATATGGTTTAATATAATTATATAATTAAATTGTAAATTAGCCATTTTGAACTAAATCTCAAAATTCCAAAATTTTTAAAAATCTCATAAATGAAAATCCCACCATTAAGATACTATTTAATAAAATATCAACTATAAAATCAATTTATTAGAAAAATAATAAATTCAAATTAATAAATGCAAAGTTTAAAAAGACACTAAAGGTAAAAATATATATTAGAATTATGGTTTGTATGAGAAAAAAATGATGAAGATTAAGTAAAAAGAGGAATGAATGAATAAATAAATATGAACATTAATTAAGTGAATAAAAGATTTTTTTTTGTTTAGTTCTATTTTTATTTAAAATTTATGAAATTAATTTTATGCAAATTTAATATTTATCATTAAATAAACACTAAACTTTCATAAGGAACTACTTTATGGCTAGTGTTTTTATTTTTTCAAATTTAAATTAAAGTATATTGTTTTTCAAAGGAAGAAAAGCATTTTTTTTTAATTTTTATTTAAAAATTCAAGATAATTATTTAAAAAAAATAAAAAAATTTGAGATGGGCATGCATACAGGCCAAATTATACATACATGATACTGACTAACCTAAAGTTCGAAAATTAAAATTAGTAGAAACTCAAAGGACACTTGTCTTTCCCAAACATTTAAGAATCCAATGACACCAAAAAGTGTAGAGATCACATCAATCTTTCATCAATAGTTTGTTTTATTAGTCAAAGTACTTCAAAAGAAAATTAATTTGTTTATTAGAAAAGAATATCAGTTTTTCAATGGATGCTGAGACAATAAAATGGGGAATGAAGAAAGTTTCCCAATTTTTTTGGGATAATGTCGGATTTATCTTTTCCAAATTTTTCCTGATTTATTGAGATCTCAATTTTGCAACCTTTTTTTTTTTTTTTTGGCCTTGGGTAAGCATGGGGCTCGAACTGGCTCTTCCCCTGCAACAAATGGCCTTGATACACTGGGTAACTTTATATTTGATAAATATAAGTGCCTAAACATTGTATACACTATATTGTCTTTTAAACCTTTTATATATTCATAAAAAATAAAATTTTAATGAATAAATTATTTTTAACTAGTTTTAAATTCAAATTTAATTTATTACTGAGAATCTAAAAATGATAAGGGATAATAATTAAATATAAAAAAATATAAATTTATAAATTAAATTATAAATACTTTAAAATTTGATATAGAGATATCAAGGGGACAAGTATTTTTTTATTTTTTGGATACCTATTTGAAACTTAAATAAATAAGTAAGAGGAAGGTCAAATTTTTTTAATTGAGATAAGTTTGAATATTATCTTGTCTCACCCCTGAATTATATATAAAATTAATTTATAAAAATAATTTAATTTATTTTTTGTTTTTCTATTTTTAATATACATATATAATAATAATAAAATACTTTTTAATAAAATAAGTTATAAAACATTATAATATTTTAATTATTTATAAAATATATTTATTTTAATATAATTAAAACAATTTAAATAATTTTTTTTAAAAAGAATTAAATTAAAAAAAAAGTTAAATGGAGTGGTATTGAGATGAGAGCAATCCATCCCAAACTCGTTCCATTGTCATCCCTATCTTTCTCTCTCTTTATATAAAAATTGTTTTTTTTTCTCAATAAAAAAAAATTAATATGCATATTATTATTTCTTTTATTACTTATTAAAGTTTTGTTCAATAATTATACGAATTTTGATTAATTTCTACCACACCAATATTTTTTATATAAATTTTTATATAATATTTTTTATTTATATATTTTGATATTTTAATTTTTACTTTATGTTTGAATGGAGCTTAATGGACCAACTGTCTATGTTCTTGTACTAACACGAGCTAGTAACTGTAAGAAAAAAATTAAAACACAATGGATAAATGTCTCATTGAATGACATTTCTCTTCCTATTTATTACTTGTCGACTTGCACCAAAAAGTGTCATTGCATCGTATCAATGACACTTCCTATTTACTTAAAAGCAAAAGACTTTTATATTGGTTTTTTTTTTTTTAAAACTTCTTTGTCTGAACAGAGAAAAATCAACAAATATATTAAAAATAAAACCCATGATAAACAATCATTTTTGCTTGTCGGTATCAGCCTTCTTTACTTAGAATCCCCATCTATGTAGCATAGTCAGGGTAGCTTCATAATTTTCCACCCTCCTAGAACTTGAATTTTAAATTATTTAAATAATATTATTTTAAAAAACTATTTTTAAAGAACAACATATTATAAAATATTAACAAAAATACGAGACTTTTAAAATTGTCTTTTTAAAATGATAGTACATATAAAAATTGTATTTTCAAGATGGGATTTTAATTTGTAAAATTCATTGTAATCATCTTTTCAAGAAAAGATTCAGTAATTAAGCCATTGGAAGGCAATTTTAACCAAATTTAGTCTAAAAAGAAGGCTGGACTTACTGTTGGAATAAATGTTATGGCTTCCTTCTTTGAAGGTAATAAGAAAGGAAGCGAAGTAAATGAAGCATGAAAAGATGGTGGAAGAGAAAAACCAGGAGTGGGGTGTTGAAAGGAGGGGAAGAAAGCATGAAAAGATGGTGGGGGTCAGTAGAATTTGCCTCTCCACCCCTCTTCGAAATACAAGCATTACTCTTTCTGTAAAACCTAAAATTTTCATTGTAGTGGTCAGTGGTCTTCATTGACACCCCTACTTCTTCTTGTATTTCAAAATACTTCCCCTTCTTTCTTATAAATTCTGTTACTCATGGACTCTTCTCTTGACCATCTCAATCACAAAGTGCTCAGGCATTACCCTAGCTAGCTAGGCCTTGACTTCACGCAGTTCTTTGTCATGGGTTAAGTGGAAGCTTAACCTCCCTAATACATGAGGTTGGACTAAAGAACTAGGGACGGGCTATTGCATCCTTATCCAACTAAAATGCATGCGTAGATATACGAGAGCAAGTTGGTGGATTCCAGCTACTTGATTAATGGGGGATGAATATGAAAGATGGTCAACAGCATACTAACGTACATGACATACTCCGGATCATTTGGTACTTAAATTCTTCTGGATTATAAGGATTGGGGACTTAGAGAATTGTATACAAAAACATTAATTATGTCATAAATGAAAGTCATGACTGGGGGAGTGAGAAAAGTGACACATGTTGAGAAAGAAGGGAACTGTTAGCGTGCATTGATTGTTGAGAAGTTGAGGAACTGCTGCTAAATTCACATGCATGGTGATGTCATTGTTAGGACTTACAACCCTTTGCAAAGTATCTGAGTACGTGCC
This sequence comes from Vitis riparia, assembly GCF_004353265.1. NCBI lineage: Eukaryota > Viridiplantae > Streptophyta > Magnoliopsida > Vitales > Vitaceae > Vitis > Vitis riparia. The sequence continues at coordinate 19,460,638 of NC_048444.1, forward strand.
AAGTTGCATGTAACACCAAAAAGAATTGTTTCTGAAATTAAATTAAAATATATTAAATTATATTTCATTCATTAAAAGAAACAATGAGAAACTCTTCTTCCCAGTTAGTCTCTGGGACATTTCAATGAAACCCCACTTTTTTGGGTTCATTCAAGAAGATGCATACAACATTTGGTTAATTTAATTATAGTAATACTTCTTTCATTTTTCACTGGATCACAGTCTCCACTAATTTAGAGGGGCATATTTTTAATGCGTAAAAAGACTCAAATTATTAGGGTTTGTTTAACAACGGTTTTTTAGAACATATTTATGTTTTTCAAAAAAAAAAAAATTAATAACCAAAAACTATTTTCTATTTTTTATTCTTAAGAATAAAAAATAAGGTATTTTTAGATAACATTTTTAAGTTATTTTCACTTGTTTTCTAAGAATTATTTTATAAAATAATTATATAAGCATATAGAATCATTAAAAATCAAGTATTGGATATAAAAATGATTTTTAAAATATATTTAAAAATATTAAAACATTTTAGATTTTTAAAGACTTTTGTTTTGCAAGACATGAAAGAACAGTTTTTAAAAATTGTTCTAAAAATACTATTTTTCAAAACTATTTTCAAAAACAGTTACGAAATAGAACCTTAACTTCTAATCTTCAAAACTAATGTTACATTAAATGAAATTATTATTACCTTATCTTATGTTGCACACTATTAATTCTTCTTTCATTTATTTTTATGAATTACTGATCACAGTCTCCCATTGATTATGGGCCATCACTTGGAGGCATGCATGTTTTTAATATGGAAGAAGCCCCCCAATCATTAACTTCCAATCCTGAAAACAAATATTATAACTTAAGCTATGAAATTCATGACAATAGTGTAAAGCCAATGCTTACAGCAGCAACATTAGTTGCTCGAGTTGTACATGGGAGTGTATGAGGAAATGATTGGGTTGACTAAATAATCAATCTTGGTGGTTCTTTTTTTTTAAGATTAAATGATTATATAAGAAAAAAATGTACTTAAAATGAAAATTGATCGAGGTTGGAATAAGGATGACACCTTTTTATTTTTTATTTTTTAAGATTAAATGATATTATATAAGAAAAAAATGTACTTGAAATGAAAACTAATCGATGTTGGAATAAGGATGACACGTAATTATATTGATTTGTAATATGATTGAAAGTATATTCAGTAGTTCTTTTTTTTTTTTTGGTTAAAATGTATAGGAGAATGGCAAAAAACATCTAGGAAGATAAGCAACAGGTTACCAACCAAGGACAAAGTTAATTAAGTAGTCTTGTGAAGCCATGAATGAAAGAGGGCAATAAGAGCAGAAAGAGTTGGAGAATGGAGGGTGATTAGGATTTTGAAAAGATTAGGGGAAAAGAGTGATATATGAGGAAAGTAGAAGGGTTTGTGTAATAGGGTTTTTTGTACTTTTTCAAATCTCCTCCTCATCTCTAGCATCCGTTGATTACTTGATATGTCGGGACGCGAGAGAGGGACGTGCTCTCCACCAACTCACGCGCACGCGACCCCACAAAAACCCTAATTTCCAAGGCCCCCGTCTCATTTCTCAAAGATTGGCTTGAGGGCAAAAACACAAAGAAACAACCAGACCTCCCCAAAACCTTGACATAAACCAAACAACCATAATTAAGACCCAGGAAACCTAGGGAGACTACTCTCTCTACAATTCACTCTTTTCCCTGTTTCTACTACCTTTTCATCTCTGTTTGGTTTTCTGACTACTGTTAGGTTGGGTTTTGTTGGTATTTTTGAAGGGCGTTTAATTTTGCGTATTTTTTCTTTGCTGTATAAGCTTGGATCATACTTGGGTGGCCCCTTGTTTGATTCATCTTCACTTGAAGTAGACTCAAAGCCTCGAAACCCCTTGTTGATCCTCGTTTTTGTTTTTTTCAGTCTTGGTGGTTTTGGACAGTGGATGATCACAAATTATAAGATCTGAGAGGGAATCGTCAGCTCTCTGTTCTTGATTGTTTTCTTTGTAACTTGCTATCTTTTTTGTGCTTGAATCGGAAACATGGCGAACCGGTGGTGGGCTGGGCAGGTGGGTCTGCAAGGTGTAGATACCTCATCAGCTTCACCTGCAATGAAGAAACCAGATCTGGGAATATCCATGAATGAAAATGGAGGAAGCGGGAGCGGAGGCGGAGGAGAGGAAGAAGAGGAAAAAGAAAACAGTGATGAGCCCAGAGAGGGTGCAATTGAGGTGGCTACGCGCAGGCCTAGGGGCCGGCCGCCTGGCTCCAAGAACAAGCCAAAACCTCCGATTTTTGTGACAAGGGACAGCCCTAACGCTCTGCGCAGCCACGTTATGGAGGTGGCAAACGGCTCCGACATCACAGAAAGCATAGCCCAATTCGCGAGAAGGCGGCAGCGAGGCGTCTGCGTGCTCAGCGCAAGTGGGACAGTCATGAACGTAACGCTTCGCCAGCCTTCTGCCCCTGGTGGTGCAGTTATGGCACTTCATGGCCGATTCGAAATTCTTTCCTTAACCGGCGCGTTCCTACCGGGACCAGCGCCACCAGGCTCCACTGGACTAACCATATACCTAGCAGGCGGTCAAGCTCAGGTCGTGGGTGGTAGCGTGGTGGGTTCACTCATAGCGGCAGGTCCAGTTATGGTGATTGCAGCTACCTTTTCGAATGCAACCTACGAGAGGCTCCCCCTAGAAGACGAAGAAGAGGCGGGCAGCGCAGCACAGGAGCAGCTCGCTGGCGGCGGAGGCGGTGGTGGGTCACCGCCAGGGATTGGCGGCAGTGGGGGGCAGCAGCAGGCAGGGATGGCAGATCCTTCCTCCATGCCGGTTTATAATTTGCCACCAAATTTGCTTCCAAATGGTGGACAACTGAACCATGATGCTTATGGTTGGGCACATGGGCGCCAGCCTTACTAGAGGATAAATTCAATAATATGAGAGAGATTTTCAGGTATCTTTCTAATGTTGTAGTGAAACAAGGAAAGGAGGGTTTCAAGGTTCATATCTGTATATTTCTTCTTATTTAATTTCCTTCCACTTTATTGCCAATACACAATGTTTAGTCCTTTTTCTTGTGCTCTATATCTTAATTTTTCTTTTGATGGTTAACACTATTCCAGTGGTAGTGGCTTGATCTTTCAGAGATTTTATTTCTTTTCATGCTACTTCAAACTAATTTACTGTTTTGGGATCTTTGCAGCTGAGTTTGGGCCATGCTGATTCTTGTCAAAATAAAAAATCTAAAAGCTTTTCAATCTGATAAATGGCTCCACATAATAAGAATAGAAAACCAAACCCCCCCATCCCCTCAAAAAAAGGCTAATCTACCTTATGCTTTGATTTTCATTTATTTATCTGCAATTTTTTATCAGTATCTTCTTCCTCTTCTTCTTCTTCTTCTTCAAGAGCCTTCACCTTTAGTTTTATTCTTTTGTTATATGTCTTTTACTTTTTGGGTTGATGATGGATTTCTGAACTCCATGGCCTTATCTGTATTTACAATAATTCAAGATGGTTAGCTCCTGCTTCTTCTAATGCCTCTAGTCCACATTTGTTCCATCAGTCTGCTAATTTTCTCCTTTTGTAAATATAGAAGTGGATATTTTAGCAAGATCTAGAGTTTTATATTAGGTTAAATTCGTTACTGGAAATAAATTCATCCGTCCAATATCAAGAACTTCCATAATCTGGGAACAGTTCGAGTGTTTGCGCATGCATTTTGATTCAGCAACATAAATTTCTTCAAAAAATGATGAGGGGTTCTCAATTCTTTGTAGAACCACATATGTTTTAATTTAATTTTCCACTAAATTAGATTATGTCGATTTTTCTCCGAGAAATTTATCTCACATTTAGAACTGAATTTTTTCTATCTATTAATGCTAAAATTAAGCATCAAATCCATGATGCAATTACTGCACATGAACACAAACTTCTCAGATTTTTCCGGTTTTATGAAGTTGCCATGGGATCCCAGTCACATTGATTTGCAAATTAGTAGAAGTGTGGTTGTTTACTGCCACAAAGGATATGCATATATACGGCCATTACTGCCCTAAAATAATGGCAAAGGCAGTTGAAATGGTGGATGGATCTCCCGACAACAATAAAGATAGAAGGAAAGAAATAATAAATCCAAGAAGTGGACGTGCAATTAATTTACTCACAATTGAACTAATGCAGTTGCACCCTACACCAGGACCTCCTGATTTCGTGACCGATCGATTAATTTAATTTAATTTGATTTAATTTTTTTAATGGATCCCATAATGTCTAGCAAGGTTCATCTGACCTTCATATCTTTCCGAATTTCAGTAGGGTTTGAAGTTTTTTGCCTCATAGATGTCTACACCCATTTGCAAAAGCTCTATCTACTTAAGAAATTTTCCATTTATGCATAGCTACGACTTTCAAGCATACATATTTAGGTCTAATTTTTAGGACACATCAACCTTTCAATATCACAAGATTTCCAGACGTACTCACTCATCTTGTGAGACTTGGAAGTTTAAAGAAGTTTGACTAAGAATGACCCGTACCAGAGAGCCCCTTTGTACATGTATCAGAATGGATTTTTTGGGGTGGGTTGTGCAATGAAGTGTGTCCTAATGCTACTGTTTACGTTGACTCCCACAATTAATGCACATATGAATAAAGAAGTATATGAAATGGCAGCATGTAAGCAGAAGGTTTAATTTTAATCTGTCCATAAAATAAAAGGTAGAAGATGCATATGTTAGCTTCATGTTAATGATTTTGTTCAAGTTACTGACATAATCTCGATCTTGTCATTCACTCCTTAAACATCATGAAAACACCAAATCAACCACCTAATCCAAAGGTGAAAAGTTGGGAAAAACTTAAGATTCCCCAAAGATAAGGATTCCGCAAATTGTTTCAGAGAATCCTATGGCGGTAATTGGGGATTAGTTAATATGATCATGGTGAATGTTATATGCTGCTGGTGCTCATCGATTCTGGTACGGCCAATCGCCCCGTTGATTCTCGTCAATGTTCAGATCCCCGACAATTAATGTTCTAAGCCTACAACTCCATACCTTAATTTATAGAAAATGAGATGATTCTAATTTTTCACATCAGTCAATTCTTTTGCTGTTGATCTTTAATTATACTCAAAATGCAGTAGTCTTGCGCTTTTATCACATGCTTATTTCAAGAAAGGTAGTCTTTCCTGTACTGTCTTTTGTGATGATCTTATGTGGGTCTGGTTGAGGATGTATAACTTGAGGTGGTCTTTTGGTTCCAAATTCAGAGAAAGAATGATTTCTTATGTCCACTAGGGTTAAGGATCAACGGCCTAATTTGCTTAGGCATCATAGGGCGCCCAGCTATTATCCAATTTGTTCACACATCATTGTTGAACTAAAATTTTTTATTAAGCAGGTAGTACCAGCTCTTCTGAAGAAGTTGAAAGTGTTTGTCCCTTCAAGAATGACCCCATGCCAAGCACTCACTATGTATGTTTTCACTTGAACCATTCCTCTTTGTGGACTGACCCAAAAATTAAGTTTAATAATAATTAAGGACTTCTAATTTGTTCTGTGGATACTTTAAATGACGGCAATTGCAATGAAAGATAAATTTTCTTTCTTGGATGGATTATCTTTTATTTTTTTGGTTCATCTGAATATACGAGACAAAACTTAGTCCTAAAGCATGATGTGACCATAAAGGGTTAGATCCTGAAGGAAGAAAACAATGTTTGAGAAAGAAAGAAAAAGAAAATGTGCAAAATCCCTGATGCAGATAGTAGTAGAGTTCATGATGCTAGCCACCATTAGAGGCCATTCTTCTCTGAAGTTGATTCCAGATGTCCATTTAAGACATGGGAGAGCTTCACCTAGATTAATTTTCAGTCTCTGACGTGGAATCGAAAGGTTTTAAGAAGCTAAGAACTGAAAAGTATTGGATGCTTTTCCCTAATGGAATGACTTGAGAATAGGTTTTTTTGTCAGTCCTGATCTAAGAGTGTTTTTTTTATGTATAAAAATTATTCTAATCAGTGGGGCTATACTTAGCCAGTCTTGCTCCAATGCTAAACTTCAATGGTGAAGTGGAATTCTCCTATTTTTCCATCTTTTGTCACATTCTCCAAAAGGCAAGGAAGCCATCTAATGTATCCTCTCATCCAGTGAAGGAAATAGTAAAAACAAAATGGGGTGCAACCTAATTTGCCATTCAAGACAATTTAGCTCTTCCTCAGATGGAACCATGCATCAGTAACATAATGATCTAAAAACTTTCAAGGGAACTCATTTCAAATCCTATGAAAAACCAGAATTGATGCATTTGAAATGCGCAAAATGCACGGAAAAGAATTAGTAAGCGGCTACTTTGAGGAGCGATTAAACGTTTGTCGGTGGATTCTCTCTTCCTCCCTTCTCCCTTTTGGCTATATTCTTCAACACCATTCCCTGATGTAGATGGTGATCAATTCTCCAAATATTTCATCCTCTTGAATTGATTAGTCTTTTACATTTCCACCAGCTCTAAGAAATAAGGAGTTTAGACCAATGAACATATTAAGGAAGACAAATAAGGCAGATGGTTAGCCTACCACCATTATAATATCTATCATGGATTATAAAAGAAAGCACACTACCACAACTTTAGTTGGCTAAGATCGACCACCGTCTCTAATGTCCCTAAAAAGGCTGTTTTTCTTAACACTCAAAGGATCCTAAAGCTATGGCAACATGGAGGCCCCTCTTCACATGGATTCACATGTCATAGTTAATAAAACACTAATTTATAATTACTCATTTCTTGCACACAACATTCCAATGGTAAAGTCACCAAGCAAATGGACCCTACCTTGTGTTAATAATTAAATCGCCGCGATCAAAAGTAAACTTCAACTATGGCGATCGCCAAATGGCTTCTACTTTTTTGAACTTTAGTGTCACCAGATTTTGCTAACCCCAGCTCTATATCTTTGAAAGTCTAACAAGCCAATTAATAATAAACCCTTGAAAGAGAATCCGCAAAACCTGCATTAAGGAAATGTGGACCACTAGATAAAGCCTTATTTTATATAATGTTAAAGCGAATTAATAGTTTATTAAAGAAATGCTAGTGGGGAATCATGCATCAGCAATAGAAATTCAGGAACATGTTCACTTTCCAAGTCCTCTCAATGCCAAAAAATTTTGTTCGCTTCACCCACTTGTCGTGGGGTACACGTTGTCTATGGTCGAATAAGGCTCTAATTGACCTAACTTTCTGAAGGTGCCATCTCGAATGAGAGCATCTCCGGTTAATATTATTTCTAGTCAATCACAAAACAACATATCACACCATCCTGAAAATGAATGATAGCTTAGTTGTGAACTTGTTTAACATTTTCTAGGGAAATATCTGAATCCTTCCTTCATGTACTGATCTGAAGTACTAATTCATAGAACATCCTCCCTTTGTTTACCATTTGGAACCCTATTTCCCACCTTTTCATCACCTCTTCAACAAACCAAGCACTAGGGTTTTTCTTAATCACAGCTGCTGAATTGTCAGGAAATATTGAAAGAAAACTTTGTTGGTATGAAAAATAAGTTGTAATGCAGGTACAAACTGAGAAGAAATTCAGTTCAATGGCCTTATATCCTAGCTTACTATTCAGCATATAAGGCCCTGTGCCTCACTTACTGAGAGGTCATTCCAATTGAACAAAATTGGTTTGCAATATGACAATCAAATGGAATTTAAAGAAAAGGTAAAATTTCATACCGAAAAAACTCCTAGAGGTTTTATAATAAAACAAACCAAGGAACAATCACAGGTTTGCTATTCCCTTTCATTTGCTGATGGCATATGTCTATCCAACCATGGATGAAACCTTGGCAGTATAAGGCCTGACTCAGTTGGGTTGTGAATTGACAAATTGAGAATCGACAGGTCGTTCATTTTTTAAACTGAAATTATGCACCTATGCATTATAAACCATGTAGTTTAGACTGCAGAATTTCGGTTAGTCAGCCAGCGCGAACCCCACCAACTGTTATTCTAGCTGGAGATGGAATTTATTTAATCGAGCAGGTTCGGACCTCCAGTTGCTATTGTAGGCTTTGTGCTCCTGTTCAAGGGCTTGATAAGTTTCCCATGTCCCTCCAGGTTTTCTAAGTCATGTTAGAATTATAAACACAATGTAGGAGGATGGTTTCATACTTTAAATCTCAATAAATGGTTTAGTTTTCTCAAATGATTCTCATGCCATGTAAATGTTACAAAGTTGAGAAATTTAGATTCTTCATTTTATCCTAAAGTTTTGTTTTAAGAAGCATGCCCTCCAACATTTCTATTGTCTGAATTATTTGCAATAGAAATACTAAGGTTATGTTTGGTTGTTAGAAAGTTTAAAGAAAATTACGGAGGAAAAATAATAAGAAGAAATGTACAAATTTAAAATCAATAAATTATTTTTATTTGTTTCTTTAAATTCTTTTCATTTATTTAACATTTCCATATAAAGACTAAAATAATTTAAAAATATACAAATTTCTTACTAATTTGAATATTAATTATTTGAACTCTTTTCGCATTTTTCAGAATACAGCCAAACATGAGTAAAATATTTTCCTTATCATTTTTCTTTCTTTCTTAGGAACCAAATACATACTAAATATCTACTTAAATCTAAATCTTTAGAGTTGATCATGGGATTAGAGCATGATTAACCTTTTAATTAGAGGAGTGTTCCAAATTGGGTTAACTCCATTGGATTGGTTGTCATTTGACTCCATTGTTTGATAAATTCAAATACACTTTGTGAAGCTTTTATGTCAAAATATAAGTGATAGCCATTTCAAAAACATCTTTAAGAAAAAATCTTTCCAAAAAAAAAAAAAAGGTATGCTCATTAGAATTTGACTTAAATGGCTATTTAAATGTCAAAATCCATTTAATTACCTTAAAATGTTTCTAATAAAAGTTAGATGGTATAGATTATGTTTCGAAAAAATTGAGGGAAAATGGAAAGGAAAGAAAACAGAAAAAAAAAAAAATAGATTTAAATTTAATAAATTATTTTTATATATTTCTTCAAATTCATTTTATTTATTTCTTCCTATTATAATAATATTAAATAATTTAAAAATATGTAAATTTTAAATTAACTTTGATTATATTTTAATTTTTTTTATATTTTATATAGTAAAACCAAACACTAATATTTTCTTGGCGCGCAATCAAACATATCCATGATATATAACATTTTATCGGTTAAAAATAACTTTTATATATGCCATACAAAATGTACAATATATATATATATAAAATTGAAAACATTATTTTATTATTTTAATCGTTTTCAATCCCTTAAAAAATTAATATTAATATTAATTAATGTGATGATGTCATTGCTGACACCGTCAACAAATGTTTAATATAGAAGCAGTTGAAAACCCTACTAACCCTAATTGAATATTTGATTCAATGAGAAAAAAATACGATCTTCATGGCAACAAAATTGGGATTGACATCCTAATTCAATGAATGCATGGAATTTCAAAAACCTGAGGGACGTCAATGATATTATCATAAATTTGAGGTCAGTTTGTGATAATTAAAAATTAAAAGGGGCTATCATCGGAAACGACAAAAGATGGGCCGCTATAAGTTCCAAGAAACCGTGGGCCCCATTTTTCTTTTATTTTTTGTTATGGATGCCGAGACCGGATACTTTGACTAGTCAATCGATCGTAGCGGTACACGTGGTTTGACGCCACCAATACCGTTTTGGCTCATTCCGGTGAAGCCGGCCAAGTTTTCTTTTTGAATTCAATTGGGCGGCGGTCCAGGTCGAGGTTCGAGTTTTCTTGACCATCCCTTGAATTCGGACCGGGGACCGGGGCGTTAGTAAACGCTGAATTAATTTATTTTATAAAGTAATTTATTATTAATTAATTTTTAAATTTTAAATCAGAGTTGGTTTTAATTATTTTTAAAAGCAAATTCAACTTACACTGAAAAATCATCGAAAACTTGTTAAAAAGTCATCAATAATTTTTTCCTCCTATTTATGTAATTATTAAATAAATTTTTAATTAACAATTATGTTTAATACAATAAAAATCAAAGACATAATTAAAAATTTTTTAAAAAAGTGTATTCCAATTACACCCTATTTATTTATTTGTTATTATTATTGTCATCAACCAAATTTATAAGAACAAAAATAAGCTACAAAATCACATATTCATCGTATATTTACAACCATACAAAGAATACTATAAAGGTTTTATAATAAGGAAATAAGCAAACCATAGGATAGAAATAAACAAATTAAGTATAGGAACAAATTAAATAATATAGTTGGCATCCTTTCTTAAACCCGAGATGCTTCAATAGAGGAAATGTGTATCTTAAACAAGAAGAAGATCTTCATTAGTTCTAAGAGGAGTGTCTAAAACTTTTGTTGTTAATTAATGCAACATGAGAAATTATATCCGTCTCTTATTTAATTAAGGATAGAATATACCTATTTTTCTACTTTAATTAGTTCCAAGAAAGTAATATGATGTGACTTGTATTCATGAAGAGGAGCCTTCCAACCGTATCACCTATTCCAACTTGTGTCTCAATTGCCTACAACACCATACAACTAGAAGAAGAAAAAACTAACACTTGTGACATAATTTTCCAATAGAAAGCAAAAATGGATTCAAATTTATGAAACAAATAAACAAGACAAAATATAGAGACAACATGACTTTTTAGTACAAATAGCACAAGAATCAAGTTTAAGAGTAGTTAATAAAGGTCCCATGATTAGAATCGATCACCAAAATCAATGATCTAATAACTAAGATTAATACTACTTGGCATGACTAATAAATCAGATATAAGGAATTTGCACCATAACCTTTATGACGTTGTAGCAATGATGTGGGTTGCCGCAACATCGTAAAGATTTGGTGATTAGATTACTAAAAATTAGACTTTGCTATCTATAAAGGAAGACTCCTACTTAATCTTTCTTATAATGCCATTATAAAAACAAATTCTTTGATATTTTTGGACAAAATAAATAAATAAATAAATAACATTTTCAAGTTTCTTCTAACTCTAATGCTAATATAATATCATTAATACTAAGGAAAAGAATACATGAGGAAAATATGTTTTAATTGACTAGAAGTCATTTTCAAGAAAAACTAAACAATTCGTTTTTCTTCCCTATAATGATAATAAAGGTGAGCATCACATGCCCACTTTGATTCCATAAGATCTAACTCATCTCAAAAATTGACATTTCACCATAAAAGTTAGAAATTGACTAAGCTTCCTTTTACTTTAGGTCATAAATAACAATTTATCTCATGACTTGCATGTATTTTTGGTGTAAGGTTAGTTTAAACATAATGACTTGCAAGAAAATCCCAAACTTTTGCATCTTTATGCTTACCTAATTGCAAACTAATAGATGACATAGGTTATTTGTGAATTAAGATTGTCCAATTAAAATATCCCATGTAATAATGAAAACCAAAAAGGTAAAAAAAAAAAAAAGTTCCCGTTATTGGTTGCTACACTTCCTAAGGATCAATACTTGTTTCCCAAATAAATGGAAACTGTTTCTTTTCTATAAATAAAAGAAAAGGTTTTTAACTCTCATAGAAAAAAACTTCTCTCATATCTAGAAAAAAAAAATAGAGAGAAAAATCTTAAAAACTAGAGAAGAAAAAAAATCTAGAAGATCAAAGATTTTTTTTTTTTTTCTTGAAATCATTCTATAGGAATACTCTTAAGTAGTTGTATTACTATTTGTGGTTAGTGTGCACCATGATAGACAATAGGCTGTTGTACCCTAAAGGTAGACTGCCATTGTTGACCTTACTACATCACAATACCATCTTAGAGGGAGCAAGATCTATAACAAGGTAGTGATTACATGCCTTGGTCAATTTTGAAAAGTTTTCTTCTTCATATATTTTAATCTTTGGTTTCATTCAATTTCCATATTTGGTTTCTTGCACTTATATTCATGTTTGTCTATTTGGTAAGGTAACCTTGATTAAAGGATATTTATCAACCAACATTGATAAGTTTTCTTCTTCATATTTTTAACTTTGGTTTCATTCAAATTTCATATTCGGTTTCTTGCATTTATAGTCATGTTTGTCTATTTAGTAAGTTAGCCCTTGTTAAAGGATATTATGCGCCCATCATTTCCAAACATTCTTAGATGCAACTAACCTAAGATATATTTTTCCTAAGATAGAGCCTTTAAAAGTATAACATGATGCAATAAAATAAGACTTCAATAATATATTTATATTTTGATTTTAATGTCCACTTTTCTATCCTTAATTGTATTATTACTTATATGAGTATTCATGTTTTTATTATATGCATTATACATGACTTGAGTGCATTAGAAGTTGAATAAAAGTTTCAAATCATAGTTTCTTTGCAAGTTAATAAGTTGTTCACAATTGACCGCACCAAAATTTTTATAAATGAAATAGTGGTTCCCCTAAGCATAAAGGTGCAGTTGTAGTTTTAAAAACCCGGTAAGTCAGGTGTTGAACCTCAGGAAAGTGATCTTAGAATGCAGGTGCAGTGGAGAGATTCAAATAATGAAATAAATAATAGTGGAAAACTCTTTCTTGAATTCTTGCTTTAGGCAAGAAAGTTGTTATGGGAAAAATAAGAATTAGTTAAAAAGAATCATAACTAATTTGTAACTAACAATTAAGGAAGAGTGAATCCATATGGCCCTTTCCTTACCATGGAATGATTCTTGTTATCAATATTTTAGCTAGAAGTGTTCACTTATCAACTGGATCCCCTTTACATGGAAGTTTTCCTATAAAATTAATGATTTGAAAATTGTTGTCCTATGCTTACATAGGGTTGTTCAAAGTCAAAATAGCATTCCCATTAAGTGGCTAGAATACCCTATGGGACCGTAGGCTTCAATCTTTAATTAGGCATAAAAATTTAATGTTTTCTTTATCCCTAATATCTCAACCATTTGCTCAATTGTAGTATTTAGGACTTAATTAAGGTCATCCCAAGTCAAAATTGTTGTACTATTAAGTGCTTGAGATACCCTATTGAGGCCTATAATCCCCAATTGTCAAATATTGAAATACAGTGCTTTCCATTTAATAAATGGGATTATATTGATAAGTTACTTTGAATTAAAAGCAATTATTAATGAAAGGATACATTCCAATGGAAGAATGAGAAGCCCTAGGGCTCTCTTTCCTCAACCCTAAATAACTACTCAAAATTCATTAAAGGAAAATTAAATGGAAATACAAAATTATAAAACAAAAAATTTAACATTGGAAAATTAAACTCAAATCTTAAATTGCATAAATCAAAATTCAGTGAAAGCAATATGAATATTCCATGAATGAAAAGTATATCACAATAATTGTCAAGCAAAATGAATCAAACAAGAAAATCAATTTGTAAAACCTAAAACCAATGGAGAGTTCAAAGATTCCTTATCCAAGATCCAAATTCCCTAAGATTGTTAGTTGATGTAGTGGATGAATCCCTCTCCAAGGGAAAGGACCCAACCCTTCCCAATGGCTATTCATTCCCCCTTTTATATCCTTTCTAAGCAACCCTTAAGTTCTCTCATGTGAGAGTATCTCCCCTCCATGTGAAAGAGGCCCAAGGATGAATTAGTAAGCTATTGGACCTAACCCATTTCCTTGGATTTAAACATAAAAAAATAAAAATAAAAATAAAAAAGGTCACTTATGGGTTACAATTGCATGCTTCTTAAAAGAAGAAGGCAGTACCACTAGGGAGTGGTGCCTTGGTAACATCCTTTTAAGTTGGAATATTGCTTGTGTTTCTCTAATTTATTTCTCAAGCAAACAACCTCCAAAAATTCTAAAATGTGGTTAAATCTAAGTTCAAAAAGTAAGGAATCCAATTAAATTAGTTTCATATCAATTTGACATGCCTAGCCCTGATGTTTCAAAACATTTTACTAGTCAAATAGGGTCAACACCTAAGAACTCCTTGCAAATTCTGCCTTTTAGGTCAATTCACCCTTCATCCTTGCATCCAAGATGTCCAAGAGGATTTCAAGGTCATTATTATTCATGAAATATTGTTATTCGTGAAATATGTTTGTAGACATAAAAAAAACTTAAAGAAAATATGAGAAAATTGGCATGCACAATTAAGATGACATACAACTACTTAGTTGAAGGTTGTTTTTAATGGTGAAATCAAGCTAAAGATGTGACATGTGAAATCAAGCTAAAGATGTGATCTTCGCCTTTATTTTTATATATAAAATATGACATTAATCAACAATTGGTTCATGAACTCAGGTAATCCATTCGAGGTTGTAGTACATTACCTCCTAATAGGAGGGATGACTTGTCTTGGTCATTAAGATGAGTTTCCCATAGTGAGTACACTATTGTGTGTGGTTACATATTAGATAAGACCTATGATGAATCATGACAATGATTATCGAATAGTTATGACTTCACCAAATATTACGTTGTATGGACTCTCAACCTTGAGAAAATATTAAAATAATACTGAAGTTTTCAATGAGTTTGATTTATAGGTGAAATTTTAAGATAGTCATATATTCCGTATGGATCAAGTCACTATTTCTTAAAACAATTAATAATAATCACTACAACAAATGTGACATTTAGTGATAATTTTTTTTATGACTAAAATTTGGTCACTAATTATGAATCTTATGCTACAAAAAAAAAAAAAGATTTTGTCATATAATATTGTACCATTAAGTTTTTCTTTACAAAACTATTTTTTTTCTATTCGAAAATTGACACAAAAAAATTGATGCTCCTGTCGTATGTCGAAATTTTTTTTATAACAAAATACATATATTTGTGATGAAATTGTTTGTTACTAATTTTTAATTTTCAATGACAAGTAATTTTTGTCACCAATAACAAAATATTTTACGGTGAAATTATTTGTCATTATTTTTCAATTTCTAGTGATGAATATTTTTCGTCACCGAATCCTCAACCTTTTTTGGAAAATACATTTTTTGTTTATAATTATTATTTTGTGCAAATATTACTGCATTATAAAAAATTGAAAATTGAAATTTTAAAAATGTTTATTTTTTTTGTCATAAATTACTTTATCATCAAAGTATTTATTTATTTGTGATGGTAATACTTAGTCACAAAAAGTAGTAATATTTTTATATTTTTGTTGACATATATTAGAACAAATCTTCTAATATCATTAATTATTTGTGTGTGTATGTGTGTGTATATATATATTAAAAAATTATTTATTACTAAACATATTTTGATAAAAACTTTTACATCACAAATGATTAGACTAAACAAATTTATAAAGATATAAATACATTTTGTTCACAAAGAATAATTTTTTGACATATATTATATCACATATATATTTACTATCATGCCATATTATGTTTAATCATAAAAATTAAATAAATAAATAAAAGTGATATTAAAGATTTATATATATTCCATAATGATAAATATCATCACAATAGCATTAGTTATTTTTTACTGATAAAAAAATAAACTAAGAAAATTTCCAAAATCGATTTCTCGTTTTTGACATAAAAAAAATGTCTTTTTAAATTTAAAATTTTCTTTTCAGTTGCATTTTTTTTAAAGATAATAATATTTGTATGTAAATAAGAATGAATAATTTTATAAAGTTTGATTTAAAATCTTTAAATTTTTTTGTTAACCTTTTACTATCTCATTGATGTGACTATGGAAAATAATCATAATTCGAGAGTGTAAGGATAATTATAATGTTAAATTCAATTAAAAATAATGTATGTTTTTTTTTTAACACTAATTGGTTCATAGATAGGATGATAAAAAGTAGTTAAAGAGTAAAAGGTCATGAGTTCAAATCACAAGAATTTCAAGTTAATACTATAATTATTAAAGGGCTAAAATGTCTTCCCTATAAACTCCATATAGGTGTGGAAGTGTCATCATAACTTCAGAATTCATCATGAAAGATACTTATTTCATTGTATTGTTTTTGTCACAAAAAAAATTAATAATAAAAAAATTATAAAATTAATAATAAAAAATTATAAAATTAATAATAATAAAATTATCTTTTTTAGTGATGAAATGGTAGGATCTAGTGAAAAAATATGTTATTTTCTATGATGATTTTTTTGTAGTGCAAACTTTGATTATTTAGTGACAATTCCGATTTCATCATCAACACTTAATTTCATGACAAAACGCAAGATTCATAGATCATGACTTTTCAACAATAAAAAAGACAAACCTAATGCACATATTGGTGAACATGTTAGAGACATACTGGGAAAGCAAGATCCAAAGAGAAAGGTGTTTTGACAATGAAACATGAAAGTTAAAGAAAATAATTAATAATGATATTCCATGAAAGTTAAAAGTGGAAACATGTTGTAGGTTAACAAACACTGGCTAGAGGCTTCCCAAAATGAGAAATAAAAATAGGAAATACAAATAAAGAATCAATATAAGATATGTGTTTGACACAATTTCATGGTCGTGTCAAAACTCAAAAGCAGTTATAGACCAAAAAGTTCTCTATTAAAGAATGAGTCTTTGGTGACTTCAGGTTATAAATAGGCTTCATAAGATAAGTCACCTATCAAATGAATAAAAACTTTTACAAGATGGCTATAAAACCAGCCATGTTTAGGGTGCAAAATGTTGGCAACCAATTTTACTACACTAATAGACCAGTTAAGGAATAAAGGTCCTTTACTCATGAACTGATATTATATATGCAAGTAGAGTTAGCAAATACCATTTGGCTTCATTGTGTGGTGATGGGTGTCAGTGTTCTCATTGGTTGGGATATCTTAGGTCAAGCCTCATTTTATTAAAAACTCATTGGCAGCTTATAGAGAAGAAAATGAAGACAATTCTAGTCCAACTATGCTACATATTTTTTGGTATATTTAGAAAGAGAAGAATGATAAGAGTCTTTGAAAAAGGAAAAGTCAATTATGATGAGGCTTAAAGATGTCTTCCTAAAGTTATTTTGGCAATTGTAAAATTCTTAAAGGAAAGACATTTGTCTTTTCTTGATTTTATAGATAGGATGGAAGAAAGTTGATTCTTGTTTAGGCACTTTAAATTATGTTATTTTTTCTTTTTCATTTCTTTATGGTCCTAATTGGATGGACCATTGTGTAGTCTGCATGTACTCAATTTCCTTCTTTTAGCAAGCTAATCTTATCTAATTTGGTATTGACAAAGGCTTTGATTTGTAAACAATATCATAATTTCAATTGATATTTTAAATGACTGAACTACTTCTTTAATCCTCCATTGGAGGTTTATAAATGGACATGACATTAAACTAAAAAATTCCTTGAAACTAAAAAGAAGAAGAATTTGTTAAGATATTAAACCGAATTACAATGAAACATTATGCTATTTATTATTACACAAGTAAATTTCTTTCACAACAGATTTGTCTCATTAAAAAAGAAAAAAAGAAAAAAAAAGTACTTCATTATGTAACACTTACCCAAGATAAAAGCTACAATAAACAACCAAGCAAGCACAAGCAAAACTCTAGCCATGATAAAAAATAGAAACATCAAAATGCATTGACAAGAATACATGTAGAAATAAGAGATCTTACAAGACAATACATATGAGAAGCTTTAGCTGCCTGACATTGGGTTTCTTTTCTTGTTCTATTAATTCCTTCACCAATTTTGTCTCCTGCAAACCAAACCTACAAAAATGAAAAACAAATTAACTAAGTGAAGATAATAAGGTCATTGAGTGAATCATAAGTACTCTTCCTAACAACCTAATCAGTCCATAAATAAAATAGATAAGTCAACAAGGAATGTATGCTTTCAAGATCAAGGTAAATAAGCTAACAAAGAGATCTTTTAGGTAAGAACAATCAAATCAGAAAGTCTTAATTTACATAATAGTAGTTCACTTGACTAGGAAATATTTTGTATATATTACAAGATTCTCTTCATGATATTATTTGATAAAGACAATGTTATTATACATGATTAATGTAATCACTAACACCGTTCAAGAAGACAAAACCTTATAGAGGAGTTCATACCTTGCATTTAAGCCATTATGGTTTGTTTCCTTCTCATTGTGTTTTTCTTTCTTACAATAGATGGAGATGGTGGCATTTTCTCAATGGCAAATGTTAGAGGAAACTCTAGTTCCTCCGATTTTTCATCACTAGTATACCCTTTTTTTGTACCATAGATGTTTTCCTCACTAATTGTGATTTCTCACCTGTCTCTACAACTTTCTCTACCATATCAGTAGAGGATGAAGGAACACGCAAAATAAGGATGGCTAGATATGGAAAGCTGTTAGCGGAGTCTCCTAATAACCATGCATTAATTGTCTATTTCAACATCTTTGTCCTTCAATAAGCCATAGCAAAATTTTGAAATTTTTTATGTTTAGAAATAGAGACAACAGTTAATAGGCCTAGGTGGCCTTTCCATCAACAAAGGTTTTTTTTTTCTTATAGCCTTTGTTCACTATTTCTTTTTCAATATCAGTAAATATACAATACCTCGCAAGTGTAGATGGTATATAATTAAGACGAGAAAATTTCATGAGGAATCATTAGTGACATATCACAGAAGATCTCCAATTTGAATATTCAATCATCCATTGGAATATCATTTATTCTCCAAATGGAATCTAAAAAGCTGGAACAGAACAATAAATGACCACACTTAATGAAAAAAAGTTAAACATGAGTTATTGAATAATAATGTATCCTTGCTACTAAAGTTATTTATTTGTTGAAATTTGGGCAACAATAAAATTATTTGTTGCCATTTTAATGACAAAAAAATTTGCACCTTAAAAAATGTATAATTATTATTAACTTCAAATATTATTAATATAATTTTTAAAAATAAAATGAATGCAAACCACAAATTCTTATCATTTGAACTTATACAATCTATCAAACTACCCTAAAAAACAACTCTGATTCTCAATGTTGTAGCTTAATTCTAATTGATTTTTTTTTCTATTAAAATTGTGTAATTTTAATGACTTTTTTAGCAATCCAAATCCATAAAAGTTATTGAAATTTCATTTTTTTTTTCCTTTTCTATTTTTTTTTGTTAACTACACATCTCTGTAATTTTTTACTATTGTTTTACCAAAATTCATGTTTCACAAAATATTTTCTCTAGTTCATTATTTTTAAAAAATATTTTTGCCAAAGTGTTACGGGTATTTCTCATTGATTTAAACTGAAAATACATTAATGATAGTTTATTCATTCTAAATTAATATTAATTATAATAAAGTATTAAATTGTAATTTCATTTAAAAGTACCAAAAAGGAAAATCAATTTTAAATTTCAAAATTGAAATACCAATTTAGATGTCCCAAACAAACCTAACAATAAAGCCCCAACCTCCAAAAACAATATATATATATATATATATATATATGAAAAGAAAAAATCATCCTATTAAATTTTTTTGGAATTTACAAAGGGGAGATTAAAAACAAGATTTACCCAAGAAAAAAAATAAAGGAAAAAACAAACCATACCAAAATCCAATGTTGTCCCTATTTTCTTATTCATTCTTTCTCTACCCTCACTTTTCTCTCTCTAGAATTTGGTTGTGTTTGGTTTCATCTTTTGGGGGTTGTAGAAAAATACAAAGCAAATTTTTATTAGAAAATACTTACCATTCTTGCTAACACGGTCAAGTAACCACACTCATACCCTACTGCTTGAAAAGTCTTTGAAAGGCATCTTGAAAAGCATTTTTTTCAAAGGCTAATAAAGACGTTAAACTAAGGAAGGCCTCAATTCCACCTATAAGTGTTCATAAATAGACATGTTTAAAGAAAATCAGTGTGTTGCAGGTTCTCTATGATGGAGAAAACCCAAATAATGGATTGTTCAAAGGGCTAGGGTTCATGAGTGAAGCCCTTGCTTTCTCCAGATCTCTTCCACCATTTTCTCAATCAACCATAAAAACCAATAAATTATATATAATTGAAATAATTGGATTAACCAATTCAAGATTTTAGATTAAAAAAATTTCAATATGATTTTCATATATTTTCTCCCATTTTCTAGGTAACCAAACAAACTAATAATAAAAGAAATAAGAGTACCTTAAATGTCTTGGCAACATTTTCCCATCGATTGGTGGTTGCTGGTGGCTGACTCTATGGGGGATTGTCGTGTGCTAGGGCTCCAAGTGTGGGGATCTGAGTGTAATGTGTTTGGGTGGGAAAAAAATGAAATATATATCAGTAAATTCAATGACACTTAATAAAAACGCCAATGTTGCTTTTCATTTCAATGACACTTAAAGAAGTGTCAATGTTACTCTAAATTTCCAACCATGACGCTTCCAAAAGGCGCCAACTTAAAAAACGCCATTGAATCTAGTACATCTATCTTAGAAGTGCCAAGGTTTATAAATATTCTACAAGCACCAAGGTTGACCTAATTCCTTGACACTTTTTAGAAACGTTTAGGAATCAAGCGTCATAACATGCATTTTTCCTACTAGTGATCAATCAAATTTCAGAGTTTTCCTCTCTAAATTCTTGATGGTATCAAAGCCAAAACCAAAAGTGACCATATTCAAATGATAAAATATAGTATGGCTACTAAAAAAGATGGGTCAACCTCGAAGGTATCATTCGGATTAGAAAATACTGTTTCTCCTCCTCAAATCAGCAGCTCAGATGCAACAACCTAATCGATTACTGGACACAAGTTGAATGACCATAATTACATGGAGTGGTTGCAATCTATCATAATGTTCATACGTGGAAAAGACAAGGATGATTATCTCACTAGTTTGGTCATGGCTCCATCCACAATTGATCTGAAGTACAAGATTTGGAAGGCTGAGAATAGCATGGTAATGTCATGGCTCATCAACTCCATGACTAATAAGATTGTTGTTGACTTCATGTACTATGAAATATCTAAAGAGATTTAGGATGCAAAAAGGGAATCCTACTCCAACAATGAAAATATTTCACAACTATTTGAAGTTAAAGATATGATTCATAACCTACAATAAGGAGACCTTAGTGTCACTAATATTTCAAACTTTGAATCATTTTTGGCAACAACTTGATTTTTTTAATGATTCTAAGGTTGGTTGTTATGAATGTAGCCTCAAATATAGAGGTTGAGAAATAAAAAACGATTTTAAAATTTTTTTTTAGGATTAAATGAAAACCCAGATGAAGAGTCTGTTCTTGTTGTCCACAACTCTAATGTCCCAAGACCTGATAACCGCACTAAAAAAGGAAGAAGACCATGGTGTGAACACTATTGTAAACTTGGACATACCAAGCAAACTTGTTGGGTTCTTCATGGCAAGCCTCCAAATTGGAAACGCTATGAAAGTCGAGGTTATGCAACTGTTAGAGATGGACAGCCAACACTAGAAACTACTTTTTTCAGCTATGTTTTAAAAATTGGACCTATTATTGAACTAGAAAAGTTATCAGTTCACGGTTCAGTGATCAGATCGATGATTGAACTGTGGTCAAATTGGTGACATCATAAATATCTAATTTATATTTTAATAAAATTAAAAATAATTTTAAGAAATTAATATATGTATAATTAAATTTTTTAATAATATTTCATTTTTATATTTGATATGTCAAATTAAATGATAAATATAAATATAAATATATTAATACATTAAATTTTATTAAATAGAATATGTATAATATTTAAATATGAGGATGATGACATATTTAAGAGGAGAAAAACACTATAATATTTAATTTTATCTACATATCTATGTATTTTTTTATTTTAAAATTTTAAAAATTATTATATTAATTAATTTATATTATTTTCATATTTTTTTATTAATAATTATTATAAAAATAAAAGATTTATATAATAATAATTTGGAAAGGGATATATAAATATTTGTTGTATAATTTTACAAATTGGTTGTATAGCTTAGTAGTGTTTGCCTTATTTTGTGAAATCATAAGTCAATGGTTCAAAACCCTTTCATGCAAATTTCTTTTCTATTTAAACTAATCCCATATCTGAATATTACAATATATATCTTTGATATAAAATCCTTCCACATAGAATGTGAATGTAAGGTTCTTAATAGGCTTGGAAAAAAGAAGGTTAAGCCAAACGGGTGAACAACCCAAGCAATTTTTGGTCAAACCAAGGGTTGATTGATTCATGGAAAACCAAATGGTTTGTCTAGTTTGCTAACAATTCAACCCTTTAGATGGTTCATTTGATCAAATTGAACCGGAGAGGTGATCGGTAAACGGTATGACCGATTGGACCAATCGGTTCGGTCCAATTTCTAAAACATTGCTTTTCAGTAAGGAGCAACTTCTAATTCTCTAGAAAATGTTTGCTCAACAACAAACACAACCATTTCAGTTGAGTCCTCCTAGTCCAAACAAGTCTAACCCTACCTCAGGTACTGCAGTTGTTGCCCAAATAAGTAGTACTCTCACTGCTTTGGGCATTCAATTAAACAAAAATAATCATTGGATCAACTTTGGTGCTTATGACCACATGACTGGCAATGTCCCATTGCTTCATGCTTTTACCCCTTACTATGAAGACATCATGGTGAGAATTTCTTATGGATCTTTATCCAAAGTGGTTAGAATAGGATCTGTTATGATTTTTCAAAAATTGATTCTAAAATCTATGTTATTAGTTCTTAAGTTAACTTGTAACCTGCTATTTGTGAGCAAACTTACAAGAAATTTGAAGTGTGTTGCTAATTTTTCACCTGCATGTTGCTCATTTCAGGACTTGGCATCAGGGAGGATGATTGGCAATGTTGAGAAGTGTGTGGGGCTCTATCTTCTACAAATGGGTGACAATCCTGAAAAACAAACTCAAATTATAAGGGGTGTGTTGTTTCCTATCTTTTCTTTGTCTAATAATGAAGTGTCATTATGTTGTGGCACTATAGGCTAAGGCATCCTAATTTCTTATACTTGAAAAGACTTTTTCCAACCTTATTCAATAAAGTTAATGCCAAATTGCTCCAATGTGAGGTATGTCAATTATCAAAGCATGTTAGGAATAATTACCTTATCTAAGGTTATAAACCATCACAACCTTTTTCAGTCATTCACAATGATATTTGAGGACCATCTAGGGTTAATAACATTTCTAGTAGTATATGGTTTGTTTCATTCATTGATGATCATACAAGGATAACCAAAATATTCCTTATGAAAGAAAAGTTTGAAGTAAAAACCATTTTTCAAACCTTCCATACCATGATTCAAACACAATTCCAAACTACGATTAAAGTTTTTTGTTTTGATAATGCTAATGACTACTTCAATACGATAGTGGGTGATTATTTAAAAAATAATGGGATAATTCAACAAAGTTCATGTCTTAAGACCCCTCAACAAAATGGAATTGCTGAAAAGAAAAATAGACACTTCCTTGAAGTTGCATTATCTTTTATGTTTTCAATGATCAATGAATATTCCTAAACATTTTTTTGGGAAGTTGTCCTGGCTGCTACTTATCTAATTAATAGGATGTCTTATAGAGTTCTAAATTTCAAAACTCCCTATCAAACACTTCTCCAATCCTATCCTCACACTCGAATCATCTCCTCATTACCCTTAAAGATATTTGGGCGTATAGTTTTTATCCATATCTAGTCCTAACACTAAAGAAAACTTGATCCTAAAAGCTTAAAGTGTTTATGTTAGCAGATCGGAAGGTTGGCCGCGTCCATCAACTCCCCTTGTGTTCATCATGGGCGCTTGGGTGAATGCACTATAAGGCTAGGGTATGCGTATTTCCTAACAACAATTGCTTTTAGGAGAGTTAGTAGCGCCTGAGGTCCTACAAGTAGTATCAAGCTAGGCTTTTTGTTTAAGACTTGATCATATAAGAGGAAATGACTATTCCATCAAGCTCATCTCACATTGAAAGTTTTGCAAGAAATAGAGCTCCATTTTTTTACGGGAACCGACTATCCCTATTGGAAAACTAAAATGACTTGGTATTTACAATATACCGATTTAAATGTATGGGACGTCATTGAAGATGACCCAACTTTTCCTTCAAAACTAGTTGATGGAGTCATGGTTCTAAAACCCAAGCAAGAATGGATGAGCTTGATAGAAGAAATTTTCAATTAAATGCTATGGTTGTTTTCACTTTGCAATGTGCCATGGATAGAAATGAATATAATAGAATATATCAATGCAAATCGGCTAAAGAAATTTGAAGATTGCTTGAAATAACTCATGAAGGAAAAAATCAAGTGAAAGAGTCAAAAATCAATTTACTTGTTCATAGCTATGAATTGTTTTTTATGAAAGAAAATGAGACTATTGTTGAGATCACTAGGTTCACCGACATTGTCAATGGTCTTGAAGCATTAGAAAAAACCTACAAGGAATCCGAAAAGGTGATGAAGATCTTGAGGTCACTCCCATCAAAGTGGCATACAATGGTTATCGCAATTCAAGAAGCCAAAGACTTGACCAAGCTACCTATGGAGGAGCTCATAAGATCATTAATGACATATGAGATCAATTTGGCAAAGAAGCTACAAGAAAGTGAAGACAAAAATAAGAAGAGAATAACTCTCAAAGCTACAACTAAGAAAGAAAAAGAAGTTGAAGAAAAAAAAAAAGTGAAGAAGATGATGATTTAGCCCTCATCACAAAAAAGCTCAACAAATACATGAGGCGTGAAAGGTTTAGAGGAACAAGGTTCACCTCTAGAAGAGACCTTTCTAAAAAGGAATCTTCATCTCATGGAGACAAGGAGAAACGGGAAGAGAAAAGAGATTTGGTGTGTTTGAAATGCAAGAAACCGGGACACATTAAATATGATTGTCCTTTCTACAAAAGTGAAGCCAAGAGAAGAATGAAGAAGGCAATGATGGCCACTTAGAGTGAAAGTGAAGAATCCTCCGAAGAAGAAAATGAGAAAGAAGTGGAAAACATGTGCTTCATGGCAATAGATGAACTTGATGAGGTAAACTCTAACCTTAGCAATGAAAATATACATGATGTTTTTGAAGAATTGTATAAGGACTTTGAAAAAATTAGTTTGAAAAATATTTCTCTTAAAAAGAAAATTCAACAACTTGAAAAAGAACTTGGAGAAATAAAAAAGAAATTTTCAAATGTTGAAATTTCTCTTGAAAAAAAAATTGAGATTTTGAGAAAGAAAAATGAATGGTTGGCCTCCTCTCTTTCAATATTTTCTTGTGGACAAAAATATTTTGAAATGATTCTAACTAGCCAAAAATGTGTTTTTGACAAACAAGGGCTAGGATTCAAATCTTCAAAAAATCAAAAGTATTTTAAAAACTATTTTGTAAAAGAATCCACAAGTCTTTCCACTACTTGAAACTTTTGTGGAAGAGGACACATTAGTAGTACATGTCCTTTGAGAAATATTCTCAAAAGAATTCAAATGCAAAAGCTAAAAATGTTTTGATTGAAAAATCCAAGGTCACGAACCCTCAAGGACCCAAAAAGATATGGGTACCTTAATCAAATTGAGTTTTATATTATAGGGTTCAAAGAAGGATAAATGGTTCTTGGATAGTGGATGCTCAAGACACATGACCGGAGATGAATCCAAGTTTGCTTTCCTTACAAAGAAAAATGGAGGATATGTTACCTTTGGAGATAATGCAAAAGAAAATATCACTGGTCAAGGCAACATTGGTAATGACACATCCTCTCTTATTGAAAGTGTTTTATTAGTAGATGGTTTAAAATGTAACCTTTTAAGCATTAGTCAACTTTGTGACAAAGAATTTAAAGTGTTTTTTGAAGCATCTCATTGCATCATCAAGGACATTTAAAATGATAAAACCATTTTCATGGGTCATAGATGTGATCATGTTTACGCTAAAAATATTTCAAAATATGATGGCCATAATAGATGTTTTTCAAGCATGCATGATAAGTTGGTTGTGGCATAGGAGATTGGGACATGCTAACATGGACCTCATTTCCCAACTCAACAAAGATGAAGTTTGTGAAGCTTGTCAAATAGGAAAGCAAATCAAAAACTCTTTCAAAAACAAAAACTTCATTTCCACATCTAGGCCACTTGAGTTGTTGCATATGGATTTATTTGGTTTTTCTAGGACACCAAGTCTTGGAGGAAGGTCTTATGCATATGTTATTGTGGATGACTTCTCTAGATATACATGGGTCTTGTTTTTAAGCCAAAAGAATGAACCCTTTTATGAATTTTCAAAATTTTTCAATAAGATTCAAAATGAAAAATGTTTTACAATTACTTGTATAAGAAGTGATCATGGGAGGGAATTCGAAAATATTGATTTTGAAGAGTATTGCAATGAGCATAGAATTAACCACAATTTTTCGGCTCCTAGAACTCCTCAACAAAATGGGGTAGTTGAAAGGAAAAATAGAACTCTTCAAGAAATGGCTAGAACCATGATAAATGAAAACAATTTACCAAAATATTTTTGAGTCAAAGCGGTTAACACTTCTTGTTATGTTTTAAATAGAATATTATTGAGGCCCATTCTTAAGAAAACTCCCTATGAGCTTTGGAAAAACAAGAAACCCAACATTAGCTATTTCAAAGTCTTTGGGTGCAAATGTTTTATATTAAACACCATGGGAATTTTCCTTGGTTACTCAACTTCAAGTAAAGCTTTTAGAGTTTTTAATAAAAGAACCATGGTTGTAGAGGAGTCCATCCATGTTATTTTTTATGAATATAACAATTCTCTCCAAAAAAGAGAGAATTTTGATGATGATTTAGGTTTGTAGACCTCCATGGGAAGATTACAAATTAAAGATAAAAGGCAACAAGAAGTAATTGGAGAGGATCCCAAGAAAGAGAATCACCATTGACACTACCCCCTCCTCAACAAGTGCAAAGTGAATCAAGCCAAGACCTTTCTAAAGATTGGAAGTTTGTCATCAATCACCCACAAGATCAAATTATAGGTAATCCATCTAGTGGGGTAAAAACTAGATCATTTCTTAGAAACATTTGCAATAATCTTGCTTTTATCTCTCAAATTGAGCCTAAAAATATAAATGATGCTTTAGATGATGAAAATTGGATGATTGCTATGCAAGAAGAGTTAAATCAATTTGAAAGAAGTGAAGTATGGGAATTAGTACCAAGACCTTCAAATCAAAGTGTTATTGGGACTAGATGGGTCTTTAGAAATAAAATGGATGAAAATGGCATAATTGTTATAAATAAAGCAAGATTGGTAGCCCAAGGTTTTAATTAAGAAGAAGTGATAGATTATGAAGAAACCTTTGCCCCCGTAGCTAGTTTGGAAGCCATTACGATGGTACTTGTATTTGCATGTTTTAAAGACTTTGTTTTATATCAAATAGATGTGAAAAATTCTTTTTTAAATGGCTTTATAAATGAAGAAGTATATATTGAACAACCACCCGATTTTCAAAGTTTTAACTTTCTTAACCATGTTTTTAAACTTAAAAAAATAATTTATGGTTTGAAACAAGCATCTAGAGCATGGTATGAAAGATTGAGTAAATTTCTTTTGAAAAAATGTTTTAAAATGGGAAAATTGACACAACTCTTTTCATAAAGACCAAAGAAAAGAATATGCTCTTAGTTCAAATATATGTTGATGATATTATTTTTGGTGCTACTAATGTCTCTCTTTGTGAAGAATTTTCTAAGTGGATGCATAGTGAGTTTGAAATGAGCATGATGGGAGAACTCAACTTCTCCCTTGGACTTCAAATCAAGCAACTAAAAGAAGGAACCTTCATCAATCAAGCAAACTATATAAGAGATCTTCTCAAAAGGTTCAACATGGAAAAAGCCAAAACAATGAAGACTCCAATGAGCTCATCCATCAAGCTTGATAAGGATGAGAAAAGTAAACTCATTAACTCTACTATGTATAGAGGTATGATAGGTTATTTGCTATATTTGACCGCTAGTAGACCCGACATTATGTATAGTGTATGCTTGTGTGCTAGATTTCAATCTTGTCCTAAAGAGTCTCACTTAAGTGTCATAATAAGAATTCTCAAATATTTAAAAGGGACAATGGACATAGGCTTATGGTATCTTAAGAGTGATAACTTTGAATTAATTGGTTTTTCGGATGCCTATTTTGCCGATTGTAAGGTTGAAAGAAAAAGCACTAGTGACACTTGTCATTTCTTAGGACACTCACTTGTCTCATGGCATAGTAAGAATCAAAATTCGGTAGCTTTGTCAACGGCAGAAGCCGAATATTTAGCATTCGGTTTATATTATGCACAAATTCTTTGGATGAAACAAACACTTATTGATTTTGATTTATCTTTTGAGCATGTTCTTATTAAATGTGATAATACTAGTGCCATAAATATATCAAAATATCCCGTGCAACACTCTAGGACTAAGCATGTAGAGATTAGACATCATTTTCTTAGAGACTATGCACAAAAGGGTGACATAACACTTGAATTTGTAAGCACAAAAGATCAACTTGTCGATATATTTACAAAACCTCTAAGTGAAGAACAAATTTTTTATGTTAGAAGACAACTAGGGGTGATTTCTTTATGATCTAATAATTGATTAATGAATTCTTGATGAATATACCTTCTAATTGCATGAATTTCATGTCATATGCATCATATAAACATATACTTAGATAAATGGTTAAATTTTGACCAAAAATCAAAATTCCCTTGGCATTGGGCATAAAAAATTGGGGATTTCAACTAAAAAGGGCAGGGGGGAGATCAGAAAATGAGAAAATGCATAAAATGTGAAAAGTCAAACCGTTGACCAGGCGGTCAACTGGACTAGGACCGATCGACCGATTCGTCGAAGTTGAGGTTTTAAATAGCCTCCCATGCTTCGTTTTCTCCATTGTTCTCCTCTATTTCTTTAGGGATTTTTTTATTTTTGGCTTCTAGAGACGATTTTGAGCAAGGTTTGGATCGATTGAAGACTTTGGATTGGATTTATGGGAAGATTGGAGCCTAGGGTTTCGGTTTTGGACTGCATTTTCTTTCTCCCATGCATCACAGTCAGGTGTTTCTCCATTTTCGCGCACTTAGGATTTCGATTGTGAGTGTTTTTCTCTCTACCAACCTCGTCTCCTTTGTTTCGATCTTTCTCATGGCTCCTAGGAGAGAGTCGACTGCCTCTAGGGCACAAGACAAGCGCCCAGCTGAGTCGCCTCAACCGGAGACTCGTCAAAAGGCGAAGTTTGACACCACCTTATTCAGCTCCGTGGAGGATTATCAACAGTACAAGCAAAAGTTTGCTCAAATGAAAGTAGTTCCAGAGAGAAATATCAATTTTTCCCAACTCCAACATTTCGGATTTGAGGGATTTTTCAGTATGATGGGTTGGTTGCTCTTGGTGACCGTTTCGGAGTTGATTTTCCCAACTCTGGTGTGAACATTTTATTCGAGGGCTACTTATGGCATTGGTGGCCCAATTATTTCCACTGTTACAATAGTCGAGATCCGTTTGGACCCGAAGAGCATCTATCGCATTTTCGATATTACTCCGATTGGACTCAAGGTGTACGAGTCCAAGATTTGGCCCATTGTGCTGGGATTCGAGCTTAAAAAGGTCGTTAAGAGGATTTGCGAACTTGCAAATGCCTAGGGGATAGGCAAACCATCGGCCCACAACTTGACCATGATTAGCAGAGTACTACACCACATGATTTGCTTTATCATGCTACCACGGGGCGAACACCAAGATGAAGTCTCCTATTATGAGGCATTCCTCATGGACTATATTATGACGGGCAGATGGATCCACTTGGGGTACCTGATGATGATGCACATGATCTCATGTTGCGAAAGCATGACCCGCGTATTCCCCTATGGTCGCTTCCTCACCAGAGTGTTCAAGGATGTTGGGATTGATTTGAGCAAAGAGGCGGAATTTGAGGTCCCCAGCAGTTATGACATTTATGATGATCTGTCGATGGGGTGGATGAAATTTGAGAAAGCCCCGATGGTTCTTAGGTTTGACAAGTAGAGAGACCACCAACACAGGCCCAGGAACATGGAAAGGCAAATCCCGAAGTAGAGAAGGAGGCTGAAATATGAGAGATGGAGGGTGGAGTAGACCCTTAGAGTGGCTATCAGTAGAGAGAGCCCGAGATTGACATTCCTCCACTCTAGTCAGAGGATGTTCATTTTGAGGCCACATTTTCTAAGTTGATGATGATTGAGCCGACTTATACAACAGGACCATATTCTCAGCCATCATTCATTGAGCCTCCTCACATAGAGATACCACCTCACGCTCCTGATCATTCGCCTTGGATGGATCTATCTGCTCAGATTAGCTCTCTAGGCACTCGTATGGAGGAACTTACTGTAGTGAGTGATACTTGGTTCTACTCCATGGAGAATCGCATGGATCAGTATCAGATTGGTTTCACCTCTCAGTTTGAGTATCTACAGTAAAGATTTGAGTGTATGGAGGCTCGTATGGATCAACATCAGGCTACGTTTGAGCATCTCCAGCAAATGATTGAGCACATGGAGGATCGCCTGGAGAGTCAACATGAGGAGATGATGGCTTACCTACGCTCCATGTTTCCACCTCCACCTCCTCAGCCTTGATTTCATAGAGACCCTCTTTGTTCATTTTTTATGTTGCCAAAAGGGGAAGATATTTAGGATCTAGGAGACTTACATGCATATCATTGTCATATCATTTGTTTGGATTGTATATATGATAGGCTTATATATTTCATGTACATTTGACTTATATATGATATGCCTTATGTTTCATGACTTACACTGTTTCCTATTGAAAATTTATTCTTACTAGCATGTCTTGATTATCTTGGTTTTAACTTCATAAATTTTGATTGATTGATCCATAATTGGTTTTAGGGGAAGATTCTTCTTCTTCTAGATAACCAAGGTTTGTCATCACAAAAAAATGGGAGATTGTTAGCCCAAGGGTTCTCCTAATCAGGTTTTGATGATAACAAACCATGGTTAAGTTACTAATTGGTTTGAATTGTAAAGAATCTCGGGTATTAATTTGGAAATTCATCAAAGTACCTAATGGATACAAAATCAAGACATTTGGAAGACCTTTAATCATAGGAAACAAATGTAAGATGAATGCATAGGTGCACTTAGGTTTTACATATCATTTCATGCATATTTGGAAAACTCGATTTATTCCTTAAAGTTGCAATTTCATTAAAACCCGAGTTTTATCAAATGCACCTTAGGAAAAACGTTTCAAAATTGGCATATTAATTTACCTAAAGACCTTACCTAAGTGTTAGAAGAGAAAAAAAAAAAAACAGAAAAATATAGGTTTTCGGGGCCAAAATATTGAACCGGTCGAGGCACTAGGCTAACCAGCTCAACCAGCCAGGGTATCGGTTCTTTTTGGCCGGTCAACCTCCGATTGAGGTCCGATCGAAGTCCGGTCGAAGCAACGGTAACCTGCCAAAGCATTAAATGCTCCAATGGCTAGTGAACCGGTCGACCCCCAACTCGATTAATTGAGGTTGCTTTTTTATTTTCTTTGCTCCCGAGGTTAGAAACCTATAAATAGATAGCTCTACTTCATTTATGATATATAAAACATCTGCATTTATTTGTCTACCCACTTATTCTTACCTTAAATGCTCTCACTTTTTTCTTGGTGCATTTAATCTTCACTTGCAAATCCTTTAGTGCACCTTTGTGATTAACTTTGATTTGTGTTTGAGCTATCATTGAGCTAGGTTGAGGGATTCATTCTTATAAAATTGAGTGCTAAAGTCTTCAAGTGAATTGAATCTTGAAGAGATTGTATAAGAGCCCATTGAAATCGGAATCCAAGTGTAAAGGAGATTAGAAGCTTGGTTGAAACTTCAAGTTAGTGGAACCCTCACTCGGTTAGGAGCTTGAGAAGAGTGGGCATAGGAAAGGAAGTATCGAACCACTATAAAATCTGAGTTTGATTTCTCTAACTCTATCTCTTTATATTTGCTTCTATTGTGCTTAAATTTGTTGTGTTCAAAAAGATTTTTTAAAAACCCAATTCACCCCATTTCTTGGGTGTTTTTCTCATTTAAGATTAGCATTTATTTTCTCAGTCTATTTCTTGGTTATTCATTCACTAAAAAAGGTTATAAATGTTACTATCCTATCACTAGGAAATTCTATGTTATCATGGATATAACCTTCTTTGAAACTCAATTGTAGCATTCAAAAACCAACATTCTAGGGGAGGATCTTGAACAAGAATGTAGTTTTTGGCAACTAGAGTTGTACCCATCTCAACCCTAGTCAAAGTCTAATACATCTGAGTCTATCCTACTTGAACCAGATCCATTCGAAAAAACACTTAGCATTCCACCAAGAACTCCATCACCTTTTAACCAACCTCACACACTACCTACAATGAACTTCAAGTTGCATGTTTATTCAAGGAAAAGAAAATCACAATAAGAGGAAAAACATCACACATTTTTTTAGTAGAACCATGAGTCCAAATCGAAACCAAACAGTCCAGGTAATATGATGTTCGAAGATTACCCTGATGATGCTACTAATGAGCTAAATGATCTTGATGTTCCTATTTCACTATGGAAGGGGGTTTGTTCTTGTACTCAACAACCTATTGCTCATTTTCTCTCTTATGATGGCTTGTCACCATGTTTTCGAGGCTTCATTGTAAATATCACCAACACCAAAATACTAAGAACCATTCAGGCAATTAGAAAACTTGAATAGAGAGCTACAATTGGTGACGAAACCAATGTCTTAAAGAAAAATGGTACTTGGGAACTTTCAGATCTTCCTAAAGAGAAGCAATCTGTAGAGTGCAAATGGATATTCAATGCCCAATACAAGCCAGATGGGAGTATTGATCGATACAAGGCAAGGTTGGTTGTTAAGGGGTTTACTCAAACCTATGGACTTAACTACCAGGAAACATTTGCTCTAGTAGCTAAGCTCAATATTGTTCATGTGTTGTTACCATTAGCTATAAATTGTGATTGCCCACTTTACCAACTAGATGTCAAAAATGCATTCCTTAATGGTGATTTAGAATATGAAGTATATATGGAGATTCCTCCTAAATTTGAGACATCAAGCAATTACAATAAAGTGTGTAAACTTCAAAAGTCACTATATGGACTCAACCAGTCACCAAAGGCATGGTTTGACAAGTTCATGAAGGTAGTTAAGAAGCAATGGTATCAACAAGGACAGGCTTATCACACTTTGTTTACCAAGCAGTCATCAAAAGGTAGGATAGTTATCCTTATTGTGTATGTTGATGACTTCATTTTGACAAGAGATTATCTAGAAGAGATGGCTAGTCTGAAGCAAGTCTCTGTCAAAGAATTTAAGGTTAAAAACCTAGGAAATTTAAAATATTTCCTACGTATGAAGGTTGTACAGACTAAGAAAGGGATCTTAGTCTCACAATGGAAGTATGTTGTATATTCTATATATCCCTTTCTTGTATTTTATATAAGGCATCAAGGAAATTTCAAAGTTTTCCTCTCTAAACTCCTGAAGTTTTAACTTATTAAATAAGATACTATCAAAATTTCAAAATTTTCATAAATTAGAATTTTCCTTATTACATTAGAATTTTTTAAAATAAATATTTTGAAAATTTTCATAAAAAATAATTTATGACTAAAATACATTACAAAAATGGTTTGAAAACTTAGTAATTTAATCATAAATAAATTTATGTGAAAGTGTAAATTCAAAAAAAAATTAAAATTAATTTTCAAAAAAATCTATTTTCATACACTATTTCAATTTAATAAATATTTTATCTTGAAATTAATATTTTCAAAGAAATTGATTTCCCATTAAATTACTAACTTTCCAAAACATTTTACTAATAACCTTAAAGATAAATTGTCCATTTTGAAAATTTTCAAAAATGATTTATTATTTGAATTGAAAACTAATGTAATAAGGAAATTTCTAAAATTTAAAATTTATTTTTCTTATTTCTACACCTTTCTATATATATATATATATATATATACTCTGTGTGTGTGTGTGTGTGTGTGTGTGTGTGTGTGTGTGTGTGTGTGTGTGTGTGTGTGTGTGTGTGTGTGTGTGTGTGTGTGTGTGTGTGTGTGTGTGTGTGTGTGTGTGTGTGTGTGTGTGTGTGTTTGTATAATGTGTAGAAACATAAAATTTGAAATTAAAATAATTTCTTATAGCCTTAGGATCCTATCACAAACCAAATATTTGGAATCGAGAATATTCCAAAATTTATCAAAATACACATATAACCAAAATTAGGGTTAGAGAAACAAAAACCCTAAGAATCCCCCCACCCAAAAAAAATAAAATTGTTGCCCTCATCAGTAGGAGCACTCAAGCCATCTTAAGGGGTGAACAAGTGCCCAAGCCACTTGAACGATGGTCTCAAGTCCTACTGTCTAGATTGATGGATTGAGGGATCCATTGGTTTTGTCAGTTTTTCTACCAAAATATTCACCCAAATTGGTTTTTCTTTATGAACATCCCTAAATGAATTGAAAACGTTGATTTCTTCTATTGGATCACCATAAATGGATCAAATTATAAAAAATTTCTATGCTCTCAAAACAAAGCTTACAACCTATCCATTGAAAGGAACAAATATCCTAATACTCCTTATAGAGTTTACAACCCAATATAGAGAAAAATAAAAACACAAACAACCATACATCCATTTAAGATCCATGAATTTAAAATAGATGATCCTTGCACATGCTAGCTATTAAAAACAAGTTCAATGCAATCCATTGATTAGGTTATCGGTAAGAGAAACTAGCCATTAGCATTCACAAGTGACCATTAAGATCCAACTAGTTAACCGATTAACCAATCGGTCAATCAATAGGTCAACTATTGACTATTTTTAGTTTCGCCCACCATTGCACTTTCTCACATATGTGATTGGCCGATTGACTTATCAATCACCCATACTAGGGTTATTTCTTTGCGTAGTTTCACACTCCCTTACAAAAAAATTTAAGACCCAAGTACCACTTTTGTGTAAATATGATAACTATTTTATTTTTTAAAAAAAATTTAAAAATGTTAGGTTTTCATCAATTTTGATAATAGAATCACTATATCTAATTTTTAAATTTAAAGGTCGTTTGCACGAATCGTTTGAATGAAAATATCTTTGAAAAAACATTAAGACCAAGATCTTTAGAAAAAGGCAAAATATCCTAATTTAGTGCACATTGACCTAATTTTACATTTAAGCCCTAAAAATTAATTTTGCTTGAGGCTGTTCTTGAAGAATGAAATATGTCTTTGACTTGGATTTTGTGCACCCAAAAGCAATATCTTTCAATCCCCATCCCCTTAACTAAACTCAAAAGAAAAGGTTAAATTATAATTTCTTACTTTATAACCATAAAAATTAGCTTATAAAATATCAAGATTAAGGTGATTTTTTTTTGGCTTTTTGCTGAAAGCAATTTGTTTTCAGAATTTAGATTGTTTGTTTTTCTATTTTTTTCATGACTTATTATAAAATATGTAACTTTTTCTAAATAAAAAATATATATATATTGATTTTTCTTTACTTTTTAATACTTAATAGAAATAAAATACTATAAAAACAAATAGTCTAATATTTAACACTAAGCATTAAGATTCTATTTAGAATTAAGTAAAAAAACAAACATCACCTAAGATATTAATTTGATTTTCTCTTGTACAATATTTATTTTGAACAAATTATATGAATAAAAACATTTTCTATCCATTAATGAAATCATTTCCCCAGAATGAATATATGTACATTAAATGAAATTGACTTATTCCTCACATGAATTTTTGTTAAGACTATGAAATCTCCTAAAATTATAATTTTTGCACTACATTTGATCAACTTTGCTGTATTATTTTTTTTTCTCAGGTTGACCTCTGGAACTCACCTTTTTTACTGTCCCACATTGCAAGCACAAATAATGTCAAGGAAGAATCATCAAGATAGCATTTATCCTTCCACTAAAACCTGATTTTAGGATTTATGGTTTGGTATTCAACTTATTTAGCACAAATGCTTGGATTGGACTTTAAGTTAAGTGCTATTACTTTGAATATTTTTCCCATTTGATTCATTATTTTCAGTATTCAGACAAAAATGACATGATCTACCTTAATGTCATTACATAAATTAGGAATAGGAATAGAACTACTGGTCTGAACCTGTAAAAACAAAATAAGAAACAGAGCAACTATATATTCCTATACGTTTCTGGGTTCTTTATCAAACACAAATCCATCATCTGCTTATTTCTCCAGAAGATGCTTTTAGCCCTACGGGACCCGAGCTCACGGTTCAAACTGTTTGCAGACTCTGCTTACCATGAAGAACCAGTTTTGTAATCTTTGCTTGTGGCTCCAAAAATATAACTAATGACAATGACAGTCATCTGACAGATGCTTTAACAGGCCTCTCATAGTTCGGTTACTCGTTTCTGTTCAGAGCTTCTCAAGGGGAGGCAACAGACGGGGTTTCCTGATTATGCATCTTGAAGATGATGTGGATCAAGAAGATTTCGAGCCCGTTTGGTAGTGATTTTAAGAAATGCTTTTAATATTTCTAATACTTGAAAAATTTTATCATTCAAGTGTTAAAAATGCTAGAA
This sequence comes from Vitis riparia, assembly GCF_004353265.1. Classification (NCBI taxonomy): domain Eukaryota; kingdom Viridiplantae; phylum Streptophyta; class Magnoliopsida; order Vitales; family Vitaceae; genus Vitis; species Vitis riparia. The sequence continues at coordinate 19,497,290 of NC_048444.1, forward strand.
ACACTTTATTGAATCACTTCCAAACCACAGGTTCAATACACAGCCAGGACGGGACCAGGATAACAAATGCACTTTCCTGAATTTCGAGTGCTGGGAAACAAACTTAATCACTGCATTAGATTCCCAAGAGATAAAAGAAAATGAAGAGAAAATTTACCACTATGCTTGGTTCTCTGAAAATTTAAGAAAAAGTGGAAGGGAAAAAAATATAAAGTAAATATAAACAAAAAGAAAAAATACTGAAAAATAAAAAATAGATTTAAAAATTCGTAAATTATTTTTATATACTATTTTAAACTCATTTTACTTATTTTGACTTTTTGATATAAGGATTAAATGACTTTTAAATTCATAAATTTCTAATTAATTTTAATTATATTTGATTTTCTTTTATATTTTCCATAATACAATCAAACATAAGAAAATCATCTGCCTTAGCATTTTACTTTTTAGGAACCACACATAACTTGCATGTCAATGATGAAGAAAAGAGGGCACTCTTTGCAGTTGAGTATTGGTAGTGAGGTGTTGGCGTTAGCCTTGACAGGGCAGCAGCTCAACCTTACAGCAGATGTACACACAAAGTCATGAACAACAGAGAGCTGAGGTGCCTTTTTGTTAAGGGGGGGAGGAGTAATGACGGTGAGGCGGGGTGGTGAGTGGTGGCAGGGTAGCAGGCCAAATGCACAGCGCGCGCACATGCACACACAAGAAAGAGAATCCAATCCCTGTCAGTTACAGAGAAAATTTTAGAGGCTCAAAGTATCTTCATTCCAGGTGTGGGGGGGTTGGGGTGCGGAAGAGAATTTTAGACTCAAACCCTGGTATTTCCATCCTTCACAATTCTATTTCATTCCTTTCACTAACCCTTTCCAACAATGAAACAAACCTAAATTAGTTGAGTATCATACATTCTTGAAAATTATTTTAGAAAAAAAAAAATCACAAAAGAGCAGGCATAATCTCTTCAAACCATACCTAAATGGAGAAAATTGTGAAGAATGACATCAAAAGGGTTTCTGAAATTTCCCATGAACCCACACTCTATGCATGCTCTTCCCATTTCGGCGATTTGTTGATTTGACACAGCAATATTCAAGCTCAAGCTGCAAGGTGTGTATTAACATCAGTAGGCAGTAGTGACAAAACATCAGTACTAATAAAATGAAAAACTTAAAAACAGTAGCAATTACATGTAACCCCCTAAAGTTCTTGTCTAGTTACTGAGAAAACCTTAGTGCGCCATTTATTTGCCCAGAAGTCTATGGAAAATAATGGAAGTATTGTAGCAATTGTGGCAGCCATCCATGGAAAAGTGGTTATAACATTTCTTTCTTTACTTTTTCATTCACTCAACAGCAACCGAATGGAGCGTATTGGAATATATTGTTCTCTCCAGAACCGCATTTTTTAATCACTTATCATTTACATCAAACTGGTAGTTGACATGGGAAATGCTATTATTCACAAATTCTCCACCTTGAATCATCTCTATGATGTGGCAATGGAACTTCTCAAATTAATGGAAGAGCAGTGGTTGTTTTATTTATTTGTTTTTTTTTATTTTTTTCCAGAAATGAAAGGTCATAGTGATAAGCCATGGCATTCAAGACAGAAAATACATATATTATTGCTATTAAAAGAATTAGTACCTCGGTGAAGCCTGAACCTGTGAAGAGATCTCTAACAGTATCCATACAGAAGAAATAAGAACGAGTTCCGTCAGAGCGCATGTACTCCCTGAAACCCACTCTTTTTTCTGGCTCAAATCGAAGCATAGTCATGTCATATAGGCCTGGGTTTCATCATAGAAATATCATCAGCAATAATCAAATATGTTACAGAACCAATGATACTGCCTCTTTTTCAGGCCATTACCATAATCCCTGAACAAGAGCAGGCCACCAGGCTTTAAAACAGAGAAGCACTCTCTTATAGCTGTTGGCATCCTGTGGAGTGGTACAGCTGATAGCGTGAATATCTGACAAATTATAGAACAATAGAAGCAAGTTCAGATATTCAATGTCGTTATCTTTCAATTCCGTTAAAATATAACTGAAGAAAATATGGAAATTCAGAGCTATAGAATAATCAAGTCGCATCCAAAAGACTAAAAGGAAACTGCCACATCCTTCATACAAGTCAGCCTTCCAATAGTGTGATGCCCACTTTTTGAGAGTATAATTTTGTATACTGAATGAAGCCTAAAAGAATAATTTTGTAAAATGAGTGAAACCTAAAAGATATCTAATCATACAGCAAAATTTTCAAAAAGAATGCAACACATTGAATATTTTTATTTTAAAGCATGAATATTTTTATTTTAAAGCAAATATGAAACCAAAATCTAAGTTACAAATCAAATGAAGAATCACCATATTTTTCCAAGCTTAACAAAAATTTAGGACCAAGTAATTAGAAACAAACCATAAAGGAGATAAATTTAGAGCAAAACAAGATGAAAAACAGAAGTAAAAGCAAAAACAAATAAACTCACAAAAATGCGATAGATGTAAAATAACATACACTAATTCAATTTCCATGTTTCCCATGGACATCTAAGCTCCCCATGCCTGTATTAAGAACATAATATGTGAAAAGAAAAGCACATACCAAAGTAACAAAATCAACTCCACCAATGCAACATTTACTTTCTCCCAATGAAGATAAATCATTTAAATTTGTCTCTTTTTTTTCTTTAACATCTGGAGAAGCAAACATAAACTGAGATTAAATTGCATACTTCACATGTATATGAGCATAAATGAGTGACTTGCAAAGTTAGCAACCTGAGATCTGATCATGCGGCTTTTGCAGAAAATTTCCTTGGCAAGAATCACAGGCCAACCACTTCGGAAACCCATTTATAGAAAAATCACAACGAAATGGATGGAATCGATCTGTAACTGAGCCCACATTGCTGGCATGTATCATCTCATTAGCCCTCTCAAGAGCCTCATTGCTACAATCACATGCATATATAATAATATTGTCTCTGCCACTGGAACAAAAGAAAATGAGATTTATAAACATAACAGTCCTAGGTTGGTAGCACGACTTGGAGCAGGAAAAAATGGTTTCCAAATTTCTTATGTAATATTTGACTTGGAGGGTGATAAAAGATGCCAACTTGTCAAAAGATCTGGCAATAATTCTTTTCCAGTCAAACAAATGTGACCCAAGTTTATCCCATTATTCACTAATTCAAAGTATAAATACCATTTTGCAAAAAGTTTCCAATTGTATAAAAATATAAAATAAAAACTAGAATTAATATATGATCATCAAAATTGAAAATATATTTTTGCATTATGATTAATTTTTCTATGACCACTAAATTTAAAACTTTTTCCAAATCATCTAAAATAATTCCAGCATTTCCAAGTACATATGATAAGGAGTAATTCTTGAATCAGACAAATTTCCTACGCTAAATGACAGCCATTCGATCTAACAGTAATAATTTCAATAATTACTGATAACCATAGGAAAAAGGGATTGGATTGAGCAAAATGTTCCATACCACACTTATTTTATCAGCTTTGAAGGTGTTTCATTGACCCCCTTAATAAAAGACTGGAAAGCCGTACTCTCAAGCATTCTACAAATCTCTTATGTTCATATCTGGGGATTGCCACATTCAGTGGTGAAGTTCAATTTGCCTCTTTTCTTGGTACTTTGGGCCAGTATGGGATTGTGGGTATTTTGGCAAATGATGAGGCTTAGGTCATCTTTAATTGCTCTTTGCTTGCTGGATGGGGTGATAGACTGTACGCTGAAAAATGGCCCTTTAAACGGAGAGAGCACTTGGAATATGGAGACAAAATGTTGAAAGGGATCCTTTTAGAATCAATTCAATAAATAATCACAGATCTGAAGAATCCTGGAGATATAATTTAATGCGGATACTTGAGCTAGTGGGGATGATGATGAATCTTGTTTGGATTCTGAAATCAGTAAACAGAAAAGCAGATATCCAAGCCAACTGAGAAACCTCTATTTTAGAGAAATTTAAGGGACATTTTTATCCTCTTTAGAGCTTTATGACTTATATTTAATCATTTTGGGTTTTTCCCATCCTATTTGAGGACACTGTATCTACCTATTATTAATTTCTGATATGCAGTACATGTCTTCCTCTTCCTACCAGTGACAGGTGTGCCAGACATTTGCATACAATGATTTATGTCCATAAATGATTGACACTATCTGGATGCTTATGAAAGAGTCCACCCTTAATTACTCTAAAAAATATGAGGAAGAAGTGCATTTTTTTTTCAAAAAATACATGAAACCTATTTTGAAGTGATCACTTTTGTCACTATTTTTATTCTTTAGGGTTCTTCCACATGCATGGCAAACTAAGACAAGTATAAGAATATATGTGCAATAAAATACAAGAATAGATTTTGGGAGTATGTCCGACACTTGCTTGTGTTGTAATGCAACAAGATTGTTCAAGTCCACAAACCATAGATCCTAAATTATGTTGCAGATAATATTATTGAAGTAGTATGTGATGCAGTGTTGTCAAAGTTGAAGGCAATGTCAAGGCGATAGGCGATAAAATTCATTTTAGCCTAAGGTGAAAAGCAAAAAACAAGGCGATAGCTTGACTATATAGTAAGGCGATAAAATATATATATTCACCTATTTGATACTTCAACAATCAACACTATTAATTTTTTATCCCCCAAGATGTCTTATAAAATTCACAAAATAGTAATATTTATTCAACGTGTTAAATATTACACTCCACATCATAAGAAACATCATATTGTTTAGATAAATTTATCCTATCCAAATGCATTTTCTAATTTTCCAGACATCTAAAAATCAAAATAAAAAAACAAAATGAGAGAATGGACATCCTAGAGAAGCTTTGGGCATCAGCATTATAGTCATCATTGAAATTAAAATTGTCATTACTTCCATCAAGACTAGATCGAGTCCTCCATCTCATTATCACTATAATTGATAATATAATATTTCATCTCATACTTTGTTTAATCTAATGTTAGATTGAATTAAATTACAATCTAAATTATTTAATCTTAACCCATGGTCAAAGGTGGTCACCTCTATGCCTTGCATTTTATCCTAAGGCGACCAGCTAAGCGTCGCCTCTCTAAAGCCGCCTTGCATGGGTCTTTAAGAGTTGACTTTTATCTACCTCACTTAGCCTGGTGGCCTAGACAACTTAGATAATTGTCTTTGATAACACTATTCCTGTCGAATCCCAATTACAATTTTAACTCATTATTTGATTTTCCCAATTATTTACAAAGACATTAAGGAGCAGGTGTAGCTTTGTAATATACGGTGCTCTTGGTATTCTTCATGTGTACATGAGGTATATACCCTTTTTGTTAAGTGCTTTTTAACACATTTTGCTTTCACATACAACTCCATAATACTCGCATATGGAGAGACACGTAGGTGCACACAAATCCATAGATAAAATAGGAAAAAAAAAAAAAAAACAACAACAAATAAATTCCTTTGGGCTTAATAAAGTAGGGAAATAAACATGCTGTAAGGATTGAACACATGACGTCTCGCTAAACAAGGCTCTGATACCATATTAGATAACCAATTTTCCTAAAAGGTTAAGCTTTTAAGATTTAAGCCCACAATGTATCAAGTGTAATTTACCTTATTAAACTCACATACAAGCCTAAAAAAAAGCCTACCATAAGGCGGGGTGTTAGGATTTTTGGCCAAGTGTAAGTTAAAATGATGTGCATAGTTGGCCCATTGCTTAACAGCTTAAACTTTTTCATTTGTGGTTAGCTTAACACCTCTCCATGTAGATACACTACATTACAATTTGGGAACAAAAGGAAACAAAGAGTAGAGTATCAAAAACACTATTAACTTTAGGTGTGTGAGCATGCGTGTTTGAGAGTCAGGATGAACTTCCACTTGTCTACAAATTATGCTTACACCTCTTCACAACATTGAGTAGAGTCATGTTTTGCTAAGCCAGCCATTGATCAAGATCTTTATTTTAAGAACCTAGGAGAACAAAATATCCCTCCCATGCTTGAAACACAAAGTTGGATAGGAGACTTAAGGGGATTACCATCCATATAATGCCTTAAATTGGAGGTTTATTTTAATTTCCTATAAAAAGAAATCAGGTTCAAGGATTGAATGGCAAGCAAAATATGGCCAACATGATTTTTGGCATGAATGAGGACATTCTAGCCAAGGTAGGCATCACAAACTGAGGAGTTCACAAGTAATATTATTGAGGATGTAATAAGAAGTTCTACAGGAGTTGTAATTTCATCCTAATTGTGTACATAACCATGGATATATCAAGGTAAAAATTATCTAGATAAAATTAATTAAAGGACTCAAGACTGAGAACCTCTGCAACACCACCAATTTAGTTTAAAGTAGGATGAGTCCTGAGATTACCGTAATATTGGAAGAGCAGTGCTGCCATTACCACATCCTACCTCCAAAACAATGGAATATTCATCACAAGAAAGTAGTTCTGGAAATTCCTTCAATAAGTATCGTCTCTCCTGCAACCAAAAATTTAAAACTTAGCCAAAAGGATATGAAACAAATAAACCATCATAAAAAGCTCATGAAGGGCCTAAATGTGGACTTCGCTGCATAATTCTGACAACCAAGCAGCCACAACTCAGGCAAATCAGAAAGGGAAAAAAAAGTTCATTTCTTTAAACATTAATCAAATTTCAAGATGAAATATATGCGATAAAATAAATGAAAGCTGAAATTTTCAAACACTGAGGTGTACAACATCTCTTTCTATGATTTCTAAACAATTTGAAAGTGAAGTGGACAGAACTTTCTAAAAGAGCATTCCCTTGCAGATTGCCCTCTTAATCTTTCATCCTTATCCAAGATACATGCCCAGAGTGGGGAAAGTTAGATTTGCGTTGAATTAACAGGTGACTCATTTCTTCAGCTTTTGTTGGTAGTAAGCAGGATGTGCCTCAGTGTACACAATAATATCTGAGTTCAGAATCTTCTCTTTTGACATTTAAAAGAATTTACAAGCCACTAAAACTTGTACATGATTTGATACTTTTTAACTATTCAATAAATTGCTCAGAAAATACTTGAAGAAGAAGTTAGTCAATTCTAGAATAATGTGAGGTTTCAGAATTCTAATAAAGGAGACAACATTAGTTCTGAATTAATTCTAATGTTTCTCTCCTCTGTAGTCTTTATTATTCTCCCTTATTAGTCTGAGGTGAGTTCTCCTTAAAGCAGTCAAAGAGCACTTGCTTGGCTGGCATGACAATTTTGTGGGACTGAAATGCAAAAAGTTGTGGAGAACAGCTACTTTATGCTTATTTTGGTGTGTTTGGAAAAGAGCGGGAATAGGACTTCTGAAGGTGTTGAGATGTTGGAATTAGCATTCAATGAGCACTTCCTCATAACTTTTTTCTTTAGATCAAGGGAAGATGGTTGGGAGAGATCATATTCCTAATTTCCTCTCTTCTGGATTTCGTTAATTTTTCAGATAAGCAGGCTGCATTCTGGCCTGTTGCAATTTCTCTCTTTTGAGTTGTCTTTGGGTGTGCTTTTTGTACTCCCTAGGTCTCCCCCCTCTCTCTTTTTTTCTGTTAGGTGTTTATCTATAATATTCTATTTGCCAAAAACAGAGAAATGGAAAAAAGAAGAGAGGAAGGGTCTAGGTATACCCTGCCTTCATAACACTAAGTTGTAGTTATGGTTAACAGTTCAGATTTTTAATTTGGCCTATGGTATAATAAATCTTTTGAGTAGGTTTTGGATGGAGGTCAGATGGGTGTCTAGACCTACAAAACTGGAAGCTGAAGATTTTGGTATGATAGGTAGCCCCCACTCAAATTGCCTTAATTTCTTCCAACAAAAACCTTTTTGATCAGAAACAACCATTTCATTGCATTGCAATGGTAAATACAAAGAAGGATGAGAAATCCTCCTAAGACATACAAAATCACCTATACATAGTCTGATAAAAAAGACGAATAAGTGTATACTAGTTCAAATCAAAAAGGCAAATCTATCTGTTCACACCAAATGGTTAAGAGCAATGCTAGCTACAATTCACAAGGGTATAAAATCTCCTACAAAAAAAACCAAACGTCCATCTGTATATTTTGCTAACACATCTGCCATATGATTACATAAGGAGCCTAAAAGAAGAAACATCCCAACTCTAAAGAAATATTAATAATTTGATGCAACCACCCATCACACTTCCACAGTCCTCTTTCTTTCTTATTCATCCATGATATGACAAAAGCAAAATCTCCTAGTAAGAGTTTAGAGAAGCTCAAAGCTTTCCCTTGCAATAACCCTCCCAAAAGGACAAGAATCTTTGCCTCAACAGCTAAATCTTGACCTGCAAAGGGAATTGTGCCAAAGTAGTCCCTAAGCAACCCACCAATCCTTATCTATCCTAGGTCAGCCAAAGAATACCCATCAAAATTTAGCTTAACAAAAACCATTGGAGGTGGTAACCATTCAAAAAGTATCTCCTCAGTCAACCTTATGATTCTACAAACTAGATTCCAATCTAGCAAAATGAGGCTTAAAGAAGTCCTTCCTCAAGTAAGTCCCAAAAAACCTCTAAAAGATATAATCAACATAGCCTCCACCACTAGGGTAGAAACCCAATTATTCCCCACAAGTTTGAACATCCTACACCATGCAAAGATGGTAGTCCAACAAAAATCTTCAGCTCTGAACTCCTTCACTTAACCAACTTGTCTTACATTATTTGGCAGCTCTAGGAATCTAACTTTTTAAACTCCAAGGCCCTCTCTTTCCTCGAGAAACCCAAGAAAGATCAATCGTCAAGTCCCCTTCTGCTAGAAAATTGTTGAAGCCTAAAGTCCTCACATCAATCAAGCCCTCTAGTAATGGTAAGGTTTTGCTTCTATGGTTAAACCAAAACTACATGATCTAGCAAAAGGTTTAACCATGCTACAACAACGATCCTTTAAAATTCCATCAGCCCCCATTCTTCCCAAAGTCCTAAAGAACAACCATCAAGATAAAAGCATAAGTTAGCCAAATGAAGAGGGGTTTCCACAAAGCTCTATGCTAATCTCTCCTACTTTCCCTATACATATCTCGCTAGTCCATCATAATCAACTTAAAGAGAATGTCCTAAACCATAATAGAAATTTGAGACATTTTCCAACAAATTTTAGACTTAAATTCAATCAAGTCAATCTTCCATCTCTCCATAATACATGCCTCTGCCACACGTGTGTCTCCTCTACAAGTCTATATTACTATACATGACTCCTAAAAAAAGCCATTATCATGTAGACAACCATATGTACTCCACTAGAGACCTTTTTGAAATATTCGACTCTATTCAAAAGGCTTATCGCACACAACATTAAATTTTTATGTCTGTTGCACGATATAAATCTTATCATGGCTCTCAAGTCTCCAAGTTTTTCAAGAACTCTCCACCATAGTTCTCAATGAATCCTTCAACCTTGGATTTTTCATAATCTTTCACTATGGTTTCTATACAAATTTATTATGCAATAACAATAATGTAACAACCCAAGATTTTTTTTTTTAATAAATACAAAAAGGGTAAACTTCCCTAATTTTTATAGCCGATTAAATTCACCTTAAATCATAAATTTGACAACTTTAAAATATTAAATATCTAACATTACTTCAAGTAAATTTGATATAAATAGGAAATCAAGTGTAATAGTTAATCAACTTAATTGAAGTATTTCAGGGGATACTTGATACACTCAGAGGAATGTCGAGATTTTAAGAGCATGATTGTTATTCTTGTGTCAGCTAAGGATGTTTTTATCACTTCATGAAGATAAGGAGGGAATAGGAATAAACTTACAAACACTTCAAAAGTATATAAGGCTAAATAGGAGAGCAATTCACCATTTTTTTTTTCTTCTTCTCCTCTTTTCCTTGGGAATTTGTTGAGAAGAATGGCATGGAAGATGGTTGTAAACATCGAGAAGTAGAGACTTTCCATCTCTACTTAGAGAAAACATTAGAGGTAACAATCTTGTTTTATATTTTTCTACTTTCTCTTCTTCATCATCTCTTTATTTGGAAACTTCAAGTACTTCTAATCATTGTTCCTGTGTTTTTCAGACTATTTAGTTGTTGCAAAAGTGAAAGAAAGCGTTAAAGTCAACATAGAAACGAAATTTTATGTCCAAAAGCATGTGTGGTTGTAAAAGTATTCTCATTACTTGGAACAAACGCACAAGGGAAGGGTTAAAACTTTATTTTACTCAAATTATAGGCTATTTGGTAACCCAGAAAGTGAAGGAAAATATTTGGTTCTAAGCTTTAATTCATATATAATTGTTGGGACGTATATGGGAATGAACTCCTATAGTGTTGCTACTTAAGGGAATTTTGGCTATGCCTTTTCAACTCACAATGGGTGATCTCCAAGTTATTGCAACATTAGAGAGACCCAAATCGAAGCTCAATCATCTCTAATGCAATAGATTCAAGTTGGGTTGATGGAGATAATTCCATGGAAAGAAGAAAATTCTCATGAAGGAGGAATATTTGGTATTCTGACCAACATGGGTTCTTTAAATTTTTGGGATCTTTTGAAAAAATATTAGACCCCAAGTTTTTTGTTTTTTTATTTTTTATTTTTATTTTGTGTGTGTGTGTGTGTGTGTGTGTGTAAAATCGTAGACTAGATAACAAGTCTAACCATATACATTTCGTTACGTTTGGACAACGTTAGCCCCATAAGAAAATTCTGGATAAGTTGAGGAACATCAATGAAAGGTCAGCTCAGATAATTTTGGACTAATCACATTTCTCAAAATTCTGGGATTTTTTGGAAGGATATTAGAACTCCTATTTATTTTATAAGATATTACAATCTCTAAGGAATCCAACCCTTTAAGTGCCATCTCATTTGGACACCTATAGAAAAGTAAAAAAAAATCAAACATATTGATTTTTTTTTTGATCAATAAGTATAAGATTGTATTGCAAAGAGGCGCTAAAGAAGCGACCCACCAAATTACAGTATAAAGGGACTTACCCCCTTACAAAAGGGCCCAAACATCAAAGGACAAGGTAGAACAAAAAAACCTCTCCCTTAACGCATACACACCCAATCTATATAATCTATTAAGGTCGAAGGACCATCTTTTATCCACACTTTGGATTCCGACCACAAAAAATACACAAAAGATGCTTTCAGCCTTTGAATGGACAGCTCACAATCCTCAAAAGCAATTGAATTTCTAGCCTTCCAAATAACCCAAAACAAGCAAAACGGTCCCATTTGCCACGCCACCTTCCTTTTCTTTCCCACAAAAGACCCCCTCCACCCTAAAAGGGTTTCCTTGACCGACCGGGGGAAAACCCACGAAACACCAAAAAAGGAAAGAAACATCATCCATACTTCCCTCGTTTTTTCACAATGGATAAGAAGGTGATCAATTGTCTCCTCACTCTTATGGCAAAGAAAACATCTATTTGCCATAACCCAACCTCTCTTTTGCAAGCAATCCAAGGTTAGAACTCTCCCCCAAGAAGCCTCCCACGCAAAAAAGCTCAATTTGGGCTGCACACAAGAATTCCATATAATTTTTGAAGGGAAAAAAGCAAGAGACCCCGGCTGCATAGTCCTATACAAAGATTTCACCGAGAAGTCCCCATTCTTTGATGCCATCCACTTCACCTTATCCTCCTCCTCCCCCCTAACCTTCTTCCCTTCCAAGCAACGAAATAGCCTTTCCACTTCTTCCAACTCCCAATCGTTGAAAGGTCTATTGAAACAAGGGTTCCAACTTCCCCCCCATTCCCCCTCGGCTGTCCACGCTTCATTTACCCACGCCTCTTTGTTCGAAGCTAAAGCAAATAACGAAGGAAAAGCCTCGCTCAAAGGGATGGTTTCACACCATTTATCTTTCCAAAACTTCACTTTCTCACCATCACCCACCACAAAGCCAACAAAAGGGGTCACTTGAGTCTCATTTTACTTATTGCCTTCCACAACCCAAACATATTGATGAAAACAGGGTGATTTGATTGAGACAATTTTGAACCACTTATGTATCTCAAAATTTTGGGACGTTTTGACCAACGATCTTAACCCCTAGAAATTTTTACATGTTACTACACTCAAAAAAAAAAAAAAAAAACCCAAGAGTTCAATCTTAATTGATTTTAAATTTGTTCGCATAGAAAAAGAATTTGGTAAATATTAGTAGGTTTTTAGCATTGTGTGCTGAGACAGTTTTGGATTCCAGGAATTTTGATTTTATTTGAATTTATTATGGGTCTATAAGTTAATTTTATAATTTTCTAAACTCGCCATAGAGCAAATCTAAAGAGTTTCACAATTTTTGGAACTCGTTTGGTTTATGAGAAAAATCGAAAAAGTGAGTGGCATTTCAGTATGCTCTATTGTCGGCAAATCTAGAACCAATTCAAGTTAAGGCTTATTTGGTAATTGTCACACTCACAAATCCTGCTACAAATTTTGTTGTGATTGTGCAACGCCTAAGTCTCTACTTAGCCAACCTTTTTCCTAATCCTGATCAGGGAACAACAAAGGAAAAGCCAACACAACCCATACGAGGACAGCTTCCCAACTTGTTTTATTTCTCAACAAATAAACAAGATTACAACATTTTTATAAGTGTCGAGCACTTATGTTGCTTGCCTAAGTCAAAGAATCAAGTTCCCACACCAACGTTCTCTCTTTGATCCTTCAAAGGCAATGGAAGATCCTATTTATATCTAAGGCAACATCCCTATGCTTTAATTCAAATTCAAGCATCAACCTATTTGAATTCAAAATGGCAGCTGGAGTGGTTATATAACTCCCATAATCACCCAGTTGATCACACCCCTTCAGCCTTGAGGTGCCTCTTCATGCCTCCACTCAGCCCCACTTGACAAGTCTCTGATCTAATGCCTTCCTCAAACCCATTGGTTGCCATGCAACCAGCCAAACGCCCCTTTTGATGGAGTAAGCCTAAAAGCCACATCTAGCCCGCCTCGTTGCATGTCAACCCTCATCAATATCTTGCCTTGGCTGGTGTATGCAAGTCAACCTACATATGCATGCTCAGCCTGTCTCTGCATATCAACCCAGTTGATGCATTAGTGCACCTTAACCCACAACGTAATGCACATGCTTCAGGCCATATCCTTGTGCCCCTGACACATCAGTGTTATTGTCCATGTCTAGGCACCAATGGAACGACCCTTGCAAGGCCTAACCATGTCTTGCATGTGACAAGAGTCGATGTGTCATGCCCCACACACTCTTGTCTCGTGTCAGCCATGCACCGTCATGTCTGAATCAGCCTACCTTGGTACATCATTGAGCCATGTCTGAGTCAGCCTACCTTGGTGCAGCACTGAGCCATGACTAAGTGAGCCCACCTTGATGCAGCACCCAGTCATGTCTGAGTCGGCCTACCTTGGTGCAGCACCAAGGCATATCTAAGTAACAAGATTCACAACTAACTAGCATAAGGCCCTCTATAAGGGATTCTAAAGAGGCCATGTTGAAGAATCCATTTAGAACAGTAGTGGATGATTCAAAATCATGGTAAATTCATCTTATGTAAGGTTGAACATAAAAACCATGAAGGGATTTGGAATGCATAAGAAGATTGCAAAAGATAATTAAGCTAAAGATGGAATGACTTCCTCTTTTCTTGGCATATGACACATGGACTATATACCAATGTTTTAAAAACCGGACCGGACCGGCCGGTTCAACCGGTTGAACCGTCGACCGGTCACGTTTCCGGTCCGGTTCACTCTATTGAATCGCTTGGCTATTGGACCGGACACGAACCGCCTGAACCGGCGGTCAGACCGGTGACCAGGTCAAACCGGACGGTTCCAAACGAACCGAACAGTTCAAATTAGCCCCAAATTTGAAATTTTGCAAGAAGGGCCCATTGGATTTAATTGATTTGTACCAAAGCCGATGCTGGGCCTTGTCTTATGACAAAGCCCACACACCCAACCCAACCACATTTTGGGCTGAGTCTTGAGCCTATTAATCGTGGTCATTCCTATGCCCTGAGGATGCCTTTTTATAGGAGTCATTTGCATCCTGATTCCTCTCATATTCCGATGTGGGATTGCTAACATTATCAATGAAAAAATTATATAACAAATATCCACCATGAGAGCTTGAACCTGGGACCTCCGGTACACTACCCTCCCTAAGAGGCCACTCGGCTATACGCATTTAGTTATCTACCATGCCAAACTAAATAATATATTTTAGATTTAAAATTTTTTTATAATATTAAATAAAAATAATATAATATTTTAAAAATTATAAAATTAGTTTAAATTTTCAAATATGTTCACATTTAAATATTATACATATTTCATCTAATAAAATTTAAAATTTTAATTTGATAATATCAAAGATATAAAATAATATTATGGATTTTTAATTTATTCATATATATTTTAAATTTTTTATAATTATTTTTAATTTTAATAATATATATAAAAAAAATTACATATTTATGACGTCACCGGTTCGACCGCGGTTCGACCACCGGTCCGACCGGTGAACCGTGAACCGGTAACTTTTCCGGTTCGATGACCGGTCCGGTTCTGAAAACATTGTTATATACTCAATTGATGATAATACGTCTTGTACACTTCTAAGATCATGGAAAGTAGAAAAAGGGGAACAATGTTTTTAAAGTCTACACACAGTAAGCTTTGCCAGTATGCAGCAGAGATGCACAATCTAAAAAGTTTCCAGGTGGAATACGCTGATAGACCATATTATTAGTGGCTTATTGAAGTAGTAATGTGCACCAATGGAGGCATGAATGGAGGAGACATGTATAATGAATGCATGTATCATGGAAAAATAAAAGATTAACTTGATGGAAATTGAGTGAAGATAACAATTGATGGAAAACCCTCATATTCCCTATTTGGTTCAACCATTAATTTCATTTTAGTAGACATATTGTAGAAGGAGAATTCTTGTTTTGTCACCTTCTTATAAAAAATAAAAAATTAAATAAAATAAAAAGTTCCCTTGTTGAATGGAAAAAGGTATTAGAGATATCTCTACAAATATGCTAGGTCAAAAAGACAAACTTATAAGATAGACATGAGTCTATGGAGTCTACTAAGTACATAGAAAAAGAGAGAGATGGTTGACACTCAATGGAGCAAGGAAACACGGTTTAAAGCTCGAATTTAGAAAGTAGATACTAGGAGCAGGAAAATATGCAATTGTTTTTTTATCTATGTTTATGTTTCTTTATGATATTCTATATGACATATCTTGGATACTTGTTTCTCATCAATGGATGTAGGCCTAATTGATCAAACTATGTTAGAACATTGAGTCTCTTTAGGCATGGATTGATGCACACACGTAGAGGCGTGATTAGTTCCACAAATCTCACTGCACTGACCATCGTTTGTCTTTACTATTATTGCATTACAAATTGATAAACTTCCCACAGACATAATCAAACCATCACAACAAAAAAATTAATAATGCATATAAAATCCAAGAAACCCTAGAAATAATGTCCCATCCTACTAGAGTGTCAACCATAGACACTTGTAATAACACTATATGCTAGAAAGAGTTACTTTTTCTGTACAACCTTCACAATCAATTACCCAAGAAAGCTTCAATTTTAGCAGAAATCCTCCCTAGAACCAAGTCACCCTCCTTTTTAGTTCTAAAAACCTGACATCAACTTACTAAATGATCTCTCTTCCCTTCCCAAAATCAACCATAGGAATCACACTAGGTTTTCTTAAACCTCGGGACTATCCAAATTGAAATCTTGAAGATAGACAAGTAGTACATAAAGATGTAGTTTAGATAAGATCAGGGTTTATTTTACCTTCTAACGACAAAAAAACTGAAAGGAATAAGGAAAGAGATAGATCGGTAGATAGATAGATAGATGGATAGAGAGAGAGAGAGAGAGAGAGAGAAAGAGAGAGAGAGAGTCAACCTTTTCTGCCATCCAACCTCCTAGTGACTCTTCCAATTAAAGCATTCCTAAAGGGGGGAGCTCTATGATTTCTCCCTGAAGTGAGATACAGATAAAATAGAGGCCAAAAGCCAGTGGCACATTTGGTGAGCAAAGTATACTAAGATGAACCCAATCCACATTATAACTTTCTTTTTTCAAAGTTGATCATAAGACCTAACATATGAGAGAAAAAGCTGAGAGGGGAAGTCTAACATTATGGACTTCATGGGTATTGGGTCCTTAAGAAAAAGTAGCATTATCCTCAAATTGAAAGTGCAGTATCCTAAAACTAAACCTCCTGATCTCAAAAACCCTGGTAATATCTCTAGCTTCAGCCAACATCATTATTTAACTAAAAACATCTACTTTTTGTGAATAAAAATGGAGATAAAGGATCTCCCCACCTAAGATCACAAGAGGGTTTCTCTGTATCCAACTGAAAGACCGCCTCTTTAATTTCTTGGCCAAAGTGGGATGCTTTAACCGATCTGCACTATTTGTAGAAATGAAAGAGAAGCTAAATCCTCAATTCTCCAAATTTCAGCATATGATCTAGCATATAGGTGACGGTGAAAACTTAAGAATTCCTCAAAAAAGTGGTCCTTGTCAACAAACACCAACTGGTCCACTGCCTGAATGGATTTAATCAAATCTTTTGTTTTTTCTACCACTAGTCAATATGTGGGAGAGTTTGAAATTGCAATCACCTGTCCTAACCTATTTTCTACTTGATATTCATCTCCAACTCACATCTTTTTTCAATGACATCTCCTCTAGCTCCATTGTCCTTGCAACTCTAAGGACTCTGAGACTACCCATTAAAAGGCCCACCCATCTAAGGAGTTAAAATTCCTATCTCCTTAGAAAGGATGCTTTTCTCTCACCTAACTCTCTAAAAGTGACTTTGCTCCAAATTTGCAGCCCATAATTTCAGTGTATCTACCATTACTTTCTCTCTATCATTCCTTACTATCTAGCATTCCTTCTCAGGATCACTTAAAATTGGGACGATGAAGCCACATATTCCCAGAATATCACAACACTAGCTCCTAAGTAATTCAATCGGCTTAAAGCTTACCACTATCTGAAAATGATCAGAAAAAGATCTTGGAAAACATTCTAGAATTATTGGAAAATTTGGAATCTCATTCATTTGAAAACAAAATTTGATCAAGTCTTTTTACAAACTAGTGATTCTTGAATTTTACCAAGTTAATAATGCATTCTTTAGTGTGGGGTTAACATTACTCCATGATCTAATAAAATTATCAAATCCCATCATGTTGGGAGTAAGCTCCAAGCCCCTAAGATTTCTCTGGGCCACTTCTAAAAATGTCACACTCTAAACCCCTGAAAAGCCATTTTCTGAGAATGTCATATTAAGCTTGCCCCATGATTTTCCACCCATGTTCCTTTCCTTTTGTCAATTGCAAACCAAAATAACAGGGTAGAGAAAAGTTTAAAAATTTTCCTTCCTTTCTCTTCACCTTCCTACATGGAGTGTATGAGGTAGCAGTTAAATGCTTATTAACTATATATAAACTAATAGATAAAGATCTCTAGAAATTATCTTCTCTGTTTTCTTTTTTCTTTTTCTTTTTTCACTCCTTAAAATTCAGGAACGGGCTAATTCCCCAGAATTTACAGAAAGTTATGTTGTACCCAGTTAGAAGCTAAAAAAAGGAGCAAAAAGAAATTGCAAGATAAGCCACAGATCAATGTCAAATCATCATGACGTGAAATGAGAAACAGAAGGGGAAAAAAAAAAAGCTATATTGCAACATTAGCGAAACCTATGTCCTGGAATAACTACATCATCTCTGTGTTAAGAAAACAGATGAAAAGAACTGAAATTCCCAATTTGGTATCAAAAGGATTCTGTTTCCCCAATCCCGTCATTGTTTTCATCTTTCTGGCTTTCCAAAAACCAAAGCCAGCGAAGAAACAGCAGAAAGACGCAAAAATTTCTTTTGTTTTTTCTGTAAGCAGAGAGAAGAAAATAGAGAACTATAAGAAGGATAAAAGAAAGAGGAGGAAGATTATAAAGACCTTGAAGAATCTGCCAGTGGAATGACGAATGTGAAATTGATTCCATGCTTGTGAGTCTTGGGAAGGAGAGGGTAGAGAAGGGGAGTTGGAATCAAATGTTTGGAAATGGTAGGAAAGAGAGGGATTGGACTCCACCTCCTCTTTCAGTTTCTCCCACTCAAAATCCTTGGAGAAGTATTCCGCTTCCTTCCCCATCTTCCACCAATTTTCCTAGGGTTTGGCTGAATTTTCAGTTTGTACCATCTCCACCATCTACTTATTTAAGTTTCAGTGCACAATGTTGTTAGATTCGAGAGAATCTAAGAAAAAGGAGACATAGGAGTGTTTGGTTGTTGTTTTTTGGCAAACTGTTTTCAAGAATAGTTTTTAGTATTTTTCATAAACAAAATTACTTTGTTTTTTAGTATTTTCAGAAACAAAATTACATTGGGACGGATTCTGTTAAACAATTTTTGTTCTAAGAAAAAAACATGCTTCGTTGAGTTAAAAAAACTTTTTTTCAAAACAAGAAAAACAAAATACGTGTTTGAAAATTATTGTTGTTTTTATTTTTAAATTAGTGTTTAATTCAATTAACTTAATATTATAAGTATATAAATAATTTTTAAATTCACACTTTACACTTCATTTAAATTAAAAACATTATTTTATTTTTAAATTTATTTGCACCAATTATAATTTTTTAATCAAATGATTACTTTGTAAGCATACCTAATTTATATTTGATTTCTATAATATTTTTATTTGTACATGTAAACTCCTTAATCATTTTGAAAACATTTATTTTAATCATAAATAAATCATAGTAACACATGTTTTCATTAAAAAAAAAAATCATTTAACATAAATAAGAACTACAAGTACTTATGATACTAACATCACATTTTAATACAATATGTTAAAGTTTCAAATTTTATAGATGATAATTTTTTAGATAATATATACATTCACTTAGCAATAATTAAAATAAGAAGAAGAAATATGATAAATAATAATAATAATAAAAAATAAAAAAAACACACACACACACAACGATGTTATACCCACAACAACCAATAAGTAGAAGACGACTTTGAGGATTTGTTGTAGGCATTGAGCATCGTAAGTTGGCAACTAGTTGCTGAAATTGTCGTGGATCATACTCATCAACTCATATAAAAGCAGTGAGGATATTCCTACAATACATAAATTGTTAACAAGAATAAAATATGATGTGTGTATTTCATTAATATCAATTTATTTTCATGTGATAACTAAATATACTTACATGATATAATGGACAATGATAAAACCAACGACCATTATTCTTTTGTGTTTTTAACATGAAAACACACATACATCCACAAATAACACATGGGTCTTTTGTACATTCTACTTTTACAATTATAAGTCAAATTTATAAGCAACATTGAACCATTGGAAATTACAACACACATCACATAACACTATCGACAACTAGTTAAGAACTCATAATAAATTCTAACATATAATTGAAGTATCAACAAATATTTAGAATTAAAAACAATACAAGTTATAGATTGACATTGATATATTTGCCCATATTGCTTGAGCAATTTGATCTCTACAAGGTGCCATAGTTGTTGCACTCTCATATGATAAATCAATTGAGTGTCTTGTGCTACCTATACTCTCTTCTTCACCTTGGATTGAAAGGGGCTTCTACCTCATATTCTCTAAATAATTGATCATTTGGGTCGATAGACGAATCCAATTATGAAGGGTACAACATGCAACAACAATTGATGATTGGTTTCTTGGCTTATAACAAGGCATCATCCTTAATATTGAAAATTGTGTCCTCAAAATAGCAAAGTACCTTTCAATAATATTTTGAAGGGATGAATGTCTATAATTAAAAAATTCCTTATACTTGACAGGTTGATTACATTTACCTCAATATTTATGTAAATGATATCACTCACCTTGATATGGTAGTAGAAATCCAGATGTACAAAGATAACCAAAATCAAACCAAGGAAATTGGACTTTTGGTCCAATCAATGCATTCAAAAAGACGTGCGCATCGGTCATTGTTTCTTCCCAACCGGAATAAACAAATGTGAACATCATGTCAAAATTACATGTGCACATAACATTTTGTGTTATAACTAATTTTCTTCTCCTAAAACTGGTTTGTCTATCAGTTGGGACCCATGCACTAATATGAGTGCCATCAATTGCACCGATGCAGTCCTACAACAAAAATATTTATTATTATTAAGGAAATAAAATAATGGTTATGAAAACTTCTTATGTACATGAGATTCATATTTATAAATTCTTACCTTAAACCATGGAAAATATTTAGGATTATTGACAACATATGAACGCACTCATTAGCCATATTGGTATAACATATGAGAATTTTGTATAGTCGACATAATGCTCGTCTAACTTCTTTAAAGTGTCAAGCGATAGTGTCCGTAGAGTGTTGAAAACGGTCTACTACAACCCTCATTCTCACATTATGTCCTACCATTAGTAAGAACATAGCAACTGCCTCTTCTACTGTCACTAATCATGTATCTTGCAAGTTTTCATGTCTCTTAAGATGATCACAAAATGTTTAGAAATGTTTGTTTATCCATTTGAAATAGTTCATAACATGTCTAAGGGTAATCATCTATCACATCTCTTATAAATTGTGCACCACTTAACATTGATGGCCTTTCAGGAGTCTTGCATAGGAATATTTCCTCATACTCATTTATTATATGAGTAATGAAAAATTCATCTATATCATTGTCTCCCTTCAAAAGATGAAGTTGAATCATATAGTGAATCACCGCTTGTGATGTTACCGTCCATTAGTTACTAACAAAATAAATTAAATCACAATATAAAATAACATCAAATAAACATTCAACTACAATAATATAAGTGTGGAGCTCGCATTTTTCACAATGCGTTCCTACCCGATTGCACAACTCTCTTTTTAATTTATTTAGTGAAAATATGATTTTTAGAAAAGACTTGGAGTCGCCACTTATTTTTGTTTTATTTTTAAAGGAAAACAAAATAAGAAAGAAAACCCTAAGTGTGACACCTTATTTGGAAAAGATAATCTATGAAAAATCATAGTCGAGTCCGATGGTTAGGTTACTTATTGGGAAGGTATTGTAAAAAGGCTGTAACACTCCTAAGTCCCTAAAAACGGGTCTTTACTAAATAAGGTGAAGCAAGTGTGACAATTGATAAGGAAAACAATGGATATCAAAATGATCATAGATAAAAAGCAAGTCATAATAATGAATAAATAAAGTGAGAGTGAGAGCGTACCTTGGCAGCAGGTAATAAAGCGCTATCATGAAACAAAGTTAGTGTACAATGATAAGTGTAAAATATTTCACACAAAACCAATCAAAATCGAACAATATCAACCATACAATTCACTTGAATTATTTTCGAAAGAAATGTTATGAATATTGGGCTTTCAACAAAGCCCAACTTATTTTGCATGAATTAATCTTATGAATTCTATTATTTTGGAATCATGAAAATTGCCTTCATGCCTATTAAAAATCAAAGAAAATTTATGAACGTGCTTACGTGAAGGGAAATGTAGCAAGTTTGTAAAAAAAGATTTTTTTTCTTTTGATCTAAAATCTTAATAAAGGATGAAAAGTTACAGAATTAAAAATATTTGAAAGTTGGAGTGAAATTAAAATTATTTGAAAGAAAACTAAAGTTTTGAGAATTATTTGAAAATTAGAATTTTTAAAAATTATTTGAAAATGAAAATTTTGAAAATTGTAATTTTGGAGAATTATTTGAGAATGAAATTTCTTAAGAATTAAATTTGGAAATTGTTTGAAAATGGAGAATAAAAATTAAATTTGGAAATTGAAATTTTGGAGAATTATTTGATAATAGAATTTCTTAAGAACTAAATTTGAAAATTGCTTGAAAATGGAGAATAAAAATTAAATTTGGAAATTGGAATTTTGGAAAATGGTTTAAAGATTAAAATTTTGTAAACTAGATTTAAAAAATAAATTTTGAAGAATTATTTCGAAAATGGATGCTTTGAAAATTAAATTTGAGAATTGGGATTTTGGAAAATTATTTGAAAATTAAATTTGAGAATTATTTGAGAATGGAATTTCTTAAAAATTAAATTTGAAAATTGGAATTTTGGAAAATTATTTGAAGATTAAAGTTTTTAAAATTGAAATTTTGGAAAATTAAATTTTAGAATGGAATTTTTAAAAATTAAATTTGAAAATTGGAATTTTGGAAAATTATTTGAAAATAGAATTTCTTAAGAATTAAATTTGGAAATTGTTTGAAAATGGTATTTTAAATTAAATTTTGAATTTTGGAAAATTATTTGAAAATTGTATTTTAAAACTTAAATTTGGAAATTGGAAAATTATTTGAAAATGGTATTTTAAATTAAATTTGGAATTTTGGAAAATTATTTGAAAATTGTATTTTAAAGATTAAATTTGGAAATTGGAATTTTGGAAAATTATTTGAAAATTGTATTTTAAAGATTAAATTTGGAAATTGGAATTTTGGAAAATTATTTGAAAATTGTATTTTAAAGATTAAATTTGGAAATTGGAATTTTGGAAAATTATTTGAAAATGGTATTTTAAAACTTAAATTTGGAAAATTGGAAAATTATTTGAAAATGGTATTTTGAAAATTAAATTTGGAATTTTTGAAAATTATTTGAAAATTGAAATCTTGAAAATTAGATTTTAAAAAATGGAATTTTAAAGAGTTATTTGAGAATGGAGAAATAAAAAATAAAAAATTAAATTATTAAAAGAAGAAAAATTAAGAGGATGACATGTGGCTACTATGTGGTGCATTAGAAGGTGGCCAGATTGCCATCGTCGACGAAGTTCACATTGTAAAAAATCCCATTCCGAACCTAGGATGGTCTTGGCAAGGGTAGTCGAAGGTGTGCCACCCATGCCATTGTAGAAAAGAAAGCCATTGCAGTCGCCGATGGGTAGCAATCCCAATCATGGGCGTCGAAGGAGCAGCCATGACAACCCCAAATGTGGCCGAACTAGGCTGCTGGGATGTAGAGGAAGAGAGGTTCAGATCAAAATGGCTAAATGGGTTTCTCTTGGGTGAGCTTGATGGAGAAAAAGGTTGCTATGCAACAAATAGAGGAGATTGCTGGTTTGGTAAGCTCATTAGGAAGCTTCTCTAGAGAGTCATGCCATGAGTGAAAGAGGACCTTAATGTATTGTTTTTTATGGGTCACAAGCTTTTCAAGCTGTGAATGCCATCCCTAAATCTAATTCCAGAGTTGGATGGTGCATTCACAATGATGCTTGCTCACATCCTTGGGAGCCTGGGAAATGTCAATAAATTTGAGGTATGTAACCATCTTTAGTTGGCTGTTGTGCTGCATGTACATGCCATTCCACATGTTTGCCATCAGCTGTTTTCGTTTTCTCCAATGATTCATTACAAGCACCGCATTTTTTTTTCTCTAATAATGTATTTTGGTTTGCAGCTCACTACTCTTTCTTTGTGTCGAGAGTGAGGCTTCGAGTGACAAGCCTAGACCAAGGGTGCATGCTAGATGCACAAACACAAACTAGTACCAATAACAGAGAAAGAATAACCCAAAATAGAGCATGCCCAAAGCAACAAGCAAACCATTAAATAAAGCCTCATTTCATGTTGAAATCAATGAGCCTAAAGTAGAGAAGGAGCAAGAAAAAATATTGAACAAAAAAAACTAGGTATAATTTCCAAGCATCGAGCATCAAATGTAAGTCTAAATTCAAATTCATCATCAGATTTAAACCGAAAGAAATATGAGAACAAAATAGTGTGAAGTTTGCAACCAAACCAAGATCAGCAAGACAACATATAATATCTTGTAATCACACTCAAATAATAGATAATACTTAGAGAATTGGCTAAAAATGAGAGTAAAGCAGTGTAAAAAAAAAATGAAAGACATAGAGATTACAAAAAACTCACCCAGAGAGATTTCTCCCAATTTGTGTTATCTTAGCTTCAAGTGAGCCATGTCTCTTTCTAAAAACCAGTGAAAAATCCCCAGTTTTGTAAAACCCCAAACCCAATTTAGGGGTAAAATCATAATTTAGAAATTATTAATTAATTAAAGTAATTTAATAAGGGTAAAAAAGTCTTTTTTATTTTAAACCCTTAGATATAAATTAGATTTTTCCTACATTCTCTATTCAGAAAACCCTTTTACCCAGAGATCAGAAAGATCAAAGAACATAGGGATGAAGATTTGGAGGTTTAAGGTTTGAAGATCAATTTTTCAAGTAAGATTTTTAATCCTTAAATTAATATTTTATATTCGTTAATTAGTTTTGAACACTTTAGATATTCTTTGGAATATCTCAATTTTGATTAGATTTTGTTTAATTAACTTATAGGTCAAAAAGATTAAAAATTTATGAACATAGTTTGATTTATTAATGGAGATCAACATATTTTGATTACTCAAATGAATAGATTTAGAAAAATAATAATAATAAATAAATAAAATAAGAGTAATGATTTTCTAGAACGGTGAAGAGAAAATAATAATAATAATGTAGATGTGTATTGTGTAGCAGAAAGTTTAAAAGAAAAAAAAAAAAAAAACAAGGATGCGTGTGGACGTCTAGGAAGGAAGAAACAAAAAAAATGTTATTATAATAATAATAATAATAATAATAATAATAATAATAATAATGAGTGTATAGATTTTAATTTAATTTAAGTATATAAAGAAATAAATAGGGATGGTAATATTAGGAAAGAAAATGAATTTTACAATAATTTGAAAACTTAGTAAATTAATTTATTATTGTTTAGTAAGTTGAAAATAATATTGGGTAGTAATAATATTAGCATGAAAAATTAATTAGGATCTCTAATACTAAATAAAATATTTTTAGGATTGTCAAATTTTTACCTTTAGATAATTATGTATGATATTATGTTAGGCGAGGAGTAAATTCGTCAAGCTAAATACTTCAAATTTTTGTGTGCTTCTTCAAGGTAAGGAAAATTAATGCAGATTTTTATAAAAGAAAATTATTTTCTTTTTATATTGTATTTTGAAATGTGTAAAAATATTATTTGTATCTTTACTCATGGATCAAATATGTGTTTTGTATGGAAAGTATATTTGAGAATTTTATTTGTTTATGAAAAATGAAAAATTTTGGAGATATGATATTTTGTTTTACAAATTTGAATTAATTAAATAAAGTATTTGACTCTGATTCCTATAGCCCTAGTCAATGGAATATAATTGTTGACATTTCTATGGCCCTAGTCAACAGGTTATAATTGTTGACATATTTGGTCATAATCAATGGGTTATAATAGTTGATATCATATGACCCTAGTCAACGGGTTATAATTGTTGACCTTATGGCCTTAGTCAATGAGTTATAATAGTTGACCTTATGGCCCTAGTCAACGGGTTATAATTGTTGACATTTGGTTTTGTTCACCTTAAATGGAACAAATTTGAAACTAGTTACTCAATTGTGAAGTCCCACCTAATTGGGCACCATTTTTCATACGATAACCAGAGTAAAGATATTTTGAATGTATTCGATTTGGTTTTGATGAGAAATTGTTTTGAAATGGATATGAGAAAGTTTTGTTGAAAAGTTTGAATGTATTAGTATTTTGAACTCAATTTTTTATGAAAATAAGTATATGTTATATCTCCTATTTGCAAGCATGATTAAAAATGTTTGATTCATGAAATTGTATTAATGTTCCTTATTAGGCTTTCAGCTCATCCCCTTTTGTTGATAATATTTCAAGTAACCTCAGTTCGGGCGAAGAGTGACCGTTAGAAGGGAAATTTGGCTTTATTAGGACATTTGTTTAAACTTTCTTTATTTTGGACATTGTTTAGATGTTAAAAGTTAATTCTTGTTTGAATTATTTTGAGTTTGGAATTATTTGGACAATAACACTTTGGTTGATGTATTAGTTTTTTTTTTTTTTTTATAAAAGTTGATACTTGGAGATTTTAGAATTTTGTCATACTACTCTGAATAGGAATTTGGTAATTGGTAAATTTCTAGTTACAATACGAATGTTTATATCGTTTCCACTTTGAGCATTTAGGCTTGAGGTGTGAAATGACTGTCATGCCCTTGGAGTGGGTTTTAGGGTGTAACAAGTTTTCCTTCTCTTATGTTTTTCTCTCAATCCCTTGCTCGATTTTCCTTCTTTTTCAGTTCCCTTCCAAACTAGTTTTCTGCAATTCCTTCCTTTCTGAATGTCTTTCCCTGGTCTCTCTCTCATTCACTTCCCCCTCTCTCCTCCACTACTCTGAACTTTTTCTTTTCTTTTATACTCTATCCTCTTCTCGGTAAACCTCTTCCCCAAAAATCTCAACTCTCTTAACAAATCTCAAAAGACCCATGATTCTTTTTCTTTATTTTTCTCAAAACCAACAACCACTCTTTTCCCATGCAGAAACCCTTTGAAACCACCCCCTCCCCTGCCTGCTCTGCTCTCTCCTAATGTGGGCTACTACTCCCACATTTTCAAAACTCCTCTTCCCCACATATTAAACTAAATTAAAATGTGTTATAAAAATATTAAATAAATAAAAGCATTTTTCAAAAGTCTTAATTTCAATAATAAAATATTTTTTAATATTATTAAATTAAAGAAAAACAATTTACGAAATTATTTAGACTAAAAATGAGCATTTTACAAAATTACTAAATTGAATAAAAGACTTTTACAAAACTATTAGATTAAATAAAAATATTTTATAGAATTTTTAAATTAAACAAAAATATTTACCACATTATTAGATCAAATGGGAGCATTTCACCAAAGTATTAAATTGATTACATGAGTAAGAATATATATATATATATATATATAGAAAATAATAATAATTAAAAATAAATAAATAAATAAAAATAAAATAAATAAATAAAAGTGATGCAACCATACGAAAACAAGTCATGGAAGCCATACAAGAGATGCCTAAAAGGTGACTAAGGTGGGCCAGGTAAAACTAAGCAGGCCCAAGTGGGTCAAGCGTGTCTAAGTGAGCCTAAACGGGCCTATGTGAACCAAAGTGGGTCTAGGTGAACCTAAGTGGGATCTAGCCTAAGGACGAAGAGTGGCCAAGGTCACAATGTGGGTTCAAATGAGTCCCTCAATAGAGGGTCCCTGAAGGTAGCTTAGAAAATGAAACTATATAAGTGTCAACGGGCCACCAAAGGATGACAGCAAGTTAAGAGAGAAGTATAGGAAGACACCTAGTGTCACATATGCTATGAGAACAACATGGAGGGTCTACAACAAGTTTCATAACCATAATTAGCATTGACACAAACCACAAGGTAAATAATATAGTAAAAGAGTTTAAACAAAAGAAAAATGATGCATATTACAATGTCATCATAATACTAATTCATTCTAATGTAGTCATATTTAAAGCCTATCAAGTCATGCCATTTTCCTCTCATTAGGCATATTCATGAAAATCTCTCTCCAATATGGAGATTTGAACTTCCCAACAACCTTTAAATATTTGTCATTATCCAATAAGTCAATGGTTTATAAGGCTATCATGCACTTTGTTATCCTAAAATCATTAGTACCTACACTAGTAGCTTCACTACTAGCTCCACTCTTATATCTATCTACTTTAGCCAACAATGCTTTAGTTCTAGCTCTAGATATCTTAGTTCTAACCTTAGATGGCTCAGCCCAAGCTTTCAAAGCATCATCTATTTGACTTAATCTCAACTCTTTCTTACCTCTACGATTTAATTGAGAATTGATTGTACGCTTTCTAAAGCGGGTGGTCACTCCTCTCACAAGCTCTGCTTGTAGAGGATCATCAGGAATTTCACAATCTATATCGACATGCACTCCACCATGTTCACTATTATCATCCATCTTATCCTCATCATCGGTGTTTGGTGAATCTTGGATGGAAGAATAATGGAGGACACCAGTTGTTGTTGTATGATTAAAGATCAATCTTAGCAACTTGTAGTGTGGACATTCCTTCAACTGAAATTTCTTTGCATTTGGGTGTGCCTAATAGAGAGAAAAAAAAAACTTGCCTTTAGTGTATGCCAAATATTTGAAAATAAAAAAGGATTGCTTTATAAGTAGTTTTTACTTGAATGTAATTTTGTCATGTTTCCTCTAAAATATGTATCGCATTAGTTTTAGCATCCCAACTAAATCTAGTATGATTTAATATATCAGAGAGCTCATGGTGCATTGCATATAGTCTATTAAACTTTTGCTTAATTTGTTTCCAATTGAAATTTCTTTTTCCTTAACTATTGACCTCAAGTAACATCTTCCTCCATGTGGTGGTCCTAAATCTACCACTATCCATGTTACCTTTATTAATCTCATTTACCATTATTTCAATAAATATCTTCTCTATATTACCTCTCTATGTTCCTACATCCTCAACATTTGTTATCTTAGTTGCCATCTGTACAATCCTAACACTAAATTTGAATGTTTTTATTTTATTCAAATATTTTAAGAAGTGGATGTAGCAGTTATGATCAACAATATTATATCATGCACACATCAAGCTTTTTAAGCAAGTAGTTAAAAGAAATACTCAAAGCTCACTAATAAATGAATAAGAGAGAAATTGAAACATAATAAAAGGATTTAAAATATTTCTTATTCAAACAAATCAACAATAAGTTTTGTTCAGTTGTTGGCATTCCAGATTCCAAGCCTTGAAGACTTGGTCTTTGCTGAAGATTAGCTCAAGTTTGTTATGACTTCGTTTGTTTTAAATTTCAAAAACAGGTGTAACAACTTAAATAAATATGCAGGAAAGATAGGAAGAATTTATTATTTTTCTTGTATAAATATCTCATCTCAAATGGAATAAAATTTATCAGCTTCTCTCTGTCATATATGTAGTTTTTCTTTATTATACCTGCAGCTTCATACCTGTAATTTCTCCAACAAGTGGTATCAGAGCCAAAGTTGGTCTTACAGGACCTGTGTTTTAAGAGAAAACCAAGAAAGTTCACTTCATAACCCATTTAAAACCACAATAGAAAATGGCAACCAACAACATCTCTTTGTTAGCTCCTCAAATCTTTGCAGGAGAAAACTATCAAATTTGGTCCGTAAAGAGGCAAATGTACCTGGAAACATTTGATCTTTGGGAAGTTGTAGCTGAAGACAAACCAATAGCTCCACTTCCGATGAATCCTACCTTAGCACAAATCAAAACTCATACTGACAAAAATACAAAAAAGTTTAAAGCTAAGACTTTAATCCAAAATCCTGTTGCTGACTTAGTATTTCATAGAATTATGAATTGCAGGACAACTAAAGAAACTTGGGACAAGCTTAAATTGGAGTATCAAGGAAGTGATAGAAGTGATAGAACCAAACAAATGCAAGTGCTGAATTTGAAAAGGGACTTCGAGTCTCTAACCATGCAAGAAAATGAAACTATCACCAAGTATTTTGATAGAATTGCTTTGATTGTTAACAAAATTAGGTCACTTGGTGAAGATTTTCCTAATGCAAGGATCGTGGAGACGATTCTTGTGACACTTCCTGAGAGGTTTGAGTCCAAGATTTCATCTCTTGAATAATCTAGGAACCTTTCACAAATTTCACTTGCTGAACTAATGAACTCACTCTAAGCACAAGAGCAAAGAAGAGCTTTGAGGCAAGAGAACGTCACAGAAGGTGCTTTTCAAATGCAGACCTTACAATCTAATAAAGACAAAAACCATTTCAACAAGAAGAAAAGTAAAAGCAGAGAGAATAGCAGCAAAGAAGAGCCCCAACAGAAGAAATATCCAACATGCTCACATTGCAAGAACACTACGCATCTAGAGAAATATTGTTGGTGGAGGCCAAACGCAATGTGCGGCAATTGCAAACAACTTGGGCATGTTACCAAAGTATGCAGATATAAAAATAAAGGTCCTGAATCTCAGTAAGCACAAGTTGCTGATGCAGATTCGCAGGAGGAGAAACTCTTTGTAGCATCATGTTTCTCAAGTCAAGACTCTTATAATGCTTGGCTCATTGATAGTGGATGCACACACCACATGTGTCACAATGCTACAGTATTCAAGGACCTTGACAAAATCTACAACTCTACGGTGAAAGTTGGCAATGATGGATACGTGGATGTTAAGGGAAGGGACATAGTTGCTGTCAAAAGAAATTCAGGTATCAAGCTCATCTTTGATGTGTTATTTGTACATGTTATTAGTCAAAATCTATTAAGTGTAGGTCAAATGCTTGAAAAGCAATATTCCCTGCAATTCAAAGACAAACAGTGCATCATCTTTGATCCCTATGAAGAGAAATTACTTTGTGTGAAAATGAAAAGCAAGAACTTTGCCATCAATTGGGAGAATGCTGCTGAATATGCATATGCTGGAGTTACTCAAAGTGTTTCAGACCTATGGCATAAATGGTTTGGAC
The DNA here is from genome assembly GCF_004353265.1 of Vitis riparia. Taxonomy (NCBI): domain Eukaryota; kingdom Viridiplantae; phylum Streptophyta; class Magnoliopsida; order Vitales; family Vitaceae; genus Vitis; species Vitis riparia. Next base: position 19,527,802 of record NC_048444.1, read on the forward strand.
ACTATAACCGAATGAGCTTAGTATAGCTAAAAAAACTTGAGCTGGTGGAAGACATGCCAAACGTATCTGATGAAGCTCAAATATGTGAGATTTGTTAACAAGGCAAACAAGCAAGGTTGTCATTCAAAAATAATCAAGCATGGAGAGCTACTGAAAAGCTTCAACTCATACACACTGATGATTGTGGTCCCATGAAAACAATTTCTTTAAGGGGTAACAAATACTTCATTCTCTTTATAGATGACTATACCAGAATGTGTTGGGTATATTTTATCAGACTAAATAATGAAGTTTTCTCTGTTTTCAAACAATTCAAAGCCCTTGTAGAAAATCAAAGCAACTTGAGAATTAAAATCTTAAGGTCCGACAATGGTACGGAATATACCTCCAGTCAATTTGTTGAGTTTTGTAGCACTACAGGCATCGAACATCAGTTAACAACTCCATACACTCCACAACAAAATGGTGTCTCGAAGAGGAAGAATCGAACCGTAATGGAGATGGCCAGGTGTCTTTTATTTGAGAAAAAAATGCTAAGTAATTTTTGGGTAGAGGCAGTTAACATCTTTGTATATTTTCTGAACAGATTGCCTACAAAATCCTTGAAGAAAAAAACACCATATGAAGCATGGTACGATGTTAAGCCCTATGTTAATCATCTTAAAATATTTGGAAGCATATGCTATTATCATGTACCAAAACCTAAAAGAAGCAAGTTGGACAGCAGAGCTTAAAAGGGCATTCTCATTGGCTATGGGACATCAACTAAGGGTTATAGAATATTCTGTTTGCAAACTAACAAAGTTGTCTTGAACAGGAATGTAAAAGTTGATGAAATGACAACTTGGGATTGGCAAAATAAAAAAGATGAGCAATCTGATGTCGGCTTAGATAATCATGAAGATTTTCAAACTTCTGAATTCGTAGATGATTTTCCAATGAGGGGCACAAGAAGCTTGGAGGACATCTATCAAAGGTACAGTTTAGCAATAATTGAACCAACAAGTTATATAGAAGCCAAAGATTTTGAAGCATGGAGGAGAGCAATTCAAGAAGAAATGAAGATGATTAACAAGAATGAAACCTAGCAGCTTGTGGAGAGACCCAAAAATCACAAGGTGATCGGAGTGAAATGGGTTTTCAAAACAAAACTCAATCCTGGTGGTTTGATATGCAAGCACAAAGCTAAGCTAGTGGTGAAGGAATATGCTCAACAGTATGGTGTTGATTATTAGGAGACTTTTGCTCTTGTGGCAAGGTATGACACTATCAGGCTACTTTGTGTACTTGCTACTCAAAATTCTTGGCATATTCATCAATTAGATGTTAAATTTGCCTTCTTAGATATATGTAAAGCAACCAGATGGGGTTGTGGCTCTAGGCAAAAAGGACTATGTGTACCTTCTAAGGAAGGCATTGTATGGCTTGAAACAAACCCCTAGGGCTTGGTATGAAACCATGGACAAACATCCGACTAAACTTAGTTTTGTTAGAAGTCAAAGTGAAGCAACTTTATACGTAAAAACTGATGATGTCCAGCTTTTAATAGTCTCTCTTTATGTAGATGACATTCTTGTAATAGGAAATCAGCCCAGGTTAATTCAAAGCTTTAAGGATGAGATGAACAAAGTCTTTGAAATGACCAATCTTGGAGTCATGAAGTACTTTTTGGGAATGGAAGTGATGTAGTCATGTTCAGGAATTTTCATATGCCAACAGAAGTATGCTATGGATATGCTGAAAAAAAAATTAAATGCAAGATTGCAAGCCTGTGTCTGCTCCTATGACAACCAACGAGAAGTTAAGCAAGGATGACGGCTCCGAGAAAATGGATGAAGGCTTATATAGAAGCTTAATTGGTAGCCTTTTATGCCTAATAGCTAGCAGACCTGACATGTTGTTTGTGGTTAGTGTGCTTTCCAGGTTCATGCACTCTCCAAGTGAGAAACATTTTTTGGCAGCTAAAATATTATTAAGGTACATCAAGGTAACTGTTGCTCTTGGAGTTCAATTTTCAAAATCTGTAGAAGGTGATTTGAAGCTGCTAGGCTACTTCGCCAACGATTGGGGGAGGTTGTGTTGATGATTCAAGAAGTACTTCAGGGTTCTTATTCTCCCTAGGCTCACGTTTTTTCACTTGGAGCTTAAAGAAACAAGAAACCACAACCCAATCCACAGTAGAGGCATAATACATTGCTGCTGCATCTGCTATAAATCAAGCTTTATGATTAAGAAAAATACTAAAAAACTTGGGGTAAAATCAAGTTGAAGCAACCAACATTATGTGTGACAAAATTTCTATCGTATCAATTTCGAAAAATCATGTGTTTCATGGTTGAACAAAGCATATTAAGATCAAGTATCATTTTATTAGAGAAGCTCAACAATCCAATTAAGTGTTACTTGTTCATTGTTCATTTGAAAATCAACTCGTAGATATATTCACAAAGCCTTTACCAATGGAAAGGTTTGAAGCTCTTAAGCAGAAGATAGGTGTTTGTCATCCGGATGCCAAGGAGGAGTGTTTAGTTGTTGGCATTCCAGATTCCAAGCCTTGAAGACTTGGTCTTTGCTGAAGATTAGCTCAAGTTTGTTATGACTTCGTTTGTTTTAAATTTCAAAAATAGGTGTAACAGCCTAAATAAATATGTAGGAAAGCTAGGAAGAATTTGTTATTTTCTTGTATAAATATCTTCTCTCAAATGGAATAAAATTTATTAACTTCTCTCTATCATATCTATAGTTTTTCTTCATTATACCTACAGCTTCATACCTATAATTTCTCCAACAAGTTTGGATAAAAATCAAACAAAAACTGAAAAAGAAAAATTATGAAAAGGAACAAAAAAAGAATGTACTGACTTTGATATTAATATTGATTATTGCATCATAATTCCTATTTTCATTCATGAGTGTAATCTAGAGAGTTCTGTTGTAAATTGAAATAATTAATTATTTACTTAGCAACATTAATTATTAGGTGGTCATATATAAATGTAGTATATGAATTGGAATTATTAATTAATTTTTTACTTACCAGTATTATCAATAATCATATTTAAATATTGAATTAGTCTTACGGGTCATTCTTAAATGAATAGTTCTAATCTAATAGAGGTTTGGTTTCAACATGTATATTATTTAATTATTTATTCACTACCATATTTATCAATGAGTCATATGAATGATATATTATTGAACAAGTCATATGGGGCATTCAGTACCATATTATAAATTGATACATGTTAGTTTGATATATTAAGTGTCATATTTATCAATGAGTCATTTTTGTTGTTACACGACAAACCACAAGATGGTAATACGCAAATATTAAAAAAGAAAATACCTTGACATCCTCCCACCGCATACCAAAAAAAAAAAATGTTATTTAGATAATAACATTTTTCAAATAGATGAACTATAAATTCTATAATATAAAAATATTAAGATAAGGCTAAATAATTTATAAAAACATTAATATTTTTTTATAGACAAATCAGAACTAAACCTTAATCAAATAATTTTTTAATATGCGACTAAATCCATAATAAATGTCTCATGTCTCCAAAGTTGTGGGTAAATCCATATGATTTATTTGTTTGGTTAATTGTGCATAAATAAAATAATATATTGAACAATGTAATATATTAATTACTTTGGTTCCCAAACAACAACCAAATTTTCTATGTTTTCCATTTCTTTAGCATCATGACCCTTTCTGATCATATACTTTTGCATGTGAATTCATCCATTGTGGGTTTCCTTAAATTTCAATGTCTCAGTATAGAATGGATTGGAACCCACTACTCAATTCTCCAGTAATATCATTTTATGACCACTACCCTATACCTAGATAGTAAAAACAATCTCAAAACTTTACTCATCATAATACCAGTACAATACATTGCTATTAATCTATATTCTCCATTCAAGCCTCTCTTCTCCTTCACCCTAAACATCATCACTAATATTTATTTCTCTTAGGCAACGTGTTAAACAACTTACATGCAACAACCCAGATATACCAATGATTGTTTTGTCAACCCCTTTGCATAAAGGCCTTGAATCACCTCTTATCATGCTAATCTTTAGAAAACAATGAAGGATCTAACACAATAAATATACCAATAAATAAATAAATAAATAAATAAATCAAAAGACAAAAGAACAAACCACACACAAAAACAAAACCAAGCACTACATACATGCTTGAGGTTGAATCATAAATTCAGTGTCCATAAACCAAAACCTAGATCCATTCCCCTATCCATTGCTTCACTCTCAGCCATTAGCATGATTTATGAATCTTCTCCATTTCTCTTGTTATATGCATAGAGGGAGAAAGAGAGAAAGAAAGAAAGAAAGAAAGAAAAAGAGCTCTATTTTAAAAAATTTCTCATCTTTTGATTATTCCTTGAAACAAAAATTCTTATATAGAAATTAGCGTAAACTTTGATTTTGGCTTGCTACAAGAACTCTCTTCGATCACTAACATAGCCCTTCAAACTCATGTTTACTACCCACATGAAGCTGTTTGTGCTCAAATCTCATAATAGAACATGATTCAAATTCATAAAATTGTAAATAAAAAAAAAACTGGAAAAAACCCCAAAATATAATCGTATTATGCTATAGAAATAAGAGCAGAATAAAATGAGTACTACAAATAGCAACAACAAAAAATAATCACATTTTCCTAGCAATAATAATAATAATAATAATAATAATATATGGGTTTGGTGGAGCTAACCTTTATCTCATGCTATTGGAGAAAACACTCTCAGTGGGAAACATGAAGAATAGCAGGAAAGGAAAGTGAGAATAGGGAGAACAACAACTTGGAAACACGGAGAATAAGATTGTTTCTTTTGTTATCTAAACAATTGGAAAAACAAAGAAAATAGGTTTTCTTTGTTCTCTGAAAATATGCACTTTGAAAACACGGAGAACATTGAGAACATAAGGGTCTGTTTGGTTGTTGTTTTTAAAAACTGTTCTTAAAAACAGTTTTGAGAACAATTTTTTAGAATAGTTTTTGATGTTTTTAGAAAAAAAAAAAAATTATGTTTGGGAATTGAATTTTGGAAAACAATTTTTGTTCTAAAAAAAACATATTTGGTTGAGTTAATAAAAAAGTTTTTTAGAACAAGTAAAACAAAAAACATGTTTGAAAGTTTTTTTTTTCAATTAATAAATTGTTTTCTTCAAGTAACTTGATATTATAAATATATAAATAATTTTTATGTACACAATTCATTTGAATTTAAAAAATTATTTCATTTTAAAATTTTTACATCGGTTATAATTTTCTTAAACAAATGATAACTTTGTAACCATGTGTAACTATATTAATTTCAATAATATTTATATTTGTACATAAGGTAAACTCCATAATCATTTTGAAAACATTCATTTTAATCATAAATGCATTATACTAATAAATGTTTTCGTTAAAAAAATCATTCAAATTATATGTATACTAACACAATAAATATTAACACAAATAAATACTATAAGTATTATGATACCAACATCATAGTTTAATATAATATATTAAAGTTCTAGAGTTTATAGATGATAATTTTTTAGATAACATATACATTCACTTAGCAATAATTAAAATAAGAAGAAGAAATATGATAAATAATAAAAAAAAGCACATGACAATGCTACACCCATAACAACCAATAAGAAAAAGACGACTTTGAAGATTTGTCGCAAGCATTGGGCATCGTAAGTCGACAACTAGTTGTTGAGGTTGTTGTAAATTATACTCCTTAACCCATATAAAGCAATGAGGATGTTCCTACAATACATAAATTATTAAAAATAAAATAAAATATGACATGTATTTCACTAATATCAATACGTTTTCATGTGATAATTAAATATACTTACATGATATAATGGACAACGATAAAACCAACAACCATTATTCTTCTGTGTTTTCGACATGAAAATATGCATCCATCCACACCCACAATAACACATGTGTCTTTTGTCCATCCTACTTTTACAATTATAAATTAAATTTATGAGCAATATTTAATCATTAGAAATTACAACAAACATCACATAACACTAATGAGAACTAGTTAAGTTAACAAATATATATAAATTCTAACAAAACACTAAAGTATTGACAAATATTTAAAATTAAAAGTAGGATAAGTCATGGATTGACATTGATATAATTTGCATACATCACTTGAGCAATTTGATCTCTATAAGTTGTCATAGCTGCTGCACTCTCATATGATAAATCAATTGAATGGTTTGTGCTACTTGTGCCTTCTTCTTCACCTTGGACCAAAAGGTCTTCTACCTCTTATTTTCTAAAAAATTGATCATTCTGGGTAGATAGATAAATTCAATTATAAAGGGTACAACATGCAACGACAATTGATGGTTACTTACTTGGCTTATAACAAGGCATCATCCTTAATATTGGAAATCGGGTCTTCAAAACATTAAAACATCAAAACATCTTTCAATAATATTCCAAATAGATGAATGTCTATAATTAAAAAGTTCTTTATACTTGATAGGTTGATTATGGCTACCCCGATACTCTTGTAAATGATATCACTCACCTCAATATGGTGGCAAAAATCCAGATATATGAGGATAACTAGAATCAACTAAATAATACTTTCCTTCACTTGGCCAAGGCAAATTGACTTCTGGTCTAGTCAATGCATCCAAAAAGACACATGCATCATTTGTTGTTCCTTCCCAACCAACATAAACAAATGTAAACATCATGTCAAAATCACATGCACACATAACATTTTGTGTTATAACTATTTTTCTACCTCTAAAACTGGTTTGTCTATCAGTTAAGACCCATGCACTAATATGAGTGCCATCAATTGCACCAATGCAGTCCTACAACAACAAACATTTATTATTATTAAAGAAATAAATTAAACAATGGTCATGAAAACTATTTATGTACATGAAATTCACATTTATATATATTTTTTATGAACTCTTACCTTAAACCATGGAAAATATTTAGGATTACTAGCAACATATGAAGACACCTCATTGGTCATATTCCTAGGACGTATAAGAATTTTGCCTAGTTGACATAATGTATGTCTCACTTCTTTAAAGTGTTGAGCGACAATCTCTATGAAGTGTTGAAAACGGTCTGCTACAACCCTCATTCTCACATTATGTCCTACGATTAGTAAGAACATAACAACTGCCTCTTCAATTGTGACTAATCGTGTATCCTATAAGTTTTCATATCTCTTAAGATAATTACAAAGGTTCATAAATGTTTCTTTATTCATCCGAAATAGTTCATAGCACGTCTGAGGATGACCTTCTATCATATCTCTTACAAATTGTGCACCACTTAACATTGATGTCCTTTGAGGTGTCTTGCATAAAAATATTTCCTCATATTCATTATGTGAGCAATAAAAATTTCATCTAAATCATCATCTTGACTCATATAGTGAACCATTGCTTGTGCTATTATCATCCTTTGGTTACTACACAAAACAAATTAACTCACAATATAAAATAGGGAGAATTGTGTTTTGGGCCCAGTTGCGCCCAAAAATTAACATTTGGTCCATATATCATGCATATTTAAGCTCAAGACCCAAACAAAGTATGAAAATTAAGATGAAGGATATTATCTTTCATTAATCCCTAAAATACCCTTAACCCTTACATAGGCACAAGTGAGTGTGAATTTCAATTTTTTTGTATTTTTTTTTCCTTTTTCTATTCCCTATTAAATATTACTCATTTCTAATTTTTTTTTTCTTCCAATCTATATTTCTATTTTATATCAAATAAAAAGCAATAATATTTTTTTGTTTTTCATTTTTAAAGATATTGAATCTTTTTGCTCTTATTATAAGCAATGATAAAAATTTTGGGATTTTTCATCCAAATAATTTTTATCTTTTTGTATTTATCTTTTAGTTTATTTTTTTTATTTTAAATTTATATTAGCCTTTCATTTATATTTTTCTATTATTTTTAATTATTTTCTACATTAACCATATTTTAAAAAATTTAAAACTTGACTATCACTTCACTTTATTATATATATATATATATATATATATATATATATATATATATATATATATATATATATATATATATATATATATCCTTTTATCTTTTTAATTTTTAATGTTTTTATTTTAAATTTTTTAAAAAGATAAATTTATTGAAAAAAATAATTAAGATATGAAGTTCTAATATTATATTAATAATTTTTCTTATTTAGATAGACTAATGCAAAGTATTTTGACTCACAACAAGAAAATTGTCAATACAATTTTTTAAATAAACTTTATAAATTAAGTTTCAAATAAAATATATTATATAAAATTTTATCTAAAAATTATTGAAAGTGGTATTTAATTTTTTTATTGACTTTCAAACTTATCTAATTTTTTACTTGAAAGGTAATAGAACATATTTAAAAAAAAATAGTTTTTCATTTTTTAAATAAATGAGTATAAATATATTAAAAGAATTAAAGATAATCTTAGTAAAAAATTTGATAAATATGATTATAATTTTAAATATGATTCTTTATTTCAAACTTATATTATTTCTCATATATATTAAATAATTTTTAAACACCTCATAAAATATTAGTATTATTTGTTTGTTCTAACTTGTACATTAGGTATCATCAAATATTATATTTTTTCAAATTTATAGAACATATAATAAATACTTTTTAAATATCTCACAAAATATTATTAATTTTTTGTTTCTAACTTGCAAATTAGACACATGGTGTTTATTATTTTGAAAATAATGTAAACACTCACATGCATTTATACTATTTTTAATACTAATTTACCAACCTTCCAATAATTTTGAAAGTGTAAATAGGGTAATTGGCCGAATTAAAGTCTTCAAAATATTCAAAATTTCTCAATTCCAAAATTACCTAATTGCTCTCCACACTAATCCTAAATATTTTTTAATAAAGATTTAAATATTTAAAATCATTAAAATAAATATTTTCTTATTAAAGCAATTTTTTAAAGTAATAAGATAAAAATCATGAAATCTTCAAAACTATAATTACAACAAATATTTTTAATTTAAAAACTAATTTTTAATAATTTAAATTAATGATTTAAAAAAATAAAAATGTTATAAAAATATTTTTTGTTTATTTTTAATTCCATTTAAATATGATTTTTTTTAATCTCTATTAATAACAATGAAATTATGTTTATAAAGGCAAAATAGTAAAAATATATATTTCATTTAGTTAACTTATAATGAACCATTCAAACATGATTGATTTTAATTTTATTTCCTATGTGTTAATTTTTGTAGGGAATGTCTTAATGACATAGTTTGGTAAAAAAAGAAAAAAAAAACTATCAATAATTGTCTTAACGTCAAATTCAAGTTGTTTAAAAATTGTACAAAACCTATTAAGAGTCTTGTACACCTTTGTACACTTAGTACATTTCCCTTGTACAATTAGTGTAATACCCTTGTACAATGACACAAATTTCATATTTCTCATAAGTTATATGTTCATGTAAGTGTATCAATCATATTTTTAATGGTTTGGTTAAGAAAATTGTGGATGACTTATGATCAATTTTTTTTTCCCCAAATATCATTATTGGGGAAAATATTAGAATTTCGATGCGAGAGTTAAATAAAATGCATGACATAGGCGTACAATCATTGGGTGACAAGGAAAATAAAAAAAATGGTTTATAATTGATTAAAATAATTCACAAAGGGTAATCTTGTGCACCTTTGTACAATTAGTACATTTCCTTTGTACAGTTAGTTTAATACCCTTGTACAATGACACAAATTTCATATATCTCTTAAGTTATGTGTCCATGTCCAAGTAAGAGTGTTTAACCATATTTTCAATGGTTTAGTTGAGAAGACGGTAGATGACTTAATGTCAAATTTTTTTCCCCAAATATAATTATTGGAGAAAGTATTGGAATTTCCATGCGAGAATTGAATAAAATGCATGACATATATGAACAATTCGTGAGTGATAAGAAAAATAAAGGAATGACTCATAATCTATTATAATATTTCATAAATGGTAGCCTTGTATGCCTTTGTACACTTAGTACATTTTCCTTGTACAATTAGTGTAATACAATTGTATAGTGGCACAATAAATGAATAAATAATTTTTTTTCATATAAAAAAATAGTACTAAATAAGGTTTTCAATTTTCATTTTTAAAAATAGTTTTTATTTTTTAATTAAACGTATTTTCAAAAAGAGACAATATAGAAAATAAAAATTATTTTTAAAAATATATAAAAAATAAAAAATAAAAACTAGAAAAATATTTTAAAACCAAACTCAAATCTAATCTATATAATTTTTAGTTACTTGTTTTCATCTAAAATAAGTAAATATACCTTTCAACCCTTTTATATAAGAAAAATTCAATCTCTACTATGTATTGATATAATCCACTTCTAAAATTAGGTCATATGAAAACATTTTAATTGAATACTTAAAATAAAAACTCTCCATCCATCCTCTTTATTTCTTTTTCTTTTTCTTATTTTAATAAATTTTCAATTAATTCAAATCATTAAAAAAAATTCTTAATAAACAAATTTGTAACATTTCATATAACTTATTATTAAAAGTCATGTTCAAAAAGTTATTAAAATAAGAAAAGAAAAAAATTAAAAAAAATTAAACTTTTTATTTTATAATAGTAAAAAAAAAAAACTTTAAAATACTTTTAGTATAAAAAATTTTAAATAGTGAATACATTTATTTTAAATGGTATTTTAATCATTAAATTATTTAATTTTAAAATGTAAAAGATAAAAATAAATGTAAAAGATCATTTTTATTTATTTAAATTAATATTTTTTTAGAAAGTATTTTCCAAAATAGTCTTTGAATCATTAATATAATTTTTGTTTATTTACAATGTAAAAATAAAAAATAATGTTAAATTTTCAATTATTTATAAAAGAGTTTAAAAACATAATGAAAAATCCAAAAATTGTTAAATAAGAAAAAATAGTGGCAAGTAGTATAATAAAGACAAAATGAGTTAAGTAGATATTTTTGTCAATTACTATCTCATATCCTTATCATCAATTATGGGTGGTTGGAGGACCTTATCTTAATTATGAACCCTATATGGGTTGAAAACATAATTGTCCCTATAAATAACACGAAATTAACATTAAAATAAATATAATATAAGTTTCATAACCATAAATAACATCCAGACAATGACAAACTAAAGAGCATGGTTTAAAGATTCTAATCAAAAGAGAAATAGTACATATTACAATGTCATCATAATAGTTATTCATCCAAACTTTCACATTTAAAGCCTATCAAGCCATGCCCTTTTCTTCTCATCAGGCATATTCATAAATATCTCTCTCCACTTCGGCATTGTGAATTTCTCAATAGCTTTTAAATATTTGTTATTATCCAGCTATTCAATGGTTTGTAAGGTTGCAATGCACCCTGTTATGCTAAAATCATTAGTACCTGCATTAGTAGCTTCACTACTAGTTTCACTCTTATATCTTTCCACTCTAACCAATAATGCCTTAGTTCTAGCTCAAGATGTTTCTGTTCTAGCCTTTGATGCCTCAACCTAAGCTTTCAAAGCATCTCCCATTTGACTTAATTTGGGTTCTTTCTTACCTCTATGCTCTAATAGAGAATCAATTGCACACTTTCCAAAATGGGTGGTCACTCCTCCTACCATCTCTGGTCATAGAGGATCATCAGGGATCTCAGTATCTACATCCACATGCACTCCACCATGTTCCAAATTGTCATCCATCTCATCCTCATCATTAGTGTTTGATGGATCTTGGGTGGAAGAGTAGTGGAGGGCACCGATTGCTGTTGATGGATTAAAGATCAATCCTAGCAAGTTATAGTTTGAGCATTCATTTGAGCGGAATCTTTTTGCATTTGGGTGTGCCTAATAGAGGGGAAAAAAACCCACTCTTAGTGTATTCCAAATATTTAAATTAAAAAGTAATTAGTTTAAAAGTTGTTTTTACCCGAATGTAATTTTTCCAGGTTTCCTTTAGAGCACACACCGTGTTAGTTTCAGCATCCCAACCAAATCTAGTATGCTTTAAAAGATCAGAGAACTCATGGTGCATTGCACGTAGTCTATTAAACTTTTGTTTAAGTTGTTTCAAATTGAAATTTCTTTTCCCTTGACTATTGACCTCAAGTAAGATCCTTCTCCATGCGTTGGTACTAGATGTACCACTATCCATGTTACCTTTATTAACTTCATTTACCATGATGTCAATAAAGATTTTCTCTATATTACCTCTCCATGTTTCTGCATCCTCAACATCTGTTATCTCAGTTGTCATTTGTACAATCCCATCACAAATAAGAACCTTATGAGGAGACAACTTTAAGAATCATCAATATAATTTGAGGGTATGTTTGAATGAGAATTAAGATTGTTGACGTATAGTGTTTAAAAATATGAAAGAAAAATAAAAACAAAAAATAAAAATACATTTGATATTAATTAGATCATAGATATTTTTTTTTCGTTTTTATAAAATTTGAAACAAAAATTGGGGAAAAAAAATGAAAGAAAAGTAAATAAAAATGATAATAGTTTGATTAATTTTAAAATAAAAATATTTTTTTATATTTTTTTAAATAAATCAAACATGATAAAATCATTTTTATTAACAGTTTTTTCTTGATTTAATTTATTAAAAAAATTATAGTATATTCTATTAAGATGAGATAAAAAGCTTTAAAAAGAATTAATTTAATTTTTACAACTAATTTTCACCCAACAAGCTTGTAAATAGAATATATAGGACATGAAAATAAATGCAAATATATCCATTTGAGATGTAGAAAAAAGAATGCAAAGAAAACATCAAAATAAGTTTTAGTTTTCATATAAACAAAATTTTTGTTCTAAATTTTATTTTTAGTAATTAATCTAAATATAATTTTTATTTGGATGATTGAAGTCAAAGCAGCCAAGTTGTTATTTTAATAAATTTGTTTTGACCAATAATTGTTTACATTGACACTTTGTTCATTATTGTTTGAGTTATGAGTTAGGTGAAGTTTGAAGATGGTGTCATTTTCCAAGGGATTCCAACGCATGACTGAAGATGGTGTTTTTATTTGTGAAGTTTGAAGTTTGAAGATGCTTTGACCAATATATGTATTTTCTTTTTATTTATGAAATGTTATTTTACCAACTAGTTTTATCCATACAAATGACCCTCATATCCCTTAAAAATCTCTCTAAATGAGGGTTAGCATGCCAATCTTGAAAAAAGTCTTACCCAAGATTACCTTCTTATTTACATGTTACTATCCTCTCTCTCTCTCTTGTCTTTCATCTTCTTGAAAACTGAAAAGAAATTTCACCTGCAAAACCCTTTCATTAAAGATGAATTTCCTAGCAACTCGTTTTCTTTCTTTTCCATGTTCTTAAACAGGTTTTTTGTTTTTCTTAAACAAAACAACTCAACTAAAATCATAATTGAGAAACGAGAAAAATCGGGAATTTTTTTTCTTTCTTGTTACCCACTTTTCTCGGCATCCAAAAGGGAAAAATCAGAAAACTAAAAACACATGATAGAGAAAAAAAAAAACTCAGATCTCATTCAAATAATAGAACTGAGAAACAATCTCATTCCAAGCAAAAATCAGATTTCAAAACAAACAAAATAGCTTCTACAATACCAAAAAAAATTATCTCTTTACCCAAATCTAATATTTTTCTCAACAAATGTTACCAAAATAAGCCTATTTTACTAGATCTACCAAAAATAACTTCAACATGTATGGAAATAAAAGGAAAGCATAGATGTGTTGGTGGAGTTACCTTTGTTTCATGCTGTTGGAAATGCCGCCATTATGCTGGAGAAGAGGAAATATAAGAACGGGGAGAAAAAAAAAACGGAGAACAGTTGTTCTCTTATGCCTTTTTTTATTTATTTTGTAAACAGTAAAAAATGAGGAAAACAACATTTTTTTTGTTCTCTAAAAAGTCTCATTTTGAGAACACGGAGAACAAGAAAAACAAAAACAATTTTCTCTATCAAATAAGTTTTTAGTGTTTTTTATTTTCAAGAACAGAAAACAGTTCTTGAAAACAACCAAATAGACCCTAAATAACTCTCTTTGCCAAACGTGTTTTTAGTGTTTTTTGTTTTCAAGAACAAAAAACAGTTCATGAAAACAACAACCAAACAATCCCATAGGGTTTGGCAACTGTTTTTTAGAAAAGTTTTCTTCGTTATGAAAAGAGAAAAAAAAATATATAGTTTGAGTATAATTTATTTATTTTTAAATTCACAACAGATAGGTTTTTCTTAAAGAATTATGTTTTAAACGTCTCCACTTTTGTCTTCAATTTCTATGAGAAAAGAATCATGTTTACAAGTTAAGTCAAAAGAATTGTGGCGAAATTACCTAAAAAAGTTGGAAAATATTTGATAGGGCAAAAATGTTAAAACTGACCTTCCATTATCCTTTATCCCCACCCTTTGATTTGAGGGTTTTCATTTTTATTTTTATTTTTATTTGTGGATGGAAGATATTTGTTATTACATAAAATCTACTCTTAAAAGAATAAAAATAGTTTAGAACTTGGACTAGGGTTATATTGTTCATAGCTTGAGTAGACGAATTTGACACTAATCGAACGATCTCACTAAACATATTTCTCCATACATTTGGTGTACCATGTTGCAAGTAAATGAATATATTTAGGTATGATTTATTTATAGATTTTATCATTTTTCCCTAGTTATTTGGGTATGATAAACAACGATGCTATACTATTTGAAGAAATATAATCAAAACATGTCTCAAAGCTACTTGTATTTGAAAAACTCCTACAAAGTTGGAATAAGGCAATATTGTTCACATTTTTTCCTATTTTTTTGGATATGGTATTTGGAATGTTTGCAATTTTCAATAAAGATATTCTATTGTTGTGGTTGTTGTTACATTTTTCATTCTAGAGATTAAAAATCCTCTTTTATTATGTTTTTGAAGAGAGAAAAAATTATATAAAAAAAATAGCTTAAAAAAAGTGTAATTTAATTTTTTATAATGAAATAATCATAAGATTTTAAAGTTTTTCTTTTTATTAATACTTTTTTCCTTTCTATGACCTTTCTTTTCATATTTTTTTTATTTGTTTTCCCTTTTTACTTTGCTTTAATTCATCGAGTGAATGATGCTAATACACTAATATGACATGTTGAATGCAATTGTGCATAAAAAAAAAATCTCTTAAACTATTACTTTTATTATAAAATACATGTTCGACACAAAATACATTGTACTTGTAATATAAATCTAATAATTTTATGATACATTATGATAAGACCTAATTTAAAAAAAAAAAAATCATTTTTAATAAACTGATAGTTTTGTGTTATTATACAATACTCCCTAGCATGCATTATGTTATAAGTCAACCATAAAAGCCAAACAAAATGCTAATTTGAATTCACAAGTTTTTAGGTTTTTTTTTATAAAAATCATTAAGCAATTTTAATGCATTAAGTGGATGATGTTGAAGTAGTAAGTGGTTTTTATAGGGATGGTTACACAAACTCGACCTTGGATCTCAAGGATGCATGCAAGATCTATTCTAGGTTTCTTTATATTTACATGGTAGATGCAAATGAGTATTTTAAAACTTTGATCTAGATATTAGGAACAATATATGTGATTTGGATGTTCCACTCAATCGATTCCAATCAATGAAAAGATATTGCGAATCTTGAAAACTAATGGATCTTCCACTCGATGACTCTTTTTTGAATCCTAACATACAAGGAATGTGGATTCCTCTCTAAAGAGGATGAAGGCTAGGGTTCCTTTCTCTTGAAGATTGGATAACAAAGAGTGTCAAGCTTTAAACCCTTATGGTGGTTTATATAAGCTTCCTTGTGGGCTTAAGTGACTTGGGTTTGTCTTGGGTTTAAGTTACTTAATTGGGTCCTAATTAATTAATTATCTTTATTAGACTTCAATTAATTAATTATCCAAATCCATAATGACCATTCATAAGCTCTTATGCAATCTTAAGTATTTATCAAAATACCCTTACGCACACATATGAATAAATAACCCAAATGTCCCCCCAAGAATGTGTCACCAAGAAATATGAGTTTGACCGAGGACCAGAATGACCCATAGGAAAATACCGACTTTCTTAGAATTTAATTGTTAAGTTGACTCAACATCCCACTATAGAGAGTTAACTACACTCTAAAATCCAATAATATTATGACGAGATACTAAACTTGGGTCCATGACTAGTAATCTACTATATGCAAGCTCTATCTAAATTGTTGTCTATAATCCAATGAGGTAAATGTTATCAACCTCTTAAGATTACATCTACCATCATGGAGTCTTAAATCATCCTATTATATGATCAACTAACATATTCTAACTTTTTAAAAGCATATGTCAAATTCACTTAAGAAATTACTACGACCATAGATTTTTTTACCATAGTCCTTAGGATCACCAAATGGGACATGCTATCTCAAACTCATGAGACATCTATTATGATAGAATCCTTAAAATTATGACATGAAGTAACAAATTTAGAGTTTATTATTTAAAAAAATTGCACCTTATGAGCATTCTAGCCTGTATCTCTTACATCATTGTATATGATTTGAGTGCATTAGGAGTTACATGGAAAATTCAAATCATAGGTTCTTTATAGGTAGATGACTTGTTTACAACCAATTCATGAGCTTAAGCAACCCATTTGAGGCTATGTTGTACCACTTTTTACTTGGAGGGATGATTGGTCTTACCATTAACTATGATGAGTTTTCCATGGTGAGTGCACTAATGTGTATGGTTACACATTGGATATGACCTATGGTGAGTCATGACATAAGGTAATTATGTAGTCATGACTTCACCAAGCTGCTATATTGTATTGTTTCTTAACCTTAAGAGAAAACAAAACTTATGCCAAAGTTAGTAGTGACTTTGACATATATGTGAGATTCTAAAGTGATTACATATTCCCTTTGGATTAGGTCACTATTGATGGAAGTTGATAGTAACAAGTATTCTTAATAGATACACCATGATATCTCATAAAGTCGAGATAGTGTGTCTCTTTGGGTGATCCTAAGGTGTGTTCATGAAAATTATGGTCATAATAATTCCTTAAGTGGAACTTAACATAAACTCTTTATGAGCTAAGATATGTCGATTGATCACACCATTGGAGGACTTGGAACTCAAGGATAATAGAGATAGTTTTGAGAGAATGATAGCTTTCACCTCATTAGACTATAAACAGTAGTTCATAAGAATACCATATATAATGGATAATAAGTCATAGACTCGAGTATGCAGTGTTTCAATATTATTTGCATACGGTATTGGAGTGAAAGTGATCAATTCTCTATAGTGGGATGTTGAATTAACTTCATGATTAGATTCTAAGGAAGTCAATATTCGTTCTATGGGACCCAATGGTCCCTGCTTGAGCTCATATACCTTGATGACATGGTTTATGAAGGTTAAATTATATTTTACTTCTAATGCCTTGTGAGGATATGCCTTGTGAAGATATACATGGCTTCATTACAAATAGGACATGCCTTATACCCCTTTTTGCTCCAACTAGACAAGTTCCCATAAACAGAAAAGTCATTTATAATATCTAGTAGACATGCATGCATGCAAAAGTACTCTCAACTTAACATGTCAAATGTAAAGACAAAATCATGCCATAACTTTTTGAATTCATCTACCAAAAGGCACATGTATATATCGATATCCCTACTTAAAGCTTAGGGCTCAAGAATAAATAATGACATCATGAACAAATTCTTTTTCATACACTTCCAAGGTGACATTATACGACATAAGGATAACATGCCACGTACTATAGTTGTTGCTCATGGTACCAAATTGATTGAAACCATTAGTTGCAAGACCTAACCTCACATTTCTAACACCCTAAGCAAACTAAGGATATTGATCATCAAAATCCTTCCACACTTCTGAATTTGTTGAATTCCTTAACACTCCATCTTCATGGAGTCTTTTTTATCATGTCATTGCATATCAATCAAGGTATGTCTTGACAAAAACAATCTTTGCACTCTTAGCTTGAAAGTAGCTTAACACTTTTTAAGAAATCTTCACTTTGATATTTTGTATCATCACACAGGACAATTGTGAAGTGTTTCTTTATACAAAAATGAATTGAATCATATTCTAAACCCAAATCTTACAACATCTTCACATCATAATATGATTTTGGAATGTTTGCTTTTTTTTGGAAAATCATCAAGTAATAATTCAAGCAATATGTCAAATAACTTATTACTTTGGCAATTAGGCACCTTTATATGCATTAACTTTACAAGAAAACTCAAAGTTGGATATAAATTTCAATGAGCTTCACCAAATAGATATCAATATTATTCTTTCTACATATTTTATGAAAGTAGATTCATTCAAGATAGATTTCTCATGCATATAATTTATTACATTAAAAATGTCATCATCAACATTTTTCATTAACTACACACCTATTATCATCACTGTGTATATTGGTTTGCACATGCGGAACACCTCCAACTTCATCACCATGATATATCCATCTATTGTAATTACTTGAAAACTAATGTCTAATTAGGTGTTGTTCAAATATATTTAAGTTTTGGAATCTTACATTTAAACATTGTTAACATGAACAATGTGTGTGTCTTATTATTCACTTTTAAGTATTCATTTGCAACCTAAATAAATGTTCTTACGTCTTTAACATATTTATTGTAGTCTATTTTATAGTCCCATTCAACTCCTGTTCATCTTCTTTGATCTAATACAATACCAATACACACACACACACACACACACACACCAGATGTGAAGTGAAAAAACGAGATAAATTATATGATAATAATATATGGTCATAGCCTTGCTATTATGTGGTCATATTCACACATGCGAAGTAAAGAAATTTCTCAAGCAAGGTTATTTTATCTTATGAAAAGAATGTTAAATGAATTTCAATTTTTGAAAAGACACATTCCTAACTTCACATATGTAAAATCCATATTTCACCAATGATCTTGTTAATTATAAGCATTACTAATAGTTACCTTATATTGCATTGGATTTCAAACATCCAATTTTAAATAAATAATACTAATAGAAAATCAAGACCATCAATTCGAAAGAAACAATAGTAAATAAAAAAAAATCAAATAATTCAGTTAATTAATTCACAAAATTTTCTTTTAAAAAAATATAGAAATTTTAATAAGGACCCTCAACCCATCATATGATCATTATAATGTCAATGCTGACTTAAAAAACAATTAATCAAGAAGTAGCAAAACCCATGCATTCATGAATCACAACATGATGTCTTAATAAACACATAAAGATAGTATTAAAGTAATACTTATTTTATCTAACATAAAGGAAAAAGGTAGATGTAAGTTCTCATTCTCATTCCAATGTTAGTTTGAAAGATATAAAATCCACAAGAAAAAAAATGTTAAATCTTATACCAATATAGTTGCATAAAACTTTTAAAACAAATTGCTTTCTATCGTAACTTTTGTGTTATAGGCCTTTTAGATTGAAATTTAAATAACAAAGAGAGAATATCAAGGTTTAGATTCGAATCAAACAAAATAAGTTCAAAAATTTTCTACATATATAAGCGCCAAAAGAAAAGAAAATTCTCAAGCAAAAATTATAATAAAATATAACCATGATGATTTAAGAATGAATAGACAAAACAAATAAAAATTAATGCCATCATATCAGCATTCGATGTGTATTTTATGCATTCTAACATCTCTAACTTTTAAATTTATGTGGTAATTCTTATCTCATATAAGAGCATATTATATATATATATAATGTGCACATTCTTGTTTCATAAGTTGTTTGAACCTTTAACTCACATCAACCCTAGTATTTTCAAGTTGATATTTTTTTTAATCCAAATCTTACCCTAACCATTCAAACCTTGCTCATGCCAACCTAAACATTGAGTTAGGCATAGGCTGAGTGGGCTAGATCTGCCCAAGTAACAATTCTACATACGAACTTTCCATGCCAACCTAAACCTTGGGTTGAGCGGGTTGAACCAATCCAAGTTGCAGCCCTAAAAGTCAAGGCTAATGTCATTGAGTGCTTCAATTATTCTTTGAACTTATTTTCATTAAAATGAAGTTTACTTAGGCTAAGAATGGATCAATTATATATTAAATCTTGATCGAAAAAACTTTTACATATTAGTAATATTATTATTAAATAATATGATATTACTTTATTTCTCAACACTTCTAACTATAAAACTATTTGATGATATTCTTGTCTCAAACAAGAAACAAACAAACTTAAAACCATTCATTGGATAATGGTATTCGGTTCATGGATTGTAATCATCAAACAATGTATTTAATTAGATGATATTATTTTATTACAAATGAGACCTTATATAATTTTGAAAAAAAAAAAAAGAAGGAGATATTTCTTGATTTTACCCTATCATTAAGGGTTTAATTATTTTTAAGGATTAATTTCATTCACCTCGTTGATGTCTGGATTCAATATACTTAATCATCATTAGTTTCAAATTTCATCGATTAGCACTTTTATGAATGTATTTTGTTTATAATTTTTTTTTATATAGGGATTTTAGGTACATTTATTTAACAATTCTTTAAAAAAAAAAAAAAATTGTTTTCTAAAAAACATATTTATAAATCGAATGCATCTATTGGGATGTTAACTAATAAATTTGAAATTAATAGTGTCCAAGTGTATTTACACTAAATTTCGTGAGAAACTTAACATTTATTTTTAACTTATTTTAAAATTATATTACATATGATCAACACTCCTAAAAAATTATATTAAAACTAAGAAAACATTGAGCTATCTACCATCACCCCAAAATAAAAGGAATTCGAATTTTCAGGAAAAACCTACTAGTAGAGGAAGAACACCATCAAGACGAGATATAGGGCTAAAGAGTAGCAGAACTCTAAATCTGCCGACCATAGGTATCCAGAAGAAACAAAGTTAAGACTTAACAATTATAAAGAAATTGAATAGTTTGTGCCATTCATTCTACTGCATATCCAAAATATTATATCAAAACAAGTACTTTTTGATGGTCTCCATCAACCTAACCCTAGTTGGAGTACCCTGTAAATAATGGTAACCTTTCATAGCTTTTTTAACCCTCTACTTGATCACATCATCCAAGGCTTCAATTTTAATACTAAATTGAATGAAGAAGCACAAGAGATGTGAAGCCAATTAAAAAATGTAACTATCTTATTCCAAACAATTTTTGTAGCTCATAGTACTGAATTCGAAACTTCCAAGGCTTGAGAGGACAAATAAATGGATAAATTTTTAGTCAAATCTTCTGAACTTTAGAAATATTTCTAAACCCATATCCATGGTTGTGAGGACAGTGATGCTGTCCAATTCTACTATTTGTCTCTGAATAGACTATTAAATAAGACTGAATCAACCAATGAATTCATATGCTTTCACTGTTGGTGCTTTAAGGCAAGGGTCCCTTGGGAATTAAACAAATCCTCGTCTTTAGTGCTTTGAATAACTCCCATGAACAAACCCTATATATATATATATATATATATATATATATATATATATATATATATATAATAATTTCAATGGTATGGTGTCCACAAGCAATGCACACAAAAAGAAAGTGTTACAAATATGTACTTTTTATTGAGCCTGTCTGGTCTCTTCCTGAATCATTAGCCTCTTAGCAAAGGAAACTGGTAGAAAAAAAAATAGAAACAGTTCTTCAATCAAATGGCTTGACTAGTAGCCATGTTACATGCTGCTATTGTATGTCAAATATGGAGAGTTGAAGAGATCTGGGTTCTTTCCACCATTAAATAATGTTCAATAAGCTTGTATAATCCATTCTATAATAGTGTTCTTGAAATAAAGCTTGGTCATAGAAAATGGTTAGCAAATATAACAGTTACATTTCGTATACCAAGTTTGAATGGAGTTCAACAAATCAATGGCAGAATCTTGAAGGCCAGAAAATCAAAGACCCAACAAAAATATGTCAAAGGATCTGGGGGGGACAAGCTGTCAAGTTTATTTCTTCACACCCCATCGTTGGCTCGCTTCAAGACTCTTCTAAGTTCATCTGCCATTCCTTGTAAAAGAACAGGCTTTCTAATAATGCCATTCATTCCCACCTGGATGCATCTCTCCCACAAATGCTCATCAGCGCTTGCTGTCAGGGCTATGATCAAAGGCCAACTGCGGCTGCGGAACTTTCGGATTCTTTTTGCTACTTCAAATCCATCCATTTCAGGCATCTGAAGATCCAAAAGAATGATTTGGAAAGGAGCTTCAGAAGGGCTAAGAGCACTCAAGCATTCAAACCCAGATGACACAGCAGATACTTGGCAACCCAGCCTCTCAAGCAGCTTCTTGGTCACAGTCCTGTTTACATTATCATCATCAGCCAGTATAACTCGAAGTCCTCTGAACATAGAATTGGAATTTGGTTGTTCTGAGGAATTTCCAAGTCCAAAAATGGATCTCCCAAAAGATGGCTGGAGTTGAAACTTGAGAACAAGTGTCATGCTTTGTGCAAGACCTTGAGGGTTGGAGGATATCCAGATATTGCCTTGCATCATCTGCAGAATTTTTCACTCAAAAATTCCAGTTAAACTATCATCATGAAATAAAACATCAAACTGTACATGCATTCTACGGTCCAGAAACATTGTTCTTCAAACTATTGACTAATTTAGTTAGAGAGCAACAATAAATGAAAATTTGGTAAACAATAGATGAGCTAATCAATATTTTTATTAAATGATAATGTGCAATCAAACAAGTTTAGGGGGGCTAAATTGCTCACTACTGACCACATGCATGGACAATCATATTGTGACAACCTAATCAATCAAGTTTATGGATCGTCAAATATCTGAGACTAGAACATCATATATTCAGGAAGAATGGCAAAGGAAACAAGGAATAGGTTTGTGATCAGGTCGAGTTGCAATGGAAACAACAGGGAACTGGTTATCTACACTTGGTGGTCAAAAAAGATTTCTCACATTGCATTCCTCATTACTACTTTGAAATCCTTAAAATGGAATGTAATGAAACATTAGTATTTGGGAGTAATGCTACTACATTGCGCTGTACTTTAAACTAGATCAAAGATTTACCAAGCTTTTTTCACATATTTTATGAGTAGAACATTTCCTGGCAGTTACAAAAAGCTAGAGATGGAAGCAAAGCCTTTTTATCCTCCAGTATGGTGTATTAGCAATATCAATTTTGTAAAAAAAATTCATGGTGTACTAGAATTAACGGAAAATTTTATATATAACCAAAAAAGAAAAAAAAAAAAAAAACTCATTTAACATTTTTCTTCCCATTTTTTTTTTTTTTCATTCAGTGCAGTCTGTTTCTTCAGTCTTGTATTGACAAAAGCCTATTAGACGAACAATTGATTTTAGATGTTTGCTGTAAACCTTACCCTAATCCAATCCATTAAGAACTGACACGTGAGCAGGAGATCACCTGTCTGATAGTGGTTTCCAAAGCAGGAGATCTCATGAGGAAATGTATCAATTGCAAATATTAGTGTGTTCCATCCAACAAAACTGATATGTAAGCAACAAAAAACAGCTTCAGTTCTACACTAGAAATAGCTCATCCATAAAACAAGATAATGTTGGAACTTCATATGGCCAAGGAAATGGAAAGGTTTACATTTGTTTTATTTTCATTGGAAGGCACAAAATCCATTTCATGAAATGGAGGGATCACAAGGAAGGAAGAAAAAGAAAAAGAAAGAAAAGGGAAATGGCCAAAACCAAAAATGAAGTGCAATAATAGAAATGCCAACAATGATCCTCTATTTACTCGGACAGAAAGAGAGTCAGGTCATCAAAAATGTGAAATGTAATCACAAGAAATTTCTCTCACTACTAATGCATCAAAAGACATAATGAAATATGAACAAAATATCCAGAATTCTCACCTGCACAAGCTTTTTGCACATGCTGAAGCTCAGACCCTCCTTATTTTCACCACTACTGTGCTTCCTACCAGCAAATTCTATAGCTGTGCTCGAGCCATATGACAGAGAACCTCCATCACTAATTTCAATTTCAAATTTTATACATGCATACTCATCTGGCCTCCAAATTCCCCATGTTTTATCATTCTTTCCATCACTTTCGCTCTCTGAGGAAACCCGGAAAATAAAAGAACCACTTCCATCAAAGATATTCAACAGATACCCAACCATATGCAAAACTACTTGGAAAGTCCTTTTCTCATCACCAATCAACTGATCAGGCAAAGGGTTCCGAATATCAACTGCAAAACCAAAGCCTTTATATACACACAAGCACTTGGCAAGGCAAGAGGCTTCCTTAATCATAGAATGTAGCCGAAAAGGCCTCATCTCCAGTGGGAACCTTCCATTATCTTTTGCTGAAATTTCCATCACATCATTGATTAAAGTTGATAGTACATTGCTGGTTTTCATAATTGTATCAATTACAATTTTCTGTTTGAAACTCATAGTCTCATCTTGAAACATAGAAAGCAGGCCCAAAATTGAGTGCATTGGCCTCCTCAGCCCATGACTCATCACCTTCTGAAATGAGTTCCTTGCCTGGCTTGCCATCATTGCATTCTCCTTAGCTTGCTGCAGTGCACGATTTTGCTCTCCCAGTTTCTCCCTGGTTAGCTGAGACTCTTCAAGAACTGCAGCATGAGACAGAGCCACAGCCACCTGATCAGCAACCACTTCCACAATCTCCAATTCTTGATAGGTCCAAGTTCTAGAATTCACAAATGGAAGAACCAAAACCAGAATGGCATAACAGGTTTCTACCAACTCTGGTGTTCCTCCTTTGAAATTTGAAATCCGAAGCATTGGCATTCGAATTGCTGCTATAGCACCTGAGTCATCAGACTCACCACTGCTAGCAGCCCCAAGTGCTGAATCTGGCCTCAAAATCCTCACTCCCTTGCTCGCTTTTATTTCCGATATATCTGGGTCATTAACTGAGATAGAGAGACTACGATTTAAGGAATTCCTCACTTTCAACTCATGGGTCAGGTTCATCATTGTTCTATTTTCATTCGGCATCCAAACCGCACAGTTGTGCAGGTCCAAAGTCTTTGAAAGCTCAACCAGAGTGGTGTACAAAATGGTGTGCTTATCGAGTGACTTCCTAATTTCATGGGTCAACATTCGCACATGCCAGCTTGCTTCCTTCTGTTTCTTCATCATCCCAACCTCTTGGTCCAATTCCAATACATTTTGCTTCAAAAAGAGCTCTCTTACTTTCACTTTGAGAAGAAGAGGGATCAGAGTCAAAAGGGTTATTACAGTGGCACATGACACTAGAGCAGTGAGGAATTTAGAAATCGTGAGGGCCAGCATCAACTGGAATGAGTGAGGACCATAGTAAGTCCACACATTGAGCAAATGGGTCAGCCCACATAGGACTATGAATGCAATGAACTGAAGGAGGACCCATTTAAATGGCACATTGGAGCAGCTAATAAAGTAAAGAAGCTCAATGGGGATTGAAAAATAGGCTACTGCAATCAAGAGATCGCTCACTTTTTGGCACTCTAAAATGTTATGTATGCTCCAAAACCCCTCATCATCACAATTGCAATTGGCAAACCCATTATCACTGGCGGTGACAGAGAGGATTAAAGTAGTAAGCAATAATCCAGGAGCTAATGCTTTTAACATTGCACCCAACAAGTACCAGTTCAATCCATCTTTGAGTCTTCAAAGCCCTAATCACAAATGAAATAAAGAAAGTCTTAGAATTCAAACCCTAGAACCCAATTTTGTATGCTCCTTTCCTGAACCTCAATTCTTACAACATATGCGTTTTAAAATTTTCCATTTTCCATTTTTCAAGATCTCACAAACCCAACTGCCTGATTTCAAGATCTAACATACCCATTTGCTCATAGCTTCCAATCTAACATTTTCCCCCTTTTCCTGTCTAATCAGAATGATATATTTTTTTGTACATTTCTCAACGATCAAATGAACTCATCTTGTTTCAATTCTACAGTGTTTTCTCTGTTTTAGTTCAAAACACAAATAGATGGAGAAAAACTTGGAACTTTTTCAATATACCAAAAAATAAAAATAAATAGAATAAAAAATTAAAAAAAATCAAGAAATAAACTGAAAACTTACCAATTTCCAGGAAACGAAACAGAAGCAAAATCAAAGATGAACAAAAAAAAAGGTTACCTAGAAGAACACAGCTCCCGGGGACTTTGCCAAAACCCCTTGAACCTTAACCCAATTCAAATCCACTTCCAAATCTTGATTAACGCTAATTAATATCAACTTGGTCAGTAAATATCACCACCACCCACTTTCCAGTGTTGAACTCTCAGAGCACCAATGGTAAGACACCGATCAATAGTAGAAAACCACCCACTTTCCATTAATATGATCCATCAATCAGAATAACAAAACGCCAAACTTGCCCCGACCTCATAAAATAAACCAAACCCAATTCACAACCTGGCTTTCAGAGAGAAAAAAAAAAGCTGGTATAAATTGCATCTATTCAGATATGATTCATCGAAGAAGAAGAAGTAGAGGAGAGAGGTTCAAGATTTGCTCTGATTCACCCATTTCCCTCTCCCCCCCTTTTATATTCTCCTTAGATGAAACAAAAAAAAAAAAAAAAACAGAGAAAAAACAGAGAGAAAAAGAAGAAACGGAGAAAACACTTCCGAGAGAGAGAGAGAGTAGCAAATGGATGAGTTTGGTTCGTTTCCTGTAAATATCTCTAACTTGACCTCTAATTTTTTACCACCATTTTCATCTACCCTCCTTTAATCCGTTCCAAAACAACCTCCTTATGATTCTCTCTGTATGCTTTCAAATATCTTGATTTCTTCGGAAGGTAAGAAAATAAGTGAATTAGATTAAATATTTTATCGAAACGTTTCCTTCCTTATATTTTTTAAATTTATTCCAAATCTTTTGCTTTTATTGCATTGATTCCACCGCAGTGAGGGAACCGGAGGATTGGAATGTGGGCCCCACTTTTTTTACGTGAAGAGAACCTGGACGCTCTCCCGACTGCATCACTGTCAGACCCAACGCAAAGCGATCTTTTTCTCTACTCCTGAAATATGATTCTGTGTCTCTCAGGCGTAGCAATCTACTCGCTGGTTGCTACCTCCCTTTCGCTACGTGGACTCGAAAAGGCATACCCAATGATGTGGACGCGATGACCTGGCATCCTTTGACCGTTACGCTGCATTTACATTTGCGGTCAACTTTTGACTCGGAAGGCAAGCCAGGCAAGGCGAGGGAGGGATTTTGATCCACTGCTTTCCGGAGATGTGGTCCGGCAGCACTGGTCACGTGATGCAAGTGATGGGGTGCATTAATATCAAGCTAGCCTGGATATGGATCTCTGTGTACTTGGCAGAGGAAGGACGCAGATTCTGTCGCTAGAGAATTATTTTATTTTATAAATAAAAATATTTTCTTTCCAGGAGAAAAAAAAAAAAAAAAAAACCTTTTTCGAAATATAAAATTATGAGTATTTTCTTAAAGAAGGGTAATTTAAGATATGCTTGGTAGTAGATACCGTCAAATTAGGTATGAAATCAGGGTGGACTTACCATGCCACTTAATGGGCTTATGGCCCACCAAATAAAGTGGCATCAAATTAAATTTTCATTTTTACAAAAAAAAAAAAAAAAAAAAATCTATTTTTTAAGATATTAATATGTGATAAAATAAAATTTATTAAAAATTGTTCATTAATGTTGTTCAACCATCTTGGTATCTATTTTATTTTGAAAATTCAAACTCTTAATCAAAGTTCATTTTTCTAACATTTTTTTTCTTTTGCAAGCTTAATTCTTTCATATCTTCTTCCTTCTCGATTTTTCCATTTCTTCTAAGCCTTTAGATCTTCTTCATGTGTATTTTTTGGTTCTATGAGAATTGAAAGCCAAGGTGGAAAGAAATATGTTTTAGTGGTAGATGATGATTTCTCTATATATTCTTTTTTGT
Source organism: Vitis riparia (assembly GCF_004353265.1). Taxonomy (NCBI): domain Eukaryota; kingdom Viridiplantae; phylum Streptophyta; class Magnoliopsida; order Vitales; family Vitaceae; genus Vitis; species Vitis riparia. The sequence continues at coordinate 19,555,937 of NC_048444.1, forward strand.
ATTCTTTTTTAGAGAGAAATCAAGACCATTGAGCACTTGAAGATTTTTTTCACTAGGATTCAAAAAGAAAGGGCATCTCATTGTTAGGATTAAGAGTGATAGGGGAATGTATGCAAAAATGAGTTCAAGTTCAAGGGTTAGGTTACTTATTAGGAAAGTGCCGAAGGATAACACTTCTCTAGGTTCTGAAAAGTTCTCTACTAAACAAGTGGAGAGAACTAAGGTAATTTGTTTATAGACCAATGAATACCAAGAGACAAAAATATGAATATACAAAATGAAGAGTGGGTGACAAAGAACACTCATAACATGACATACATATCAAATGAATTAAACAAAGAGAAGATGGTGCGTACCTCAATAATGCCCAAAACGAGCATCACACTTACATTAAAAAAAAAAAAAAAGTTTAGTTCACAGCAAAATAAAAGATACAATATCAAAACATGAATTACTCAATATATATATATAAGAAATGCATAATCAAAATCAAGACAGAAAGATGACTAATTTAGCATCAAAATGAGTTAAGATACACTAAACATGCACATGGATCAAATTTGGACAACAAGCATGCAATAACAAAATAAGTCCAAACTAAATAGCTAAAAGGTGATATGATATACGGGAAGGATTTTCCAACATGCATAATAAGTCTATAGTGCAAATAAAAACTCAAAGAAAAATAAAAACAAGCTAAAAGAGGCTAAAATAATAGGTTTATACAAGAGATACAAAAACTAGACAAAATACAAATTGTTAAAAAATAAATCAAAATAAAATAGTTAGAGATGAGATAAAATTAAAACAAAAATTTTTAAACATTATCAAAGTGTCAAAAATATGATCCAAAGCCTAAAGTGCCTAAACATGCACGAATTATCCCATATTTAATCAAACATATTATTACATAGAAATAAGGTAGAATAGCACATGATACAAAAAACAGAATTATTTTATAAGCCTAAAGGTAAGATAAAATCAAAACAAAAAATCTAAAGCAATTTCAATATGTCTAGAACACAAAAATTTCTATGAGGCCCAAACATGCACTCATTATCCCAAATTTCACTAAACATCTTACTCCTTAAAAATAGGACAAATCAACAAGTCATGAAAAAACATAATTATTTGACAGACCTAGAGGTAAGATAAAATTAAAATCAAAATTACACAACATATTCAAAGTGTCTAAAATACATTAAAAGATTCTATAAGGGCCAAGCATGTATCAATAATCCCAGATTTCGAAGAAAATTTCATATCATATTTAGGTCAGTACAATAAGGAAAGATGCAATTAATTCTCAAGCTTGCAAAATGATTTTGGAGTGAAACCAAAGCATAAAACCTCATTAAAAAAACATAAAAAAATGTTTAAAAACCCATGAGCTATGACTGATTTGCAAGAACATTTCGAGGATAAAAAATAGGACAGAATCCAAACACTTGAAAAAACCAATTTATTCAATGAGCTTGGAGAAGGATTTTTCAATATATATATATATATATATATATATATATATATATATTATATATATATATTAAACATCAACCATATATATATATATTAAAACATCATCCAAGCCACAAAAAAAATTTAGGACAAGCTAAAAAGTTCAAATTTTTTCAAAAACAGGGTAGCAAGTAAGTTTTGAAAATAAAAAATGTAGGTTTTTCTAGTGCCTAAATTAGAGCCCGTTTGGCAATGATTTAAGAAACACTTCCAATATTTTTAACACTTTAAAGAAATTATTATTCAAGTATTGGAAATATTAGAAACATTTTTTAAAATCACTATCAAATGCACTCTCAATTTCCATGGATTAATCCACATCCCCAACCCTCTAATGACCAAGGAAAGAAGCTCATGACAACGCGAAATAATCCCATTAAATTGAAATTTGTGACATTTATCCATGTTTTTGAAATCAAGAAAATCTTAAAATTATAAGTATGAAAAATGAGTTATGTTGGCCAAATGAAAGAGGCATAGACCGATTCACAGGGCATTTAATCCTTCTCAACCTTTAAATGAGTATAAAATTGAACTCTTAAGAGGTATGAAGGGCAAAATTAACACTCATACATGAAAAGAGATCTGAAATTAACAAAGAAACACCATAAATGCATTTGTTTTAATGTGAAATCATGTATTATGTATCAAAGAATATGACAACCAGTTATTAAACTTAAAATAACCATAAACTTAAGCCTCAAATGACCATGAGAGAGGGTTCAAATGGGCTGAAAATGATCCTTTAAAATCAGTTAGAAAAACCTTTCAAAAACTCTTAAAAATCATGAGAGTAACCATCAATTTTCTCAAACATAAAGGTAAGATCAAAGCCTATGGAAGGAGGTTTGACCTTAGGCCATAAAATTGACCATTAAAGTACTTGAAATCTCATCCAAAGAGAGTTTGAAAATGAGTTTTACAACCAAATTTGAAAGAAAAAATAATTAAAAAATTCAAAAAAAAAGGCTTCAAAAGGTATTTATATGGAAAATCTCTTTAGCAAATAAACAAACACTTTGTGGCTCTCAAATTTGATTTTAAAATCAATCAAAAAATACTTTCAAAAACTATTAAAATGAAAGGAAAAAGCAAAATCCCCAAAAAATAAATCAAAAGAAAAATAAAGATTTCAAATCCAAACAAAGTCTTATTTCATGATTTGATCAATAAGTTTGAAAAAGAGTAAAATAACCCAAAAGAAACCCAGTGCATAACCAGGATAAATCAAAGATTTAAGTAATCTCTTAAACAATCAAGGTGAATCAAGAGAAGAAAAGTAGAAGAACAACCATAGATCATGAATAATATAACCGACAATTCAATGTGTGACCTCTAATATCCACACCCAACAAATATATATCCTCAAATAATAAAAAGAAAAGAAGAATGCATTGTAAATGAAAGATAAAAAATGAAATTAAACCATATTTCCAAAGTTTCTCCTCATAAGTGACTAAACTTGCTTTTCAAGTAAGCTTCCCTTCTTTTTCAAACCATAAATTTCTTCCCATTTTTTAAAGTTCCTTTTCTCCCAAAAATACAACAAAGTTTCCCTGCCCAAAATGTCAAAAAAACTCTACTAAATGAGCCCCTAAGACCCCTTTTTATGGGGCAAAGAATGGTAGAGATTTGGACACATGTCCTTATCTTTTTCAAAGCCCAATTCTATTTAAAACCCCCTTAAACCAAGCCCAAACTCCCAAAATGAAACAAACTTATGCAAGGGAATGAAATGAGAGGAACCAAATATGATCAAAATCATGTCCTATAGGGAGAATATAGAGGGTTACACCCCTTAAGTGGAAAAAGGCAACCATGGATAAAAGTATGATTACTATAAGTAGTGAACAATGCCTCCACTTTTTAGAAAAAAAAAAATTTAATTAAAAAAATTAATAGAAAAATGAAAATTTACCTGAGGAGGAGAAAAGTTATGTTACATTTAGATCAATGAATATTGTGTAAAAAAAATAAAATAAAATTCAACATACTTAGTTCAAATTGATTGAATGTGTTTTGACTTAATCTTGGCATGGTTTTGAATCTTCTAGAAATTGAATTTTGAAATATAGAATTAGAAAGTAAGTTGATCCTCTTGAAAATCAATTCTATTGGTTTATTTTAATTCTATAATACCTTAATTGTTATGGATCTACTTCCCAAACCAAGATTGTAATTAATGTTTTTTTTTTGGAACAAACATCTTAGTCTTGTTTGATTTGATAATTACTTTTTTGGCTCTTTAATCTTGTTTTATTTTTCTATTTTTATTTTTTTAACTATTCAAGTTTATTCAATTATATTGAACTTAGAATGAGTTTATTTGGATTTTAGGGCTATAATAATGTTTTCTGAGTGTTTTTATATCAACTAAGACGTTTACAAAGCTAAAAAGGTCGTTTGTTGTAAGATTAACGTTGTATCGAGTGTTCATGTGCTTAGAATTAGTATTGAAGTGCTCTTTAGTTGTATTCAACCCCATTTCACACGCTTGTAACACTAAAGCACTCCTTAAGTTGCTTCCAACATTGCTTTTAACGCTCAAAGTGCTCTAGTGTTAATCTAGCTTCAAGCACTCCAAGCATCTATTTAAGGCCTCTAATGTGTGTTTTCTTTCATTTGTCACATGTTCAACTCTCTTTTACAGTTTGGTTTCCCGCATTTTTGCCTTCTAGTGTCCTTCTAGGCTTCGTGATCACTTCTCAAAGTTCTTAAGTGTTTTAAAGAGAGTTATTTTCAATATTCCACTGTTTTCATTCTTTTTCAGGTTTTTTTTTTTTTTTTTTGTCTTCATGTTTTCTTTTCATGGTTTAGAGACCTTATGATAGGTCGTAGACATCCTCGAGAGACACCTACTACACTTCCCTCTCTTAAGCCCAACATGGGTTTTTCTTTTAAGGGTTCGTCTAACCTAGCAAACCTCCATGTTGAGTGTTTCAGCTTTAAGGAGACACATGAGCATTATTATGCACATTTTTTTTGCATAGTGATTGAGAGAGGCAATGATCTTAAATCCTTTTGGGATATTGATCTTTTGCTTATTTTCTGTGCTCAAGGATGAGAGCCCCTTGCTTCTTTTTATGTAGTGGCTTACCTTTATTACATACAAATTTTTTACATGAACATCCATTTTGTTGTTATTGTCATCATGTTTTGCATGACCATGTATGACCTAACAGTTATGGTCTTAATTCACTCCATCTGTCATATCTTTCACCTGTTTTCGATCTCTGGCCAACTCCCTACCTTTTCTCTTGAGGTTTAGGTTCTCATACATTCTGTGTTTGCCACAATCCCAACCACTCTATGGTGAGCCTTGTCATATGCCTATCTATGTCGTAGTCACTAACTTCACCAAATTAGTCTAGGTTATTTCGGCCTATTTATCCTATTCTTTCTACACTACTTCTCACTGGACCTAGCTTAGGTACTCTATTGATCATTTTATTCATGGTATCCTCTCTAGGTAGTAGTTTCACATCATCCAGGTGATTCTCAATATCATAACCCCCTACCGTGACCCTACTCCTTACACTAGTTGCCTTCCATATACACGAATCATATTGTAGATCCTTGTCAATGTCAACTTTGTCTTGGATCAAACTCTAACCACTCCTAAACCACAAGATATTAGTAATGCCAACTCCTAGTCCAAGCACTTCAGTCATGTGTACGACCTCATTTCTCCACTAGCTATTGCACTGGGTGCCAGTGTTTAGCAAAAGGTCGTTGATCAAGAAACGAATAGGTAGGAGACGAAGATCCATGCTATAGAGTAAGATCTTCCTTTGCAGGAGCTCAACTTTCTTAAGTTTACTCCACAAGGGCATCACAATCGATGGCAATGCAACGACCCATCTTATTCTTCCACTCACTCTACCGCTCCTTTTAGTAGGCCTCAATTCTAAAGGGTGATGGACTCCATGGGTCAACTTCACATTTGGATGAAAGCTTTATGTACTCACGCGTGTTTAGGAGCATCATGCTACATTGACTACCTAACTTGATATCCATGAGGGTTAGATGGGTATTCCTTTTCAGGGCATAGAGAGGTAGCTCTCGTCTATCATTTCGTGGATCTAGTCTTAAGGTGTTTCGAGCTTCTCACCCCCAATATCTTCATAATAGGACTTTTAAATTGTATTTTTCTTTTTTCTTTTTATTCATATTTTTGTACACTAAAGCTTGATTGACTTAGTTTGTTTTGTCTTAGTTAGCCTAGATGTATGCTTATCATTTCACTATCTCTTGTATCCAGAACCTTATATATATATATATATATATATATATATATATATATATATATATATATATATATATGGAGTTATTAGTTCTCTTTTTCTTTGTGTTTTCTTGATCTATTTACATTCTTTGTCATATTTTGTGAGAAAAAGAGGGAAACAAGATTGACTTTAATTAATTAAATTGACTGTGATTCATATGCATGCATGACTTGAATTCTTTATTTATTTTCCCTATTATCCTATTTTAATTTCATTACTTATATTTTTTACACCACACTACTTTATCCTTAGTATTTATGGTTTGTGTGTGCCTGTTATAGGATTGGATTGGGATATAGTTTGCATGTTTGGATGCATTGAACTGTCCTCTACATAGAGTAGAATGAATAGGTTTAGACGAACATTATTAAGTATTATGTAAACTCCGTTTGAGAATTATGGGGGGCTTAAGTAACTATATTTTGTCACATAATTGCCAAAGGGGTAAATTATTAGGGGACATTATGCTTTCATATTGTTTGTTGGTAATTTTATTTCTTTTCATTTTGGCATACGATCTTTTTAGACAATGACTTTACTCTTCATTTTGAGGTTGTTGTTCATTCAACTAAAATGTTATAGAAAAGTCTATAAAGGTTTATGTAGAGGCAAGTTAGTATTTGAAAGGGTATGGATTGGGTAGGATTCTTAAAATTTTAAGCTAAAATGTTTTAATTTTATTTTTGGAAAAGCATAAGCATTGAAACGCTAACCAAATCACTCGAGCATTGAATCCAACACTTAAGCACTTAAATAAGCATTCGAGTGCTCGAGGCACTTAAGCAATGGTTAAGTTTTCTCAAGAACTCAATCCATAATCTGTCATATTCTAGTAGTTCATTATTTTGGAAAGTTAAGATTTATTTTTATGGAAAATTTTGTTTCCAATCATCTAAGCTTTGGGGCCTATATACACCTTTCTAAAATATGTCCTAGAGTTGGATGCTTTCATTAAATATATAAAAAAAAAAAAAAAACCCCTAACTTATCTTACCATTTCCAAAAAGTTCTCATCAATTTGTTTAATCAAAATTTGGGTTGTTAGAAGGACCTACATCCCCTCAAGAGCTTAGGTGAATCCACTAAAGCACTAGAGGTATTGTGTCATAGATGCGGATCATAATATAGGGGTTGGAAAGTTAGTTTTAGGTAGCATATGTCAAGTAAAATTGTGTATCATGATCTTATATAGTGGATTTTTTATCCGAATTCTTAGACCCCATGGTTGTTAATCTTCATAATTAGTGTGAGGGGTTTTCCATGTAAAATCATGTCTCTCCATTGTGATTGATTTTTTTCATCTAGTATTTATTCTCAAAGGGTTAATTAAATTGAAATATTCAACTTTTATATTAAAATCTTTAAAAATCACCCATTCACCCCCTTCTGGGTGTTACCTATTGGAATTTAGGCTTTTCAAAATGCTATGTGAATATCAAACCACAAGTATATATACCACAACTCAAATCACTGAATATGAAAGAAGAGTACATAATTTTACCTTAGTCCAAATGCTACCATCTCCTAAAGACTAATATTGGTGAGTTCACTTCCTCTATGTAGTACTCCCTTATGTTCCTTATTAGATCATCTTTAAGTCAATGTTCAGGTTTATTAGACCAACATACTAAGCCTTATCTTTCTATCCAAGAAAACTTCTAAGAAACTTCTTGAACAATTTCTAAGGACTTGGATCTTGAGGCAAAGTAATGACACATCATTCTTTTTTTTAGACTTTGACTAGAGCTAAAGAAAGCCATTGAAGCACTAATTGATCTATGTTTTTATACCCTTTTGGCTTACACATATTCTTCCCAACCATGTTTTCAATTAAATTCTTGATTTAGTGCCCTTTTAGCTTCCTCTAGGTTATGGAAAGAATGAGCATAAAGATAGTTTATCAATTACTCACTATTAGAAATTCTAGCCAAGAAAGAAAAGAGAAAAGCTAGCGTAGAGAATTTGTAGAGGCGCTATGCTAAATACAAGCATACAACACTAAGAGAAAGAATAGTGAAGTTGCCTATGTTGACTAATTATGCTAACTTTCCCCTTTCGCTAAGAAGCGTAGTTATTAGGATACCAAGCATAGCATCTTTACTAGCCTTATCTACCTAGTTTAGCTATCCTCTTACACTTTGCTAAGCCTCAATATGCTAGAAACTCCAAATGAAGTTGTCTTCTAACCACAAATCTTTGTTGCAATTAAAGTACTAAAGGTTAAATACGTGATAACTCTAGATAAGAAAAATTAGAGATAGAATTATCAAAGCTTTATACTACTCCAGGTTGTCGTCATCTAGAATCAACTATAATGTGTTTAATTATTTTTATATTAAACTGATTAATTATTTTCTAAAGTTAATAAAATTCTAATTTAAATATGAGTAAAATATGAATAAATATTTCCTAAAATATTTAATGAAATAAGTGAAACAAAAGAAAATGTCCCATAGAGTTTAATAATCCAATGTCAAATCTTTAGAACAAGCACCGTAAACTCTAACGTTTAAGATCAAAGTAAATTAGAGATCAAATTGAATCCTAAGACCCATATTGCATCCAAAACTTAGATTTTTTATTTCTAAAACACAAATCAATTAAATATGAAGTTTTGATTTTCAGTTCTATTCAATTGAAAGCTCATATGTATTTTGTAGATTCAATCCTTATATTTGTTAACAGTAGAATCAAATTGAGGTAATTAGTGATTATGGTATTTCCAAGAATCACTAGTATCTTGGGTAAGAATACTCTATATCTTATCTAGGTTGAATTAACACAGAGGATTTATTCCTACCAATTCAAACTTGAAAACAAAACTAAACCATTTAATATGTTATTGTTTTTTGTCACTCCTTTAAATTCTTCACTTTAATGTGGGAATCTTTAGAACTTATAAAACTAGCCAAACACGATGGAGGATTTCTCCTCACAAACGTATGTTTAGTTTCAAAGAAAATAGAATAGAAGATTGGAAAAATCAAAGAAAGAAAAACTAAAGCTTTATTAAAGAAATCGAGAAAATGAGATCAATTTCTCTCCTTCCATTTCTCTCATTTTGTCAATCATTCCTAAAAGCCTAAAAAACAACTTCATTTTGGTTAATTTCTCATGGGCAAGGATGAGAATATTGATAATTACGGATATATCAATACTTCAATTTTATGGATATCAGAGATATATCGGGGGATATTTTGACACAAAATATCGGTAGACCTAAATTTGATCAGAACTTATAGAAAAATAAGAAAAAAAAACTCTTAAAAATGAAATTAAAAGTATAATAGATATTTTAAAGTTGTTTTGTTCAAGAAATTGATATATGTATAATATAATTTATCATATTTCATAATAATATTGTATGCGTTGATAAAAAATATAAATTTCATAAGTGTACATTTATTATTAAATTATATCAAATGTTATTCAATAATAGTATTATGATATTTGATTATAATATGTCTAATTTAAAAATATATTTAATATTAAAATTATAATCCATTTAATTCAATTTTATTAAATGATATAAAATAAATGATCATATATGTATAATTTTTAATATTTAATTAATACATTAATAATATTAAAAACACTATGAAAAAAATTATCATGATAATTTTTATATTTTTGGTAATCAATTAAATTAAATGAATTCTTTTCATTTAATTATAAAATAATTATAATTTATTTATTCATTAAAATATTATTTTAATATTATTTTTATATGATGAGTTGTAGTTTATATATATTTGGTGTGTTATAAATAATAAGCGGGTAGCTTGGCTTAGTGGTTGGCCCAACTATGTATTGAATCTTTTGGTTGGGGTTTGAGTCCCCTCAGTGGTAGAAAAATCAGAATAGTTTTTAACTTTGATCACCACAACCCGCGTTGACCACCCCAAAATATCAACGAAGATAAATTATCGAAATATTAGTACCTCGATATATTCATCCTATATATCGTATCGAGGTCCACCGAAACACGAGATTTTGGCGATATATAATTGAAATATCATGATATTTTAATCCCTGCTCATGGAAACGTCAAATGGCTTCCAAAACTCTTTAGGATTATGCCATTTCCAGTTCAGTTCGCATAGCCATGCAAACTTGGCTTCCTCCTTGTCTCTCTATGTAGTTCATTTAAATTGCTTATACATTTCTCGCTTCAACTTCAATTTTCAAACTATTTAAAGTATTGGATTGTTGACCTCTTGAGATTTTAAACCATATATAGCTTGCCTCAAAAAGATTATAGGAAGTGCTTAAAAATTCACAAGTCAAGGTATGTGTTGTTGCTGCTAGGTTTAAGTTTCAAATTTTGAGCTTAATTGCATTAGCTCTAAACCTTCTTCTGCATGGTTGCTTGCCCTTTACCTCTTTCCATAACATTAAATTTCTCATCTTTAATTCTCATAAATTCCTTATTTTTTCCTTGAATGGACTAGCTTCAAACCTTCTTCCTCATGCTTCACAAATCATGAATCTCTCTTTAGGCATAATTAAACTCTTACTCTACTTTGTTAGAAAATGATTTTTGCACTTAACATTTTTTCCATCGCTTAAACCTAAAATCAAGCTCAAAATATAAGTTGAACCCATAAGTAGGGTTTTAACATCATTTTAAGTTAAGTTGGGTCATTAAAACCTTTTATAATGTGTAAATCATAATGTTTATGTATCGTTGGAGCACATATTTTAGCTCCAATCATCCCCTTTAACCTGAATATTTGTTAGACCCTAAAAAATAAAGAGAATAAAAAATGTAAAACATGTGTAATGCAATTCTTAGAAGCATATTGACTCAACATATAATCTTTCACCCAAGAAACTGAAATGGTGAAATTTTCGAGAATTGAGCAAGATGCGACAAGATATGTAATGTTTTAGTTTTCTCGCCTTGTCTTCTTATGCATAAGCATGCATCCATGTTTAGCATCCATGTTAGTGTCCCTTAGATTTTTCTTGATTGGTTATTTCCACTTAAACCTCAAGCATTTAAAGCCTATGGTAAGGGGTTTGACCTTTGACCACAAAATTAGCCTTAAAAGATGCTTAAAATTCAGCAAAAAAAAAAAAAAATGCTCAAATAGCCTTTTCTAAAGAAAATCTCTTTGGTAATGTATCAGACACTTCGGTGGCTCTCAAAATTTTATTTTAAAATTAGTCACAAAACTTTCAAAAATCATTAAAATTAAGGAAAAAAAACAAAAACAAAATCCCCATAAAATGAATCAAAAGAAAAACAAGGATTTTAAATCCAAATAAGCCTCATGTCATGATTTAATCAATGGGCTTCAAAAAAGGAAAAATACCCAAAAATGATCAAAATCAAATCAAGAAAGGCATGAAAAACTACTAAGCAACAAATTATTTAAGAAATCAAGCCTCCTCTTAAGCAATCAAGATGAACAAAGTGAGGAAATGAAGAAGAAACTCCATAACTGAAGAACAAATGTCTAACAATCAAGTTTGTGGCTTTTCAATCCATACCCAATATACATATCACCTCAAAAATCAATAGACGAAAAAAAATAAACTTAAAAGAAGCACAAAAACCAGAACTAAAGAGAACTTACCCAAAAGGCTCCTCCCAAGTGCAATCACTTGGCTTCTAATATACTCAAACCTGTCCTCCAAGCCCAGATTTCTTCAAAACTATAAGAAATTCTCCTCCTTTATAAAATTAGGCAAGTTTCCCATAAAAAACCAAGAGAGAAATCCCTTTAAAATGAGCCATAAGACCTATTTTTATAGGGTAAGGAATGATAAATATTTGAACACTTATCACCATCTCTATGAATGGATAGATTGACTTAAAACTCTTTTAAACTAAACCCAAACCCAAAGAAATAATAACCAAAGATTAAAGCTCTAAAAAAAAAAAACCTTATAAAAATACCCTTAGGAACCCACAAAGAATAGCAAAAAAAAAAAAAAAAAAAAAGCCTCGAAAAGAGGTCTAAATGATGTCAAAGGGGCAAAACCCTATCAATCAATCAAGGAATCAATTGAGTTGGTTGCCTCAACCAGTTGAGGGCTACCTCAATTGATCAAGGGCCGGTTCAACCACCAGCACAAACCAAAACATACTATAGCTCTATCATCCTTAAATCTCAAATCCTCTTATTATGTGACCAACTTACATACTATAAGCTCACTAAGATCATATGTCATTTTCCACTAAAGGAATTACTATGATGCCATAACTTTCATGATCACAAGTCTTAAGATCACCTAAGAGGACACACAATTTCATGAGATATCAAGATGCCTATCTTAGGAATACATATTGTCACCTGTCTTAATTAATAATGACCTAATTCATAAGGAATATATGACTACCTCAAGGTCTCACCTATAGGTTAAAGTCATTGAAGACCTCAACACTAACTTAATATTTTCTCAAAGTTGAGAACTCATGTAACATAATAGCTTGGTGAAATCATTACCACCTAGTAGGCAATCTCATGATTCGTTATAGGTCATATCCAATGTATAACCGTATACACTAGTTCACTCTCTATGGGAAACCTATTCCAATGACTAAGACAAGTCATCCCTACAATTAAGAGTGTTGGAATATCCAAATTAAGTCATTCAAAGCCCTGGATCATGGGATGCATGCTACTAACATCCAAAGGATATTAGATATAGTCAATAAAGGTAGTTTTTAACAAAAGTATTATATCTTAGAAAATAATACTTGTGATTTGGATGTTCCCATATCAATTTAAGTTAGTGAAGATGGTGATGTGGATATCAAAACTATTGAACTTCTACCCAATCGTTCCTTCTTTTATCCATAGCACTTGTATAGAATTGCTACACTCCTTGAGAGGAAAAATGGGAGGCTAGGTATCTGGAAGATTGAATGGTTTGAAAGTAAGAGTATAAACCTAAAACTCATGAGATTTATATAAACTCTCCTATGAGCTTAAATGACTTTAGACCAACTTAAGCTTAGGTCACTTAATTTAGCTCATTGGGTCTTAATTAATTAATTAGCCTTCATAGGCTCCAATTAATCAATCATCAATCCCAATCCAAATAAATAAAAATAATTAATCATAAGATTCTCTATAACCTTACACTTTTACTAAAATGCCCTTGAATAATTAATTCTTCATAACCAACAAAAAAGATGAGCTTGATCAGGAACCAATGGAACCCAGAGGACAATACCAACTCCTTTAAAACCTAGTTGTGAAGTTCACTCAACATTTCATTAAAGAAACTCAACTGCACTCCAGTATCCTATGTTAGTACATCAAGACAAGAATTGATTAAATCTAATTTAATCAATTCCTTTGATTCGTGACCTACTATCTACTACATATAGACTTCTCATGAATTAGAGTATATAATCTAACAAGGTAAATGCTATCAACTTCTCAAGATTACCTCTAAAATCTTTAAGTCTCTAATCCCCTTATTATGTGATCACTTAACATACTCTAGCTCTCTAATAGCAAGTGTCAAATTCCACTAAAGGAATTACTATGAAACCACATATTTCATGATCACAAGTCCTTAGGATCACTCAATGACACGCACTAGTGCATTCACTATACAAAACTCATCCTAATAACTAAGACATGTCATTCCTCCAATTAGGAGGTCACTATAGTCTCAAATAGATTGCCTAAGTCCAAGAACCAACTATGAACAACATATCAACTTATAAGAAACCCACCCATGACTTAGATCTATTGTACAACTTCTGATATGCCTGATTCATGTATAATGCAAGTGATACAAACTAGTATACTCAAATAATTCTTAATGCAACAAACAGATAGAAAATTGGAGACAAAAGTCTAATTTGTTACATCATGTCTTGCTTTTAAGGGTTCTATCTTAACAAGGTGGTAATGTACTACAACCTTAGATGGATTGTCTAAGCCTATGAACTAGCTATGAACAATTCATCAACTTGCAATGAACTATGACTTGGATCTTCTATGTAACTCCTAATGCACCCATCATGTTCATGCAAGTGAATCAGACCTTAATACACAAATGAACCATAATAGAAAAGTAAGATCACAAAGTGAAATAGAAATCTTAATATAAATATTAATAAAATCTTATATTGTTACAACATATTATGATTTTAAAGACTATCTTGACAAAAAGCTTAGTGTTAGTACTTTAAGATGTTTGGGAGCGAGTGTTATATCCTTATAGACAGTGAAAACCTAGGTAAGTTTAATGATACTTAGATTTAAGGATGTTCCTAGGTTATTCTTTAGAAGTAAGGTCTATAAGGCATATAATTTAAGCTCTAAGATAGTTTGAGAAACATATAATAAGGTCATAGATGATGTAGGATTGAGTCCTAAGAGAGAAAATGAAAATGATGGTATTAGGATTTGTAATTAGGATCCATGATTGAAAAGCAGAAGTTGAGATTGGACAAAAAAATATTTTTGAAAATTTCAACTTGTTGTAATTCTAGTTGTTAGTGGCTTTATTCATAATTCAAAGTACTTCCTGGTGACGAGAAATAAGTAGTCTAATTTTATCCAATTTTATGCCCCTAAACTCAATTTTCTTAAACCTTAGTTATTAATCAATTGAATCAATATTGTGATATTCAAGAATATAAGAAGTATCTATAAAATCAAGAATCATACCATCGACACACCAGTTATACATGGAAACCTCCCCAAAATTCTCAACCAAAATTCTACAAATGTAAAACCATGAGTTTGTCGATCACATATCAACTCCATTAATATGAAAGAAAGAACACATAATTTTACTTGATCCAAATACTATTAACTCCCAAGAGACATACCAACCTCAACACCAATACATTTTTTCATGTCCTCAATGCAACATTCTTTTATACTCCATAATTGATCACCTAAACTCCATGTTGAGTTTGAGGATATCAATGCACCAACCCTTGTCTTTCTATCTAAAAGAACTTTTAAGAACCTTTTTGAAAGATATTTTTAGAGTTTGGATCCCAAGGTAAAATTATGGCACATAGTTGCTTCATTTGAAAAGTATTTCCTTTTTTCTTTAGAAAACAAATAAAGAGAAAATCTCAAAAATGAAGATGGATAAATATATTATAGTAAAAGGGTTTAATTAAAAAGTAATATATGATAAAAAGAAAAGAAAAAAAAGTAGTGCATCTAACAAAGTTACAAATACAAAAATAATGAAATTAAAAACTAATAATAAAAATTTTCATAATGAAAGTCAAGATTATAGTATAATTGTCACGCCCCAAAACCCACTTCAAGGGCATGATGGTCATTTCACACCTCAAGCCCAAAGGCTCAAAGTGGAAACGACACAAACATTCATATTGTAATTGGAAATTTACCAATTACTAAATTCTTATTCAGAGTAGTATGACAAAATTCTAAAATCTCCAAGTATCAACTTTAAAAAAAACTAATACATCAACGAAAGTGTTATTGTCCAAATAACTCCAAACTCAAAATAATTCAAACGAAAATTAAGTTTTAACATCTAAACAATGTCCAAAATAAAGAGAGTTTAAAAAAATGTCCTAATAAAGCCAAATTTCCCTCCTAACGGTCACTCCTCGCTCGAACTGAGGTTTCCTAAAAGATTATCAACTAAGGAGAATGAGCTCAAAGTCCAATAAGGAACATTAATACAATTTCATGGATCAAACATTTTCAATCATGCTTGCAAATAGGAGATATAACATATACTTATTTTCATAAAAACTTTTGAGTTCAAAATACTAATACATTCAAACTTTGTCATATCTATTTCAAAACAATTTCTCGTCAAAACCAAATCGAATACATTCAAAATATTTTTACTCTGGTTATCGTATGACAAATGGTGTCCAATTAGGTGGGACTTCACAATTCAGTAACTAGTTTCAAATTTGTTCCATCTAAGGTGAACAAAACCAAATGTCAATAATTATAACCCGTTGACTAGGGTCATAAGGTCAATAATTATAACCCGTTGACTAGGGTCATATAACATCAACTATTATAACCCATTGATTAGGGCCGAATATGTCAACAATTATAACCTGTTGACTAGGATCATAGAAATGTCAACAATTATAACCCGTTGACTAGGGTCATAGGAACCAGAGTCAAACACTTTATTTTATTAATTCAAACTTGTAAACAAAATATTATATCTCCAAAATTTTTCATTTTTCATAAACAAAGAAGATTCTCAAATATACTTTCCATACAAAACACATATTTGATCCATGCAAAAAGATAAAAATAATATTTTTACACATTTCAAAATATAATATAAAAAGGAAATTATTTTCTTTTATAAAAATCTGCATTAATTTCCCTTACCTTGAAGAAGCACTCAAAAACTTGAAGTATTTAGCTTGATGAATTTACTCACCACCTAACATAATATCATACACAATTATCTAAAGGTAAAAATTTGAAAATCCTAAAAATATTTTATTTAGTATTAGAGATCCTAATTAATTTCTAATGCTAATATTATTACTACCCAATATTATTTTCAACTTACTAAACAATAATAAATTAATTTATTGAGTTTCCAAATTATTGTAAAATTCATTTTCTTTCCGAATCTTTACCTCACTATTTATTTCTATATATACTTAAATTAAATTAAAACCTATACAAGAAACTATTATTATTATTATTATTATTATTATTATTATTATTATTATTATTATTATTGTTCCCATAATCCAACTGTCACTTAACCACAATTCCACTCCCACGCCCCATTATATATATATATATATATATATATATATATATATATATATTATTACTTTCAAAGACCTTGCAACACCATTACTCCAAGACACCAACTACACCCATTATTATTATAATAATAATAACACCTTTTTTTCTTCTTCTTTTGTTTCTTCCTTCCTAGACGTCCACACGCATCCTTGTTTTTTTTTTTTTCTTTTTCTTTTAAACTTTCTGCTACACGACACACATCTACATTATTATTATTATTATTACTATTTTTCTCTTCACCATTCTAGAAAATCACACTACTCTCATTTTATTTTTTATTTTTTTTTCTAGATCTATTCATTTGAGTAATCAAAATCTGTCGATATCCATTAATAAATCAAACTATGTTCATAAATTTTTTAATCTTTTTGACCTATAAATTAATTAAACGGACTCTAATCAAAATTGAGATATTCCAAATAATATCTAAAGTGTTTAAAACTAATTAACAAATATAAAATATTAATTTAAGGATTAAAAATTTTATCTAAAAAATTGATCTTAAAACCCTAAACCTCCAAATCTTCAGCCCTATGCTCTCTGATATTTCTGATCTTTGTGTAAAATGGTTTTTTTGAATAGAGAAGGTAGGAAAAATCTAATTTATATATAAGGGTTTTTAATACGAAAAGACCTTTTTACCCTTATTAAATTACTTTAATTAATTAATAAATTTTAAATTACCATTTTATCCCTAAATTGGGTTTGGGGCATTACAAGAATAATTAGTGATGTTTGATTTTGTCTTGGACATTGAAAAAATGTTGACATGAAGTAAGGAGATATTTGTGAGGGTCTAATTTAAAAAAAAAATTGAAAAGAGAAAATGGATTATTCTTCTCAATTGCAATGACATTTTAGAAAAAACTTGACTTTAAAAAATTAGAAATATTTGGGTCAAAAGGCCAAAATATTTCTCATTTTACAAACGTAACCTCCATATTTTTAAAATTGTAAATATAATCTCAAAGGGAGAAAAATGCCACATATGTTATTTTACAAAAATTATTTTGTATGAAATGGGTATTAAAAAAAAAGTTCGAGATTATTTTAAGAAAATAAGGATTATTTTTCCAAAATAGAGTACATTTTGATAATTTTAATCAAATATTCCAAAAACATTATGAGTATCTTTGCAACTAAAAAAAAGTAAGAAAAATGATGAAATTATATTATATACAAATAATATTATTATTTATAGAATATAATAAATAAATAAATTGTTTTTTCGCATTTGGCCCTCAATTTTGAACTGCCCTAAATGGAAATAGGATTGACATGAATATAAAGTATAATACTATATTTAAGAGGCATCAAAATCTTATTGAAATTTGCTTTCCACAAAAATTAACTTTTGAAAGATATTTAAGAATAGCAGTCATTTTAGGAAACATTTTTTATTTTAAAATGTTTTATAAAAAAAATTAGGTGTTTCATAAAATTTAGAAAATATTTTTTAAATTTTGAAAAATCACTTATAATATTAAAAAACTCGTTTATAATATTTTGTGGAAAAATACTTCTACTAAAAATACTTCCGTTAAATTACTATAAGAGTCATTCGAAATGTATGGAATAATGAGATTGGCATAGTACTTTGGAGGCACTTGCACAAACAATAGAAGCTAAATACTTCCAAAGGGGTGGACAGAGAAAGGAAAAGCAGAGTGAAAATATGCTTTTCTAACCTCAAAGTAACTTTTCACTAAACTTTTAGCTTCAATTATTAAAAAAATAATTCTTTCTGGTTAGTTTGTTTTTTATGCCAAGTCAGCAACAAGCTGCACAGTTTATATGGCCACTCTAGTTTATGATTCAAAATGATATAATGAGTTGAAAAGATAATGATTTTTAAAAACCATTTTAAAAAATTGATGTATTAAAAAAATTTTACCATCTAAAATTATTTAAAAATTTTAAAATAATTTTTATATAAAAATTATTTTCTATTTTTTATATAAGATTTATTATATTTTATATAAAAACTATTATTATTTTCTGTTTTTTAAAAATAAAAAAAAAAATGTATACAAACAAGCACTTCTAGGGTGTTTTTGAAAACTTAAGAGAGTAATTCCATGTTTTGATTTAATATTATTATTTCAGAAAATTTTAAAACAAAAAAAAAAAAGACTAATCATAAATAGATTAATTAATTAATTAAAATATTTTTATTCCACCTTTAATATTGAAATTTAATTTTTTTTAAAAAAAAAAAAAATTGAAGAGACCCAAGAAAAGAAGAGAGAAATGAAGCATGCTATTGAGAAGACGTGAACAGATTCAGGATGGGATGTATAAATGGGTAGGCATCTAACAACAAAGCACTAGCATTTTGAGTGGATTGTATTCTCAAATCAAAGGATGAATGCCATGCTTTTTCCTGACAAACCATGAAATGGATGGCCCTCCTTTGTCTCTCCAAAGCTGCACTTAATCTGGACGTATCAACTCAAAGTCACTGAACTCTTCTCCTATCCATGATTTTGAAGTGGACCTTAGCTAAGACCCAACCACCCCACCCCCACCCCCAATCAAATCCAACTTTCCATCTGTGCCTTCTCTCCCTCACTCACCCACTCAACGTTTCCCCAACGTCAAAGCTTTTCACTTCAACCTCACTCTACTTTTCCCCGTGTTTCTATAGTTGTCTCCATAGAAAAAAAGCATGGAAAGAGTTATTTTAGTAACAGATGCACCACTGACAGGGATTTTGAAGAAGCAAAACTAGCTACTACCTTCTCTATATGGCTGTTATATGAATATAAAACATTAGGGGTGACGGGTAGGCAAGTGGGTTTAGAAGCCATAGAAGTCATTGAAGCCATTAAGTTAATGCATAACCCATAATTTCAATAGTATCTGCTGCCAAAACGAGTAAATAGTGCTCGTATCCTGTACAGATTTTATGTCATGTTACACTCCGGACAGGGGTGCAAAGGAGCTACTACATCTATGCGCTCACTCAGAAGAAACTGTGATATCTACCCAAAAAGAACAGCCACCTTGAAATCTACATCTAATCAGGAATCTGCTCATAGTCCCCATTTTCTGGAGATTGGCATGCTCCACGTCCTCCTCTTCCTGCCCAACAAAACATTTCATTTCAGTCAGTCAGTGACTCAGTCTTCCCATCTCTCCACGCCCAGTCTCTCCTCCATTGGAAATTTACCTGCCAAATCATAGCCAGCATTGATTCTAGCATCAGGGCCACTCCTCCAGTCAGTGGGCCGTGTAGGTGCCATTTGCATACCCCGAGACTGAATCATGAAATGACTTCCACCGATGCCTTGATGATCATCGTTCCCCATGACTGGGATCCTTCCAGAAGATTCAACTGCAGATCGAAACCCTACATTTGATACAGATGCCCCACCAACTGGTGATGCAAACTTGGGAGAAGCATCAACTTTTAAACCGGTACTGCTATCTTTCTTGGAGTCAACTAGAAAGGTGCCAACGATAACCTGTAGCCACAACTAGCAAGTCAGCAGATAGAAAGCGAACTGATTATCAACCCAAGGAAATGAAAAGTCTACAGCAGACCAGAGACTAGGGATGCTTCTCTATGCAAGATGCCATGGCAAACAATAATATCTGTTTTAGGCATTTGATGACATGAGTTAAAGAATAAAGTGTATGCTGCGATTACTTCTTTATTCTGTCGTGCATATAGGAACACAGACAGGCAAATTTTCTCTCAACCAAGATCACATTTTAAATAGTACCTGAACTGGGCCTGCCGCCTTTAGGGGTCCACCAACGCCACCACCAATAATTTCGCCATCTGTATTAGACAGACATACACTCAGCCCACCAGTTCTTCCTCCAATCTCAGTACGGACATAAGATCCGGTGAGTGAAAGGATTTCAAACCGTCCCTAAAATCAGAGAACACGAAGAAACCATTTAAATTTTGCACTGAACATGTAAGAACAAGAAGCCATACTTCAATTTGTCAAGCCATCTCACAGTACAAAGGATGTAGCCAAATCAAAATGATAATCTTCAAGGCAAATAACAAACCAGTATAAAGGCAAGGATATGCACTTTCTGATTGGATTCCTATCAAAACCTATTATAACTTTCATGCAAACTTACTCGGAGAAAATGGCAGTGGGCACATAAGTCTTTGTACTTCTGTTTCCTATCGTTGAACCAGAGACCATTTAGGGCATGTATAGACAATCGGAATAAAGAATGAGAACAAGAAATTCATTCTACTTTTTATTCATTTCTATGTTTGATTCCTCTCTTCTGTATGGTATTGTAATTTACCTTCATTTTCATCCTATTTACAGTCCTATTCCCACATACCAAGCACACCTTTAATGAAAAAGAAATCAGCTTGCTCAAAATCTTCGATTTCCTGAATATTTTAGGATTTCATGAAATAAAATAAAAAACAGTATCCATGTTTTGTTTTTTTTTAAATCTCTTCCACTACAAAAACAAAAATCATTTCCCAGTTTTATTTTTGTAGCACTCAACTAACCACTGTTTTGAATTATTTCCCAGCCACATGGACATAATTTTTTTGTCTTGGCGGGTTGGGAGGGCTGGACATTGGATGTTAGTATTGCTACAGAAATCACAAGAAAATTGATTAGATTATGTTTTATTAAATGATACTTGAACACAATTTGGTAATGTAATATGGAGATATCGAAGAAACTGTTTTTTCTTCAAGTATCATAGAGAGCCATCAAGTGGGGCACATCTGAAATATATGGTACTTTCATGAAAAGTAAGATGAAACAAAATAAAATAAAAGAGGGGAGGGAGGGAGGACGGGCACGAAAACCAAAATCACAATACCATTGAAACCAAATCCATAAAAGAATGCCTAGCCTCCACAAAATCTATTCTATCCACACATTCAGAGCTTGCCAGACCATTGTTTAGCTTCTTTTTGCAGTTTCAGTTCCCTCAAAAAACTCTCCTATTATGGCACCAAGTCAATGAAAGGAGGGCTGTTCTCCACTCTTCCTTCTACTCACTTTAACAAAATTGTGCCTCCTAGAATGGACCTCTCTCATAGTCCTTGGGAATATCCAAAGAACCCCCAACAGCAAGAGAATCATAGTCCAAATCCCTATGACGATGAGGCAGTCGACCAGAAGATGGTTTACTGACTCTTCATGGGATTTGCACTTGCAACACCAATTAAACTAGATCCTTTTTCCATAGTAAGCATCAGCTTCAATTGTCAAGATCTCTTCCCACAATTCCAACCAGACAATTAATAAACTCCAAAAAATTCAACTGGTATTACATTCTGGATAATTCTGAAATAAAAAATAAATAAATGAATAAAACAATCTCACATTTATTGCCACTGGACTACACTTTAGTTCATAGATCCCAATGCTTTTTCACTTTATCATTTAAGTAAAACAGTTTATCAAAATGATTACCTTGAAATCAAAGTCATGTTTGCAGTTATCATGAATTATTAAAGAAATAAAATGAAATGCATTTCAATTTCTTGTCGTAAATGAAATGTGCAAACTAGAATTAGCATTTGGCAGTGTTCTAATAGATGAATAGAGTGGAGTATGTGTATATCTATCTACCTACTATTATTTTATGACAATAAATGCAACTTTTGGAGAAACAAAGGAACTCCAAATCTCAACTCCCAGGAAATTGACCGACCCCTGAAGACCCCCTGTAGACCCTCAATTTTGTCCCTTTAGCACATGTCTTTAAAATTCGTTTTCAATGCTCCACAATAGTTCCTTGGTGGCCCATGGCTACTCATACCACTTACCTTTTTCTGAGTCACCTCGGAGATTTTGGTTGAGGGATTATTTGATCCCTTATTGTGACCCTTGGCAGCCCTAACTTAGACTTAGGCTTTTCTTGTTTTTTTTTAGGATAGCTTTTAGATACACATGGCCCATTAGGCACCACCCTAGGCCCACTTAGTTTCATCATAGGCCGTTTAGGCACACTTGGCCCATTTGGACATTTTTAGTGTGACTTGTATGACTTGCATGGCCACATGGCTTTTGGGCTCGGCTTTTGTTTATTGGTTTATTTTTATTTTATTTTATTTTATTTTTTAGTTTTAGTTTTATGATTATCATTCACTTCCCTTATTTTTTAAAAGAGAAGTGAATGATAGGTTTCCCAAAGACATGCTTTTTTTCCAAAACTATGGAGTCACTTTTTAGGGTTTTTCTTTCTTGTTTTATTTTCCCTTTAAAATAAAAATAAAATAGATGGCGACTCCAACTTTTTTTTTCAAAAATCAATTTTTCACAAATAAAAAGCAAGTCTTGCCGATCGAGTGGGGACGCATGTGAAAAATGTGGGTCCACACCCCCCCACCCAACAAACCTCTTCCAACCATCATCCTAATATCATACCAACACTTTTCCATAGACCTTTACCATATACACCCCTCACCCTACCCAAAATGCACCCTCATACTCCCAATACTCTCCCCTCCAAAAATCAACCCACACCATTAACAGCACCACTTTCTCCATAAATGATCCCTTTTTCCCTATGAACTGCCATAATCACAAAGCAAAGCCTTCTTAAGAGATCCCAGACTTCTAACTCCCGAACCCACCCACCCTCCCTCTATCCAACTAATACGGAACAAGAAAATTATTGATATTAAAACAATAAATAGAAGGATGGATGAGAGATTCTCAAGAAAGAGAGTAAAGCAAGAGAAAAATAGACCTTGTTCTGTCTAAACCAGGGACACTCCCTCCATCAACCTCCGATCTAAAGGGTGTGTAAGAAATCACCCATAAAACTCTTATGAAGGAGGATCTACTCTCTGCTGTCATGTCTATTTCAGGATTCTCGGTGAAGGCAAAAACAACATTACCTAACAAGTCTTAGATTTACTGAATCAAATGTGCAAACCTTGGAGGTCCACTTCTCTAAGGAAGCCCAAACAATAATTTTTAAGAACCCTCCCCAGAAAAATGTGCTGAAGCCAACTTAGAGGCCTCTTTCAATCCTTGCAAAGGCACTAATATGTCTGCCTTAATGGCCAAACTTTGTTAGCTGGCTTAGAAAAACCCTGCACAAAGCCCCCCTATGACCTCCAAAAGAACCCATAATAAGTAACCCTACCCTAATTGCCAAGAGAGCATCCACCAAAATTAAGTGTAATACAACCAGACAACGAAATACCTTCATTCCTGAAGAATGGGAGCATGCTGCCTTCCAGTTCACGGATTTCAAAAACAATCGGCATACTCATAAATTTTTATGTCATAGGAACATGTAAAGAAGTCAAGAAGTAATCCTTGGTCCATTTCTCCAAAATCAGTCTCTTGTTAATCCTTGAAGATTCCCAAATTCTGCTCCGAACAAATCCCACAGCATTGTAGCTAACAAGACATAAGGCATAAAACTCTACTCCTAATTCCTGCCAAAACATTGAAATAAAACAGTCACCAAGTTTAGAATCTCCTCTGGGACGGCCCACTGAGAACTTGGAAGAAAGAATTTTCTCACAATACCTATATGTCACAAGACATTTGAGAAAATGATCAATCATGTTATGACTTCCTCTGCTAAAACACGATTGCCCAGACGATTCAAAAGATCTTTTGATATGAAGGTTATAATTAATCTTCATTTTCTTATGAGCCATTAACCAAGCAAATGAACTTTTTCTCCAACCCTACCGAAAGGAAATATCACAACTTTTTAAGATTTTAGTCAACAAGACCAGGGTTATGAACATGGATGGAGATTGAACCAGGAGGCTCAACAAGGGACACCTGATCAGTATTACCCACCTCCTGAAAGATACTTGTTTCTTCTATATAGCTAACCTCCTTTCAAACTCCCCACCATTGAATTCTGCCTAGCCTCGGGTTCTATTTGAAAGAGCTTTTTAAATGTCAGAAGGTGCATATAGAGCACAAAAGAATGTTTTAATCATGTTTGAATGGCTCCCCATCCACGAAAAATTCCATTGGCCGGTTACACACACACAAACTCTCCACCATTGAATCTTGCCTAGCCTCGGGTTCAATTTGAAAGAGCTTTTCAACTGTCAGAAGGTGCATTTAGAGCACAAAAGAATGTTTTAATCATGTTTGAATGGCTCCCCATCCTTGATAAATTACACACACACGAACTCTCCACCATTGAATCCTGCCTAGCCTCAAGTTCTATTTGAAAAAGCTTTTCAAATGTCAGTAGGTGCATTTAGAGCACAAGAGAATGTTTTAATCATGTTTGAATGGTTCCCCAGCCTAGAAAATCCCATTGACTAGTCTCTCTCTCTCTCTCACACACACACACAAACTCTCCACCATTGAATCCTGCCTAGCCTCAGGTTCTATTTAAAAGAGCTTATCAAATGTCAGAAGGTGCATTTAGATCACAAAAGAATGTTTTAATCATGTTTAAATGGTTCCCCATCCTTAAAAATTCCATTGACCAATCACACACACACACACGCATAGATACATACATACATACATACATATATATATATATATATATATCAAGCTCACATGGGATAAAGTCCTAATAACCTATCTTATGGATAAGTTTCTTGCTTGCACTTGGACTCAAACAAATAGTGAAAATAAAAAAGCATTGAAGTTCAAATTCCTGTCTTCTTGAAAAGCAAGATTTTAATATAATGTTAAGCTATGCCTATCAATATATATATATATGTATGTATAATGTTAAGCTATCAATTGACCTAAAAATTTAAGTTCTCAAGTAATAAACTAGCAATATATATTAAAGCAACTTGAGCTAGAGCCCTAATAAAAATGTTAATGCACATAAATATGTGAATTTGTGATAGGAATATGAAAAATGGATTCATTTTGTTGGAAAAATATTCCAAAACATATAGAATAAACTAGTTGACCTATAGAGTGTTAAACTAGGAAAATATCCTAACCTCCTATACATAGCAAATACAAATCAATGGTAATAATACAGCTGGAAATATATAGCTAATTCACTAAAAATAATTGCCTATTCTAACACTCCTCAAGCTGATGCAAAGATATTTGCATCCCAAGCTTGCTAATTATCTCTTGAAAGTTTGCATTGGATAATCCTTTTGTGAGAATATATGCGAGATGGTTGAAGGATAAAACATGTGTACCAACTTATCCGAAGTCAAGCTTTTCTTTTATAAAATGTCTATCAATCTCCACATGCTTGGTCTAGTCATGACGAACTAAGTTGTGTGCCATGTTTCTAGCTGCTTCATAGTCGCAATAAAGCATCATTAGACTATTTACCCTCACTTTTAAATCTAATTCAATCAAAGTAGTTCACATATCCCTTGCATCATTGCCCTAACTCTGTCTCTACACTATAACAAGCCACCACTGATTGTTTCTTGCTTTTTTAAGTGACAAAATTCCCTCCTAATAAGGTGCAATACCTGGTAGTCAATTTTCAGCCTATAATGGAGTCAACCCAATCAGCATCTATATAAGCTTCTAACTTAGCTTGCCACCTTTCTGAACCAAGAGGCCTCTACTTGGAGTTCCTTTCAAGTATCTAAAGATTTTGAATAGCTTCAAGATATGGTTTAAGAGGAGCATGCATAAACTAACTTACCACACTCATAGCATAAGCTATATTTGATCTTGTGCATGATAGGTAAATAAGCTTTCCAACCATTCTTTGATAAATACCTCAATCAACTAGTTCTTCCTTCTCTTGTTTTTCTCCTAGCCGGTGATTGAGTTATTTATTGGAGTGTTAATAGATTTCCTACCAGCCATACTCATTTCTTGAAGATCTTGAGTGTATTTCTATTGGGAGACAAAAATTCCCCATCAAGATCTGGCCACTTCAATTCCAAGAAAGTTTCTTAGTCCTCCAAGGCCTTTGATTTCAAATTCTTTTGCCAAATCGACCTTCAATCTTAGCATCTACTCATTATCATCACAAGTCACAATAATATCATCTACATACACAATCGAAACAATAACTCTCCTAATTGAGGATAATTTTATGAATAAGGTGTAACCACTTTGACTTTGAAAATAGCCTTTGTCAAGCATAGATTTGGTAAATCTCACAAACCATGCTCGAGGTGATTGTTTCAATCCATAGAGGGATTTTTTCAGTATACATACTTCGCTCTTCTATCCTCTCTCCTCATATCCCAGTGGTATGTCCATATAAGTCTCTTCTAAATATTCGTGAAGGAATGCATTCTTCACATCTAATTGATGTAGATGCTAATCCTTGATGGCAACCAAAGACAAAAGAATCTTGATGGTATTCATTTGTCACTGATGCAAATGTCTCATAGTAGACTATAGGTTTGAGTGTGCCCTTTGGTGACAAAATTTGCCTTGTATCTTTCCAATGATCCATCAAATTTGTACTTCATGGTGAGGATCCATTTGCAACCCATGAGCGTCTTTCCTTCTCATAAGTCAACAATCTCTGAAGTCTAGTTTTTTTTATGCTATAGCTCCTCATTCATGGCATTTTTCCATAGTTTTGAGGTTAAGGCTTCTTGAACAGAAGTGAGTATTCGTTGAGACAACACTTTTGAGAGGAAGGCCTGGTATTGAAGTGATGATGAATCTTTTTGTCCTGGAGTACACATTGAGAATTGGAGTCTTAGGTCTCTCCACCATGGTTTCATTATTTGTGAGAGGATTGGGAGAAGTTTCAGTATGATTTTCAACAAGTATTTGTGGTCAAACACTATCTAATTCATTGTAGGAAAGATTATTAATGTTATCTCTCTTATTTAGCTCAACCACCATTCTATTCCCATCAGCTTTATCAACCACTGTATCATTTTGTTCATCAGCAATTGTATCATTCTTTTCAACAGCAACGGCATTCATTCCTTCTTTTAATTCTTCTTTCACATCCCAATCCCACCTATCTTCCAATCTTGATATATTCTCCCTTGAAGGTAGGTGCTATCAAAGTATGATAGATTCCCTACAAAAGTCGCATTCATAGTGACATAATGCTTCTTTGTAAGAGGATGATAGCACCTATAGTGAGGGGGAGTACCCTAAGAACACACCCTTCAGAGCTCTAGGCTCCAACTTTCCACGTAATTAGTCATGGATATGAACATAGGATAGACACCCGAAGACCTTGGTGGTAAAGCACACACTCCTTGAAAGTTGGGAAATGTGACTTGAGTTTCTTCACCGATACTTGGTTTTCCAAGACTTTAGTTGGCATTTTACTGATAAGGTATGCAGATGTTAGTATAGCATCACCACAATAGTGTTTCGACACTATAATTTGGAATAAGAGAACACAGGCTCCCTCCAAAAGATGTCTATTTTTTCTTTCAACTACCTCATTCTATTGTGGAGTATCAACACATGTTGACTAATGTAAAATGCCTTCATTGCTCTAAGTAATTCATCAATTCTTGACTGAAATATTCCTTGTTATTGTTTGATCTCAAGGTTTGAATTTTGGTTGTGTTGACAAATTCATGAAATGCAGAAAAAATTAAGGGCACTTCAAACTTGGACTTCATGAGATAAACCCAAGTGGTCCTGGCGCAATCATCTATAAAAGTAACAAATTCAACAAGCATCAGAAATATTGGTAACAAGGGATGAGCCCCAAACATCTAATTGAATTAAACTGAATAAAAAAACAATTTGAATCTATTTTATTGGAAAGTTTATCCAATGATGTTTAGCTAACTTACATGACTCATAATGGAACTTGCTAACATCTATTTTCTTAAACAAGGAAGGGAACAACCATTTTAACAAAGGCAATGGAGGGTGTCCTAAATAGGCATGCCAAAGAAGGATATAGTCCAAACTAGTTTGGTGGGCTGAAACCAAGCATTGAGACTCTTAGCCTCTGCTTCTCCAATTCATCTCTAGATAATAAAATACATCTTTCAGCTTACCAAACCCAATCATCTTCACCAAACAATCCTGAAAATAACAACCTGTAGGAGTGAATTCAACGGAATAATTCAAATCTTTTGTGATTTTTCCAATAGACACGTTATATTTAAATTTGGGCAATGGAGGACAGAGTGTAAGGGTAAGTTGGGTAAAATGTGTACAGAACCTTGGCCAGCAATTGAGGAGAATGATCCATCAGCTACATTGATTTTTTGTTTCCTACACATGGTAACTAGTTGGAAAAAAATTTAGACATGCTGGTCATGTGATCTCAAGCACCTGAATCAACGATCCAGGTAATAGAGTTATTTTGGAAGGGAATTTAAGCCTTTGAACCTGATTGAGCCACAGAACATGAACCCAAATTTGACAAAGGTGTTTACATTAGAAGTCTCCAACTAATTAAGCAATTGTTTCAACCTCTCAATATCAAATTTGTCGAATCCTAAGTGTTCTAATTTTTCTTCAACAAAGGTTGTGAGATTGGCTTATCCCAATCTGGTAGGAGGCTATTTCCACCTTGTTGAACTGTTTCAAGTTTTGAGGCTTTCCATGTAGCTTCTAACACATGGCTCTAGTGTTTCTTTGCTTGTTTCAATAGTTGCACCACATTTTATACTTACTGACTTTGATTTTTTATTTTTTTTTAATCTGAAAGAAAATATATATTTATAATAATAAAGGTACTAGGGAAGGAAGAAAGGTCCTTCCCTCAAAATACAGATTATGATCAAAGACAGACTAGACACCCCACTATACAAGAACTATATACAAAGGCATCCCCAACTATCTTAAACTTTGAGTCACAAACCGAAAGCCAGTTGAGTTGAATAACACTAAGTGGAACTCCTCTAGAAGCGACAATACAAGAGGCCCAAAGAGAGGAGTAGAAGTGAAGTAAATCCCACAACATCCCTTCCGATCTCCACTTATCCTCAAAAATCCAAGCGTTTCTCTTTTGCTCACTTAGTTTGTTGCAATAGTCATGCCACATTTTCAACATGTCCCTCATCATCTTTGAGTCAGCAGCAGATTCCATCTCCACGTTCTGGTAAAGATCTAACTCTGTCAATAACCCTTTGGGAGAATTATAGTATTCTATGACACTTGAAGTCCCTTGCTTGGTATTTATAATCTGCTGCTTCATCTAAATAACTTAGGAGTGAAACCAACCTTGGAATAGGTCTCATTAAGAGCCTCCTAGATGTCTTTAGTTGTGAGAAGAAGTAGATATGTCTTACTTATTTCTAGTTGAATGGTGTGTAGTAGCCAAGCCACTACCATCGAGTTTTCTGCCTCCCAAATTTCATACTTAGGATCACTTTCGAATGGGGTTCTAGATGACCTAGTAAAGTATTTGAATTTCCCTTTGCTTCTCAGAGAACTTTTTATAGATTGAGACCACTCCATAAAATTCCTTCCATTGAATTTTGAAGTGGCAATCTGAAGGGTAAAATTTTCAGTGAATGGATACCTAGGCACTGAGAGAAGCTGCTGTAGAAGTGGTGCTAATGGACTTAGAAGTTTCAGACATGATTGAAGGAGAAAAATATATGACAATAGGGACTAAAAGAGAAAAGATTTGGGAGAAAATGGTAACAAAAAACAAAAAAAAAAAAAAAACAAAAACAAAAAACAAAAAAAAAAACAAACAAAACAAAACAAAAAACAGCAATGAAGGTTGTGAGCTGAGAAATAAACGGAAAGGATAACAGAGTTGCAGATTGTGAAGTAGGACAGAATTGCAGCAATTGGCTCCACTTAAAACGGAACAGTGATGAAGGGTACCTCAAAACCCAAGAGCCTAAATAACTTTGATACCATGCGAATTCGTGAAAGAAGTATGAAAAACTGACCCATTTCTTAGGAAAAATATTACAAGATATTTTGAATATACACTAGTCGACCTACAGAACACTAAACTAAGAAAATATCCCTTTCTTTTAATAGGTAAATAGAAGAATAGATTAAAGAGCGCTAGCAAAAGGCGCAGCCAAGTACATACGGAGTATACAAAAAAGGCCTAAAAACTAGGTAGAGAAAGAAGGTGTAAAGAAACTATAAACCACCCACACAACAAACAACCCAATCCCCTAAAAGCTAGCACAACCCTAAGCATGACAATGAGCCACCCAAAAACCCATCTAAAACCACAAACCAACAACGAAAACAAGACCACAACCTCAGAGTGAGAAAACTGAACACCACTACTCTCCCCCTTCCCTTTGACTGCGAGATGAGTGCCATTGTAATGTACCAAACATTCAAGCTTTCGAATTTCCCTCTCCAGACGAGAAGACAGATTTCCTACTTCCTCTTAAGACCTTAACTCCATGTCCTTTTCTTGACTCCATTTTCTTCAAAAGAGCAATGATTTCCTTTTTTAAAACCCACCACTTGCAACCCAAAAAACTGCTAAACTCGGCAAACTTGTTGGGTATAATCACAAAACGAAACTCCTCCCCCTCAGACCAACCGCCTTCCTCCAATGCCTTTTTTACCTCCATCTCCTCAGCCCTACCCAACACTTGCTTACCCAAAGAACCCTTCTCTTCATTCCCTCTGAAATCCAGCAGCCTTCCATCTTGGACCATCATTCGCAGCAGTCAAGAACTCAAAGGAGACCCCAAGGGATAATCCGCGCTTGTTCATCTAGCTGCCCCATTGCCTAGAGCAGAAGGCTTGATCAGAGAAGAATAGAGCACAGAGGAGGATTTACCTTGAAAGTCAATCACTTCATTTAAAAGGGCTTCATTCGCCCTCGAAATCCACCCGCTGAACCCTGAACCTCAATCTTTAGGACAGGGTCACCGAAAAGCTCCAAAGAAGAAGCAATCGCTCTAGGGTACCTCTGCCTCCTTTCCTATGCACGTAAACACAAGGGTTCCAAAGATGAGGGTTGAAGCACAAACAGCCCAAACTAAAGAAATCTAACCTAGCTTCCTTTAGACTAAAAATGGGCTTTGGGCTAGCCTGAGGCAGACCCATGGGCCTCGCCAGCAAAGTTAGCCTTTTGGTCCCCCTTTCCTCCAAACGGCCCAAACTGAGGCGAGGCCCATTTGAAAGGCCCACTGCCTCAACGGTCTTCCCACTAGGCCCAGGACTAGCTGTAGTTCCCATCCTATCAACCTTGTGAAGAGGCGCTAGAGACTTGTCAACCCCCATCCTTTCAGCAGCAGCAACTTTCCCTCCTTTTGCAGAGTTCCTCAAGTCTTCATTCGACACCTAGACCATTACTTTTTCAGAGGACCCTCCTTCCACTCTCTCTATGGCATGTGACCCAACTTCACCTTCTTCTCCAGCCCCCCAATCACTGTAACTCAGAGGAGGCTCCACCTCGCTCCACCAGGGAGGGATCTCCCATCATAATTGAACCGCAAAAACAGAGGTACCCACCACCACCTGTAACAAACTTGGAATTTTCCACCTTCTAATCCCAACTAGAACTCTAGCCCACTGCAAGTTCCTATGCTCCATCATGTCTTCATCAACAGTCACAAATCTCCTACAAGCTTCTCCTAGTCTTTTAAATAAAGCTTTCCCCCAAAGATGCAAGGGGAGTCCCAAGATTCTCACCCAAACTTTACATTCGCCCCTATCCTTCTTAAGGCACGTAGCCAAAAGGTTCCACCAATCTAAGAAAAATCTTTTACCGTTGAACCAGTTCACACCCCAGTGAAGCACCCTCTCAGCTTCACTAACACCTTCGAACTTAAAAAGGATGAGGGGCCCTCCCAACAGAGCCAAATGGAGCTTCCCTATCAACTTCCAGCTAAACTGTGCCCATTTTCCCAAGACACCAAGGTCCGAGGGCTGATCAGGCAGCCCATCCCCCTCTTCTTACAAGGCTTCTTTTTAGACTTTCCTCATTTTTGTCGAGCACCTTCTTTTCCACTTCAATCCATACAGCATTACAATGCTCAACAAAACCACATAACCCGCCTCTGCTAATAAACCCTTTTCTTTTCATCGCCCTCATTGGGGGCCAATACCTTCCTGAAGGAAGCAAAAGGTTCCTCCACTCTTCACAAGGCCGAGGAAACACCAAGACTTCTCAGCTTGCTGGACAAAATCTTCCATCCTCTTAGAAAACCCTACACCGACTGATCCTTGTTCTGCAGTAGAAATTTAGCTAGAGCTCCCACCAAGTCTTAATCTCCATGCTCCATTCAAGTACCACCTCTGAAGAACTTCCAATAGCTACCTTCTCAACCTTCCCTACATTGTCGTTTCTCCAATGCGCATTACCAAGCCTGAGTCCCACTCTTTTAACCAAAGAGCCCTAAGCTTTTGCCTCTAATTGTTGTTAGGTAAATAAGCAATTAATTAAACGTGCTTTGAAAAGGTGCACCAAAGTATACATGGAGTATACAAATAGCACAGGAAAAAAGCAACCACAAGCCACCTTTTGAATCAAAACAGACCTAAAAAGGCATAATGGCCCCCAATCGATCTTCTTGCATGCATACCAAGTCCAGTTTCTGCAATCTAATCAAAGCTCAAATAACCATCCTCTTGATGCTATCATTAGCCCCTCTTCCTACCATCTTGACCTCTCACCTCTTTTCTAGCCTTCATTTTATTAAGGACAGCCAAAATCATAGTGTTGAAACATACTATCAGCATGCCCAACCAGTTGTTGAAAGCTGCCAAGTTGCTTGAGGACCAATTCTCTAGAGGAACCTCCTCCTTGGGAACTAAACCAAGACTTAACACCTCTTCCCTAGTCCTCTCACTCACTGCAGCGTCATTTGGCATTGCCTTGACCTTTTCAAACTCCACTAAGGTGTCATCCACCAAAACCATCCTTAAAGGGCCGCTACCCTCTCCCAGGGAGCAATTTCAATATCCACCTCATATCCCTCAAAACCGAGACCATCCCTAAAAAGAGAAGTTGCCCGAATTCCAAAAGAAGAAACAAAGAGCAAAGGAGAACCAGGGTGCCTTGCAGCTTCTGGCCTCATCAGTGCTCATGGAGCAAACCACCTATGGTGAGAGCTTCAACGCGTCATCCACAAAGGCTTCAATCTCCTTCCCATAGCTCAACATTTCACTAAAGAGGAAGGCTCAGGGTGAAAAGGAGCCTAAAGCACCTTAAGTCCAATTGGGCTTGACCCGCCTAATCCCTCAGCCCACCATCAGACTCACTAAGGCCTACAGACTGATGGCCTAATCCAGAATTTTTTTTACCCAATGGGATTAACCCTGCCCAACCCACACAAAGAGCTTGACTTGGCCCGACCTTGAAACTCCTTGATCACATTGCCATGGACCTCCCTCCATAGCCCACGGCCCCCTCCTCCAACCCCTCTTCTTAGCCCACCCTCTTTTAAAGTCCTGTTGATAAGCCAGCTTCTTTACAACACTATCAGGCCCCATCTTAAATCCAATCAATCAATTCCAATGTGCATGAATCCTCACTTGGGAATTAACACTATCCAGTCCACAAGGTTCAGCTCAACCAACTTACAAAAATTTCATCCCAACTAGATCATTACCAGAAATGTCAACCAAAGAGAGCATCGACTTCAAGGGCACATCAAAATTATCATAGCTAACAAGCCCACCAAAAGATGGAAGAAAATGGTAAGGAGACAACACTTCAATACCAAAACAAATATATTCATTGAGATCATATGATGCATGTATCTGAACAAGTTAATAAAATAAATAGACTTATTTAAGTTCTATGAGGACACAAGAAGGCTCACTTCAGAGGTTTTGCCTCTGTTTTCTTTCTTTTATTTCCAAAGATATACTTTCTTCCTGACAAAGTGCAATCTTAAATATGAATCATTCCCCTTTCGATAAATTTGACTACTTATAAAATTATTGAAAATAAAAATCATAACATAAACCAGGACAAGTGAGAACAGGAAATATATACAACCAAGAATATATATATAGAGAGAGAGAGAGAGAACATATAGAAGGATGCCTAAGTTAAAGAAAAAGTTATGCAAGAGCATTCTTTTTTCTAAGAAACAAGAGATGATATATTAATGTCAAAGAAAACATGAGAAGGATGAGGAGTCCATTCAAAAGGTTTAGACTCCAATACAACATACAGAGATGTCATGACTAAGCTCCTCTCAATGATGACCAAACCCTTTGTTTTTGAGAATCTTCAAAAAAATTATTACATCAGTTCTTTCAAAGAATCCTCTTCCTAATTCCTTAATTGAAGATTTCTAGAAGATTAAAGATCACAATTTAGAGACAAAAAAAAAAAAAAAAAGGACCCTAGAAGTTTTCACCTCATATGCAACATTGCCTCCTGATGTGGCTGGCTGGCGAAGAGATGCATTAGATATCGAGCCAGATGCAGACATAATACATATTTCGCGCTTGCTTTGTTGCATGAATAACATAATTTTCTGGGCAACATCCTGTTGAACGCATCCATAAATGGTATTAACAAGAGGTACAGATAAAAAGTAACACAGTTTAATTCATATAATATGTGCACAGTTAGCTTCTGTAACTGAAAGTTGTATAACAGAATTTACTGAAATATATTCACCCATGACAATTTCTATTCATACTCCATATCAAAGTCTGAAGTGTTGGCCAATTTTTTTAGTAAAAATTATCACACCTGATCCATGCCCGATCCATGCCAAAGCCACAACTTAAAAGCAATTAGGAGAAAAATATCACACAAAAGGAAAGATCACTCCACTGCTATGGCAAGTTCTAAATAGTTTTTCAGTAACCAACTTAATGGTTACTTCAAAATCCTTCTGATGCTAAAAAATTTTCCCTCTTGAACATCAATGCATGTTCTAGCACCAAGAATACACTTAACAATCAAGCCAAGAAATCATAGACCTAAACTCCCTTAAACCTTACCACAATCCGCTAAAGTTAATCTAACAATTTATCTCATATCACTCACTGCAAATTCCCATCACCTTTTAATAATGCTATGCACCAATCACAAAATTGAAACAGTGACAAAATTCAGCAAAGGTTTCCTAACAAACATAAACCTCCCCTCTTCTGAAAGGACCTATTTTCTAAGAAGCTAACTGCTGAGTGTGCATGCATATGCACACATACATAAATACTACCAGGTAGTGCACACACATGCACAATTGTTATGTTTTAAACCAAAAAGAAATTGTTTCAATTATTTGAAAAGATGATGGCTAAAAGATCAAAGTAATCATCAAAAAGATGCTTAATTTACTTGACAGCAAGCATCTATGTGTGTGCGTGTTTTCCCTTTTCTTTTTCCCTTTCTTTCCCGTCAGTAGGACTGTTTACATACATTGTTACTTTTTAATGAATCTAAGTACATTTCCTCAATTATTTTTTTTTCATATAAACCAAGAGGTTGAAGCATAAATCATGCTTCTTCATATTCAACAATTGATATATTCAGTTGTCTACCTTCATGGCCCTCTCCTAGCCCTGTACACTCACCAAAATCCCTCCCAACAATGAGTTTCTATCTCACTTAACAGCCACTTTCCAGGCCTTCCAATAAGGATAATATTTCAACCTCAATCACTGTACAGCACCAGAAGGCTTAAGAAGCCACCCTTTAGTATCTGAACAAAACTCAAATACCCATGTACCTTGAGTTACCCATTGTGCATCTATCAAAATAATGCTTAGGGCAACCAGTTGGCAAGGGGACCCATCCAGCCCTGATAAAATCTCTATATGATGAGATGAGCACACTGACCTCCAATCCAACAAGATGACACTGATGGATATTTTCAAACTCTTCAGTGACAGCAACCAAGAAGAAGCTCTGTAGCGACTATTATCCTAAATGGTGCCAATGGACCACCTGCACTTTGAGAATCTACAGTTCTTCTCAAGACAAATTAAATTGAAGAGTAGCAAATGCGGCATCATATCATAACACTCTCCTGCCTAACAAAAAAAATATCATGACTCTCTCCCGCTAGGTTTTCTCCTAAAAGCACCAGAAATAGATAACCAAACTTAACTAAGGTGTCTCTCAAGCAGCATATAAGAAACCACCCAAAGAAAATAGTCTCTACTATAACTTGAATGCAATTGGCAATTGAAGGAAAAAGACAACTAATGGTCTCCGTACTCCCTACGCACATGACGCACTGCTTCAAGCTGATGGCCTTGTAAGGTCTCCTAGTCTGAAGTAAGTTATTAGTATAACACTTTCATTACCCATCAATCCAGCAGATGCTCTGACTTCCTAAGAAGAACTAATATTCAAAAGTGGTTTCACTTAGTGAAAGCAAGGCAAATTTCTGATGGGAGCGGAAAGAAAATTCAGAAGAGAAGGCCAATTTTCCAATAAAAAGGCAAAAGGGAAGCCCTTAAAAAAGTCCAAGGCCAAACATTCTCATCTGAGAAGCACAAGGAGAGGCAAGTGTTTTGCAAAAAAGCAAAAGGAAGAAAGGTTAGCAACTTCATGAACACTAAGATATCTCCTAAAATCAAATGTTCCAAGATCGAAGGTGCAAGCTAGAAAGAAGACAGTATCTTAACTTAGAAGGTATGTTTTCTTTATAGGTAAACACACATAAAATTTTATATATAAAAAGAGAAAAGGCCACTTAAAGGCCAACTCAAAGCATACAAGGAGCATACAAGAGGCGCCTCAAGGCAAGAACCAAAAAGAAGAGGGTATACAAAAAATCTTACCAGCCCTCATCTAGAACCCAACCAATCAAAAAAGTTGATTAAAGGTAAAGATCCTCCATCCATACACAACTTAGACCAAGACCAATGATTACATACAAAAGAATTTTTCATCCTTTAAATTGAAAGCTCTTCATTTTCAAAAGCAATCATGTTTCTTTCCTTCCAAACCGACCAAAATAAACATAATGGAGTTGTCATCCAAGCCTTCTACACTTCTTGCCCACAAAGGAACCATGCCAACCAAGGAGGGTATCTCTAGCCAAAAACGGAAGGACCCACGTCACACCAAAAGACGCAAATAACAACTCCCACAAAACCCTTGCCTTGGTACAATGGATTAGAATATGATTACTAGACTCCTCTTCAGCACAACAAAGGAGGCATCTGTTAGCTATGGACCATCCCCTCCTTTTGAGTTGATCCAAGGTTAAAACATTTCCCCATGTGGCTTCCCAAGCAAAAAAGCCCATCTTAGTAGGAACACAAGGGCTCCAAATGATGTTCCTTGGAAACAGTACTGCACTTCTAGGTTCAAGAGCACTATAAACGGACTTAACAGAAAATTTCTCATCCTTAGTCTCTTTCCATAGTATGTTGAAATGATGGTAAACAAGAAGACTGGTCCCCCGACATAAATCCTCCCAAAATTGTATCTTCAATCCATCACCAACAACAGATTGAACATGTTGAATGAAATCCTTACTGATGAATTATGTGTCCCCCAAAACTGATAGCAAAACCAAATGACCAAAATGAATCACATACTTATACAATTCAGAAGCATATTGTCCTGTACCAGTACACTAAAATAATCGTAGCAGATACTTAAAATCAGCACATGTGACATGCTTATAAAAATGTATCAAACTTATATGATCTGCAAATGTATGTATTATATTCATGTCTCTTCATGTGTAGCATGCACATCTTTAAAAAGACTATAACAAACCACAAAGACCACAGATGGAACATACCTCTCCGGATGCCACAGTAATAACATGTGGTGTAAAACTCTGCCCTGCATTGCCTGCATCATCCAGTTCAAAGTAGAAGCTCATATAAGTATTAAATATTATCTTAAAACTCGATAAAAACTGAAAAGAATTCATTACTTAACAACATATAATCGAAATCAAGTAAGCTTATAAAATTTAAATAAAACATGATATTGCAAAATAAAATGATATTAGTCCATATAACTGAAGAACAAAATGCTTTCAGAAGTAGCAAGACAGAAATCAGTCGTGAGACATCAGTCTTGTAACCAGCCAATGATAGGAACAGGTTTTAGACCTCTTAAACAGTAGACAAAGGCTACTTCACAGCCCATACCACATCCTACAAAATGAAGCTAACCACTATGGTTAACATTGGCATCATTTTTATGAACTGTTATTTATTATCAATACAGCAACAACCATTTTTATGTGTTATTGATTAATTAGAACATCCAACATATCTATGAACAGGTTTCAATCTAGAACAATAGACAATAACCTATATGAACTAATAGAAGAATAAATGAGAGTCATCGACACCCTGCCCCTCCAACCCCGATTCACACTCCCTCTTCCTCCCCAACCCCACACACACACACATAGAGTGAAAGAGAGAGAGAGAGAGTTAGAAAACAAAAATTACCAAAACAGATGGTTAAAAACCAAATATGACACTTAATCTCTACCAACCTATAAAGAAAATCTATACCAATCATGATTGTAACTGTTTTTTAGCATGTACCTCCTGATTATTGTGATGTCCTACAAATGTATTATGTATATACAAGTTTTAATTATGGAAAAATGATTCACAATGAGGATTAACAAACATTGCTGGAGTAGCATTCCAAAAGTATGCATCTATGTTTCCAAAAAAAAAAAAATACATTAGTAACAGGCTAAGCTGCCATGCTGATTAAGCAAAAAGATGAGCAAGCATTAAGCATGAAATAAGGCATAGAAAATCATGACCTTGGAAAGTTTGAAGCAACAAAATGTCCATAATATTATTTCTTTTTTTTCTTTTGATAGACAATTTTTTCATTATCAAATAAGAACAAATAAAAGCATGCACTTTTACCCATTCTTTCTAACCCTATTTGTGTCCTTTTCAAGCCTCCTGCCCCTTGCTTTAAAGCCTTCTGCTTGCAATAAAACCCCATGTGGCCTTATCCTTGTAGTACATGCTAAAACAATCTCAAACAATGCAAACTTATTGATTGATCACCCACAACAGCTACTCCACAAATTTTACCCAAAACTGATTGTTTAAACTTTTTCAAGTTCTCCTATTCATCCATATCCACAATTAAACCTATCTCTAGAAAAGGTCATTTATCTTCTTCAACATTTTTCGTGATAAAGCATAGCTTGTTGCTTTTTTTTATAGAATTCGCTTTTGAAATGAACAATGACATAACATCCCTAGAATAATATTTCCATTTTAGTCACACAATTTCAACCTCTATGGGTAACATCTTCCTCAGTCAGCCCACTTTTATGTGTGTCTGTGTGTGTTTAGGTAAAATAAAGAGTTAAATTAGAAGCGCTTGGAAAATGTGCGCCAAAGTACACACGGGGTATATAAATAATGCCAAAAGGCAAGCAAAAGGAAAAGAGCGACAACAAACCACCACCCAATACAAAACTAACACCCAAAAAACATAGAAAAACATACTGCCCCTGGACGACCTTCTTGCAGAAAAGCAAAGTCTGCTTTCTGCAATCTGATCAAAGGCTTCACAATCTACCTCTTGATAATCTACCACTTTTGTATATTCTCATAATACACCAATAAAATGATATTATCTACAGAGTCATGGACAATAAAATCATCCGTCCAGATTTCTCTTATTTGACTTGAATTCCACGTATTCCTTTTTTTATTAAAAACAATAAATCCATTCCATTCATGAATCAAAAAAGTACAAGAGCCATAAGAAGCCTTCAAAGAAAAACTACATAAAGATAAGAAGCAAAGAACCCGGGAAAACAAAACATGCAATAAAAAGGGTCAAGCTTAGGGAGGCATATCATCTCCTAAAAAACCAATAACTTAGCAGCACAACATTTAACCAGAGAATCTGGGGTATTGATTAGATAATCTTTATATCCACTGAAAATAACACCCCAACTGTGAAGAAAGATCCAAAATCCTGCACACCAAAGAACCCCACCTCCAAGTGCCTCTCTTTCTTTGAGCCACCAAAGAATCCAAAATCCAGCAGGCATGGAAAAAGCTCAACCACCTCTCTTTCAT
This sequence comes from Vitis riparia, assembly GCF_004353265.1. Taxonomy (NCBI): domain Eukaryota; kingdom Viridiplantae; phylum Streptophyta; class Magnoliopsida; order Vitales; family Vitaceae; genus Vitis; species Vitis riparia. The sequence continues at coordinate 19,596,275 of NC_048444.1, forward strand.
GATCTTGAGAAACTCCATTAAAACAACTATCCTGGACTACCTAAAGAACATCCATCAAGGATCTCATTGCCCTTGCCCATCCTAGACCACAAGAAATCCCTTTTAATTCTCTCAATTCTAGAAGTAACTTTAATTATAATCTTGAAATGGGTGTTTGGTAAAACTTATACTTATTATTTAATGACTTAAGTTGACTTTAAGTTGAATTGTTCTTAAGTTGTTAACTTAAAACTTATTACTTATCTTTTACTTAAGCATAAAAGTTCTTTGGTAAAATTAACTTAAAATTTATTCTAAATCATCAAATTGGCATATTTACCCTCACTAATTTTAACAAATATTTATCCTCATTAATTTTAACTCGTATTTATTTTCATTAATTTTAAGCAATAAATTTATTTATAAAACATTCATATTTAAAGTATGGTAGATACATAAAATAATCATAAATTATTTATTATAAAAATAAGTCATGGATGTGGTGGAATTATAATTCTAAAATATACTTTCACAGTATGGGCAAATGAGGAAAAAGGATTTGAGATTAGAACAAGTTAACTATTTTGACTTAATACTTAAAGTTAAAAATAACTTTAAATCGTAATATTAAGTTATGCTACCGAACATGCTTAATCTACTTAGTGACTTATAAACTATCAAGTCATATTAAGTTATTAAGTTGATTTACCAAACACCCTCTAAGCAGAAAGATGAGCCTAACTAAATTCTCTTGCATTTCGATTTAGACCAAACTCCATGCATTCAATGTTGGAAACTTTCTAACAAAACAAGAGTAAGACACAGTATCCTGTATAAAAGTAGAATATTAGGCGAACAACAAATGCCAATCTTGGGATAGGGTAGTCAAGATAGGAGTTAAGATGGATGGGTCAAGCGGTTAGATCAAATAAGACTTGAAATGGAGATGCATGGGATTTAATATACTATCTATATTTCCCCATCAAAATACAGTCACACAAATGCATACATGGGACTGCCAACCAGTAGCCCAAACAAGGGGAAAATTAATTTACTGTTCAAGATTGTTTTGACATATGGAAAGAAACCAATATGAGGCAGTTATACAAACGTAATGTCTCCATAGAAGTACACATGTACACATAAATTGGACTGCCTAGCAGAGAAGCCCAAACAAGGGATAAATTAATATGTCATTTAAGATGGCTTAGATGTGTAGAATGAAAAATGTGAGGCAGTTATACAATATAAATGTCTCCCTAGAGATATATATGAGAAAGAAGGAGGCAATACAAAGAAAAGATTTAAATTTCAAAGATTAATTGAAGAGATAAGTTTGATCAGACAGAATAGAATTCTGATCCCATCTAGTATGAAGCAGAGGGCTAAATAGCAATATTTCTTTTTGAGACAGTATTATATAATGTGGACAAGGAATTTCTTTTATTTTTTTACCCTTTTCTGCTTGTCGTGTTTCTTGAGGATATCTCTCCTCTTTGTAGTTTTTTTCTCCGTGAGTAACATACTTTCGCTTTCCTAAAAAGCGAGTCTCAAGGTATAGGAGCCACATAATTATCAAAATGAAAGACAAGCTAAAAGGGCAGCATTGAGATAAAATAAATATTAAGCTAAGATTATGGAAACCCAAATTCCTACTAGTAGGAACATGTTCAATCAAGTTTTACATTGAGATAGGATAGGTGAGAGACCTAAAAAACAAGAGTCCAAGTTTACTATAAATTTGAAAGGGCTTATAGACACAATATTTAGACCCTTCAGAATCATGTTTCGTTCAAGAAATTTGACATAGAAGAGATTGTAAAGTTAATCATTTAGCTTAACAAAATGTGCAACAAAATCATATTTAAAACAAAACTCTCTCGAAAAATTAAGAAATTTGAAACAAAACTCACATAAATTTAAGAAAATAACAAGGAAATAGGAAGAGAAATAAATGAATTTCAGAAACCAACAATCACAACAAAGCTTTTTATACAAATTACCCTCGCAGCATTTAAATAACACTAAAAGAAATCCTGATAGGCATACATGAAAGGACTCAACAACAGAATGGGAACAAATGCATGAAACCCTCTTAAATTCAAGAAAATCGGCATCAAACCCTCTTAAATTCAAGGAATGATACTGAACAAAGTTGGAAAAAAAAAACCCTTGAAATGTTTTGGAAACCCCATTCGAATCAGTTACAGAGCATGCATCAAAGCAAATAATAGAAACAATTAAAACACAAACAACTAAAATGGCTTGTGAAATTTCATATAAAGTGAGAAAACTTAAAAAATAAATAAAAGATCTACACGCATATCTTTCATAAATTCAAGTCACATGCCAAAACACCTAATAAATTCAACCATTTGCAACAAACCCTGATAACTTCAAGACATTTGCAACAAAATAGGAAAAATAGTTAAAGCACTTTCATTAAAAACCTTTAAAAACTGAAACCCAGACATGAAAAGAAAGTTCATAAATTCTGGAATACAAACACAAGATCCTAATATATTGAAGTCATTTGCAACAACTCTATCTTAAATTGACGAAAATAGCAAGAAAGGGTACTAAAAAAAACCCATTAAAAACTTAAACAAGCTCGTACACAATGGTTCCCCAGCACCACACACACCCCTCACAAATCCAAAAAATTGAAAGCAAACCCAGCAAAGACAAACGAGGGTTTAAAGAAACCCACCTAAAGAAACCAACTGGGACTTCTTGGAAGACCCTCCCAAGCCCTGCTCTTTCTTCTTCGGCACTGGCACCGATGACGAAGGCGATTTCTTCGCACTCAGACCCTGTTCTGAAGTTCCATACTTTCTAGGCCTCCCCCTCTTCCTCCTCACGGTCTCCGGCGGGGACGTAACCGCCGAAGGCACCGAGTGATGGTACCCCAGAGGGGGCCTTTCGGAGGGTGGAAGAAGGCCGTTGGAGGGGGAAGCAGCAGTGGCGGCGACAGGGTTTTGAGTTTGGTGGTGGGGTTGAGGCTGCGGTGGTGGAGGAGGCGGCGGCTGTGGCTGTTGCTGGTGGTGGTGGAAGTAAGACGTCAGTCTGGTATCATTGGGTTCCATTAGAGTTGAGAGAGTGAGGGGATGTGAGATTTTTTATTTTTTTTTCAAATTTTTTATTATTTTCTGGGGATTTTGTTTTATTTTATTATTAAAAAATTCTTGGGTTTCGTGGGTTGTCAGCCCTTGGATTCTTTTAGGTTACTGACTTCTTAAAATCTGTAGGGGGAGTTGGATATGGATTAGGAATTTAAGATTTTTTCTTCCTTGAATACTTGGTGGTGGTGTGTGGCCCACTTGCATTATCCACTCACCTTCCCACACACCCCTCCCCCCACTCCCCATCACCCAACAAACCTCTTTTTCATTTTTCCTTTTTCCTTTTTCTTTTTTTATTTGACTATTTCAATTAAAATAAAATAAATAAAATCAAATTAAAAAAATTATTAATTAAATTCAATTTAATGAAACATTTTTGTTTTCCTAAACTATAAAATGGGGATATTTTATGCTATTCATTTGACTTTGGAAATGATGCTGAGAATTTTGTGGAAATTCAAACTTGACCCCTAATTCAAGACCCAAAATGATGAGCACACACATACAAGTACACCTACACATCATTATATCTTCACATATGTAGGTGGAAAAATGGGAAGTCAAATGAAGGTATGATTTAATTATATAATTGGTCAAATAGGGAAAAATAAATTGAATATTTTGTATTTATTTTTATATATTATTTTAAAATTATTCTTTTTTTTTTTTTTTAAGTTAAGATTAAATAATTTTAAAATATTTAAATTTTTATTTAATTTTAATTATATTTTTTTTCTTATATGAGAAGTCATTTTTTTAGTATTTATAGATATATATATATATATATATATATATATATATATATATATATATGTACTTTTCGAGAAGGTTGAGAGTCAAAGAGTCGAAGTTGTTTTCATCTCATTAAGAATAAAAGAATAAAAGAAAAATAATTGAATATGTATATGTGTATGGCTAATCATTAATTATATTTTTTTTCTATTTTTTTAATTAATAGATTATGAATCAAGCAAATCATGATTAGTTATATTTAATAACAAGTTAAGCGTGCTCACTCAATTAATACTAACTCATCTACAAAAGCTAATCCAAAATAATTATTTTATTTCTCTTATGCATAGAATTAGAATCTTCTAAATTTTTTTCTTTGGACAATCAAACTACAAATCAATTAAGATTGAATACAATTCATTAATAAATCTATTAATTTTCAACAAAAAAAAAAATGATAAGAAAAGAAGGTTGTGAGAAGATGTAATTTTTGTAAATAAGGAGATGTAAATTACTGTGAAAAAAAAAAAAGTTAGTGGAAAAGTTACTGGTGGATGCTTATGAGAAGAAATATTTCATTTAAAGAAAAAGAAACTTATGGAAAACTAGATAAAAAGCATGAAAGAAAGATTTTTGACTTCGGAGAATTTCCATAAATAAAGAAAAAACAAAAAGTTGTCCACTCAAATAATTCAATGAATTTCAAAAGTTTCAATCTAGTGTATTTCGATAAGTTTCAATCATATGGATTTTTTTTATAAATAAAGTCATGAAGTTCATTGCAAGGTAAAGACGATTAGAGCAAGATAGAAGCACTCAAGTGAGAGTTAGAAGAGCACTCCCAACAACCTTCTTAGTTTTTTTTTTGTGATCTCTCCCTTTTCAAAAATCTTTCATTTGTTATCAACAAGTTTGTTTCAAGATTTAAACTTTTTGTAATCAAGACATTATTTCAATACAAATTTTATTTCTGATTCAATTATTGTGTTTATTTTATTAACAAGAAAACCGATTTCGAGTCCAATGAGACTTACTAGATTATTTGTAAATGTGTCTAATAAATTTTAAAAATAATTTTAAACTAAAAAATTTAGTAAGTTGATACCATAAATAATATACATACCAAACCTAATAAAAAAAATTCTCTAAACAAATAGATTCAAAATTAAAACGGATAGATTCAAAATAAAGTGAGACAAAGCTTTAGATTCTTTAATAAGTTTAGTAATTTTTAAAAATTTAAGGGGATTGAATCAAAACAAAACTAAAATATTATATCCGCAATTAGATTGTAAAGCCTAGATGTAATTAAAAAAAAAAATTGTTTATTCATGTATTAAAAGAAATCAACTTTGATAATTTTTAAATTAATGTTAAATAAAATATTATTAATCATTATTATTGTTAAACCAAAAATTTCAATTATGGCCTTTATTATGATGATAATATTATATTTTAGAGTAACATCTAAAATTGCATTATTTATAATATTAGTATTCATATTATAATAAAAAAAACTATTTATTTTTAATTTATAATAATTTTAAATTTATTTTTTATTTTTAATAATAAGTTAATTGAATTTACTTGGCATTAGTATAAAGTGAATTTTAATTTTTTTTTTACAAAATTAAAATAGAAAAGTTATTTTTAAAAACAACTAAAATTTATTTATGAGTTTATATATATATATATATAGAGTGTTTTTAGAAAAACAACTTATCAAAACACACTTGTTTTTAGAAAATAACAAAAGAAAAGAATTGGAATTAGTTTTTACTTTTTATTTTTTTGACTTGAAAATAATTTTTAGAGACACGTGTAAGATAATATGGCAAAAAACAAAGTCCTAAAAAGCGAGTGAATCTAACATAAGGATAGTTTTGTTTAGTATTAATAAGGATGACAAAAACAAAATGTGTCCAAGAGAATTCACTCTATAGCCACTATTCCTAGATGCACATGCCGAATATTTTATTTTAAACTTGAATTAATTTAATTGAATTGATTACGTTTGACATTGATTTTAAAAAGCGTTAGAAATATTAAAAATACTTCATAAAATTACTGTCAACGCATTCTAAAACCTATTCGGATTAATTTGTAAAAGCTCTTATCTACAACTTAAAATATATTTATTTATTGGTTAAAATGTTTTAATATGTAGCACTTTTATTAGAAATATTTCCATTAAAAGTGCTTTTAAGTATACTTAGTGTATATTTGGAAGTGATTTTAGAAAATATTTATAGCATTTCTAACACTTGAATGATAAAAAATTTAAAGTATTAAAAATATTAAAAGCGCTTCCTGGAATCACTATCAAATAAGTTCTTAAGACTTCCAATATTTTTTACACCTAAAAATTTTATCATTCAAGTATTAGAAACGTTTTTTAGAATCACTATCAAACACACTCTTACTTGAAATGCATGTAATGGTGTTTTTACTTGAAGTGTTCTTAGTGAAAATGATTTATCTTCAAGTGTTTTAAAAACATTGAGTGATTTTTTAACATTACAAGTAATTTTAAATTTTTTTAAAAGTATTTTATAAATTTTATCAAACACCTATTTTATTTTTTCAAAAATGTTTTTTATACTTAAAGTGCTTCCTAATATCACAGCAAAATGGACTCTTAATACTTGGATAGAAACAAAAAGAATGTTTTGACAATGTTATTGATATTATATTTTACAATAAATAAATAATTTTTAAAACAATCACTTATGAAGTGATTGTAATTCAAGTGATTTTTCATATGTTTAAATGCGAATTTGAAAAATTTGCCCAAACATTTCATTTTTATAGGAAACACCTTCTAAGTATAAAAAAATATTGCCAATTCTCTCCAAATTACTCCCAAACAAACTTTAAAGCTTGTTTAAAGCGATTATTGATTTTGTAGTGGGATAGCATTTACATCGTAAACATTTTATTTGATATTTGGTTAATGTTTAGATATAAATGAAAAAAATTGAAAGTATTTTTGGCAATAAAATATTAATTACTTATATGATGTTGAAAAATTATTTCTAATATATATATTTTTTAAAAAACACTTGATAAGTGATTTTTCTAAAAATATTTATAAAATAAAACACTATCAAACGTATGTACAACATTGCAACCCATACAAGTCCTTATCAAATAGACATTAGCCATTAAGCTTGGCCAAGATGCCCCTAAAATGATTGGTACAAGGTTGAGTGTGAGTGGACGAAGGACTATTTCTACTTCATTAAAATATTTTCATGCCCTTAGATACCAAAGAGGTTAAAGAATTATTTGGTAAAATTGTTTCCCATTGTTTATGATATAAAACAATTTTCTACATGTGTTAACATACTTTTAATGGAAAATGATTTTTTCAAAATTTATTTTGAAATAGGTTGTTTTATAAAATAAATTTGAAGTATTTTTAATATTTTTTATAAATGTTATGAATGACGATTAAAAACTTCTTGAAAAATAAGTTAAGAAAACAATTTTTCATAAAACAAAATTCCATTGTTGAAAACAATTAAAAATTTGTTTTTAAGAACTATTCTCAAAAACCAGTTTTTAAAAACTATTTTGAAAAATATTATGAAACAAATCTTTAAATTCTTACGAAGAGAAGGTGAACTATGTTATACAACTCTTACTTCATAACCTTAGCTTAGAAAACAAAGTCAAATTGGATTTGATTGAAAACTAGACTTATAGCTTAAATTGGATCAAGTTAAATGTTTCATACTTCACTTATATTGAAGTCGGGTTTGTATTTCATGGAGGATTTTTTGTCAAAAAAAAAAGGAAAAACTTGATCCAACTTAAATTGAGATGGAGCCTTAATTTTGACTTTTTTCCTTTTTTTTTTTTATTTACCTTTTTCCAATATCATTGATTTACCTAGCTTATTGCAGATATATATGATATTGTACTATACTTAAAAAAAAAAGAATATTAAAAAATAATAAATCATTGAAGGTGTCACTTTCATGAGAAAATCCAGTGAAAAAGAGCCAAACAAAGTGACAGTTGTTTCGGTTAAAAAGAGGCAGCCTTTCAAATTTCAAACAAGGCATCTTCTCCCTGGCAGTTTATATTCATTTCTCTTCATCAGTCCTTAAAAACATCGACAATATTGTCAATGATCCATTGAAACAGAAATAAAATCATTCAATTCCCACAAACCAAAATCTCAGTTCTAAATGCTTCTGTTAATGGAACAAGGTTACAAGTTCTTTCATGTTGGGTTTCTGCAAATCAACAAAGCTTATCAATTATCATGAATACAATTTTTACATTCCCATGTTGGGATTTGTAGGTGGAGATCAACAACACGATAAAGAGGAGGAGGTAGTGGTGGTGGTGCAACTCCATGCAGAGAGAGGGGCTTTCTCACTGCTAGACCCCGTGACGGGAGGACTCTCCGGTGGCCTCTATGACAAGCCGCTGCTGTGCTTCGGTTGCGGGATCGGATGGTTTTCGTGAGTTTCAGATTCTTTCAACTTTCATTCTATGTCTGCCCTCTTGTTCTTCAATGGTTTGTGTGGTTGGAAAATTTTCTGTTTTGCAGATTCCTCATGGGGTTTGTGTTTCCTCCACTGTGGTACTATGCCACAGTTCTCTATTTTGGAAATTATTATCATAAAGATCCAAGGGAGCGACCAGGCCTTGCAGCATCTGCAATTGCAGTAAGTAGAGAAAGTAGAGAAATGATTCCAATTGTAGGGCTGTTTGGGAATCCAGAAAATTTTAGTACCCTAATTCATATTCTATGAATAGTGATCCTGGATTTTCTCTCCTCAAAAAATTGTCTTGCAGGCCTTGATTTGTTCAGTTGCTGTCATAATTTCCCTGCTGGCTATGTTCTTGTCTTAGCAGTTTCTCTACCAAAGGAAATTTCAGGAAATACGGTCATTAAGATATGTAAACTATTTCCCTTTGTTTTCCCTTACACAGAAATTCAACTTCAACCATGAATTGACTGAACATTAGATGACTCCCTGAAAACATGGAGTGTGTAAGTTTCCTGTAATCTTGTGAAAAATTCTAGACATGCCTCTATGACAATAAAACATAATAATTTTCCATAATGTTTTAGCTTTCATACTCCACATTAATATACCTGATAGTGTTTTCATTTACTCAGAAGGAAGAGTAGAAACAGAGCCACCGCTCAAGAAACAGAATCAAATTTGTAATTTTAGGTGGGGTGGGTGTTCATGATTATGACTGATCAATATGCAAACCAATGGAATTCTGAAGAAAGAAGTAAAGCATGCTTTGATGAAAAACAATCATCGTGCAAGGATAAAAATACACCCACAAAAAAAAAAAAAAAAAAAAAATCATATTTGGTATATCGATTTCCTACTTGAATTTCTTGGTGCAGACTATCAATACAACACTCAACCAATCACAATGCTTCATTGTTCAACCAGAAATGAAGGTTTCATCTAGTATCACTCCATAAGTTTAAGGCTTTGTCTCCACTTTTCATAGTCCATCCTTTGGCGCCTCCTCATCAATGGTTTCCTTGGATGATGTTGTGGTAGATGAGTTTTTAATTTCCTCAAACTGCAATGCAACAAAGAAAAGGTGACTTCTCAAATAGGTTAAGAGAAGAAAAAGATAAGAGGGAAGGCAAAAACCTGTGTTTGTCATTAACAGACAATTATCTTAATGGAGGAGAAAACTAATGGAATTATTCTACATACTTGCACTCTTTATGGATACAGTTAATATGAGGCATCTTCCTGACTTTAGAAGTAGGGAAGTGGCATTGATTTTATTATATAGTATAGATAAAAAATTTAAAATCCACTTTTATCTTAGATGCAAGCTAAGTTTGATTATGAAGGAAGACTGAGCCATGGAGAAAAGAGAAAATTTAGGAATCTTTTAATAACCATTTCAACCTAAAATAGTTTTGAAAGTATATTTTTGCAAGCAAGGAAAGGTTTTTTTTGCATGGACAATGTAGACAAAGATGGAAGATGGCAGATAGTTGACATGGAGCTAAGGGGACCGAATGGTTTCTCCTTTCTACTTCATGTGGCAAGTTCAAAACTGATATCCCTTTGTCCAGTAACAAAAATAGCTGTGAATCCTCTTGAAAGGATGATTGAGAAAATTATGACCAACCAATAATTGAAAATTATACCATTTGTGAAGAAAATTTTCAATACTTTCAGAATCTTGAAAGATTGCTGGGTTTAGCCCCATTTACCACCACACAGCACACTACTCCAATCAGATTTCATTTCCCCAGATTTCCACGACACCACCTCATTGCAAAGGCAATTTCTATTCAAAACTTCCATGAACATTCGTCAAAGAATTTTATTTCTCAAATGGAACTTTCATGGAAAATTTCTTATTTTCATATAATTGGTTGAGATGGAATGGTTTATTTAATTCTGGAGGGTGATATGGCTTGTCATGGTTGGAAATTTTAGTTGGCAGTTGTGTCTCAAGGTCAGGGCTTCTAGTGAAGAGCTCAGTGCAGGGTTTAGGTGTCTCCTAGATGCACATAGTAAAGGTGTCTTGTCATTAGAGGGTTGCACTTGATGCTGTTTGTTGGGGTGCAACAATACTGCTCTTAATCCTGAGGAAGGGTCACCCAAATGATGGCTCTTATAACAGGCCACTGGGGTAGTGTAGTGTAATGTTGAATGCCATAAAAGATTTGATCTACCCTCACTAAACATCAATTGGTTTTTAGATGAGATGGTCAAAGCCTGATTGAACAAGTGGTATCAGAGCTAAGGATCATGGGTTCAAGTCATGAGAACTTCATGTTGGGGGAGGGATTGTTGGGGTGAAACAATGCTGCTCTTAAGCCCAGGGATGGGTCACCCAAATGATGGCTCTTAGAATAGGCTCATGGGGTGTGATGTCAAATACCATAAAAAGGTTTGACTTACTTTCATTAAACATCAATTGGTTTTCAGATGAAATGGTCAAAGCCTGATCCAACACTGTTATTTTGAAAAAGGTAAAGGTTTAGCACAGACAAAATGTCATTGGAGGTTTGTGATGAGGATAAAGGTGTTTGGTTAGGATGGGTGTTACTGAAAGCTGAAGCAAAGGGGGTTTCGGGGAAGAATGATTGGATTTTCAAAGATCCACCTTTGTTCTTGTATCCTGGGTTTCATCAGCAGGGTGTTTTAGGAAGGAAGCATTCATAGATCAGATATATAGTCTTCCTGCTATTTATGACATGATGGTTGCTTGAAGCAACGAGGCCAAACCATTACAGGTAGATGAGAATTTTATTGAACGGGGTTGAGAAAGGGTTTGCAATATTTGACAAATGGCTTTGTGATGAATGTCTTGAAATGCTGATTTGCACAGTATCAGTTCTAGAATTTTTTGGAAGTTTTTCAGCAGTGATTGGCAGTCAGGTTTGTTTGTGTTATGCCAAAATGAAATTGATGCTCATTGGGATTCATAAAATTCAGAGATTTCTTTGATCGACAATGAGCTTATGGTTGTAAATTTGGAATATGTTCCATTTAGATGGGGTGTGGGGAGTGTTATTTGAGTTTGTATAATAACATGATGTATGAGTATATTTTCTAATATGATGAAAATATGAGTGCATTGCCATTATTTATGGGGAGCTTTGCATGGTGAGATAATCAAGATCATTTGGCCTTGCCTAGATTGGTAAGGTTGCTTCTTTTCCCTTTGTTGAGTGGGAGGAATGCCACCCTAGGAGCACACGAGTATTTTTTCTAGACCCTTGTCTAACCATGTTGTAACAACCTACTCCCCCTTATGCAGATATTGTTTGTTTTGGGTCTAATTGGTCCTCACAACTTTAAAATGCATTCACATAATCAAGACCCCTATCGGATGTAGACTATCACAATCACCCCCATGCAAATAGGGCATCTTTGTCGTGTTCCACAAGATTACGTGGCCATATAGATAGATATCCCTTATAGGGTTGGATAGACAAAGACCCATATCAAGATTGGGAATTGACTCTAATATCATTTGTAACAATTCATTTCCTTTCATGCAAATATATTTTGTCATGAGCTTTATACCTTACGACTTTAAAACACATCTACATGGTTAGGAGAAGTCCATACATATATGGTACTAAAAACTATTTTCCTTATTCAATGTGGGATATCACACATGTTCACTTTTATCTTGACAATATTGGCTTGGATCAAATAAGTGGTTCTATTATGGTTGTAAACATGCGACTCCCTATAGTGTACTTGACTTCATCTTTAATAAGAAGCTTAAGACTCTAAAATAGGAGGTTCAAGAGGTGTGACAAGGAATTATTTGGAACGTTGTAGTCTCTAAGGCTAGGGGGATTAGGAGATTGGGAGCTTATCCTCGTGTGAGGAGGTTGGAGGTCGATGTGCAATTTTCCATTTTAGCAGGATAGGGAAACTAGTTGGTGCCAAAAGTCCAATATTTTGTAATGAGGAAGGTGACAAAAACATTAAATTTGTTAGGGCTCTTTGTATAATTCTTGTATATTGGAATGACAATCGATGATTAAAATATCAAAAATTATGGAAATATCGACAATTGGATTTTATGGGAATATTGGATGAAAATTTGGATAAAATATATAAGTGGAATGAAGTTGATAAAACCTTGTATAAATGTTAGGAAAAACTCTAATAAATGATAAAACAAACAATAATACATATATTAAAATTGTTTTGTTGAAGAAAATATTTATATATAATGATGATATGTTTATGTTTAAAAAAATGTTAATAATTTTATTTACACGTTCATATTTCTTTTGTATTTAACAATTCTATAAAATATATAAAGAAAGACTCATTAATGGTCTTATTATGATTTTTTTTTTCATATTTTTAACAATTTGTTGAATGAAATTTCAAAAACAAAATAATTAAAATTAATTTAATTAAAGCCAAATAAGGTATGTATATGATTATATTCATATATATTCTAAAGGGGCAGGATTGAGATGGAATACTTGCTCAAAATCCCAATCAAATTAGAAAAGAAACAGAAAATTTCTGATAAAACCTGAAAAAATGGGAAAAAAAAGTCAGTGATTCGATATTTCTGATTCATGTTTCATGTTGGGGTCCACCAACACAATATTTTGATGAAATAGTGCTGACTTTCAAGGACATTTTGATCTTTCATAACAATCACTATGTTAGACATTTTTTAAACTGTTATACCTCACTTTTGCCTCAAAAAGAAAAAGGAAAAAGGTAAAAATCATTTTGAAAAGATGGAATGGGTATGAAGGTTCAGTGTGGAGAATACCTAATTATTCTTGGCTATAAAATTTTTGTTTCTGATTAAAAGCAAAGTATGATCATTGCTTTTCCCATGAGTTGGAACATGATCAAAGAAGACATCATAAAAGTGTTTGAGGGATCCTATGATAGATGTCATTTTAAGAAAATTTTGACTACTGCATTTATTTCTCTCATTCCTAAAAGGGAGAGGCAGTTGAAGACAAATTTTTTTTTGTTCTACTAGCCCTGTGATTGTTCATAAAAGCATTTTTGAAGTGTTAAAAGAAAGATTTAAGGATGCATTAGAAAAGTTGATATCTCACAGCCAAAATGCATTTATTGAAGAAAGGAAAATCTAGGATGCTGCTTACTGATGGTAGTCGGCATGGATCCAAAACATTCAAAGAGTGGTAAAGAGACTTGATTGATGGAAAAGAATATCTGACCAATATATGGTCACAGTCAACCAAAACAAGCGAGCTGCCTAAGTATTCACTTTTCAGGACCAGAGAGCAATCACAATCAATGCATTGTCTATGTAAAAGGGGAAAATTTTTCCAGAGCAGTAACTAGAGCATTCATCAGACAATGACATCAATCCAAAATTTGAGATGAGGTAAGACAAATTTGTATTCTTCCATGGAGGTACTTATGGTTTTCCAGGCTGAGAACTCCCCTATCCATAAAGGCAAATGAGAAAAAAGAACCACGTAAGATATGAGATGGAGTTACTCTCTCACCCAGGTGAGAACAAGGAAATAAGTAAGATGTATGTGGTGTCTGTTGGTACCTTGTTTTTCTTTTTCTTTTTGTGGTGAAAGAGAGCAGTGTCTCTCTCCCTTCCTTACACACGCACTCGCTCTCTCAGATGAGAAGAAAGAACCAATAGGCTCACAACAAGAAATTTTTATTTTTTTACTATCAATTATGTTTGTGGGTTCAAACTTTTCATTAGACACATCATCCAAGTGTGATGGAACTTGTTAAAAGAATCAGAATATATAAATTAGCAGTTAGACAATGTGGCAGTCATTAATTGCAATATATGTTAGCTAAAATGCTGGCATAATAAGTGATTAAAGTCATGCCTGTCTGCAGGTCTCTTGGTGCGCTGCCAAGAGCTCATTATACTTTATTTGCAGATCTAACATTTCAGCTTGTAGCTTTTCATATTCAGACACAGTTGGACCACCTAACTTCTGTTGGACAAACCTGCAAGACAAAATATATAAGAAGTTAGGTTATGACATTTGATCAATATTACATATTTACATGTGTGAGTATGATTGTTTAAATGTATTTACATATATTACTACAGATCATATCTCCAAGCCATTACAATCCCCTACTCAGCTGAGACATGGTATGAATTTTCCAAGCTTGTTTTTCAATGGTCTTTGCTAAACTGGATTATTTACCTTTCACCAGTTGCCGATTCCTTTTTTTATTAATATGGTAAATATGATAGTATAGATTTTAATCCTTAATGGAAATCCAAAAGCTGGCAATAAATAATTTGAAATTGTTTCAGTTTTTCAAGAACACAATGCCCAGAACCACAGTGATGAACTTACTCAACAGCAGAGGAGGGTTTGTCATTCTGCTCATATAGTGCAACAAGGACTGCACAACAAACACACCCAAAAAAAGCCCACATTATGAGACAGGAAATTCATAAATAGGTTGCCAACTGCATTTTAGTAATTCATAATCCAGAAAGTTAAATACAGCAGAACCTTTGGTTAGAGCATCAAGAACTCCACTAGATTCTAAATATTTCCTAAAAGCTTCCTTCTTCGCCTCTTTTTCCTGCACAAATAAGGAAAATGTAGAAAGTTATGACTTAATATAGGGAATGGAGGAACGAAAAGAGACTATATCAGCATATGAGATAAATTCATTCTGCATAGAGTTGATCAGATGACAAATTGAAGCAGAAGAAATTCTAGCATGTTTGAGGAATGGAATCAATTTTCATGTTGGAGGAATCAAATTTCGGTTTGGAATGTTGGTAGTACAATTTGAGCCAACGCCTCAAGTTTCAGCGGGACGAACTTATATTGATTGAGGTTCTTTTTTTTTTTGATAGGTATTATATTGATTGAGGTTCTTAACATCTTCATCCTATTTTTAAGCATAAAGACGATAACAATAACAACAATAATAGCAGCAGCAACAGCATCAGCAATAACTGAAAATCAGTTTTTAATTAATCAAGGTATCTACCCTTTACATTCAACATATGCTAGAGTTCACGCTTCTTCCAAGCTCCTTTTTTTTTTAAAGGAAAACAAAATCAGAAAGAAACTTGCCCACATCAAATGATATATAATATCACAATGATTGTGATGCTGCTAGCTATTTCATCAAAAAGGTTGTTTAAGTGGGTGAGCGGCTGGTCTGTCCAGCCCATTTCCAAGAAAGTGGAATCCCAAACTGAAGTCGATTACCTCATTTCAGAATACGTATAGCCATTAGCAAAATACCTACAATCTTATCTTGCAAGTACAGTAGCTATCTTGTTTTACCATTTCCAGAAATTATTTCCCAAACACCAAAAGAAGCCTAAAAGGAAGTCCCATGTTTAGAGTCCACAGCAGTTCTACCATGTCAGCGAAGAAGATAGAGGGAATTAAAAACAGCTTTAAATTAAATAACCCTGAAATGATAATAAAATTTCATCTTATCTTGTTTGTTTTGGAAGGATATGCATCCTTCTTTGTACTTATTAGTTCATTTAAATTAACTTTGTTGTTTCCGACAAAAAATATGCATAAGACAAAAACCTTAGAATTGAATGCACTTCTGTTTTTTCAAGAAGACTAAACATCTACCCCTATTTTTTTTGATAGGTAAATGAAGATTGTATTAAATTTAAAAAAAAGCATACACGACGTATACAACATCAAGACCCCACAGAGCAACTCTGGCCAAGCTCGCCTAATACCACAGATTACTGACCAAAAAGACCCCACAGAGCTAAGGGCCCCCAATCTGAAGGGATCAAACTAAAAGAGGTACCAGTGAACTACTTAAAGAAGTGAGGCCCATAGACTACGACAGACAGAGTTATTAGCTGTCACACAAAGTGATAAAAAGTAAGCATGAGTTGTTTGTGTGTACATGTGTAAATGTAATGTGTTTCTGTAGCATAACGCCCCTTTTTTTTTATCAGAATTCTGTAGCACAACTATCTCAATAGCAAATCCAAGAAGCTCCCACTTAGCATGCATAATCTTGAGTTAATTTAATCAATTGGAATGCAAGCAATCTTATCGTATTTTATTTTGCTGTTTTAGTCTAGAACTTCTTATTATGAATTCTCTTGAAAATGGGTACAACACCAGTAGAATTTAAATAGACCTAATAAAAGAAAATGAAGACTAATTTAGTCTTACTTCTAAAAAGAAAGAAAATAATTCTAATATAATAACTAAATAAATAAGAGATGTAACAACTAAATAAATAAATATATAGTAACTAAATATATCAATAACTTCTAACAATCCAAACAGAATGTAAATTATAGGATGATATTTCATCTTTAACATAGCTGATTTTCATTAGCCTTTTCTACTTCACCTATTTTACTGAACTAAGATATCAAAATTGTGACATGCCCACTATGATTCCATGAATCTGCTACTCGTAATGTGGATGAACAACCTGAAGCTGAAAAAATAAACATGGTTCCATATGTACCCAATTCCAAACAAATAAAAAAAAGAGCATAAAGTATATGAAAATCTACAGCTGACGCAAAACAACTAAGTCAATTCGTGCAATGCCCAATGAAACATTACATAACCTGAGTAGATTAAATAAAAGAAAACAATAGAGGAAAGTGAAAAATGGATAAACAAACAAAAAAAAACTGAAAAGACAGAGACACAAAGACAGGGAATATGGGTTTGAATCTGAAGAGAAGAAAAGTGATTTGAGGGAAAATATTACCATTTTCTTTCTTGTTGTGAATTTTCAGTGCAGGTGGGAAATCTAATTCAGGTGAGGTGAGAGGAGATGGAAATTATAAGTGCGTGTGGCTTGAATTGGAGTCTAGGGCGATAGATAGAGCAAGAGAGGAATGTACCAAACTCAGCTTCTCCAGAAGACAGCGAAAATGCTACGGACATACAGACAGATGAAAGATATTTTTGTCCGATTGCTGCATCCTGGCCTGGGCCGGTTCAGCCCAAGCCCGACCCAACTCAACCCTCTTTCAGCCCAAAATGGGAAAAATTATGCTCTACATACCCTATTTGGCATTGGGCTGGGTTTTTTGGGAGCGTGGCTAATAACAATAATTTGAGAAAAGCATACACATGTTAGGCGGGTTCAATTTTATTTTTTATTTTTTATTTTATTATATATATATATATATATATATATACATATTTTAAATCCAAATATGGTTTAAGGAAAATTATTTGGTGTTTGAATATAACCCAAAAGAATCACTTCACGAGTGGCAAAAATTTACTTCAATTGATTCTTTAATTTTTTTTTTTAGATGAGTGTTTTGGGTAATGTTTAATCCAACTAGAATTGATCCTTCTTCTTTCTTCGTTCTATTAGGAAAAACGGAAATTTCATCAGAAGAGCAAAAACAAAAAACAAGCTCTACAATAAATAAAAATAAAAAAAGACGATTTTTTAAGAGCCACTTATCAAATAATTATGGAAGAATTACTTTCAAAATCACTATTAAACAAATGCTTTTAAAGTGATGTTTCATGAAATTTTAGGAGAGATCTCGGTCTAGGATGAGACTAGGGTGGTGTTTGTTTTTTTGACTTTTTACTGAAAGCAATTTGTTTTCAAAATTTAGATTGTTTATTTTTTTACTTTTTCATGATTCATTATAAACTTTTTACTAAATAGAAAAAGCCAAAATATGTACATTTTTCTAAATAGAAAAAAATAACATATTGATTTTTCTTTACTTTTTAATACTTAATAGAAATAAAATATTACCAAAACAAATAACCTAATATTTAATACTATTAAGTATTAATGTTCTATTTAGAATTAAGTAAAAAAACAAACACCACCTAGGTTTAGTTCGAATAACATTGTCCAGGTTTTGCTAGAATTTAAAGGCTTACTTGGAAAGATGTATAAAAATAATTATTAAAAAACGATTTTTGAAACCGGTTTTAAAAATTGTTTTTAATTATTTTCAAGAATAAAAATTTATTTGGAAACTTAAATATAAAAATTAGTTTTTGGAGCTTATTCTCAATGAAAGTAGCACATATCTATATACAATACAAACACTTTTTTTTGCATAAATTTTATTTAGAATCCATGGTGACTTAATAATGAAGACTAAATATTTTAAAAAATAAAAAATAAATTAGACATACATTATCATTTCTTTTATATTTATCATGTAGATTCAAATTAGATGGATCATTAATTTAGTAATATCTTTCTAATATATTTTTTTTTTAAAGTTTTGATCAATTTCCATCTTATCAGTCTTTTTTTATTTTATTTTATTTATTTATTAAAACTCCCGTATAATATTTCCAATACTTCCCAACATTTCGTAAAATCCATCCATCAATATTTTCATAATTTCCTAAATTTTAATCCTTGAGAAAAGAAACATGATAACACAAACAATTTATTTATTTATTTTCTTTTTTTTTTCCTTTTACCTCAGAAGTTTTGTGGCATAACAAACAGATAGATCAAAGAATCAGCAAAGAGAAACAGTCATTACAAAAATTTGAACTTCATCACTACCCTAACAAGCAACCAAATTGACTACAAAATTATCAGGCTCTTAAAATCTGCAATATATTTTTGCAAGCAGCACTGCCCATTGTCAAATTTGTAGCAGGCTTCTATCAATGTCATCATCTGGGCATACATCGGTACAAATAGAGAAAGAAAAATTATAAATTCAAGATTTTCAACACTAGTCATTGACATATGTGGTTAGCAACTTTCCCAAGTAGGGTATCAAGTGTTAGTCAAAGGTGTTTGATTTTGGTTCTCTGACCCAACCTTGTCCAGTGTCCACCATGCCGGTCTGCTCATCAAGCAATGGTTAGGCAGTAACATACATCCCCTATTGCATCCTCCAATGCTCAGATCTTCATACTTGCAGTTAGTTTTCTGTAATACATTTTTCCAAGATCAGGTGGATCAGTTGTATCAGAGTTTGTTTGGCAACATTTTCGAAAATGGTTCTCAAAAAACAGCTTTTAAGAACAATTCTTAAAAATAATTCTTAATTGTTTTTAAGAATAATATTCTGTTTGGGAACTCAATAGGCTTTGGAGGCAAAGGGTAATCAAATCCAAAATTTTAGGGTGTGTTTGGATTTTCCATGAATATGCAAAACATTCAAGTACATTTTTCAGCATTTGGATAAGAAAGAAATCAAACAACTGATGCTACTACAAACCTTCAATGTGACAGCCAAGTGAAAACAGCTACTAGTGGGAGCATTATTACCAGTCCATAATTCACCAAAATATCAACATCTTCAATCTTTTCAGCTTTGTTGAGAAAAGTACACCATAAATGTTCAAAAACACCAAGTTGATCCTGCAACATGAGTGCCTTGCCATCTTTCAAATCACTGCATGAAATACAAAAGAAGATATGCGGATGACTATGAGGAGGTATTACAGAGCTCACCTTTGTGTTTGAGTTATTAATTTGATCCTGAACATTTGAACTTGTTAATGTTCTTCGCTTGTCCAGCCCAACTGATTGATCCAATGATAATTTGATTTTATCCTTGTCAGAGTTTTTGCCTGAGGGGGCCCTATAAGCAGAGACAGTGTGAATTGTTTCCATGACTGAGCCAAAGAAGTTTGTTACAGGTACCTAGAAAGAGAGATCAGTGAGAGTCGTGTAAAAGTGGACAATTGATCTTGGGGCTTGGCTTGAGTGGTGAAGGGTTGATGTAGAGATGGGGAATGAAGGGGAAGGGGTTTCACAAGTCCATTCACAAATAAATCAAGTTTTCAATAAAAGAAAAATCTGGAAGTGGTCAATCATGATTGGGTTGCAAGGGCTAATCAACCGTCATATCTTGGAGCGATTTGATCTAACTCATTTTCCTGCAGGTGCAATATAAATGGAAACAGAACTTTGTGTTTGATTTGTCTTACAATAAGCCCTAACCTTGTGGCACCTTGTAGCTTACAATATTGTCTTTGGTTAAGAAAAGGCAAGAGAATGATTTTTGGGCTTTCTGTGAAATTGAATATTGTACAATAACATTTTTGTTTAAAATTTACCAAGAAAAAGAAGTCCAGGTACCCTGTGCTCAATTTGCCCAAAAACACATTAGCTAATTCTCGATCAAAATGCAAAACACAATCTGGCAAAGAAACAAAGAGACTGGCAGCAAAGATTCCTGCTAAGAATTTTGAGACAGTGGACCACGTAAAGGTGATGAAACCCCCCGATCTTTCACACAAGGGGATTCTTTAACAAAGGATGCCGTGATATAATTCATTTTACCTTGCAAACATGAATATAGACAAACAATACCAATAAATTTAGAATAAGAAGATTGGTAGCATCAGAGCTTAGTCTGAAACATGCATACCTCCTCCAACCGTCTTTCGTATAAATCCATTCGGTAATAAGCTGTTGACATCAACATATTTGGATTATATGAACCAAAAAGACTGCAAAACAACCACAAACCCATAAATTACTTGGTTAGATGTATTGAACAAACATTTAAATCACATGATGCCACATTAAACAGCTAGAACACAAAAACATGCATCATATTCATTTTCTTTGATTGAAACAACATCCCAAGAAGGCATCTGTAGACATTATTCATTTGTTTTCTCTACATGAGCAAGGGCTGAAAGATTGTATAAATTTCAATTGTCTTTCCTTTTATCAACAAACAGAGAATAATGATAGGGGCCTCATAAAATGGCTGTCACACAGGTACACAAGAAGAAAGATTTGACAACAATACTTTTTAGGTCCAGTTCCAAACACCAAAATGAAGCTTAGGTAAGGTGTTCCTCCCCAAACTTTCCATCTTCTCTTACCACCAAAATGAAAAAAAAGGGCTTCCTCTCCACTTAGACGATGACCACTTCACTAACTCAGGCAGCACCCCTGAGACCCCAGGGGGAGGATAAAAGCAGTGATCATAGACTACGAGCCATCCCACGGTGGTTGAACAGATGACTAGCTGGTACTCTTGTTTGCACAAGCAACATCAGTCACAAAAATCCTGAACAAATAAAAGCTAGTCAATGGTAAGGATCTTCTGCCAGAATGCCTCACCATATGACAAAACCAACCTTAGATGAAGCATTTGACCCCCATACTGCCAGCAAGGGGAAAGAAATATAGGCCCACAAAGAAAGCTTCGGAATTATTTGACCAAAAGAAATCACTACTGAAGGGATCCATAATAACTTACCCTTACTATCCTCGAAAACTGCTATTTCAGAAAGATTTGATATAAAGCATCCACCAACTCTAGTTCCCAGTCACGGAAACTTCCAAGGAACCTGAGATTTCAATGACCAAGAATTCCCTTTACACTCCAAGAATTGGCAACCACAGCATCCATGTTTGCTGCAATTCAACACCTCTGGTCCTTTGGTGAGGATTCTTAACATCAGACATTAGGCCATAACTTTGTCTTTCCCCCATTTTCCATGGATGCTAGTTTGGGCCTACAAAGTCATCCCACCTCTTTTAATGGCTTTCCACAAACCTAAATTGATGGACCTCCTGTCAATGATTGAACACCAACCACCATCCCCCTCTCCAAATTTCCCCATGATATTGACCCTGTCAGCTCCAAACATCCAAAGCAACTTTCCTAACAAACCCTTATGTTTCCATCAGAATAAGAGCTTCTGGTTTTTGTTATACCAAAATTGGGGTAGAAAAAGTTCCGGCTAAATAAACCATGAGTGGATGGGATTTAATATTTATCATCATTTGACCAAGTCATTCATCATCATTTGGAAGATAAGTTCATGCATCACAAGCACAACTCTGATGGAAAGGAGTAGCAGAAAATAGTACCAAGGTCTAGGAAGGTAGAGGTATAAAATTCAATAGAGTAAATAACTCCAGAACCTTTTTTCACTCTTTTTCCCTGAAAAAAGGGATACATCAAAATGGAAAAGATACTTGACTAGGAGGAATGGCAGAAGATTCTGGTTTGTTATACAACAGACAAATTACTAGAATTTTTAGATCATTGGTTCAGCCACTATGTATGGACTTCTGATAGATAGTCAGGTATACATATTGTCAGAAGTTCATGCCTTCAGGGAGAAAGCATCTTGAAACTTCCAGGGCCATCCAAACTGCAATTTGCATCTGAATCCTGGTGGATAAATAGGGTTTTATTTTTTACTTTTACAGGTATTGCATAAAATAGGGCTTGAAATTGCAGTAAGACTCTTCTTCTTTGGGAACTCTTAATGGGTGTTTTCACTGCATCCACAGATAAAACCCCCTTCCATGGTTGTCAAAGGTAAAAATGCATAGGTGGGGTTACATGATGGTTTGCTAGAAGGACAAGTGCAGGTACCTAGGCAATTCCCAGGTGAAATAATAATTGAAATGAAAATAAAATAAGAAAAAGATAATTTTTTTTATATTATAATATCAAGCATTAAGTGATGAAAACCCAAAATAAATAAATAGAGAAAAATTGACTATCTAATTGAAAGTACCAAGGAATTACTTCCCTGATTTACGAGATTGTATAGCTGTATGAAATTAATTTCCTGGTTTCCCAGATTGTAAAGTTGTATACTTTCTTATTTTATTTTCCCTAATTTGTAGGGTAAAGAATTTATCGAAATTAGTCAACTTCCTGATTTTGTGTAATTTAGTTTCTTAATATTGTAGGATTGTACACGATAAATGGTGTGTCATTTTCTTAAAAATGAATCAATAATAAAATAATTATTTTCACATGGTATCATAGCCTATTCAAGGTCTCTTAGTACTCTACTAATTTTTTCATTTTGGAGCAATGTAGACTAGATTTTCTCTTCACAAATTGCTAGTCCAACCACTTGCTTGTCATGCAAGGAAGAACTCTTTGCTCTCCACAATGACATAATACTTCTCCCAACTAATAACATAGTATAAAAATCCTGCACAAGCTTATTTCTATAAACACAACGACATGCAAAACATGCTTAGAAACACCAAGTATGCTCAAATGACATCCTATTTCTGTCTATAATCAATCCAACTAACTTCTTCCTAGATAGATATCTAACCATAATTCCAACTTTCATGTCACAAATTTACACTCCACATTTTCTTTTTAAATGCATTGGTAGTATGACAATTCCAAGGGACATAAAAGACATGCATTTAAAAATGAAAATTTCATAAAATCAAATCTTCTACAAAAGGCAACCCATAAAGGGGCAAAGAAAAGTGTATCCTAGAAAATCTAAAACAATAAAAGAATTGGCATAAAAAATAACAAAAAAATTGGCAAAAAGGGTGGAGAGACTTTGGAGACTACATATTGAAATGAAAAACTACTATTTTCTATTTTGTTACAAGCATAAAGTTTTACCACAATATACCTGCTCAATGAAGCATTATCATACATATTTAGCTTCTCAAAGAAGGCAAGCGTGTAAAAAGTGAAGCGATCTACAACAGAAACACCAACCTACATCAAAGAAACAGCTTACATATAAGGATAAATATATGGTGCTCAAGAAGCTGAAAGTGAGACAAATATGGACCTATATATAAACTGTATGGTGGTGCAAGGTATAAATTGAAGTATGAAAATGGTAAAAATGCTGCTAAGATCACACCTATTTATCCAAAAGAAAAAAAAAAAAAAAGAATCACACTTACATCAGAGTCCAAGTGATGCGAGTATGAGTTTTCACCTTTCATGCTGCTTCCAATTGCCAAGACACCAGGTGAATGAAGCTGCAATACTCAACAAATTATAGTCATTCTGCATAAAGATTGATGCTTACAGATAACATCTTTTAGATACCTCTAAAACTACACTCAAAGCTGAGAATTTCCAAAACAATCCAGAATTGCATCAAACATTCCATAAATGGATGATGAAGTTCAGAAGCACAGACAATTTAGATAAATGTGCATCTTCAAAAAGCAAAAGCAAAAGCAATTAACTTCTACAGAAAATCCAATGCTTAGAATAATGTTTAAGCAAAGGTACTCAGGATGGAAGAAATATCTTTCAAAAGAAGTATCGTCTTATGCGGCTCCTGTACTTATTTGTATTGCTTTTTTGAAGTACAACTTTGGTGAGAGATAGACTTTGGAGGATATGAAGGAATTTTTACATGAAGGCATGGATGAGGAAGAGAAATATCATTTAGTGGTGGTGAGATGAGGTATGTTTCCTGTGAGAGTTGGGACTCCTGAAATAGAAGATTAGGTTATTTTTATAAAGTTTTTCGTGTAGGTGAGGATGGAAGTCTGTGGAGGAGTGAACAGAACATAATTCTTCATTGTACACAATATAAATTCGATACTTAGCTTGTCTAGAACTTGAAGACATCTACCCTTTCCTTTTATTTATATTCTTATCTTGATATTCTTTTTAAAAATGAACTTATACTTACATGTTGTATCTGAGTCTTACGCCTCATTATAATGACAAAAGTGCATAATGTAAAAAAAAAGGTGTAAAAAGGATTGTAAAGACAAAACCTTAATTTGGCACATGTTGGAGGATGCAGACCCTACTTGGCACTTCAAGTGACTGAGCTTGGCTTATCTTAGGATTTTATGCTTTTAGTTCAATTTTCTAGAGTTCGTTCAAGGTCCAATGGAGTTGAGATATTTGGGAATTTCATCTTCATAGGTTTGGCTGTAGTAGCAGCCCATGAGTTTCTTTCCTCAATGAATGGGCTCAGTTGTGTTACAGGCCCTACAAATGTGGTTTTTACTACTTTTAGTTTAGTTTTACAAGTTTCCAAATATTAAGGCTCTAAATTTTTATAGGAGATATTAACTTCTCCAATTTTGGAATATTAGTCAAATTATAATTAAGAGTTGACCACCAACCTATACAAACAAAATGCTCTCCTTTTATTCAATAGAGAGACCAACCTAGAAATTTTCCCACAGCAATTAATGCTCTTGAAACATTGATCGGTGTAACCGTAACCCTAAGTGTGAAGCCTAATGGAATCTATGACCCTGAGAATATTTTTATTTTCTTATTTTTATACTGATTTTTACATTGTTTTCTTATTTTTAACCATAAACACTCATAGCTTCCCTAATTTTTAAATCCCTAAAATTTTTATAGCCCTAACCTTCCTCGCACCTTAAAGCCAAAAAGCCAGCAGACCTATCCCAAAAATATTGCTGAATGGTTCCCGTGACATGTTCCGAACTCCAGCTCTGTCTTTTAAACCTGGGCCTGTTCTTACCATATTTCACCTGTAAAGGCTAGATAGTTTTTTTTCCACCATTGGCGGCCACAAAATTTAAATCATATATTTGGGAACAATTATATAGCTGGGGCTGTTTAGTCATATGTTATTTTCTGATAAGAAATAAAGATAATATCATCAACATATGAATATGTAAAAAGAAGGATGAGGAATCCTTCCAAGATGAAAGAGGAGCAAAAGAATAAAGGAGCAAAATGATAAAAAGAATAAAATAAATGGTAAAGAGGGGGGTGTAGTGGGGTGTGCTTGCCTGTAAAACCCAAAGCATAAGAGGCTTCCCACTTAACCAATCTATAAGGCTTCCTAATTTTTCTGCTGTATGCTTCCAAGAGAATGAACAGCCTACTTCTGTAGACAGTGTCACTATCCTCTGCATCCAATTGTCATATCTCTGAGGTCCCTCTCCTCTAATGAGTCATCCAAGAAAATACAGTGGATGAATCCCTCTCTACCAAACTACCAGAAAGAATGATCAGTTTTAACTCTCTTACACCACCTAGAACTGCTAAGATCTCTCCCTTAACTGTTAAGCCAAATCCAACTGACTGTGAGAAAGGCCTGATTATCCTGGCTTTGTGGTATTAAAGAGGCCCCCAATCTCCATCAAGATGCCCAAAACACACCCATCAAACTTAAGCTTATGGTGGCCAACTGGTGGTGGAGGCCACTCAGCTCTAATAACTATTTCTCTTCCATGAGGTCATCAAATAGGATGCCAATTCAGAAGAACAAGGACAAACTACCAAGTTACAAGCACCTGAGCATAGTAGGGGGGAAACAATCTCCCATAAATGCCCTACTAATCACCTTCTGTCCTGGAAGATTTTGGCATTCCTTTTATGCCAGATAACCCACAAAATAGATATGATGACCCTCCTCTACAATGTACTCCAGCTCAAGCTCCTACTAAATTCCAGAAGGGAAGTAATCAAGAGATCAGTGATGCTGCTAGAGATGGCCATTATACATTTATCCTCACTTCAATATATCTGATATATGCCTTTTCTAAAACCCACCACATTATCCTCCTAAGGCTGGGAAAACATGGCCAACCATTAGTAATAAATATGGTAATGCAATGATTTTCTTAGCATCCAATTCAATAGCTATAGAAGATGAATGAGATCCTGAAGTAGTGGTAGATGAATCTTCTAAATTTCAATGAACAAGCAGCTAAATGATTGTTTGTATAAGAAACAAATATTAATGAGTTATCCTCCAAGCCAAACTAAATAAAAAGATTGTTGTGCTCTCTCAGCAATATGAACTGAAAAGCTATCATTTAACTGAAAAGCCAAACTAAACTAGTTATCCTTCCACTATATGAATAAACTAGATTGCATCCAGAAAACTTAAAAAAGAATATGAGTGAATTGAATATTACATATGCAAAACATAATCCAATTTGAAATCATTCAGACCTAACTGAAAAGCCATCATTTAACTGAAAAGCCAAACGAAGTGAGTTATCCTCCCACTATATGAAAAACTTGATTGCACCCAGAAAACTTAAAAAAGAATATGAGTGAATTGAATATTACATATGTAAAACATAATCCAATTTGAAATCTTTCACAGACCTGTGAGAAGAGAGTGGCAGCTTGGCAAGTGTCTACCATTATTAACAACTCCTTGAACCTAACATTATAATATCACCAACAATATATGAGCTTATTAGCTGGAAGCAACCACTAATATTGACCAGTCACAAAGTTGTGCAATTAAATGAGCCAATTAACTGATTGTATATAGAAAATTTTTTCACAGATATTATTCAGAGTAAGATTGAACCTTAATTCATATTCATCCAATAACTACATTTTTAAATTTAAAACTATTCTTTTTACTGGTAACATTTTTTTTCCCCCATTTTTTGTCATTGCTAGGACTCAAACATGGAACCCCCTCTCATCTCCACCCAACACTTTCCCATTGAAGCCAGGTCTCAAGGGCAATTTTTTTAATTTAAAACTAAAGGGAGTGTTATTCATATAGGTTTGGAGAATGGGATAACTAAAAGTTGTTATAGCCATTACAAAGCATTTTCTTTTAGTTCTATTCCAAGAAAAAAAATTCTACAAACATAAAAGCAACAAACATAAAAGCAACAAACATAAAAATAAATATTCTCTCACCTACGCTTTTCTTTCATCTGTTTCACTGCATCAGCTAAATCATGACTCTGAAGCTCTTCAGAGTCCTGAAATTTTAGAAATTCATCTCCCCCATGCCCTGTCATATACAGAAGAATGTGGCTTCCTTCATCACTTAAAAGACGCTTTGATCTTGGAACAGCTGTCTCATGACGCCCAGTCAAGACCCGTAAAAAGTTTTCAACTGTCACTTCATAACCTCGATAATCAACCTGGGGATTTGCAGGATAATAAATCAGTATCCACTCCAAGATACACAGGTGTAGAAAATTGTACAACTATAATTGAGAAATGCGAAAATGTTTCTTTATATATCGCTGACAGCTGGATAAACTAAATTTATCGTAAATCCAGAAAAGGGAGACATGCTTGCAGTTAAGGATGCCCATATAACATTTGAAATCAATATAATCATCAACATGATAGAAATATTCACATGTCTCTGATGGATTGGAAATTTTTTTTTTAAAAAAGTAAAAGACAATATTTTTATGCCTCTAGGACCAAAAATTTTTAAAAAGCAGCAAAAGAGCCAGAATATTCTCATGTCTCCAAAGAATTGCACAATATTTAAAAAGATGTAAAACAGTCAAAAGTCTTCATCAAGTTATTTTAAAGAGGATTTAGAGATATGTATGTATGTACGAATGTGTGTATTAAAAAGTCGCAGTGGAGAATTCTTCTGAGTACTTTGTGAATAAATATTAGAAATATTGCTCTAAAGAGTTTTTCTGATCATGCAAATTGAGTTAATTCCTCTAATGACTAAATTTTTAAGGATTAAATCCATTCAATAATCCTACTATACTTCCAGCTCTTGTATTGGCATTTAAAAACACTCAAGACAGCTAAGAGCATCAGTCTCTAGAGAAGACAATGAAATTGCATGAAAGAAAATAAAATAGCAAATTATGCAAGAAAGTTACAAATCTTCATGTTCATCAGAGGGTGAGAGGAGAATCTTGAGAGCAGATACGGGGTTTGGAGAATTTAGCCGTGATCCCACGGAGAATCTTACAAATGAGGAGCTTGAGATTATCTGCCGACTTTTTGTCATCCATTATGACAGGAGAATGAAATCTCTCTAATAGAGATCCATAGTCTAATCTTGTCAATAATAAGACACTAAATCCGTTCTTGCTAACCCATGTCCCTACAAAACTTGTACCAAGATGGTTTTTGACCACTGTATAGTCATTTCCCACCTTGACTACAGGGAGATGGGAAGACTCCAAAACTTTGGATATGAGATGCTCGATGACTGGTATTTATTACATAGAGCTTACATGCCATGATTCATGTGAAACCATTCATTGATTATGTGGGACATCTTGTGCCAAAAAGGGGCATCAACACTTTCTAAATTGGAAAAGAGGGTCTACAAAGTAGAAGCAAATAACCCTGAATTTTTTTTATAGGCAAGTTATAAATGTATATCAATAAGGAGAAGTCCATTACGTCTCAGGCCCATCTCATTGACAGTGGGCTTCTTTTAAAAGCCTGCCTCCTGCTTCCACCGGCCATAGTAAGGTTGGCAATCTGGAGTTAGAGTTCGTCAGATTCAGAGAAGAAGAAATTGGGAGAAGGCAGCAGCCGGACTTAAACCACCCAATGGCAGATAGGATGCTAGAGGAAGAAGCTGCGAGGTATGGATTAGTTATGAATTTGGGGGGTTTGAGGGCTCAAGGGTCATCCTCTTCTAACTTCTTTTATTTTGGTCGGACTCCGGAGTGGGAGTTTTACGACTATTTTGGGGCGCAAAGGGAGGGCATTTAGAATGGAAGTGGGTCACGAAGACCAAATGCAGAAGAGCATGTCAGGAGAGGGGATGGTTGTTGGGACTTGGTAGAGGTCAACAGTGTCGATCCCTTGGAAAGAAATTCGGGGTGGACTTTAGGCCTGACTGAATTCCAAGAGGGTAGGAAGGAAGAACGCTTAATTGGGAGGAGAATAGTTTGGTTAAGTTCAGTCATTTTCTGGGTTTCTCAACTGAAGGATTGAAGAAGGAAATATTGAGTTTCTTGGGCAAAATCAGGAAAAGGAGGGAGAAGATACATGGTAAAGGTTTGCTGGAGAATTCAAGATTTGAGAGGGAGCTAAAGAGGCTGGAGTGCTCTATTAATTATGAGGGGGACACCAAGAAGAAAGGCCTTAGCCAGGGTAGAGGGAACCAGAGTGCAGTTGTCCAATGAATTTAAGAATTTTGAGTTGGAATGTGAGGGGAGTGAATGATAGGTCCAAAAGGAAAGTAATTAAGTCCGTTGTCAGAAAAAAAAAAAGGTGGATTTGTTCTGTATTCAAGAGACAAAGATGCAAGTTATGACTGAAGGGGTGGTGAGGAGCTTAGGCCCGAGGAGATTCCTAGACTGGAGGGTGTTGAATGCTATGGGGACGGCAGGGGGTGTCTTGATTTGCTGGGACAAAAGATCGTTGGAGATTTTGGATTGGGAAGAGGGCCAATTTTCCATCTCCTGTAGATTCAAAAATGTGGGAGATGGAGGGATCTGGGTGTTTACGGGGGTCTATAGCCCTTTCTCCAGAGAAGAAAGGGAGAGCTTGTGGGAGGAGTTTGGGGCAATTAGAGGATTGTGGGAGGAGCCTTGGTGTTTAGGAGGCGACTTCAATACATTCCTGTACCATTCTGAAAGGAGTAGAAATGGGAGGATTACCTCAGCTATGAGGAGATTTGCCCAGATCATAGATGATTTAGGGCTAGTTGATTTCCCATTGCAAGGGGGATCTTTTACTTGGAGTGGGGGGCTCAACAATCAATCATGGGACAGGTTGGATAGGTTTCTAGCGACTCCCAGTTGGCTCGACCAATACAGTAGGGTTTATCAAAGAAGACTTTCCCGCCCAACCTCGGATTATTTCCCGGTTTTACTTGAAGGGGGAGGGCTAAGAAGAGGTCCTTCCCCTTTCAAATTTGAAAATATGTGGCTCAAAGCTGAGGGGTTGAAAGACCTGATAGGGGGGTGGTGGCAAGGGATAGTGGTTAGAGGCAGCCCTAGCTACAGGTTAGCTGTTAAACTGAAGGGATTGAAACAAAATCTAAAAATTTGGAACAAGGAGGTGTTCGGAAGATTGGAGAGAAATAAAGCTGAAGCTCTTCAGCAGGTGGAGCATTGGGATTTAGTGGAAGAAGAGAGAAGCTTAACAGAGGAGGAATTAAGCCGCAAAAAGGAAGCCAAGGAGGATTATGCAAAGTGGGTGTCGCTGGAAGAAGTGCACTGGAGACAGCTATCAAGGGAATTATGGCTAAGGGAAGGGATAGGAACACGGGGTTTTTCCACCGTATGGCCAATGCCCATAGGAGAGTCAATGCCCTGGATAAAATAAAGATAAACGGGGTGAGGCTTACAGAGGAACAAGAAGTGAGGGAAGGGATTGCAAATGGCTACCAGCAGCTTCTCTCTGAAAGCTCGGGTTGGAAGGCGGATATAGGGGGTCTATTGCTGAAGCAGATCAGTCATTCAGAAGCGGAAGCCCTTGAGCTTCCATTTTCTGAGGTAGAGATTTATGCAGCCTTAATGGGGATGAATGGGGACAAAGCCCCGGGTCCGGACGGATTCACGGTGGCCTTTTGGCAAAGCTGTTGGGAGATTGTTAAGGAGGATGTCTTGGATATGTTCAAGGAGTTCCATGAACAGAATTCCTTCATTAAGAGCCTAAATCATACTTTTCTGGTCCTGTTACCGAAGAAAGGAGGGGTAGAGGACTTGGGAGACTATAGGCTTATCAGTTTGCTAAGGGGATTGTATAAATTGTTGGCTAAGGTGCTGGCCAATAGGCTTAAAAAAGTGATAGGAAAGGTGGTATCTTCTTATCAGAATGCTTTTATTAAGGAGAGACAGATTCTTGACTGTCAAAGGACAGCTTTGCTGTCCACACCTTCCTTATTTTAGCCCTTCACACCTTCCTTATTTTAGCCCTCCACACCTTCCATATTTTAGCCCACACTTGCTGTCCACACCTTCCTTATTTTAGCCCTCCACACCTTCCATATTTTAGCCCACACTTGCTGTCCACACTTCTTTCCTTAATTTAGTCCACCCTTCTTTCCTTATTTTAGCCCACAATTGTTTCCTTATTTCTCCATTGATTATTCTGTACAGTTAGCATATATTATTTGATAGATTATAGTTTACATGTATAGGGCTAGAATCATGCTGTAATTTATTTGTTTTTATTTGCTTTCCATGTAAAGCATCCTTGTAAAGTCTATATATAATATACAAAACTCAAGGCCAAGGTATTCGGTCATTCACACAATATTTTGACATGGTATCAGAGCAAGGTTGCTAATTTTTCTTCCCTCAAATTCTTTTCTGTCTTTTCGGTTTCGGAGGTGCCTCTCGTATCTTTCGGTCAAGTCTGTGTTGATCCGTGCTGCACCCAACCACAACCATTTTTCTCAGTATTTCTGTGGTTGTTCAGTTTTCTTCTGGGATTTTTTTTGGTCCATCCTTTTGTCTCGGATTCTATTTATTTTCTATGGATTCCGCACCTCTGTGTGTTAAGTTTACAGGCATAAATTATTCTACCTGGGCATTTCAATTTGAACTTTTTCTCAAGGGAAAAGACCTTTGGGGTCATATTGATGGCACGGATGTTGAAAAACCATCAATTTTTGACAAATCTCAGGATGTTGGGTCTTCTCCTTCATGGGCTGTGCTTGATGCACGCATCATGCCTTGGCTTCTTGGTTCAGTGGAGCCTCATATTGTCACCCACTTGTGGCCCCATCGCTCCGCTCAATCTATGTGGGCTTATTTGAAGAAAGTTTATCATCAGGATAACGATGCTCGTCGCTTTCAATTAGAACATGCGATTGCCACGTTTCAACATGGTAGTCTTTCCATCCAGGACTACTACTCAGCATTTCTGACTCTTTGGCATGAATATGCTGATTTGGTTACAGCGGATGTTCCTATTGCTGCTCTTTCAACTATTCAGACTATTCACGCGACTACCCGGTGTGATCAGTTTCTTATGAAACTACGTCCGGAATATGAATCTGTCCGCTCCTCTTTACTGAATAGATCTCCTGTTCCCTCTCTTGATATTTGTTTTGGTGAGTTACTTCGCGAAGAGCAACGCCTTAGTACTCAAGCTATTTTGGAGCAATCTCATGGCAGTTCCGGGACGACAACTGTAGCTTATGCTGCCCAAGGCCGCGGACCACCTATGCATTCTAAAAACTTGCAGTGTTTTTGCTGCAAGGAATATGAGCATATTGCTGCCACTTGCCCTAAGAAGTTTTGTTCTTATTGCAAGAAGAAGGGTCACATTATCAAAGAATGTCGTATTCGCCCCCAGAATCGTCAGGCCCAAGCATTTCAGACTTCGGTTATTATCCCTCCTGTAGCAACTTCTGCAACACACGACTCTCCTTCAGCTGCGTGCTCTATTCCTGCACCTCCTGCACCAGATTACTGCACCCCAGAAATGGTGCAACAGATGTTAATTTCAGCATTATCAGCAATGGGGTTTCAAGGTAACAATTCTGCTAAACTCTGGTACGTGGACTCGGGGGCCTCTAATCACATGACTAATAATCCCACCGCTTTGTGTCATGTTCGGCCCTACGCTGGTCAATCTTCCATTCAGACTGCCAATGGCAGCTCTTTGCCCATAGCTGCTATCGGCGATGCCTCCTCTAAGTTCACTGACGTGTTTCTTGCTCCTCAGCTTTCCACGAATCTTATTTCTGTTGGCCAATTAGTTGATAACAATTGTGCTGTTAATTTTTCTGGTAATGGTTGTGTTGTGCAGGACCAGGTAACGGGGAAGCCGATCGCAAAGGGACCTAAAGTGGGGCGCTTGTTTCCACTATTTTTACCTGTTCCAGATTTTTCTCCACTTTCTTCTATTAAGTCTTTTGCTTGTAATAATGTTTCAGATCTTAGTATGGTGTGGCATCGTCGTTTAGGCCATCCCAATACTCAAATCTTATCTCATGTATTGAACTCTGATTTACCTGGTAATAAGGATCGTTATTCTTTATCTCTTGAGTGTGATTCTTGCAAACTTGGTAAAAGTAAAACTCTTCCCTTCCCTTTGCATGCAAGTAGAGCATCTCATTGCTTTGATCTTATCCATAGTGATGTTTGGGGACCTTCCCCGGTTAGTTCACATGAGAAATTTAAATATTATGTGACTTTCATTGATGATCATAGCAGATTTACTTGGGTCTACTTTCTTCGCTCTAAATCTGAGGTCTTTCGTACTTTCACTGAGTTTTTAGCGTATGTTGACAATCAATTTTCTACTTCTATTAAGACATTACGCACAGATTCCGGTGGTGAGTATTTGTCTACTGAGTTTCAAGCATTCTTGGCTTCTAAGGGTATTATTCATCAACGTTCATGTCCCTCTACTCCTCAACAAAATGGAGTTGCCGAACGCAAAAATCGTCATCTTTTAGATGTGGTACGTACTCTCTTGTTAGAATCTTCTGTTCCATCCATGTTTTGGGTAGAGGCTTTAAAAACTGCTACTCACTTGATTAATCGTTTACCTTCTCAAGTCCTACATATGGAGTCTCCCTATTTCCGCTTATTTGCTAAGCAACCTAGTTATGATCACCTTCGTATTTTTGGTTGTGTATGCTTTGTTCATTTACCTCCTCATGAGCGACATAAATTATCTGCTCAATCTGTTCGATGTGCTTTCTTGGGATATAATATGTGTCAAAAGGGATTTGTTTGCTATGATCCTACATTACATCGTACACGTATTTCTAGGAATGTTATTTTCTTTGAAAATCAACATTTCTTTCCTATATCCTCTTCTACTGTGTCATCCTCTTCTACTGTGGTCCTTCCCTCCTTTGAGCAACAGTTCTCAGATCTTCATCCAGTCAGTTCTCGCTTTCAACCAGGTATTGTGTATACAAGACGCTCCCGCCCACAGTCTCTTTCAGTGGCTCACCCGATATCTGATCCTACCACGCTCCAGATGCAGTCAGTTGCAGCACCTTCAGTACGTCGCTCTTCTCGAGTGTCTGTACCTCCGAATAGGTATGGATTTCCCTCTTCCAGTTCTGGCAATTCTATTTCAGCCCTTACTGCTGCATTGTCCAAATTTGATATTCCCACATGCTACTCACATGCTGCTAAGCATGATTGTTGGCGACAAGCTATGCAGGAAGAAATTGCCGCTCTAGAGGCCAATCACACTTGGGACATTGAGCCCTATCCTCCCACTATCGTTCCTCTGGGTTGCAAATGGGTTTACTCAGTCAAGGTCCGATCTGATGGAAGTTTGGATCGTTACAAAGCTCGACTTGTTGCACTTGGGAATAATCAGGAATATGGTGTCAATTATGAAGAGACCTTTGCTCCTGTGGCTAAAATGACTATTGTTCGTACGATTCTGGCTCTTGCTGCTTCCAGTGATTGGCCACTACATCAGATGGATGTAAAAAATGCTTTTCTTCATGGGGATCTTAAAGAGTGTATTTATATGAAGCCACCCCCGGGATTGTTTCCCTCTCCGACTTCACATGTGTGTAAGCTTCGTCGCTCTCTTTATGGTCTCAAACAGGCTCCGAGAGCCTGGTTTGATAAATTCCGCACCACTTTATTACAATTTTCATTCAGGCAGAGCAAGTATGACACTTCCTTGTTTCTTCGGAAATCAGACATGGGTATTGTTGTTCTTTTGGTTTATGTTGATGATATTGTGATCACTGGTTCCGATTCTGCTTTACTTGGTCAGCTCAAAACTCATCTCTCCGAGTCCTTTCATATGAAAGATCTTGGGTCTCTCACATATTTTCTTGGTCTTGAGGTGCATCATAGTCCCTTTGGTATTTCCCTCAATCAACATAAGTATGCGAGTGACTTGGTGGCTACAGCTGGTCTACAAGGGGCTACTTCTGTTGATACTCCCATGGAATTAAATGTCAAGCTTCGCAAAGAGGAGGGCGACTTACTTGCTGATCCCAGTTTATACAGGAAGTTGGTGGGTAGCCTTGTTTATCTCACCATTACTAGACCGGACATTTCTTTTGCTGTACAGCAAGTCAGCCAGTTCCTTCAGACTCCTCGTCATCTTCATTTGGCTGTCGTTCGTAGGATCATACGCTATGTTCAAGGCACTTCTACTCGTGGCTTGTTCTTCCCTGCAGGCAATTCTACTCGCCTTGCTGCTTATAGTGATGCTGATTGGGCTGGTTGTGCGGATACCCGTCGCTCCATCACTGGTTGGTGTGTGTTCTTAGGTGATGCATTGATATCTTGGAAAAGTAAGAAGCAAGACAAAGTCTCTAAGTCATCTACAGAATCTGAGTACCGGGCGATGTCTCTTGCTTGTTCTGAAATCATTTGGCTTCGAGGTTTGCTTGCGGAGTTAGATTTTTCTGAGACCGATCCTACACCTCTACATGTCGATAATACAAGCGCTATTCAGATCACGGCCAATCCTGTCTATCATGAGCGCACAAAGCATATTGAAGTGGACTGTCACTCTATCCGTGAAGCCTTTGAAGCTCGTGTTATCACTCTTCCACATATTTCCACCGACTTACAAATAGCTGATATCTTCACCAAGGCTCTCCCTCGTCATCGACATTGCTTGCTAAGTAGCAAATTGATGCTTGTTGATCAACCTGCATCAATTTGAGGGGGGCTGTCAAAGGACAGCTTTGCTGTCCACACCTTCCTTATTTTACTGTCCACACCTTCCTTATTTTAGCCCTTCACACCTTCCTTATTTTAGCCCTCCACACCTTCCATATTTTAGCCCACACTTGCTGTCCACACCTTCCTTATTTTAGCCCTCCACACCTTCCATATTTTAGCCCACACTTGCTGTCCACACTTCTTTCCTTAATTTAGTCCACCCTTCTTTCCTTATTTTAGCCCACAATTGTTTCCTTATTTCTCCATTGATTATTCTGTACAGTTAGCATATATTATTTGATAGATTATAGTTTACATGTATAGGGCTAGAATCATGCTGTAATTTATTTGTTTTTATTTGCTTTCCATGTAAAGCATCCTTGTAAAGTCTATATATAATATACAAAACTCAAGGCCAAGGTATTCGGTCATTCACACAATATTTTGACATTGACACCTCCCTAATTGCAAACGAGGTAATAGATTCCTGGCAAAAAAGGGGAGAAAAAGGCCTAATCTATAAATTGGACATTGAGAAGGCGTATGATAGCATCAATTGGCAATTTTTGTTAAAAGTTATGCAAAAGATGGGATTTGGGCCAAAATGATTGGGATGGATGTGGAGTTGTATATCCATTGCCAAGTTCTCAGTGCTGGTGAACGGTGTGCCAGCTGGGTTTTTCCCAAGTTCGAAAGGGTTACGGCAAGGAGACCCTCTTCCCCCCTACTTGTTTGTCATGGGAATGGAAGTGCTAAGTGTGCTTATCATGAGGGCCATTGAAGGGGGCTTTATTTCTGGTTGTAGCATCTGGAGAGGAAGAGGGCAGGCTGTCGATATATCCCACTTACTTTTTGCGGATGATACAATAGTTTTTTGTGAGGCAAAGAAAGAGTTTTTAACGTATTTGAGCTGGATCCTCTTTTGGTTTGAAGTGGCCTCAGGGTTAAAGATTAATCTAAACAAAAGTGAGGTCATTCTGGTAGGGGAGGTGGAAGGGGTGAATGAGATGGCTGCTGAAATAGGGTGTAGGGTGGGTCAGTTGCCTGCAATATACTTGGGGTTGTCTTTAGGGGCGTCTAATAGGGCCACTTCCGTGTGGGATGGGGTGGAGGAGAAGGTGAGGAGGAGGCTTGCCCTTTGGAAACGCCAATATATGTCCAAAGGAGGGAGAATCACTCTTATAAAGAGTACGTTGGCCAGCATTCCCTTGTATCAAATGTCGTTGTTCCGTATGCCAAAATTAGTGGCAAGGAGACTTGAAAAGCTACAAAGAGATTTCTTGTGGGGAGGGGCCAATGGGGGGAAAAAAGCACACTTAGTCAAGTGGGAGGTGGTGTGCACGGATAAAGAAAAGGGAGGGTTGGGATTAAGGAAGCTTGTTTGTTTGAACAAAGCTCTTCTAGGCAAATGGATTTGGAAATTTGCGCGTGCTAAGGAGGATCTTTGGAAGAAAGTGCTTGAGGCAAAGTATGGGCAAGAGGACTTTGGGTGGAGGACAAGGAAGGCAAATGGGGTGTTTGGAGTAGGAGTTTGGAAGGAGATTTTGAAGGAGTCCACTTGGTGTTGGGAAAATATGGTGTTCAAGGTGGGAAAAGGCAATAAAATCAGATTTTGGACAGATTCTTGGTGTGGGAATAATGTGCTGTCCCAAAGCTTCCCGGACCTCTTTTCCATGGCTGCCCAAAGGAATGTCACAGTGGAGGAAACATGGGATCAGAATTTGGGTCAAGGAGGGTGGAATTTAAGGTTTTTAAGGGCCTTTAATGACTGGGAGTTGGATATGGTGGGCAATTTGTTAGTTGAGTTGAGGGAGTATAGAGTAACTTTGGAGGAAGACTCGGTGATTTGGAAGGAAGGAGATGATAGGCTGTTTAAAGTCAAGAAAGCATACAGTGTGTTGGCAAGTCCTGTTGTCGCTGAGTTCCCTCAGAGCAATGTTTGGGCGGACAGAGTTCCAACCAAAATTGCTTTTTTTGCTAGGGAAGCTGCATGGGGGAAGGTCCTCACTCTGGATAGGCTGCAGAGAAGAGGGTGACAATTCCCTAACCGTTGCTTCTTGTGTGGGTGTGAAGAGGAAACGATCAATCATATTTTAATTCATTGTACAGTGGTAAAAGGGTTGTGGGATATCATTCTTGTGTTGTGTGGTGTTCAGTGGGTCTTTCCAGATTCTGTAAAGGAGGTTCTATGTAGCTGGAAAGGCTCAAAAAAAGGAAAAAATTGTGGAAGTCCATTCCGTTGTACATTTTTTGAACAATTTGGAAGGACAGGAATAGGCTAGCTTTTAGGGGGGATGTTAGCAGTTCAGAAGTTAAAAACTTCGTTTGTGTGCAATATTTGGGGTTGGGCTAAAGTGTATATTGGTATGGAGTCGAATTCCCTAATAGGTTTCTTGGAGTGGTTAGCCTCCAATTAGGGGTTGGGTTGTTTTGTTTTCTTGTTTGGAAGGCCATAGTCGCCTCATATACTCCCTATATGCTTTGCGGCTTTTTAGCCTTCTGTTAATATATGTGCTTGCTTATAAAAAAAAAATAAAAAAATGTATATCAATAAGCACCTAACGAGAAAGGGGTGCAACCTAGGTACAAAGAAGGTATATAAAGTGCATCAAAAGACAAAAAACAAAATAAGACAAAGGTCCTAAAGCTGCCACTACCATAAGCAAACAATAAACTCTAGAAAAGAAATGCTAATCTCCTCAATTCTTAGGTTGTTCAAACAGAATTCTGATGAAAGATTCTCAAGGCCCAAAATCCTATGGTTTCACTCTTTTCAAATTCACCAATACAAACAGAAATGTGTCATCTTCCATACCTTTTAGTATCTCTCACCTTTACAAATTACAATGCCAATTAAGCAAGAAATCCTTCACCAACCACACAAGCATCCAAGCATTTCAAATTGCGAGAACAAAATCTCCGACAAATTACAGGCTTTCCCAAAATGGATGAGAATATGGTTGATTGATTCCTCTTTATGCTCCACTAAGTTGGATTGCTAAAGTTGATTGGTCATCAAAATCTTCTTCCACACTATTTCCCAAAGAAAGAAACTAACCTCTAAAGAGGCCCTTGAACCCAGACTTCATTCATGGATCCATATAATGTGCCAGAAACCTCCAAAGATGATGACTTACAAAAGGATGTAAAGAGAAGTACCCACTTTCATGCCACCACACTAAATTGTCTAAAGAGCCCCCTTTAGCTCCCATCAACTATATTTGTTGAAGAAACAACTCCACCATCTCCAACTCCCAATCATGTAAATTCCTGGGAAGTAAGGAACTGCAATGATGTCTTCCAATCCTCTAAATCCAAACATTCACAACTCAAGCATTTATGTGAGCAGCAACACTAAACAATATAGGGAAGGCATGTTCTGGTGGGGAATTAACGTACCACATATCAAACCAAAACTTAGACTTGAGACCTATCTAAAACAAAAACCATCCAACCTTTCATAGTGTCTTGACAAGGACCTACTCTATACACCTTTGTCTCCTCATTGGGACACTAACCCCCAACCTTCTTTATGAATCTTCAAAATCATTTCCCAGGTGAAAGCCTAACCTGATGTCAAAATGCTTCTAATACATAACCCTCCTTTACCCTTATTTGAATAGATCATCAACCCTAAAGACACCTCCAGCCCCATCCCCTCCCCTTCCCCTCCCTCAAAAGGAAGTTACATTAAATCTTCTCCAACCAAGTATGCATCATCCTAGGAGTCACAAACAAAGACATAAGTAAATAGATAAGCTGGAAAAGGGTTACTTTTGATAATGTGAGCGTTCCATCCTTAGAGAAATGTTTTTTCTAGGTTGCTAGCCTTCTCTTAACAAAGCTTTAAAGGTGTATCCAAAGCCCTTAGGACAAAATGGGGTTTCATGAGTAAGAGGCATGGAGAATTCGTGGATCATCTCTTTCTGCATTGCTCAATAGCACTGACATTAGGGAACAAGTTGTTTGGACTGGCAAAGATTGAATGGGTTCCACCCAGAAGTGTGATGGAGATGCTGACTATTGCTTGTCAAGGTTTTGGAGGTCTTCCTAGGGAAAATTCACTGTGGGGAATTGCAATTCTCATCGAAATTAGTACTATATGGTGGAAGAGAAATGCAAGGATTTTTTAGGACAAATGGAGTACTTTGGAGGTAATATGGAATCTAATATATTTCTCCTCTTCTCTGTGGGAGACAACTAGTGCTCCATTTGCGGGCACTTGTTTCAGCATTATACTACTAAATTGTAACATAGTAAGCAAATCTACTAAGTTGGTTGGGGGGATATTCTCTACATGGATGCCTCCTCTAATGAGAAGTGTCCATTCGAATTTGATAGATGCTTTTTGGGTAACCTGAGACAATTGAGAACTAAAGGAACACTTATGAATCATAATGGAACATTAGTGAAAGCATTCTCTTGAATGTTGGGGTGGGTCTAGCAATTGATGTGGAGATTTTAGCATTAATGGAAGGACTAAAGCTGAGTGTTTAACCAACCTTCTAGTAGAAGGGGGTTTGTATTAGTGATACATTGGTAAATAAGGAGAGAAGCTTGCGGAGGTTTGATAGATGGCTGCACCAAATCTTTGACATTACTCTAGAGTTAGGGTGTTCAATCTATTGGATTCATTGGGCAACTAACCAGGTTGCAGATATGTTAGCAAAACGGGGAGCTATGCAGTTGATTCCTTTTGTAGGGGATTTTCTATCCCTTAAGTTCTTGAGTTCATATTTGTAACCATTTTTAGATGTGCATCTCTAACAATATCTAGAGTAGATAGTTTTTTCCCATTTTTGACCACAATTATATGGTCACTGACTCAAACCCTTTCTAAACCTGAAATAAGCTTGTTAGAGTTTCATGACCAATATTGAGAACCTAACCATGGAGATACACTTGATCCACCTAATTCAATTTTAACCTTCTAACCCATCGTTTGTAGAAAGAAGTCCTGGTTAACATGGTTGTAGGCTTTTTCTACATCCAGCTTGCAAGCCACCACTGCCATCAAACTCTTTTCCTTTTAGGAATTAATAGCATCATTCACTGTGAACATAACATCCAAGATTTGCCTAACTTCCAAAAATGCATTTTGAGAAACTAACACCACTTTTTCAATGACCTTAACCTTGTTCACCAAAGTCTGCCAAAAGTTTGTACATACCCATAATCAAACTAGTTGGCTTAAAATCATTAATATCCTTTTCCCACCCTTTCAATAAGTAAGACTTGAAGAGGCTCTTCTCTAAAATACCAAACTCATGAATGTCTTCCATGAATTTATAAAATTTGTAGTCCAACAACTTCGCAACCACTATCGTGCAAAGTACACTAAACATGGTGAATGTTTACAATTAATGTTCAATTATTTTGACTAATGCCATTATTTTAGTATGAATCTTAATGAAAAAACTTCTTCTTAGTGGAATGCTAATCTTTTACCGGTTTCTAATGAGACAAAAGCCAAATCTAACAATAAGTGTCTTTTCAAAAAATGAGCTAGGGCCCAAGTAAAGACACAAACTCACCTCAACATTATCTCCATACAAGTTAAGTCTGTGATTTTCATTGTTGAAGACTTGCGCTGGATACTTGTTTCTAGCATTGCAAGCCATGTCATCAGCCAGCATAAGTATTATCCTCTCATCAGGTATTCCTAGCCGTTTAACTGTCCTGAAGAACAAGAAAAAAGAAAAGAAAAGAAAAGAAAACGGCTCATTTACAAGAAAAAACGAAAAAAGAAAACTTCATGAACTGAAAGAAAGGAGGAAATAAAAAAGAGGAAGATGGTTACCTATACAAGGATAAAGTATTGGCCATATGCCTATAATTAAACCTGAAGAACAGTAGTATGATTAATGTCACAGTAAAATAAGAATGCATCTGTCTCAACTATCATGGGATCAAACTAGTCGATGATACAATACAATCAGACAAGAAAGTGGTTGGCAGCCATTGAGCTAAGAATTAAGAAGTTAAACAGCTTATTTTCACACCAAGAAGCTCACTGATGTGACTATTCTTCTTGTAAATAGCTCAAGGAAGATTTCATTTCTGATAGCTGACTCATGCAGCAGTTTATTAAGAAGAGGAAAGGTATAAACACATTATAATGAAAAAAATAGGCCTGAGAACCTCTTCCTTGTAAAGAAAGAAGTTAGCAGTTTGCTTTCATGACAAGAAGCTCACTGGTGTAACTATTCTTCACATAAATAAGTAAATAACTGAAGGAAGATTTTATTTTGTGACAGATTACTAATGCACGAACTTGTTAAGAAGGGGAAAGGTATAATCATGTTCCAATGCAATAATAGGCCTGAGGACCACTTACAAATTAAATAATGTTTCATGTGGAAGTACAAACTAAAGTTGAAAGCCAGAGTCTTTGCTCTTCGACAAAGAACGTAAAACTAAAAACCACACCGAATATTCAACACAAGCTGAGGCATCCTGTGTATTATGTATTCTCTCATCATTTCAAATCAAAGCAACATCCTTGGTGCATTGTCTATACACAAACTTAAGAATATCAGATATGGAATTTGCTGCAATTCAATTTTATTCTGTGTTTCATTTTTGTTTCTCATAGCATTTGAAGACAAATATTAATCCTTTAGACTGAATTCATTACTCCAAATAGGAAAAAATATAAATAAAAATGAACAATATCAATTCATGTAAAAAATGCTCTGCAAACAA
Source organism: Vitis riparia (assembly GCF_004353265.1). Taxonomy (NCBI): domain Eukaryota; kingdom Viridiplantae; phylum Streptophyta; class Magnoliopsida; order Vitales; family Vitaceae; genus Vitis; species Vitis riparia. Next base: position 19,639,287 of record NC_048444.1, read on the forward strand.
AATAGACTAATTTAGAATGCTATGAAGAAGCAACTGGCCTATTTCAAACGTCATTATAAGATAATGGAATTAACTAATCACATAGACAATGGAGAACAAAGACGCCCGGTAGATTGAACTTCAATAGATGGGAAAAGTAGTTACTATACTCTCTAATCATTTGCAAAAGACAAGTAGAACCCAAATATATACTGCAAATTGTTTGCATACTCTGAGCAATACCAAAACTTCCCCAATGATCCTAATAACTAATGCAATGGTTTTCTCACTCATAATTTCATAATTAAATCTTACTAAAAGTATTCCTCATATTCCCCAATTAAATCTGAAATAATCCCAAATAATTGTAATATTTCTGAACAAGTTTGGAAATTCCCTAATAAGACAAATGAGTAATGCAATGGATTTGTCATTCATAATTTGATAAATGAATTTACTCAAACTCTCGCCCACATTTTCCCATCAGACCTGAATCCAAATATTTCCAATCTTTAATTTCCTCAATGTTGTCTGTTGTCAATAACAAATCAGAAGCGAGAAAACATGAAATTGGAGAAAAATAAAACATGGGTATTGTTCATCGTGGAAAAAAAGATGAATTTGATGCTTAAAATGAGAGGGAAGGAAGGGAAATGGAATTACCAGAAGCGAGAGGTGCAGACCAGAACAGCCCAGTTGTTGGTGTGCATAGTGGTGGAAGAAGAAGATGCCGAGGATGAACCATATGCAACCGAATTGCAGCAGAGATGGGTTGCAGACAAAATCAACAAGAGAAATGCTGTGAACCTGAAGAAGCTCCCCATCTTCAACACCCCAAAAAACAGTTCTACCTCACTGTCTCCCTGGAATCGATACAAAACCACGGAAGGCGTGTCCATTGAGTCGACTCGGACGAGGAATTGGTATATGGGCTTGATTCGGGTCGGGTCAAATCATATCGTATTTTTCTACCCGAGTATGGTTTTCATGATCCGCCAAGTTTCAACGGGTTAAAAGTCAATATCCGTCACCTATGGTCGTGGACATTGATTTTGGAATGTCTCACACCTAATAGAATATTTGAGATTAAAAATAGTGAACAAAGACCATCATATATTAAAAATAATTACTTATCTAAAATTTTTTAAATAAAGGAAAATACCATACACCATCAATATTTGAAATGATTATATTATATAGAACATCGATCAATGAGATACACTTTTGGTATACTCTATTGGTGGATGACTCGATGAACCATTAGCTTCAATTGATGAACTAGAGACAACATAGTGCTTTAGTAAGTCTTGTTTGGATCTCCTTCTAGCCAGTCTCCTATATGCCATTAGTATCCAAATAAACTTATTAAAATTAGACTTTTGAATTTGATTCATAATGTAAACATCATATGAAGAATGATATTGGAAAGCATGAGTGATAATGATATGTTGTCACTTTAAGTGTAAGACATGGCATAAATATTATGAGAATTAAATTATGAATAGCATGACAATGTCAACATATTTATATTATTGAAATCATAGTTTAAAAAGGCGCAAGATGCACCTAAGGTGCAAACTCCTTCTAGAGTCTTAAGATGCAAAGATACAACTAAGGCACAAGCTTTAGTGAAGTGAGATGCCCATTACGTATATAATTTTATGTAATACAATTAAATTTAATAATCATTTATTTGTTTTAAGTGCATATATTATCAAATATCATTCAAAAATTTAATTTAATAAAAAAAAAACTCGAAAAGGTACGCTTATTTTTCCTCCATTCTTTTTAGAGCTAAGCACACCCTAAATCTTACATCCAAGCACACTCTAAAACATAAGACATTAAAAAGAAGCCCTAGGCTATGAGGCAAGATGTGCTAAGTGGAAGAGAAAGCTCTTAATGATTTCTTTGGAGTAGAAGTTCTATGAGAACCTAAAGGGACGACCTTTGCATTGACCAAACCTTTACTTTGAATCACAAAAGGGTCATTTTTTTCCAAATCAAACTTGCTTAATCTTAATAAATGTGTTTACTTGAGTCTTCTTGGTCCTAGACCTAATGTGAGATTTCCTCCATTTTTTGTGTTCAAGACTTTATTCTTAAGGAAGTTAGATTCATTTGTTAGTCTATTCATATGTGATTGAAACCTTTTGAAGAGTCTACTATAGCACCTACTTTCTTCATGTCTAGGTTTGTTAAAAATGGTGCATTGGGGAGTCGGTCGTGGAGGTTTTAGGGATGACACGCTTTCCTGGTCCTGAACAAATGTTGTTTTTAGGTCTCTTTTATCTCCAACAAATTTCCTCTCCTAATGACTTTATTTAATATCTTAGTCCTCAGTTAGGGATTTATTTTCTCAAGTGTATAGTTTTGCTCATTCTCTAGAAATCTTATATTTTCAAACAAAAAAAAAATTCTTTTCATTTTTTAAGGTAGAGTTTCCATTAAGCAAATTAAAATTATTAGCTTAATATTTACAATTGTCTTCATATTTATAGGGAAGAAAATAGAATAACATATTGTTTAGCTAAGAAATGTATTTGTAATATAAAGTTGATCATTTAGTGGTAAAATTTTCTTAAAGATGTTACAAAGTTTGGTTTCAAAGATTATTGTACCTTGTCTTTCAATCAAATTTGTAAATATTTTGCTTTGTATTTTTTTTTCATAAAAAATAAATAAATTGAATTATTAGCTTTTAGTGAATCATTTAAAACATATATTTTCAATTATCAATAATTTACCCTTAAGCTTTTTACTTTTATTTTCAAACTTTCTTCTAATAAGGTTTGATATATTGTAGTTAAAGTATCAAATTCATGATCAGGATTTTCATCAATTTCAATGCATTTAAAGATTAAGTTAGAATTGGTAGAAGAAATAAAAACAAGATAATTTTCACTTTGTTCATACCTATTATCATCTGAGTTTGATGATTCACTTCCACTTGACTTGGAATCACTCCAAGTCATTTCCTTGATTTTTTTTATTTTTCTTGGAACTAAATTTTTCCTTATAAGATAATTATTTCTTGAAATTATTTACCTGAACAATCAATAACTCTTTTATGACACACATGACTTTCTTTTTTTGAGAAGATAACTTTATTGGAAAGTGATTATTTTTCTTTGTTCAAAATAACAATTACTTTTTGTTGCCTCTTTTATTCAAGGTACAAAGATTCACATAAAGATTTGTGTGTCTTGAGTTTTTTATTTAACCTTTTATTTTCTTTATGCAATCTTTCCCAATCATGAAAAAAATCAAAAGCAAGTTTTTATTTATTTATTACTATTACTTTAAATTCCACGAAAACAAGATAAAAAATAGGAATTGAAGAAAAAATTAATTTTTAATTTTTTTTTCTACTTTGATACCAATTGAAAGTTTATGATCTTGTTTCATATAACTATTTAGAAGAAAATGAATAAATAATATTTTAGCCCAAAGATTCTAATTTTTTGTTTTTTTAATTAATTAATTAATTATCTTAAATAATTAATCAATGGGTTTAATACACTTTACCCCCCAACCTATAACATGTTTTACACATTGCCTCCTCGAGTTTAAAATCAAGTAATGTACCCCCCCAATCTTTATAATTGCATGCAATGTGCATTTTTTGAGAGATGACGTAAAAAATTTTAATAGTAAGACATGTACTCTCCATGTGATCGACGGCAAAATGGTCAAATTTTTTGGGGTTTATTACACTTTACCCCCCAACATATAATATGTTTTGCACATTGCCCCATTGAGTTTCAAAATCAAGCAATGTACCCTCCATCATTTATAATTGTATGCAATGCACATTTTTTGAGAGATGACGTTATTTTTTTTTTTATAGAAAGGCATATGCTCTCCACATGACCAATGACAAAATGTTCAATTTATAAAACCCTAACTAGTTTGCCTTCCTCTTCCTTTGTTCTTCTTCTTTTTTCTTCACTCTTTCTCTCTCCTTCCCCAATCGATGACTACATTTCTTGAAATTTCAGCCTTGAAACCTAACTAGGGTAAGTATTCAGAGATGGGCTTTAAGGAAGGATGTGATGAAAAAAAAAAAAAAAAACCCAAATTCCAAATCGGGTTTATGGCTATAAGGAGTTGAAAATCTAATTTCAATGTCAAAGCTCCAGACCTTCTAAAAGATAGAATTAAAAGAGGGAAAAAAACACTTCAATTCGGTATGATTGCCGATCACAACCAAAGATTAAAAAAAAAACCAAGCTTTTTGAAAAAACCCAAATCAAGAATATAGAAAATCCACATCACACAATTCTATAAAATTTTTGACAAAAATCTTAGCAAAACCAAAACTTTTCCTTGGTGGGTATCTTTTTATAGGTGAAAAACAGATGTCCAAATGCTTATCTAGCATTGACCACAATGAAAATAGGAAGAAGAGAGAAAAAATGGAGAAGAATAATAATGAAGGAAAAGAAGACTAGTTAGAGTTTTATAAATTGACCATATTGCCCTTGGTCATGTGGAAAACACATGCCTTCCTATATTAAAAAAAATAACGTCGTCTCTCAAAAAATGCACATTACATACAATTATAAATTATGGAGGGTACATTGCTCGATTTTGAAACTCAAAGGGGCAATGTGCAAAACACATTATATGTTGAGAGGTAAAGTGTAATAAACCCAAAAAAATTCACCATTTTGCCCTCGATCACGTGGATAGCACATACCTTTATATTAAAGAAATCAACGTTGTCTCTCAAAAAATGCACATTGCATGTAATTATAAAGGTTAGGAGGTATATTGCTCGATTTTGAACTCGAGGGGGCAATGTGCAAGACATGCTATAGGTTGGGGGGTAAAGTGTATTAAACCCTTAATCAATATATTAAGTGTAATGACCTACATCCAACAGTATAGATATTGTCTGTGTTGAACCCAAATGGGTTCTCATGACTTTAAAACGCGTTTACAAGGTTAACAAGAACTCATATTTATATAACACTGGAAACTTTTTTTCCTATCCGATATGAGACATTGCAAACACCCTCCCATGTGTACACAACATCCTCATCGTGTCTCATAAACCCGCGGAGGTAGGGAATGAGACTATAAAATTTTCAAAATTGAATGATGAGTTAATCAAATGTTTAACAAATCGTTTAGAACAGTTAGACCTTTCCCTCAGAACAATGAGTTAATCAAATGTTTAAAAAATCATTTAGAATAGTTAGACCTTTCCCTCAAACCTTCAACTTCAAATACAAAAATTGTAAACGTCATGATAGAAAATCAAACATCAAACATTGATAGAATAAAATCAACATTTGAGATTTTTTTAGTAGTTTATTTTTGAATCAAGTCATAAAATTGCTAGCAAGATGACGCATACAAACCCTATGATATGCATATGGCTCAAACCAACCAAGATGAGCATCATTCATTATAGTCATAATGCTTAAATGTCGATCTGATATAACTCAAAGTCCACTCATTTGAGTTACTCCAATTCTAATACATACTAAAAATCATCATCAACTATCAATATTTTCACCATTTATTAGGGCAAAAGCCACTGGGAATAATTAATTATTTCCATCACAACTCATAGCAATCATTGAAATGCCTTTATACTTCCCATCCAAATATATACCATCAATACTAAGTATGATGTGACAATGCTTGAAGCCTTCAATAGATGGATGAAATGCCTAAGAAACTCGCTGAAATATCTCTGCATACCACTTATTATCAGGAAATGTTTTCTAAATTACAACACATCCTAGATTTGCCTACTCTAAAGCAATAAAAAATACGTGGCAACTCTACGTATGACTTATAAAATTCACCAAATAAGTTAGCAAGTGATTTAAGCTTCGCTTTGGATGCCTTCTTGTATGATATTTTATATCAAAATTTCTCCATAATACTTGCTTGAATAGCAGCCACTATGCCTTAATCATTCATTGGATATGAACAACAATCAAGTTGGAGTCTAATTGTTGATGCTCTCGATTCAAGGTAGCATTGACACATTTCTATGGACCATTGTGTTTGTTGATTACAAATAAAGATGTACATTTCACAACCATAACACGAAGTTTCCATGGGTATTGAGACTCCTCGGATTTCTTGCATCTTAACATTAACAACTTTTTTGTCAACGAAACAACAATATACTCTTGGTGTGCACTAGTAGAGTACAACTATGGAATACATTGTAATCTACTTTTGAATTTAAAACTTGGCCATCTATGAACTCTCCACTAAAGCTTCCAATAATAGTGTTTCCCCATGGAGTCTAGTTGCTAGAAACAACGTTACCAATGTTTTTTACATTTTCAAACTACAAAGATGGTGCTGAGTGATATTGAATAAGAGAAAACTCCATTGGATCCTTAGGATATAGGTTATTTGACACATTACAACCTTCCCCATCTAAAGACATATCTCCCTTGTTCACTTTTCATTGCCTCATGAATAGTTAAGAAAACTGAAACAACATTAACATTATTTTCTTCCTCACCCATAAATTCAAATGCGTTATGCACATCATGTTGAACATCTTCAACTTCTTCACTTTGATCATCACCTTCTTGGGCTTCATATTGTTACTTGTCTTCATCTGATCTACACCCATAATTCAATGCAATTGGGGCACTACTAAGCCCACAACCTTAATCTAATTCCTTAACATTATCATTTTCTCCAAGTAATGAATATATGAAATTACCTAACAATGGATTCACTCGTCGCTTAATTGACACTTGTTCAATATAAAATTCAATTTCGTTTATTCCAAATGTGTTAACTAATCTCAACATCTGAGATAAACTATTATCATCCCATATTGGACAAGGTTGGAACCTATTTTCCCTTTTCAAATGATACATATAGTTGAGGACTAATTGAAAACGTTTTTTTATCAATGTTAGTCCTCAAGTATATCATTGATAATAATTGTTCAAATGTAGAACTAACAAACGCATCCAAAGGCACAATTATAGTTTTTTCCTCAACATATTTAACATCTATTTTTGTCCTCAACATTTTTCCATTATAAAAGCATATCACATAAATAATAGATTCAAACATGATTTACCAACAAAAAAAAAAATACAATATCAAATGGTTTCATAATCAATGAAAATAATACCAATGATTTATTTTTTGAAAATAATGCAATATAAAAAAATTCAGATATTGATACTTCTAATAAAACAAACAAGACAAATTGATAATTTGACACACAATAATCTATTTTTCACCTTATATTTAACTTTTATCTCCATATGTGTAATAATGCATAACAAAAGTAAAGTTAATATAGATAATTACATTGTTCAAAATGTTAAATATTATTATTAAGCCTTAAACTTTATGTCATTAATTTGAGAATTTTTTTTCTAGTTTAACATATTTTCAAGGCAATCTAATTAAAATAGAAAGTTTAAAGGCTCAAAATTAGATTTTAAGGGAAAAAACTATCATTTGAAAGTAAGACACATGTATAAATTATTATTGCAATTATTTTTCTCTTGAAGCCTAATCAAAAGATTAGATGTACATTATTATCCCAAAATAGAAAATAAATCAAGAAGTAAAACTTTTGAGACACATTAGAATCAAATTTTGTACATTATGTGTGTTTAACATGAAGTTAAATTTTTTTAAAGCAAATAATATAAGAATGTTGGTATTAAATATTTTTTCTTTAAACATAGAAACTAGAAGAAAAGTACAATAGCTTTGTTTGAGATATAATAGTGTTAACCCCAAATTTTTGTCCTAATTTTTCTCCACTCACATTCACTTTCCATCCTTATTCACAACTCACTTACCCTCCCTTCATTTTCTTTTTATTTTCTCTCTATTTCTTTTATTCTCTCTCTCACTCATCCTTTATACCTATTGTTTCCCACTCACAACACACTTTCCTCCCAAAACCCAAACCCTTGGTTCCCTTTTCACTCTATTTCTCACTCTCTGTTCAATGCTCTCTCAACCTACAAGAAGAAGGCTTTCTTTGAGCACCATTGTTATTTCTTCCACCCCATACTCATCCTCTTTATTTCTTCTGCTTAAATTATGATTGCCTTTGTCTATATGGTGCTCATTTTGGCAATGGTTGTTCATTCAAGTGATAATTGGTGTCTTTGCAAGGAATGGTTTAGTGATTTTGTTTTGAGGGTACTGATACAACCTTTGTTATGATGATAACCACCCCACCATCAACCACTACTCTCTCATCCATGGAAACCACCCTTTGTTCCTCCATGTTCTATGAAATTGGTAAGAAACCCTCATGTTTAATATTAGGGCAATTGTTTGTAGGATTGAGTTTTGTTTATGGGCTTTTAGTTCATGCTCATGCGTTGGGCTTTTGGCTTGGGTTGTTTATTGGGGCCTTAGATATTACAGTTTGATTGAGTGTTATTGGGTTTGGGCCTTAATTATTTTGGCCCCCTCATTTGGGTTGGATTATTGATTTGAATTGTTTATTTTGAGATGTTATATGTAGATATCAATTTCAGTTTGTTTTTGGACTTGGCTTGATTGAAAAATTGATTTGGATTCCATTCTATTTGGGCCTAGTTATTTATTTGTGTTTTAAGATTAATTTCTCATTTTAATTGTTGATATTCGAGAGCTTTAACCCACAATGCATCATTTTTTAAAGAAAAATTTCATAAAGTAAACCAATTTTGAAAATAATGTCCAATCTAGTGCGTTTGGGCCACGTAGATTGCCACATTCTAAAACCGTAGTCACCAACTACGGTTTTGAATTTTTTTAAATCGGTCAAAACCGTAGTTGGTAACTACGATTTTGAATCCTTTACCTTTTCCATCACTTTCCTAGTCAGGTTTCTTCATTTCCCAGTTAGCTTTCTTCCCTTTAGGGCTTTGTCCTTCCCGTTGCATCCTTGGCTCAAATTCAAAATTTGGAAATCATTGGTCAGGTAAGATTTATGAGTTTTTCAAGTTATCGTAAATTTTAATTTTTTTTTGTAAATTTGTTTGGTTTTCACATTGTTGTTGTTGTAAATGTGTTTGGTTTCTATTTGGTAAAGATGTGTTTGATTTTATTTTATTTTATTTTGATTGTGAGCTTAGTAAAAAGAAAATGGTTTTTTTTGGTAAAGAAAACGAATATGGAATGGGGGGCCAGTATGTATTTTTTTTGTTAAAGATACCAAAAATGGAGGGGACCACTGTAAAAAAACTAAAAAAAAAATGGTGATTTTTGTTATAGGAATAGAAAAAATAGGAGTACTCCACTTTTCAAGGGGCAGATTTATCTTAAGCTAGGAGATTGAAGGTGTGGGGTCGGTTTCTACATCATTCTCCAAATTTTGGGAATGTTTGGTTGCCGAGAAAATAGAGGAAAGTAAAAAAAAAAGGTCCAAAAATGACAAATCCTCAAAAAAACAAAAAAGAAATAAAATAAAATTATTTTAGTTTATTTATTTTTTGATAGGCATCATTTTAGCATATAAAATTGTTGTTTCTGTTCCCTGTCTGCTTGTTGGAGTATGGTACATCATAAAGATATATTACCCCTTGCTAGAGTTGTTATAAGAGAAAAAAATGGACTATAAAATATGAAGTGCATATAGATGGAAAACTAAACTGTAAATGATAAAGAACTCCATTTGGTTGTTGAGAAAAACAGAGGAGAGGAAGAAATATACATTAGTTTTCAGTTTTCCTTTTTTTTTTTTATCCTCATCCTCTTATAAACCTTCTATAAACTGAGGAATAAAAGAAACCCCCAGAGAAGAAGAAAACTATATTATCTTCAACCTTGTGCTTATCCACAGCCAGCAAAGCCAGAGAATGGTTGACATGTTGGAAGATGCTTGTAGGCTGGTGAAATATGAGGGACATTAACTTTTTTTAACCGGGATTTTAAGAGATCACTTCCTTGTGCTACATCCATTTCTATTATTCCTTTAATAGCAATAATTGCCTTTTTCGTAGTTATTTTTAGGATGACATAAGTTTAATTTCCAATCAAATGATGAAGTTCATCAATAAAATGGTTTAGTTCTATGCATTTTTTTAAGACTGAAAGTTATGAGCATATTTAATGCCATTACTTTAAGTGTTCAACTCTGAATATAGAACATGAGATCATACCTACTTAACATTGGGTTTATAAGAAATTCGCAAAATATTTAATATTGATAAGATGGGATAGTTTCATTATAAGATCTATTAGAAGGTAGTTAAAGATACATTGAGTTTAATTGTGAATAATTGATCAAAGCAATTAAGATTCATAATTTGAGATTCTAATGGATTTAAATTTAAAGTTAAATTAAATATCAGTTTAGATGAAATTTTAAGGTCTTCAACCTAACTTGATAAATTATAAATCTTATTGACTTTTTAATGTTGAAATTGATTTCTAGTGAATTCGAAATCTGAGTATTTTTTTCATTAATATATTTTGTTCCAATTTTGATCAATTTCATTTTTTCATTAATCAAATATCAACTTTTATGTTGGCATCAATTTTATTAAAATTAAAACATTTATCTAGGATTATATTTGTATCATAGATAACTATTTAAATAAAAAATTTATTATTATGAAGTGATTTATATTTTTCCTCCTAATGTGTAAGAAAGTGTTTTATTATATAATTGTGTATTCACATGTTAAAAGATTATATGCAATTTCTCTTGCTATTATTTTCATTGATTATTAAACCATATGATATTGTATTTTTTGTAGGTAAATAATGTCTAAATCTATTGTTCCTGTGATTTGCTTTTGCAAAGGAAAAATGTTGAGGACAGAAACAGATGTAAAGTATATTTGGGATCTAGCTGTAATTGTGCCTTTGGATGTACTTGTTAGTTCAGCCTATGAACACTTGTTATCTATGATATACTCGAGAACTGGCATTGACAAAAAACAATTTCAATTGTTCCTTAACAGTAGGTATCCTTTAGAAAGGGAAAATAGGTTCCAACCTTGTCCAATATGGGATGATAATAGTTTATCTCAAATGTTGAAATTGGTTAACACATTTGGAATGAACGAAATTGAATTGTATATTGAACAAGTGCCAGTACAACCACGGGTGAGGGGGCAATTATTGGGTAACTTCACACAATTATTACTCGGACAAAATGATAATGTTGAGGAATTTGAGTATGGTTGTGGACCTAGTAGTGTCCCAGTTGCAATGACTTATGAGTGTAAAGTAGATGAAGATGAAGAAGAATGTGAATCCCAAGAAAGTGATGATCAAAGTGAAAGAGCAGAAGATGTTCAACATGATGGTGATGAGGTGTTCGAATTTATTGATGAGGAAAACAATAATGTTAATGTTGTTTCATCTTTCTTAGCTCTTCACGAAGCAATGGAAAGTGAATAAGGGAGATATGTCTCCGTGGATAGGGAAGGTTGTGATATGTCAAATAACCCAGATCTTGAGGACCTAATAGAGTTTTCCCCTATTCAGTATCACTCGGCACCATCATTGCAGTTTGAAAATGTAGAAAACATTAGTAATGTCGTTTCAAGTGACTAGACCCCATGGGGGAACACTAATATTGGAAACTCAGGTGGAGAGTTCATGGTTGGCCAAGTTTCTAATTCAAAAGCAGATTTACAACATGCTGCGAAGTTGTACTCTATTAGTGCACACCAAGAGTACGTTGTTGTTTCGTCAACTACAAAGTTGTTAGTCTTAAGATGCAAGAAGGCTGAGCAATCTCAATGTCCATGGAAACTTTGTGCTATGGTTGTAAAAGGTACAACTTCATTTGCAATCAATAAATACAATGGTCCCCACAAATGTGTAAATCCTTACTTGAATTGGGATCATCAACAATTAGATTTCAACTTGATTGCTGCTCATATCCAAGGAATGATTAAGACACAATTCACATTGTCAGTGGCTGTTATTCAAGCAAGTATTGTGGAGAAATTCGGATACCAAATATCATAGAAGAAGACATCTAAAGCGAAGCTTAAAGCTCTTACAAAAAACTTATTTGGTGATTTTTATAAGTCATATGTAGAGCTGCCACATTTTTTCATTGCCTTAGAGCAAACAAATCCAGGATGTGTTGCAATTTCAAAAACATTTCCTGGTATTATGGAAATTACATAGATATTTCAACGAGTTTTTTGGAAATTTCAGCCATCTACTGAAGGATTCAAACACTGTCGGCCTGTACTTAGTATTCATGGTACACATTTGTATGGGAAGTATAAAGACACTTTAATGATTGTTATGGGTTATGATGGAAATAATCGGTTATTCCCATTGGCTTTTGCCCTAACAGAGGGTGAGAATATTGATAGTTGGGGATGGTTTGGGCATGTATTAGAACTAGAATAACTCATAGGAGGGAACTTTGTGTTATATCATATCGACATCCAGGCATTATGGCTGCAATGAGCGATGTTCATCTTGGTTGGTCTAAGCCATACGCATATCATAGGGTTTGTATGCATCATCTTGCTAGCAATTTTATGACTCGATTCAAGGATAAAATATTGAAAAATCTGATATGCAGAGCAGTCTTAGCAACCAAAATTGAAAAATTCAATAAACATATGAACACAATTAGGAGGATTAATACAGCCGCACAACAATGGTTGGAAGCAATCCCTTTTGAGAAATGGGCGCTCTCTCATGACAGAGGTCGAAGGTATGACATCATGACTACAAACATGTCGGAGGTGTTCAATAATGTGCTTAAAGGGGCTCGTAGCTTACTCGTAACTGCTTTGGTTCAATTGACATTTTTTCGGCTAAATAGTTACTTTGTTGTGAGAAAAAAACAAGGTGCTAATCGACTTGCTTCAAATGAGGAATACACTCCATATGTCGATGTTAAGAATAAGGCAAATGTGGTTAAGGCGGGATCTCATGAGATTGTTTTATATGATCACATCCAAGGACAATTCCATGTGAAGACTAATAGGGGTACTAAGAGTAAATCAACTAGTGGTCGAACATATCTCGTCAACTTACATGAGTATGCATGCATGTGTGGTAAAACACTCATATATGGATTCCCATGTAGTCATAATCTAGCAACATGTCATTTTCGTTCAGTTGATTTTAAACCACTTGTTCAACACTACTACAGTACACAATTGTACTATAATACTTGGGCACCCTTGTTCCATCCCATTTTCAATGTATATGAGTGGCCTCCTTATGATGGTCCGATTATCATGCCTTCTGAGTCGATGAAACGTGCATCAAGTGGACGACCTAAATCAAGTCGTTTGCATAATGAAATGGATTTTAAAGAGGGCAAGACTTCTATTACATGTGGGTTATGCAAACAAAGTGGCCACAATCTCCGTTCTTGTCAAAACAGTAATAGAGTTGATTAGACCATGTGATGTATGCATGTAATTTTCTTGGATATTGTGATGTAAGCTACTATGATACTACCTTTATGCAATTATTGGCTTTGGTTTGATTATAAATATTGATGTTATTTGCCTGATCAGGTTATTTGTATTTGGAATAATGTCCATACTATAGGGGAAACTATGTCAAAATTTTGAAATTTTCTATTAAAAATGTTAACAAAATGGTCCATTGTATTTGTATCTCTAATTTTAATTTAGACTAGTATGACTTGTTTATTGGTCATAAATGAATCGATCTACTTAAATTTATCAAATTGATATATATTTAATATATGGAAAACTCCATAAATTTTTAAAACTTTTCCATTAGAAATATTTTTTATTTAAAAACAATAAGTTTTGTTTATTTATCTTCATAATTTTGTTATAGATATGGAGTATAGAGGACATAGTTCTGATCCAGATCCATTAGATACATCTGTTTTGGTTCTACAAGATAGACATTGGTCTCATTTAGTTGACTCTGGTCAGGTATGTATATGAAAACACATAATATCTCTTTAAAGAATGAAAATTTTTGCAGTTTATTATCTAAATGATTTATTTGTATTTTTATAGCTTGCTTTAGTCTTGACTTGTCGACAACATATATCTAGGTTTATGTAGGAGTGGGGGATGGATCCTCGTCTTCGACCTTATATTATTTGATCTGGATTTTATGGTGTATACTGTATTAGACACATTACACTAGATTAGGGATTGATCACTAGTCTAGTTGAGAGATGGCGTCCTGAGACACACACATTTCACTTACTTGTTGGGGAGATGACCATTACTTTACATGATGTTGCTATCATATTAGGACTTCGTATTCATGGGCTTCCCATCATTGGCACATGTGATATAGATTGGTCACTACTATGTTATGAACTTTTAGGGGTGACTCCCCCTACATCCGATATTAAAGGATCAACGATATCGACATGATGGCTATGTCACCAGTTCTCTCATCCACCAGTTGATTCAGATGATGCCACATTAGAGCGGTATGCACGAGCTTTCATATTAAGACTCATAGGTTCAGCGCTATTTATAGACAAGAAGGGTACCCACATCCATATGTGTTATTTCCCACTGCTTGGAGACTTGACTCAGACATCTATGTCTAGTTGGGGTAGTGCAGTATTAGCACACCTATATAGGAGTTGTGTCGATCGAGTTTGGATGGTGCCACCGATATTGCTGGATGTGTCACACTATTACAGGTATAATTAATTATTCACATTAGATTAAAATTTCTAGTTGCTTCAAGTTTATAATTTAAGTAAAATTTTAATATTACATTTGTTTCCAATTGTGGTCTTGGAAGAGACTACACCTGGGTCGACCCTATTTTAGTCGACCACCAGCCCCTCTAGTAGTCCAACATTTAGAGCATGATGCAGCCGATGATTTACTAGCTGAGCATTTAGACCAGGGATTATAGGATGAGGCATTGTTAGACAAGGGTTTACTAGCCGATCCATTAGGATATAAGTGGAGAGTACCTTTATCATGGGCTCAAAACCCATCACGTGTGTTGACATTTTATCAAGACCAATTAGATGCATAGACCCATGACTAGGTACATATAAGATGTAATGTGTTATTGTTAACCATATAAACGTTAACTTTATTAATTTCAAATGTTAATTTTAATAGGTTTTATTGGAGCCTTACGTGGGAGACTTAGTTGCCCATCTTCCGGCGATATCTCTAGCAGACCAGGAGATTTGGTGGACGATGTCATCTCTTATTTGCTTTGACATTGTTGAGTGGCATCGACCGAAGCGAGTGCTGCGACAGTTTGGCCTCCAACAAGGGATACCTTCATCTTGTTCCATAGAGCAAGACCTCCATTCCGTGGATAGGCGAGGACGACATAAGTATGATTGGGGGGCATTCCATGCATAGTATATTACCTTATGGGCTAGTCGTGAGGAGCGTATTGTGATGGCACCACCTATGGTGGGTGCTATGCAATTTCATGATCCATATATGGAGTAGTACCGACGTATTACACGACGTTTGATCACACCCCCTCTCCATAGAGATTAGATGAGGTATCATAGTACAACAGCAACTACTTAGTTGTTGGTAAGATTTTTTAATTTATAAATGGTTTATTAAATTATAATTAATTAAAATCATTTTCGTCTGTTTAATTTTTTTTTTTTTTAATAGATCACTGGTATGGTTGAGATTTCTAGTCGATCTGCTGGGCCTACTTCAGGTGCATTAGGTGACATTCATCGGATTGCTATTGATATTTTGCACGTTATTGGAGAGGACCATCGCATACATTTTGCCCGTCAATCGCTTACATCATCATACCCATCCATGAGACCACCTATGTTAGCCAGTACAGTTAGGATGCAGCCTATTCGAGGCCGAGGGAGAGATAGTAAGAGAGATGGTGGGCGAGCTAGTCGACAGCCTCGATAATCTATGCATCCACCCGAGACCATGTTAGCACCATCCACATCATCTACCCCATTTGCACTTGAGGCTTCCATGCTTCCCCCTTCACCCCTACCATCACGTTCACTTAGACCTTCTCCCTTAGAACATGTCGTATCAGATACCACTCTACCATCACCTGTATTTCCTCCCATAGAGGCCACTATACCTGATGTCACTACACTAGAGACTACCCCATTGTCTACTAATCTACCATCACCTCTACCTTGTCTCGAGGAGACCACTACACCACATGTCACCTCACCATCATCACTTATATCTTCTCTCATCGAGCCCACTATATTAGATGTTATTGCATCAGCTACCACTACAGTAGATGTCATTCTTCCATTTCCTATATCACCTTTCCTAGATGCTACCATATCAGATATCACTGTACCTGAGATTGACCCACCATCTACCACCTTACCATCACCTCCACCTCTTCCCATAGAGACTACTATGCATCATACCCTTACACATGTTACACAGTTAGATGTATGTCCACCTAGGAGACGTCGTGGTCCACGTAGACGTCGAGTCTTGCCTCCATTAGCTCCATCTCAACCTATACATACTAAGACATGGCAGATTGCATATATAGATTTCACAAAGATGTCTCTATATCATAAGCGTCCGTAGAGAAAGAGGAAGACCCCATCATGTGGCACTCATTGAGGACTGTTTTTTAGTTTTTGTGTTTATTTTCATTTGCATTATATTGTTAACTTTTTTTATTATTATTTTTTATTATGAACAAATTATTATATATTTAAATGAAAATATGATAAAATTTAAACTTATATATATATATATATATATATATATATATATATATATATATATATATATATATATATATATATATATATATATATATATATATATACCACTTACATATAGCAATCCGACAATCTAAAAATTTGGTTTTAGGTTTAAATTTAAACTAATTATATTTATAACTAATTAGTTACAACAACACTATATCAATATAGAAAAAATAATGCATTACAAAAAAATTATAATCTTAACCTCCAATCAAAATAATTCTTAAAAAATTGAACATTCGCATGATTTAAAATTTGAACTTAAAAACTTGGTTTTAGGTTTAAATTTAAATTTATGATCACCAACTACTATTTTGACTATTTTTTTAAAAAAAATTCAAAAATCGTAATTACCGATTATAGTTTTGTGATGTGAATACCCTCATGAATAAAATACACATCGCATTGAAAATTATTTTGAGAATAAAATTAATTTATGAATTTTTTGTTTTAAAGAAATCATTTTTGCCCAAAACTCCCATTAGTACCCAATAAGGAACATTTTTCTTATTCTCAATGAATTTACAAAAATATTCTAAAAGCATTTTCATCTATTTACCAAAACAGTTAAACTAAATAGTGAATTGATTGGAAAAACATAGGTATTTTCTTTCTATAATTCTATATTTTAAGAAGTGAAAAAATAAATTCTATTAGGTTGACATTTTAAGTTTAAAATTTTAAGCCTTTCCATTCCATTTTAATCCCATTTTGACCCCATTTTGAAAAGGAAAAAATTGAGAAAATAAAATTATTTTTGTTGTATTTAAGTAATTTTCCAATTATTTACCCACTTGAAGTCATATTATATTTTGTACAAATGCATAATTGGCTTTAATTTTTGCACAAAGTTACAAAATAATATAATATTATTCATTATGAGAGCATAAAATAGTATATTTGTAACTAATTATATTTATATTGAGTATAGTGCCAAATATTTTAATAAAATTAAACAAAAATATTTTTATATCAAATTAAAGACATCAATTATTTAATTTCATACATTACTATTCTTTAAATAATGAAATCAATTTAAGTTAAATATTTTTATTAAACCACTCACATATTTTTTGCCAATATAAAATCAAAATAATATTATATTTTTATTTAAAAAAATTAAAGTTAAATATTTTAAATCAAGTAATATAATTTTATATATATTAATTAAAATTAAAGTCATAGTCACCAACTACAGTTTTATAATTAAAGTTAAAGTCGTAGTTGGTGACTATGGCTTTGACTGTTTTTAAAAACAGTCAAAGCCCTAGTCACCAACTACGGTTTTAAACTTAAAGTTAAAACTGTGGTTGGTGACTACAGTTTTAACTGTTTTAAAAAAATAAAACCGTAGTTACCAACTACGGTTTTATGATGTGACAATTTACATGGTACAAACGCAATAGATTACTTTATGAATTTTTTTTTTTAAATGTGTCATTTTGGGTAAAAGCTCTATATTCGACCTTATACTGTCTTTGGTACATGGGCTATGACCTCTATTTGGTTTTGCATGGTTTGATTGACTGAGGCGGTGAGACTGAAAAAGGCAGCAAGATTGACAGAGGTGACGAGATTGATAGAAATTAGAAAGACAACTCTTTAGGGAAGAGAAAAACAACTCTGCAGAGTTTTTCATGATGTTTTTAAAGGGGTTTTGCTATTTATTTTAAGGGAGGCAAAGTGTAGGTGAGGAAATGAGGGGGCTCTCTCTGGGTTTCATTTGAATTTTTTAACTTCACCTAGAAGCTGCTTGGGATTATTTGGCCGTGCTTAAGTACATCCCTACCCCTTCATATATTTATTAATTTATTTTTGTTTATTTGTTTTTGTCATGTAAATTTAGTTTGCATATATTGGTTGGTTGTTCATGATTGATTCATTTTTAGTTTGTATATATCTTCATGTATTGCATTTGTTGAGTTGTAGAGTTTATTTTATTTTATTATTTATTTGTCTATTTATTATTATCATTATTTATTTATTTATTTATTTTTACATATTCTGCTACCTTGAAATTTTTTTTTTTTTAAGAAGCTAAAAATCCTTTCTTTTATCTTCAAAAATATGAAATTTTATTATTATTTCTTTTAATATATATATATATATATATATATATATATATATATATATATATATATATATATATTATATGTGAGCCCTTTTTTAGATAAATGTGTGAAACTCTTTATTTTTTTCAAAAAATAAAATCTGTAATTTTTTTTCAATAAAATATTAAGATCCTTTTGTTGAATTTAAATCCGATTCTTTAAATAAAGATTTATTTATTTTAATAAACTAAAATATCTTTCTAATAAATTTGTAGGGTTTTTTTTTCTCTTTAAAAAGTATTAAACTTTTAAAAAAAGATTATTCAATAGATATCTTCTTAAAATATAAAATCCTTTTTGTTACGAATAAATTGGAGCCTTTTTAAAAAACATTTTTTTTTTAATACAAAGACCTTTTTTTTATAGAACTAAATAAAAAAATGAACCCTTTTTAAAAATGAAACTGAAATCCTTTTTTTTAGAATGTGAAATTGCGTTTTTAATAAATTTGTTTATTTTTCTAAATTGATAACTCTCTAAAATAAAATGTAAAACTCCTCTAAAAAAATTAATTATTATTATTATTTTTATTATTATTATTAAATAAATTACAATCGGTTTTCTATAAATCTTTTCATTAGAAATTGTTTTTTGTAAATAAAAGAGGAGTGAAATATCTTGTAGGTAATTCAGCTGGCTTATAAATAAAATTAAATCAAAAAATATTTTGTAGGTAAATTTATAAAAAAATTAAAAAAAAAACCTTTTTTTTTCTAAGTAACTTGTGAAAATCCCTTTTTCTTAAATAAAAAAAATTGAAATACCTTTGTAAATATAATTATAAAAATTCATTCATTCTCTTGCAAGTAAGTAAAAAGTTATTCTCTAGCAAATAAAATAAAATTGTTATTTTAATATATTTGCATTCAGTAGATTTTCTTAATAATAATAGATAAGAATGACTTTTTGAAAATAGATAATGAATACAAATAAACTCAAATTATTTGTTATTTATAAGTTGAAACATTTTTTTTATAAATTGAAATTATTAATTCAACATTGTTTTTTAATGTAAATAAATTCTTTCAAAATTTCTTAAAATTGCGCTATGACATTTGAAATAATCAAATATTTTTTTTCTAATTAACCTAATAAATCAATTCGTGTCTTTCTCTCTTTATTTAATTTACCCATTCTTGTAATTTGATATTTATTGTGACTTGTACATATTTCTTTGTATGATTCTTTTTCTCAGTATCTATGATTAATTAATTAATTGTTGCAATTTCATCCATTCATTTGGTAGAGACCATACGTAATGACTTTAAAGAGGTGTTACGACTCACAATTGTACCTTCCTGATAGGTAACCTAATCCTCAGATTCGGACTCGATTTTCGCAGACACGTCTTTTCCTTAAAAAAAAAAAAAATTACACAAAATTTTCTTTCTTATTTTGTTTTTCCTTTTAAAAAATAAATAAAAATAAGTGACGATTCTAACTTTTTTCAAAAAATCAAATTTTCACAAATAAAAAGTGAGTCTCGTTATTCGAGTGAGGATGCAACTAAAAAATATAGGTCTACAAATAACTTAAAGGATAAAATAATTCATACATCTAAACAACTACCTTAGGCGAGTTTATGAATAGGCAACTCATATTGTAGGTTCCACTATGATTTCAGAAATGACACAAATTAGAAAGAATAATCACAAACGCATGCATATTTGGATGGAACTAGATTTCTAGGAATAATCACAAATGCATTCATATTTGGATGGATGATATAAAAGAAAAGGTTTATACTAATATTGATGATATGAATGATATAATGGCAAATCAGGTGCACTTAATATCAATGTTGGTCTTGACCAACTAGTGGGCCTATTAGCAGATAAATCAAGTTCCTGGTATAGAGTTATATTGTGACTAGTCCTAATTTCTTGTTTGTAGCGGTTTTTGCATTAGTTATTTAAGTAGTTTTCCATACTGCAATTAGGAATGACAATTTCGCGGGTTTTATGGGTCACTTGCCCCGACCTGCCCCTATTAGAACGAGTATGAGAGCATAGAAATTGAGGATGGGACGGGTTCAAGTTTTTTTTTAAAAAAACCCGAATTGGGTTCGAGGCGGGATTAGTTTAGTAATAATATGCCCCACCCCGACCCGAATATGAAATTACAATTTTACCCCCCACCTATAAATATTTGCTTCCTTTGATCCTTTCCGGTTTTCCTCTCTCGTTTTAGGGTTCTCGTTTCTCTCTATTATTAGGGTTGTTGTTCTTCCCACTCAATACAGAAATCCATCAGATAATCCATCCGCAAATCCATTCAATAATCTCATTTCCTCCATCTCCTCTTGATTCATCCTTATTTATCTCATATTCACAACTACTAGTAGTGTCATCAGTTTACTCTACTGCCATTTTCTCCATAGGAATTGTTTTAGGTATTTTTTTCGAATGCTAATTTGTTTGGTTTGGGATGTTTCTGGTCAAAAGATGAGAGATTTGTTGGTGATATTTGTGATTGTCCTTCTTATTGGGATCATTGTAATTGAAGCTTAATAAAAAAATTTGGAGAGTCCAAACGTACAACAGATCTATAATCTAGTGGCAACAAGGTGTGGTCTTTTTGCTAATTTCTTTTTCTCATTTCAACATGTTGCTCATGTGGAACTTACTAGCTGTCAAGTCCCAAACCCCAATAGTCAAGAAATACATGCATACACAAGGTGCTGAGTTTGAGTGCCTGTAAGGCTGTAACTCATTTTTCCCCCCTCTTTTTGGGCAACACAAGGTGCATACACATACTCGGTTCAAGACGGGTCGGGGATGAGATTTTAATTACAACTTCAAAACGGGGATGGGAGTGCATACCTTGTCCCACCCTGGGTTTGGGATGGGATGTGAAATAACCATATATTTTGGGATGGGAATGGGATAGGGGTGACCCATCCCAAACCCGCCCCGTTACCATTCCTAACTGCAATATCTTTCATGAGGGCGAGGCATATGCCCCCCTTGAATTTTTTTCAAAAAACTATCTTCAAGGGGATTTGAAATAAGGAGTTAGATATAGTTCCTCCGCAAGCCATTTGCTAGCCTTGCCACTGCGTAAATATGTGGCCTTTTGTGAGGAGGGGCTAGTTTTTGTGGTTCTAGTTTTCGATTACTTTCTACCATATTTTGTACATTTTTGAAAGATAAGCAATCCTTATCAATTAATCATTGAATGTATATATATATATATATATATATATATATATATATATATATATATATGTCTTTTCTGTTTTAAGGTGCTTGCCCAATTTCATCCTTGTGCTTGTAGGAAACTGCTATAGAACACAAATTACATCTTCTAGTTCTGATTTTAGATCCATATATGATGCAATTTAAGTTTACTAACCGGTAACTATAGGCCTGTTTGGTTGCTGTTTTTGAAAACTGTTTTGGAAAACAGTTTTTGAGAACAGTTTTTAAGAACAGTTTTTTGTGTTTTTAGAAAAAAAAAAAATTGTGTTTGGGAACTGAATTCTGAAAAACAGATTTTGTTTTAAAAAAAAAACATGTTTGGTTGAGTTAATAAAAAAGTTTTTTAGAACAAGTAAAACAAAAAACATGTTTAAAAGTTTTTTTTTTAAATTAATAAAGTGTTTTCTTCCATTAACTTGATATTATAAATATATAAATAATTTTCATATGCACAATTTATTTAAATTAAAAAATTTTATTTTTAAATTTTTATACCAATTATAATTTTTTTAAATAAATGATGACTTTGTCACCATGTATTAGTATATTAATTTTAGTAATTTAAGGAAAAAGAAAAGGTTTGTAGGTGGGGGTGTGGTGGAGCTCACCTTTGTAGAAACACAAAAAAACAGCGAAGGAAACACAAAAATAAGGAAAAGTAAACACAAAAAATAATCTATTATTTGAACAATGAAAAAACAATGAAAACATCTTTTTATTGTTCTAAAAAAAATGGTTTTTGAGAACACAAAAAAACAAAAACACACCCCCTTCCCCAAACAAAATTTTTTTTATTTTTTGTTTTCAAGAACAGAAAACAGTTCTTGAAAACAAGAACCAAATAGACCCTACATTTTGTAGTTTGTATATTATTAGATGAATTGCATCACCTTATTTGTTTGGTAAATCCTAAAATGTTAAAAAGTCAATTGAAACATGCTATTATTTCTAAGAGATATCCCAAGTACATTATACTCTTAAGATAATACACATGCTCTTTATGGTGCTTTATAGCTTGTCGTTCTCTAACCCTTATACCCACTTTAATTACTCTTTTACAGTGCTTAATATAACGAGGGATGCAACCAAGACTGGGTATTATTCTTCCTTCCACGTTTTTTCATTGTTACATGTCGTATTTTCTCTCTAAAATTAGTAGGTATATGTTATCAATATATAATTTTTTTACTTTTCTTTTTTTAGAAAGCAAAATGGCATAATAAATTATAACATTTAGAATTTCACTTTATTTTCTCACCAATCAAACAACGGGCAAGGGAATTTCTTTATTTCTGTAATCATTTTATTTCTTTATTCATTGCAAATCCAAACCGATTGAACTCAGTTTAGGCTACCTCTGAATCCTCAGGGCGTATTTCAATTTTTTATTATTTTAAAATCTATATTTATTTAAATTAAAAAAAAAAATCTATAATAGAAACCTACTGTGGTCCCTTCATTTTTGGGATCTTAAACAAAAATCTATAATAGAAATCCTCAGGGTGACCCCTTTCCCCTTTCCTGCATCTCCACCTTTCTTTAACAAAAACAAAAACCTACAATTGTCTCTTCCAACTTCCATTTTTTTTTTTGTTTACATTTCATAGATTTATAAAAAGAAAACAAAATACATCATAAATGCATAAACCTTAATTACTTGCACCCGTGAAGGATGGAACAAGAAGAAATTATGGACAAACAGAATCCAAAGTAGACTGGATGAGAACAAACTAGAGAAAATAGACAGACCAACTTAGAAAACCCAAAAAACCTAAAAACCCTAAACGATAAGAAATAAAACCGAAATAGTAAAGTGATTTAAAGTTGTAGTTGGTGGCTACAATTTTGACTACTTAAAAAAAAATTTCAAAATTGTAGTTACCAACTACGGTTTTATGACATGGAGTCTTGTGTGGTCCAGACGCATTAGATTGGATATTATTTTGTATTTTAGTTTACTTTATGGATTTTTTTTTTTTAAACGTCCTCTTTTTAGTCAAAACTCATCAAAAGATTTCTCTCATATCCGATATAGAAGATCACATCGAGAATTCCAATCATATGATGAGACATACAATTGAGGTGAAAAACCAACCACAAAGCCTTTGACTTTGTGAACGTTAAAACCACATGGTCAGATATTACGGAGCTATAATCCACTAACTTCAAAAATTTAGGTACACAAGTTTACTTGGTACTCTATGGGATTTGCATCCCAATCTCTATAATTAACCTCACATCCACAATGTAATACTCCCATTCTCTTTAGTGAACTTCTCAATACCTTGAGGAGATATGAACCTTATTTGCCAACTCAATGAACAAAGTTGAAATACTTTTGAGAGTTTTGGATTAAGAGTAGAAAATAATGACTTAAAACTTAGGCTTGAGAGTTTTATAGGGAATTCTCCCAAGAGACAAATTTACATTGGAGAAACTCTTGTGCGCTTCGACTTAATTAATTTAAAAATTATATTTTATTAAAAAAAATTAGGAAACTTAAAGATTTTTGGAAAGATATTTTCTCGTAGTTCATTTTCTAAGTATTTGGCTTTGTATATATTTTCATATAAGTCTACTCTATGTCTTCTATGTCATTATTTTTAATTAGTTCTATCATACTTATAACATCCTTAATTAAATCTTTAGAAATTCTGTAAATCATGAAAAAGTACGAAATATTCTAAACCAAGGTAAACGAAACAAAATTATTAACTTAACCTAAATGACCTAATCCACTTACACGTACTGTGCCCATCTTACCAACTCTCTACCACCTCCGTACAAGCACTAGCTCCCAGTTGCATTTTCAAACCCAACCCCTCCTGTATAAAATGGCAATGGCACTTGATCAAGAGGGCAAAGCTTTGTCATTCCTGGTCCAATCCGACATGTCCAAGAAAGAGCCTGCTTGTGCCCATTTGGAAGCTCTGAATGCGATTTTGGACTGAATCGACTGATACAGTAGTGTTAGACTAGAAAGAAGCTTTTGTCTTCATGCAATACTTCAAAAATAGACAAATAGGTAATAATGAAAAATTAATGAGCTACATGTGATTAACAATTTAGCCTACAAGAATAAATGGATATTGGTAGGTGGGTGGAAACTGGAAAGTAGCTCAACCCTCCTAACGGACACAACAAAGGCCCCCCAAAATTGGAAGCCCCTCCTCCAATTTTAACCTAAGCGTATGTGCTTACAGTTAAAAATGAATGGTGCAACAGAAGCAGAAAACCCAGCGGAGGGGCGCAACAGCCGCACCTTCCCCACCGCCCATACCCTTACCCATCATTAAATCTCCACCATGCTCCACTTACTTGAGCTGGTCGGGTTGGCGACGTTTCCTTCACAACACCACAAAAACATCCCTTCAAACGCCGCCCTCAAACGGCTGGCCGCGGCAGCAGCTCCCAACCGCTAGCTGCCTCGGCCTCCATCGCTACTTCACTTTTCTTTACACGTCTAGCATCCAATGATGAAGGACCGGCCCGAAGAACAGGTGGTATTACCTTCATCGTCTTCGTCATCTTCGTCTTCCTGCGTGTTTGAGTCGGAGGCAAATGAGCTGCAGGGGTTGGTGTTGGCCCCGCCGCCGTGGAAGACCAAGAAGAGGCTATCGAAGCAGCTGTCCATGTGCGAGACCTCGCGGGACATTGCATGGGAGAGGCGGAGAAGGCAGATTCTAAGACAAGAGCGGAAGAAGGATGGACTCAATGACTCAGAGGACCTCACCGATGAAGACCTGCATGAGCTCAAGGGCTGCATAGAGCTAGGGTTTGGCTTCAACGAAGAGGAGGGTCAGAGGTTGTGCAGCACTCTTCCTGCCCTCGACCTTTACTTTGCAGTCAACAGACAGCTCTCGTTTAGCCCCAGCTCCACACCGCATTGCTCCTCCGCCTCCTCTTTGCCGCTCGATGGCTCACTTGGCGGCCGATCCTCATCATTTGGGAGCCCAAGGAGTGAGGATTCGTGGAAAATATGTAGCCCAGGTTTGAAGACTTCTATCATTTGTACTTTAAGCTATAGAAGTTCCCAACTTGTGATACATTATTCATTATCATCGAGCAAGTAAAGCTTCTTACTGATAAATCTATTGAATGGGTTTATGCAGGGGATAATCCTCAACAAGTGAAGACCAAGTTGAGGCACTGGGCTCAAGCAGTGGCCTGTTCTGTGATGCAGTCTCATTAAATGAGGAAGGGGTTTGGGTGGCTTGTACAGAGAGAGGAGAGAAGAGAGAGGTTGGCTAATGCTAGGATCTTCTTTGAATGTGCTACTGCACACACAAATTGTGGGCTTATAAAGCCAATGGAATTCAACTTTGTTTAGAAGATTGTTCTTAATTTCATCATCCGTACGTTTTCCCCCTTTTGTCTCCGTCTATTTTCACACACCTTCCAATTTCTATGCATGTCTGTGCCATTTGATGCTGGAAACACTGACATGCATGGCCTTTTTTGAAACAAGAATCACAAGAAAAATGCTACTAATTTTAATAAATTAGGAAAAATGATACCCATTTTCCCCCCCGAGTTGTCATAGTTGCTCTCTGCAGGTAATCTAACATGTTTCATAATTATTCTTTCTTAAAATATTAAAAAATATTTAGGTAATTCTATTTTGCTGTAGAAAATTTGACCTGGGTTTTATTAAGATATGGAGAGAGTTTAAGGTAAGTCTTCAATTTACCATTTCTGATTTTGAAAATTCCCTTAGCTTATGTTTGATTACCAGAAAATACTAAGAAAAAAAAAATATAAGGTAAAATGATTCTTTATATTTGGTTGTCTTATGAAAAATATAAAATAAAATACAATTAAAATTAGTTAAAAACTTATATATTTTAAAATTATTTAATCTTTATTTCAATGAGTTAAAATAAATAAAATAAGTTTAAAGTAGCAGATAAAAATAATTTTTCGACTTTTAGTTTTTTTTTTTTTTTTTCCTTCATTTTTTCTTTCCTACTATTTTCCTTTATATTTTATTTTCTTAACATTTTCCCTCAAATTTTATGGAATCAAACATAGGCTTATATTTTAAAAGTAAATATCAATTTTTGGATTTGGAAACCTTGATGTTATGTTTGATTTGAGGAAAAATGTAAGGGAAAGAAAATAGAGAAAAAAAAGTGGAAGAAAAGAAAAAATGAAGTAAAATAAAAAAATAGATTTAAAATCAATAAATTATTTTTATTAACTTCTTTAAATTAATTTAACTTATTTTCCTTCATTATATAAAGATTAAACAATTTTAAAATTCATAAATTTCTAATTAATTTTAATTATATTTGATTTTCTTTGGTATTTTTTATAATGAAACAAAATATGAGAAAATTATTTTCCTTAGCATTTTTATTCTTTCCTTGGTACTTTTCGGGAATGAGACACACCCCAACAATTTGCATTTTCAAAATAAAATTTATGGAACTTTTTTTTAAATAACAATTTGGATTAACTTATTAGTGTAGTGTGCATGAGTATTTAGGGCTTGTTTGGTTCCAATCCTGCTAAACATGATTAAAACACATTTTTAAGTGTTAATTAGGAGTTAAATCTAGCAAAATATGGCAGCATGTCTTTGCAGATTGGTAGAAATTAGTTAGCAAATGAATCAATTAGCACATTTTTTTAGTATTACATAAGATCTAAATCTGGTTAATGTAGATTAGTAAAAATAAGAAGCTCATCTTTGCATATTAGCATAAATTAGCAAATCAACTTATTAGGAGCATGGTGGTCAGTGAATTGAGTACAAATCATCTTTGCTTTTGTCGCCACTTTATTTTTAGAAGTATGTGACTATTTTTTTTAATTAGAAAAAAATAAAGTCATTAAAAAAAATCACTTTTAAGCACAAATAACTTTTTGTGACAAAAGAATATTTTTAGGTGTAAAAAAAATTTATGGCAAAAGGTTACCCAATGTTTTTAGAATTGGACAAACATTAAATTAAAAAAGTTACTAATTCACGATTCACTAGTTGAACCGGTGGTCAGACCGTGGTCGAACTTGTGATATCAAAAATATGCAATTTATATTTTATTAAAATTAAAAATAATTATAAGAAATTGAAATTGTGAAACCAAGGTTTGGTTAATCTCGATTTTGATGATAACAAAATAAAGTTTAGAACTAATGATTATATTTCAAGTGTGATTAGGAAATACAATTTTCAAAGTGGCAATCACAAAGAAAAATCAAGCCAAAAAGAAATCATGAAGAAAAAAACCACCTCAAAGAGAAGTGTTTTTCAAGACCCAAACTTCATAAGATCTCTTTGTAAGGTTGTTGGTGCACTAGGATTTTCATGCATTACATTCTTTACTTATGCACCAAAATATCCAAGAGTTATTTTGTTTTAAATATTTTAAAATTGGATGATTTCATGTTTTCAACTAAAACTTTGTGTCAAATGTTTTCCAAACTTGTTTAAAAGGTTTTAAGTTGAAAAAGTTGGTTGTTGAGCAAAAAAATGGCTCAACTAGTTGAACCGAATGAGAAACCAATCAACCCCCAGCTCAGTAAGTCGAGGGGTGCAAAAAAAACCTTCTCTCTCTTCCAGAATGGTTGTTCAACCAGTCAAGGTTGAACAGGAACATATCGACCCCCACCACAACTGGTCAAGGTCCGGTTAAGGGACGGTCGAGGTCCAACGGTCACCTACCAACATTAAATGCTAACGGCTAGTCAACCATTCGACCCCCAACTCAACCGGTCGAACCCCTAACGACTAGTTTAGCTTTTTTCCTCTATAAAAAGGTTCCAATCTTCATTGTTTCATGAGTTTAACCTTCCTAAACATTTCTTGAATATATTTAAGCCTTGGAAGAGTGTTTTTGAGTGCACCATTATTCTAAAACTTACATATCTTTAGTACACCATTCAATCTTAGTTTTCTTGTATCATTTGAGCTTAAAGTTTTTGTACTACGATTTTGTGAGATCATTTATTTGTAAATATTTTAGAGGAAGAATCTAAGTGTGAGGTATCACTTAGGGATTCTCAAGTGTGGAGTATCACTTGAAGGGTTGTTAAAGAGTGGGATATCTCTTGAGAAGTGTAAATGGTGCTTGGAGCCAAAAGTTCAAGATAGTGGATTGAAACCATAATCCAATTGTATTACTTGAAGGCTTGGTTTGGAAGCCTTGAATTAGTGGAACCTTAAGCTTGTGATTGAAGTTAGAGGAGAGTGGATGTAGGCCGGGTTGTGTCGAACCACTATAAAATCTTGTGTTTGCATTCTCTCTTCCATATTCTTTTACTTTATATGCAAATGTCTTTATATTGTTTTATTATATACTTGCATAAAATTATCTCTTATATTCACATAGTATGAATTTGGAAAAAGAGACCCTCGTCCTTTTCACCCCCCTCTAAGGTGATTACCACCGGTCGAGCCCCAGCTCAACCGGTCGAGGGATATAAAAAAAAAACATTCTCTCTCTTCTAGAACGGTTGTTCAACCGGTCAAGGTTGAACAAGAACCGGTCGACCTCCACCTCAACTAGTCGAGGACCGATCAAGGGGTGGTCAAGGTCCAACGATCACCTACCAAACATTAAATGCTAACGGCTAGTCAACCAATCGACCCCCAACTCAA
The DNA here is from genome assembly GCF_004353265.1 of Vitis riparia. Classification (NCBI taxonomy): domain Eukaryota; kingdom Viridiplantae; phylum Streptophyta; class Magnoliopsida; order Vitales; family Vitaceae; genus Vitis; species Vitis riparia. The sequence continues at coordinate 19,668,834 of NC_048444.1, forward strand.
CCGGTCAAACCCCTAACGCTAGTTTAGTTTTTTTTCTCTATAGAAAGGTTCCAATATTCATTGTTTCATGAGTTTAACCTTCCCAAACCTTTCTTGAATATATTTGAGCCTTGGAAGAGTGTTTTTTAGTGCACCATTATTCTAAAACTTGCATATCTTTAGTGCACCATTCAATATTAGTTTTCTTATATCATTTGAGCTTAAAGTTTTTGTATTATGATTTTATGAGATCATTTATTTTTAAATCTTTGAGAGGAAGAATCTAAATGTGAGGTATCACTCAGGGATTCTCAAGTGTGGAGTATCACTTGAGGGGTTGTTAAAGAGTGGGATATCTTTTGAGAAGTGTAAATGGTGCTTGGAGCCAAAAATCCTAGATAGTGGATTGAAACCATAATCCAATTGTATTGTTTGATGGCTTGGATTGGAAGCCTTGAATTAATGGAACCTCAAGCTTGGGATTGAAGTTAGAGGAGAATGGATGTAGGTCGGGTTGTATCGAACCACTATAAAATCTTGTGTTTGCATTCTCTTTTTCCTATTCTTTTACTTTATATGCAATTGTCTTTATATTGTTTTATTATATACTTGCATATAATTGTTTCTTATATTCACATGGTTCGAATTTGGAAAAAGTGACCATCGTCCTTTTCACCCCCCTCCCCCTCCCCTCCCCTCCCCTCTAAGGTGATTACCACCAGTCGACCCTCAACTCAACCGATCGAGGGATAAAAAAAAAACCTTCTCTCTCTTCTAGAACGATTGTTCAATCGGTCAAGGTTGAACAAGAACCGGTTGACTTCCACCTCAAGTGGTCGAGGTTCGGTCTAGGGGCGGTCGAGGTCCAACGGTCACCTGCCAAACATTAAATGCTAACGACTAGTCAACAAGTTGACCCCAACTCAACCGGTTGAACCCCCAACAACTAGTTTTGCTTTTTTTCTCTATAAAAGGCTCAAATTTTCATTGTTTCATGAGTTTAACCTTCCCAAACCTTTTTTGAATATATTTGAGCCTTGGAAGAGTGTTTTTGAGTGCACCATTATTCTAAAACTTATATATCTTTAGTGCACCATTCAATCCTAGTTTTCTTGTATCATTTGAGCTTAAAGTGTTTGTACTACGATTTTGTGAGATCATTTATTTGTAAATCTTTGAGAGGAAGAATATAAGTGTGAGGTATCACTTAGGGATTCTCAAGTGTGGAGTATCACTTGAGGGGTTGTTAAAGAGTGGGGTATCTCTTGAGAAGTGTAAATGGTGCTTTGAGTCAAAAGTCTAAGATAGTGGATTGAAACTATAATCCAATTGTATTGCTTAAAGGCTTGATTTGGAAGCCTTGAATTAGTGGAACTTCAAGCTTAGGATTGAAGTTAGAGAAGAGTGGATGTAGGTCGGGTTGTGCCGAACCACTATAAAATCTTGTGTTGACATTCTCTTTTCCCTATTCTTTTCCTTTATATGCAATTGTCTTTATATAGTTTTATTATATACTTGCATATAATTGTCTCTTATATTCACATAGTTTGAATTTGGAAAAAATGACCATCGTCCTTTTCACCCCCCCCCCCCCCCCCCCCCCCCCCTCCCTCCTAAGGTGATTACCACCGGTCGACCCCCAGCTCAACCGGTCAAGGGATAAAAAAAAAACCTTCTCTCTCTTCCAGAACAGTTGACCGGTTGAACAGGAACCAATCAACCACCACCTCAACTGGTCGAGGTCCGGTCAAGGGGCAGTCGAGGTCCAACGATCACTTGTCAAACATTAAATGCTAACGGCTAGTCAACCAGTTAACCCCGAACTCAACCGATCAAACCCCAACGACTAGTTTGGCTTTTTTCCTCTATAAAAAGGTTCTAATCTTCATTGTTTCATGAATTTAACCTTCCCAAACCTTTCTTGAATATATTTGAACCTTGGAAGAGTGTTTTTTAGTGCACCATTATTCTAAAACTTTCATATCTTTAGTACACCATTCAATCATAGTTTTCTTGTATCATTTGAGCTTAAAATTTGTGTACTACGATTTTGTGAGATCATTTATTTGTAAATCTTTGAGAGGAAGAATCTAAGTGTGAGGTATCACTTAGGGATTTTCAAGTGTGGAGTATCACTTGAGGGGTTGTTAAAGAGTGAGGTATCTCTTAAGAAGTGTAAATGGTGCTTGGAGCCAAAAGTCTAAGATGGTGGATTAAAACCATGATCCAATTGTATTGCTTGAAGGCTTGGTTTGGAAGCTTTGAATTAGTGGAACCTCAAGCTTAGGATTGAAGTTAGAGAAGAATGGATGTAGGTCGGGTTGTGCCGAACCACTATAAAATCTTGTGTTTGCATTCTTTCTTCCTTATTCTTTTACTTTATATGAAATTGTCTTTATATAGTTTTATTATATACTTGCATATAATTGTCTTTTATATTCACATAGTTTGAATTTGGAAAAAGAGACTATCGCCCTTTTCACCACCCACCCCCTTCCTCCCTTCCTCTAAGTTGATTACCATAGGTTGGATTAGCCCAATTTTTCTAATAGAAATATATATATATAATTAAAATTCTTAATGTTATTTATTTTTTATATTTGATATATCAAATTACATGATAAAGATAAATATGAATGTATTAATATATTAAAATTTATTAAATGGAATAGTTAGAATATTTAAATATGAAGGTGAAAAGAAAATTATAATATGTAATTTAATTTAATTACATATCTATATATTTTTTATTTAAAAATTTATTATATTAATTAATTTATATTATTTTCACTTTTATCATTAATAATTATTATAAAATACATATAGATATAAATATTTATACTTGTTTAGATGTTTTATATGATAAAAATTAAAAACAATCTTGTATATAATTCAAATATTTACCTATCGTCTATTAAAGTGAACAAGTAGTAGAATGGTTCTTTACACATTTTGTTAGCCACAAGTCCTAGGTTCAGTTTTCCATAATGCAAAGTTTTCTCTTAATATAATCAAAATAGGGAAACTTGTGTTTTGGGAGGCCCATTTGCAAATAATATGGTTTTCAAATCCCAAATATAGGAAATCTGACAATCAACCATTAATGTGGAAAATAATATGGGTTTTGTGCACTCTATGTTGACTCATTTTTCTATGCTCACTTTGCTCTCACCCAATTCTATGTCAACAGCCACATTAATTGATTGTTTCCAAAATAATAATAATAATAATAATATTGATATTGTCTAAAATTTGGGTTACACACTCAACTCGAGGACCATCTCAAATTTCATAAATCTGAAACTTCTTCATCTCAAAGTTGCCGAACATTTCTTTTTCACTTTCTCTCATTTTAGAAAACAAACCTTTAATCCCAAACTGCAATTTGTATTTTTCTATCTGCACTACATCCTAAGAACGTCCAGTTAAATAATGGCTTGAATAGGCATAGCTATGACATTGATTCTACTATAGTAAGATGGACTTGAACGGAAAGGTGAACTCTGAAATATTGGCTTCTTAAATAAGATATCTCCTATTCCTCTCATTTTGTCGCATTTTGCCCTAACCCCAACCCAAAATCTAAAGGTAATTAATTTTTATAAGTGTTGTTTAGTTCCTTTGTTTCAAATGGAGCACATCAGCGATTCTGGAGTCGTTCTTGGACTCCTACTTTTGTCTACAAACATGAGGCAATAGCTTCATGCATAGGTGGATTTTTTATTACATGATTATCGATTCGATCCTAGTCTTTTTCTGGATCAAAGACTCATGAAATGAAAAATTAAAGTGGTAATTTCTTTTTGATGGTCAAAAGAATGTTCTGGAGATATCTAAAAATTGGGTGGAAGTCCTTAAGTTTTGTAAACTTTTTTAAAGTCCAAAGCCTATGGTGTAGATGGTTGTTTGATGACTATAATTAGGCTTGATCCTCTTCTAGCCAAATACTTCATAATTCAATCATATTTGTTTACACTAAAAATAATAATAACAATAAGAATTAAATTACATAAATTTTTTGCTTGTTAGCAAAAATTATAGGTAGTGTTTGTGAATTTCTAAAGTTTGTTGGACTGTGTGGGTATATATTTTACAAAACGTATGTGGTTTCATTGTTTGTCTTTAGTGGAAATGGTTTCATTGTTTGTCTTAAGTGGAAACTCTTTCTTATAGTCTTTTGGAACTTCGTTGTAGAGAATGTTTAAAAGCTTGAATTTTAGTGATGATATCAAATAAAACCATTATAATATCCTTTTAACAATATTAAAAATATTTGATTATGATCATTTGTAAGCTTGAATTTGAGTGATTATATAAGATAAATCGATCCAACCATTATGATTACTCCCTTTTGCAATATTAAAAATATTTTATCTACAAATGAAGTGTTTCCAAGTTGATTTGATGTTGGAAAGACAAAGAGTAATTGAGGTTCCTAAGATGAGAGGTGAGTAAATTGGGGGTTCCAAATAGACTCTTATGATCTCAACAACATGATCAATTTTTGGTATTAGGTGATTAGGAGGATCACTTCTCTAATTTGGTGAAAAGTATGGCTGCAATGGATCATTTCCCTCATTCAGATGAGGTGGGGTGAGAATGGAGGAGCCCTTCTTAGTTTGAGAATATGTGACTTAAAGTGGAAGGGTTAATTGACATGGTTAATTAGTGGGGATAGAGTTATGAGTTTCATGGTTCTTATGGTTTTGTTTGCTCTCGAAGTTGAAAGCTTTGGAAAAGGATTTAAAAACTTCAGACATTGGGGTATTTGGAAATGTGAATGTTGCACCAAGGGTAACTTCCAGGATGTCTTACAATGGTTATTATTATATACAATGAAGGATATATGATACTCTTTTCTAATTAATTCTATTATGGCATCAGTGTTGTGAAATGTCAATCAAATATCAATAAGAATAATAAAAAAAATCAGGAAATAAACTAAGCAATGACCAACACTTCACAAAGTTGTCACTTAAATTTTATCCCAAATATGTAGTCAAGTTTCATCTCTCAAATGGTTACTGCCATCATTTTATCAGGTCTTAAATCAAATTCAAAAAACCGTCTAAAAAGAATGTCACGCTCCTTGAATTTTTATTAGCTCAATTGATACATCTAAGTCTCTCAAGAAAAGACAGAAGAAAACAATAACAACATACACATAATGAAACTAGCATTCAAAATTAAGCATGGACTAACTTAGTAAAGCAATAATAGTTAAAAACAACTAAGGATAGAATCTCCCCCATCATTTTATTTGCTAGTAGTAATTGTCATATATCCCATTAAAATTATATGAAAAAAAATCCATCAACTAGCAGTAATACAGATGAACTAATTTCCCAAAAAAATTTATGACAACACAAATCATCAAAAGGAAATAAATTTTTTCTACTTTATTTACAAATACAAGCATATATTTAACTAAAACAAATTTATCCTCTATTTTAATCATGTGAAAATGAAGCAAAATACAAGAAACCCCAAAATAGAAGACCTTCAATCCCAAGATTTTCTCAGCAACCAAATAAAGCCTTAAATGGAAAACTCACCTATGATTGATTAATCCCAAAACAAGGGAAAACTCTAGTTTGGTTTCTAAAAACCTTAAAAAAAATTCACCTTTGATGATGGAAGAAGAAGATATGAGTCTAGTTTGGTTTCTTGAAGGTTTTGGGAAGATGTGTATCAGGTTTGTGTAGTCAGGTAATGAAGAGAGAGACAGTGGGATTAGGGCCAAATGAGATGAAGAAGGTTTTGGGAAGATTGGTATCTGGTTTGGCCAATCAAGACGTGAAGAGAAAGACAAAGATGTTTGAGAATTGTCGGTCTGCAAATTTCAGATGAGGTAGAAAAATGAGAAATTTATGAGATTTGGGGTTAGGGTAAAATGAGACGCAGATGTTTAGGGAAGATGAGTCTCAAGTGTGATGAGGAAGTGTGTGTGAGAGAGAGAGAGTTTTCCCTAAATTTCAAACAAAATAATAATAATAATTATTTTAAACAACCGGTTAGTGTGGTTGTTGATGTAGCTACTGACATAGAAGTGGGTAAGGGCAATTTGGGCACAAAGCGCACAAAACCCATATTATTTTCTATATTAACGGAAGATTATCAGATTTCATATTCTAAGGATTTGAAAATCATACTATTTGCAAATGGGCCTCCCAAAACACAAGTTTCCCATCACAATACTTGTCCTAGAAACTAATAGATTCCAAGTGCAGAATAAATACATAGGTATCCTTAAACAAACTGCAAATGACACTATGGGCTTGCAAGGAAGGAGATTGGGCTTGTGGCACGTAAAGCCCGATATGATTTTGGTCAACCAATAGTTGACCGATTCATTGGGAATCGGGATCGCTGATTCAAATGGTTCAAAGCCAGTTTAATCATTGAGCAATCCAATTTGTTAGACTAGATCAAAAAGATTGTTGGTCGATGGTTGAACCAGTTGGACCAACCAATTTGATTTTCAAAATATATTACCTTTAATTATAAAAAAAAAAATTCATAACAAAAATATTATTTTTAAGAAATGAAAAAATTTTATGACAAAATATTATCTTAAAAGTACAAAAAAAAAAAAGCTAGTAAAAGATTAATTTTAAGTATGAAAAAAAATTTATATCAAAATATTAATTTTAAGCGCAAAAATTCATAGGAAAATATTATTTTTGGGAATCCCATTTAAAAAAATATTTTTATTAAAGAAAAATAATAATTAAGTAATTTTTAAAAAAAAATTAATAAAGCAAAATTTTGTTTCAAATATTCAAAGGAAAACATGAGTTTTTTTACTTTTCTAATTTTCTTTTTAAAATAAAGAATAAATTGAAGATCCTTGAAAATTGCATTCAAACATTTACTTTTAATAATTAGAAAACCTCCTCAAATGGGAATTTAAATCAAGTACGAGTACAATACCAAAGAGGTACCTATTGAAAAATGAGACCATGAGATCATGTCACATGGGTCTTTAAGTCATTTTACTCCGACCTTAATCTTATTCATTTTTGTACATGATATCATTTTTTTGTACTTTCATCAACTTATTTGTACTTCAACAATTGAGATTGAAGGTTGGATGGTTACCCCTCTTCAATACTATAGTTTTTTCCCTTAGAATGTGAATGTGTGACCCTTGCTAGAAAGATAGAAGTAGACCCAATAAATTTTGATCAAGGATTATGACCCTAAGAATGAAACCAAGGCATCAGTTGGTTGGCTGAAAACAAAGGCATAAGCCAGTTTGATTCAGTGGAATGGCAAAACTTCTGTCATTTGGAGACTTGTTCTTTTGCTTGTTAAACACTTCCATAGTGGGCTGTTTGTTATTCTTATCTAACTAAAAGCCCAGCCTACGCTGGTCGAGGTTGAGACACAGGGTGGGCTTTGGCAAATTATTTTGGGCAATATTGATTGGGCTGGGGTTCGGGCTATCAGGGCTAAACAGCTGAAGCCTAATATAGACCATTAAATGGTTGAAGGCCAGGAAAGGGGTGGTTGGGTTTAGACATGGGCCGGGCCTTCGACAAATACAAGATTCTTTTTGAGCCGTCGGCTAGCACATTTTGCCCCAACTCTTTAGTGATGAATTTTGGTAACGAAAAGTGTTTCCGTAGAGCACAGTTAGAGTCCGTTTGGTAGTAATTTTACAAAACATTTTTAACATTTCTAACACTTGAATGATAAAAATTTTCAAGTATTAGAAATATTAAAAGTGTTTCTTAGAATTACTACCAAACGGACTTTTAGAGTGCATTTTGAATGTGATTCTAAAAAACGTTTGTAATTTTTTTAACACTTAAATGATTAAATTTTTTAAGTGTTAAAATTTTTAAAAGCATTTCTTAAAATAACTTCCAAATGGACTCTTAGAACCCATTTAAAAAGGGTTTTAACATTTGTAATATTTGAAATTTTTTATCATTCAATTATTAAAAACACTAAAAATATTTTCTAAAATAATTGGTAAACACACTCTTAATAACAAAATATTTTTACACCACTATTGACAAATTTTTGGTTCTAAAAATAAAAATTGTTACTAAATTTTGTATTTGTTACAATCCCATATTTCAATTCTTTTACAACATGCTTAAAAATGCAATGAAAAAAAGAAAGAAAAAAAGAAAAGAAAGAAAAACATGGAGAATATGCTCAAAAGAGCTTGTAGTAGTGTCTAAATTAGTTTAGAGTTTTTAAAAATGCTATTTTCAAAATATGATTTAAATAAATTAACTAATAAAAAATCAATTGTAAATCATAAGAAATTGGCAAAATGACACATAAACATTGGGATGGAATTTATATCCCCATGTGTAGGGGCAAGATAATTCATCGTGATGTGGATAGATCCAAAGATAATACTAGACAATGCAATATTTTAAGGTAGCAGATTGACTTATCATGTCATCCAAATCAATCTCTCACCATCGTAATGCAATAAATATAAGTTATCATCTCTCATTATTACGATGATGGAGCGTTTCATACAAAAAGATAGAAAAGGATATGATCACTCTTTAACAAACAATCCCAAATAAATGATGTAATGACCACAAACAACCAATATAATCAAACTTTATTAAAAACTACAAAAACCATTTAAAATCAATGACGCTACTAGCGTAATGCATGTCAATCAAAATATAACTCAAATGATACTCATAAAGTAGGTATAGAAGGACAATTTCCTTTCAAAGTTAAACAAATGAAAATAACTTCACAAAATTTTCTTTTATTTGATTTTCTTTCTCATAAATGGTTGACTTGGTCATATGAGAGAGAGAGGTCAACCTAATCGACTCACTTCTTTTTCTAACATTCTTTGTGCAAATCCACATCACTATCTAAGTGAAAGAGAGACGCAACCCTTATAAATGAAAACATTGGAAGGGCTTTTATAGAATTGTGATTCAAACTTATTTGACTAAGATGATGTTTACTAAATCAATTTAATGATTTAAAGTGACTTAATAATTAAATTAAGTTATTAAATAAATTAAACATATTTGATAAACTAACTTAATATCATAACTTAAAGTTAAAAATAACTTTATGTATTAAGTCAAAATAATTAACTTTTTTTTTTTGTCTTATTTACCCATATATAATGAGAATATATTTAACAACTATGACTCCAAATCCATGACTGATTTTTTTTAATAAATATTTTAAGATTATCTTATAAATCTACAATATTTTTAAGTATGGATGTTAAATAACAAATTTATTGCTTAAGTTTAATGAAAATAAATATTAGTTAAATTTTTTAATAATAAACATTAATTACTACTAATAAGATAAATACCTCAATTCAATAACTTAAAATAAATTTTAAGTTAATTTTATCAAAAATTTAATACTTAAAGTAAAAAATAAGTAATAAGTTTTAATTTTTAAATTAACAACTTAAAAATAATATAACTTAAAATCAACTTAATTCGTTAAATAATAAATATTAAGTTTTATCAAACACCCACTAATATAATAACTTCTTCAGAAAAATTGCAGATACATTGAGAATTGTAATAATATTATATTATCATAAATAAGGAAAAAAAAATACTTCCAAAATTAATTGGACATGTTTATCCCATCATACATGTCATCTAATTAAATTTTAAATTAAAAATTTGACAAATTACATCCACCCAAAAAAAAAAAAAAAAATCTATCTAAAAGATTTTTTATTATTATTTATAGAAGTGTAGGTTTGAGGATAAGTATACATATAGCTTTTGAAGTATGATGCATAAAAATATGATTAATAGGAAAGGGTAGGGGTAGATTAATATGAAATGAAGCCTCAATTTCTCTCAAATGAATGATTTGGTGGGCACTTTGGACTTATAAGATTCGATTAGAAAAAGGTATTTGGGGAACCCAATAAAGTGGATGTTCATTGGTATTTTTATGCCATTTGGATTGAAGCAAGAAAATAAAGTGTCAATGTTTCATGATTTGACGCCAACTGACATTCCCACCACTCTCCAATCTTAACTTCCATCACTGCCCTTCCTGATCTCACCTAATATCACTATAAAGAAAGCCAATTAAATGCTGGTTAAAGATAAATGGAATAGTTTGCCACTGCCTTTTTATTTATTACCTTTCGGGTTATTTGATTAAAAGAGGTATTACACACTTAATTTTGAAAATCTAACCCTCCCCTCATTTTTTTATCATATTTTGACAAAAATGTCTTTATTCTTTTCTTATAAAAATAATGTTTTATTTTAAAACTTACATGTAAATACTTGAAATAATTAAGGACATTTATATATAAAAAATAAGTTACTATTAAAAAAAACATGAAAAATGTTAAATTTACAAATATAAGAATTATTTAATCCATTTTAACTAATTAATTATTTTCTCGGTTATTTGGTTAACTCAAAGTATTCTGAGGAAAATTATTTATTAAATATTTCTCTAGGAAATACTATAAATGATTTTACAATATTTTTAAAAGTATTTATTAAATTTTATGAAATACCTAATTTTTATCAAAAAGACTTTTCAAATTAAAAACGTTTTTTAGAATCATTGTTAAACTGACTCTAAATCATTATAAGCTAATGTCTTCATTTTTTTCCTCTTTTTTTTGGTTATGTTAAAAATTTATTCCCAACCTAGTAAACTTAAGAAGTAATTTAAATTAACATTTTAAAAATAAAATATGTTTTATAAAATTGAAAATATTTATATACTATTAAAACTAACTTTAGGGCACTAATAAATAAAAATTTTAAGTTATTTCTCTCTATATTAATGACTATTTAAGTATTCATTTGGATACAATTTTATATTTTATTTTTTCAAAACAAAAAAAAAATAGTAATAATTTTAATATAAGATACAAATAATTTGAAGGAATTAAGATATAAAAAAAAATTGTTATCTCAAATTTTAAAATGAAAAAAAATGATTTTTAAACATGTAATTCATATTATTGACTGATCCTTTTAATCAATTTTTTTAAATAAAAAACTAAACATGCAATTCTTTCTTCCTTTTTTTGAATTCACTTTCCATTGGAACATTTTTTTAATTATTTTCTAAACTCAATTTATCAATCTCTTTTATCTATCAACTAATTTAAGTTATTCTATTAAGAATGCGTTTTACAGTATTTTTACTCAAAAAGTGATTTTAGTATAAGTATTTTTCTCAGAAAGTGTTTTCAGGAGAAAAATTTATAAAGTATTCATCTAAAAAATACCACAAACGATTTTTCAACACTATAGGCCATTTTTTAGATTTTTAAAAATATTTTCTAAATTTTGTCAATCACATGATGTTTTCTAAAAAACACTTTTTGGACTCAAAAGCACCTTACAAAATCACTCTCAAACAAATTCTAAAGCCAATTAAAATTTTGAATTGTTCATAATCTTGGATCAACCTTGAATTTTTTAATAAAACTTTTATTTAACGAAAAATTATTAAACTTAGTTTCAACTTTTACAACTAATACAATCTTACATGAGTATTAAGATGTCTAGGTGGCTGATACATCTAAATTAATTAATTTCTAGAAGTCTATAGACTAATTTATTAAATACCATATCCTTATCATCCAAGCTTAAATTGTCTAAATCTCTTCTCACTATCTAATTAATAAATACAATTTAGCGCACTAATATCCATCATAAGTTAGGCAAACATTAGAATACATATAAAATATTATTGAATAAGACCTTGACACATGTGACATGACCTAAGCATTTTATATGTAACATTTTTTTTTTAATATAATCTTAAGGTGAATAAAATAACACAAAATTTAGTTGAAAGTCAATAGAAGGTAATTAACATGTCTAGCTAGCATAGCCTAATTAAATGTATAGTATATGGTATTGTGGAAGAGTTGGGTTTTAAAATGTGGAGGAAGCTTATCATGATCAAATTGGTTGTCTTTTAGTAGTGGAGTATCATTAAAGGTTACATAGGATGTCAAAGTAAAGCAAAAAAATAATCATATGTGGGATTATGAGAAAATAAAAAAATAAAAAATAAATATGGAGGGATGAAGGTGGAGGGTGAGGTGGATGTGGGTTGTCTAGCATTTGATAGTACGAAAGAAAGACTAGGAATTGGGAGCCACTCCTTTAATCACATATGTGTTTGTTGTATGATATAATATTAAATTAATGTTGTAAAGTTTATGCCTAATTTCAGATTGTCCAAGGAACCTTATGCTGTCGAATCAGAGGGATTAAAGAATTATTTGTATGTCAAATTGGAAAATCACATCGAGAGAGAGAGGGAGAGAGAGAGTTATCTTCTTATTTTATCTACTTTGTTTTTTGATGGTGAAATTTTGAATTTAAAATTTAAATTTTCAATATTTACATTAAAAAAACTAAAAATCCAAAAAACATGTCATTTCTTGTCTGGTTACATGTCATTTTTTTTTTCCCATTATTTTCCTAATAATCATATCATTAATGCTATATTAAGTTCCAAGAAAATACTAAGATAAGAAAAAAAAAATTAAAAATGATTTCCGCATATGTTTATGAGAGAAATCTATAAACATATTCACAAATGCTATCAATATCTATTAGAGGGGTAGAAATAAAGGTAATGATAGATATGTTGCAGTCAATAAAATTAGGATCATCAAAACAACGAACTGTCGAATATAAAAACGACTTTCAATGTTGGCTATTTAGTTATAAAAGTGACCCTAAAGGCTTTCGATTTTATGTCTCTCTAAAATCATAATTATGATAAAATTATTTAAAAATAAAAATAAATAATTGAAGGCTTGTTATTCAATAGTCTAACTTATATGCTTGTATCAACCAATATCAACTTCCACATAAATATTTATTATCTATCTAGATTGACCCATTATAATTTATTCGTGAATGAATAAAGTGAGTTACAAAAAAGTAATACGAATATATATAAAATAAAATTAAATTATTTGTACATAAAATAAATAAATAAAATAAATTTAAAATAACATAAAAAATAATTTATTAATTTTAAATAACTTTTATTATTTTTCTTTCTATTTTGAAAAAAAAAAAAAATACAAACTACCTACAAGCCTACAACCATATGAAAAAGGTGGAATCAAAATTCCTTGGGGCATGAGCTCACACCCTCTTTGCCCTCATATTAGAAAAATCCTTTTAAAGGAACTTGCATTTTTGCATACAAATAAAAAAATGTATGCAAATATAAAAGGTCAAGTGTCATCATAGAGATGTCCCCTACCATCCTTATCAACCAATTAATAATTATGCTTAATTTTATCCCTCCATTGACTTCCTATAGTGAATGATATCATTGAGTTGCTAATTATAAAAAAATTGAAATAAAGAAAATCCACTCTAGAAATCATACCCAACAATATTGAAATTAATCACTCAATCTCTTCATCTTCAATCCACCCATGTTGACTAATTTAAAAGGTTTCAAGACTATGCTTTTGGATTTGTAGAAAATCGACAAATACAATTGCAACTTGCCTACCCAAATAAAATAATCATTAGTGTAGATAATAAGCCCACGACAATAGTTATTATTTAAATCCTCACTGACAAATATAATTTTTTAAAACCCATTATTATTTTTGTTATTGGATGGACCCTAAAGCAAAGTTTGTTTTAGAAATTATTTTTAAAAACAATTTTTTATTTAAAAAAAATAGAACAACATGTTTGATAAATTTATGGTAAAAGACAATTTTTTGAAAATTGGATTACAGATATTTTACCCCCTCGACTTTTAGTGTGCTTTACACTTTGCCATTTCATGTTCAAAATCCAACGCTTTGCCCCTTGAACTCATTCAAGACCAATATTTCGTCCTCAATTACAAATTTTATAAAATTATAAAAGAGGATTGCTCTTTTTCATACTTTGGTTTGAGCATTGGTTTAAACTTGAATAGAATCAACAACTTTCGAGTAATATTTCTCAAATGTCTTCAAAATATAATAGTTACCAATTTTGATTTTTTATTTTAGATAAATGTTCATTAGACAATTTGTAATTTTTGCATATTTTTACAAAGTTTGAAAACTTTGAATTTAAACAATAATGTTTTTCATTATATTTCAATTTGTTTCTTCACTTAATAACTTATTTATTAACTTTTTAATAAGTTTGAAGGCGAAGTGTTGACTGAATAACGTGAGAGGAAAAAGTATAAAACACGTCAAAAGATTAGACGTAATAGTCTTCCTTCTATATGAATATAGTTTAAATTCAAAGGATGGGGTCCAATATTTTGTCTAGTGGGATTGTAATTATCCTTATAGACCCATTCAAATCATATGGACAACATATGTCATAATGTTTCAGTAGTTTATTTATTTGTCTGTTTGTGTGTTTAGAAGTCTTAAATTTAGTCATTCATTTATTTGTAATTCTATTTGTGATTTGTGTGGTTGGAAGTCCTAAAATTAGAGCACCAAATGTGGTTTTAATTTGGCCAAACCAAACTGAGTCATGTCATGAGGTGACACCCATATCTTTTGAAAAGTGTACAGCCATATCCACAAGTCATAATTTTCAAATATTTTAAGAAGTTAATACTTATACTTGGATAGAGTGTCCTTATTGGGCCCATTTCATTGCAAAAATTTGTTACTTCTCAATGACATTAGTCATTTAAAAACCCTAATCAAGAAATATTTAATTGGAATGGTTTATGATTTTTGAATTCAGATGGGTTGGGTTCACTTGAAACATGAGTTTGTTGATGATCTAAATTTGTTGATAGTCAAGAAATAATTTGGAATTTAAAAAAAAAAAATATTATTATAAGAAAATAATAGACTAAAATTGGTCATAATTACTAGGCATATAGATTTTAAATCAAGTGAAAATGATGTCAATCAAGTAAGGGTTAATGCTTTAGATTAAGAATAATGTGAAATTTAAAAAATTGTTCAAATTAATTGCACACTAAATCAAAATTAGTTTGAAACAGCTTGTTTATAAGTGAGTATTAAATGTATACATATAATTGAATTATTTAAATATTAAAAAAATAATCATTCCTTGTTTTTAAATGTATTTTAGGTAAAATATTATTAGTCATTATTATTTTAAAATTATTATTATTATTATTATTATTTTTAAAAAATAAATTATGTCTTTCAAAAAGATGTTAATATGCATATTTTATAGTGTATCATAAGCTAATACATTTTTCAATAAAAAAATATTATTTATAATTTATTATAATATTAGTATTCATATTTTATTAAAAATGATTTTATTTTGATTTTTTTTTTTACCAAATCCAAATATAAAATTATTTTTTCAAATAACTGAAATTTATTTATCTAACAAGTTTTTTGTGAGAAAAAAACATATTAAGAAACTGTTTTTTTTTTTTTTTTTTTTTAAGTAAAAGATAGATGAGTCTATTTATAGGGCCCACTTGTTGGAATTTGTTTGAAAAATTAATTATTTTTCACTGGCATTAAGCCACTTAAAAAACCTAATCAAGAAATATTTCATTGGAATGTTTTATGATTCTTTAATTCAAGATAGGTGCCATGGACTTGAAACTTGAATTTGTTGACGATCTAAATTGGATTGGTTCAAAGCCTGGTTTTAAAAATCAAATCTAATTGTTTATCAATTATATATTATCCATTCCGGACCCAAAGTGATCATCATAACTTTAAAACGCGTTTATATGATTAAAATAAATTCATACTTATATAGTGTCAATAACTTTCTTTTCTATCTCAATGTGAGATATCCTAATTTGTCACAATACAAGCACAATATCCCTACTGTGTTCTACATAATTATAAGGCCAAATAAACAAACATCCTTTAGGAGATTAAATAAACCTCTATATTAGGGTCGAGGCTCAACTTTGATACAATTTATAATAAGTAACATCTAACCGTGTAAATATTATCCGCTTTAAATTTAAAGCTTTAAAACACGTTTATATAGTTAAGAGGAATTTATACTTAGGTAGTGTTAAAAACTTTCTCTTCATCTATCATACGATATTACAGAAATACTAAAAAGAAGTACGACATTAATTTTATTTTATTTTTTATTAATGTGTTTGAATTATTAGGAAAACCAAATTTTGCCTTTGATGGGATATTGATTCTTTATTTAAATTAAATTTTATATTTTCCCCCTTGCTTCTAACCATACAATTTTTTTTTGGAGCTTTATGAATAAGCCATGATGAACAAGTACCCTCTTTCAATAGTTGTATAAAACAAATGATATGAATCAAGATACTCCTCTTCTTTATAGATTAAATTATAAGAATTTTAGTGCAAGAGAATGCTTGCCACCATTATAAACTATACAGTCAAATGCATGTATTTGTACTTTGCACATGACAGTCCCAATATAGAATATCTTATCTTGGGGTTCAAATTATGAACCTAGATTTCAATTATTCTAATAGATTATCTAACATGTGACAAGAAATTAAAATAAATACATGAATAAAAATATAGAATAAAGTCCAATTCAAGAGTGTTTTGACTTATTGATAACATGTGACCTGTACTATTATAAATTCTCAAGATAAGATGTTGTGATTATTTTGGTACTTTTGGTATGGGGTCTCTCCAATAAAATTAGTGTTATAATTTGGGCAGGTTGTTCGGGTTAATGACTAACCTGAAATTAACCTAAATTAAGAAATAATCAATCCAAATTCAATCTAACTTAAAGTCTAACACAAGGTATTCAACCAAAACCCAACTCAAATCTAACCATATATGATAAGATGCATTATAAATATGATAGAAATATTAAATCCAGTTTGGGTTAGGATCGAATTGAAAATATGTAACTCAAACTTAATTTAAGTATTGAAAATGATTTTTGATTCCTTCAGGTTTGATACTGACATTTCCTTAAAGTTACAAACTTAAATAAAATACTTAAAATGATTATCTCTTTTTCTCCCTTTTTGTAGAACAAAAGAAAACCAATTTTATTTCCAACTAATTGAACCAAATTTTAAGGAATTATTCTATTTCAAATAACCCAAAATATTTAAATAAAAGAAAAAAAAATAGTATATATATATTTTTTTCATGGGGTAGAAATGGAGAGGGGAGAGGGGAGAGGGGAGAGAGGGGGAGGGGTAGAGTGCATACAAAGTAGAGAAATAGAGGGAAGGGGCAGAGAGAATCTGTGTCAGGTCAACTGTGTCCTGACCTCTCCTGATGGGTCCCACACCTCACCAACCAACCACCTCGACCCCACCCCACTTTTTTTATACCAACACGCAGACAAACATAACCCCCCTCTCTCTGCCTAGTCAACATTCTCGGGACAAGTGTCCACTTTCCACCACACTTCTCCACGTGTCTCCATCCCTGTCGTCCATTCCCCTAACGGCTACTTGGGATGCCACCCCCCTCAACTCCAAAGTGGATTTGTGGGCTCGGTTTCCCCCTTCCTTTCTTTTTTCCTTTTCTGAGGATAATAAAAAATAAATATATTTTTTTACAAATTAAAATCGAAAAAAGAAAAAGAATAATAAGGTCTTCAGTGGACCCCACCGTAGGATCTTTGACACTGGCGTCAGTTTCATTCCTGTGCTGTGCTTCTCTGTTCTCTGGCTTTTTCCTATCATCTTTCTCTCTCCAAAATTTTCAATCTTTCTCTCTCTAATTTTTTATATTTTTCCTTTGTATATGGTTTATTGGTTTCATTTTGTTTCAGGAGAAAAAGGGGAAAAAAAAAAGAAAAGAAAAAGAAAATTAAAAGAGAGACTTTGTTTGCTTTTGGGTCATTTCACCTCAGAGAAAGAGGGAGCAAAGTCTTCTCTTTCACACATTGAATCTCAAGCCCAATGGGATGGCTTTAGGGTTTTCACTGCTCAAATGCAGTAAGGTGTGCTTTGTTTATTCTTGATCTCTCTCCATTTTTGTTTTCTTTGTTTTGCCCAGAATTGGCCACCCAAATGACTAATTTCCATCTGGGTGTTCTTTGATTTCATTCTTGATCCTTATAGCTCACTCAGGTTGTGTTGGAAACATTTTTATTTCCTTTTATGTCATTAGGAAATCTTGAAATTTTAAGCAACACCCATCTTGGTTTTTGGATTCTAAGAAAAGGGTTTTAGATTTCTGTTTAACAGAGACAGTGAGTGAGATCTTTAGGATGCTCTGAGCTCAATCAGGTTGTGGTGGAAAACTTTTTGAATTAAACTTAAGCTATATCCATTTCGGTATTTACTTCTTGTGGAAATGGGTTCTGAATATTTTTCTTTTCTAGAAATGAATTTGTGGTTGTGGTAATGTTTTCTCATCTGGGTTTCTAGGGTTTTAGTTTTAGTACTAGGATCTGGTTTCGTGGGGCTTGGATGATGAACATGGAGGGGGTTGAAGAAGCTAACAAATCAGCTGTTGAGAGCTGTCATAGAGTTCTTAGTTTCTTATGCCAACCTCAAGATCAGGTTCAGTATAGAAACTTAATGATGGAGACAGAAGAGGCTGTGTTCAAGTTCAAGAGGGTTGTGTCTCTTCTCAACAATGGCTTTGGCCATGAAAGAGTGAGAAAGTTTAGGAGATTAAGATCATCTTTGCCCCAGAGCATCTTCCTAGAAACCCCTAATTACAAACCGAATCCTTCACCAAAGCCACTCCAATTACTCCCAACTAATTTCCTTGAAAACCCACTTCCAGAAATAGATTCAAAAGCCAAAAGTTCTCTGCAAATCACCCCAAAAATATTTCTTGAGAGTCAGGCATCAGATATTGTTTCATCAGTCAAGCCTCCTTTGCAAATTGTTCAGCAAAAACCATCACAGCACTATCAGTTCCTTCAACAACAGCATCATCATCATCATCATCATCAGCAGCAGCAGCAGATACAGAGGATACAGTTTCAGAAGCAACAGATGAAGTATCAAGCTGACATGATGTACTCTAGGAGTAACAGTGGAATAAACCTTAAGTTTGATGGCTCTAGTTGCACACCCACGATGTCATCCACTAGATCATTTATATCTTCTCTTAGCATGGATGGTAGTGTTGCTAACTTGGACGGAAATTCCTTCCATTTGATCGGTGTTCCTCAGCTTTCTGATCCAAATTCTCACCAACCCAGAAGGAGATGCAGCGGTAGGGGAGAAGATGGGAGCGTCAAATGTGGTAGCAGTGGTAAATGCCATTGTTCAAAGAGGAGGTGAGTTTTGATCCCGTGCTCTGTCCTTTCAATTGGCCTTTCTGTTCTGTTTTAACTAAGGGTGATGTGTTTTACAGGAAACTGAGGGTGAAGAGATCTATTAAAGTGCCTGCCATCAGTAACAAGGTTGCAGATATTCCTCCTGATGAGTTTTCATGGAGGAAGTATGGGCAGAAGCCAATTAAGGGTTCACCACATCCTAGGTATATCTAACTTTTATCTTATTACTCGGGCATACTAAAATGGTATATATAATCTGGTTTGATCTTCATGTTCAATTCATCCCACTTTTTTATTATGGTTTGATGTGATACCAAATTCTCCCCAATGACCACTTTAATGAAGAGTTTTGTTGCTCTTTCTGTATCTCTAACTATTTTCAAAATTAGTAAATGGAGAAATGGGAAAGCTTGTCCAACCTTAAGTGGTTAAGAAATTTTCCTACCCTTGTGAGTAGGTGTATGGGCTATTGACTAGCCATGTGTTCATGTCCATGCAATTAAATGAGTTAAAAATTTGAAACAGGTAAGCTATAGGAAAAATAGTTACAGGACTTCCTCAAAGCTGCATAGGCAGTGGATTCTCTGATGTCAATTAGTTTTAAAAGTTTTTTAATTTTGGTGAACTTTCCCATTTTCTAATGCCATTGATTTTTATCTGTTTCTAAAATATCAACCCATTTTTATGCAGCATTTTGGAGATTTTAACAATTTTTTTTTTGTTCTGGTGATATTCATCCAGCAAACCTTGCCAAATTTCTAAACATGAACACTCTTGTTCCCTTGAAATTTTAGTTTAATCTGTTATTGGATGGTAGTTTTGTTTGGTAGTTGTCCTTGCGATATTGAATATCTAGAGTTGGAGGTCTAATAGTGTCCTGATTACATTATTATTCAATTTGACTAAGCTGGTGGCCTCCTTTGAACTGATGCAGGGGGTACTATAAATGTAGCAGCATGAGAGGTTGCCCAGCAAGGAAGCATGTTGAGAGATGTTTGGAAGACCCTTCAATGCTAATTGTCACTTACGAAGGTGAGCATAACCATTCCAGGTTGCTGTCTTCACAATCTGCCCACACATAACGAACTTCATCAGAAATGATATTGAGAATCCAACTTAGAACTGTTCGGTTACAACCAAAAGCTGGTTGATGTTAGTTGTGAATTGCTCCTGTACATAATATATGGTTCAAACCTGAGACTATTGATGGTGGAGTAGATTTTAAAGTGAATAGGATCTCTTAAGTCTCTTAGCTTTTTGGTTCAGACATGCAATCAACAGAGAAGCTCTTATATGAAAAAGGGGTTGAAATTGTAAACTTGCTCCTCCCTGGAAACCTAAATTATTATGTTTCTTTATCTCAAATTTTGAGTCCCTAGTTGAATTCATCATTTGCATGATCGTTATGATATTTTAGCTTAGCTTGTGGGCATTGCCTGAAACCAAGATGGGAATGAATGAACAAGTCTCTGGGGTTGTCTGGGAAATTTGAATGAGTAGATATTTGCCTTTGAGCAGCTGTTGATAGGGACTTCCTGGCACGGCTTCCTCATAAAACAATACGAAAGAACATCAGAATAAGCACCCATTTGGCAGTCCTTTCCTGTCCTAAGCATCACCTCCTATTCTCATGTCTAAGATTGAGGATCTCTTGTTTGTGATTCATATATTGCATGCTTTTCCTTTTGGATTTTACCTGTGAAGAAGGATGCTATTGAATTGTTCTAAACTGGTGGAGGAAATGGAACATGTTGCCATTCTGTTGGAGAATGACCAGGGGGTCTGCCTCATCAATCTCCTCCTGGTTACTCAACCCACAAAGGCCGACCTCCCTAATGCCCCTCTGACACCATCCAACCTGCAAAAGCCATTCAAAGGAAATAAAAAGGTGATAGGGAACAAGCATGGACAAAGAATGCTGGATGGGTGTTGTATTCATGTATCTACATATATATTCTCACCCCACTATTTGCAGCCAGCATATTCTTGAATTCCAATCGTCAAGTGCTTCCCACGGTAGCACCATATGAATTATTTGTAGGGGTCCCCTTAGCCCTTGCTCAAACATCACTACTTGGGTCATTTTCATCCATGCTGATAAGCTGGTCCATCACTATAAAACCACACTTCAATGGTCCTTGGGAATTCATTCTACCGAATCACTTAAGCTGTTATGTGTTGGACAAGCCCGGAGAATGAGAGTCAATCTTTACCATGGAAATGCCCTACTTCTCTCCGCCATGGTGCTTGAATAATGGAATGAGATCAAACCCTATGTGATCAAATGAAGGGAAGTTTGAGAACTTCATCATTCATGGTTGAGAAAAGGCCTTGGACTCCCATGTCTTCAACCCTTGGCAGTTCTGCTGATGGAGCAGAACTTCTCTTTGATCTTCCCATATCCAGACACTTCAAACCTCCTAGTTTGGGTGCAGTGTCCATTGACGTCCATAAAAAGAAAGCTTCATTGCCATGTCCATTTGCCATCCCATCCATAAAAGAAGAGGTTCATCACTTGGATAGTGCACTAGCATCTACCAAAGAATACTCATGGCCTCTCCCCATGGGTATGGATTAAATAGGCCAAAGAATAAAAGATAACATTTGGTTGAACGTCTCAATCTGTCTACTATGAGTGTTTTACACTGTTGAGAATCATGTGTGAGCCATTACACATAACTCACTACTCCTTCCATTTTTTGGAGCCAATGAAAATCGTGGTCAGACTCAGAGGTGCACTTTCAGACCCAGAGACTGATGTATGCTTGAATTGCATAAGATGTGGCATTATATTTGTCTTTAATCATGTAACCTAAAAGCATGCTAAAGCATCAACAACAAATAAGACTTTCATCAACAGGGCAGAACACGGAAATTCACAAAATAAATCCTAAATAAATACCTAGAGGTATTAATTCATCAAAACAAAAAATGGACAATATCTTTAATATGTTTAAATTATAATACAAAAGCCCAAATTATTTAATTAAGTACCAATCAATACCAGATTAATTTATACTAAGGACACTATACAAAATAATTAGTATACGACCCGAGTAGAGGGACTTGTAAAATAAATTTTTTAAAAAAAAATCTAGAAAAAGAATTTCATCATGAAAAAAATGAACATCTCCTATGTATATGAATTACAACTCAAAAAGCCAAATTATTTATATAGGTGTTAATCAATACCAAATTAATTCATACTAAGGACACTATATAAAATAATCAACATATGACCAGAGCAGAGACACTTGCAAAATGAATACTAAAAAAATATTTTGAAAAGAACTTTCATCATGAAAAAATTGGACAACATATTTTATGTGTCTAGATTACAACCCGAAAGACCAAATTATTTAATTATGTCCCATTTAATACCAGATTTGATCACAATCACATTGGTAAAAAATAGAGCCAATTTCAATAATATATCAAAACAAATTTCTTTGACTAACCTAGAAGCATGGTAAAATCTAGAAAAAAAAATGTACAATATATTTGATATGTCTATTTTACAAAAAAATAACAACATGATTATATTGCTAAGAACATATTTAAATTAAGCTAAATAGTCCCTAACCATAGAACAAGGTTAATGCAGTAGGTGCAGGAAAAATAATTTATTTTTCCCACTTGGGAAATTGATTTTCAACAAAGCAAGGTCCTAAAATTAACTTTAAGAGACATAGATTAGAGAAAAAAATAACAACAAGAATTAAAGAAGTCAAGAAATAATTTGATTTTACAAAATTGGTTCAAGTGTCTAGAATAGGGTTAAAATTGGACCTATGTAAAATTTGACTTAAATCTCTTAATTGAAAAATGATTTTTTAGCCCAAATTAAATTTGTTTGCCAATTTTAGGAAGTTAGGAACATCATACAAACATCAAAATATTTTTAGAATAACCCTAAGTGCCTTGATTCCAATTTTTATTTCAAAAGTTAGCCAGTTAAACAAAGTGACAGTAGGCTTTTGTTTTGAAAATCTTAATGTATGTTGTATTTCACCAAGATCCAAATTAATGTCCATGAATTTAATCCATGTTTCCTGATCCTCCATAATCATGATGAAGTTTATGAGGACCGAGAGTTATTCCATTATTTGAAGCCATGGATTTTATTCTTGTGAGAAAACCAAAAATCAATAAGAAAAGTGCATACCGATTGTAACATGGTTGCATGTTTTTTTTTTTTAATAAATTTTTTTAAAGTTATTATTATTATTATTATAAATCTAGAGATATAAAATGAACTTGGAAAACAAAAAATCAAACTTTTATAGAAAAACCTTTGAAAAATATTTTGAAACAATCAATTCACATAAAATCTCAAGATGAAAACAAGAGAATAAAACTTAAAGTAAGAGTAGGTTTGTGTGTGAATGTATGAGAGTAGCTAAACCTAAACTCAAACATTTAAAAAAACAATCAAATGAATGAAATCAAAAGCAAAGATACCCAGCGGTGAAAGACCTCATCTTATGTGATATCAAAGAGACTTAAATTAAATGAAAGAAAACATAAGAGAAACGATAAGGATTTGAGGTGGGGAGAAGAAATGGAGAGGGGCGGGATGTGTCCCACCTGTTGTTTACCAATGACACCTTAATCTTTTGTGAGGCCAATAGTGACTAGCTGAAATATTTAAGTTAGGTGTTTATATGGTTTGAGACGCTTTCTTATTTAAAAGTGAATATAGATAAAAACGAGGTTATTCTTGTAGGAGGGGTAGAGAATATGAAGGAGCTAGCTATGGGGTTGGGGTGTGGAGTAAGGAAACTTCCCACTTCTTATTTGGGCCTTCCTTTGGGAGTCATTTTCAAATCCCTAAGGGTGTGAGATGTAGTGGAACAAAGATTTAGAAAAAGATTATCTATGTGGAAGAGACAGTATCTCTCTAAGGGCGG
Organism: Vitis riparia; assembly: GCF_004353265.1. Lineage (NCBI taxonomy): Eukaryota > Viridiplantae > Streptophyta > Magnoliopsida > Vitales > Vitaceae > Vitis > Vitis riparia. The sequence goes on from NC_048444.1 coordinate 19,692,892, forward strand.
GAGACTTACCTTGATCAAAAGTACCCTTTCTAGTCTTCCGATTTATTTTATGTCCATCTTTGTCATTTCCTGAAAGGTGAGTGCAAGATTTGAGAAGTTACAAAAGGACTTTCTTTGGGACAGTGGAGCCTTGGAAAAAAGGCCTTATTTGGTGAATTGGAAGATTTGTTGTGTTGATAAGGAGGGTGGCCCAAGAATTCGCAGCCTTATGGCCCTTAACAAGGCTTTTCTTAGGAAATGGAGTTGGAGATTTGCAAAAGAAAGGGAGCCCCTTTGGAAACAAGTCATCATCGACAAGTTTGGTTTGGATGGAAGGGTTGGTGTTTGAGAGTAAGGAGATGAGGTTTTGGTGTGGGGGTGTGGAAAGCCATTAGAAGAGAATGGGAGGGCATTCGAGATAGATCCCGTTTTGCAGTAGGGAATGAGAAAAATGTTAAGTTTTGGAAAGACTTGTGGTGTAAAGATCAAACATTGAAAGATGCTTTTCCTACTTTATTTCTCTTGGCGGTAGACAAAGAGGGATGGGTGTCAGATGGTTGGGAGGAGAGTGGGAAGTTGGGTTGTTGGAGTCCTCACTTTTCAAGACACCTTAATGATTGGGAGATAGGAAAGGTGGAGTCTTTGTTTTGGAAAATGGTTGTTAGAAGAGATGTGGAGGATACTTTGAGTTGGAGAGAAAGTAGGTTTGGTTGTTTTTCTATTAGTTATCTTTACCGTTTCTACACAAAGGCTTCTAGTGCCTTTCCCTTGGTGCATCATTTGGGGGTCTTGGGCTCCAATGAGAGTGGTTTTTTTTTTACTTGGGAAGCGTATTGGAATAGAGTTTTGACTATCGACCAGTTGAAAAGAAGGGAATGGAACATGCCAAATAGGTGTTTCTTGTGTAAAGATGAAGAAGAAACTAATGACCATATATATATATATTTTTTGTTTTGTAACAAAATTAGTATGTTGTATGGAATATGATTTTCTCCATTTTTGATGTGCAATGGGTTATGCATTCCACTGTGAGAGGAAACTTGCTTGGATGAAATAACATTTTTGTGGGTAAAAAAAGGGTGAAGGCGTGGAAGGCTGCTCCTTTATGCTTTTTATGGACCTTATGGAAGGAAAGGAATGGGAGAGTGTTCAATGGTATTGAATGAGCTAACCAAATCATCAATTTTATTTTATTTTTTGTATAAGTTTATGAATTGGGCTTGGGTATATATAGAGGATCATACTTTGTCAATGCTTGATTTTGTAGATTGGTTATCCGTTAAGTAAAGGGTGACTCGCTTGTCTTTGGGTTGCCTAGTTTGTTAGGTGTTTAGTGTATACTTCGTGTGTACTGTTTTCTCCTTTTTTTTAGCTTTTCTAATACATGCTCTTACTAAAAAAAAAAAAAAAAAAAGAAGAAACAATAAGTGAATAAATCCCAAGCATAAATAATCATTCATCCTCAACAATCATCCAATTAATGTATATCAACAATTCGTGTGACCTATGTATTCGCACCAACAAAAAATAACTCTCATATCCAAGTAAGATGGAAGGAAAAGAAAGAGATGAATAGATAATTATTGACAATATATGCGGAAAACTAAAGACAACATACCTTTCCTCAAAAAAGGATGAAAGCTTGCTTCTTTTCTTTTGTCTCTAAGTTATGCCAAGATCTCAAGCCCCTAAAGACTTCACATTTCTTCAATTTTTATAGCAATTGTGTTACCCCTTTCTAATGCCACGACTCTCAACCTTCTTGTGGTGTGAATCTCTAAAAGAGTCCTTTCTATCTAAAATCCCAATGCTGCCTTCCTAAAAAGAGTGTTTCTCTCTCCAAATATCAATGGTAGCCGCAAGTCCAAGAGCATCCCCTAAAGAGAATCCTCTTAATCTCAAAATCTTAATCCATAAACCAAAAGTAGTCCTACTCCATCCCTAAATCTCAATGGCAGCTATGTATATCTCCTTTTTTATTTTTTATTTAGTTGTTACGAGTGATCCTAGCAATCTCAATGTCGTCCATTATTTCTAAAGAAAGCCTTTCTTTCTTTCAAACTCTCAATGCCCTACCAAAAAGAGTCCCACTTCTAAAAGAGTCTTCATTCCTTTCTAAAATCCCAAAGTTGTATCTTCCAATGAGGGTCATTTCCTTCCTTAAACTCTTAATGGTCACGCACCCTTGGAGACTCCACCAAATCTCAAAGAATCTCTATGCCGTTTATACATTCCCAAAAATCGTTTTTTCTTTCAAACTAAATCTTTCCTTAACAACCACCTCCAATGCGTGTCCTCCAATCTCAAAGATAATTCTTCTTCCAAAAAAGTCTTCCTAATCTCCAAAAAAAAAAAAAAAAAAAAAAAAAAAAAAAAACCTCAATGTCATTAACCAATCTCCTCTCTTATTTCCAATTCCCAATCATTTTTTTATTCTCCACTAATGTCGTGTACATATCCCAAAAGAATCCTCCTTTCTCAAACTCTCACTAGCTTGAACCAAAGAGTCCTCCTCAATCTAAAGTTTCCAATGCCATGCATCCAAAAGAATCCTCCTCAATCTCGAAGTCTCCTTTCCTTTCTTACCAAAAGAATCCTATCCCATCTCAAATCCCTAAATGTCGTGTATCTCCCCTTAGAGACTATAGTTGTCGAGTACTACCTATCTCAAACTCTCAATGTTGTGTACTTAAAGGGGATCCTACACAATCTCCAAATTTCATTCTTTCTTTATCTTCTCCCATGCGTGCATATCTTCCAAGGACTCATCTCAAACCTTCAAATTCTACCAAACAACCCCCATGCACATGTCATGTAAGGTGATATGAAATACTATCCTAAAGTGCAACTAAAAACTTTCCTAAAATGAAATTTGATAGATTATCCTAAAGTGTCTTTAAATGGAATGAATTAAAATACATATAGATGAACTATCCTAAAATGGTCTTCAATGAAATAAACTAAATATGCATCTAGATGAACTATCTTAAAGTGTACCTAAATGGAATAAACTAAAATATATTTAAATGAACAATCCTAAAATGCACGTAGATGAATTAAGTGAACTTTCTAAAAAGTGTAATTAAGTTAAGGTGCAATTAAGTAAACCAAACTTAAAATGCAACTAATAAACTAAACCTAAAGTGCAACTAGGGTTACATTTAGGATCCATAAAAATCCTTTGACAATAAATCTCCAAAGGTGACTAAATAATAGGAAACCAAATGAGTGATGATGAACCACCATGGGACAACTATAAGGCAATGAGAAGTGAATGAAAATACATAGAATACCATGTACCATTTATTAGGACAAAATGGAGGGTTTACACCATCACTCACTTTGATGATGCTTTTGCATGCCTTCACACTTAGAATGAGGAGTTTCTAGCCTTTTTTATATCACTAGTTCCTTTCCACCCTCTATCCCAACTTTGAGTACACAATCCATTCCATTCCCTTTTAATGTTGCTAACAAAAAGGAAACATTTTAGAAGACATATGTAAGGCTTAGAACATGCATATTTGGGATATATTTGGAACTTGGTTATTTTAATGCATTTGACATTATGGTTATCTTAGAGTTTTTGGTAGTTTGATGGCATGTTAGGACACCATCCTATAATGATTATCTCATTTTAATTTCAATTATGCTTATGCTATCATGATGCTTGATATGTTTTGATTTGTAGCATGTTTCTTTCCATTTATGCAATCATGCTTCTTTTTACAAATGCTCTAGTTAGCTAAGTTAATTCATACATATGTTGAAGGGAGTTACCTCCAAGACAACTTGGTTATGTCATCATAAAAAAATGGTAGATTAATAGCCCAAGGTCTCCCCTTGATTATATTCTGATGATCACAAAATAAGGTTAAGTGATTTAATGATATTTTTAAGATCCTTGGTGTTAGTTTTTAAAGAGGCCTATCAAGTCAGGAGCTATGGAAAGTCTTAGAATATAATGAGGATATCAGTGTATTGAAGACACTATAGGATATATCTTTATAAGGTTGATTGATGAAATAGAATTATATTGCATTGCATCTATTTTAAAGCACCTTAACTCATCCCAAAAACAGTCTTCAACTGATTTTGTGCTTTCTATAAATTGGATGAACATTTTTTTGAAGAAAACCCTAAACTCAAATTGGTCAAAAATATCTTTATAAAGATTTTTCAAAATAATAAGAAGTTCATATAGTTGGATTATCCCTTTAATTTTCCCTTTAATTTTAGTCAAAATTGGGAAATTTGCAAAATTGTAAAAGAGTAAGGGGGATTGGTTCGATTAATTAAGGCGGTTTGGTGAAATGTCAAAGTCAATGGCCATTGCCTCGACCAATCAAGGTAGTGGTCGAGTGATACCTCTACCAGTTGAGGAGTGTAACTCTCAAACATTTACTTCTTGTACCATTCTATTACAAACAACTAGTGAATTGGTCAACCACTTAGGTAGACCGATTGAAGGAAATTATGCCTAATGGCTAGTTACTCAATGCATTTCCTATATAAGAGCTCTAGGCCTTATATATTGCCATGAGAGCAACCTAATTAGAGTATTCATTGAGTCTAAGAACTTTTGCATTAATTTTTGAGTACTTTGATCTAAAATTTGCATATATCTTAGCGCACCACTTCAATCCTAACTTTCCATTGTATTTGTTGAGCCAAAATTGATTGGTAGGATCTCAATCAATTATTTTCTTCCAATTATTATTCTTATGAAGAAATTCAAGAGTGAGGTACCTCTTGAGAGTTGAAGTATTGAATGTCACTTGGAACCAAAAATCCAAGTATAGAAAAGCAAAAGGCTTGGTTTAAAGCCTCAAAGCTAGTGGATTAGAGCTTGAGAAGAGTGGATGTAGGATGGAAATGCATCAAACTATTAAAAAATTTGTTTACATCTTTCTTTGCTTTTGTTATTTACTTTTTATTGCTTAAATTGTGATTTGCACTCTTAATTGTTAAAATCGATTAATACCTATTTCAACACACACTTCCCTTCCTCTTAGGTGTATGCCTAAGTTGAATTAGCTTAAGTTTTCACATTATATCTTAAAACAACTGCCTTTAAGACTTACGTCTAAAAAAAAAATAACCCTGTGTTTGTTGGTTGGTTGAAAAATACATTTGATTGGATTTGTATAAAATAATAAGAACTTTAAGCTAAAATTTAATAAATAAAAGATGAAAGCTAATGGACTTATCAAAATGGCCCCAAGCAGACATCTAAATGGTACATCAATAATTATTGTAGAATATACCACTTAAATGTTGAGTTGTAAAAAATAAAAGTAGATTGAAATAATAAAGGTCAATAATTTGGTTATATTAGAATATCAATGAAGAATATTAGGAATTAACTTTGGAGCTTAAATTTATAAAACGTTAGTATATTTACAGGAAGCAAATAGAAAGACATTATATAATAAAAAAAGAATTTGAGATATAATCTTTATTTGGAGGTCAGTGTTTTTTTTAAAAGATATTATAAGACTCAAATTTGAAGATTATTATGTCTCATAATACAAGTTTATAGAAGTTCTCTCATATTTTCTACTTATAAAAAAGAAACAAAGTTTGTACATGATTGGGCAATAATATTTTCAGAACCAAGCTGGTTATTGAACTAAAAAAGTTACCGATTCATGGTTCAATGATTAGACTAGTGGTCAAATCTTAGTTCAGTTGTCATAATATATAATTAAAAATTAAAAAAATTATAAAAATTTGAAAATATAAATAATTAAAAGTTGTAAATACATTTAATATATTTATCATTAATATTGATACTTTAAATTATGATAAGGATAACATGAAGATTTATTAAATTATTAGCCTTTCTAATCTTAATAAATATATTTAAATTTTATTATTAAGATAAAATAAGATTATATTATTTAAAGTTTTTTAGATTTTAATAATTGTATATTTTATTATTATTTAAAATTTTAATTATTTTATGTGTATGATGTAATGCCCCAAACCCAATTTTGGGGTGAAACTGTAATTTAGAAAAAAAAATATTTAATTGAATTAATTTAATAAGAGTAAAAAAGTCTTTTTGCTTTTAAAAGCCTTAAGTATAAATAAGATTTTCTATATCTTCCTTAAAACCCTTTTACATAGAGATTATAAAGATTAGAGAATGTAGGGTTGAAGATGAGTTTTTCAGGTAAAATTTTTAACCCTTAAATTATTATTTTAAATTCATTAATTAGTTTTGAATTGTTAAACATTCTTTGGAAGATTTCAATCTAAATTAGGGTTAGTTTATTTAATTTTTAGATGACAATATTGAAATTTTATGAATATAGGTTGTCTTATTGATGAAAATAGGGGAATTCTGAATATTTAAATGAATAAAAAAATAGAAGAAAGAAAATAAATCATAGATTGCGGGAATTTTTTTTTTTTTTTTGAAAAAGAAAACATATGGATTATAGGACGTGAGAAAGGAAAAAAATAATGTGATTTTTTGGAAGAGTGAAGAAGAAAAAAAATGTAGATGTGTGTGACACTGTAGTATAGGGTTTAAAAAAAAGGAAAAAAAATAAAAAAAAGGAATACATGTGGACGGATTGGGAAGGAAGTTAAATGTTGTGAAACAAAAGAAAAAAGTATTATTATTATTATTATTATTATTATTATTATTATTATCAATGCTTTCAGAACTGGACCAGTTATTGAACCAAAAAAGTTCTCGATTCATGGTTTATTGGTCGGATTAGTGGTCGAACCGCAATCGAACTAGTGACGTCATAAATATATATTTATTATTTTATATATTATTAAAAATTAAAAAATTAGAAAAAAATAAAAAATTTAGAAAACAGAGGCATATTTAGTAGCCGAGAAAACAGAGGACAATCGAAACCTCAATTGAAAATAGAGGACAATCGAAACCTCAATCGCAAAGAGCCAAATTTAGAAAAAATCACAATACGAGAGGCATATAGTTTGAACATTCGAATACCTTTCATCTGTTCACTCGTCAAAAATTGCATCAATGAAATGAAATGGATCGATCCGGGGTGGGGTGGGAGGTTTACAACCAAGAGGGGGAGAGGGGTTACCGGCCGGCCAGGGTGGTTTACAACTGGGTTTACAGTGGCAGGGAGGGTTACCAGCTTGCAACGACGCGGTGGGGAACTAGGAAGAGGCGAGTTAGGCGAAGTTTTGTACGGTGTAATGACCACCAGAGGGAGCTGTCCTGGTGTGGGTGTCGTAGTGCGTCGGGGGCGGGCGGAGCGATAGCTACTGCAGGGTGGACGAGGGAGGGTTTACAACCATGGTTTTATACCTTAAAAAACGGCGTCGTTTTGATGCTGTAAAAAAAAATAAAAATTAAATTTAATCGAACCAGGCAGTTTGGAAGGAACTAATCTGTTTGTCCGGTTCACTGGTTGGACCGCTGGTTCAAGTGGTCCGATTCTAGTTCAATCTAATTCCGGTCCAATTGATCGGAACTGTGACTGGTTGACGGTTGGACCGGTCGGTCCGGTCCGATTTTTAAAACCATGATTATTATTATTATAATAATAAAATGTGGAGTTGGTGTAAAGTTGTTGGAGAAAAATATTATTTTTATTTCTATGTATGGATCTAATATATGTTTTGTATGAAAAATATGTTTGAGTTTTTTATTTGTTTATGAAAAATGAAAATTGTGGAGAGATATGGTATATTTTTTTTAAGTTTGAATGAATGAAATAAAGTATTTGATTTTAGTTTTTATGACTTTAGTCAATGGGTTATAATTATTAACATTTTCGACCCTAGTTAACATGTTATAATTGTTGACATTTTCGGCTCTAGTTAACGGGTTATAATTGTTGACCTTTGGTTTTGTTTACCTTAAATATAACAAATTTAAAATTAGTCACTCATTTGTAAAGTTCCATTTAGTCGGACACCATTTGTTATATGATAATTAGAGTGAAAATGTTTGAAATGTGTTTGATTTGGATTTGATGTAAAAATGTTTTGGTATATATAAAAAATGTTTGGTTGAATAGTTTAAAATGTATTGGCATATTTGAATTCAAACGTGTTTATGAAAATGATTATATCTTATATCTCATTTTTCCAATCATGATTGAAACTATTTGATCTATGAAACTGTATTAATGTTTCTTATTGGGCTTTGAATTCATCTCCTTTGTTGATAATTTTTTTCAAGTATCCTCAGTTCGAGCGAGGAGTGACAGTTAGGAGGAGAATTTGACTTTATTAAGACGTTTGTTTAAACTCTCTTTTGGGACTTTGTTTAAATGTTAGAATTTGATTACTATTAGTTATTGTTTAAGTTTGAATTTGCTTGAACAATACTACTTTAGTTGATATGTTAGTTTTAAAGTTGATCTTTGATGATTTTAGAATTTTTGTTCTACTATTCTGAACAAGAATTTTGTAATTGGAAATTTCTAATTACAAGATGAATGTTTATATTATTTCCATTTTAAGTATTTGGACTTGAGGTGTGAAAGGATTATCACGCCCTTGGTGCAGATTTTGGGACGTGACATATTATTTTGATATTTATTATCCTATATAAGTTAAAAACATTTATATTTATTTTTAAGCCTTTAAATTATATATATATATATATATATATATATATATTTTAAATGCATTTAAATACAAGAGTTTTGGTCCATCCCCGTTTTACCAGCAAAGACCAGTACCGTCCACCCCTTTTATGGATGGTTTCTTTTCTAAATCCCACATCACAAATACAGTCAACAAAAGCATCAAAACTATCCCATAAAAGGGCCAAACATACCTGCCAACCAACTTAAATGCTGGGTTCAAAGTTTGCATAGGGCTTGAGAATGTTGGACCCATTATGTGATTCCTAAATGACTGTTAATAAGCATATTGGTCAACTCTTTAGAAGCTGAGATTGGACTAATTAATGATTTTGGTACAAAAGAGTTCCAACTTATGAACCAATCGGGTTGGCCCACCGATTTAATAGTTGGACCATTGATAGATCGATTTGATGCTGGTTCATCTCAATTTCGCTACAATTAGTGAATCGAACTAGATTAAGGTCCGGTCGACGATCTAATCAGTCGCCTAACTGGCCAGTCCGATCAATAGTCAAGCCAGCAGGTTTGGTCAACAGTTGAACTGGTCGGTATTGATCCGATTTGTATTTAAAATATTGCCAACATCCGTACATGTAATTGGGTTAATGGGTGGATTAATAATTTTAATAACAACCAAAAAGAAACCCCCAAAAAGGAGGAAAAAAGTGCCAGTGAAGGCAGCAAATAGGTATGGTTTGTACATGCATGGTCTAGTGCTTGGGCAAATTGGTGGGTTTTCAGTTCTGGAGTGCCTCTGCCACCCATTTATGAATGGTTTTCCTTCTCTTCGAATAAGGGTTTCCTTAACATAGCCATTGAATAGATCCCAATACAGAATTACAGAGTGGGCGTTGTTCAAGGAACTTTCAATACGATGGACTTTTCCAACTTGCAAGCAATTTTCAAAAGGAAAATCCACCTTTTTAAACTTTGAATGTCGTCATTCCTCACTAAATAGCTTTCAAGTCTGATCATGCTTATCATTTCAAAGTCAGATTCAATGATGTCTCTCATCTCTCGTCGTTTAATGTGATGCCCCTCAATATTTATATCATCTTCTATCCTTTCATATACGTATACAAACTGATCCAGTTAACAGTTACCCTTTATTATTAAGTAGACTTTCCACAACGGTCCCATCCCTCCTAATGAAAATTCGAATAGCAACCACCACTGCCGCCCCCTAGGTAGATTTATGAAATATTCACAAACTTTTCACACAAACAATTCAACCCTCAGCTTGCTTGTTTCTACATGAATATATACATGGGGAGACAAATCTGATAGGTAACCATAGCAGATGAGAAAGGAGGAGGAATCGATTTAGAGGATGGAGCATGGTCCGCTGTCATAGGGAACGTAGCTGACTGGAACAAGCTGGCAGTCATAACACCATGGAGGGAGTGGCTTCTTTACAGGGGACTTGGGTTCAGGAGGCTTTGGAGGTCCAACACTCATAATCTCTGCAACCTTTCCACTTTTCCTCACTGTTTCAGTGAGTAGCACTGGGTCAACATCCCCAACAACCGTTAATGTCCCCTTCTCACCATCCACAGTCACCTGGTTTATTCCTGTTCAACCAGAATAACAACAATCTCTATGATTATCAAGTAACAACCCAGCCATTGCTACTATATTAATCGGTTTTCTGCCTACATATATTTACCAGTAAGCTTGGTGACAGCTTTGAGCACATCCCTCTTGCACTTCTGACAGTGGATGTTGACTTTCAACACAATTTTCTGTGATATGGAATGGAAGACATGCACAGAGAAATAATACAGTTGATGTATTTAGTCATAACAGGGATGAAAGGAAATGAACTTGAATCTATGTTACAAAGAGAAAAAACATATTTATGAGCAGAACATCACCTTCATGGCAGCTAGAGCAAAGCAGCAAGGTCAGGAAAAAACAAGAAAAATCCAACTATCTTCCCACAGCATTGCTGGGATCCAAATTAGTGAACCTATTTTTATAGTCTGATTAGACTGAACAAAAGGATTACGGCGTATATAAAAAGACTTTGACCAAGTTGTGGCCTCCTCTACAGTACTTCAAGCTACAGCTTGGCTATGTGTCTTAATTTCCAAGCAGGGATTATAGTAAATTAGTTAATATTTGAAATTGAAGCCAGCGTAGGTGTAGCAGTCACATTGACATTCCTGCAATGCGTCTCTTCCAAGAAAGGTTCATATCCTTCTACCTTTCACAGCAAAGCATATGTATATCTGTAAGAACTATGTTTAGGAATCGGAGGGGTCAAATCATCCTCAGATGGCAACAGAAGAAAAAACCTACAGAAAATTACAATTTTCAAACTCCCCTACCTGGTTGGATGGCCAAGTTTTTGTAAGATGCAAGTGAAGAAATTGACAGTAAAAATTTAGGTCATCTACTGAAAAGGAGAGTCATCATTGACGGTGGGATGTGAAAGATGTTGGAATTTAAGCCCAAGCCAGTCCAGCCGACATGAAGCTCATGCACATGTCATCGGAAAGAGAGAGGAATAGAAATCATTTTCAAGAGAAAAGAAAAAAGAAAACGAAGATTGGGAAAAATGGTGGTTCTCCTTCCAAGAAAGTATTAAAGAAAAAAAAAATATCAAGGAAAATGATTCTCATATTTGAAATAATGAATTAATTATCTTGCTTTTTTGGTTTTTCTCGGAGGATTTTCCACATAACTGATGCTGTGCTTTGTTAATTTGATCTCTAATTGTTAGATCACATGCCTCTCTGACATACCTCTTGCTTAATCTTGTTAAGTTTGGTTGAAAAGTTTATCATCTTGGTTCTTTCAGGCGCTTGAAGTGCTTCTTGGAACTTGTGCTTCTAGTAGGAAATCTCATTATTTAATCCTAATAAATGGTTGAAATCCTGGAGGGGGGAAGTTTAGTATGAGCTTTGAAGAATTCAACAAGAATACAGAATTTCAACTGGACGGTTCTTAATTAAGCAGTTTATTCCTGGAGCTTTCATGCGCCTACCTAATCCATTACACAACCTATAATGGTGGACTAGAACTATTGGTTTCCCAAAGAAGTTCAAAGGTTTAAGGCAATACTATGGGCTCACCGACCAACTATATAGTGAGGTCACCAGCGGTAATCATGCACAGTTGAACTCTTCTCTTAGGAGTTGGGGCTGGTGTGTACGTTTCTGACTCCACATTTCAGTTTGAGATCAATAGTTATTTACAGGTACAGAAAAAAAAAATAGTTTTTCTAGATAGATAACTTTATAACTTGTGAAGACAAGCAGTATACTGGAAAATATTTAACCTTGTGACCAATTTTTGTACGATACATGCAATTTAGAATTAGCATTACACATGGCAATTCCACCTGTATAACTAGCTGAAGTCGTCCACCCTCTCTCCCAGTGGCAGGGCCATGTTAGGCCTATGACCAAGTTCTGTAAAACTTGTGCATGATAGAGGATTTGGACCCCTACTCAAAAGATTCATCAGTTTCCATTAAGCCACACCAAGCAGCTTTGACTTTTTTTGGCCCCTAAATTAATAATTTGGCTCCATCGCTGCTGTTTCCTCTTTCTTGAAGCGTTAACTAACTCCAGACAAATCCTAGCCCAGCCATATCAATTGTCTCCACAACAAGTTTTGTTGTATTGCTTCTGTTAGTTTTATTTTATTTTTTATTTACCTGCTTTAAGTCTTGACAAGTGAATTGATGAGTAAAAGACAAATTTAAATTTTAGGATAGAAGATAAATAACTTTTTCATAGCAATTAAATTCCTAAAAAAAAAAGAAATATTTTTGTTTCTCTATCGATTTTCTAATTTTACTTCGAAGAATAATAAATCCGAAAAACTTTCTTTCTTTTTTTTTTATAAAAAAAAATGGATTGGAATTTGTAGAGAATAATAAATTTTAGCAATCTCTCTCTCTCTCTTTTATTTGGGTCTCCAATTGGGTGCATTTTTTTAAGTCAAGGGCAATTGGACTGTAGTGGAAGAAAGATTTGTTAGGAGGCTTGAGAACTAGAGATTTAGCTCTACTAAACAAGGCACTTGAAGTTGAGCTAAACAAGGCACTTGAAGTTAAGAGGAATGCTTCAAAGACGGAGCCCCTACGGAAACGGGTTATTGCTGGAAAGTATGAGGAAGCAGAGGGAGGTTAGTCCTCCTATTAGGTAAGGGATGGGTAGGTGTATGAAAGGCAATAAGGAGATGAGACTTCAAAAGTTGAAATTGTGAGTTGGAAAATGGAAGGAGAGTCAAATTCTAGAAAAACACTTGGTGCAACAATAAGGTACCGAGCATCTTTTTCCCTTCATTTTTTTGCCCTAACCAACTTAATGGATGTGTGAGTTTTAGAAATATGGGAGGAGTTAGGGTGGGGGGGAATTGCTTATGCTTAAGGTAGTATAAACCCTCCATTTTGTACCCTTAGCACATGCCCTATTAGGTGATCTTTTAGTATTCCATAGTAGTTCTTTAGTAGCCCACACTACTCATACAATTTATCTTTCGAGCCACCTTAGAGACTCTAGTTGAAGGATTTATCTGACCACTCATTGTAACCTTTGGTGGCCCTAAGTTGGACCTAGGATTTTCTTTTCTTTTTTTAGGATAATTTATTTAAATACATTTTTAGGATAGCATAGTTAGGCACATTTGACTCATTTAGGTATACTCGGCCCATTAGGCACCACCTTAACCCACCTAGGTCACTTAGGCCCATTTAAGTACGCTTGACCCATTAGGCACTGCCTTAACCCACCTAGGTCACTTAGGCCCACTTAGGCACTCTTAACTCATTAGGCACCACCTTAAACCTATCTTAAGTCCACTTAGGCACTCTTGGTTCATTAGGCACTACCTTAGGTCCATCTAGGTTCACTTAAGCCCATTTAGGTACACTTGGCCTATTAGACATCACTTTAGGCTTACCTAGGCCCGCTTAGGCACACTTGTCCCATTAGACACCACCTTAGGTCCATCTAGACTCATTTGATCAATTTAGGATTACTTTGACCTTTTTAGGTCACTCAAGCCCATTTAGGCCACTTAGGTTCACTCAGACACATTTAGTCCATCTAGGCTCACTTAGGTCCACTTAAACCCACTTAAGCCTACTTAGACCCACTTAGGCTCACCTAGGTCACCTAGACCCATTTAGACCCACCTAGGTTCATCTAGACATACTTAGATTTACCTAGGCCCACCTTAAACACACTTAGGTCACCTTTTAGGCATTCTTAATATGACTTGTATGATTTGCATAACTTGCATGGTTGCATGGTTTGTGTAACTCAGTTATTTATTTATTTATATTGATTTTGATTTTTATTATTATCAATTAACGGTTTATTTTTATTTGTTATCTTCTTTTTATTTTATTTTTTAATTAACTTATTTATTTATCATTGTTTTATCATTTTCTAATTTAGTTATTTATTCATTCAATTATTTAATTTAATAAATTTGATACTTTTGCAAGGAAAGTTACCAATGAAAAAAAAAAAGGGTTGACATCAAAATTTTTATTTTTATTTATTGAAAAATCAGAATTAAAAAGAAATGGAAAAGATAAGTTTTAAATTTTGAAAATCAGATTGTTTATCTAAAAGGAGGGGATAAGTTGGAAAATAAATTTTAAAATGAAGAATCAAAAAATATATATTTTTTAAAAAGGAGATTTATTTATTTATTTTATTTATTATAAAATCATAATTAAAAAAAATAGAAAGGATACAGATTGTTTATCCAAAAGGAGGGGATTGGAAAATAAATTTTAAATTGAAGAATTGGGATTTTTTTTTTTAAAGAGATTTAGTTTTTATTTTTATTTTTTATTTATTGGAAAATCGGATTTAAAAAAAAATAGAAATGATAAGTTTTAAATTTTGAAAATCTGATTGTTTATATAAGAAGAGGATAAGTTCGAAAATAAGTTTAGTTTTTTATTTTTATTTATTGGAAAATTTGATAATTTTGTTAAAATAGAGATGATAAGTTTTAACGGGTTGGTGGTTTTGGAGATGCAGAAGCCTACTGTCAGCCCCTTAGCCACTTGACCCGAATAGGGAGGAAAAGGCTCATGGGTAGGCCTTGCACCCATGAGAACCTGGACAGGGAAGCAAGGAGGGTCTAGAGGGTTGGTGGTTCAAACCCCTAGAAGACAAGTGAGAAGGCAGAAGTCAAGTCTGACAAAGCACCGCGCGCGCACCATGGGCGAGCCAGACGCGCACCGCGGGTGAGCCAGACACGCACCGCGCGCGCACCGCGGGCGAGCCAGACGTGCACCGCGCGCGCACCGCGGGCGAGCCAGGCGTGCACCGCGCGCGCACCGCGGGCGAGCCAGACGCGCACCGCGCGCGCACCAAGAGCAAGCCAAGCGCGCACCAGACACTTGTGGGCTATGAAGTGAGTGCAGATGGGGGTCGAGGGTTAATATTGGAATTTATTTTATTTATTAAATAATTCCATTATGTCTCCTCAGACATTTTGATGTCTCCTGGAGAAACTTTGAAAACGGCCCGTATTGCTCTTTAAGGGGGGGGTAGGTGACTCAAGGGGGCGCCGAGGGGGATCTTGAGCGCACCAAGGGGGCACCATGGCACGGCCTTGGGCGTGCCTAGGACACACGGAAGGCACTCGAGCGCACACCCACATGGGCTCAACGACATGTGAGGGTGCACCCCGTGGCCGCAACGGCACGGGGCCAAGTGCAGCCTACCTCCTCCCCGCGCAGGCACGAGGGCGCCTAATCCTTGTGCGGTGAGCCAGCTGAGCAAGCCATGGGCGCAACGCCATGGTCTAGTGGGGCAGCAGCTGACTCGCAACATGACATGCCTACTCTCACAGCACAGGGGCGCAATGCCCTGTGCACCAAGACGGGATCAGCCATGGGCGCAATGCCATGGCTCGTTGCATTGAAGCACCAGACCTGGTCAAGCTGGTCCGCGCATGCTGCCTAGTTCAAAGAGCCTTGATCAAGGCACGTTGGTGAAGCACTCGGTCACAAGCGGCACCTTTGGGGGAAGGCAGCAGCTTGTTAGGAGGACTCACCAGCAGCTGAGGAGATGGGCTCGAGACAAGGTAGCTGGTCAGCTAGTCAGTGGCAGCTAGCTGGAGCAGCAGGGGACCAGGTCAACAAGCAGCAGTTGCTGAGGTGCTGAAGGCTTGATGCATGAAGGTGGTCCACGAGCAGGCCACGACCTGGAGGGTGGGTGGTTGTGCAAGGCGGTTCAGGGCGGTTCCAGCCAGTTGCATAACCACCCAAATTGGCTCCAAGCTTGAATTTTGAAATTCAAAATGTAACTGCAGCAGTGTCTCTTTTAAAAGGGCACCTGCATCCTTGAGACGGGCAGAGAGAGAGAGGGAAGGAGAGAATTGTGAGTTTGGGTTCTCTGAAAGCTTAGGGGTGTAAGCTTGCTCTCTGACTCAGGGAGAACAATTTTGTAATCTTGTAATTAAGAGTTAATACAAGTTGGGAAGGTTCCCGTATCTCTGTTGTCCCTGTTGTGGTTCTTTGCTGTTGCCTAGTTCCTCATTTGTTTGCTTGGGGTTGCTTTGAGTTCAAAGCGTGCTGGGAAGGAAGGTTGGCTAAGGACGGACCTTAGCACCGCACATCCAAGGTGAAAAATTTTAGGCCAAAATCGAGGGTGTGACAATTGGTATCAGAGCCCGCACCAGAGATGGCTGGTGGTAGTGCAATGGAGGCCCTGCGGGAAAGAATGGCTCGGATTGAAGAAATTTTGGGAGAATGGCCAGGCGAGGAAGGCTCTGTGGCTTCGTGGGCAGAAAACGCCATGGGGGAAATTCATGTGCAGAGGAATATGCTGGAATCCCATGATGGTTTCTTTGAAGAGAAACTTGGTGGGTTGAAGGCTGAGATGCAGTCCCTGATGGATGGTTTCAAGGGAACCCTGCAGTCATACGGAGAAGACATGGCCGTCCTTAAAAAGGCCGTGTTGCAGGGATCCTCTTCAAGCCCTGAAGCCCCTTCTTCCAAGGTTCGTGTTCCAGAGCCTAAGGGCTTCAACGGCAACAGAAACGCAAAGGAGTTGGAGAACTTCCTGTGGGACATGGAGCAGTTCTTCAAAGCTGCTCGTGTTCCTGATGGTGAGAAGGTGTCCATCACCAGCATGTATTTGGCTGGTGATGCCAAGTTATGGTGGCGGACCAGGATGGAGGATGATGCAGAGTCTGGAAGGCCCCAAATCACCACTTGGGAGACTCTGAAGAAGGAACTGAAAGATCAGTTCCTCCCCACCAACACTGCTTGGGTGGCCGGGAAGCCTTAAAACGGCTCAGACACACCGGATCCGTGAGGGAATACGTCAAGGAGTTCAGTTCCTTGATGCTGGACATAAAGAACATGTCAGAGGAGGACAAGCTCTTTAATTTCATGTCAGGCTTGCAAGGATGGGCTCAGACGGAACTAAGGAGGCAAGGTGTTCGTGATCTCCCTGCTGCCATGGCTGCAGCAGACTGCCTGGTGGACTACAAGATGAGCGGCTCCATCTCCACCACGCAGAGACCCAAGTCTGAGGGAGGCAAGAAGGCTAAGGCTGAAGGCAAGACTTCTAAGAAGTCTGAGTGGAAGAAACAAGGCAAGAAACCTGCTGCAGGGGGAAAACCAGTGGCGAAGACCACTAAGGTTGTGCAGCAGACCACCCGAACGATGGGATGTTTCATCTGCAATGGCCCTCACCGAGCCAAGGATTGCCCCAAGAGAGAAAAACTCTCTGCTCTTGTGACTGCAGACGACAGGGAAGACACTGACCCAGAGACACCTCCTAGAGTCAATCCGTTGCAGCTCCTGAACGTGATTCATGGTGAGACCCCTGTCCAGAAATCTCTTATGCATATTCATGCAATTGTGAATGGGGTGCAGGTGAAAGCCTTAGTGGACAGTGGTGCCACTCACAATTTTGTGGCCACCAAAGAGGCAGTAAGGTTGGGACTGAAGCTGGAGGAAGACACTAGTCGGATCAAAGCAGTAAATAGTAAAGCTCAGAAGATCCAAGGGGTAGCAAAGAACGTCCCAATGCAAATTGGTGACTGGAAAGGTATGTGCAACCTACTTTGTGTACCCTTGGATGACTTTGATTTGATCCTTGGTGTGGACTTTCTGTTGAGGGCTAAGGTGGCCCTAATTCCTCATCTTGGCGGATTGATGGTGTTGGAAGAGAAACAGCCCTGCTTTGTGCAGGCTTTGAAGGCAAAAGATGGTGGCAAGAGCCAACCGAGATGCTGTCTGCCATCCAGTTGAAAAAGGGACTAAAGAGGGGCCAAGAGACCTATGTTGCAGCCCTGATTGAGATCAAGGAGGGACAGTCAGTGGAAGTCCCTGACTCAGTGGTCAAAATCCTCAAGGAGTTCAAAGACGTGATGCCTGCAGAACTCCCCAAGGAGTTGCCTCCCCGGCGACCTATTGACCACAAGATCGAGTTGCTGCCTGGAACAAAGGCCCCTGCTCAAGCCCCTTATCGGATGCCTCCTGCAGAGTTGCTGGAGTTGCGAAAACAGTTGAAGGAATTGTTGGATGCAGGTCTGATCCAACCTTCAAGGGCTCCCTATGGTGCACCTGTGCTGTTCCAGAAGAAGCACGATGGCTCACTCCGCATGTGTGTGGACTATAGAGCCCTCAATAAGGTGACCATCAAGAACAAGTACCCGATCCCCTTGGCTGCTGAGCTGTTTGACAGGTTGTCAAAAGCCTCCTACTTCACCAAGCTGGATCTGAGATCGGGCTACTGGCAGGTTCGAATTGCAGCAGGAGACGAGGCAAAGACCACTTGTGTAACTCGGTATGGATCATACGAGTTTCTGGTAATGCCCTTTGGATTAACTAATGCCCCTGCTACATTTTGTAACCTAATGAATGATGTTCTATTTGACTACTTAGATGCATTTGTGGTAGTGTATCTAGATGACATAGTGGTTTACAGTAAGTCTCTAATAGAACATGAGAAGCACTTGAGATTGGTGTTTCAGAGATTGAGGGAGAACAGGCTTTATGTAAAGCCAGAAAAATGCGAGTTCGCTCAGGAGGAGATTACCTTTCTTGGGCACAAGATCAGTGCAGGCCTGATCAAGATGGACAAGGGCAAGGTGCAGGCTATAATGGAGTGGTCAGCCCCTACCAAAGTGACTGAGCTGCGGTCCTTCCTTGGCTTGGCCAACTATTACAGAAGGTTCATCAAGGGTATTCAAAGGTGGTGTCTCCCCTTACTGACCTGCTGAAGAAGGACAACCAGTGGAATTGGAGCCTTCAGTGTCAAACAGCCTTTGAAGGCTTGAAGAAGGCCATCTCCACTGAGCCTGTGCTGCGTTTGCCTGACTTGGACTTACCCTTTGAAGTCCAGACAGATGCCTCGGATAGGGCTTTGGGAGGAGTCTTGGTGCAGGAAGGGCACCCTGTGGCATTTGAAAGCCGGAAGCTGAACAATGCTGAGCAGAGGTACTCCACCCATGAGAAGGAGATGACGGCTGTGGTTCACTGCCTGCAGCAGTGGAGACACTATTTATTGGGAAGCATCTTCACAGTGGTCACTGACAATGTGGCCAACACCTTCTTCAAGACCCAGAAGAAGTTGAGCCCCAGACAAGCACGATGGCAAGAGTTCCTGGCCGACTTCAAGTTCGAGTGGTTGCATCGACCAGGAAGGCATAACACAGTGGCTGATGCCTTGAGTAGGAAGGAGGTGATTGCCTATATCACTGCCCTCTCAGAAGTCATCTCTGACTTCAATGAGAAAATCAAGCAGGCTGCAGAGCATGATCCTGCTTACGATAAGCTGAGACAGCAAGTCAAGGAAGGCGTGATCAGAAGGTATTGGCTAGAGGGAGACCTCCTTGTGGCTAAAGGAGGAAGATGGTATGTTCCTGTGGGCAACCTAAGAAAGGAACTACTTCGGGAAACCCATGATGCAAGGTGGGCAGGCCATCCCGGTGAAGAGAGGACTCTAGCACTGCTAGCTAGATCCTACTACTGGCCTAAGATGGGCGAAGACGTGGAAGCATATGTGAAGTCTTGCTTGGTCTGTCAGATGGACAAGACTGAAAGAAGAAAGGCTGCTGGGTTGCTGCAGCCCCTTCCTGTTCCAGAGAAACCTTGGGAGAATATTTCTATGGACTTCATCACTGGATTTCCAAAGGTTCGTGATTTTAAATCTATCTTTGTTGTTGTAGATAGATTTTCCAAGTATGCTGTTTTTATACCTGCTCCTGATGCTTGCCCTGCGGAGGAGGCGGCTAAGTTGTTCTTCAGCAATGTTGTCAAACATTTTGGATTGCCTAAAGACATAGTCAGTGATCGAGACGCAAGATTCACAGGCCGGTTTTGGGTTGAGCTGTTCAGACTCTTGGGTTCGGAGTTGAAGTTTTCCACAGCCAACCACCCTCAGACTGATGGGCAGACTGAGAGAATCAATGCCTTGCTGGAAGAGTACCTAAGGCATTATGTGACAGCGACTCAGAAGAATTGGGTGGATTTGATGGACACTGCCCAGTTGTGCTACAACTTGCAGAGGAGCTCAGCAACAGGGATGAGTCCCTTTGAGCTGGCTATCGGGGCACAGCCACGGATGCCTTTGGAGGTGGCTAAGCAGAGGACTGGAGGTAATAACCCTGCAGCGTACAAGATGGCTCAATCCCGGCAGGAGATGTTTGATGAAGCCCGGGACAGTCTAGAGAAGGCTGCTAGACGCATGAAGAAGTATGCAGATCGGAATCGGAGACCCTTAGAATTTCAGGTTGGGGACAAGGTCCTCCTGAAATTGACTCCTCAGATCTGGAAGAAGATCAGTAGCAAGACAAGACAGAGGGGTTTGATTCCTAAGTATGATGGACCCTTCGAGGTGATCAAACGAGTTGGGCAGGTGGCCTATAGGTTGCAGCTACCTGAGAGGCTAAAGCTTCACCCAACATTCCATGTGAGTTTTCTGAAGCCTTACCATGAAGACTTGGATGCTGAGAGGGTGCAGACCAGACGGGCACCTCCCTTGGTCATGAAGCAATTTGATCGTGAGATAGAGACAATCCTGGATCATAGGACCATGGGACATAGTAGAAAGAATCGGCGAACCGATTTCTTGGTTCAGTGGAAGGGCACTTCAGAAGCAGATGCTACATGGGAAAGAGATGTTACTCTATGGCAATTTGAGAAGGAGGTACAGGCCTACTGGCAGTCTAAGTCGACGAGGGCGTCGACTTCAGCAGGCGGGGGTGGGTTTGTCAGCCCTTAGCCACTTGACCCGAATAGGGAGGAAAAGGCTCATGGGTAGGCCTTGCACCCATGAGAACCTGGACAGGGAAGCAAGGAGGGTCTAGAGGGTTGGTGGTTCAAACCCCTAGAAGACAAGTGAGAAGGCAGAAGTCAAGTCTGACAAAGCACCGCGCGCGCACCATGGGCGAGCCAGACGCGCACCGCGGGCGAGCCAGACACGCACCGCGCGCGCACCGCGGGCGAGCCAGACGTGCACCGCGCGCGCACCGCGGGCGAGCCAGGCGTGCACCGCGCGCGCACCGCGGGCGAGCCAGACGCGCACCGCGCGCGCACACCAAGAGCAAGCCAAGCGCGCACCAGACACTTGTGGGCTATGAAGTGAGTGCAGATGGGGGTCGAGGGTTAATATTGGAATTTATTTTATTTATTAAATAATTCCATTATGTCTCCTCAGACATTTTGATGTCTCTTGGAGAAACTTTGAAAACGGCCCGTATTGCTCTTTAAGGGGGGGGTAGGTGACTCAAGGGGCGCCGAGGGGGATCTTGAGCGCACCAAGGGGGCACCATGGCACGGCCTTGGGCGTGCCTAGGACACACGGAAGGCACTCGAGCGCACACCCACATGGGCTCAACGACATGTGAGGGTGCACCCCGTGGCCGCAACGGCACGGGGCCAAGTGCAGCCTACCTCCTCCCCGCGCAGGCACGAGGGCGCCTAATCCTTGTGCGGTGAGCCAGCTGAGCAAGCCATGGGCGCAACGCCATGGTCTAGTGGGGCAGCAGCTGACTCGCAACATGACATGCCTACTCTCAAGCACAGGGGCGCAATGCCCTGTGCACCAAGACGGGATCAGCCATGGGCGCAATGCCATGGCTCGTTGCATTGAAGCACCAGACCTGGTCAAGCTGGTCCGCGCATGCTGCCTAGTTCAAGAGCCTTGATCAAGGCACGTTGGTGAAGCACTCGGTCACAAGCGGCACCTTTGGGGGAAGGCAGCAGCTTGTTAGGAGACTCACCAGCAGCTGAGGAGATGGGCTCGAGACAAGGTAGCTGGTCAGCTAGTCAGTGGCAGCTAGCTGGAGCAGCAGGGGACCAGGTCAACAAGCAGCAGTTGCTGAGGTGCTGAAGGCTTGATGCATGAAGGTGGTCCACGAGCAGGCCACGACCTGGAGGGTGGGTGGTTGTGCAAGGCGGTTCAGGGCGGTTCCAGCCAGTTGCATAACCACCCAAATTGGCTCCAAGCTTGAATTTTGAAATTCAAAATGTAACTGCAGCAGTGTCTCTTTTAAAAGGGCACCTGCATCCTTGAGACGGGCAGAGAGAGAGAGGGAAGGAGAGAATTGTGAGTTTGGGTTCTCTGAAAGCTTAGGGGTGTAAGCTTGCTCTCTGACTCAGGGAGAACAATTTTGTAATCTTGTAATTAAGAGTTAATACAAGTTGGGAAGGTTCCCGTATCTCTGTTGTCCCTGTTGTGGTTCTTTGCTGTTGCCTAGTTCCTCATTTGTTTGCTTGGGGTTGCTTTGAGTTCAAAGCGTGCTGGGAAGGAAGGTTGGCTAAGGACGGACCTTAGCACCGCACATCCAAGGTGAAAAATTTAGGCCAAAATCGAGGGTGTGACACCTACCACAGCAAGACAAGAGTGTGGGATTTTCTTTCGCTACCACGCATGGGATTGGTGGCGACATTGAGAGCATAAAAGGCATACGTAATCGCACCACTTGGGATTTTTCTCCAAGGAACATGCATAGCCCGCATCAAAGGAGAGTAACACACAACACCTTTTGGGGGGAGGGGCCCACACGCATGGCTGCATCTTAATAGATAACAGCCTACACCCACAAGATTTTTGGAAGGACCCGGGGCTGCAGGATTTTGGGGGAACAGCATCAGATTTTGGCTTCTCTTTGGACATCACACACACCACAAGTGGACTGGCAGAGAGTCCTTGGAAGCAGTCACGCAGCCATGTGAGAAGAAGCAGAAGCCACTTTTGAAATCTTTTTGATGCGCCTCCACAAATTCCCTTATACACAGCCCACACACTCATCAGTAGAGCCTCCACGGGTAGCACTTCTGGGTGAGGGATAGCAGCACTTGGTTTTATTTTTTTGGTTGAGCAACTTGCATGCACAGGCCATAGAAAGAGAGGAGGGCGCTCCATTGAAAGGTTAGTATTATGTTAGTTAGAAAAATTAAAACTTTGTTTTCTTGCGATTCATGGTTTTGGTTTGAAAGTTGGAATTGTTTTTGGTTTCATTTTGATCCAATGGGCTAATTTGAAAAGTTTGAATTTCGCCTAATTTAATTTTGATTCATGATGTCAATTTGGAAAAATAGGATTTTGTTTAGTTTACTTTTAGTCCATCTTATTTAGTTATAGTCTTGTAGTTTTAATTCTTTACTTTAATTAATTTCATATGATCAAGCTTTTTTTTTGGAAACTTGTGTTTTGACGGGGTGATTTGGTAAATATGTAGTTTTGAGAATCCAACTTTTTGAAACCTGAAAACTAGTTTTTAATTGAAAAATTATATCTTTTTTTATGCACTTTGAGCCGGCTATATTTTTTATACCGAGATTGCCCTTTTCTTTTTCTTTTTTCTCCTCTCGTAACCGCCTCTCCCTCCCGTGAAACTGGCTGGCTGGCGTCATCATCGGCCGCCACTCACACCTCGTTTGATTCCCAAGAAAATCCATCCCCCATTCGATTTCCGGGAAAATTCATCCTCATTTGATTTTCGAGAAAATCCATGCAAAACCCCCAAGGAAATCCAAAACAATTGTTTTTTTTTTTTCTAGGGGTCTCTTTGTTGTTGTGCCATTGGATTTAAATTTCACGAACCCTAAATCCACGATTTTTTAGCCTGGCTGAAAAACACAACGGCGGCGGCGGCGGAAGCAAAAAAAATCCCCGTTTGATCCCCAAGAAAATCCATCTCCCATTCGATTTCCGGGAAAATTCATCCTTGTTTGATTTCCGAGAAAATCCATGCAAAAGCCCCAAGGAAAACAAAAAAAATTGCTTCTTTTTTGCTCCCTGTGTTTTCTGGATTTGTTCTAGGGATCTCTTTGCTGTTGTGCCATTGGATTTAAATTTCACGAACCCTAAATCCACGATTTTTGAGCTAGGTTGAAAAACACAATGGCGGTGAAAGCAAAAAAAAAAAAAAAAAAAAAAAAAAAAAAATCCCCGTTTGATCCCCAAGAAAATCCCTCCCCCATTCGATTTTCGGGAAAATTCATCCTCGTTTGATTTCCGAGAAAAACCATGCCAAACCCCTAAGAAAAACCAAAAAAAAAATTGCTCATTTTTTGCTCCCTGTGTTTTCTAGATCTGTTCTAGGGGTCTCTTTGCTGTTGTGCCATTGGATTTAAATTTCACGAACCCTAAATCCACGATATTTGAGCCAGGTTGAAAAACACAACCTTTATCTATCGGTCGGTGAGAGGTATGAGTGGCGGCCGGTGATGACGCCAGTCGGCCTGTTTCACGGGAGGGAGAGGCAGATGGTGGGTACGGGAAAAAAAGAAAAAAAAAAGGGCAATCTCGGTATAAAAAATGTAGTCGGCTCAGAGTGCATAAGAAAAATATAATTTTTCAATTAAAAATTGGTTTTTAGATTTCATAAAATTGGGTTCCCAAAAGTAAATATTTGCCAAATCACCCCGTCAAAACACAAGTTTCCTTTTTTTTTTTTGCCTTGATGATGGGTGGGACAAGATGGACATTCCATCCTAGGTTGGTCAAAACATCCCTTCATTAGCATCATGGGAGGTGTTGGTTTGGATCAATGTAGGAGATGGGACAACTTTCACAAGTCATAAAAGTTGGGATAACTTAGGTGTCATCTTTGCTCAGTTCACTTAGCCATGTTAATTAGGCGAGTATGTTGAAATTGGACAAACTTTGTTTCTTCCTTGGATTTGTGCATTTCATCCTGATGAGCATGAACATGTTGTTAGTTTGAGTGAAGTAAGCAAGTGAGGTCACCTTAAGCCTACTTAGCTGTGAGAATTCAACTTCCTAGCTTAGTGCCCTGACTAGGTGAAATAGATGGTTGCTTAGGCAAAGTTAATCTTCTGCTCACCATGACTTAGTCCTCTTGACTGAAGTTGTCTTTTTGATCAAGTTAAACAAGTGAAGTTGATGTAGGACAACCTTAGGATGGTTGCCTACACTCAAGGGTAGGTGGGCTAGGGTTTTATTTTTAGGGTGTAAGGAGAGGAACAAGGAATAAATTTTATGGTAGAGAAAATTATAAGATAAGAAATAGAGAGAAAGAAGAAACAATGAAGAAAAGATGGAAAACCTTAGAGTCTCATTAAGACCTTCTAGGAGTCTCATTAAGGCCTTCTAGGAGTCTCACTTAGAAGAAAATCAATGGAGTCTCACCATTAAGGGTTGCAACCTTGCAATGAAAGAAAATATAATATTATTCATCAAATTCATCAATTTGATTTACATTGATTAACCTATTTATAGGCTTCTCTAAAAAAATCTAAAGTCTACTAGGATTCTAATAACCTATTATAATTCTAATTCTAATTATAACATTCAAAGTCTACTAGGACTCTAATAACCTATCATGACCCGAATTCTAATTATATTATAACTCAACTAGCTAATCCTAATTAGACTCCAACAAATATTAATCCTAATTTAATTTTAAGGAATATTAATCCTACTTTAATTACAACTAATACTAATTCCCTTTCTTGATATATATCTTGAAGATTCATTCTCATCAATTCCCCTTGACTTGAAAAAACCCGACCTCGAGTTTTAGTGATTTCCCACAATCAATTGAAATTCTGAGCAATGTCTTCCACCCTTTCTTTCTTCGTCATCTCGTTCCCATAGTAAGACAAGATCTCAAGATCTCTTGAACTTGTTCAATTTCATGCAAGACAAACACTGGACTTCGAAAAACTTTTTGATGTTGTACAATAAATTGATAATTCTTGAAATAATTATGTGTCTTCAACAAGCTTGTGGAAAGTTGTTTCCCACACTCTTCTTGTAAATTGTTTTGTGGAAGAATAAGATTCTTGAATTCCCTATATTCGAAATAAATTTCAGCGGATTCTTCATGTTTGCCACCACTCATGATAACGTTTGGCCTTGGGAAGTCAAACATCGATTCTTCTTAAACTTCTTAAACTTCTTTGAGCTCTTCTATTGGTTGATCTAGGATTAGTTTCATCACCTCTTGCTTTCTAGATTCATCATTGATGATTTCTTCCTCTAGTAAGAATATTTGATGGCTCTTCTAGTTTCAAGGATGCTGGTTTTTCCCCTGGTTGCTTATGTGGTGGAATTTCCTTCATTGGACGAAGAATCTTCTTACACCCATTGCGCACAAGGGTGTAAGTGTTCTCATATCCATCATATTGGACCCTTTCATAAAAAAGCCAGGGTCTTCCAAGCATAATACAGGCAACTTTCATTGGCAAAACATCACACCATGCTGATAACTCAAAATTATTACTGAAATTAAACATCACTAGGCAATGAGAACTCACCAAAATAGATGTGCCATTTACCCATGCTATTTGATAGGGATTTAGATGATCTTCTGTCTTTAGATTAAGCTTCTCAACAAGCTCCTTTGAAGCTGGATTGGAACAACTACCTCCATCAATAATCAAAGTACATAGTCTCCCTTGACAAGCAACATGAGTTTGGAAGATGCTAGTACATCGCCAATCCTCCTCTTCATTTAGCCTTGGTATGTTCACCAATGGCTGCATAAAAAAGTTGTAGCCTTCAACCATGTTTGCATATGTTGCTCCACTCCTCAATTACATATGCCTTCATGCCAAGATTTTTCGCTCTGATACCAAAATTAATGCAGGACAACCCTAGGATGGTTGCCTACACTCAAGGGTAGGTAGGCTAGGGTTTTATTTTAGGGTGTAAGGAAAGGAACAAGGAATAAATTTTATGGTAGAGAAAATTATAAGATAAGAAATAGAGAGAAAGAAGAAACAATGAAGAAAAGATGGAAAACCTTAGAGTCTCATTAAGGCCTTCTAGGAGTCTCACCTAGAAGAAAATCAATGGAGTCTCACCATTGAGGGTTGCAACCTTGCAATGAAAGAAAATATAATATTATTCATCAAATTCATCAATTTGATTTACATTGATTAGCCTATTTATAGGTTTTTCTAAAAAAATCTAGAGTCTTTTAGGATTCTAATAACCTATTATAATTCTAATTCTAATTATAACATTCAAAGTCTACTAGGCCTCTAATAACCTATCATGACCTAAATTCTAATTATATTATAACTCAACTAGCTAATCCTAATTAGACTCCAACAAATATTAATCCTAATTTAATTTTAAGTAATATTAATCCTACTTTAATTACAACTAATACTAATTCCCTTTCTTGATATATATCTTGAAGATTCATCCCCATCAGAAGTACTTATGCTTGGTTTTCCAGCTTGATACACCATGGGCCTCTTAAGCAAAGTGCGTCAATATTATTTCCTCTTGGGCTAGAGGTTCTTGAAGGTGTTGCATTACATAACATTGATAATTATAACCTTATTTTAATAAACTTGTTGACTTTATAGAATTTACATTCATATTATGTAAATTTATAATCAATCAACATATTCATACCTTTATATCCATATCCATACCAATTAATTTACTTAAGCATATTTTCTTATTAAGCCTCAAGGATTACCTATTAAAAGAAAAAAGAAAAAAACCTCAACGATCGTCAAATCTTTTCTTACATAGACTTCTTTAGATGTTGTTGTCCATAGTAGAGAAGATTTGACGATGATGATTGGAGGAAGAGAGACCACACACATCAAGAGCATCACTTCTCAAGTTCTAGACGCCACTAAAGCACCAAGAGGTAACAAAAAATGGGGATTTGTGACCTAACTTAGAGTCTTGTTCACAACTTAATTGAGTTAAATGGGTTCTTTCAAGAAATTGGCCAAGTTGGCCAATTCAAGCCCAATTAGCATTATTGTCAATGTTATAGTTGTAAAATCATAACTTGGGTATCCGAATAGTCTAAGACCTAACAAAGGCAGATACAATTCGGTTAAGTGGTACTAAACTCAATTAATACTTTGAACACTAACCAAAACACTTATATTAGTAGGAACTTTCTTTGTTTCTAACTAAAAAGATCTCACATTTACTTGTTTTATTGTTAGTAAAGGTGTTTCATGTTTTTTTTTTTTCATTCTGAATGATTAGTTGGAAAAACTAATTCATTCATTGCTAAAAAATAGTACAAATATATATAATGGTGTCTAAGAGTCTAACACCTAATTTATAGTTTTCCTGATCACAAATTTACAATTGTCCTAATAAAAAATCGATTGTTATAATACTCCTAATATATACATTAATTGACTAATTCTACTAGCTAATAAAAACCAAATATAGCTCATTTAGAGTTGATCAATCCCTAAGATTAGGATTTTTTTTTAAATCCGAGCTTGCATGTCATTGAGTTGAAGCTTGGATTAGACATTTCTTTAATGAATATATTAGCCAACTGTAGTTAAGATGAAACAAAAGGAGTGTCAATGAGATTGTTTATCAATCTTTTATATGATGAAGTGTCTATCCACTTTAACATGTGTAATTTGCTTATATTGAACTAATGTATATGTGATGCTTATGGTTGCCTTATTGTCATAATATAGCCACATAGGTTTTTCAACATCTATCGCGATTCTTTTGGTAGAGTTATGATCCATGTGAGTTCACAAATACCTAGTGTCATAGCTTGATAATTAGCCTTAACGCTTAATCTACCAACAACCAGTTGTTTTTTATTCATCCAAGTCACTAAGTTACCCCCTACAAAGGTGCAATACCATAAAGTAGATCTCCTGTCAAGTATAGACCCAACATAATTGACATCATTGTAAGCCTCTACTTGCATGTGAACAACAATCTCATGCTTGGAATAGCCTTTATTCTCACTAGAACTTCCAAGATATCTTCTAAGGGAGTATGCATGAATTGATTCACAACACCAATGACATATGCAATGTTTAGCCTTGTACAAGACATGTATATCAAGTTGCCAACATGTCTTTGATGCCTTATTTTATCAACTGGTGCTCAATCTTAGATTATCCTCAACTTATGATTTTGATTCATAAGTGTATCTAAAGGCTTATAGCCTAACATTCTAGTTTCTTCTAGAAAATCAAAAATGCCTTTTCTTTGAGATACATATATTCTCTCTTTCATCGTGAAACTTCAATGCTAAAAAATTATTTAAGGCTCAACAATTCTTTAATTTCAAATTCTTTAGCTAATTTACCTTTTAAATTTTGTAGCTCCTCAAAATCATCCTTGATGACTATAATGTCATCAACATGGACAAGAATAATAGTCACATTCCTGGAAGCCTTTTAATTAACAAAATGTCGTCTTCTTGGCTCTGTTGATATTTTGACCCCACGAGGGATTGAGCAAGTCTTTCAAACCAAGCCCTCGGGGATTATTTCAAGCCATATAAAGATTGTTTCAGCTTACACATATTTTCATTTTCATTCTTAAACTCCCCCCTAAAACCATAAGGTATGTCCATGAAGACTTCTTCTTCCAAGTTCCCATAAAGAGAAACATTTTTTACATCAAATTATTAAAGCGGCCAATCATGATTTTGCAACAAGAGATATTAGGATTCTGATGGAGTTTATCTTTGCAACAAGTGCAAAGGTCTCTTGCTACTAGATTGTTTAGGTTTGAGTGTACCTTTTGGCCTTCAATCTTACTTATATCTCTCTATAGAGCCATTGTCTTTGTACTTAATGGTAAACACCTACTTACACTAAATCAGACGCTTTCCTCCAATCAGGACAACTATATTTCATGTACCATTCTTATTCAAAGCCTTCATTTTTTAATATGTTGTCTTTTTCCACTTAGGGTTAGCAAGTACTTCTTGCATATTTTTTGGGATTGAACTTGAATTCAAGTTTATAGTAAATTCCTAACACCATTTTTAATGGCTATAGGAATGTCCATATCAATATCAACCACTTGGACAACATTAGGAGGATTTAAAATTGTAGAATAAGGACAAATAGGGGATATACCTTCTTATAGGGTCAATGCCTTGATTGTACTTAGGAGGATTTTGACTTTGTTCCAACCTAGTTTCCTACGGTCTTCTTGAGTAAACAAGTAGTTTTGGATCTTGAGACTTCCCTTAATTTCATAGCTTTGAATTTTTAGACTCCCCTATGAATTTCATTTCTTTCACCCACCCAAGTAGGCATCAACAAAGGTACAAACCAATCTTGGAACTGATCTTCCACTTCCAGTTTCTCCTCTTGAAGATTAGCCTTTTGATAGTAAAGTCAATCCTCAAAGAAGTTAATATCAATTGTAACAAATATCTTTTGAGAAGGAGGATGGTACCATGTGAACCCTTTTGAGTGAATAGTAGCCTAAGAAAATACATTTAGTAATTCTAAGATCAAGTTTAGATTTGTATTTACTTAGGATATGAACAAAAGTAATGCATCCAAACATTTTTGGAGAGAGATTCTTAAGCCACAATACATAGGAAAAATAATTTTTCAAGGTTTCAATGGAGTTTTGAATTTAAGGGCTTTCAAGGCATGTGATTTATTAACTAGGTTGTTGTAAGGATAACATCCCCTCAAAAAGTTAATGAAACTTTTCTTGTAAACATAAGTGCCTAAGCTACTTCAAGTAGATGTTTATTCTTTCATTCAACCATCCTATTTTGTTGAGGGGTTGCCACACATGTAAATTGGTGGATAATGTCAGAATGTCCTTAAGACTTTCATTGAAGTACTCAATTTCATTATTAAATCTAATAACTCATACTTGGACACCAACTTGTGTTTGTATCGTTTTTTAGAATTTTGCAAGATGAGAATAGTTATATATTTTCCTTTTAATGGATACACGTAAGTAGTCTTGTTGTGATCATCTAATTAACTACCTAGCTCCAAAAAGACAAGTTACCCACACATTAGGATGTATAATAGAAAAAAGAACTTCACTTCTTTTATTACTTAAAGGATAGGGAATATGATGTTTTTGTTTCCCTTATTCACACACTTCACACTTCAGCTTGGAGCTATCTAGGTTGATACAAAGTTTATGATATAACCATTGTAGGCAAGTGAAACTTGGATGTCCTAATCTCTCACAGGTCAGACAATAGCTTTCAAAAAATCCTTCAATAGTCCCTTTTATTTAATAAGCTTAAACTTTTCCTCATTTCTTGGTGTCCAGGTAATAGAGGTCATGTCTCTCCTTAACATTCCTAATCATCTTTCCCAAAGTGAGGTTTTGGAAAACACAATAATTTGGGGAAAAAAATTGCTAAATAGTTGTAGGTTTTTGTGAGTTTGCTAATTGACAAAAAGTTACAAGACATTTTTTAGGACATGCAATATAGAAGTAAGGGTAATCTTTGGTGAAAGAGACACATTTCCTTTACCAATAGTTGGAATAAGAGTTCCACCAACAACTTGCACCTTTTGCTTACCAAAAAAATGTGTATATGATAAGAAAAAAATAAAATAAATTCTTTAGCTATATGATGACTAGCTGCTGAATCAATGATCTAGGAGGTACAATTAGATAAAATGGTGGTTATAAGAGCTTCATAGAGTGCACGTAATTATGCAAAAGCACAAGAAATAAAAGTAGGAGTTATCTCTTATTTTGCATGATCTTATATAGAAGATTAAGTTTTTATTTTGTAAAAGACAAATTCTCATCACTTCAAATGGGTTCATTAATAGCCGTGATTGGACCTTGTATTGTCTCAACTTGAAAGCTCTTACTGGTGTTAGAAAATTTTCCATTCTTATTCCCTTGTTGTGGTCTTCCATTCAACATCCAACATGTCTCTTTGATGTGTTTAAGTCTTTTGCAATAGTCACACTATTTTGTATTTTTCATCAAAACATCAATTTTGGATTTTTCAATATACACAAGGGACCACACTTCATTCAATTAAGGAGTGAGAACTTTTCTAAGGATTCAACTCCTTACTTCATCTAACTCTAGATTCAAATCAGTAAGGAATTCAAAGATCATCTATCTTCCAAATAAATTAGTGAGCTTTGTGGAATCTTTTGGTGATTCAATTTCATTATGTTGATAAAGGTCCACATCATGCCATAATACCTTACTATAGTAGGCTTTGACTGCCAATTCTCCTTGTTTAGTTGAATGAGTCTAGTTCATTAACTCAAACACCTAAGTAGCATTTCTCTACTTTGAATAGGCATGTGTAACAATATCCCAAATCTCTTTCGCTATAGAGAGAAATAAGAAATGCTTAACTAATTTCCAATTGCATTAAATTTAGCAATCAAAACATTATTAAAATGTTTTTCAGCTTCCCACAATTCAAAGTTAGGATCTGAAGTTTTTGGTTATATTATTGTCCCATGTGGATATCCCATCTTTCTTCGACTTAACAGAAAGAGTTTAGCAAATTGAGAGCGCTCAAGAAATTTTTATCATTGAGTTTTTGGGTGGTGATTTGGAGAGTAGGATTATCAAGTTGATTGGAGACTTTAGGGACTATGTAATTTTGAATGAAGGTTTGTTCAACCATGTTGAGAACTAAAGATGAAGAAAAAATGATTTAAAAGGTACCAAGAAAGAGTAGAAGGATGAGGAGACACCAACTTATAATAAAGAAGGACAGAGATGCCAAAAAAGGAAGAAAAGTAGGGCATAGATGCCAGAAAAATTGAGCCCAAGAAACGAAAGTGGCTTTGATACCATATTAGTTGGAAAAACCAATTCATTCATTGATTAAAAAAAATTACATATGTATAATAGTGTTTAAGAGTCTAACACCCAATTTACGGTTTTTGCAATAGCTAATTTACAACCATCCTATTCAATAGTTGATTGTTATAATTTTCATAATCTATATATTAATTAACTATGTCTACCAACTAATATACACAAAGGATAACTCATTTAGAGTTAATCAAGCCCTAAGATTAGGAGATTATGTTGATTTCCTACATGAACTTATAGATTTGTTTCTATATCATAAGAGGGGTATTGGTGTATTGAGAAAAGAAAAGAAACATTTCTAACACACCCACTCATTTGGAAAAAAAAGGTTAAATCTCATGTAGTTAATTCAATGCAATCTAAAAGGTTATAATCATTATTTGACTCAACTACTAATAGTGTTAATGAGTGTTCCTAACATGCAACTAACAAGGAGGAAAGTGTAGCATTTGGAAATAGAGGGATCTTAGTAACAAGGCCATAATGGAGGGAAATTTTTTAGGTCCAATTTGGTAACTATCCCTGGAAATAGTTTTCTAACCTACAAAAAACATTTGGAAAATTTTATTTTTAGTTTTTTTTTATTGAAAATAGATTTTTTGAAAATTTGCATTGAATAGAAGTTGATTTTCAATACAAATTTGAGGTGTCATTTTATAGAGTTTTCTAAGAACCAATTGAAAATATGGAGAATGCTTGGAAAACTTTTACAATGTATACAAGTGCATGGTACCTTTAAAGAGAATAAGCCAAGAAAACTATTTTTCATATTACAGTATCTAAATAGAATTTTATTCCCAAAAACATTTGAAAACTATTTATAAAACCTATCCTTAAAAACTAGTCAAACAAGTGCTTAACTTTTCTATATTTTAAGTTGAATGAGTTACCAATTTTTAAGTTTTAGGGCTACTTCATGTTATGATAAATGTGGCTTGCTTGCAATTTTAATGAAATGCAAATTTTGATGTATATATATATATATTGTCTATAACTTCTATGACCCAAAGGCCAATTAACATCATTTTTCCAACTTTTAGTATGTGGGTGAGTCATAGTAAAGTTCATTTGCAAGGTTAAGGTTGCTGATAAAATCTTATTTTTAGAGCTTCTATTTACATGTCATTCAACACCTTTAATGTTGAAATAAACAAGGCTAACAAATTTAAAAATTTCATGTGGCAAAAACGTTTTCTTCTAATTCCAAAGTTCCAAATAAAACCAAAAGTTACTTACAATAGTATAAGTAATTGCTTTGGAATTCCAAAAGAAATGAGGTAAATGGCATGAGACCTTCTATCCAGTCCCTTGTAACTGTCCTTATCCATCCCTTATGGAGAATATCTTTTTAAGCTAATTACTACAATATACCATAATTCTAGTCTCCATCAAATGTTTCCAACCTTGTCAGTCAAAATAGAAACCTCATTTTCCTCATAGATAAGGAGGCTTTGCAATTATATTTTCTCATGTAAGATGACATCAAGTTCAACAAACATAAATATACTATGGATTTTCTGACCTCATTTTCAGTTGAGGTTGTCACTTCAATAGCCAGTGATGTAACCTTTTGAATTAATGGCCTTAAGCTACCGTAGAAAAGAGAGAATTTAAGAAGCTTTATTGGAGTCAAATTATAACCAACAATAAGAGCAGCATGTCTGTGATAATAAATTTTTATTAACATTAACTTTTTTGTACTGGACATACCTGATAGATTATCTAAATAATAGCAACAATAACGAAGAACAACATTCATATTCTGCATTTTCAGCCACTTCTGCCTTCAAGACTCAATCTTTATTGGTCAATGTTGCTGCAATTGACTAAAGTAAATTTTGTTCCATGGCTTAGTCCTTTGGAGATGAATTAACCTTTAAATTAAAGGTTTCATGTGTTTGTTAGTCTTTATTCAAGTATAATATTGAACTCAACTATAACTATCAAGGGTACCAAAATCATCCAAAACAAGGCTACCAAAATCAATTGGGGAACAGAGAATCCTAAAAATAAGGAAATATACAACCAAATCAAGGTTGTCAATATTAGGTGGAACAAGCAAATCCTAAAAGTCCAATAAGCCCAAATGAAGCAACAAATGTAAAATGATAGTCACCTCAGAGGCCCCAGGTGGAGCAACATGCATAGAGGAAAGGCCTAATGCCAACCCAACAGTGCTCTTACAGCTACACACATCCAATAGCTCAATTCTTTGACTCTAACATCACCAGCCATAGAAACAAATAGAGGATATATGCAGTAGAAACTGAGCAACAACCACCTAAAGAAAGCCTATCGAACTTCAAAGCAGCAACAAAAACTACAATCTTAGCTCAGATGTTCGCATATCTAGAGCCATACCTGACCACAATCAGATACGCCAGCTCAAACTAGGACTATTTTAAAAAGAAATAAACTTTAAAAAAAATAAAATTAAACTTGGACCTTACGCTACAACTACATAGCACCAAAGAAGTGTAGAAGCCCTAGAGTCCCTTTATAAAAAAAAAATCCTCTACCAAATCGAACTAGGACATTACACTGCAACAGCATAGCTGCAAGAAAATGCAGAAGTCCCTATCCTCTAACCACTAAAGAACATGAAGCCCTAGAGCCTCATTACCAAAAAAATAGTCCTTCACCAAATTGAAAATATTATTTCATGTTGAAACAAATTATCTTTAGAAGCACTAATAAAACACGTTAGCAACAACTAACCATTAACATAGGAGGTGAAATTCTATTAACAACAATAGCCCTAACACATCCACAACATCAACCAAACAAAAAGTTGAAATATACAAATTCTCTTGATGGGCTTAGAAACTAGAAAAGGCTTAGAACAGAAGCCACATATACACATCCCTCCTAAAAGGGTATCTTTCTAAAATAATGTTCAAGTTCTAACCCCAAGCCTATGTGATCTCAAATGCTATGAAAATTTGCAAAGTACATCAAGAGCTGGAGGGAAGTAGAGTAGAATTCCCAGTCAGCAGCAAACTACCATGGCTACTGTAATAAAACTCATAATAACAAGAGAAGTTCAATAACTAAAATTTGTAAATTGAACAAATCCAGTGACAAAACCCAATAAAATCCATTGCAGGTTAGCAAGGATGAACTACAGCAAAACAATAGCTATTGGGTAAAAGCAAGTAGTTGTAGAGCATCCAATTAGCAAAAAATTTGCAGGGAAAAAATAAATTGCAATATTTCATCATGAAAAGTAAAATAAATAAATAAGAACCAAGAAAAAAAAAAAAAAAACAATGATATGAGAAGGTGCTTATAGAAGATGCTGAGTATTTTCAAACATACAATAGACATTCAAAAACCACAAAAGGAACTAATAACATAACATATTGAAACTCCAAATCACAAAACTCAGATGGCTTGACACTTTAGGTAGCCTACAAGTGAAAAAGTTAACTCCTAAATTGATTTAATTACAACCATAATTCATTCACCTAGAACATCCAACCACAATCTTATGTTTTGCACCTAACATCACATGCCTCATAAAATCAGCATCATTATACCTTGAGATTAAGAATAATATGGGTTCTCCAAATTCCTTAAGTTTGTAGTAAAATATCCATAAATAGTAGAATGGGATTAAAAAATCATGCCCCTTTGAACCAGTACGTAAGTCATAGACCAACTTGGTCATCTTGACATAGCATGTATTTGAAGTGAAATTTGCAGAAACTGATAATAGAAGTTGAAGTGTTCAACAACATGGAAGGAAACTGTAGAATACTAATAGAGGGGAAATTGATGATAATGAGGTAAGAAATGTAATCACCCTTGAGTGTGAATAGCATAATATGAGAATTAGATGAAGAGTCTTTGGTTGCAGGTGAAAATTGAAGTGTATCACTGGAGACAAACAATCCATAGATGAAACCAACTAATTTTGGAACATTCATGTCCAAGCACAACCACAACACAGATAATCCAGAGGACAATTTTGTGAGATCCTGTGGAGAAGAGATTCAACAATGAGAAAGCATGTTCAAATGACCAATGAGAATGGAAACATAATTCAAGCAACAATATTACCTCCCTTTTTATTCTTTTTTTTTTTTTTTTCATTTGGATTGGGATTCCTATCATTCATAAAATCCTACAAATCTGTAGCACACTTGATGTTTTATAACCTTTTTTATCTAAACACTATTAAGGAAAAAAAAATCGTTATGAAAAACATTTATGAACCATGTTTTCCCTTTCTAGTCAAGCAGGTACTCTAATATTACCTTCATACTCACTTTACCATTTTAGTTGTTAAGCCTCAGTTTACCTACAATTTAGTAAAAAAACTCTATAATCCTAACACTCAGAACTTACTCATTTCTCTCAAGTGATTGCTTCCTATGAAAAAGAGTTACAAGCAATTCAAGTTTATTATTCATTACCATTTCAAACTATCTAGATTCCATATTCTTACTTGTAAATTAGTCCAATGAGTGGCAAAAAACTATAGCAAGAAGTGCTTCTTATCTTCTCAACTTTTGCAAAATAATTCCCCGCCTATTATTCATCAAGCACAATATAGAGTTTATCTCCCTTATGCTAAAAGCTACATTATAAATTGCTGAGGTTTAAACAATTTGGCATTTGGCAAATTAGTAGATACAAAAAGAATATCAAAATCTTAAATATAACCACTTCCAAACAATCAACTTTTCAACCACGACTTGAAAATGAAATAATTCGATTTCATATTTTATAGTAGTTGGACAGACAAGTTTATGGCAAGAAATAAAGTCACTGCCAAGAACATAAAAATGCATTAAAACTTAAGAAATAACTTCATTTCCCAGTATAGATGTTGTAAATCCTATAAACAAGATGAACTGAATTTCCATGGAATTGTATGTTTGATGGACATCATCAAGGAAATAAGATCAATATTATGTTCAAGCTATTGCCAATTAAGTTTCTCTAAGCCATGATTAGTAGCAATAGTAGATGATACAAGATGCACTAGCCTAGCAAAAACAGATGCTACAGATGCACCACCATAAGCTGAAAACATTTTATTGCACCTATCATACTAAAAAGTGAGGGGTTGAGCATGGGAAAATAGGTGTATTAGTTCCTTGGAGGCCCTATCATTAGCTACAACAATAATGTAAAAGCTCTCGTAGTAAATATAATTTTTTTTTTTTTTAAGAGGACCAACAATATGATTTGAATGGAAATAACATATTAACTTTAGTGTTTCATGAACTATAGGACTAGAGCACCTAGCTATTGCTAGAATGGGACTTCAAATTCACTATTAAAAGCATGGTTTAAAGTCATGGTATCAAGCATTGACTTAGGACATACTAAGATAGATCGTGGTATTTACGATTTGTATTAGGCAATATGTACAATACTCCAGTTAAAAGCCTAAAAAAAATCTTTAAAAATATTGAAAATTTCTAGAAAAATAAACAAAAATAGATGGATTTAACAAATTGATACAAGAACATCTACCACTTTTGACATATTTAAATAATCATAAAAGCATACATTCATATTAGTTTATGATAATGTTAAGAATTTAAAGTACTATTATTTCAAGTAAAATAATTTTACTATCAAAACACCCATAATTTCATAGTTAATTCTACATTGAACAACATGGAGTTTCAAAGTTATCACTGTATGGTTGAAAAGACTTGTCTAAAGCTCAACTTTGTTGGATGAGATGATTGAGTCAATAATTCAAAATCAAGAAAATATGACTTTTTAAGGTGGGACATGTTGAACATGATGGTCCAACTTACTCATGCATTAATTGTAGTAGCCATGAATAGGCCATAACCTTGCTAATTCATTGCTACATTTGGAAAAAAAAAAAAACTCATAATAACTTAGCCATGACTTGGTGATAGTTTGAACCTTGATTAGAAGTTGGTGGTTGGTAGGAATATTTAGGCCTTACGAAATAGGATTAATCACAAGACCTTCCTTAAAAAAGGGGCAAAAAATAGATGGTATATTCTACCATTAGGTCCAACCAATCTTAGACTATAGCAAATAAGCCTCCTATCCAAAGCAATGAGGCCATAGGAAAGGATTTGAAGCATTTTATAGGAAAATCAAGAGTCTAATTTTGATCTCATACCCTAAATCTAGGGTTGAACTACTTGTTTGATGTAAAACATAATTTGCAAAACTCTAAAACTATTAGAAGCATGTTAAGTAGAAAATAAATTATGTTGGATATAGATTTTGAAACCTATATATGTATTTAAGACCATTTGTTTAGCATATATCTGAACAAAATTACATCATTTATGTTTTGAACTCACTTTCCTACCAAAAAAAAATATAAAAAAAATCAATACAATCACCACTTATGTTGCAAGTATAGAAGTGAGCAGAGATCCTCCAAGGAGTCCATGGTTAAATTGATATAATCACTTTTTAAATTACTGAAAAAATGAAGGAAAATGTAATATGTCCAATATAAGTTCAAAGAAAGGACATTGTATTTAGTGAACAAATAAATACCAGAATTGGGAATTGCCTCCAGAAGTAAATACAATGAATAGAATAGTAACTTTCAATAGATATCAACCATTATACCTTGGACAATTGTATTTTGTAAGTGCACGAGTGACCCATCTCATTCATTTCTCTTAGTCACTTAATTGCCCTATTTAACAACCCTTCTTTGCAAAGTATAACCAATATTATATGTTCATTAAGCTGCAATCTTTTGGATGAGAGACTAAAAAATAAAAATAAAAACTTTGTTTCAGCTTTAAGTTCACCAACTTCCCTCAAGCCATTAATGATAATATTATAAATAGTCATAAGGTGATTGAATCTACTCTCTTCAATAGCTTTCAACAATGGTATTGTATCAGCAAGATGTGCCACAGGTAGTGGAATAAAATGGAATAGGTGAAGAGCCTTGGACATTGATTTTGCAGCCTACAATAAAGTTGTAAGCAAAAATAAAATGGAACCAATCCTTGTTTGGGCAGTTGTTGAAGAGACTCATGGGCTTATCTATCATCCTAATCTTACAATACACATTGATTAAGATGCTATAGGAAAAACCCATTATGCTCACAACTTTGAGTAACCATCATATCAAATACACTAATTCCCATGTTGCCACATTAGATTGAAAACATTGGCCAACAAATTTATGAAACAACTCCACAAAAAGATCAAGAAGCCCCTTAATCAAAGTGTTGAAAGTTGCAGTAGTGGGTGGATTGGTAATCAAGTTTAAGGATTTTTTTCAAAAATAGAAACACTAAAATCTATCATCTTCAAATAACAAAAGTAATTAATCAAAATGTTATAAACCTAAATGGATTATCATTGGGAAAAGAGGGAAGAGAAAGACATTAT
Organism: Vitis riparia; assembly: GCF_004353265.1. Classification (NCBI taxonomy): domain Eukaryota; kingdom Viridiplantae; phylum Streptophyta; class Magnoliopsida; order Vitales; family Vitaceae; genus Vitis; species Vitis riparia. The sequence continues at coordinate 19,732,841 of NC_048444.1, forward strand.
ACCAAAAGCAGTAGCAGTAGTAGTAGCAACAAACCTTTTCATCTTCCTTAACCCCTTTCTCCCCCTAAAATAACATTTCTTTTTCCCTAAAAGATATGGGGTTTAACTTAAATTGATTGTTTTACTTGATTCTTCACCTTTCTCATTTTTGGAAGGGGAATTAAGATTTGTTGCAAGCTAGAAAATTAAGTCAACATTTGTTTTGAAATTAATGATTTTGAAAAGAAAGAAAAATATATATATTTGAATTGAAATCCTAATAAAAGACATTTGCAAAAGATAAAAAAGAGGGAAGGAGGAAGAGAGATTTCAACTGCTTCTGTCACCATCTTTTAAACCATGTGCTTGGCTTCAAAACTTAAAAGAGGAAAATAGTAGATGAAAATAAAATAAAAATAAATTAATAAATTAATAAATTTCATGTGTCACATTTTGAGTACTTAAAAAGTAATTAAAAGAAAATTAATTAATTAAAAGCAATGAAATAATCTCAAATTTTTAAATCTAAACCCCTTCGACCTTTGAACTCAAGGAGTAAACCATTTTTTACATTCATGTTCTTCAATACTTTAATTATTCACAAGTAGATTTCAAGAGAAAATATTATTTTTACATGAAAAAACTCATGACATTTATATATATATATATATATATATATATATATATATATATATATATATATATATATATAAACTAAAAATAGATTCAGGGTTAGATTTACCCAAAGTTATTTCATCATTTTTAATAAAATAATTCATTAAAATAAGAGTATTATTTTACATAAGGAAAACAAAAAATAGGACAACTATTAAAAAACAACTTTGGATAATAATTATTGTTTTATTATTGATTATTTTCATCAACCAATTCGTGACATATTCAATATTGAGAAAAGAAAATAGAAATAAAAATGAAAAAAATTGGAATTAGAGTAAAAAAAATTATTAAAGTATTTATTAGAAAACTAAATAAGAATGAAGCAAAAATGATTAAAATGAATAATATTATAATTATAATTGAAAAATAATTTCTTACACCACATACACACACATAGATATATAGATATTCCATAATTTTTTCAAATTAATCATGATTGTTTGATATTACTAAAATTTTTATTTGTTATTTTTTAATTGAAGAACTTCTATGTGATATAGACATATAGTATAAGCATTGTATATGTATATTATCAGCTCTTCTAAGAAAGTCTTTTTAATCACCACCCTTTTTTTTTCCTTTTTTTTTCTTTTTTATTTTATCTTATTTATTATTATTATTATTATTATTATTATTTATGAAAATAATGGGCAAATAATGCACATATAAAAGTAAGCTAAACATTCAAAATATTTCATTCACATGTGGTTGACACGTGATCTTCAGCTTATTCCCACGTGGGCTCATGTAATTGAGCAACAACATGAGTAAGAGAAATTCATAATTGTGATAAATATAAGACTCAATTTACTATGAAAAGTAATAATTTTAAAAATTATTTACAAAAATTAAGGTATAAAAAAAATTATTACCTTAAATTTTAAAATTTATAAAATTAATTTTTAAAAATATTAGACAAATCTAAATTTTTGTCAAAATATTTTACTTTTATATAAAAATTTATCGATTTTTATTTCCGTGTTTCAAATGTGAGAGATTTTGAAAAAATTATGAGTTTTAGTAACTAGAAAGGGAATACCCAAAAAAATGTAGTTGGAAGGAGACACCAATCCTAGAACAGGGCGGCCCAAAATCACGGCCCAAAGTGGGGAAGAACATTGGCACCAGCTGCATCACCAAAATTATAAAATTGAGAAAACTACTATTTCCAGAGCCAAACTCCTTGCTTCCAGGAAATTGGAAGCTCCTGATTGGACAATCAGACCTCACGTACCTCTGTAAACAGTCAAAACGTTTCTGGCAATAGCATCTTCTGCTCCCTATATTCCCTCTTCCCTTCCGCTACTCCAAATCCTTTCTTCGTTGAATCTCTCTCCAAAACCCAATTCAAATTTCTCATTTTCTGATCCGATTCGATTGATTTGATCGATTTTCCTCTACAATTCCAATGAGAAAAAGAGGACATTCAATGACCTCTGCTTCTTCTTCATCTGCTTCTTTTTCTTCTTCTAGTCCACATAATTCATCTCATTCTTTTTCTTCATCTGAATCTCCCAATTCAATCTCCTCAACCCCATCTTTTTCTTCATCAGATTCATTTATCCGCTGCGAAGGCCTTGATCTATTGTTGAAGGCAGTTCATCATCTTGCTGGGTCAGTGGTGGGTGTTCCGTTTGTGCAGAGAAGAGTGGTGAGGAGAAGGAGAAGAAGAGCATCAGCTCTCGTTTTCAACGAACTCATCATAACTCAAGTTTTCAAGAAAGAAGATGAAGATGAAGAAGAACACGAAGACGAAGACGAAGATCAAGTGGAAACCAAAGGAAAAAGAAGAACGAATGAGGTGAAAGCAAAGGAGAATTCAAGGCCCAAAAGGCAGAGGAGACTGATGGCATTGCCTTCAAAGTACCAAGATTCAGTTCTTCAGCCATGGAAGTGGCAAGCCCGCTGACGCCTGATCGATGATGGATCTGGTTAGTTATGGGGTTTTCTTATCTGGGTCTTTTTCATTTGATCTTAGAATGATCTTCTCTTCTTCCTAGCAAATCTAGAACTGTATCAATTTTCTTGTCTCTGTTTTGGACTGATCTCAGATCTCTGTAATTTTTGGAATTGTAGAATTCTGATTGATGGTGGCTTGATCCACTCAGGAAGTACAGAATTCAGCATACGGTTTTCAATTCCTACTAATATATTATTTCAATATATATCTCTTTGTTGAGGTCTGTTTGGAACTTGGATCAAACTGGAAGCCAATTTTGTAAGAAATACTGACTGAGACAGATTTTGGAGTGGACATTGATGAAGGGATTCATGCTGAAGATCTCTGAAAATGGGAGCCATTTGCTGAATGTTAGAGGCAAAGGATAGCTTAACTGGATGCTGGTGTAGATGGCCCCAAACAGGTTGGTCAAGAGACCACTAGAATTAAAGTGGCGAATTGAGGCAAAACTTGATAGTAAGGTTAGAATAATTCTCCTAATGGATGTGATATTGTTCACCAACATTTTTCTCTTGAGGGTTTTCTGATGAAGTATTAGCTAAGCTGTTATATACAACTTCCTTATAAAGAAGTGGAAGAACAAAAATCCTTAATCCTACCTCTCAGTGCTTTAAGAGTTGTAGGTTAGGTTGTTCTAATTGTTCAAGAATTTTCATGTGTAGACATGTAAGCAGGGCTTTGGATGCTGCAATCCATAATCCATTTCTATCCTAGGAGTTCTGAATTTGGAAAGTTTTCCTGTTTCTATCTTTCTAGTTTGCACTTTGTTCACCAGCTTGCTTAACCTCATGGTTTGGACTTTGATCATCATGTTGCTCAGCCTCTAGTCATTGAATGTGATATCCCACACTTCTTGAATTTTAGAGCCGCAAGGACCCATTAAGTTTTGAACAGACAATATCTAAGCAGAAAGCAGCGAGTTATTACAAATATTATCAGAGTTGATCTTGATCCCGATAATGGATGTAATGGGTTACTGCAATCCCGCTGTGTTTGCATGTATTGATTTTCCCCTAATAGGCTGAAAAAATGCAAATTTTTTATATAGAAGTATAGTTTTTTCAAAGCTTATATACAGGGTGAACATCAGATCAGGACTGCCTTTCTAATTTACTTCTTCTTGAGAGTGAATATTACTGTCACTAGTTATCCAGGTTGGTTGAATGTTGAATGTTGAATGTGGAATGTGGTGTTACTCTGAAACCATTGTTCCTGAATTTTGTGGTTCTCTAAATTAATCCACCATCCTTAATGGTGAAGACAAGCAAATGTTCATACCACATTTTCCAGTACAATTAACTAGGACTAAAATTATTTGAATTAATATCAATCATCCTTTCATACTGATAATTAAAATTCGTTTAAACTTTGAGCACTTGATTTGTATTTGTCAATTAATAATTAAGATATTTTTCATACAAGTAGGAATTTTAGAGGGTGTTTTGTAAAACTTAATACTTATTTAAATTGACTTTTTAAGTTAAATTATATTTAAGCTTTTTATTTAAAATTTATTATTTAATTTTTACTTTAAATATTAAATTTATTTGATAAAATTAACTTAAAATTTATTTTAAATCATCAAATTAATATATTGATTCTTATAAATTATAAGTAGGACAAAGGAGATCGAGTAAATATCATAAAAGAGATTGTGAAAGTAATTAAGACAAATAAGGGTAAAAAAATAAAATAAAGATATGAATTTAAGAATAAATTAATTATTTTTACTTATTATTTAAAATTATTTTTTATTTGAAGTTTAAGTTACACCATTAAGTTATTTTATCATATATATTTAATTTATTTAATGACTTAAATTAAGTTATTAAGTCACTTACTATGAGAACAATTATTAGCTATTTAATCATATTTTTTTAGTATGAGTATTGAATAAAAATGATAAATAAGGAAAAATTAGATAAGAGAGTAAAACATATTGAATGTAGACACTGAGTTGTCATGATGATGCATTAGAGCAGTTGCATCCATGATAGCCAAGGAGTCATTTTTACAAGTGCCTAAAAATTCGGCCCCGTGTTGAATAGAGCATCATTGTCCCATGGCTTACAAGATATCAAATTACACGCCTTTGAGTTAGAAATCAACTTTGATGTCATCTTATCATATGTTATACTATATAGATGTATGTTTTAGTTACATGTTTGTACATACAGAAGACCTCCATCATTTTTAAGCATTATAAACTTGTTTTTTTAGCATTGTAATACATTACATGCATTTTATAATGGTAAAGTTTGTTACGATTCGTCAACATAATACGAATTTAACACGTGGATTTTGGTTAAACATAAATGATTTTGAGTCAAATTCATGTCGATCTTTATAATCCATTTAATAAATGAGTAATTTTATTTTTTTTTATCAACTTGTGCAATAAGAATTTGATCCAAATTAACTTGTTTAATAATTTTTTTATTAATCTAATTATATTTTTAAACAAATTAACTCTTTAACTTATTTTAAATTTGTTTTTAAATAAATAAGTCAATTAAGTTATAAATATATTTGATTAAGATATTAATAATATATATATATATATAAGATCTAACTTAACTTGATTATTAAATAGGATGATCTAATTATTAAATGAATTATATGATGTGTTATATGTTTAATAATTAAGTGACATTTGAGTTTATGTTTTTAAAATGATTATTATTCATATCGGATTTGGGTTAAGTTAGGAGAAGAATATTTTGGCTTTAACATGACACAAAGAGCCATCAACATGAATTGCCACCACTAGCATTCCATAAACCAATTATCCCCTGTATCATGAAAAAGTAGATGTAAAAAACAACTTTCTTAATAAAATTCACCGTACTCTGTATATTTTATTGCTACATAAAATCCAAGGAAACTATAGTTGTACATGTGTAATTACTAGGGTACCCTTAAGACCAACATCTTTAAAGCTATGCAAGGAGGGTAAAAGATTCATTACACTTACCAGGATCACTGCCATCACTGCCACTAATTGATAAAAAGAGAGTATGCATTCATCTCATCACTTTTCACGTAAACTTGGATTTTGAGTGTTTTTTGATCAAAAATACCCATTAACGAAAACATCAAAATAATCTTCAAAGTTCCATATATACTCATCTTTCCCTTCTTCTTTCTCCATCCTTCTCTTTTTAATCTCCTTAAAACCTTGATAAATTTTATTTTAAAAAGTTGTACTTTTCAAACGATAGATAAACAAATAAATACTTCTAATAATACTGGAAGTGCATTTATGTCATTTTTAACACTTTTTTTTAATTTTTTTTTTAGAGGTTTAGAAAAGAAATGATCAAGAAAAGTGTTTAGAGTTGTGGGGTTGAACAATTTTTAAAGCATCTAACGCTATACCTCCATAACCTTAGGGATATCCAATATACCTTTAAATACCCTTAGGAGCATCCGACATAACACCTCTAGACACTTTTAAGAGTGTATTTCCTCGATTGGTGAAGGAATAATGCTTAAGGAAAGAGAGAAAGAGAGGCATAAGGAAGTTGAATGATAGTGTCTGCTTTTTGAAAATAAAAAAATAAAAAATCTAAACTTGTGATATATTCCTTTGGATGCCCTCTTGGTGTTCAAACAATTGTAATATTTTTTTCTTCAAATTTCTTATATATTTAAAATGTTTTCACTTTTAAATCATTTCTAAATTATTTCTAAATAATTTTTAGGTTATTTTTATAACAAATATTTGTCAAAAATTACATAAATAATAAACCCTAAATTATATTTAATGTGGAGCAAATATAATATTAGTATATGAATTCAAAAAATATATTAAAAAAAATGTTGGAATTAGCTTTGAAGCAAGCTCAAATATTTTTTTTATTGACAAACAAGTTTGGGATAAGAATATTTTATCTTAGTGTTTGTTAAGAAGAAGAAAAGTGAGGGAAGAAAGAAAAAGGTGTAGCGGGGAAGAGAAGAATGTGAACGAAATTTTAGGTATATTAGTTATCTACGACCCTTGTCTAGTTAAATTTTATTTTAATAAGATTTATATTTTAAGGTGAATATCTAAGTACCGTGGATATGACATCAAGAATCGAATCACCTACTACCCTTGTCTAGTTAAATTTGATCGATAATCCATCATTAAAGTTGTCAATGTTAGTGTTGTTGATAAACAAAACCTGTTCTAATTAGGAAATTAAGAGTATTCAACAATGTTTCTCTTCGACCCTACAAATGAAGTACTCCACGAGTTGCTTCTCTCACAAAACTAAGTGTTTGGTAAACCAACTTAATAACTTAAAGTGACTTAATAACTTAATTAAACCATTAAGTAAATTAAGTATGTTTGATAAAATAAATTAATAGTATGACTTAAAGTCAAAAATAAATTTAATTAATAAGTAAAAACAATTAATTTATTTTTAAGTACACATCTTCATTTTACCTTTTTGCCCTTATTTACCCTAATTACCTCCACGATCTTCTTTGCACTTTCATGATCTTTTTTGCTACTTCACGACCTTCATTATTGATCAACTTCCTTTGCCCTAGTTATAATTTATAAGAATAAATATGTCAATTTTATTATTTAAAATATGTTTTAAGTTAATTTTATCAAACAATCTTAATACTTAAACTAAGAATTAAGTAATAAATTTTAGATTAACAACTTAAGTATAATTTAACTTAAAGTTAATTTAAGTCATTAAGTAATATGTATTTTTACCAAACACCCTTTAAACAGAAAAATGTACTTAATTATGAAAAATATACATATAACACACTATTAAATATATTGAAGAGTCAATTCAATGGAGCATTTTCAGATTCCATGTTTCCAAAATAATTTTCCATAAGCTAGCTTAAAAGGATAATAATTAATGAGACCTAGGTTATTAGTTTTAAAGGATAGAGATATGTGATTGTGGACCCACGTTTTTCACGTGCGTTCCCAATCGAATGACGAGACTTGTTTTTCATTTATTTGGTGAAAAAATTGATTTTTTGAAAAAAAATACTTGGAGTCACCACTTATTTTTGTTTTATTTTTTAAGGGAAAAACAAAATAAGAAAGAAAAACCCTAAGGGGGTGTTTGGTACGTCGGAATAGGGAATGAAAATAATATTTTGTTTCCTTTCCTATTTCTTAGTGGAATGGAATGAATTTGATGATTCAATTTCTAGCATTTGGATGAACTTAGGAATGCAAGATTGGAATGATTATTTGTTTCCATTCCAATGTTTGATAATAATAGGAATGGAAATGAAAAAGAAATAAATTTACAATAATATCCTTACATATAATTTAAAATATTTTTTTTATTTTTACTTTTATTTTAAAAAAATAAAATCTGAGAGGTTTTTTGTTATTAAATAATAAGACTAAAAAAAATATATATACTCAATAAATAAAAAATTAACTATAAAAAATCGTATAACCCTAATGCACAAATATTCAATTATTATTTTTATTAAAAATTTGAATAATTTGTCATGCTTAAGTAGTTATAAAATTATATTTTTCAAAAAAAATTATCTATTATAATATTTAAATTCTCAAAGTTAGCAAATGTTTTTCCTATTTTTAAAAGAGGAAATAAAAGAATTCAAATTTATTCTAATTTTCAACAAGTATCGTATCCGATAATAATAAACAAAGGGGAAAAAAAACCAAAAGTTTTGTTTTTGTTTGTTTTTTTCTTTTTATTTTTTTCTTAACCATTAAAAATTTTCAATATTGTAAACACGTGAAATCGAAAAATATTTTTCCAACCATTTCAATTTTTCTCTCCAGTTTCCATTAATACAAGATAAAGAAACATCAAAGATTTCAAACATAAATTAATAAAAAAAAAATTAATCGATTTATAGAGAAGAAGAAACACATATAAAGAAGTAGAAGAAGAAAGAGAAAATAAGGTAAACCTGATCGAAGATGTAGAAGGGAGTTTTCAGAACCTAGTTGCAGCAAACAATGACGAATCCTAGATCCAACAATCAAAATGAACATCCAAAACCCTATAAATTAGAAATTGATTTTTTTTTTTTAAATATCGTGGAAGGTTTAATTGATTCAATTTGGAAGAATCACTTGTTGCAGAGAATTGGATGATGAGTGGGTCTCTAGCTTTGCAAAAAAGATAAGAAGTGGATGATTAATGGATCTCTACCTTTACAAAGAAGATAAACATCGGGTTTGAAAAACAAGATAAGATGGTAAAATAGTAATTTAAGTTATTTTATATTATCAAATAGGTTTAATGAATCAGAATACCACCTACTTTTAATGAATGCAAATCCGACTCATAAGTTGGATTTGATTTCTGCCGGAATAATTTTTTATTTCATTTCCGCCTTCTTAACATTTATCCAAACATAGGAATAAGAGAGAAAAGGAATGAGATGTCTATTCCCACTCTCTATTCCCGTGTACCAAACACCCCCTAAGTGTGACTACTGAAGGAAAAAATAGGTCTATGAAAAACCAAATCTAGGCTTAGGGGTCAGGTTATTTATTGGGAAGGTACGATAAAGACCATAACACTTCTCTAAGTCCCTAAAAACGGGTTTCTACTAATGAGATGAAGCAAACATGACAATTGGTAAGGAAATCAGTGGATACCAAAATGAAATAATCAAATAATAAAGCGAATCATGCATCAGAATGAGCAAAGTGTGGGTGAGATCATACCTTAGCAACAAATAATAGTGCGCTATCATGGAAACAATGTTAACTCAAGTATGAAATTATTGCATGCATGTCAAATATCAGAACAAAAATCAAACAATATTCATTAGGCATAGCAATTAACAATCAGAAGCGAAATCTTATATTTAAGGCCCTCACCAAAGCCCAATTTATCTTGCACGAATAAGTCTCACAAATTCTATTATTTTGGAATTATGAAAAATTCATTCTTGCTTATGTAAAATCAAAAGAAACAGAAGATTATTTGAAAACCGGAATGGAATTAAAATTGTTCGAGAAAACTGGATTTTTGAAATTTATTTGAAAATTGGAGTCCTGGGAATTAAATTTAAGAATTGGAATTTTGGAAATTAAATTTGAAAGAAATTGGAATTTCTAAAATTATTTGAGAATTAGAGTTTTGAAAATTAAATTAAGGAATTGGAACTTTGGAAATTAAATTTGAAAGAAATTAGAATTTTGAAAATTATTTGAGAATTAGAACTATGAAAATTGGAAACTTGGAAATTATTTGAAGATGGAATTTTTAAAAATAAATATAATAATAATAATAATAATAATAATAATAATAATAATAATAATAATAATAATAATAATAACAATAACAATAACAATAACAATAATAATAATAATATAATAATAATAATAATAATAATAATAATAATAATAATTAGAAGAAGAAGAAGAAGAAGAAATAAATGTGAAAATTGGAAAATTGGAATTTTGAAAATTGGGAATTAAATTTGGAAATCGGAATTTTGAAGAATTATTCAAAGATGGAATTTTAAAAATAAATAGATAAATAAATAAGTAAAATAATAATCATAACGAAAATAATAATGATTAAATAAATAAATGTGAAAATTGAAATTTTGGAAATTGGAAATTAAATTTGGAAATCGGAAATTTGAAGAATTATTTAAAAATGGAAGTTTTAAAAATTAAATCTGAGAATCGGAATTTCGAAAAAAATTTATTTAAAAATGGAAGTTTGAAAATTAAATTTAAGAAAATGGAATTTTGAAGAATTATTTGAGAATTGAATTTTAAAATAAATAGATAAATAAATAAATTTAAAAATTGGAATTTTGGAAAATTATTTGAAAATTGGAGTTTTGAAAATTAAATTTAAAAATTGGAGTTTTGGAAATTAAATTTAAAAGAAATTGTAATTTTGAAAATTATTTAAGAATTGGAGTTTTTGAAAATTAAATTTAAGAATTGGAGTTTTGGAAATTAAATTTAAGAATTGGAATTTTGGAAATTAAATTTAGGAATTGGAGTTTTGAAAATTAATTTTGGAAGAAATTGGAGATTTTTTTAAAAAAATTAAATTTAGAAATTGAAGTTTTGAAAATTGGGATTTTAAAAATCATATTTAGAAGTTGAACTTTGGGGTTTTTAGAATTAAATTTGGAGATTGAAAATTTGGAAAATTAAACTTTGATATAAAAAGAAAAAATGAAGAATTAAAATGGAAATGTGGGTTGCACAGGCATGAAAGAGAGTTGGAAGATATTTAAGTGGAGGAAATAGGGAAAGAAAGAAAAAAATAATAAATAAAGAATGGGTTTAGTGGTGGAATGAGTGGAGGTTATCAAACTCAAAGTCTTATTCATGGGCTAATTTCTCATATTTGATCAAGAATCCATGCAGCATTACTATGTGCCACTTGAGCCAAAATGTCTACACTTTCCACTCTTACACCATCCCATTGCGGTTCGCACCACAACAACCACAACAGCGGAAGTAAAAAAAAAAAAAAAGACACGTCACATGAGTTGACCATGATGTCACATCTTCCAATGCAAACAATACACTTCCAATTGGAGCTCTGAAAGCAACAGCCACTCCAACACGACAACGAGGTAGACTAGGACATCGGTTCCAATGCGTTGAGAATGACAACCTTTCTTGAGACATCTTTCGATACGACCGACCGGAAACTGAAGACCAATTTTGACGGAGCGGGATATAGGGTTCTTCTTGGGACCACCACCTTTGCTTCCACTGGCCCCTTTCTTAACTTTTCTGGTAAACTCCATTTCTCATAGGTGAATACTTCATTGGCAACAATGAGCGTGATCAGGAATAATGGATCTAGAGCTATCGGAGAGAACGGTTTTCCACCATTTACGAACTGCTACCTCCCTATCACTACTCTGAGCCTCGTCGCCAGTAGCTGCATCAAAAGCTCCATCGCCATGACCCACAAGAGTAGCCATAACGGTGAGTATCCGGCGAAGGCGTCGGTTTGCGGATTCCCTCCAACATTGGCGATGATCTTGAGTGCTTATCTCCCATTTCTCTACTTCATGGGTGGCTTGGTAATAAGGTTCCGGTATGGAGTTTTTCGGCTTGAACTTGGGATTTATTAAAAGAAGGATTTTGACGGAGGGTTTATCAAAGCTTTGGGTGGGCATGCATGGATCGAAGTGGCCATGCATGCGAGTTACAGATCCATGAGAAAAATAAATAAATAAATAAATAAAAATAGGTAGGAGTTCACGAGGAGTGAGTGATGGAAGAAATGAAAAGAAATGGGTGGAAAGAGTGATTGGCAGGCATACAGGATGTGGGATGAACTGGTGGTGTGGTATGAGTTTTGTTGGTATGCCGACAGTGGGTGTGGAATGAGTGATGAATAAAAAAGAATGGGTTCGTAACATAAACAATTAATCTTAAAACATCACACAAGAGATATGAATCCAGATTTACGCACATATCCAAACAGAACCATATGAACAATAAAAGAGACCATGCCACAACAAACCATTGTAAGAGTAAGAAAAGGAAAAAGAGAAAAAAAAAAAACAAAAAGACAAACTTCAGCATTAAAATACAAGTCTGGAAGGTAGGAAAGTGATGTATGAAGAATCACCATGATCATACTGGAACAAACTCACAAACAATGCAAAATAATCACATAAAAATAAAACAAAATAAAAAAAGGTAGTAGGATGACCAGTAATAATCCATGAACCTGATCAGTCTTACTAGGTAAAGTTCTCCTTCAGCCGGAGTTGGTTGGGCTTTGACCCAACTTCTTCCCCTCTGCTCCTTGCTGGCTTTCCCTTTTTTCTGCTACCCCCACCCCCTCCCCTCCTCCCCCTCTCTGGAAAACTCTCTCTCCATTTTTTCAACTTATATTTTTCTTTTTGTTCCTCCAATCTCGCCCCGAAATCCTCCTTCCTCTCCTTGCAACCTTCTACTCCCATTTTTTTCTCTCCAACTCTTAGCAAAAAAAACATGTCCCTCACTTGTTCTCATTTCCCTTCCTTTTATTAGCTTCTCTTAGCTTCCCTTGCAAGCTTCTAACGGCTCCACTGCTCCTTGTTCATAGAAGATGTCATCACCTCAACCACCACCATGGCAAGTTGGTGAAGTCCTCTGCCACACGTCTGAGCATGCAGACCATCTAGCCTTCCACTCATTGCCTAGCTCACTCTCAAGGCGGTAAGAAGAAAAAATATAAAATAAAAAACTTCCATCCGAGGAGGTCTACAAATATGCCTCTCTTCGGTAGAGTTCACGAGTGTAAGGAACATGAATATTAGAGTGAAAATGAAGTGTGAATAGTGAGTGTAATGAAGTGGACTCTACCGAAGAAAAAAAAAAAAAAAAAGACCCCCAAAGGTACATAAGTAGAACACAAACTTGCCCAAACCAACAAAGAACAAAAGGGGCTCTAAATCTTAAGCGAATGGAAAAAACGGAAAATCCTAAGGTGCCTCTAAAGTTACACTATGGATCCATACTACCCCTGAAGAGTCTCTAAAAGTGACTTGAAAATCGATATCAAAGTCAAATAACAATTGAACCACCAAAAAGCATAGAAATGAGTACAATGGGAAAAACCATATGTGTACCATACGAGGACACAAGGCATAAGGGGTACCAATGATACAATCAAGACACATGCTACAAGCTCATAAAGCTATATCCTGCACAAAATATGAAAAGAAACTCTAGACTATCATAATGAAGTGAGAAACACATATGCAACAAAGAGAAGTAAGATGGAAAGCGAAACTGTGAGAACAAAGCATGTAATGCTAGTGATCATGAATATCGGGAACAGTGGCTCTGAAAGACAAGATTGACTCTAAACGCTAAACTAAGAAAAGAATGGCTCTGGAAGCCAAACCAAAAATCTAACTCTAAACGTTAAACTAGAAGGCCCATAGGTGAAGACCTACGGTGGTGATACAACAAAAATGCCCATAGATGTCAATCTATGATGGCGAAATCGAAATTCCCATAGATGTTTGATCTACGGTGGTGAAACTGAAATGCCCATAGATGTCTGGTCTATGGTGGTGAGAGCTGATCTAGGCCCATAGATGTTTGATCTATGGTGGTGAAAATTGATCGAGGCCTATAGATGATAATCTATGGTGGTGATACTAAAATGCCTATAGATGTCTGATCTATGGTGGTGAAAACTGATCAAGGCTCACAGATGAAAATCTATGGTTGTGAATCTGAAATGCCCATAGATGTCTGATCTATGGTGGTGATAACTGATCCAAGCCCATAGATGAAGATCTATGGTGGTGAAATAATTGAAATGCCCATAGATGAAAATTTATGGTGATGAAACCGAAATGCCCGTAGATGTCTGATCTATGGTGGTGAAAATTGAAATTCTCATAGATGTCTGATCTATGGTGGTGATAACTGATCAAAGCCCATAGATGAAAATCTATGGTGGTGAAATAATTGAAATGCCCATAGATGAAAATCTATGGTGGTGAAATCGAAATGCCCGTAGATGTCTAATATATGGTGGTGAAAACTGAAATGCCCATAGATATCCAATCTATGGTGGTGAGATAACCGAAATAAATGCTCACTGATGAAAATCTATGATGGTGAGACTGAAATGCCCATAGATGTCTGATCTATGGTGGTGAAAACTGATTAAGGCCCATAGATGAAAATCTATGGCGGTGAATTTGAAAGACCCATAGATATCTAATCTATGGTGGTGAATCGAAAATGCTCATAAACGTCTAATCTATGGTGGTGAATCTAAAATACCCATAGATGTCTGATCTATGGTGGTGAAAATTGATAAAGACCTATAAATGTCTGATCTATGGTTGTGAGAATCATTGAAAGAAGGGGGATGCCCTAAACAAAGTGAAGAAAAGAGAATTGCCCTAAACAACCTAGAAGAAAGGGAATTGCCCTAAAAGAACCGACGGTAGGGGATGCCCCTAAACAAACTAAAGGAACGGGGGATACCCCAAATAAATTGACGATAAGGGCATGCTCTAAACAAATTGATGAAAGAGTGATGCCCTAAACAAGATGACAATAGGGGGATGCCTTAAACAAACTGAGGGTAGGGGAATACCCTAAACAAACTGAAGAAAATGAAATGCCCCAAAAAACTGAAAGAAGGGAGATACCCTAAGCAAACTAAAAGAAGGGAAATGCCCTAAACAAGTTGACAGTAGAGGGATGCCCTAAACAAACTGACAGTAGGGGGATGCCCTAAACAAAACATCAAACTGATGGTAGGGGGATGCCCTAAACAAACTGATGGTAGGGGGAATGCCCTAAACAAAGCTGAAGAAAGGGGAGTGCCCTAAACAAACTGATAGTAGGGGGATGCCCTAAACAAACTAACGGTATGGGAACACCTTAAACAAACTGATGAAAAAGTGATGCCCTAAACAAGATGACAATAGGGGGATGCCCTAAAAAATATGAGGGTAGGGGAACGCCTTAAACAAACTGAAGAAAATGAAATGCCCCAAAAAACTGAAAGAATGGGGATGCCCTAAACAGATTGAAGGAATGGAAATGCCCTAAACAAGCTGACAGTAGAGGGATGCCTTAAACAAACTAACGGTAGGGGGATGCCCTAAACAAAGCATCAAACTGACGGTAAGGGGATTCCCTAAACAAACTAATGAAAGAGTGATGCCCTAAACAAGATGACAATAGTGGGATGCCCTAAACAAACTGAGGGTAGGGGAACGCCTTAAACAAACTGAAGAAAATGAAATGCCCTAACAAACTGAAAGAATGGGGATGCCCTAAACAAATTGAAAGAAGGAAAATGCCCTAAACAAGCTGACAGTAAGGGGATGCCCAATACAAACTGATGGTAGGGGGATGCTCTAAACAAACTGATGGTAGGGGGAATGCCCTAAACAAAGCTGAAGAAAGGGGAGTGCCCTAAACAAACTGACAGTAGGGGAATGCCCTAAACAAAGTTGAAGAAAGAGGAGCGTCCTAAACAAATTGATGGTAGGAGGATGCCCTAAACAAACTGACGGTAGGGGGATGCCCTAGGTGATAACTAATAAAAATTGACAAATGGGTCTAACAACTATGAAATCGGCATGAGATGTGATAAGCCCAAAGAGGGGGTATGCCCCAATAGAAAAGCACTAAATGAGGTATGCCCCAATATGATGACTGGTAAAAATCAAGAAATAGATCGAGTAATGAGAAAATCTGCGAAATATCTGATGAACTCAAGAACGAGGGTATGCCCTAGTGTAAGATAGTAACTAACATAAGACACAGAATGTCACCATACAAAACACTCTAGGATATGCTCAACGATGATGCAATGAAAAAGTCTAACATCAAAGAATAAATGCTTAAACGAGACTAATGCAACACTGAAACTATGCTGACAAAGCAAAACTAAAACAAAGGACCAAACAAAAGCTAACCAAGACTCTAAGTCTAAAATGTAAGCAAGTCAAGACACGACATGTCAACTATCAACATGAAAACATCATCACAAATATATCAACAATCTAACAGGCCCTACCATCATGAAAGATATTGAACCCAATGTCCAAAGGCATGTGAAAACTCAATTAGAAAACTTAAGACTGGTCTGCATCCTCACCTAATCAAGAGAATGGATAAGGTCATGGTCAATAGTGAGATAAGTAGGCTCAATATCTATTAGGCTCAGAAATGATGGATGTGGGTGTAACAATGTCAAAGGCAAAATGTCGGGTGTGTAACAAAAGAAAGTGGGTATCCAAGTCAAACTAAGTATGTTGAGAAGACTAAGCCCAAGGTGTAAATGACTCTATGATCCATTAAAAGCAGCAATCATAAACAGGAGGTGGAGTCTCAATGTCAAAATCAGCAAGGTGACTATGTCCCAGTATGAATGCATCCTCTTAAAATGGGTAAGCCCTAAGTGCAAGATAATATATGGGAAGTGTGTGTCTGGCATAAACTGTCATCTCACAAAATCCATTACCAATGAGTGGGCTATGCCCTAGTGTAAGCATCTCCAAAGCAAACATCGATGAGAGGAGTACATCCAATCATACATAATCTGATCAAAATGAATCTTCACTCCTCAAAGTCATCGTGGTAACATGAAAAAAGTATCTGACCTCATCTAAAGAAAGATCATGTCCTTGTGAAAAAGATAAAAAAAAAAAAGTGGTATGCCTCAACAAAAATGCACTTTGACATGATCATGGCCCGAAGTAAGTTGGTATGTCTAAGATCAATTGCTAATAAGAGGTTATGCCCCAGTATAGGGCAATCTCTTAAATGACTAAACTCTGTTGCATGCTACCATAAATGTATGTGTCCTGATCCAATCATCTCAAAAATCTGTCAACAATGATGAGAAGGTTATGCTCCTATAATCACATCAAGGAACTCACCCAGTCATATCTCGTACTCAAATGTGAAAGGAATCTAATCACCTCCAAGGAACAGCTATGCCTCAAAAACCATCATCGATTAAGAGGGGTATGCCCATGTGTAAGGTACACCAGATGAAACATACCAATCACGTCTCATGCTCCAATGTGAAAAATGACATTTGATCTCCTCCGATGGATGGCCATGACTAAAAAATCCATCATCGATTGAGAGGAGTATGCCTCGACATAATGGTCATCTAAAAAAAACAACCTTTGATCAAGAATGTCCTGTATGGCATGTCGTAGAGTAGTGCAACGATTAGTGTGATGTCCTGCCGATTGATGGTAGGTACAATATAAATCAAGTTGAAACTATGAAGGCATAGGATCTAGAAGCGCCCTAGGAGCCAAAGGGGCTAAAAATCCCATGGCTTGGAACGTCTCAAAAACTCTACTCAGGGGTATGCCTAAGTTTGAAAATGGTCTCCGACATCATCGACAAGGGTGAAGTTGCTCTTGAGGAACTATAATGACCGGAGGGTCTCGAAGATGGGATGGAGATCGTGTCAATGTAGCTAATGTAATGGATGAGGAATACTGATGGAACACTGAATGTGGACGAGGTTGTGGATATGAGGCACCCAAAGTAACAAATGTCGGTGAAGTCAAATGTGGCAATGAAAGCATCACTACTTTTGGAGCTCTTCTTGATGACGATGGATATTCTAACAAAATAAGCTCAATCATCCGTGTCAAATCTGCCATCATCTCATAAAGAGTAGTAAGAGTAATTGGTGCGATCTCGTTTGACATGGTGAACCTCAGCTGAAGAAGTCTAATCTCAATGTACTCTGTATCATAACCATCATGCCATTAATCTCTACTCGGGAACCAGTCACAATACTTAAATTGTCTAAGACTCTAAAACAAACACATGCAAAAGACAAAACAAAGCAACACATAATGTTACTTAAGATAACAATATATAAAATGCATGACATGAAACAATAATAATAATAATAATAATAATAAAAACAGAAACACATACTCAAGAAAACAACAATATCACTAAGTGAAACGAGAGTACATCATGCAAAATAGTAAGACAATAAGGCCTACTCTCGAAACGCGGGATACAAACTCGAATCACTAATTGTAAAAAAAAAAAAAAAATCAAATATAAAATAAAAGGGAACAAAAACTCAAACGACCAACATAAAATGTAGTCCCTAAATATATCAACAAGGTCTATAATATCAAAGTGTCTTATGAATATCCGTGCTCTGGGTATCCAAAACATGATGGTATAAGCCTAAAAGAGAAGGAACTGCATGTGTGGAATAGGCTACAAAGGAATCAACAGTCATATCTGGACCAAGATCGGTATCTGTGGTTGATACAGGAAAGCTAACCGCACCACTATCAAGAAGATCATATATGGTATGACGTAGAGAAGCATAATAATCAATACGATGGCCTACCATCTAGTGAAATGCACAAAACTCGTGAGCATGAAAACGCGGAGACAAAGTAATCAGGGGTGGCTTAGAGGCTAATGGTACTAAAAAAACTAGTAACTCTGAGTTGCTCGAAAACTCTATCCAAAGGCATCCCCAAATCAGAATAAGTCATCTGATGTCACTGATGGGGACGAGACTGCTCATGTCGTGAGGTACTAGTCTATAGACGCTGAAACTGAAATAAAGGTCGTACCGTGGTAGTATAAGAATGCGTTGAAGGATATTGCTGAACTGACTGAGGATGATGATGTTGTGAGGATGGGAAATCACTCCTAGGTATCTGCAATGATCTAGCGTAGGGATGATAACCAGGTTGTCGATGTTGAAAGCTCGCAGAACATACGCTTCCATAACTCTCATATGATCCAACAACTCTCTTCCCCTTAGTATCTAGGGAAAGAGTAATATCTTACCATAATCCTTTAGATATGCTATCATCTACATCAAACAAAGCCTGAACCAATGATTTGAAATCCTGGAAAGGGATTTCTGTCAAATGTCGAGCAAACCTAGGTTGCAAACTCCTAAAAAACATGCACATCTAATCTCTCTCAGTAGGTCACTCAATCATCTCCGCAGCCTTCTCCCTCCAGCGAGAAATGAAAGAAGAAACAGGCTCATCTGATATCTGTCTAAGAAACTCAAGCTCTCTACATGTAACGCTCGTATCACTACTGAATGAATACTGTCTCAGAAACTCCTATGCTAAGTCCTTCCAAGTCCTTCGATGAGATGACTCTAATGAAGCGTACCATCTCTGTGTTGTGCCACTTAATGAAAATGGGAACAAAGTGAGCAACCGTGCCTCATCTAGACCAAGATCCGTCATAAATGTGTTGTAAAGTTTGAGATGAATACGAGGACATCCAACACCCGTATATCTCTCTATCTCAGGCATTTTAAAAACAGCTGGCAAAGTGGCCACTAGCATATCATCAGTGTCATCCCAAGAAATTGTCTCATCAGGATCTCTCATCTGTTTAATCCTCTGCTCGAGTCTGTCCATACGAGAATGATGATCCTCAATAACGGTAACTAGTGTGACAATAGGTGAAACGACAGCAGCCTGATCATGTGAAATAGTATGCAAAGTCTGTGTAGCTGGCATTTGAACACGTAGAGGTGGTGGCACTAAATTAGATGGTGTGTCCTCGAGCACTACATGCTTACTCTGCTGAGTATTCATCCTCTAACTCAAATTGATCAATGTATCCTAAATCGAAGCCACATTAGTGGTAAGTTGACAAATTGAAACTAACTATGAATCCATCTATAGTAGCTCAGTGATATGAATCAACCTCTTTCCAACTCAACCCAAGGCACTGAACCAAGATTGGGACTACAAATAGACTCATACAAAAGAACCAAACAAAACGACTCAAACATGAATCATGCAACGAACAATGACCAATGCATGATACAACACAACCCAGTACATGACAAGGTGTGATACACAGTTCTATGGTGACAATCAAAACTTGGATATACAATAGAAACTCTAGAGTCATAGGAGTGTCCAATATGAGATGACTACAAATATGACTAAAGAAATTCTATCAATGATCCAGAAAATGAATGAGGTGTGAAGAACAACACTATCACGAGATCGATACTCAATCTATAACAAATTATCCTTAATTCACTTTCAACCTAAGCTCCATAAAGAAAAATCATAAGGTGATCAAGACGAATCTCTAAAAAATGGTGCAAATGTGAAAACATACCTTTCACTTTCCTGTAATAAAAATAAAAGGTTGAAAATAAAATTAGGCAAATTGCCCAAAAAAATGAAGTACCAAGCTCATGACAGGTGGAAAATGTAAAAAAGTGAGCATAATCAATAAGCATATCCCAAAACATCAAGCAAAAAGTGACAACAAACCAAAATAATGTGTCAAATCAAGAAAAGAAGACTATCTAAAGCCCTAAGAGAAAGTATGTTAGACTCAACAAGCAACAAGAAGAAACCAAAACCATACAGTAAGGGGTGGTCTAACTAATACTCAAACTCGCATTGTTATCTAAGCACTCTCGATTGGAGACCAAAAGAGGGAGTACTAGATCCGAACTGTAACTAAAGAGGCTCTAAAGGCCCTCAGATGCATCCATGTTTAGGAAAGGAAGTCCTGATCGAAGGATTTAAGACTCAACCTAGAAGGTCAAGGTGACTCTAAAATGAAAAATGGTGGACTTTAAATGATCCCTAGCATAAGCAATCATACCATCCGGTGGTATGCAACCTTCTGCACCCCTCCAAAGAGATGGGACGCTTCCATGCAAGGTGGTCATCACCTCCACACATTCACTACCTCGACATCCCAAGGGGTTTCCTATGGTGAAAGCTTTCACAACTCTCAGCACTCAATAGTCGACTAAAGTGCACAGTGAGTGGTGTACGTGCATCTTAATTTCCTATGAAGGTAAAGCAGAAAAAAAAAAAAAACACACTGATCACACAAATATCCATAAAATCTAGCTCTAGGCTATACAAGTCTTCAAAGGTCGGACTCAAATCAGCATCAATGTGTCGGCCACCTCTAAAATGCCCCCCAACATAGATATAACCCATCGCTAGACCCTACTCCTAATCACTAGCTCGGTTGAAGAGTAAACAAAACAACAAGTCTCATATCAAATACGAGATCAAGGAAAACAAGGTTGATTGAGACTAGGGACTTGGAGATAAGAGGATAGGCGTGTGTCCCACATAGACAAACAACTCATGAAATCACACGGAATGAGAAAAGTCATGCAATAGACAGTCATGCAAAGCATATGTATATCACTCATATCTACACACAAGCTAGACAAGAATATGATAATCGAGATGAATATCTAGCAAGGATAGCATGCTCCATGATAATCAAGATAATATACAACCAAGAGAATCAATCATGTCAAGATGAATGAGATAAGTAAAAAAAAAGAATGTACATGTCAAGGTGAGCAAAATAATCATGGCAAGAGTAGAATCAATCAATATCATCAGCATGCCAATGTCACAAATGGATATAACAATCAAGCATAGAAAATCACCACTGTTAAGGTGAGCAGAATAATCATGGCAAGAGCAGAATCGATCAATATCATCAGCATGCCAATGTCACAAATGGATATAGCAATCAAGCATAGAAAATCACCACATCAAAATCCTTAATGTGCTATGATAACTCAAGCATAGAGAAGCACAAAGGGAAGGTATCCATCAATCGACTAATCAAAAGCCACATTTGCCTCAACTTGAGTTCAAGTTTGACCCTCTACTTATCCCCAGTAGAATCGCCATTTTGTGGACCCGCGTTTTTCACGTGTGTTCCTACTCGAATGATGAGACTCGTTTTTCATTTATTTGGTGAAAAAATTGATTTTTTTGAAGAAAAAAAAAAAGACTTGGAGTTGCCACTTATTTTTGTTTTATTTTTTAAGGAAATAAAAAATAAAAAAGAAAAACCCTAAGTGTGACTCTTGAAGGAAAAAACAAATCTGTGAAAAACCAAATTTGGGCTCGGGGGTCAGGTTACTTATTGGGAAGGTACGATAAAGACCATAACACCCCTCTAAGTCCCAAAAAACGGGTCTTTACTAATGAGATAAAGCAAGCATGACAATTGATAAGGAAATCAATGGATACCAAAATGAAATAATCAAATAAAAAAATGAGTTTCACCATCGAGTGGAAACAGATTGTGCGAAATACAGTGTCCACAGTGATGTATATCTTATTAAGGCCTTGTGTTGGCATAAAACTTCTATCAATGCTTAAAAGCCTCACTGTCTTTAGTTACTTATTAGAACACTTATAGTAGAAGAGGTCTAAAGTGTCAAAGTTAGTTCGAATAAAGTTTGGAGTAAGAAACTTCTTAAAATGAGTTTATAAAAAAAAAATGTTCTCTAATTAAAATTCTTTTGGCTTCTTTTGTACAACACTCGTCATGATGAATAAGTCATCCATACTTTTTATCCCATGTTTGATTTTTGTAAAATTTAAGAAAAAAAATACAAGGGAAAAAAATACAAAAAAAAATAATAATAAATTAAATTCAAATTAAAAAAAATAGATTTAAAGTTAGTAAACTATATTTATGTTATTCTTGAAACTCATTTCATTTATTTTTTTGTTTTATATAAAAATTAAATAATTTGAAAATGCATAAGACGACAAATAGACAAGTTATAAAATAGAGCAAGCTTCCATGATTTCATAAAATAGTCGAATATACCTTCATAAATTAAACTAAGTTCTTAGATATGAAAAGAAAGAAAAAATTGTTGGTTGTACCATCATTGTCATTAAACAAATTTGGCAATTTAAGCCTTGGATATGAAAGAAAATAAAATAAAATAAAATAATCTTGAATAAAATTTTTAAAAGAATTGTAAAAAGATTTTTTTTGGTAAAATGATGAAATAATTTTCATATTTGTGAATATAAACAATTTCTATGTTTTTACTTGAAAAATAACCTATATTTGACATAAATGTCTTTAATCATTTAAAACATTTACATGTAATTTTAAAAGTAAAAGTTAGTTTTACAAGAAAAAAGTGAGCACATTTTTGTCAAAATGAGGTCAAAAAATGATAAAGAGTTGAATTTTCAAATTGGGTTTTCAATAGCTCTTTTAATCAACTAACCCTTATAAAAATAGCAAGATATCTTCCTATAAAATTTTTAATAATTTTAATAAATTTTGTGGCAAAAAATATTAATTTTTTTTATATAAAAAAAACAATCAATAATTTTTCTAATAAATTTATAATTTTTTTCAAATAACTATATAAATAAGTCAAGAGTGATGAAACTTTTTGTTATGCATCATTGTAAATTCACCATTATTTAATTAAATAATTAAAATTCAAAATATTCAAATATCTCAAAATCAATAAGAACCCAACACAAATAGGTAGCAGTGTGCCTAGGAGCGCGAGCCCTGCCGGTTGAGCCGTTGTTAGCCGGGGATAGGCGTTTGTTAGGCTGTAAGAGGGTTGGGGTGACGTCTCATCAGGTTTGTCAATCTGCTATTAGGCTCTAGTTCAAAAACCTTAAAATGAGTTCAATTTTCCGAACCATGTCTAGGAGATCCAGTGATTCTCAAGATACTGTTGTAAACAGTGAAGAGATCAATTATCCTAAGATCCAAAATGATTTAGATGATTGGAAGTTACCCAAGGTGTCTAATCAAGAAATTTATAAGAAAGGAACCTTTAAGTTCTTCACAGACTATACCATCAAGACCTCTGAAATGTCAGTCAGCTTAGAACAAGACGACCAAGTCATAAGACTTCTAGATAACAGATCCATTGATAAGCATAAGAGAGATGGCTATAATTTCATACATTTTGGTATGATTCAAGTAGCAGCTAAGCCTTTGACAAGATTAGGTTTAAACACCTCTATTGTCATGTGTTTAAGGGATAATAGGCATCTCGAATATCGAGATTCTATTATAGGCGCAGTCCAAGCTGGACTGAATGATGGCCCTGTTTATTTCCAGTGCTATCCTAACTTCACAGTTAGAATAAGAGATGCAGACATCTTAGATTCAGTTGTCCTGCATATTAAGACCCATGGCTTTAAGATCAAACCAGGAAACAGCCCTGTTTCCATCATAACCAGGTTTGCCTATAAGAGCATGAACACAAGCGTTGGATCTGGGGCTCTTTGCACCAGTCCTAAGGGTGAAACCACTTATTTTCACTCTGATATGCTAGATAAGTCAGACTTCATCATCCCCAAGAAGATCTTGTGGAAAGATGTTGATTTTCCTGAAAATTGGCATTTTGCTAATGCTGTTCCAGCCATAGCACAGCGTTCTGAAAGTATTGAACAAATTGTTCAATACCCTGATGGAGGAGGAGAACTGGTTTTCTCCAAATCTTTCAGACATTCCAGCAGCCCTAGAGTTTCTGTTTATGAACCCTCTAGAGCTTCAAGCTCTTCCGTCCCAGTTAGGACCACCAAAGAAGAAGAAGGTTCCAACTCAGGAAATCCTAAGAATACTAAGCTATCAGGTGTCAGAAGTTACACCAACGTGGCCAGACCATTTTACTCTGAGGAAAATGAGTCTACTCAGGAATCCCAACAGGATGAGTCCCCTGTTATGTCTCCTACCTATTCCCAGATGATTAACACAGTAAGCCTAAGTGATGAGGACTTTGAGATCAACAAGGATCTCTTAAGAAAAGACTTCTTTTCTGAAGTCAATAAGCAAAGAAATGATTGGTTCTTTAGCACCATCCCTAAGGTCATTAGAACCATTTACCAAGAAGAATTTTATGCCTACTTAAGACAAGAAAAGAAAAATATTAAGTTTTGGATTTGGTTTGAACTCTTCAAACAAGAGGAATATCCAGATTATCCTAGTAAGCGTGTTAATAACACTAAGAGCACAGAGTCCTTTGAATTTTCTAAGGAATTCCAAGAAAATCCCCAAATCAACCAAGCCTTTGTTGATAGGATTAATCAGAAGATTAAGGATAATCTTGACGCCCCTTTGACTGTTCAGCCTCATATGAGAATCAATATGGTTAAAGGTGATATTAGTTCAGAAGAAGAAGCTGATGAACTAATTAAGATGTTTGAGGAACCCCATAATCAAATTATTAACAATTTAGAAACCTTTAAGACTAGGAATTACTATCCTAGACCTACTTTCCCTGACATGCAGTTTGAGGAAAGAAATCAGTATACTCAAGCCTCATACACCAGTGGTACTATCTATGAATGGAACATAGACGGTATGACCGAGTATAACATACTCACTAAGCTTCAAGAAATGACCATGGTAAGTACAGCCTATAAGTTAAACAATAGACTGTCAGATCATGCTGTAGCTCAGACCATTGTTGCTGGGTTTACAGGTCAGCTTAAGGGTTGGTGGGATAATTATCTCACTTTCGATGATAGAAATAGTATCCTTAAAGCCTATAGGATTAATGAGAATAGTGAAATTGTTAAGGATGAAGATGGCCAAGATATAGAGGATGCAGTGGCTACTCTAATCTACTCAATATCCAAGCATTTCATAGGAGATCCTGCAAAAATTAAGGATAAAACTGCAGATCTCTTAACCAACCTTAAGTGTCCTAAGCTTCATGATTTTAGGTGGTATAAGGAAGTTTTCCTAACCAAAGTCATGCTAAGGACAGATTGTAACCAGTCTTTTTGGAAAGAAAAATTCATCTCAGGATTGCCCAAGCTTTTCTCTGAGAGAATTAGGATCAAGATAAGGGAACAGTATAATGGTCAAATCCCTTATGATAAGCTAACCTATGGTGAGATTATAAGCATTGTCACAGCTGAAGGGATTAAGTTGTGCAATGACTTCAAGCTTAAGCAACAAATGAAGAATGAACAGAAAATCTACAAGAATGAATTTGGATCATTCTGTAGCCAGTTTGGTTTCAGCCAAAAGGAAACTATGCCTCCCTCTAAGCAAAAACCAAGCAGGAAGCCTAGCAAAGATAAGTTTTACCACAGTAAGAGAGGTACCTATGACAACTATAGGATGAATGATACTAAGCAGTCAAGACACGTCCAAAGGAGAGCCAACAAGGATACCCAGAAGAAGGAAGCTCAAGCTTCTCCCAAGAGAATTCCTATGCAGAGTCTGATGATTCAACAAGCTACCTTCCAGACAACGGTGATGACTGTGAAGGAATCCTTCCTCCAATAAGAAGATCTAAGTAATCATCAGCCTTATGTCTTCCATCAAGAATATTTCAAGCTCTGCAGTTTCTGCACCAAAAGCAGCAAGCATGTGTTCACACAGTTTAAAGATGCCTGACAGCCGTCATTTCAGCCGAAAGCACGTTTCTGGTTCAAGAGTCAAAAGTTCTACTGTTCACTGTTCACTATTCAAGCACTATTCAAGGACGGTCTGTTCACTATTCAAGCACTATTCAAGGTCGGTCTACTGTTCATGGTTACTGTTCAAGATTCCCTTTTTGCCTATTTAAGGAGGCTCGGGCCTCATTTGTAAGAACACTAAAATTTTCTCACACTTAAATTTTCTCTCCCAAGCCTATGCTCTCCCTTCTCTCTTCTTTCTCTCTCATCATGTAATCCCTTTAAGCCTTCAAGCTTTCAAGCTTTCTTCAAGCTTTCCTACCCTTATCCATTGTAAGATATTCTCCTTATGTATAATATAAGTATGTTTTGATTACCTCCTATATGGATGGTTTTTAATTATGCTTTGATTTAATTTTATGTTTTTTATTTTGTTTTTTATTTTGTACCGCCTACATGGTCGGTTTTATGCTTTCTATTTAATACCGCCTACATGGTCGGTTTTAAGCTTATTATGAACTAACAAGTTTTTTGGTTCCTTCTCTTTAGACCTAATCTTGTCAAAGGCTTAGCTGCTACTTGAATCATACCAAAGTGTATGAAATTATAGCCATCTTTCTTATGCTTATCAATGGATCTTATATATATATTTAATAAAACATCAAACATAAAATCACAAAACTTTCAATAAAAACAAAACTGTAGAACTTTCAAAGTATTAGAAAAATTTTATAGGAAAACAAAATTTTCATATAATAAATAAAAAGTTGAAAAGTTAAATTTATGAACAAAAATAGATTATGAGAAAAAATATGAATATTAAATACGTCTAGAAAATATTTTACCTTTTCTAAAAATTTTATTTACAATTTATGAAGTTATTCTTATTTAAATTTGAATTTGACTTGCTAACATTATTATTAATTGAGGTTAGTGTTAATTTTTATATTTTTGGTTTGAGGTTGAAAAGGATGGGCAAGAGGGTAATTTCGTATGCATTTTATTTTTAAAATAAAAATAAAAAGGAAAATGTTAAACACATCAAATTTATCGCCACACCCATCTAATTTCTTTTATTCAATTTTTTTTTTCAAATAAAAAAGCTATAAAATATTAAAACTATATTATCTTCTTCTTCTTCTTAGATTCTCCCATACCCATCAAATATCCTTATCCTAAACTTTTCCGTTTTTCCTATCTTTTGATTTCAATTTCTATTCTTTTTTTAATTTATTTTTCTATCTTTCAATTTCATTTTCATAAATTTTTTTCTTCTTATTTTTATAATTTTTTTTAGTATTTTTATGTTAAAAAAATGATTTAAAATTGATAAAGGTAGAAGAAAAGCTAAATAAAATAGTAAAAATGAGAAAAAATAATAAATAAAAATGTAAAGAAAAGGAAATTTTTTTACTCCGTTGGAGTTCTAAGACTAGACACCCTTATTTTACCTTCGGTGGTTGATGGATTCCATAGAATAGATCCAAAATTTGAAGTCCCTTTAAATAAATAAATAAAAATATTAAAAGGAGTATGTTTCAAAATTGATATATACTTTGTTCCAATCATTTTGGTTGTTTTTGTAAGTGTTTTAGCTATATTAATAATTTTAAACAAAATTTTTTACACATACTCTTAAATCCAATTTTTCAAATCCTTCCTCACTCTAAGTATCTAATAAAGACGAAAGTGTTGAAAGCATGAAGAGGTTAAGACATGTAATTGAAGTAGTGGATGGGCGAAATTGAATCAATTGGGTTTTTTTTTTTTTTCTAATTAATGGTTATCTTGGATATTAAAAAAAAAAAAAAAAAAAAAACTTTGGGAGTCTTGAGCATTTGTTTTTTGGCTAAGTACTTTTATATCCTATTTCCAAATTGATCCAACTTTAAGTAGGATCATTCCACCTTCAATTGTGAAAAATTTTAAGTCATTGGATCGAGAGTTCTCCTTCCTATTCATCCCAAAATTGCTATTTTAGGTTTGAGAGAACACCATTAGTCATCACACACACATCCATTTAGCTCCTAGCCTCTTCATTTCTAAGTATGGTTGTGTTTGTTTCTTGAGAAAATCCAATCTATCTTGAAGTTCAAAGCAATTTTTTGTT
Source organism: Vitis riparia (assembly GCF_004353265.1). NCBI lineage: Eukaryota > Viridiplantae > Streptophyta > Magnoliopsida > Vitales > Vitaceae > Vitis > Vitis riparia. The sequence continues at coordinate 19,761,220 of NC_048444.1, forward strand.
ACATTTTTCTTCATTGTGGGTTGATTGATTTAGTTCTTCGATCCATTCTCTCTTTGTTATTATTGGATTGGGGTAAAAACCCATTTTCTTTTTGCATAAATTTAAGAAGAAATCAAGATCAAGCTTAATGTAGACTCTAAGAATATTTCAAAAGAAAAAGATGAGTAGATGAAGTTGAAAGATGTTAGTCAAGTGACTTAAAAGGATTAGTAGAATTAAGTTAAAGTAAAACTTTGTACTTAGTGGTTATTCTTCATAGTGAATGTTTTGAATCACTTGCAAACCCGTGATTTTTTTATATCTTTAAAGATTTTTCATTTTAAACTTTGGTGTTATTGTCTTGTTTTCTCTATCTCCTAGAAATTTATCAACAAAAGAATATTTATTTTTAATTTTCTTTTGACTTCAATCGAAAGATTTGTTTCCTTTAAAAATTTGTTAAATATATTTATATATTTTTAATTCTCTTTTGAGTGCAATTAGAATATTTGATTTTATTTGTAAAATTAAATTTTGGAGCCTTACACATTTTTTCATGTGTCACTTTTTGAATATATATCACGTGTCAAATACAACGTAATTCATCACTTGTGGAGTCCAAATTTTGTTCATTAAAAAAAATTTGATGTCAATAAGTGCAAGGGAAAAGGAAAAAGAACTTATATAACATAATTATTCATAATAAATAAAAATAATATATGGTAATTTATTTCATTGCCATTTCAATTTTTTTTATCAAAATCATTTAAAGAAATATAATAATCTTTATTAATCCTTTAATGAAAAATTAATTCTTATAAATGAAATAAGAAAATTTTATTTAGAATTCTAATTTTATTATCTTAAATTACTAAAAAACTATTTTTAAAAATCAATTTCAACATAAATTAATTAAAAATAAATTTTGGTTATATAATTCCAAAAATTCAATTAAAATGATTGTTTTTAGAATTTTAATTTTATTGCATGAAGGAACTAATGGTAAAAATCTTGATCTAAACTAAAATAAATTATTAATAGTGAAAAAAATTATTTTAAGAAAGAATAAAATTCACTTACCCTGTGTAAATTGTAAAGCACTTCCCCAAGTTTGAACGTGTGCACCTGGGCACGTGTCTAACGCATGCATGCATGTATACGTGTATATATATATATATATGCACTATGTTTATACACGTTGGATGTATGATGTATCTACATGGATCACGTGGATGATGATGAATAAAAACGAAGTGATAGAAGTAAAGGATCCCACGTGAAGGGTGATCGGTGGTCCCCACTACCACCCGATAACTACTCAAATCCACACGCCACCTTCACCTCCTCCACGCTCCCAGTCATTGTCCTTTTCCTTTGCTCAACTCCCTTTATTTTGCATTATCCTTGAGTCACTGTAGAATAAGTCAATAAAAATGGTAAGAAAAGTCATAAACGAAATTTTGGAAAGTGAGAAAGGCCTGCAAAAGGCAGGTGAAACAGTAAATTAAGGCGGAAACAAGGCGGAGAAATGAAGGGTAGGCCGTAGGGGTAGGGGATAAGTGGAGGTTGTCGGCTATTTTCCGACGAGGGATTTTCTCGCCGCGTGTTGGGAGGCACCCATGCCTTGTCTCTTTTCACCCTGCTTTCTTAACTGTCCTCCACACCACAAGGTCCCCTCCCTTCCCTCCTTCCAAATAGCCCTACCTTTCTCTCCCACAACCGCCCACCCCCTTAAAAAAAAAATTTGGACCTCCAACCTATTTCAATCGTATAAAAAAGCGCCACGTACTGAACCCAAAAGGCCTGATTGTACCTTAACATTTAAAAGATAGAAACCGCAAAACAATTTCCCGGCACGCATTATCAACGCGTGAAGTACACCGTATAACATAACACACGAAGAGGTCCTCTCCATCCAAAATGTTAAGCGCGTGACCAATGATAACGGTCCATCTAAGTACCCAATGACTTTGACCGTGTGTCAGTGTGGCCCAAATCTGATGGCTGGTGGGCGCCGCAAAGGACAAAATCTGACGGCTAATGGGCGCCTAATGTCAGAAGTCTGCAGCGCCAGATTCCTTTGCCGCCACTCCTACATTTATTATTTTAATATTTTTTATGACAATTTGTGGGCCCTACCGCACTAACCTGCAATACTTTTTCTGTTTCTGCTTCCTGCAGTTCGTACAGCACTTTATGAGTGCCGGCCTTCTTTTGATCTGCCCTGGTTCCTACGCTCCTTCAAAGAGACGGTGTAAGCACGCGCCCCTACGCCGGGTGTAAGCACGCGCCACCATGGTCTCTATGCCAAAAATTCATCTTATCCTGCCTTTCTCATCTCAAACATATTATGGAAAATATAAACAATTGTTTTCTCTTACAACTTACGTACCTAAGTGGAAAAATAAAATATAATCTATTGCCAAGGAAAATATTTTCTTAGAATATTTCAATCTTCACATTTCATGTCTAATTAAATATGATTTATAGAATAAAAAATATGAAAAAAATAACATTTAAATATAAAAACACGATATTATAGGTCTTTCACTCACATTTTCATATTTTTTTATATTTTTTATTCATATTTATTGTATTAGTTTATTTCCATTATTATTTATTTTAATTTTACAATGGTAATTTTTTTTTAATTTTATAATTTCTAAAGGTTATAATTTTAATTTTAATTAATGAAAATATTATGATTTTAAATAAATTTTAAAAACATTGGGCTCCTTAAAATTTACATTGGGTAATAATATTTAAAATATTTATTTATAGCATCACCAATTTAGTCGCATTTTGATCATCGATCCAACTAATGAATCATGAATAAAAAATGTTTTCGATTCAATAATCGACGTAATTATAAAAATATTGGTAAATATAAATTAATAGCTATTAGGGCTTTTTTTTTTTTCCCACCAACTTTCATAAGATTTGTAGAGTTCTCCTTGGAAAAAAAAAAATTATATAATACTAATTAATGTAGGTGATGAAGACCAGGCATTGGCATTTTTCAATGGGGTTAATATAAGTATTTAAGAATTCCTTTTAAAGCTTAAAATTGATGATAAAGACCAGTATTTGAAGTCAACTAAAGCATTGACTTTGATCTTGTATAGGTTAATTATGATATTTTTGTAGCATGATCATGGTAATGTTACACTTTTTTTTTAAAATCTTTTTTTATTTTTTTTATTTTTCCATCTTTTATGACCCAAAAAGCACAAGAGAGAAAAATCAATAATTTTGCCTATAATAATAATAAGCCTAGATCCAAGGTGTCATACTTGATGAAAGAAGTTTGAAGCCAATAATTTAATTGTATAATTGAACTTATGCCCTGAAACAATTAAGAATGGTATGTTATGTGTAAACATACAATTGAAAAGTGTTTCAAATTCTTAATTAGTAAAGATTCATTTTTTTTTTTATAAAAAATATTATATAAAATATTTTTTAAGTTAATATATTATTATAATATTAAATTTCTTTATAAAATAAGAAAAGTTATTGGGAACATCTTTATAAATATTTTAGGTCATAAAAGGAAAATGTTATGAGATAGAGACGAGCTCGTAAAAATTATATGAGATGGATAGGGATGTGAGGAAGAATAAGAGACAACCAATAGAATTAGGGCTTATGGTTCAAGCTTATGATTCAGGGCGTAGATACAAAAAATGGGGAAACACGAGATCTTTCAAGAACCTAATAGTTGTATTCACAGTTTTTAAAGGCGAAGGCGTAAGGCGAGGTGTAAGTCTTGAAGCGTTGAAGCATATGCTTTTTGAGACCCTTATTTTATAATTAATAAATATTTTACAATATATAAAAAATAAAAATAAAATAGCATAAATTAAAAACATGAAAACAATCCATTAGAATTATATATATATATAAAAAAAAAACCTTACTAGTTCCATACTTTCACAACAAACCATAACTAAGTTAATAGAAAATAAAGGCAACCATACTAATAGTTTCAAACTTTCACAAACAACCAAAACCAAGTCACAAAATATCAAATAGAGTTCAACACATATTACTAGAACATTTCAACTTAAATCATCCTCTCCAATATCATCCTCATCCTCATCCAATGTATCAATAGTAGGAAAGTTTCCATTATCAACCCTCTCAATTCATCTAACTCCTCATCTTCATGAATTGGTGTCAAATTCAACTCCTTCCCTTTACTTTTGCCTCCACTTTTACCTAATTTAAAGTATAAATTAGGTGTAAATATTATAAGTTCATTAATAAATTTAATAAAATTTATAACTGAAAACTTTTAGTACTTGCAAATTCATCATGTTTTCTTTTGTTGGAGTGTGAAGAAACCATTTTGTCCAATGACTCTTGAGTCTCTTAGTCTTAGGATGACATAATTCTAATGACATCAACATTAAATAGTTCATTATCTTCCAACCAACAAAGATCAAGCGAGATGAGAGGATCTTCTTTCTCCACAATATACTCATCATCTGAATCAATCTCATCTACCAAAATCGGATCAACATTTTGTTTCCTTTGTAGACTTCGCTCTCTCAATCTAGTGTTGTACCTCACATACAATAGAGCATTTAAACTCTTGTGTTCGAGTCTATTTCTCTTTTTGGTATGAATCTACAAATAATAATATAAACAAATTCATATGTTGAAATTAAATTAAAGTTATATAATATTAGAATAAAAATGTATACACTATTTTTTTTTAAAAAAAAATTAGAAGTATTATCAATTCAAAAGTGCTCCAATTTCTCTCACATCTCGAAGCACTACAAGTGAGGCTAAGGACTTGAACAACAAACTTTTGCAACTCTGATGTGGAACCTCTAAAACACATCCACTGACTCGTAGACTTCTTAATCTTTAAGAATCAATTGCAAGATGACTTCCAAATTCACCCATTGCTTGGTCATATGAGTCCAACTGAATGTCAACTTTTAAACGTTTTTGGTAATCCAACATCCTATCTATGCATTCAAATAATCCCTTCCTTACCTCATTTACATTAGAGAACTTATCTTCATAGTGCAATTGAGAACTAAGATAATATCCTGCTGCAAGTAAAGACCGATGAAGTTGCGAAGTCCATATTGCATCTATTTTTCTCAAAATTGGGCCATATTTTCTCTCCATGCCTCCATAATTAAATGCAATTTTCTCCTTGGCTGAGTCCATCAACTCATAAATATAACCCATGGTTGGTCTTTCCTTTGAATCAACCTCTCTCAAGACACTTACTAATGGAATAGTGGTCTTAAATAAAAAGCAACATGAGGCTAGAAATTTGGATTAAACAACATTGTACTTAGAGCTTTTACACCTTCTATCTTTTTGACCCATGTATTAGAACACCATTTTTCAGAGGAGAACATTGCTATAAGAGCTTGTTTTTGCTTATAAAAACTTTAGAGAGTAAGAAATGCAATAGAAAACCGTGTAATTTCTGGACGAATAAGTTCATGATATTTTGTAAATGTTCTCATCAAGCTAAGAATCTAAATATGTCCATATATGAACTTCACCACTTGCCTAGCTCTCAAAAGTGTATTAGCATGAACATTTAGTTTCCCAACATCCTCCAACATCAAATTTATGCAATGAGCAGCACAAAGAGTCCACCACAATCTTCTCATTTTTTTCCATAAGCCTCATTCTAACATTCACATAATTAGATGCATTATCAATAATAACTTGCACAACATTCTCCTCTCCAATTTCTTCAACCACCTCATCAAGATGCTGAAACATCAATTCTCCAATTTTTTTTTTTATCATATCGGATGCATAAATTGATTTAAAAAACCATGTGCCAACAGGATTATTCACCAAAAAATTTATAAGACATCTACTATTTCCATCTATTCAACTATCTGACATAATTGAACATCCATATTGTTTCCAAGCTTTTTGTGCTCTTCCATTATGATATTTATGTCATTCACCTCTTCTTTCAAAATCCATGTTCTCAATTCATGCATAGATGGAGGCTTAAACCCGAGCCCAAAATTTGCAATTGTATCAACCATATGAACCTAATAAGGATCATTCACTATATTAAATTGAAGACTTTTTTAGTACATAAATTGACCAATTTTTCTACACACTTCCTTTCTTTCTTCTAGCTTTCACTTAGAATTCAAAGTACTTTGTTTAGGTTATGAAATGAAAAATTTATCCATGGGCCCCCTAGGTATAGGTTCCCCACTCCCATTCCATAATGTCCCCATTATTGTAGAGAAAACACTCTAATTTCGACCCATACCAATTTCTTGGAGCAATTTATTTTATTTTATTCCTTATAATTGCTCAGTGCCTCTTGGCATTCCAATCTAATATTTTCACTAACTTTGTTATATGGTTTCATACCATGATGAGTTTTGTCTAAGTGACGCTTGAGTCTATTCACCCTTTCCGTGCATCTTTGATTACAAAACTTACATCATATATATTTTTCCTTGGAAACTTCAATAACATATTTCCACCCAAAATATCTTTGTGAAAATTTCGAATTAGAGGAACTCATTCTAAAAATAATAATAACAATAATAATCAAATTTCATTATATAATTGACCTTAAAAAAATAATAAGTGATTATAGCCAAAATATGTGCTTTAATGACACATATTCGATATGATTTGTACACCGAAGGACACTCAAATAACCCAACTTGACCTAAATTGATGCTAAGACCCTAACCATGAGTTTAATTTGTATTTTGGAGATTTATCTCAGGTTCAAGGGAGGAAAAGGGTGCAAGTTGAGTCACTTTACATTTTGAAAGATCAAGAAATGGTTAAATGAGGAAATGAGTGAGTCAAGATTCATGGACAACGAAGAAAGGCTAGACAAGGATATCATGAGTTTAAAAGATGAGAAATGACTATTATAGAGTAAGAAAAATGCATGAAAACATGGGAAATGAGGCATGAAGCAAGATTTAGTTACATGGAAATGTAGAACTCAAAATTTGGTGGCAACATATGCTTTGAATTTGAGGAAAAAATTGGAATACTTCCTGAAGTCTATTTTAGACATACTATATATCTTTTCAAAACTCGAGAAGTCAGGAGTTCAACTTTTTAAACAATGTACAAATTGAAGTTGAAATGAAGAAATTATGGTTATTTGAAGACAACTGCGCAAAGTTAAAGGACCATTTAGAAATCCAACTTATGAATTCAAAATCGAATTCAAAATTACCCCAATTTCAAATTCACCCACTACCACTTTGATGTTCCACCTCCTTTACCTTAGGAATTGCATCTAGGGCACTCCAACCGCCCTAAGTGGACCCCATACGATTAGAAATCATCATTTTATTATTATTTTTAATCATTTTTTGGTAATTATTTTGTAAGAAGTGGCCAATGAGAGTGTGACACATGTTAGATAATTGATGATATTATATAAACTCTCTTAGTTATAGGGTTTAAATATCTTTCTTTTGATTCAGATTATGGATTTTTACCCTATTATGAATTGTGAATGTGACATCACCCCCATGAGAGGCTAAAAAGCCAACTTGGGGCTTGAAGCATGAAAACCTAAGGGCTAGGAAACCTATAGGGACAATGGGTAAATTATTATAACAATGAGATTAATTATTGATTGGGTGACAATTTATCATTTTTTTTATCCTATCCTTGTGAGTTAGTTTAGGGAATGATACGATAGGTTATTACCTGATACTAATGATTTTTGGTAACTCTTGATCATTAGTTATCATCGTCTTCCCTATCGTTATTTGCCCCAAAACAAAGCTATAAGGAGTAGGAACGGTTAAAAATTCAAATTTTAAAGTGGTAATCAAACTTATTCATTTGATGGTTTTAGGAATCTGTTTTGAAAAGGAAAAATTAGGCTTCAGATGCAATTTTGAGTTATAAAATTCAAGTTGATTATGAGTGGCCAAGGATCCCAAAACCCTAAGATCATATTACTTAAAAGACCTTTGTTTTATTTAATTTCTATACCTTAAGTTGGATTGTGGAAAGCCTCAAACTTGAATCAATTGAATTTAAAATCATTATTCATTTTGTGATTAATTTAATTTATTTTACTTAGTTTCACATTATTCACATATCGTTTTCCACTTTAGGATTCAAACAAAAATAATTCATTTACCCTAGTATTGACAAATCCTATAAGCTAGTCCTTGAGGATGATACTTAGAATACTACAAAAGCCATAACAATTTTTTCTCTGATCTTTCTTAGCCAAAACTACTACATATTAGGCTTAGTATTTTGGTACAATAGAGAAGTTCAGTCAATAAGGCATAATTAAAATATCACATTAAAAATAAAAAAATAAAAATAAAGCATGGAAGAGTAAAAGAACAATGTTGGGTGCATTTTTTAAAAGAGTTAAAGATATTGTCGTGTGCTTGTTTAAAAAATTAGTGTTGTGCATTATTTAAAAAAATGGTGTTGTGTGCACTATTTTAAAAATTAATGTTGGCGCAATGATTAAAGAATAGGGCACACTGTTCATTACACTGTGTAATACTGTTCACTACACTGTGTAATACTGTTCATTGCACTGTTCACGATTGTTCACTACATTATGTATGCCATAAGCGTTGTAGTCATGTGCAATAAATGTTGTTGGTGGAATTTATTTGGGATTATTGAAGTTGTGAGAAACTAGATCTTGAAGAGAGTGAAAAACAAAGAGAGAGAGAGAAAAGAAGGTGAGGAGGGTGTGACTGTGTGAGACTAAGAAAGGGTGGGCAACAGAGAGAGAAAAAGAGATGAGAAGACATACTTGTTGAGAATCAAGATGAAGAATATGTAGTTCTTCACGCCATGTCACTGCTGAAGAAGAACTTATGTCAAGATGAAATCATTGGAGTGAGAAAAAGGAGCAACACTTCAGTAATATTGTCGAGTAAGAAACTAATTTTCAGGTCATCGAAGGTACGAACCAAGAAGAGCTAGGGTTAGGGTTAGGTTTCTCCCTCAACTCGTTCTCTTTGTTTCATCCTCAATCTTCAACGTGTTTGTGGGGTTTTGAAAGTCTTTAATGGTAAGTTTGTTTCAAATTCGTTTTTTATTAGCCACCTCAGCAAACTAAAGGTTCACACTTAAGTGAGCAAGGTGTCAAAGGTGTACGTAGGACGCACATTTGAAGCACCTCAAGCCAAAAGGCATTCACCTTTTGTGTTCAACGTTTTTTTGTCAACACCTTCAAGAGTTTTTTGAACGCCTTACCCTAGAGTGCGCCTCAAGAGTGCCTCTCAAAACACTAGTTCTATCTAACTATTTTCTTTATAATATTCTCAATTCTCTCATATCTATAAATGTAGGCATATTTGGTTAAACCATATTAAAACCTTATATACTTTTGTTTTAATTATTTTATCTTTATGATTTTAAGTTAACATTGTTTGCATTAAAGTATCAATTAACACAACATATACACCTAATGCACATCAATTTTCTTGCCTAATATAATACGCAATACAACATGAAGAGGATTTTTTTTAATGCACCATATGGGATGGTTAACTAAGAATAGTAAAAATCCATACGCCTCCATTTGTTTGCTCATTGAAAACTCATTTCGACTGGTTAAAAATGATTACAATAAATGTAGTCTTAAGAATACTTTATCTTCCACATTGTTAATGTAATTACTCTATTTTGCTTTTATTATTATCATTGTGATTGATTATTGTTTGTTCTTTTCAAATATTGGCAACAAGGAAAACTAATTTTTTTGCATTATGTAAAGGACTTGCAAATGAAGGTACACAATAAATGGTTAGAAACTAAGAGCTTGTTTAGTCGAATAATTTATAGAGAACAAGTAAGAGTTATTTTCACTAGTTTTTAAAAATCAAAGGAAAATATGGGTCTGTTGGTTATGTTTTCTAAAACTTATTTTTAAAAACTTAAAATATAGTTTTTAAAAACAAGTTTCAAAAAATGCGGTCAAACATATCCTAATGAATTTAAGATTGTTTTGCTATATAAGTTAAACATAATAGAAGATGTTAAAACTTTTCTATGTCACTTGTTAACTTGAAAAATATTTTTTAAATATAAAATTTTGAGAAAATATATTTGGTAATGAAAATGGTAATTGTATTTGTGGAAAGAGGTAGAAAAAGTGTTCTTTACTTTGTAAAATATTACCATTTTGTTAAATATTTCTTCTAAGATTATTTTTTATAGGAAAAATAATAAGTAAAATTGTTTGCATATATATCATGATGTAGGGGTGAGGCACTATCAATTTTGTTTTATTAGACTACCATTGGATCCATGTTCTTAGATGATGATATTTTAGTTATAGTCATCCATCACATAGTACATGGGGCCTCCCTTCAATTACAAGTGAGTTCAATAAATGGGCACATTGAGCTGGCCATAATATTTCACAAAATCTATATATTAACTTTTAATTTTAGAGAAAAATATTAATTTGTAACAAATATCTTAAATGTGAGTTAAATATATGCATATTCATAATGCCAATATATGCATATTCCTACTAATGTTGTTCTTGAATGTGTGGAAAATTATAGTATAATAATGATTTGAAGAAGGTGGAAGATATGGTTATGTATGATAAATTGACATAATGATGCAAAATGAGGAAATAAACCATTCTATTAATGAATGGTTACCTCTGAACTAACAAGCGGAGCTAGATCCATAGTCATTGAAGGGAATGAGTTAAGTTCACGAGGGAGTCACCTTCAAAGGTAACCTAACCTTTACAATTAGAAATCCTATAAAGAAGGTTCAACGGGTGGAAACAAACTGAATTGTATGAGTTATAAGTAGCACCAATTTGATGATAGGAATGGTAGGTCACAAGTGCCTTTCCCTTAAGTAAAAGTTGTTATGAGGTCATAATTATGTGATTCTCTAGAAACTCTTTCGAGAATCAATAAGCCAATGCATGGTCTTTAATAGCGTTAACTCACCCAAAACTAAGTTCCATGTCAATACCATGTATTACAGTTGAAGTTTGACTCAAGGACCTAGTTTAAGATAGTTTATCACATCTCAATTCTAAAACTATGGTTTAATTATAATATCAAAAGAGTAATTTATGATTCTAGAATTTGAAATGTGAATTTATAAATAAAGTATAATGTTTATCATATAACATGCTAACCATTTGTTTTCATGTTTAGGAATTTTAGTTATAACTTACAAACAACAATTATATATTTTTTTAAAATTATTATTAAATATATATTTCAAAAGAACAACAATAGAAAAGCACTTTATTTAATAGATTTTCAAATTTAAAATTTTATTTCATTTAGGAGTTTGCATAACTTGGTCCAATGGATTAAGAGTTTTTAGATATGCATGTATGTTGTTTTAGCTGCGCAAAAATTTCACCAAGTATGGAAATTATGTTATTGTTAAAAGTTTCAAAATTTAAGATAATAAGTGGTGGATTTTGTTGTTTTCATTTTATTTATACTTAATATATATATATATATATATACTTTTTATATTTTTATTGTTGATAATTTTATGTGGGCACATTATTATTATTATTATTATTTTGAGGAAATTCAGTAAAAGCCATCAGTTTATAACTAAAATTCAGATTTTAATTTATTAGGAATTATGTTCTAAAATAATTTTTATTGGATTCAAATGAGGGATATTCCAATATTTTCATTGTAAACTTAAAGTAGATGGAAATGTTTACAATGTAATCATAGTGCCAAAAGTAAACCTATACGGTGTGTGTGTGTCTATATATATATATATATATATATATATATATATATATATAGACATATAGATAGATAAATAAGAACAATCTCAATTAAATTAGCAACTTTTCAAAAATATTGGTAAAAAAATAGATTTTATAAACAAAAAAATATCAAAAGAATTTTAAAATGATTAGAAAATTTTCATTAAAAAAACTTTTAAAAACATTTTCAACAAAGTTTATAATTTTTCAATAAAATTTCAGATTTTTTTTCAAATATATATAAAATCAATTGAAAGTGATGTTGTGAACAACATTAATCTTAACAAAAGTGTTAGGGGAGTCTCCATTACCATTTGGCCTTTTATGTCCCAACAAACAAGAAAGAGAAAGAACACCTATAACACTATGTAATAATTCTGGAAGCAAGTTGTTCGATAAACCTTGACGTGACATTGTCCTTTATGTAGGGATGACATGGACTAACGTAGGGCTATATTATAAATAAATAAGAACTAACAAACCTTCCTTTAATGATAGTGATAAGAACTCCCTCCCCACAAGGACTAATATCTTAGAAATTATCTATTATATAATGATATGTCTAACATATTAAGTGTCTTTGATATTTAAACTTTTAATGAATTCATATATCAATTTAAAATAAAGTATAAGTAGCTATTAAGAATTTGGTATTTATTATTGTCTAAAGTTCAAAGCATTTTATTAGTTACATTATCTTCAATAGCTAAGGCTAAATATAAATCCAATTGATGCGAATAAATTTAAAATTTTCAAATGATGGAAGAGAATATGCCATGAAAAAAGAAATAGATTTTATATAATATTCTATTTTTTTTAATTTTATTTGACTTAATAAAGTAAAGGTTAATTTTCACTCATTTGGATTAAATATATTAAGTTCTCTGTGATTTCAATTAAATATACGTAATTATTATTAACTTGAAATTTCAATAAATAACTTCTTTATTTTGAGTGAAAATGATAACAAATGAAATTAACAAATAAAGAGGATAAATGAGAGTATTTAATGAAATTTTAAACTAATTATAGTTAGGTATATTCAATACAAATTTTAAGAGAGGTGAGTGGACTTAACTCTACCAAGTAAATTTATTTTTTATTTTTATTTAAAAATTATAACTTTATTTCTATTTAATTTTTATCATATTTGAAATGTAATTATTTTTTATATTTTTATATTTTTAAAATTAAATATATATTTATAGGGGTTCATTTTGATTTTTTAAAATCTCTTACTATATATAAGAATTTTCCTTTTTTCTTTGAAATTTATGGAGAATAATACATAAGTTTTTTTTTTTTTTTTGAAAATTTGAGGTGTATATAATATACTCCCCAACCTTTACTAGAACCAACGTTGATTGTAGTTATCATATATTTTTCTCGTACATTATTTTATAACAAAAGTAATAGTATTAAAGATGTGTTTTTTTATACCTCATTGACATCCAACACATCACATGTATTAACATCGTGTGTGTGTGTATTTAAAGATTATTTTATTTTAAAAACTAAAAATTATTAAATATTCTTTCTTGTTTTTCTAATTTTTTTAGACCATCCAAAAACTAGGACAAAAACCTCATTTATTAATTTAAAATTAGAAAAAAATTATGAAATAAATCATTATTCTTATTACATAATTATTATACCTATTTTTATTTAACAAAATTAAATAATTATGGTAAAAATAGAAATGTGTCCAAAAACACATTAGATGCCATTTTGAAAATATTGCTTAGAAGTATTTCGATTTTAGATAGCAAATTATATCATCATCATACACAAAAATTTGTATGGGTTAAAATCCAAAATTATTACAACTACAATAGTTAATTAAGAGACCCAAACCTAGAAGGAAATTGTTTTTTTTTTATATAAATTTTTTTAAATAGATAAATAAATTAAGGCACAAGTGAGCTTGAGAAAGTTAAACCCATGTTGTATTATGTGAACTCAATATCCCATATTGTATAAATAAATAATTTTTTTGAAAATCGTCTTTTTAAGAGTCGATTTCTTATATAAAAAAATGGAATTTTAGAAATCGTGTCTTGAAAATATGATATTTTTATAAAAGTTCACTTATAATTTATTTACTCTTTCCTATATGGATAAAACTATGATAGATTTGAAATTATTTTTACTAATATGATAATTTAGGAATTAATTTTTAAAAACGATCATACTCTTATTAAAAATCCGTTGTATTATGTGAACTCAATATCCCCATGTCATGCTACACATCATGGACATCCCAAGACTGTACATGATACATGCAATCACCTAAGGAATTCCTCTTGTCCCGTTTATTCACGACCACTATAAATTCACGCGCTCCACTCGCCTCTTATCACCCTGCTTTTTCTCCTCTCTCTTTATAGACTTCAGTAGATGGCAGTCGAAACTCTACACCTCGCCAAGGAGGGCTTCACAGCCGCCGCCGACGACGACCAGCTGCCGTCTCCTTCGCCTGCAAAGGAGGCCCATTTTAGAGGTGTACGCAAGCGTCCCTGGGGCCGATTTGCAGCGGAGATTAGAGATCCATGGAAGAAGACGAGGAAGTGGCTAGGCACCTTCGACACCGCCGAGGAAGCCGCTAGAGCCTACGACGACGCTGCCAGGAGTCTCCGGGGACCCAAGGCCAAGACGAATTTCTCCCCTGTACGTTCGCTGCCGGTGGTTTCTGGCTTCGGAGACCGCGTGAACCTGTGGCGCGCGGCTTACGTGGCTCCGGACGGACGGACAGTGTGCTTTCCCGGCACTGCAGGAGGTCCGGCGGAGATTGCTGCGGGGTTTTCGGGGTATAAATACGACGCAGTTGCGGTGTTGGTGCGGAGTGAGGTGGAGGACAAGAAGAAGAAGAAGCCGCTGCCGTTCGATCTGAATCTCCCGCCATCCCTGTTATGATGATAGGCTTCTGATTTTTTGAAAAAGTTAGGATCTTCGCGAAAAAGTTAACCTTTTTGTATTCCTACTTCGTTTTCGTTTTCATTTCCCTCTTCCCGTTTTTGTGGGTTTTTTTTTTTTTTTTTTTAATTTTAATTTTAAAATTTATTTTTAATTTTTTTTATGTGCTTGACTGTATGGGCCGCGTGTAAAGGAGCTGATGTAGTTATGGATGTTTTCATGTTGAGAGGAACAAATTGACTCTTAAAGTGATTTAAAGTTAAATTTATATTTAAATTATTAAATTATTATATTTAAGTTATTAATTCATATTTAATTATTAAATTAATTTATTAAAACCATTTTTAATTTCAAGTTATAATATTAAATTATTCTATCAAACATATTATTTTCCCATTATTGACTGCTTTTGGGTATGGTATTGAAAATATCCTCTTCTTATCTTAGTTTTTATATTTACATTTTTAATTTTTTTTTTAAATATCAAACATGTTTTTGTAAATATTGAATATATATCATGCATAAAAATATTTATGTACTATGTTTGCTACATAACTAAAATGTGAAAATATTTTGTGAATATTTTATAAGAGTTGGCCATGCCAAAAGTTATTTCAAATGACTTCTCACATATAGCCATCATCAATTTGAAATTTAATTAAATAACTCCTTGATTTAAAATTAAAAAAGAGGTGAGGGAACGAAAAAAGAAATATTTGATGAAATTTTAGTTGTATTTAGTGCAATACTTAAGGAAAGTGAATAAAATTAACTTTATATTATATAAAATTACAGAAATTGAATAAAAAATTAAATTTAAAAGAGTTAAAATTTGAGGGGTTGATATGGTGAAAATAAATCTAAATATATCATCGTAATTATAACATAAAACTTAAAATAAAAAAGAAAAAAAGGTGAGAAGATGCATTATGGATAAGATAATGTAAGAGAAAATAATTGTTTATATTTTTCGTAATATTCATTGCAATCTTACAATAAAAAATTCAAATAACTTAAATCTCAATATGAGGTGAACACTATTTTGTTTAAATCAAAAGGCTAAGAAAGGCTAGTCTATTTTGCAAAGGCAAGTGAGAACAGGTGTCCTAAAACTACTATTTTCTCTCAATGTGTGGGTGTTGATAGTTGATAACAATTCTAAGATACAACCTCAATAGGCTTGTAACAATGTCACCTCCATGAACACATCAATAAGAAGACTATGAAGAACCTATCTACTATCACATTACCTAGAAAAATATAAAGATATAAGGATGAAAAAAGATAATTATGGAATACAAAAAATTGTGAGATGAGGAGAATAATAAAATGGTCTATGAATATTTTAGGATCATTTAAAAGGTAAAGGAAGATTTATTATTATTATTGAGTAAAAGATGATCATTCTGTACATGCACCGATATGTTAGTGATTTTCAAAAGACATGCTACCAATTTCAATCGATATACATTTTTCCATTGATTTTCACATGAATTTCAATTTTAGGATACATGAAAATAAATTCATGGGTCCATATCAATGAGGTAATTCCTTGCCTTAGTGAGCTTGTCCATGATCATTTGAGGTTAAGAAAGCATGTATAGTTTTCATGGACATTAATTGGGGAATTAGTGGTAAGTCCTTGTATTTAAATTTGTTGAACCTTTAGAATGAGAAATTTGATTTGGATTATTGATGAGCTCCTAAAATTTTTCTAATGGTTTTATAATGTTGTAGACTTCCTAAATATGTTAATAGAATTTTATTTGAGTCCAAAATCATTTTCCAATTAGGAGATATCAATTAATCTTTCTATAAGTCTATTTTTCATTCTATTCTGAACACTCAAATTTGTTCTAAAAAATTAAATTATTAAATAATCTCGTTAATTCCTTTGGATATTTTCCTTTAATATAGACTTCTTAAATTTAATTTTAGACACATAAAATACTAAAAACTGATTTCTCAAGTAGGAGATATGATTTTTCCTTTTTGCACTTAATGCACAAATTCTTTTCTAGAGTTAAGAAAAGTTTATTTAATTTCAAATATGTTATATGTATTATCATGCCTTGGATTTATTTTTCATGTAAACTAGACATATTGAATAGGTTATAAAAATTTTGATAGGATTTTATCACATCTCTATGTTACTTAAATACCATGGAAAAATGTTTTGTTTTAAACCAATTATAATTTTATGAAAACTAATGGAACCTGATTGAATAATTTGGCCTTTTAGTTTGTAATCTAGATACATAGGTGATGTTGCCCTTTTTTTTTTTCATAATGAAATTCCACTTCTAGATATTGTTTTAGGATTTATTTTGCAAACACCTTTGTTCTAATTGTATGTTGATTGTTCTATATGGTGCCCCTATTGTGATTTAATCTGGTACTAATTGACATGTAATTAAGTAATTTGGGCTTTTGTATTGTGATATAGACATATTGAAGATGTTCTTCATTTTTTATTTTTTATTTGATAAAATAAGACCTCTAGGTATTTATTTAGGATTTATTTTGTGGATTCTTCTATTTTGTCCTGCTAATGATACTTTGTATGTTTTTGAATATTCGATCTCCTTTGTGTATCCTTGTGAGCTCCTTGGATTATTGATTCACATTTTAGACATATTATACACATTAGTTGAATATTTCTTGGAATCAAAATCCTTCATTTGGTATTTTATTTAGACTAACTTTTGTAAGGAGATACATGTTAGTTAGTTCTGATTTATTTTTATTTTTTTAGGTATGATTATTGTAGTTTGTTTCCTTTATCCATACCATATCAATTTTTTACTTCATGATTTGAGATATGCAATATATGTTGTAGGGTTTAACCTTTGATTTTATTTTCATTATTATTATTTGTGAGTTAACTCAATTATTTTATGGAAGCACTTTGCATGTTATCAATAAAGTAAGCTTCTTCTTCTCCTTATCTACTTATTCATATGTATGCTTTGTTTTCATGGTTGTTACATCTCATTTTGTTATGTATTATCATTTCTTTGTTTCTTGATTTAGATGAAATGCATGTTGTGTATGTTATGAGATTTACCTATATATTACTTGTGAACTAACTCTATTATTTTATGAAAGAACTTGTTATTAAGGTACCTCATCTTCCTTTGATTTTTAGAGTATGCATGGTTAATTTGAGTGATGTGAATTATGATTTTATTATTGTATTGATAAAATATTACTTGATTCTTTAATGTCCACTAATTTACAAATCAATTTCCATAGTTAACATTAACTTGAATAGTAGAGACCTTTATTTAGGGTTTAAAAGGGTACCTGACCTCCAGACTTAGGCTAGGTTTTCAAAAATAAGTTTTTCCAAAAAAGGAGTAATTTTTTTAGAGTTTTATTTCTTATTTTATTTTCCCTTTAAACAATAAATAAAAATAAGTAATAACTCCAATTTTTACAAAGATAAGTTTTTTCACAAAAAATGAGTCTTGTCATCAAGTGGGGATGCATGTGAAAAAATGCAGGACTATACTCATTAAAAAGGAAAGTACCTAAAACTAATCAAACGTAATTGTGGCATCCAAGCCTAAGTCATATACATCTAAACAAGATCTAAAGATTGGTTAAAGGAACATTACATTCATTAGTTCCAAAAAACCTTCTGATCTGCAAATCCTATATAGAAAGTAAAATGACCAAGAGACCATTTACTACTAAGGGGTTTAAAGCTAAAGAATGTTTAAAGTTAGCAAAAATTAATGCATGTAGGCCTTTTAATGCCTATGCATGTGGAGGTTATGAGTATTTCATCACCTTTATTAATGATTACTCTAGGTATGGTTATGTTAACTTTATGCATAGGAAATCTGATGCCTTAGATAAATTCAAGGAATTTAAGGCAAAATTTGAAAAGAAATTAGGTAAACACCTCAAGGCACCTCTATTTGATTGAGGTGAAGGGTACATGTTAGGTGAGTTTGATTCTTTCCTAAAGGATTATGGGATTATATTCCAATTGAGTGCCCTTACAACTCCATAACAAAATGAAGTGGTAGAAAGAAGAAATTGAACTCTTATGGACATGATAAGATGAATGATAAGTTTTTCAACTCTCCTTACATCTTTTTTGGGATGCCTTGGAAACTTCATGATACCTTCTTAACCTACTTCCATCTAAATCCATACCTTTAACTCCTATGGAAATGTGGATGGTTCATAAACCTGGTTTACAACATGTTCACATTAGGGGTGTTCAACACACATGCTGAAACCAAAGGTAGATAACTTAGAGTCAAGGTTAGAAGTTTACCAGTCTATAGGTTATCCAAATGGAACAAGGAATTATTACTTTTATAGTCATGTCAACCAGAAGGTATCTATGAGTACAAATTCCATATTTCTAAAAGATGACTATGTGATGAGTAATAAGCCTAGGAGTGAGGTTAATTGGAGAGCACTAAATTATACTCCCACTATAGCATAGAAAATTATGGATATATTATTGACCATTCCCATTTACAGTACATCAATGTTTTGTCTTTGTAAAAGGGTTGTTATACAACTAAACCAATTCATGTATTTAAGAAAGTATTTTGAGACAATTTCAGAGGAACATGAGATTGATCCCATGGATTATGATGAAGTAATGAGTGAATTGGATGCACATCCTAAAAAAAAGGCCACTGAATACCTTAGCACTAGCTCAATATCCTCTTAAGGTTGATAGCCCCTATAACATAGTCGCTTGGTGAATCATAACTACTTGTTCAATGTGTAACCATACACACTAGTGCACTCATCATGGGAAGATCATCCCAATAATCAAGATAAGTTATCCTTCCAATTAAGAGGTATTGCACTATTGTCTTTGATGGATGACCAAAATATATGAACCAACCATGAACGACTTATCATGTTACAAAGAATTCATGACTTAAATCTCTTGTGTAACTCCTAATGCATCTTAGTCATGTACAATACATATGATAAATATGTGAATACTCTCATATAACATCCATGCAATCAAGGATAGAAATGAGAATTAGAAATCATAATAAATGAATTTATTAATGAAACTTATTTTGTTACATAATGTCATTCTTTCAAGGGCTTTATCCTAACAAACTTTCATTAGCCCTCAAAGCATGTAGGTTATACATTTGACACTTATCCTATCCCTATGTCTATTAAAGACTTTTCTAGGTAAAGTCTTAGTAAAAGGATTTATAAGGTTCTTCTCAAAAGGTATTTTCTCTATAGTGACACCACATTTTTATATTATCTTATGTATCAAGTGATACTTCCTTTATAGACCAACATTTTTCATGTGTATTCCCATTCACTAGTGAGACTTTTTTTTTTTAATTGTGAAAAACCTATTTTTGAAAGAAAAAAAAAAAAATTAGAGTCACCACTTTTTTTTTCTTATTTTTAAAGGGGAAAAAGAGATAAAACTCTAAATGACACTTTTTTTTTTTTTTTTTTTTTAAGGAAATGCAGAGTGTATGAAAATTGAGTCTAGATCCAATGGC
The DNA here is from genome assembly GCF_004353265.1 of Vitis riparia. NCBI lineage: Eukaryota > Viridiplantae > Streptophyta > Magnoliopsida > Vitales > Vitaceae > Vitis > Vitis riparia. The sequence continues at coordinate 19,781,374 of NC_048444.1, forward strand.
CGAGTTACTTATTGAGAAGATGTCATAGGGTAGCACCCCTTAAAGTCTTAAAGAGGTCTCTACTAAATAAGCAGAAGGAACTAATGCAATTCACTAATAAACTATGGATACCAAGATACAACAACAAGAATACACAACAAGGTAATGGTAATGAAGAGCAAGAGATAAAGAATACTTAGCATAGCATGTACATCAAAGGAATCAAATAAAAAAAAATGAAGGAAGTTTATCTCAATAATACTCAACCAATGTCATGACTCACTATAGGTCATGTCCAATGTGTAACCATACACACTAGTGCACTCACCACGGGAACCTCATCCTTCGTTTACCTAGACTAGTCATCCTTCAAAGTAAGAGGTAGTACATTACAATCCAAAATGGATTGCTTAAGTTCATAAACCAATAGTGAACTAATCATCTACTTGTAAGAAACCCATGACTTAGATCTTTCGTGCAAATCATAATGCATCCATGTCATTTACAATATAAGAGATGCCAAGCTTAGATGCTCAGAGAGTATAATGCATGAAAAAGATAGATAAAATTAGGAAACTAGAATTGTGTTATAAATAATAGATCTAATTATTGTTACATTATGTCATGCTTTTAAGGGTTTTATCCTAACACCTGATATATTATGATACATGGAGTTACAACTTGATACCTAACTAAAAGATGCATAAATTTGAAGTATTTGTTGAATTCGATCCTACAACATAAATGTGTACCAAAATATTAGATACAAGTTGTGAATTCCAAAATTTTCATTTCAAGACTTGCTACATTCAACTCTATTATTTAATTTAGGATATTTTAGGTATTTTATTACCTTTTTTTAGGTTTAAGTAGTGAAAATAAATGCTTTCATTTGAATTGTTATGGAATATATGGTGGTCACTAATGGCAATTCATGTTCTTTCTTTTTCAATCCATGTTCCAATTTTTTTAATTAATGGAATGTGTTGAGAAACAAGCATGAGTGGCAAAGCACTTTACTATCTAGAAGAGGAGGATTTCCTAAGGGAGAATGACATAAGAATGCATCCATGATATGATATAAAGGAATCTCTACTCTAAGATTCACACAATCTCAACACTATCAAAAGGAAAAATAACTCTTTAATAAATCTATTGAGATAAGATATGTTTATAGCCTATTAGATTAAGTGAATGTTTCCTTTAAAATGTTGAATCTCTAGTGTTAGTATGATGGTTTAATTTAATTAAGAAACAAAAGCGAAAGAGTGTGATATCATTGGATCTTATTCTCCAAGTTTCAAACTTAAGAGTAAACTTAAAATTTGGATAAATTCAGATTGAATAATCTTTCAGTCAATATAATCTAATTTATTTTTGTAATAAAAATTCCATCTTTTTCTTTTAATTGAATTATGGATTAATTGCAATAAATATGTTGAGTCTTAACATCATTAGGTACTTAATAGTAGTTTTTGTGGGATCAACCAAACCGTTATCATTATAGCTATTTTTTTTTCTTTTCATTTAGAAAACAAAGGCACAACTTTAATTCAAATAAATCAAGTAGCACAAATCCAAAGTCAAAAAAGGTTCCAATACAAAAAAAAAAAAAAAAAAAAGAACATAATTAGTTTATTTGTTGATTTTAGAGATTTGAACAAGGCAAGCCCCAAGGATGACTTTCCTTTCCCTTTTCCCCCATATTAACACGTTGGTAAACCATGCAACAAGGCATTCTTTAATATCATTGTTGGATTTGTTTTTAGGTTATAATTAGATTAGGATGTCTCTAGAGTGCATAAAGAAGATATCCTTCACTAAGTGAGGTGCTTACTATTACAAAGTCAAGCTTCTTGAGTTAAAGAATCTAGGGCTACTTATCAAAGAGCAACAACCACCATGTTCCATGACATAATGTATAAGAATGTAGAGTTATATATGGATGACATGATAGTGAAATTCAAATAGAGGAATAGACACTTTACATTATTGAGGGGATTCTTAAACAAGATTAAATAGTTTAGACTGATGTTGAACCCAAGGAAATGTACCTTTGGTATGACTTCTAGGAAGTTACTAGGTTACATGGTTAGTGAGAGAGGTATTGAGATGGGCTTAGGTAAGGTTAAGCTTATTCTTGATATGCTTATACCAAGGATAGAGAAAAAAAAACACAAGCTTTTTTTTAGGAGGCTATAGTACATCAATAGGTTCATTGCTCAATTCAGTGACATATGCAAGCCCATCTTCAAGCTTTTGAGGAAGAATCAAGTAAAATCTAAATGATGAGTTTCAAAGTGGATTTAAGCAAATGAAGGTGTACTTTTTATCACCACATGTAGATTCCCGTCATTCCAAAATACCACCTTATTGTTATACTTATAATAGCCTAAGGATTACATGCTTTGTCATCATGATGATGCAAGGAAAGAAAGAACCATCTACAATTGAGCAAGAAGATGTTAGACTATGAGCTAAAGAATGTGATGATAAAGAAGATATTCCAACCATTATTTTGGGCTACTGATAGAGTATTTGGTGCATTTGATTTCCTTACTTGATCGATTGAGATATTTATTTGATATGCCCACTTTGATTAGGTGATTGATGAGATCATTGACTAAGTTTAAGATACAGCATGTGACTCAAAATTTCATTATAGAGAGTATTATTGCAAACAACCTCACCTCATTCTTAGTGTCAAACCATAGAGTTATGGATGATGAGTTCCCAAATAAAGACTATGCTAAGATAGGTAACACGGTAAGATAAAGGTTATATTTTGATGGAGCTTCAAACAACTTAGGGCATGGAGTGAGCATCCTATTGATTTCCCCTAAAGGTGATCATTTCCCTAAGCTAGTTAGATTTCCTTTCTTAGAAAACTATGCAGCCACCAATCATATAGTATAATATGGGCAATATATTTTGGGTCTAGAGATTGCACTAGAGTTGGCAATGAAAGAGTTATAGGTAGTTTAATACTCGAGTTTGGTATTAAGGTAAATCCAAAGGCATGAAGAATGGAAGATATTAAATTGAGGCCTTATCATTCATACCTAGAGCTATTAGTTCAGAGATTTGATAGATTAGATTATACTCACTTTACCCGAGACAACAATCAACTCATCAAAACCTAGTCGCCTATAGGGTGTTGTAGTACATCCTTTATTAATTGAGATGAGGATAAGCCTTACTTATTGTTACCTAATCAGTGAGGTAAAAGATGTACTTATGCTTAGAGAGTTGTAAACCAAATTAAAATCCCCAACAAAAGTGCCAAATAATTCCTTGGATGTTGATGTGTTATACATGTGTGTATTTAAAGTTGTTCCCAATCATAAGAACTCTCGAAATAGTACTTCGTGAGTATGAGGATCAATCCCATGGAGATAAGGATGATTCCAAGTTAAGGTTCAAGTATGAAAGATAGAGACTAATGGTATCATTAGGGATGATTAAAAACAAAGGTCAAATAGTGGGAAATGTATCAATGACTAAATGAAAATTACTAATAAATGAGAGCAAAATAGGCTTCAAGGCTAGAATCCACTAGGTTACCAACTACAAATCAGTTCATCCTTTTTTTTAAGGTCAAGTAAGATTAAGTACAAGAACTAGTCACTTTTGAAATAAGGTTCAATCCGCTCTCTGGATTAATAAGGAAGTGTTTAACCTAAGGATATTGTAGACCCTCTATTTTGTTCTCTTAGCACATGTAATACTAGGTGCTTTCTTGTACTTCTCTTTTGACTCATAGTCATCCCTTAGTGGCCCATTGACACTCATATGGCTTAATTTTTTTGAGTCACCTTCTCAAGTCTCACCTAGACCCTTATTATGACCTTGACTGCCCTTCAAGCTTAGGTCCTATTCTTGGGTCACTTAGATACTTTTTTTTAGGGTCAATTCACTTAAGCACTTTTTAGGATAGGTGCACTCTTAGATTCCACTAAGCATAGTTTTTGGCTTAGGTCACTTAGGCACTATTTTCTAGGATATGATCACTTAGACACTTCACTAGGCTTAGTTCACTTAGTTTTGATTTCTTGAGTTCAATTGCTCGATTGTGGGCTTGAGTGAGCTTTGGCTTGATCTTGATTTTTGATTGCATGAAAATGAATTTCAATTTTTGGTTGTGTGAGATTGATATTTCAATTTTTTTTTTTTATTATTATTGCATTAGTTTAGTATTTTGATTCTTGATTACATGTGTTTGATACTTTTGTTTTTTAAAAAACTTGCATGAGATTGATGTTTTGATTTTTAATTACATGAATTGATATTTTGATTTATATATATATATATATATATATATGCATGTGATTGAATTATTATTATTATTATTATTATTATTATTATTATTATTATTATTATTATCATTATTATTATTATTATTTTAATTACATGATTTGTGATTTTTAATCTTTTATTTTTGAATGAAGTTTGGTGGCTATGCATATGTGCAATGCTTTGGCAAGATTGGATTTTTTTAATAATGGAAGGTGAGGTTATGACATTCATGCCATTAGAAAGTTAGGATTAGAGTGGGATTCTCTTGAATCTGGTTGCCACATTTTTTTAGGAAGAAGGGGATTCTTTTGTGGAAGTCCACGACTACATATCAAGAAAAAATGGATAATCACAACTATATATTTTCTTTTGGGAAAGGATATTCACGCATGAGAGAGTTCTAAGGAAAGAAGACTATCTTTAGGCATCCATGGGTTGCCAATTACCATAGGGGATTAGGAAGACATCTTTGAGGGTTAAAAATAGGAGACTCAACACGTCATTGGAGAGATTGAGGAGGTTTGGGATAGCATTCCCATCATACACTAGGCAAGATTTGGTATTTTGGGCATAACTCTTGTTATAGGTATCTAAATGGGGTGATTCTTGAAGCTATAGAAAGATAAGAGAAAGGGTTACAATTCATATTTTGACTTTTTTTTCTTTTTGAATCAATCTCTATAAAGGATTAAATCTCATAACAAGATTTGGGTGAAATTTCCCATCATAACCTGGGCAAGCTTCGGTATTTTGAAGATAATTTTCGATAAAGATATCGAAATGAGGTGATTCTTAAAACTGTGGAAAGACAAGAAAATGCGATATAATTATTATGTTGACAAATTATCCTAAATCAATTGTTATCAAAGTGAAAATTGGTGACAAGATTTGGGTACAGGATTAGCCTAATTGGAGGATACTCTTGGTGTAAACATTTTAGAGATTGAGAAGAGAAGAAGATGATGGTTGCACATAGAATTGGCTCACATGCCATTGGAAAGTGGATATGGAAGAAGAAATGTGAGGTCTCGAGAAGAAAATTGAAATCTTGAGAGGTAAAGATTAAGTTTTGAGATGCTAGGAAGACATGTTCTCTTTTATTTTATTTTTTTTGCACTTCTTGTTTATGGTCATCTATTTACTTTCCCCATTTTCTTCCATCTTGTTTAGATTTAGGTTTATCTTTGGTTGGTGTGGATGCATAGACCACATGGATTGTTGATTACCATTGATTGATGATTGTTGAAGAAGATTGTTTATTGATGCTAGGGATTTATGAATCTTCTTGGTTTTCTTTCTCTTTTTTGTAAGCCTCTTTGATTATCTTATGGTTTCCTTTCTTTTTATTATTTTTATTTTTTTATTTTTTTGTAAAGATTCAATATTTTTGTCTTCTAATTTCACCTTAGTTTCTTGGTCAAAAAAAAAAAAAAAAATCATCTTTTGAAAAACATTCAACCATGTTTCATTCAGTATGTAGTTTTGAAAAAAAAAAAGTGTTTTTCATTTTTGGGTTCTCACATGGATAAAAATTCATGCCTCTAAATAATAAAATAATTCTTGATTCTCATAAGCTTCCTCATGATTATAAAGAATCTAGAAACATGGATTAAATTTATGTATATTAATTTAGACCTTAGTGAAGTCCAACATTCAAATCTTTTTTTTTTTTCGAACAAAAGTTTTACTACCATTGTTTGGTTAACTCACTGACTTTAGAAGTAAAAAATTAGAATAAAATGGCTTAGGATTATTTTAAAATTGTTTTTGTATTTGTACGGTGTTATGGACTCCTTGAATATATTTTTAGAATTTTACTTGAGTCAAAAAGCAATTTTCAAATAGGAAATATGAAATAATCTTTTAGCAAGTTCAGTTTTCACCCAATTTTAGACAATTATAATGTTTTTGTAAAAACAAATTAGTGGGTCACTTTGTGAATTTTTATTTATTTATTTATTTATTTTGATATTTTTTCCTTTATTATAGACTTCTTAAAGTTAATTAAACAGAGGGTTGTTTTTTTTTTCTTAATTGATTTGTGTCTTCTCACCTTGCCATTATTTTTCTTGTAAATTAGACATTTTAAATATATTTTATGAGTTTTTGAATGATTTTATCACACTCCTAGGTTGTTTAGAAAAATTGGCTTTTGCATACCTTGGAATTATATCCTATTTTGGACCTTTTGAGACATTTTTGTAAATTGGAATTCATTGGGGCTTCAATAAATTGTTTGGCAAATTAGATGATAAACTAGACATGTAGGAGATGTTCCTTGAAAATTTTCATAATTAAATCACATTCCAGATAGTTTTTTAGGATTTGTTTTATGAACCTTTTGTTTCGATTGCATGTTGAAGTTCATGTATAATGCTTGCTTTGTTATTAAATATGATGTTTTTTGGTTGTTCTGTAATGTAAATGTAATGAGGATGTTGTATGATTTTTCCTATGTTGAAATAATGCTTCTAGATATTTGTTTAGGATTTTTCAAGTGAATCTAATTGTTTCGTCCCCTGTGTTGCATGTCTTGTCTTATTCCTCAATTTTGGCGTTCAATTCTCTTGTAGATGAATTTAACTTTAAATGAGCTTGTATGCATGTCCTAGGTGATAGATGGCATTCCTTTGAATTCTTGCCATCTTTTTAAGCTATACATATACCATATATATTAGTGTTTTGCATCATAGTTATTTGTTTTCATAATTGATCTAACCCCTTCTAGCCTTATGCAAGCATATTATAAGTGGTGTATGTTATCCAGGTATGTTTCTCACATTTTTATCTCTTGATTTAGTGATTATGCAAACCTCGTTCATGAACCTTTCCATTTATGATATTGTTTTGATTGCTTTGACTAATGTCTAATTTCTTGAGTGGATAGAAGGCATGTTGTATACTATGTTGTTGAACTAACTTTAATGCCTTCACAAATGTGTTTTGGGTTGTAGCTCAGGTACACCTATCTTCCCTTCTTATGCGATTGATTGTTTTGATATGAATAACATGTTGTTTGATTCTAGACATAACCATATTTGTTTTCTTTGGTATCATTGATTTATCCATTAATTGTCATACTTCTCTCAACTTAGTAGAAACCTATTTTTCAAGCTTAGAGGGGTGTTACCTTTATGATACTTTCTCGATAGGTAACCTAACCTCTGAACTCAAACTCAGGTTTTTAAAGATACACTTTTCCAAAAACTAGGAGTTATTTTGTTAAGGTTTTATTTCTTATTTTATTTTATTTATTTTTAAATAAACAACATAAGTGAAAAACTCAAATTTTATAAAAATTAGTTTTTCACTAAGAAAATGAGCCTTGTCGTCAAGTGGGGACACACATGAAAAATACGAGTCTACAAATATCCATTAAGTAAAAGCTCATATTAGCTCCCAAATTTGCTTGACTTGTGACCTTCACAATTAGTGCATCTAACATGGGCTAATTCGAATTTCCTAAGGCTCCACACTTTTGTAATCTAGGATTTAGGGAAGCCAAACTGAAATATAGATTACCTCAAATTCATTTCACCTAAATCCTTTTAGAAAATTAGTTAAACATGGTTGAATCTAAAATAAAGTAGAAAGATTAACAATGAAGGAACAATACTAAGAAAAAATGGATTTGGAAAATAGAAAATTGTTTTCAAACTACAAATTGTATTGCTAAGAACTTTTAGAAATTTCTACAAAGATTTTTAATATTTCTCCAAATTAAAGTGTTGTGTATTATAAACTATAAGAACTATCCCTTTCCATTTCTCTTAGTCATACACTTGCTACTCTCCTTTTCTCAAATTCTATTATATCTTCTCAACTCAAATTCTACCATGTTGTTACATCTGATAGTTAATTTTTGTTGTCGCATTGCAAGTGGTGTAGCATTAACAAACCTTGTACCTTTTTTTTCTTGAAATGTGATAGATTATAGCATATTGCCACATGGTAGCTCAAAGGCTACTTTCTTTCTTCGTCATTGCGGTACTTATAGGTTGTGCAAGTGGATATTCCTTTTACCCGGGCAACTTACCTAGGTAAACATCTTGAGGTGGTCTTACTTAAGGAAGACTTGCCCAAGGTTGTAACTTGCATGAGAAGAAGCTATTGTAGATTTGGTGTTGTGTATAGAGGTGATTTACATAAGGTCACAAGTTGCATAGGCCCTTCTTATGCAAATGTGGGAAGAATACTTTTGTAAGGTCCCTTTATCTTCAACCTTAAGACCTTGTATACCTATTCCATCTAAGTTCCCCTTCTATGCTTCTTACATACCATGTGAACTCCTCTTATTTGCTAATCAAAGTTCCTGGTGCTATTGAAAATCTATAAAATAAATAACAAAAAATAATTAAATGAAAACTATATTAGATAAAGATTAATGGTGAATAGGTTTAAAGCAATTCAAATGCACTAAAATAGGTTCCTTAGAGTTAATAAAAGTGATAGTTTGAGTTCCTATCACTATCCCCCGCCAACTTGTTGCTAGTCCCTTTGCAAGCTACATGTGATAAAAGTAAATAAAAAAACTAAAATTGGATTGATATTCCTATAAACCAACTAAAATACAAAGTGGTAGTTGTTATGATTGATATATCTTCCAAAACTCTTCCCATGGTCCCTTACTCCAAAGTTTGAAAAACCAAAGTCCAGTAGGATAACACCTAGATATAGAGTGAATGGGTGTGACTTAGAAATTTTAAATAGATATTTATATATTATACTAAATTTATCTGTACAAGTAGTTAGAGATAGTCAATTCTTTCAATAATAGGCAATGTAAGTAAAATAATAAAGATATATAATGAGGCACAAAGGTTTTTATGTCGAAAACCCCTCCACTAACTATGGAGATAAAAAAAACCATGAGGTTTAAGACTATTAATCTAAATCTACTATTTGATATTAAGTTACTTAAATTTACCTGACTGTTTTACCCTAAACACTTACTCTCTAGTACCTAAAATTTGATCCACGTCCGCAATGTAGTAACCTTTGATTGCTGCAATGAATACACTTCAGCCTTGTTGAAAAGATGACAGTCTTTAGCCCAAGATTCAAATATTGAATCCTTCGAATGAGAGATTGGGAATAGTGTGGCTCATTAGGCTTTCTCCTCAATGAAACCATCTTTAAAATATTAAGATTTCTTACCCTAAAAGGGTCGTAATAAGGTATTTATAAGCAAATATGTTGAAGAAGGTCAGTATCATAATGTTTCCAAATAAGATTTGCGCAAGATTTTAAAAAATATCTTCCAAATCTTAATAGAAAAATCATGAGCACTTGAGCACACTTAACCACCGCTTGAGTGTCTCGGGCGCTTGAGTAGTGCTAAGTGCTTGAGCATTGTTACCCGCTCAAGCATCCCTTGCTTCAATAAAATACCAAGTTTCAAATTTTAAAACAAATGTACCATTCTTTTTTATACTTCTTAAGAGCCTAACTTGCCACAAGTTAATCCTTTTATACGTACCTGTGACTTTTCGGTTGGACGAACAACAACCCTTAATTTTCAATGGAGAGTAAGTGACTATCCAAAAAGACTTCTAAGGCCAAACATTAATTGGAACAAATTGCCAACATAAAAACAAAACTCAATGTCCTAACCATCTCTCCTTTTAGCAATTTTTTGACAAAACAACGTTACATAAACCCACCCGAACTTTGATAAAGAAGTTTACATAACACACATTGATATTTAATTAAAAATAACTTAAGGAAATGCATTGTATCATCTTGTAGAACTTATCTTTCAATCCTGTAACCTACACACAAAGAAAACTATACCCAAGGTAAAACAATGTGTGGGATAAAGTAATGTTGAGAAAGCAAAACAAAATAATTTGAGATTTTGCTTGAAAATTATGAAAGCATGAAAGAGGAAAAAATTCCTATAGCAACACCAATGTACAAATCAAAACTCAAGAGAAATATAAATGCATGCAAATCAACTGAACATAATAGAAGTTTGATAAGACATAATAGATCAACAATAAAACATGACATAATGTAATAAATTTGGAATTCATTATTTATTTAATGATGTTCCAATTTCACTTTTATTTATCCTTATTCCATATATTATACTTTATGAGCATTCTTGTTTATATCTTTTGCATTGTACATGACTTAGGTGCATTAAGAGTTGTATAGAAGATTTTAGTCATGGGTTCTTTGCAAATAGATGACTTGTTTACAACCAATTCATAAGTCTAGGCAACCCATTAGAGGTTGTAGTGTACCACCTCCTAATTGGAGGGATGGTTGGTCTTAGCTATCGAGACGGGCTTCCCTTGGTGAGTGCACTAGTGTGTATGATTACACATTGGACAAGACCTATGGTGAGTCATGAATTAAGGTTATCAAGTAGTCATGGCCTAATCAAGCTACTTCATTGTGTTGTCTCTCAACCTTGAGAGAATATTGAGTTTGTGCTAAAGTTGGCAATGACTTTGACCTACGGGTGAAATTGTGAGTTGATCATATATTCCCTATGGATTAGGTCACTATTGATGGAAGTTGGTAACAATAGGTATTCTCAATAAAGGCACCATGATATCTCTTGGGATTGAGACAGTATGTCCCCCTTGGGTGATCCTAAGGAAGTGTGTTCATGGAAAATGAGAACTCGTCTGGTATGGCATGACATCCCGAGAGCAACTCAAACTAAACCCGAGGATTTGTAACAGGTTTTCATAAACTGTATGGATTGTCCCTTGCTGCAACTCTAGGGGTATGGGCTTACTTACCTTATCCAACTAGATAGGCTTAGGACGAGAAAGATATAATCTATTGTTTGTTCACTTTCTCACTCGAACTCGCCTCTATAGAAGTAAGAAGTAAAGGAAGCCAACTAGGTGGCAGGGAACTTTCAATGGATGGCAGGCAATTCCCAATAGATGCCAATAGATGTAACCAAACTCCCCAGATAACTACCAAAAGAAGGCTATGGTCATAGTAGTTTCTTAAGTGGAACTTGACATAAGCTCTTTGAGAACTAAAATATGTTAATTGAACACACAATAGGAGAATCTGCAACTCAAAGATAGTAGAAGTAGTCTTGAAAGGATGACAGTTTTCACCTTGTTAGACTACGGACACCAATTCATGGGGAGACTTAACACAATGGATAGTAAGTCATGGATCGAGCACTTGGTGTCTCATTGTTATTTATATAGGATATTGGAGTTCAGTTGATTCTCTATAGTAGGATATTGAATCAACTTTAGAATTGGATTATGAGGGAGCTAATATTCCTATGGGTCCCTGTGGTCCTTGCTCTGAGCTCATATACCTTGTTGGTATGGGTTATGAGGATCAGATTAGCTCTACATTCACTTTTATGCATAAGGGCATTTTGGTAATTACGTGAGGTTGCATAGGTACAAGTGAACAAGGTCTCTGGATTGGGCTAATTGATCAATTAGTAAACCTTATTCGATTAATTAATCAATTAGAACCCACTTTAGGTTAGATTAAGTGATCCAAGCCCATGTGGGTTCAAGTCACTTTAACCTACTTAGGAACCCTATAAATACCTCCTAAGGGTTAAGGTTTCCAAAACTTTTGTCTTCTACCATCCAGAGAGATTGAGATCCATATCCTCCATTTTCTTTTCCTTCCCACCGGAAGTGTGCCAAGATCAAGGGTTGAGTCATCAGACAGAAGACTTCTGATTTACAAGACTTTTGCGATTTCTCTCTTCATCTTCACCATGTGGATTTGATTCAAGAACATCTGAATCTAAGGTATGGTTTTCATTAGCACTTTTTAAATCATTTTAAAGTATAAAAATGCTATTTTTCCGCTATGCATAGGATTTAGAAAAAATCCTAGGATAGTTATTCATGTTCCTAACTTGATCCACACTTAGGAAACGAAAATATCCGGGTTTTTCCCTTTACCTATGACTTCTCGATTGGAGGAACAACAACCCTTAATTTTCAATGGAGAATAAGTGACTATCCAAAAATACTTCTAAGGCCAAACATTAATTGGAACAAATTACCAACTAAAAACAAGACTCAATGTCCTAACAATCTCCCATTTTAGAAATTTTTTGAAAAAACAACATTACATAAACCCACCCGAACTTTGATAAAGACATTTACATTACACACATTGATGTTTAATTAAAAATAGCTTAAGGGAATGTATTGCATCATCTTTTAGAACTTATCTTGCAATCCTACAACCTGCACACATAAAGAAAACTATACCCAAGGTAAAGCAATGTGTGGGATAAAGTATTGTTGAGAAAGCAAAACAAGATAATTGCATATTTTAATTGATGCATTATGAAAGCATGAAAGATGAACAAATTCTTATAGTGATACCAATGTACAAAGCAAAGCTCAAGAGGAATATAAATGCATGCAAATCAACTTAACATAATAAAAGCTTGATAAAACATAGTAGATCAACAATAAAGCATAAAGGTCTTTCACCAAACATGATATATGTAGTAAAGAGCATGGGAAGAAGCTACTATGACTTAGAATAGTTTTAGAGAGAGACAAATCAAAAAGAAATATTTTCTAAGAAACATCCATGTCAGGTATCTTTCTTAAACTTCTAAGGCATGCTTTTAATAGTTGATTTGGTTTTTTCCAATGTATTAAGATTAGTTTCCTCCAATATTTCAATTAAGTTCCTTTAAGAAGTAAATCTATATAAAAATGAATTAATCAGTTCAAAAAGAATATCTCTCCTTGAAGAATATCTACACTTTTCTTAAAAAAAAGTGTCTCTCGTGTTGTCAAGAAATATCTCAAATAACTCTCAAAATTTTTATCTATTTTGAGTGTATTAAAAGTCTTGTCAATTATGAAATGATCTTCCCTTTTTGTCACAAAATTGGCAAAGAATATAATGCACAAACTAGAAAGTACACATGAGTCAAGAAAGAAATATAAAACATCATTATCATATATATAAATAAATAAACTGATTCTGGATATAAGATATATAAAATATAAAGCAAACTAGATCACTATATACAAAGAGATAAGAAAGCTAAGCATCAGGATAAGGTAAAGGAAGAGCGAAGCTCAAAATACCTTGAGAGTGGATCCATGAGATAATATAAGTAAGTTGACCCTGGATCTCATGAAGTTAAGTGTCCTGTGAGTCCATCCTCAAGTGAAGATGGGTCATGGAGTCCATAATCTCTCGAGAAGTTAAGTTGGTTGAAGTTGATGTAGCGTGAGAAACTCAGGATGAACTAGCTCAATCGTGCCTAAAGCGAGTCTTCAAAGTATGCTCTAGAAAGTCCATCTCTAGAACTAGAGTATCCTTCTCCACCAATCGGATCTCTGATTCGTTCCCAATTGGTGTCTCAGCTGATCCATGTCGTCATAATGGTCCCTGACAGTGGTGCCATTTGATACGTGTCCAGCTGGTGTTCCTTGATTGTGGTCCTCAGAAGGGAGTAATCAACAAAATTTATAACCTATTACACCATGTACTAGGATAGCCTTAGCTAGCATAGCATAGTGGATCTAGGGTTGTTCACTGGGATGGGTTTTCACTCCACAATTGATATTACTTCAAAGATGAATTGGTGTTTTTTCATTTCAAGGTTAGCTTAAGAAAGAAAACACAAACTTTGGTTGAAAAATGTTTTGTTTCAAGCTAACTAAAAAGAAAGTGATGGAAATTACTTATGAAGAAAAACATTCCTTGGAGGTTTAGGTTCACAGGGGAGGCTCCTCATGCAAAAACAGAGCTCCGGTCACTTGGTTCATTTCCTCGCATTAGAGAATTAACATATAGTCAATTCTCTAACCGGTGTTGTACAGATGCATCCCTTAAATGGATTTCAGTTCTAATTCCCTCTCACTGATGCAACTTGCAATGGCTTGTGCCTCTCACCTAGCATTTGCCATTCAAGGTGATCATTAACTTTGGACTTCCCTTCTCAAGCTCGCAAGAGATAACTAATGGATGTCTCCTTGGAGTCCAAAAGCTTACCAAGTGTTGGCAATTCTAGAAAATCCTACCTTCAAGTCACCTCCCAAAAGCTCGCAAGAGGTAACCAGTGCATCTCCATGGACGGAGATCACTTGCCTTACCAAGTGTTGGCTTGAATTGAAGGTGTTTTAAGTTAACTAAAAACATAGAAATCATTAAAGGATCACACTTTCTCTTCATTAATGGCTGAAACCACAAAGCTACTAATTTTTGCATTTGGAACCTTTCCCGGCAACCTTAGTTCCAAGGAACTAAAAGTCTAGCCACTCATTCTCTGAGGAAACTTCCTCAGAGCTTGTTTGGCTAGAAAGAAAAATAACAAGAAAACAAAAATATATATGAAAAGCAAAGCAAGTGCTCTATAGATATATTTTTCTTCCTCCCGCCGATTACATGATTCTTCTGTAAAGAAAATTACAAACTATATATAAGAGGTTATTCACCCCTTTGTTCTTACTTAAAGACTAAGGAATCCTATGATAAGTGGGTTACAAGGAGAGTTTGGGGATTTAGACATCAAATATCTAAAGCAAAAAATCTCAAAATGTCGGTCGCAAATATCGGGAAGCTTCAGGAGAAATTCCATTGCACTGTGCAAAATGGCTGCGAAATTTTCGCAGCAAAAGGACAACATTTTCGCAGCAAAATGGTGATTTCGCAGCCGTGCAAAATTCTTCTTTCAGCTTGGAGTGATCTGCTTGCAATGGCTGTAACTCCTTCATTTCAACTCCGAATCATGCACCATTTTAAGAATTGGATTGTTGACTTCCTGAGCTTCGAAACGACATATAGCATGTATAAATTGGACTCCAGGAAGTGCTCCAAAAGTGGCTTACATGACTGTCATCAAGAATGCTTCATGTTAGATTTCTCTTTGCTTCCCTTCCTTGCATTCCAGATTTGCTTATGGCAAAGGACTTCAAAGCTTTGGTTCTTCATGTTTCTAAGCTTTCCATTGCTTTGCCATGGATTCCAAAGAACTCTCCTCAATCTCAGATTGCTTTGGTGATCAAAAAGCCATCAAAACACCAAAACTTAACACAATTTGATTAGAATTGATTGCAAGGGTCCTTAATATGCCAATTGAGTTAAAAGGTAATAACTACTACTCAAAAGTGTTTAAAACAGTTAATTACAAGCTATGAAATAGCACTTTTTGAGTAGTAATCAATCTCATCTTTCTCTACGAGATCCTCTTAAGCTATCTACTAATCTAGTGCAGCGTCCTGAGGACCATTGATTCGTTTGCCCCAGCTGGTGTCTTCTAATTCAGTCCTCAGACAGGAGTAATCAAAAAAATTTATAACCTATTTCACCATGTACTAGGATAGCATTAGCTAGCATAGCATAGTGGCTCTAGGATCGTTCACTGGGATGGGTTTTCATTTCACACTTGATATTAGTTTAAAGAATTGGATTGGTGCTTTTTCTTTTCTAAGTTAGCTTTAAAAGAAATCATAAACTTTGATTTGGAAAAGGTTGGTTTTAAGCTAACCAAATATAGTAATTGAGTTTAATTACAAAGAAAATGGTCTCTTGGATTTTCAAGTCACTAAGCTCAGGCCCCTTATACAAAAAATGGAGATTTCTGGATCTTTCCTCGCATTGGGGATTTAACCTATAGTTATCTTCCCAACCGGTGTGTTATAGTAGCTTCCCATTAATGGTTTCAACACTAATTCCCTCTCACTGATGCATCTTGCAATGGCTCATGCCTCTCACCTAGCATTTGTCATTCAATGTGATCCTTAACCTTGGATTACCCTTCACAAGCTCGCAACAGATAACTAATGGATGTCTCCTTAAAGTCCAAAAGCTTACCAAGTGTTGGCTATTCTAGAAAATCCTACCTTTAAACCACCTACCAGTGGCTCGCAAGAGATAAACTAGTGTAACTCAATGGATGGAATCCACTTGCCTTACCAAGTGTTGGCCCAGGTGATTTTAAGGCGTTTTAAGTTAACTAAAAATATAAAAACCATTAACGGGTCACAACTTCCTCTTCATTAAAAACTGAAACAAGGAAAACTCTCACTTTTGTAGTCGGGTCCCTTACCAAGCTCCTTTCCGTCCAAGAGACAAAAAGTCTAGCCACTCATCCTCTGAGAAAACATCTTCAGAGGTTGTTTGGCTAGAATGAAAAATACAATCAAAACGAGAAGGTAAGGTAGAGCAAAGCTTTGTATATTTCTTACTAAAAACATGTACAAGTGATCCCCACTCCAATATCTTCCCCTCCTCAGAGAGACGAGAGATATCAGAGACGGTTTTGAGATATGGAATTGTGTCGGGGGATTGTATCGGGGATTTTTATTACAAGGAGATATCTTAGGATAAATAAAGAGAGATATTTTCAATCTCTTAATTAGATATCCTAAATATCTTAAAAGATCTTCAACTGATTACAAGGAGAGAATAGATAATTACACCAAATATCTTAAGGTAAAAATCTAATGGAGTCGGTGTAAAATATCTAGATATTACATTTTCGCATTGGAGAAAGGTGGTGCGAAAAATTTCGCATCGGAGAAAGTCAGTGCAAAAATTTTCACATTGGGAAAGTGTGCTGTGAAAATTTTCGCATTGGGAAATGTTAGTGCAAAAATTTTCGCATCAGGGAATGTCAATGCGAAAATTTTCGCATCAGGAAATGTCAATGCGAAATTCCTCTTAAGCTTTGTGCAGTTGCCTTCAATTGGCCATAACTTCCTTGTTTCAGCTCCAAATTGCACACCGTTTGAAGCCTTGGACTCCTGACTTCCCAAGCTTCAAAATGATATATAGTATGTAAAAAATGGACTCCAGAAAGTGCTCCAAATTTTCCTTGCAACTGCTGTCCTCTGAATTTTGCATAGCATGTGAAGATTTTGCATCACCATGCAAAATTGCTTCATGATGGATTTCTTTCTCTGATCCTCTTCCTTGAATATCTTGATTGGCTTGGAAGCTTATTCCCAAGGGTTGCACAAAGTTCTCCCTCATTCTTGGCTTTATTCAATGATCAAAAAGCTACCAAAAACACCAAAACTAGCCAAAAATTGATTAAAAACATTTGCAAAGGTCCTTAACGTGCCAATTGAGTTAAAAGGTATTAATTACTACTCAAAAGTGTTTAAAAAAGTTTATAACAAGCTATAAAAATGCACTTTTTGAGTAGTAATCACTCCCTCCAACCGACATATTGCTAGTCCCTTAGCAATGAAGGAGAGAAAAACAAAACAAAAATTATGACAGTAATATAATTTACAAAATCATGTTGATCACTTCCAAAAAATCATAAGTGGCATGATTGCAAAACATACTCTCACATGGAATATTAAAGAAACAAAACTCATCCTTCAACAAAAGGGTATAAAAAATCTTACCTGATCATAATTCATAAAGAGTATCATTATGCAAATTTATGTTATGATAGGATTTCCACTCTCCTAGGCTCAATCAATACTCTTCCAAAAAAACCTAAGTGTTATTTATTAGCTTCCGAATATAGTACTCTGAACTAATCTCTCCCCCCAACCTAGTTCTTTCATAGACTTTAGCAAACTGACCACTTCCAATAGGCTAAGACGCACCTCTTTTATTTCACAATTTTTTTTCTTGTAAGAGTGCAATGCTAAAGGTATTATTTTCTAAAGTGTCCATGTAACGGGGGTCCATCGATGACTCCCAACCAATCAAGGTTTAGGGCATCAAGCTTTAAGGATCTTTCAACCACTAACTCCTCGGATTTTACCCCAGACTTTTGAGATTGGAATTTAATACCTAAGCACCTACAATATGTTAAACTCCACATTTTCACCCTTGTAATGAGCATTAAGGTCGGTGACTCCCAACCAATTAAGGCTTAGGGCATCGGGTTTTAAAGATTTTCACCATATACCCCTCGGACCTTGCTCGGGTTTCAAAGCAAGCATAACACTTTGTTCTTTTTCTTTTTTTTTTTTCTTTTTTTTTTTCAAGGCTCATTGGCCTTTTATAAGGTGTCCCAACACTATTTAAAATGAGGTCAAAGGTACCAAGTCTAAATTTTCCGAAGTTCAGGAGGTGAGATAGTTTTTCATCTTATAATCGGAATCTAAAGTGCACAGTGTGTGGTAAGATTAAAGTGGAAGAAATAAGGTTGAAATCAATAGGAGTTTCAGTAATTCATCAACCTCAATAAGCATAATACGACTCTACTATTTAAATAAAAATGCAAGAATTCAATTTCTCTCATTTCATTTTGAGAATTTTTCTTTAATAACCATGGAGAGTAGGGTAAAACTTTTAAAATTAAGAAAAAAAAAAATTTAATTTTAAAATTAAGCAAAAAGTACTAAACTAACAAAATAACTTAGCATTATTAACAACTTCCTTCATTTACTCTCCCCCCAACCAAGATCAACATTGTCCTCAATGTGGCAAGAACGATTATAAATAAAGGGAGAAAGTGGTACCTCCTGAGTGACATGGAGTCTGAGTCGTATAGGAGAAACCACATGATTCAAAAACAACAATAGATTAATGAGTAAAGGAGATAGAAAAGAAAATGTCAAGTATAAACAAAAATGATATGTATATATTACTTTAAGAAAGTACAATGAAATGATCATGTAATACATTCAATCCCAGAATATATAATATCAACTAATATACTAAGTAAATACAATATAAAGAAATGATCAAGGAGTGGGGTCCTCTGGTGGACATGATGGCTCTAGGGTTGTCTCATGAGTGGCCTGAGGTGGGACATCAGTTGTGATGGTCTCTGTAGGTGGAATCATCTCCTCAGCTGGAGCTCTCGGCTCTGATGGCCCAAGAATATCAGTCTAAGGTGGTGCAAGACCCAGATGTTGTTGTATCTGACGAAGGATAGCATTATGCTGGTCAAGAATAATAGAATGTCGATCCTGCTGATCTCGGATGTCTCTCATCTTTCGGAATAGAGCGTCATGTGTGGTGTTGAGTGTTCTGAATAATAATACCATACCACAAAACTCTGAGCCAGAAATGGTGATAAAGTCCTATGATGGAGGAAATACAGTTGGTGATATAGGTGGTGTAGCTGGAAGATCAGTAGAGGTAGCCTGAGGCATAGATGGTGCAGCAGGGATGGATGGAATAGACTCTGTGGGATGCTCATCCTACTCAAGGATGAAAATATCGGTAATCACGGATATATCGGTAATTCGATTTTACGGATATATCGGATATATCGGAGATATTTTTGGATATATCGGAGATATATCGGTGGATATTATTGGTAGGCTTAAAATTGTTAAAAACTCATGAAAATGCAAGAAAAACCTCATAATAATATAATTAGAAGTATAATAGACATTTTAAAGTTATTTTATTGAAAATTTTGATATATGTATAACATGATTTATCATATTTGATAATAATATCGTATGCATCGATAAAAATATGAATTTTATAAGTGTACATTTATTATTAAATTACACCTAATATTATGATATTTGATTATAATATGTCTAATTTTAAAATATATATTAATATTAAAATATGATCCATTTAATTCAATTGTATTAAACAATATAAAATGAATAATGATATATATATAATTTTTTAATATTTAATTAATTATTAATGATATTAAAAACATTATGAAGAAAATTATATAATTTTTATATTTTTGGTAATTAATTAAAAGACTTTGCATTTAATTATAAAATAATTATAATTAATTTGCTCTTTAAAATATTCTTTTAATATTTTCATACTGAATTTAAGTATATATATATTGTTTGCACTTTATATAATAAGGGGCTTGTTAGCCCAGTTGGTAAGTGGGTGAACCCCAAACCTTTTGGTTTGGGGTTCAAATCCCCTCGGCGGCCGCAGCAAATGGAAAATTGGAGGGTACTGTAGCACACTGTAGCGCGTTGACCGGTGCTGTAGCGCGTTGACCGCGCGATATATTGGAGAAAAATCGCCGATTTATCGCCAAATCGCCGATATATCGCGAGAAATCGCCGATTTCTCGCGATAAATCCCGAAAAATCGCCGGACGGATATTTCTCCAAGAAATATCGTGTCGAAACCCATCGATACACGATATTTCGGCGATATATCGCCGAAATATCGCGATATTTTCTTCCTTGATCCTACTGTGCCTGGTCAGGATGTGCTGGTCCTGAAGGTACTGGCACTGGTGGGGTTGCTTCAGTTGAATTCCTCTCTACTAGCTGTGTCCATTGGTCGAGAATGAAATGCTCTCGGCAATGGTGGCGGCACTCGAGATGGAGCTCAGTAGGGTAGCCCATATGCTCCAATATATGGCAGAGAAGCCTCAGAAATAGTTATGGAATCGCGTCAGCTCGCTATAGCTTCTTCCTATGTACTTTCTCCTCGAAGTATAGGAGAGCGGCTATGATCAGATAGTGTGGACCAAAATAGAAACCCATATATATCCTGTATAATGCATCCAAAATAGGTCCTCGCCTCTGCACTGAATGCTGGAGAGGGAAAATGTTGGACCTCAACAATACATCTACTAGGAACATCTCAGATGGAAGCTCCTTACGTAGTAGGCATGTATCTCCAGAAGTCCCTCATGATAGAATGCGAACCATGTTTCTCTGAGATGTGGAGGTCCACTGTCTGAACTGCTCTGGATCCTCTGGCTGAAATGGAATGTGGAGAGCCTCAGCAATATGCCTAGCCTCTAAGATACCCTGACGTCCGTCTATACTGAAATGAATGACTATGGAACCCTGGACATCCTGAGTAGTCATGGATTGATAGAAATCCATCGCTACTCTGGGGTAGAAAAACTCTCTGGGAGTCATCAGACGCTCGAGATGGTACCTCTGGAGCAATCCAAACGAATCCCGAAGGTCTGGCTGTTGTCGCATAGCCTCCATGTTGAAGTAGAGCTCAGAGTGAAATGGCTTGGCTCTACAATCTAAATTACCCAGAATGGGAGGCGCAGTAACCATTGGTCTCTTGATGATGGCTTCAGGAGCAATGCCTGAAGGTCTCTAAATATCTTCTGGGGCCTGAGAATTGACTGGAGCCTGACTAGATGTCTCTCCAAGGCCCGAGGTCCTGGTTCTCTTTGGTGGAACACAGCGTACTGATGGCTCTTGGGGCGGAGAAATTGGTGATCTCCGTGTCGAATATCGGCGCTAAGGAGGGCTAGAAGGCATTCTACTCTCAGGAGATGGCACGGTCAAGGCCTGAGAGGCCTGAGATGGATCCTAAGGAGCTAAGGCGCTTGGCCGAGCCTCGCGAGATGTGGACGGGTCTGTATGGCCCCCTCTGGTGTGCACCATAGCTGATATGGACGAGAGGTGGATTGTTTTTCTTCTCCTTGGTGGCCGCGAGGCGTGGATTGGTGAGGATTTTGCTTCACAAGGCGGTAATGAGCTCTTCGCAACAAATGATGTTTGTGTCAAATGGTGAGCTAGAGGCCTTTAAATAGGAAATTCAAATGACTTTTGGCTTCCCTCTTGGTCATTAAGTGACCGTTGGTGTTTCGCAGGCATTTCGCATGGCTAGTGGTTGATGCGAAATTTTTTTCGCATTGAGATTTGGCTGATGCAAAATGGAGATTGTTGATGTGAAATTAGGATTGTTGATGCGAAAATTTTCGCATTAAGAATTGGCGGTGCGAAAATTTTCACAGTGAATTCGCATTGAGAATGGGTGATGTGAAATTTTTCGCATTGAGTTCGCATTGAGAATGGTCGGTGCGAAATTTTTCACATTGAGAAAAGCTGATGCGAAATTTTTCGCATTGAGTTCGCACTAGCTTTTTGTCTTGCAAAGTGCTCTATTTTCCTTTGTTTTTTACTTCCCCTGTTTTGATCATCAAAATTTTAATTCAAGTCATAATAAAATAAAATTAAAGCTGGAAATTCTAACTTAAAAACATATATCAAATCTATAAAACTCGAATTATAAGAATTTAAAACAAAACAACAAGCAAAAATAAATAAAAAAATATGGACTTAGTGTCTTCCGACAGACTAAGCCCATCTAACCATTTTTTTCTTTAGGCTTGATGTGATTCAAGGAGGTTGATTTCCTCTTTGTCCTTAGAAAATGGCTCCAAGAATGGCTTAAGACGTTGGCCATTGACTTTGAAAGTCCCAGTACTGTTGAGTAGCTCAACTACTCCATTTGAATAGACTTCATAGATAGTAAACGGACCTATCCATCTTGATTTCAATTTTCCCAGGAAAATATGGAGCTTATAGTCATAGAGCAAGACTCTTTGTCCCTTCTGGAATTTTTTGCGGGAGATTAACTGATCATGCCACATTTTCAATCTCTGTTTCGCAATGTTTGAATTGATATAAGCGTCATTTCTCAATTCCTCTATCTCATTAAGGTCTAGAAATCTCTTCATGCCGGCTATGTTCAAGTCCATGTTGGGTGTTTTGATTGCCCACCAAGCTTTGTATTGCACTTCAACGGGAAGATGGAACGCTTTGCCATAGACTAGCCTATATGGAGACATTCCAAGAATGGTCTTGTAAGCAATCTTGTAAGCCCATAGTGAATCATAAAGCCTAACAGACCAATCTCTTCTGCTCGTATTCACCACTTTCATCAGTATGTTCTTTATCTCCCGGTTGGCTAACTCAACTTGCCTAGAAGTCTGAGGATGGTAAGGTGTAGCTACCTTATGCTTCACCCCATACTTAGCTAAGAGAATTTCAAACGGTTTGTTACAAAAATGAGTACCCCAATCACTGATTATGGCTTTGGGTACCCCAAATCTGGAGAAGATGTTCTCTTTGAGAAATTTGATAACAACTCTATGGTCATTTTGCTTGCACGAGATTGCTTCAACCCATTTAGAAACATAACCAAGATGTAAGAATAGCTTAAGGACATAGGAAAAGGTCCCATGAAGTCAATGCCCCATACATAAAAAAAATCAACTATTAAAATGGGATTCAAAGGCATCATGTTCTTACGTGTATTTCCCAAGCCTCTGGCATCTATCACAGCTTCTACACACGGTGAAGGCATCTTTGAAGAGTGATGGCCAGCAAAAACCCGATTGCAATACTTTCATAGCTGTCTTCTGAGAAGAAAAGTGGCCTCCACATGCGCTTTCGTGGCAATGACTGAGGATCCCCTGTTGCTCTTGCTTAGGGATGCACTTCCGGATTATTTGATCCGCACAATATTTGAATAGGAATGACTCTTCCTAGTAGTAAGCATGAATTTTTGCAAAGAAGTGCTTCGTATCTTGTGCTTTCCACTCACTTGGAACTTCTCCGGTAACTGAATAGTTAGCAATGTGAGCATGCCAAGGAGCGACTTCAATCAACATGAGTGACTCCACTGGAAAATCATCATTTATTGGTAAACTATGGGAATTATGTTCTATGGCTAGCCTTAACAGATGGTCGGCTTCCATATTTTCCACTCCCTTCTTGTCTTTGATCTAAAGATTGAATTCTTGAAGCAAGAGAATCCATCTGATCAGCCTCGCTTTTGCATCTTGTTTAGTCAACAAATATTTCAAGGCTGAATGGTCAGTGAAAACCACAATGAAAGACCCTACCAAGTAAGCGCAGAATTTGTCTAAGGCAAAAACTATAGCCATCAATTCTTTCTCAATGGTTGTGTAGTTTCTTTGCGCTTCATTCAACGTTTTGCTTGCATAGTAGATCACATAGGGCTTTCCATCTTCTCTTTGCCCAAGAACAGCTCCTATAGCAAAGTCACCGACATCGCACATCACTTCAAATGGTAATTGCCAATTGGGAGCTCTCACTATTGGAGTGGTTGTCAGCAATAACTTCAATTCTTCAAAACTCCGTTGACATCGATCATCCCATACAAATTTAGCATCCTTCACCAATAGTTCACAAAGAGGTCTTGCAAGTTTAAAGAAATCTTTGATGAACCTCCTATAGAACCCAATATGGCCAATGAATTGTCTTACTCCTTTGACAGTTGTTGGCGATGGCAACTTGATAATCAGTTCAACTTTTGCTTTGTCCACCTCAATGCCTTGCTTGGAGATAATATGCCTTGCTTGGGGTATCATGAAATGACATTTCTCCCAATTGAGCACCAAGTATTTCTCAATGCATCGGTTCAGCACAACTTCCAAATTGACTAAGCATTCGTCAAACGCACTTCCATATACAGTGATATCATCCATAAAGACTTCCATAATACGCTCCACCATATCACTAAAAATGCTTAACATGCATCTTTGGAATGTTGCTGGTGCATTGCATAAGCCGAAAGGCATTCGTTTGTATGCATAAGTTCCGAATGGACAAGTGAAAGTGGTCTTCTCCTAATCTTCAACAATAATTTCAATTTGAAAATACCCGGAGTAGCCATCCAAGAAATAGTAGAATGGATGGCCTGAGACCCTCTCAAGCACTTGATCAATAAACGGCAATGGGAAGTGGTCCTTCCTTGTTACAACATTCAACTTTCTATAATCAATACACACCCTCCAACCTGAAGTGAAGCGTGTAGAAACTTCCTCTCCCTTATCATTTTGCACCACTGTGATCCCTGATTTCTTTGGCACAACTTGCGTAGGACTCACCCATGGGCTATCTGATATGGGGTAGATAATACCGGCCTGAAGTAGCTTAAGCACCTCAGCTCGCACCACCTCTTGCATGTGAGGATTCAACCTTTGCTGGGGTTGACGAACTGGCTTAGCTTCTTCTTCCATGTATATATGATGAGTACAGACTAAAGGGTTGATCCCTTTCAAATTATAAATTTTCCACCCTATCGCATTCTTACATCTCTTGAGGATTTCAAGTAAACAATCGTCCTAAGTAGTGGTAAGAGATGAAGAAATAACAATAGGGCTCTCCTTATTCTTCTCCAGGTATGCATACTTCAACTTCATGGGTAATGGCTTCAGAATAAGCTTTGGGGGCTCCTCTTCAACGGCTTCTTGTGTCTCATCCTCATTGAATAAAGGGAGAATTTCTTCCCTCATCTTCAAAGGAGGCAGAGTAGCAAGCAGATCTAAGGGTTCAGGTAACCCTTCATCAACGTCCCCAAAATTCTCGTTCAGATCTTCTAGCATCTTCTGATCACAATGCTCCTCCACTAAGTTATCAATCATGCACACCTCTTCTGGTCCTTCTTCTTCTCCCAGATGGAATTGTTTATTACACATATAGAAGATGTTGAGTTCCAACGTCATGTTGCCAAATGTAAGCTGCATGACTCCATTCCTACAATTGATGATAACATTTGAAGTAGCTAGGAATGGTCTTCCAAGAATGATAGGAATATAGTTAGTTCCCTTGGCGATCAGATCCGTATCAAGAACAACAAAATCCACTGGGTAGTAGAACTTGTCAACTTGAACTAGGACATCTTCAATCATACCTCTTGGAATTTTCACAGATCTATCAGCTAGAAATAGAGTGATTGATGTTGGCTTCAACTCTCCCAGTCCTAATTGCTTATAGATAGAGTAGGGTAGCAAATTCACACATGCTCCCAAGTCCAACAAAGCTTTCTCCACGCACGTCTCTCCAATCATCACTGATATGGTAGGATAGCCCGGATCTTTGTATTTCACTGGGGACTTGTACTATATAATGGAACTTACTTGCTCAGTTAAGAAGGCTTTCTTACTCACATTTAACCCTCTTTTGATGGTGCATAAGTCCTTCAGGAATTTTGCATAAGTCGGAACTTGCTTAATCATGTCTAGCGAAGGGATATTAACTTTTACTTGCCTCAACACTTCAAGAATTTCTGATGCATTGTTGATTCCCCTTTTGCCATGCAAAGCTTGTGGGAAAGGTGGAGGCATGTGCTTCTTTGTCACTTCTTCTTGATTGATGGTCCTTTCCGGTTTTTCATTCACCTTAGCTTCAAGGTCCTCCTTCTTTGTACGGCTCCCTTTCTTCTTTCCTTTGTTTTCCTCCATCTTCTCTTTCTCTACTTCAGTCTCTGGTTCTTGCTCTGGCTCTTACTTTGGCTTGGGTGTATGCAGATCAACCTCTTTACCACTCCTTAGAGTGATCACTGCTTTGACTTTCCTCATCTGAGAAGATTCTCCCTCCTGAGCCTCCACTTCATAGATACCCTTTGGATTCTGATCAGGTTGAGAAGGAAATTTTCTTCTCTCTTGCACTGTGTTGAGATTGGTAAGCCTTGAGATCTGGTACTGGAGATTATCTATCTTCTGAGATAGATCATTGTGCTTCTCATCCATTATTCTGTCTCTATTGGCCAATTTTTGCATGATATGAGCATTTTCTTGCCTAATCTGAGCATTGATGGATTTCTAGTCTGCAACAAAGTCTCCCATGACCTTGTTAAGATTCAGAATGGCTTGTTCAAGATTTGAAGCTTACGGGGGTGCTTGGCCAGGTTGCGTGTACTGAGGTGCCCTTAGCTTCCAAGAGAAATTCACATGGTTCCTCCAATTTGAATTGTAGTTACGGAGCATTATTGATTACTACCCAAAAGTGCTATTTTACACCTTTAAGTCATTATGTTTTAAGCACTTTTGTGTAGTAATTCTTCATCTTTATTCCAATTGGCATGTTAAGGACCTAGCAATGACTTCTAATCATATTTGTGGCTAGTTTTAGTGTTTTGACATCTTTTTGGATTATTAAGACAAGCCAACCAAAGAAGAAAAGCAAAGAAAAGCAAAGAAAAGCAAAGAGAAGCAAGGAGGAAATCAGAGGACAGCAGCTGCAGTCTTCTTTGGCACTTTTGGAGCACTTCCCGAAGTCCATTTTTTACATGCTATATATCATTTCAAAGCTCAAGAAGTCAAGAATCCAACGCTTCAAACCATGCACGATTTGGAGCTGAAACGAGGAAGTTATGGCCTTCGGAAGACAACTGCTCCAGGTGTGCGAAAATTTCGCACACCCCCTTCAGGTGTGCGAATGGTGTGCGAGTTTCGCACACCCCCTTTAGGTGTGCGAAAATTTCGCACACCCCATGCGTGGTGCGAAATCTCCTCTGTTTTTGCCGACTCCACTTTAGATATTTTCTTAAGTATTTTTTTATGTAATTTCCTTTCTTCTCCTTGTAACAAGCCAATGAAAAGCTTTGCTTTTGTAAAAACTATATAAGGGGTGGAAATCACCTCTTGAACGAGGTATCACGCGTGTTATGCTTAACACTTAGCAATATACAGAGTTCTCTCATTTTTTATTTTCTCTTTACTATTTTCTTTTTCTTGGAAGCCAAACAACCTCTGAAGATGTTTTCTCAGAGGATGAGAGGCTAAACTCTTGGTTTCTTGGAGTGAAGGAAGCTAGATGAAAAGTCCAGATGCAAAGGTGGAAAACGCTCGTGCCTTAAATACAAGTAGTTGAAGTCCATAAATGGCTTTTAAATCCAAAGTTTTGCTTTAAATCCCTTAGAATCACTTTGAATGGCTAATACATGGTAAGCTTCAGGTCTTTGTGGATGCTTATTGCTAGATCCATATTAGTCCATTAGTTATCATGTACGAGCCATTGGAAAGTGGTTCAAGGTGAAGACCCATAGTGTCTAAAGCCATTAATGGACCTTGACTACCATTTCTATTGATCTTTTATGGATTAAATCTTCATTGTTAAACCTATACCGGTTCGGGAAATAACTATAGGTTAAATCCCCAATGCAAGAAGAAAAATCCGGAATTTTCCACTTTGCATTCTAAACTTGATCCTAGCAATCCTTAGCTCGAGAAACTTTCTTTCTTCCATTTTTAATTAGTTTATGTTAATTTAGTTTCAAACACTTTCAAAACAAATTTTATTTTCTTTTAAACTTTAAGTTTTTGATAAAGGAAATCATTAAATTCAATTTCTAATCTCAAGTATATCACTGGTAGAATGAAAACCCATCCCAGAGTTCGACCCTAGAGCCACTATACTATAGTAGCTTTGCTACACTAGTATGAGGTCATAGGTTTTATAAATGTTTTTTATTAAATGACCCGACTGGATCATCTTGCGCGAATCAATTATTATTGGGCTTGAATTGTCCAATAAAATTTGCTTGATCCCCAAACATTTCTCTCATAGTTGGCATCATAGGACACTCTTCCACCAAGTGCTCAAAAGATTGACAAATTGAACACGGCTTAGCTTGCATTAGTGTGTCTAAAATGGCCTGCACTTCAAGTTCCTCCATTCTTCTTCTTGCTAAAGTTGCATAATTTGCTTTCATATCAGTTCCTTCATTCAAAGTATACATCCCAGCCTTAGCATTTGAAGCATTTGGTTGAGAATTCATTCTTCCCACTTCTCTGCCATTAGGCTCATCCCATCCTCTTGAAACTTCAGCTACATAACTTAAGAAATTCATGGCTTTCTCCGGATTCTG
The DNA here is from genome assembly GCF_004353265.1 of Vitis riparia. Taxonomy (NCBI): domain Eukaryota; kingdom Viridiplantae; phylum Streptophyta; class Magnoliopsida; order Vitales; family Vitaceae; genus Vitis; species Vitis riparia. Next base: position 19,809,925 of record NC_048444.1, read on the forward strand.
AAGTCTCCTCCGCACATTGTTTCTAAGAGTTGCTTCATTGAGGAAGACATACCGTCATAAAAATAGCTCACCAATAGCCATGTATCAAAGCCATAGTGAGGACAAGCGTTGATAGCTTCCATGTATCTTTCCCAACATTCATAAAATTTCTCATTCTCCTTAGCTGAGAAGTTTGAGATTTGCCTTTTCAAGCTGTTTGTCCTGTGAGTCGAGAAAAATTTCTTGAGAAATTCAGCTTGCAAATCAGTCCAAGATCGGATACTCCTTGGCCTTAAAGAATTAAGCCAGACTTTTGCCTTGTCCTTTAAAGTGAAAGGAAATAGCTTAAGCCTCATCAAGTAGATTGAAGCTCCTCCTTCTCGGAAAGTGTTACAAACTTCTTCAAATTCCTTGATATGCTGGTAGGGATTCTCACGGTCCATCCAATGAAAAATAGGTAGAAGTGGCACAATATGTGGTCAAATCACTAGTTTCTCTAAGTGGCACTATGCATGATGGTGCACTCATATGAGGCGGATGCATGCAGTCCCTCATGGATCAGTATGCATTGAGATTTTCAGTTGGAGCATGTTGACTATGCTGATCTTCAGGTATAGCTTCCATGACTTCCACTTTCAATTCCAACTCTGTTTCGTGAGGATTTTTTATTTTCACTAGTCTTCCCTCACTGTCTCATATCCAATATGGCAAACACAACTAGCAATATCTGAACCAAAAATAAAAACAAAGAAAACACAAGAAAAACAATTCTAGAAAGAAAGAAAATTACGGTTAAATAAAAACTAATTTAAAAGCTAAACTAAAAAAAACAGAGATAAATAGAAAGAAATAAAAATAAAGAGTTAGTAAAAGAAAAGAAAATTCACCAAACTTGTGATGAAGATCACAAGTATTCTAAAAAGATAACATCACTGTGAAGTGGCACCATACTCGGCAATGGCGCCATTTGATTCGTTTGCCCCAGCTGGTGTCTTCTAATTCAGTCCTCAGACGGGAGTAATCAATAAAATTTATAACCTATTTCACCATGTACTAGGATAGCCTTAGCTAGCATAGCATAGTGGCTCTAGGATTATTCACTAGGATGGGTTTTCATTTCACACCTGATATTAGTTTAAAGAATTGGATTGGTACTTTTTCTTTTCTAAGTTAGCTTTAAAAGAAAAAATAAACTTTCATTTGGAAAAGGTTGGTTTTAAGCTAACCAAAGATAGTAACTGAGTTTAGTTACAAAGAAAATGGTCTCTTGGATTTTCAGGTCACTAAGGTTAGGCCCCTTATACAAAAATGGAGATTTTCGGATCTTTCCTCGCATTGGGGATTTAACCTATAGTTATCCTCCCAACCGGTGTGTTACAGTTGCTTCCTATTAATGGTTTCAACGCTAATTGCCTCTCATTGATGCATCTTGCAATGGCTCGTGCCTCTCACCTAACATTTACCATTCAAGGTGATCCTTAACCTTGGATTACCCTTCACAAGCTCGCAAGAGATAACTAATGGATGTCTCCTTAGAGTCCAAGAACTTACCAAGTGTTGGCTATTCTAGAAAATCCTACCTTTAAACCACCTACCAAAGGCTCACAAGAGATAAACTAGTGTAACTCAATGGATGGAGTCCACTTGCCTTACCAAGTGTTGGCCCAGGTGATTTTAAGATGTTTTAAGTTAACTAAAAATATAAAAACCATTAATGGGTCACAACTTCCTCTTCATTAAAAACTGAAACAAGGAAAACTCTCACTTTTGTAGTCGGGTCTCTTACCAAGCTCCCTTCCGTCCAAGAGACAAAAAGTCTAGCCACTCATCCTCTGAGAAAATATCTTCAGAGGTTGTTTGGCTAGAATGAAAAATACAATCAAATTGAGAAGGTAAGGTAGAGCAAAGCTCTGTATATTTCTTACTAAAAACATGTACAAGTGATCCCCACTCCAATATCTTCCCCTCCTCAGAGAGACGAGAGATATGGAATTGTGTCAGGGGATTGTATCGGGGATTTTTATTACAAGGAGATATCTTAGGATATATAAAGAGATATATTTTCAACTTCTTAATTAGATATCCTAAATATCTTAAAAGATCTTCAACTGATTACAAGGAGAGAATAGATAATTACACAAAATATCTTAAGGTAAAAATCTAATGGAATCGGTGTAAAATATCTAGATATTACATTTTCGCATTGGAGAAAGGTGGTGCGAAAATTTTCGCATCGAAGAAAGTCAGTGCGAAAATTTTCACATTAGGAAAGTGTGCTGTGAAAATTTTCGCATTGGGAAATGTTAGTGCAAAAATTTTCGCATCAGGAAATGTCAATGCGAAAATTTTCGCATCAAGAAATGTCAATGCGAAATTCCTCTTCAGCTTTGCGCAGTTGCCTTCAATTGGCCATAACTTCCTCGTTTCAGCTCCAAATTGCACACCGTTTGAAGTGTTGGACTCCTGACTTCCCAAGCTTTGAATATTAAAAAATGGACTCTAGGAAGTGCTCCAAATTTTCCTTGTAACTACTGTCCTCTGAATTTCACATAGCATGTGAAGATTTTGCATCACCATGCAAAATTGCTTCATGATGGATTTCTTTCTCTGATCCTCTTCCTTGAATATCTTGATTGGCTTGGAAGCTTATTCCCAAGGGTTGCACAAAGTTCTCCCTCATTCTTAGCTTTCTTCAATGATCAAAAAGCTACCAAAAACACCAAAACTAGCCAAAAATTGATTAAAAACATTTGCAAGGGTCCTTAACGTGCCAATTGAGTTAAAAGGTATTAATTACTACTCAAAAGTGTTTAAAAGAGTTTATAACAAGCTATAAAAATGCACTTTTTGAGTAGTAATCAACCATACACATGGCTATAATGCTTAGCCCAAAAGCTCCCATCCAAAAAGGAATGAGAAGCCTAAACTCCCTAGTGCATGATCAATCTTGAACCTGACATCCTCCAAGATTTGAGAAATAAGAAGGATGAATGGAAGGTAACCGAATTAGTAAGAAAAATCACAGTAAGGGGTCATAATATCCAAAATTACCTACCTTGTGTCGAACTACTGGCTAGTAAGAATAGCATGTATGAGCCTAGCAGATGAGCAATAAATATGGGTATAGTGAGTAGAGAGATAAAATGTATAAGTGAAGAAGATAGTGAGGAGCCATATTGGCTTGGTGAAGCCAACAATGGAAATATATGAGGAAAAAGGACGAGAAGCACCATAAAGAGATATCAAAATGCATCAAGCTCCCAGCCTGTAGTTCCTAAGAAAAAAAAAGGAATGTGAGCATCAAGTTGAGACAACTAAGTACACACCTGATGGATCTGGAGAAGACAAGAAAAGACTGGTCATACGTGGTCACTCTAAATGTGATACCGACAAAGACTGAGTACATGTTTGCGTTCTGTACTTGGTAGGGGTAATAGGTTCCCCGAAGAGAAAATAAAGTCTCTCACCTTCACTCATGGATGATGGTAAGGAGAAGAGTTTCCAGGAATGCATGGAGGTTGATAGGACACTTGACCTCAATGCGGCGATCACAAAAAACATAAAAACATAAAAACAATCGTAAGCCTCTACACAATGGAAACACTCAATTAGAAGGTCTCCTAGGTTAAAAGAACCCTCGATAGCGATGCCCTGAATAAGCATAAGTAACCTAGGAGGGATCACCTCACACTGGCACCTATGAGTAGCCATAAAAAATAAATGAAATGCAAAAAGACATAAAATCCAAGAAAACGGCGAAAGAAAACTAATTGCTAGAAAAAATCTAAAATGTGTACTAAATAATACTATGTAAACGAAAACACGAAAAACGAAGCAAACTAGCCTCAAATGATGAAGAGGTGAAAACCCAAAGCACTCGAACTAGCTAGAATGGATGGAAATTGAATATGACGTATTGGAAAGGCATTTTATACTCTATAAGAGCGTTCAATGTAGATTAGCACTTAAGTGTCATAAGCATTGGAAACAGTGTCGGAAATGACTTATAGCACTTAAGTAGTCAAACCACTTGAAGTGGCGTTGGATACAACTTATAGCACTTGAGCGGTTGGAGCACTTAAGCATTGGTGATAGTGTTTGAGTGCTTTATATAGAAAATCAGCACCAAGAAAAAGAGATACACTTGCCAAAAAACTTGAAATTGAACTAATTTACAAAAAAAAAATGAAATGATAGCAAGAAAACAACTTAGAGTAGAATCATAATTTTGTTAAACTCTTAACATTAGATTGATCAGTAATATATCAAGTGAATTTCCTAGATAGTATACATCAATCTATCAAGAGTGAATTTTCAAGTCTAAATAGCGGAGTAAATCTCAATTTCGGTTTAGAAACCTAATCCACAACTATCAGTGTATAAAATGACCAACATAGAAACATAAGTATTGATTTTCAACGGAATACAACTTACTGTCTAGTTCTATATTTCAAAATTGATTACTTAGAAAAGATCCAGTCATGTCTTTAGTCAAATTAAGTACACATCCAATCCATTTGTTCTAAGATCGTTGAATTTCTATTTAACAAGACCTTGTTGATCTACAAACGGCACAACTTGACTCTCCCTTAATTTGATATCATGTTTTTTTTTTATTGAAAGTGGAGGCATTGTACATCATGATCTCTTTTGATTTTTCATTTTATTTTCGTTCATGATTGCCTTTGTATCCACTTTAGGTGTGTTTCAAAATGTTGTAAGTAAGCAGTTTATATTTAAGAACATGAATCTTGGAAAGTGTATGAGAGTTATGTTTAACTAAAGATTCAAGTATTCATTGACTCACCTCAGGAAACAATTATAATGATATTAGTCAAATAAGACATATGGATAATAAGATTTGAGCATGAAATAAAATCTTTTCAAAGATATCAAAGTCTACTGTATGACTCAAACTTAAGAAGTCTCATTCTTGATCAATCACAACATGTAATTAAGGTTGAAATTTCACTATACAAAGAAATTTAATTATCAAGAGTTATGTACATCAATAGTGATTAACAAATATCTAAGAATCAATCCACATCAAGACTTCTAGACATAGTATATTTTTCTAGTTCACAAACTCAAAATATTATAAATCATGCTAATATATCAAGTAAATTAACAAAAATCATATGCCTAAAAGATAATAGAAAGCCAAAGGAATAAACAAAAAATGAACAATAAGAACAAACCTTTTTAGGCATATAACTCTAGATGATCAATTGATTAGGCATATGCCTAGGGATTACCTAAGAAATTTAAACTTAAGATAATCCAAGGTTTTTGTAAAGATATTTTTCAATTGATATTCAGTGAGGACAAACTCTAGAGAAACAACTTTTTCTTCAACAAGATCCCTAATAAAATGATGACAAATTTCAATGTGTTTAATACATGAATGAAGAACAAGATTCTTTGATATATTAATAGCATTAGAGTTGTCACAATATACATTCATGGTCTCTTGCTCAATCCCATAGTCTTTCAGCATTTGTTTCATCCACAAGAGTTGTGTACAACAACGTATTTAGCTTCGACAGTAGATAAAGATATCAAGTTTTGTTTCTTACTAAGCCAAGCCATAAAAAAATCAACAATAAAAATAAAAATAAAAATAAAAACACCAAACGTGTTTTTTCTATTCTCAACATTTCTAGCCTAGTCAACATCGGAATAACCAACAATAACAAGGGAAGAATCAAAATGATACCACAAACCATAGTCTAAAGTCCCACTAATATGCCTAATAATTCTGTTTACAAAAATTAAGTGCAACTCTTTAGGGTTTCCTTGGTACCTAGCATAAGCTTCAACACTAAAGGATATGTCAAAACAACTCATAGTAAGATATAACAAGCTTCTAATCATACTCCTATGGAGCTTTTACTCAACATCATTTCTAAAGGTATCCTTACTAAGCTTAGTGGTATTGCTCATAGGTGTCCTAGAGTGTTTAGTAGATTCTAGAGCAAACTTCCTAACTAACTCCCTAGCATATTTGGAGTTTTAAAGAAGGATTTTGTCTTTAAGTTGTCTAATTTGCTAACCTAAGAATAAATATAGTCCATAAACCATCCTCATCTCAAATTTAGTCTTCATTTCCTCGATAAAACTAAGGTCAAGGTTACTAGAGGTGGCTCTAAAAATAATATCATCAACATAAATCTAAGCCATTAACAACTTATCTTTAGACCTATGTATAAACAAGGTTCTCTCAACTCCCTCTCTTTTAAACTTTTTCTCAAAAAAGGTAAGTAATGAGCTTCTCATACCAAGCTCTAGAAGCTTAGTTTAATCCATAGAGGGCTTTCTTTAACCTATAGACATGATTGGGGAATTTTAGATCCTCGAAACCCTTAGGTTACTCAACATGAACCTCTTCACTAAGAATCTCATTCAAGAAAGCACTCTTGACACCCATTTGATAATGTTTCATCCTCAAAGAGAATGTTATGGACAAAAATATCCTGATTGATTATAACCTAGTTACAAGTGCAAATGTTTATTCATAATCAATCCTCTCTATCTATGAGTATTCTTGAGCTACTAATCATGTTTTTTTTCTCACAATGACCCCGCTTTCATCTTTTTTATTTTTTAAGATTCATTTAGTGCCTATGACATGTTTATCTTTAGGCATAGGGACTAAATATCATACATCATTCCTAATGAATTGATTTAACTCTTCTTGTAGTGTGGTAGTCCAAGACCTATCTCATTAAATCTTTATTGTCTCTTAATAACTACACATTCATTCATGTTACCTATAATATTTTTGATAGGGTGGTTCTTTGGTACTTTGGATTTATGTTTATTCCTTATTTCTTTAAATGTGTCTTCTTGAGGTACATTTACATCCTTGTTAGGGTCAACATTACTTTTAGGGATATCATTTGGGTTATCTTTTGTTTTTTCTATATTTTCATGATTGTCCCTATCTAATTCATGGGTTGAAATTTGATTTTCTATTATATCCTTATCATACCCAGTGTTATTTATGACCATATTAGAGGACTCCTAGATAATCTATGAATTTTGATTCTATATTCTATAGGCTTTACTCTTAGTAAAATAGCTTAGGAAGATACCTATATCAGATTTTGCATCAAATTTCCCTAGGTTCTCCCCATCCCTAAGTATGTAGCACTCACTACTAAAAGTCCTAAAATACTTAAGGTTAGGTTTTCTCCCAATCCATAATTCATAAGATATCTTGTTTGTTCCATGCCTAAGAAAATAGCTATTAGCAATGTAACATGTTGTATTTATAACTTTAGGCCAAAGTTGCATAGAGGTATCATGTATATAAATCATCACTCTAGCCATTTCTTATAACACTTTATTTTTCCTTTTAGCCACTTCATTCTATTGAGAAGTTCTAGGAGTTGAAAAATCATGTTTAATACTTTTTGAATCACAAAAGAAGTCAACATCCACATTATCAAACTCTCTTCCCCTATCACTCCTAATCCTTACAATTTGATGGCCTATCTCCACTTGTCTTTTGGTGAACAAGGACTTCAAGTGCTCTCTGGTTTCTGACTTCTCTCTAAAAAAACTCACAAAAAAGTATCTTGAAAAATCGTCAACAACTAGGACATATCTCTTACCACTTCTACTTTCAGTACATATGTGACCTATAAGATCCATATGAAGAAGGTCTAAAGGTCTAAAGGTCTAGCGGTCTTGTGGTCTTAATTTCCTTAACCTTTTTGTGTGAACTTTGTGTTTGTTTACCTTTCATGCACTCACCACAAATGGGTTGAGGTTCACCACTTAGTTTAGGGATACCTATAACTTTTTTATTATTCACTAAGTGCATAAGATCCCTATAATTTATGTGACCTAGCCTTCTATGCCAAAGCTCTTTGGCCTACTACACACAAGAGGTGTTTTGGAATTTAGATTCATTGCATAACAGTTGTCAACTGTCCTATGTCCTATAATTATGATTTTTCCTTATTTGTTGATTACCTTGCATAAGTTTTGGCAAAAATTTACCGTATGTTCATTGTCAAATATCTTACTAATACTTAGGAGGTTTGCCTTGAGTCCATCTACATAGAGAACTCTGTCTAATTTAAGACAACCAAGGATAGATATACTTCCCTCGTCTTTCATACAAGCTAAGCTCCCATCCTAAAAGGATAACTATACCACCATTATAGTCCTAAAAAAAAATGAAGAATGATTTATCTCCTATCATGTGTCTGGAGTAGCCACTATCAAAGTACCACTCACTAGAAGATCTAACTTTAAGTGTTGTGATGACAACCTAATATTTAGCCCTATATTTTCTCATCCAAACTTGTTTAATCCTAAGAGGTGACTTAGAAGAGCTTTGTTGATTTCTAGGCTTTTGATTAGGTTTATTCCATTTCCCATTATTCAAGATGTTATTTTTAAGGTAATTAAAATTGTGACATAGAATCTTGTTTATATGTTGGAAATTTTGTTCCTTTTAATGTTTGGCCATAGAAGTTTTTTTTAATAATGACTCGTTCTCTATTGAAGATCAAGAGTTGTTTATCCAACAGGAAAGTCATAGATACATCTAAAGAGGTTTTGTTTATGTAAGTTGAGCTATTAAGAGGATTAGTTTTGTTTTTAACTTAAAAGGTTTTAAAATTAACTTTTGAAACATGGTTGAATCATTCAAGCGACCTGGAGTGCTCAAGTGCCCAAGACCACTTAAGCGAGCCATACTGCTCAAGCGCCAAAAGTGCTCAAGTGATGAGTGAGTTGGCTCGAGCAGTCATGTAGATTCTATCGAGATCTTTCACACATATATGGTTTAGAACTCTTCCAAAACTAAAACTTTTTTGGGTTTTTTCTTATACATACCTTTCTACTCTTTTAAAAGTAAGAGATTGTTAAATATTGGAAATAGACTATTAAGAGACCTTATATTCCTTATAGAGGGTCTCTTAGAGAGCAAGCCTAAAAAAGCCACACCATTCTTGATTTCTTATTCAAGGATTAGATCTTTGAATCTTGGTTTGAAAACATCCATCCCTTTGGTGAGGCTATAGTGATCCACTAGAGCAATCGAGGGTTGTTGTGTCGCAGATGTCAATCAAATTGTAAGTACTGGAGAGGAAGTCTTTAAAGTAAAACGGTCAGGTAAATCTGTATAACTTGATTTCATATAGTGGAGTTAAATTAATAAGTCTTAGACCTTGTGGTTTTTTATCTCCACAGTTGGTGTGGGGGTTTTCCACGTAAAAATCTTATGTCTCATTGCCTATATCTTTTATATTTAATATTTTGTTTGAATTGACTATAATCGATAGAATTGATTAGCCCTAACATCTCGCAAGTCATCCCTAAAAAGTGAAAAATCATATTTTTATATACCTATAGATTTTAGGTAGAACCCATTTAATTATTTAGGGTATCCCTGATATCTTTTGGGATAAAAGAATTGGGTATAACATGTAAATCTTTATTGAAAATTTTGAAATCACTCATTCACCCCTTCTCTAGGTGTTCCCTATTGGACTTTCAATTTTTCAAAAGTCGTTCATTAGCCTACTCATTTGAGATTCAAATCTTTCTAAGAACTTAGTATAGCAACTATAATGAGTGTGTCATATTTTCTTGCAATGTGTGCATAGTGATGGAGTGTTGAAAGATACTACTTGGTAGGGGTTTCTTTTTTTTTTTTTTTTTCTTTTTACAAAAATTGTTTCTCTGTTAGAAAGAGTTTCATCTTTATTAATGTGCCCCAAACCTCTTTTGTCACCATGGGTTTTGCATTTATCAAGTATTTCATTAAGCACTTTGGTTCCAAAGTGAAAGATCTCATTCACAGATGAAGAGGACCTATTACTTTCCATCTTTTGAGTAAAAGAATTATTTCTCCCAAGAAAATAATGATGTTTAGACTCAAGAAATCTTTTTTTTTTCTTTTTTTTTTCAAGTAGATTAGTCATCTCTTCTTTTAGCACATCAATCTTAGTTTTATGAGCTTAAAGAATATCATAGTCTTTTAAGTAATTCTTAATTAGTTTTTCATACTTAACAACAAGGTTATTTAGAAAAGCAGTTTTTCAATCATTAGTGAATTCATCATCATTATTACTATGACATTCATTATCATGCACAAATTCTACAGATGTAACAAAAGCTAAAAATTCATTTTGATCATATTTTGCATCTTCAGAAGTTGTGGAAGCAATTTCTTCAAAATTTGTGTCACTCCATGTAGCCTACATAAATTTTTAATATCTTTGGGACTAAGACAATTAGAAACAAAATGTCTCAGACCACCACAATTAAAGAATCATATTTTCTTACTCTTGAAAGAACCTTTATCTTTTTCTTTAGATGATTGTTCAGGTATTTTTCCTTCTCCAGATTCTTCATTTTTGTAAAACTTCCTATTGAATTTCATGACCATTTTTATTCTTTTAGCCATATGATCCAATTCATCCCTAATTATATTATATGGTATTTCAGTATCTTCTTTCTTATTCTCAAAAGTCTTAAAGGCAAGATGTTTAGGCTTTTGAGAATTAGGTAGAGTCATCTCATATGTTTGTGTAGAGCCAACAAGTTCATCAATTCTTATCGAATCAATGTCCTTGCTCTTGTTTAAGGTAGTAATTTTAAGTCTAAATCTCCTTAGGAGAGATCTCAAAATTTTTCTTACTACCTTTGAATCTAGAATAGGTTTTCTAAGGTTAAATGATGAATTAACAATATTACTTAATTCAAAATATAAAAAAAAAAAAGGAAAAAAATCTTATTTTCATACATCTTAACATTCTCAAACTTAGTAGTAAGCATTTGCAATTTCAAAACATTAACAATAGACATACCTTCATGAGTGACTGGAAGTATATCCCATATTTCCTTAGCACAAGTACAATTTGCTATTCTGCAAAACTCATTTGGACAAACTCCATTAAAGATATTAAATAAAGCCCTAACATTGATTTCACTCCTTTCATTATTGGCTTTGTCTTAATCTTATTTAGGTTTTAATTCTCCAATTGATCTTATATAGACATAAAGAATCAATGGTGGTCCTCATCCATATTCTACTGAATTTCATACCCGTTCACCTTTCATTATAAGAAAAAATTTCATCCAAGCTTTCTAGTGGGGATAGTTACTCTCATCGAAGTAAGGTGGACAATTTAAAGGAGCCCTAGTTTCTTATTGTTCCATATTGGACTTACAAGATCAATAAAAATTCAAATTTTATCCTAATAAGATCAATAAAAATTAGATTTTTATCCTATAAGATTAATAAAATTTTGATTTTTATCTTGCTCTAATACCAATTGAAAAACCAAAGCCTAGTAAGGCAACACCCAGAAGGGAGGGTGAATGGATGTAACTTAAAATTTTTAAATAAATATTTATATATTATACTCAATTTATCTTTATGATTAGTTAAGGATAGTCAATTCTTTCATTAATAGGCAATGTATGCAAGATAATAAAGAAATGAGATGAGGCATTAGGATTTTTAAGTGGAAAACCCCCACAGTAACTGTAGAAATAAAATATCATGGATCTAAAATTGTTAATCTAAATCCACTATTTAAGATCAAGTTACACAGATTTATCTAGTCGTTTTACCTTAAAGACTTACTCCGTAATACCTATAACTTGATCCACATCCACAACGTAGCAACCTCTTATTACTATAGTGAAAACACTTTAGCCTCGCTAAAGAGATGAAGGTCTTCAACCTAAGATTCAATGTTTGAATCCTTTGAATGAGAAATCGAGAATAGTGTGGCTCATTAGGCTTCCTCCTCAATGAAACTCTCTCCAAAATATTAAGTTATCTTACTCTAGAAGGGTCATAATAAGGTATTTATAGGCAAATATGTTGAAAAGGTTCAATGTCATAAGGTTTCCAAATAAGATTTGCATGAAATCTCAAACATATATTCCAAATCTCAACAAAAAAATCATGAGCACTCGAGCACACTTAACTCTTGCTTGAGCGTCTCGGGAACTTAAGCGATGCTAAGTGCTTAAGCGTCTCAGGCACTTGAGCAATGCTAAGTGCTTGAGTAATCCCAGTGCTTTAGCGTTGCTACCCGCTAGAGTGTCCCCTACTTCTATAGAATATCAATTTTCAATTTTTAAAACAAATGTACCATTCTTCTTTATACCTCTTAGGAGTCTACTTGCCACAAGACAATCATGTTAGACGTACTTGTGACTTCCCGATTGGATGAACAACAACATTTGATCTTCAATAGAGAGTAAGCCACTATCTAAAAAGACTTCTAAGGCTAAACATTAATTGGAATAAAATTGCCAACATACAAACAAGACTCAATGTCCTAACAGTGTCGATTGGAAAATATGCACAACTTATATGAAGATGTTTCAATTAGAAAATACTTGTGAATTAAGCTTTTTTCCTTATTAATTTAGCTTACTAACTTTCTGTATTTTTTTTTAAATAGAGATATCCTAATCTAGAAATTAGTTTCTTTCTTTTTTGTATTTCTAACCTCTTATAATCTATATATATTTAGGGTAATTCTATTGAAAAAATACAAGTGAGAGATTCTTAAAACCCCAAATAATCAACATGTTATTAAAGTAGGAAAACTAACTTTGCCAATATCCATTTTCCCACCATAAAGCCTTCACTAGTTAGTCATAGCCTAGTTACTTAATCTTCATTGCTAAACATGAATTTCATTAATCCTAGACCAATATTTTAGTTATTATTCGTTGTGATCAACCTTAATTACTGGTAATTCAACTTCTTCTTTTTTTTTTCATACTAATAGGCTTCAAGACTAGGATAGTTTTCTTCTCTATTTTTCTAAACATGTCTGAAATTAGTAATAATTTATCAACAACCTAGAACATAATTCCTAGTGACTACCAGTATCAACTTCCTTCAAACTTAATGAATGGAAATTATTTGCAATGGTCCCGATTAATGAAAATGCACATTAAAGAAAAGAAGAAGCTAAAGCATCTTCTTGTTCCTAAGATTGGTAAGGATGATCCGAAATTTGTCTCTTGAGATAAAGAAGATTCTTAGATTATGTATTAGTTATAGAGCTCCATCCAATCAAAAATAAGTTGTACTTGCATGTTTCCCTCCATGACAAAGAAGATTTGCGATGTAATTCATCACACCTACTCTAAGTTATGGGATGCTACTCAGATTTATGAATTCAAGACAAAAATCCATGATGATGAACAAAATACTTGATCTATATCTAAGTATTACAATGTTATAATTTATTAAGAAAGAAAGTCTTTGATTTTTTATTTTTTTGGTTGGTTTGAATAGTGAATTTTGATCAAGTTAAGATCCAGATTCTTAGGAGAGATCTATTACCTTCATTGAATGAAGATTTTACTATTGTAAGAAGAGAAAAGAGATGAAACCCAAATGAAAAGGCCTTACTTTGGTGCAACTATTGTCGCAAGAATCATCGTACCAAGGAAAACTATTGAAATCTTTAAGGCAAGCCTTAAAATTTCTTAGGAAAAACTAATGGCAATAAGGGAGGAAATTTAGGTTACAAGTCCTAGAGTTATGTTGTTAATACAAAAGTGATAGCTACAAGATACTATTACAATAGAAATTTTCTACAAGAAGGAGGTTGATAGCTAAATAAGTTTATTTGACAACTTGAATAACAAAGAGGTTCTAGTTATTTTGATTAAAAAAAGTAAGCATTCCCAATCCCTGGGTACCTCTACAATCTATTTACAAGCCCTTACATCATAGACTCATGGACTTTAGATCATATGACCAATTCATATAAGTCCTTCTCCATTTATAGTCCTTATCCTAGAAGCCAAAAAAAAAATAAGGATTGCTTATGGAACTTTATTGGTATAGCTAGCCAAGGAAATGTTTCCATTTCACCATCTCTAACCTTGAAAAATATTCTACATGTTCCCAAGTTATCTATAAATTTGTTGCCAATTCATCATATTACTAGAAACCTTAATTTCTCAATGATAATTACATCTTTTAAATATGTTTTTCAATATCATCTTATAGGGAAAATGATTAGGCATGCTAGTAAGAAAGAAGGGTAATACCTTCTTGAAGTTAAGAGTGACTAGTTTGATTCTATACGTCTATCCTACCTTTTAGAAGAACATTATACCAATACGACTCAAGTTTATTTATCCCTTTTTTGTCTTAGTCATCCATCTTTTTCTTTGTTAGAAAGGATAAATTTCTACTGTGTGAAAAATTATATATTCAAAATTTCCATTGTGATGTATGTGAATTTTATAAACACCTTTGTATTCCTTTTAATGATAAAAGTTATGTTCCATTTAATTTCATCCACATTGATGTTTGGGGGCCTACTTAAATTCAAATTATTTCTAGGGCAAAATGATTTGTGTTTTTTATTAATGATTGCACAAGGGTCATATAGGTATATCTTATGAAACATAAATTTAATGGTACCATTATTTTCTCTATTTTGCATAAAATGATCAAAACCCAATTTGATACCAAAAGCCAAATAGTGAATAATGGGATAAAGTGTTTCAATCAATGTCTACCACCATACTTCGAAAAAAAAAATATTATTCACCAATCCTATTGTATTGATACACCACAACAAAATGGGTAGCTAAATAGGAAAATAGATATTTGTTAAAGGTAACTAGAGCCTTGATTTTTCAAATAGATGTTTCAAAGACATATTAGAGAGAATGATCATTTTAATTGCTACTCATCTTATAAATAGACTGCCTTCCAAAGAGCTTGATTTCAAAGACCCCATAAGTCTTCGTACTCAACTCTATCTGCAATTTAATGATTTTAGTTGATTTGCTCTAAAAATATTTAAGTGCATTGTTTTTGTTCATATTATATTTAGGTGGTTTTTGTTCATATTTAAGCTCATTATAATATTAAGCTAGATCCCTAATCTCTTAAATGTATATTTATTGACTATTCTCCAAAAAAAAAAAAAAAAAAAAGATCTAAGTGTTATCATCCTAATTCTCAAAGATTTAGTTTTTTTTCCTTTTTGTTTGTTTTTTTTCTTTTTTTTTTTTTTTTTTTTTTGTATCTATGAATGTCATCTTTAACAGACAACAACCTTTCTTCTTCCAAACCTATCTTTGATGAGAGGCCTTTGTATAAGGTTAAAGACAAGCATGTAGAATGTGAGAAGAAAGAAAAACTCATAATGTGTAATATGATATCTTTGGACGCATAAAAGCATGAAGAAATAAAAAAATAATTACTAAAATATGAAAAGTAAAATAAATGAGAGTTGATTATCTTACTCATAGTGCTTTGTAGTCCATATGCCATTTAATAAATAAGGTTAGCACAACTAAAGACAAACAACTCTTAAATTGTCATAAGAGGAGATAAACTATCAAATGAATAATAGCTAACATTAAATCCATCAAATTTATTAAATACAAAATAAAGTTTTTTTTTTTTGTTCCATTTGCACTATAATTACATTTGATGAATTTAAGTCTTAATTTAAAAAATACCTTATGATTCAAAATTTCCTTAATCATTTGAATTTTTTTTTTTAAATATTTTTTTTGTTTCATAATTCAAGATATTTCAATCAATACTCTCTTACAAATGTTTCCAAACATCTTTTAATCTTATATGGCAATGGTAAGTAGCTGCTAATTGCAATGGTAAGTAGCCGCTAATTTTCTTTAATACAAAGACTATTCATTCAAAATAAATAACGATATATAAGAAAAGAAATCATGATGAATTTCATAATGAACTTTACTAGAAGAATCAACCTTGAAAGGGTTGCAAAAAGGAATAATAATGGGGCAGTTATTTTCGGTGACTTGCCCCTACCCACCCTCATTAGAACAAATTTGTGTAAGATATGATCAAAGTAAGTAGGTTTGAGATTTCTTTTAAAACCCAAATTCGGAATAGAGCAAGTAAGGATGGGTTTTATACCACCCTGGTCAACCCTATTCCCAAATTAGTGTTAAAATTACTAGGTACCCCTTAGGCCCACTAGCATACCCTTAAAACAAAGAAAATGTTCTCTTCACACATCATTATAAAATTCCTTCCTAATAGCTTTTCTAGACATTTCAAATTTCCCTTCTTAAGAATTTGAAGTTAAATTAGACATTAGTTTCATTACTTACAAGACTAGCCCAAAGGTCGAAAATGATAAGGCCTAAAAGTAATATCGATCAAAATTACTCTTAATTAAATTAGACTCCTCGCATGAATATGTTTACATTAAATTATGATTTAAATCACTCATATTGTTTAACTTGAAATAGTTTAAGGATTTCTTATGATTTTTAATTCAAAATTAAGCCACTTTAACTTGATTAATATGAGAATCCATGGTATTTGATACAAGAGATTCAAGGTCAACCGTTCAATTTAAGAACATGTTTTAGGTGGTATCGAATAGAAATATAGAACTAGATATGAACAAATTGAATGTTTGCATTTAAATCTAGAATACAGATTGCTCAAACTAATAATCATGTGTACTAGGATTCATATCGGTCTATTTGCATTTAAAGCATTGGGATATGTGAACCACTATTTATTAGAAATGATATTTGCTACACAAATCATGTAATCAAAATCTCTTATCCTATCTCTTTCTCTATTGAGTTGTCAATTATAGATTTTTTGAATTTGAATACTTCCTCCTTGTTTTCATTGTTATTAAATCCCTCAAAGATTTTATTATAGTTTCTCTTCTAAAATATAAATTCACTTGAATATACATTTTTTTTGAAAATTAAGGAATTATAAAGATTTCTTTTGATCTCATGATATTAGTACCATTCATTAGGTTGTTGTCATTTTGAGTGAAAATGGTACAATCCAACATGATTTTCATTCTTAAATGCCAAGGGGATTGTCATTCCTAAGCTTATCTATTTGTGGGTTGATAACTATGTGGTTGTGTCTATGAATATCACATAATCAAAATCCCTTTATTGCTTATTTATTGAGGCAATTAAGAGTTCTCAATCTAAAGTCTTCATATTCAATTTTTTTTTATACCCAATCTCTTAAAATAGGGTTATAACCATGCTTTTGGAAGTTCTTTTTAATTCCATGGCATTAGTATTCATAATTAGGTTGCTAGAATCTTTGCCATATAGCTTCATCCAACTTGGATTCTTAAAGTCTAATATGATATCTCATCTTCGGTCTTATAAGCTTATAATGATGTGTACATGATCCTCGTTGTATTGTTGACTTCATCATATCCATAATTTATATTTAGATGTTACTATTGATATTATTAACATCTTATATGTTTATTTATGCAATTTGTTGTAGTGTCAAGATTTACAATTCATAATTTTGTGAAATCAAATTATTTTTTCCTTAAGTAGTTTGCTAGTTCATAGGAACAAGTTTAAAAGATTAGACTATTACAAAATTAGTTTTGACTATTCAATTGATATAAATGAAATCTCGGTTTCATGTATGTTCAAACTTGGAATTAATGATCACCTATTGTTAAGATGGCTTAGAAGTGGTACAAATCCAATATTCTCATACACAAATAGCAATTATTTTCTTTTTTGGTGAAATATACAAGTGTGTATCATTGTCGTTATTTAATTTTACGTTTTCAACGACATTGACCGCAAAGTAAACCCTTATGATGTGCAGGAATATGCCTAACCGTAAAAATGACAGAAAAAGCATCAATTACCTTCTCATAAAAAACAAAAAAGAAAAAAAAAAGAAAAAAAGCCCAAGCTTATTCCATGTTTGTCATCACAAATTTATATTGCCTATTCTGACATGTTCAACTTTAGTCCTGTTTCGGTTAAGATTTAACTGTCAATTTTTTATCAGATTTTTACGATTCTCAAAGCTATAGGCTCCTTTTCAACGGAAGAATCATATACGATAAAAAAAATTAATTTTGGTAAAAAGAATTCTCCTTAAATTCATCGAAACCTTAACAAAGTTCCAAAAAAACCTAGATCAGAGTGACATAACTTCGAAAGCCAAAATCTTTCTATTCGCTTAAGCTAAACACACATGTAAATATTTGTTAGAAAGCTTAACTCCTAACCTTCAAAATCGTCCAAACCTTGTTGAGATCCATCAAATATAGCTCAAATTATAGCCAACACAATTGAAGTGAAAAACACACCCGAAACCCTCACAAAACCAATAGTCCATTAGGTTGGTAATAGCTCTATCCGACCCCCACTAAAGCGCTCATTGTCAACCGTGGATAGTCTCAAATCCAAAGGCTGAAATTCAAAATTTCAAAGGGCCTGGATCCGTGTGACATTACTTTTAGCCAATCAGCGCTCAGCATTTCTCCAATTGCTAGTATTTAAACCGCCATCCAACCGTCACTTCTTCGCCAAAATCAAGAGCCCGACACAGCCTCTGCTCATCTTTCTCTCTCTCTCGAAACCCTAATTCTGAGTTTCTGCATCCATGGCATCTGCTGAAATTGCGGTTTCTGCCGTCGAAGTGGTTGTGGATCCGCCGGTGACGGAGCCGCCGGTGGAGAACCAGACTGGAAGAAAATCGAAGGCCAAGAAAGCCAAAGCTCCTAAAGAGCCAAAAGCCAAGAAGCCGGCAGCTAAAAAGCCGAAATCTCCTTCAACTCACCCTCCTTTCCTTGAGGTACTAATGTTTCCTTATGGAGCTTATTTTATATGGATTTGATACGATTTTGATCTGATCTGATTGGATTGTTGTGTCCTGTGTAGATGATTACTGAAGCAATTGTAGCTTTGAAGGAGAGGACTGGTTCCAGTCAGTATGCGATAACCAAGTTCATTGAAGAGAAGCACAAGAAGTTGCCTTCGAATTTCAGGAAGCTTTTGCTCGTGCATTTGAAGAAGCTCGTGGCTTCTGAAAAGCTCGTGAAGGTGAAGAACTCGTACAAACTTCCGAGTTCTCGATCGGCCCCATCGAAGGCAGCTAAGAAGCCCGCCGCAGCAAAACCGAAGCCAACAAAGCCTGCGAAAGCACCAGCGAAGCCGAAAGCTGCAGCTAAGCCGAAGCCTAAGGCTACCACCAAACCGAAGGCTGCTGCCAAGTCGAAAGCAGCTCCTGTCAAGCCGAAAGCAGCTCCTGCCAAGCCGAAGGCTGCTGTGAAGCCAAAGGCGGCTCCTCGAAAAGCCCCTGCTGCGCCCAAGGCTGTCGCTGCTAAGCCAAAACCTAAGCCTAAGGCCAAACCGGCAGTGAAGCCGAAGTCGAAGCCGGCTGCAAGACCTGCTAAGGCTGCCAGGACGTCTACGAGGACAACTCCGGGAAAGAAAGCACCGACGCCATCGAAGGCTAAACCAGCTGCTCCAGCGGCAAAGGTGAAGAAGACTCCTGCGAAGAAGCCTAAAAGCATGAAGTCTCCGGCCAAGAAAGGTCCGGCAAGAAAGGCGAAAAAGTGAGGGGCCATGGATTGGAATTCGTGAGTGGTAGTTCTGTAAATTTGTCGGATGAATGAGGGCAGTTTCTTATCACATAGTCAGGGAATAGCAGATCTGTAATACACAGTCTATCCTTTTGGTTTTTCTTTCTCTTTTGTTTTTCTTTTAGCGAATTTTAATCATTTCTCTGTAATTTTATGTCTTAGTTTTCAGAGATGAAATTAGAATTAATGTTTCGTCACCTCTTCTGTGTTACTCTCTTTAGTGGTGCTATCTCTACAATTCGCCTGCATATGCACTTTAGCATTCCAGCTGCGTCGTCTTCTGTTACAGGGCCATTCTCTTGCACAGGTGAATCACTTTTGCACTCCACCACCGAGCAGGGTCGACCTTAGCACGTCACCACCGACACCAGCGCACGGTTTACATGCCGGTGTCGAGTGTTCTTTTATCGTGGAATGACATTTGTGTGGTGGCCAAGGATTCCATGTGGTGATGCGGACACGTGCTTCCTCATGTGGGTGAGCTCTACTAGAAACCCTTGTCTGCTCTTTTGCTGCCCCAAAAATGAATGTGCACTTGGGGTGCACAGAAACGGTTTCATATCGGCTCTTGGGGTGCCCGAAAACGGAAGGTGAGGAACAGAAAGGAAAACCCCAACATGCTGTTTGGTTTCTCTGGACAATGGATGGGAAGATAATTGGAATCATTGTTCATCTCTATTTTGCAATTAAAACGGAAAATTGAAATTTCGGCCAAAAAATCAATTTGGACTTTTGTAGGTTTTGTTGCCTTTGCAGGATGGGCAAGTGGAGGAGATTCCCTTTACGATTCAAAGCAAAGAAGACACCAACTAAATAAAGCACAGCCACTATTTGTTTTCAAATTAAAGCACAGGTACCAACTCTGAAAGTTTTGATTTGGTTCCAGTTATCATTTGATGCTACTTTTTATTTTTCCCATCAGTTGGCATAAAAAAGCTCTCTTTTTTGTCTTAAAACTGTTAAGATTATAAATTCACTAGGGAAAAAGATAGCAATGTATTCTTATCATTTGATGTTACCGATGTTTCTTTGCAAAGCACATGGTAGTAGTAAATTTTCAGACAATTTTTTCTTTGGTCCCTAAAAAATGGGCCACAATCCAAGTATAGAGGGAGCACCAAAGATCAAAAAAAGAAAACAAGGGCACAAACCACACCCTAACCCCTTTCCAAATTGTAGGGTCTGACTCTCCATGTGCATGTGGTGTGCATCTTTAAAAACATGTCTATTTCACTTACCTTCCCTTGATCAAATCTAAACAGACTCAAAACAATTCTTAGGGACCGATAGATCATGTACATGATGCTAAACAAAAAGAACAAGGACCACAATCTATAGGCCAACTCACAATGAATAAGGATGTGATCTCATCGAATCGCTAAAATGTTTGGGAAGACCACCAATTGGCTAAAAATTGTCCTTATTTCATGTGTTAATTCTTTGTTAGGATTTTCTCTTATTAGTCTAAGTTTTCCCCTAATCAAGTTTTAATGATAAAAAAATGAGGTTAATGATACTAATGATTCGTTAGGTTCATCATTTTAGGTTTTTAAGAAATTAAAACAAAATCAATCTACAATCTCGGTTTAATGAAGACTATCATGATGAAGACCTAGGAACGATTGTAAGATTGATTTTTTCGTGCTAAATTAAATCATTCATGTACTTGATATTTTTTAAAACCATCCTTTCCCTATTTTTAATTGAATTTACTTTTTCAAAATTAGACGATTTCGTGTTTTTCTCCAAAATTGGTCTTAAATTCTTTCAAAAATATGTTTATAGGGTTTATGAAGAGTGTTGGAAGCCTTCCCAAGGCTTCTCAACCTTGATTTGCTCTTAAAAAATGTATTTTTAGTGCAATGAGTTGAGGTGCAAGAAATTGGTTAAGTTGATTAGGATCAATCATTTGAGAGAACAATGTTGTTCTTATCGATTGAGGTAGAAGTCTCGATTGATTTAGGATTAGTCAAACTAATTACTTGATCAGTTGAGCTCTTGGACCCTAATGGTCACCTGTTAGGCAATTGATACCCAACAACTTATCAATTGATTAAATAGGTTGCTTGATCAGTTGAACCCACATTATGGTTCCTGAGGTTTCTAAGTTGTCAAATTATATACATGACTTTCAAAATGTATTTATGGAAATGGGAACCTAAGTATTCAGTTTCTAAACTACCAATTTTTTATATTAAAATCTCTTAAGTGCATTCATTTCTACACTTGCTAATCTTCTAGTGCCCTTTTAATCCAATCATAGTTTTCATTGTGTCTAGTGAGTTATTATTATTCTTTAGGATTGAATTGTTCTTCCATAACTTCCTTCAAAGACTCGAGAGTATTGTTCACGTGAGGTTTGTCACTTGGGAAGATTTGTAAAAGGTTCATTAGAATCATAATCCAATTGTACAAGTTGAAAGCTTAATTTGAAGCTTTGAAGCCAGTGAAATTCTCACTCAATTAAAGTTTGAAAAGAGTGGACATCGATTAGGGTTTGAGTCGAGCCATTATAAATTTATGTTTGCAATTCTTTTTCCCTCTGTTTACTTATTTGTTTTTGTTTTAATTGGTTATTATTGAGTTTTCTTATCATTTGTATTTTTTTATTTTAAAATCTTATAATATTGACCATTACCCAATTTACCCCCTTCTTAGGTGATTACTTTAACTTAAATTAGTTATTTTTCACATTTGGTACTAGAATTAAACCTCTTTGTTAAGACTTAATCATTTAAAGGGATATGACTAATTCATTTAACTCATCTCATATGAAAGAGTTCTCAATTAATAAACCTCAATTCTTTGTAAGAATCGATTACTATTTAATAATAACAAGGATGACATGGTCTTTAAAATCCATTAATTATAATTTTTTAGAATGTCATTCAAAATAGTGACCACATTCTAACCAAAATTGAAAATGGAGTGATTATTCCAAAACCTAGCTAAGAATGAGATGAACTTGATAAGAAGAAAACTTAATTAAATGCAAGACCCATTTATTATTTACATTGTGCAATTGATAGGAATAAATATAATTGTGTTTGCCAATGTGAATCCACCAAGGATATTTAGAGACTTTTAAAAATAACTCATAAAAGAATAAACCAAATTAAATAACATAAAATTAACGTTCTTGTGCATGGTTATGAGTTATTTTCAATGAAAGATAATTAATTCATTGTTAAAATGTTTACTAGGTTTACTGACATCATCAATGGACTTTAAGCCTTAAGAAAAGTACACAAGGAATTAGAAAAAGTTATGAAAATGTTGGGGTCCCTTCCTAAGCAATGGGAAACCAAAGTCAAGACAACTCAAGAGGTAAAAGACCTCACCAAGCTTCTATGGAGGAGTTCATTGCCTCCTTGATGACATGAAATTACAATGAAGAGCCATTAAGTATTGGAAGATAGAAGAAGACCATAATTTTAAAGCCTCAACAATTAAAGAAGAAGAAGATGGAGCTAGTGAAGAAGATGAAGACCTTGCACTTATTGCAAGAAAGTTCAATAAGTTCATCAAGTTTAAGAAGAACAAAGAAAGGAAATCATATCTAAGAAGGGACTTCTCAAACAAGAAAGAATTATCAAATAAAGAAAAATCCTTAAGCAATGATAAGGGGAAAAAGAGAATTGACATGTTTTAAGTGTAAGAAACTAAGACACTATAAGTATGAATTATCCCTCTACAAAAGCGAATCAAGAAAGGAAAGAAGAAGGCAATGTTTGCCACATAGAGTGAATATGATGAGGATTCCATTGATAAAGAAAAGTTCAATTGAGTGAGAAAAGTTTTGTGTTTAGGAAATTTCAAGGGTGTTCAATTGAGTGAGAAAATTTCTGTCTTGGGGATAATTTTTCTAAGGATGTGAAGTGGATACACGATATTGAATGCATTTTGTGGTTCCTTTTTCTAATGGCAATAAGTAGGTTTAGGTCATTAGCAAGAGGAGGATAAGAAGGTAGAAGTTTAGTACTTGGTGTTGGCTCAAATTCTTAGACATGCATAGATTCAAGAACTCTTAACACTTTTCTCTTAAAGTAAACTTGAAGTGGTTAGATAACAATAAGACTCGATTTTTCAGGAATGACAATTTTAGACTCAGATTCAATGGAAACATCAATTGGAATTTTTGATACAATTGCTAGAATTTCTAAGGTAATGATTGGAATAGTGACCATGGCTTCAGTAGAAGAACTTGCTAGAAAGTCAAGTAGGAATAGGTCCTTATCCTTCATAAATGATGGTGCCCCTTATGAAGATAAGGATTTTGAAAGAAAGGTTCTCTTTTAGCGAACATGACATCCATGGATGCAAAGAACTTCCTTGAAGGTTGATGATAACACTTATAACCATTTTTTATAGCAAAGTAACCCACGATCACGCACTTTAAAGCCCTTTATTCAAGTTTATTTTGATTATGAGTATGAATATGTACAAATGATATGCCTTCAAAAAATCTTAGTAAGATGTTTACAAAATAAAAATAAAAATTGCAATAAGTGAATAATCCAAAGAACACTTTGATAAGACTCTTGAATCCTAATACTTGAGAAGGTATATGATTTATTAAGTGAGCTACTATTAAGATAATTTCACCCAATATGTTTTGAGAACAATTTTTATATATATATAAATAAAAGGGCTCAAGTAATTTCTAGCAAATTCTTGTTTTTACATTATGATAACCCATTTTGTTATGGGGTATCCATATAGGAAATAATCCTTTGCAATGTCAAATTTAATGTTTTTAATGCAAATCCTAAATTGGTTCTTAATCATTCTAAGGAAAACAATGTTCACTTTTATTTATTTTTTTTTTTAAATCCAAGTTACTCTATTGCAATTACCAATAAATGAGACAAACCATTTAGCATAAGATATAAGACATTTACCTATCTAGGCTAATGAGAATGATCCTATTGGTTTCTCAAGGGTGATAAGGAGCTTTCTCAACTTTCGAATCTCCTTTTTGTTGAGCCCTCAAATTTATGTACCATTTATACTTAGTTTCTTCTAAGAGTGATCCTTCACATTTGTTAGGTGTGTTTGCCTTCATTGTTGTGCACTTGGAAGCTATGGAATTCTAGCTTAAAGTTAGTGAGGAATTCTAGGGTTTGTTAAGGCCATTTTTGGTATTTTGTTATTAGTTCGTAATTTAATGCCTTTCCTTGTTTAGTGGAGATTTTGTTCTCTAATCAGTTAAGATTGAGTCCCAGTCCTTATGGTGACTAATTGCATTATCTTGTATATATATACCATGTTGTATTCTATAGAAAGTAAGAGAATTAATAAATAAAAAAATCTTCATGGTATCAGAGCCTTCCCTCTAAAACCCTAATTTCCCACATCACCAAATTCGTCATGGCTACTGAGAGACAAGTCTCAACCTTTGAAGTGACCTCCAATCCAGAAACGATGCCAACGATGAACAACCATGGAGGAGCCGAGAACCCATCTCTGCTCATCACAAGTCACAAATTCAACGGGCATAATTTTCTCCAATGGTCTCAGTTAGTGATGATGTATGTCTGTGGAAAGGGCAAGATGAATATCTCACCGGTGAAGTAGCTATCCCTGAGAAGACCGAGAATCACATGGTGATGTCTTGGTTGATTAATTCGATGAATACCGACATAGGAGAGAATTTTCTCCTCTATGGAACTGCCAAAGAAATATGGAATGCAACAAGGGAGACATACTTAAATTCTGAAAACACTTCAGAAATATTTTAGATAAAAGCCACTTTACATGACCTTCGGCAGGGAGATCTCTCTGTTACCCAATACTTCAACATTCTTTCTCGTCATTGGCAGCACCTAGACATGTTTGAAGTTCACACCTAGAAGTGCCCTAAAGACACTGCACTGTACGGGAAAATTGTGGAGCAAAAGCAAACATTCAAGTTTCTCATTGGCCTCAACAAGAACTTGGACGAGGTTAGGGGGAGAGTGATGGGGACCAAACCTCTTCCAAGTATTAGAGAGGCATTCTCAGAAGTTCGCCGTGAGGAAAGCAGGAAAAAGGTTATGATGGGATCTCAAAATTCTACCCTATCAATTGAAGGATCTGCCCTTCTAGCATGAGGATCTCCATCAAACACCAACAGTGAAAATCGCCAGAACAATGGGAGACCTTGGTGTGACCACTGTCGAAAACTAGGACATTCCAGAGAAAATTGCTGGAAGATTCATGGCAAACTAGCTGATTGGAAGCCATCCAAACCATTCAATGGCAGAGAAAGTAGTGCCCATAATGTTGTCGTCTCAGAAGACAAGCCAACCTCAACCAAGACCAATCCTTTCACTAAAGAGCAACTTGAGATGCTTCAACAACTCATGAGTCAAAACTCCCTATCTCAATCCAGTAACTCAGTATCTGGTACAGGCATGTTGGCACAAAAAGGTAATTTTTCAAATGCCTATGCAATAAATAAACAACACTTGAATCTGTGGATTATTGACTCTGGAGCATCATATCACATGATGGGAGATGGAACCATATTTCATAAGTACAACCCTTGTAAAAAGAAATATACAGTTCAGATTGTTGATGGATCTCTATCCAAAGTTGCTAGAACAGGCTCAATCAGGGTTACAAACAACCTAAATCTAAACTCTGTTCTCCATGTCCCTAATTTGGATTGTAATTTACTCTCAATCAACAAATTAACTCGTGATCTTCATTGTGAAGCTAAATTTTTCTCAAACTTGTGTAAATTTCAGGAATTGGATTCGAGGAGGATGATTGGCAATGTTGAGATGTGCTTTGGACTCTATGTTCTCAAGGGTGATACTCCTCTAAGAAGACAAACTCAAAATGCTAGTTGTGTGTCGCTTAAGAGTCAGTCAATTTTAGATTCTTGTGTCAATAAAGATAATGAGGTCATGTTATGGCATTATTGTCTCGGTCATCCAAATTTTATATATCTTGAAAAATTGTTTCCATCTTTATTCATCAATAAAAGTCCAAAAATTTTCAGTTGTGGAATCTGCCAGCTTGCAAAACATACTCGCAATAGTTACCCTAGTCTTTCATATACACCATCTCAGCCATTTACCATGATTCATAGTGATGTGTGTTCAAGGAAAAACAATATAACAGGAGCACGGTGGTTTGTCTTGTTTGTTGATGATCACACTAGATTGACCTGGGTTTCCTGATGAAAGAAAAATCTGAAGTTGGACAAATTTTTCAAAATTTCAATTCCATGATCCAAACTCAATTCCAGACCAAAATCCAAGTTCTAAAAACTAATAATGCCAAAGAGTACTTCAAGTCTGTTCTGGGTAGTTACCTCATGCGTCAAGGAATAGTCCACCTAAGTTCTTGTGTTGACACCCCTCAACAAAATGGGATTGCAAAAAGAAAAAACTGACATTTGTTAGAGGTAGCTAGGTCCCTCATGTTTTCCACTCACGTTCCTAAACATTTTTGGGGGGAGGCAGTACTTACAGTCACGTATCTCATCAATAGAATGCCATCCAAAATTCTTAAATTTAAAACCCCTTGTCAATCCCTTCTCCAAATCTTTCCACATAAAAAAATCATCTCTTCATTAGATCCAAAAATATTCGGGTGTTCAGCTTTTGTCCATATACATCAGCAACATCGTAGCAAATTAGACCCTAAATCCATCAAATGTATCTTTATAGGGTACTCTTCACATCAAAAGGGTTATAAGTGTTATTCTCCCATCACCAAAAGGGTATACAACTCTATGGATGTGACATTTTTTTAACATCAAGCTTACTACCACAAAACCGACATGCAAGGGGAGAACATGAGAGCATTTTAGTTTTGGGAGACACTTGATCTTGGGGACACCCTACCATTACCTCCTCTTACTTCTCAGCCAATTGTCAATCAACAACCAGAAGTCATTAATCAATTTCCAGTTCAAATTTCAATGCCTGCACAACCTGAACCTGAGAGTCATCCTCCTACTACCTCACCTCAAACTCCAGTCCATAATTACTCTAAATCACCACAAACTGCAAATAATGAGTTTAGTGCCTACATTGGGAGAAAAAGAAATAAGAAAACAATAGAGCAACCAACTCCTCTCACATATGACCAAGAATCTCAACCAAGTCCAAGTCCTACTCAAATTCACTCAGGTAAGGGAACTACTAATCTTGAGAAGCCAATACCATTTGTAGATGATTCAAATATTCCGATTACTTTGAGAAAGGGTGTTAGAACTTGCACAAACCATCCTATCTATATATTTATTTCATATGATGGATTGTCTCCCTCCTACCAAGATTTTGTTTCAGTTCTTGATAGCGTGCAGGTTCCTAATTCTATTCAAGAGGCTTTCAAGAATCCAGAGTGGAGAAAAGCAGTTAGTGAAGAAATCAGAGCTTTGGAGAAGAATGGAACATGGGTAATCTCTGACCTTCCTCATGAAAAGAAACCAGTTGGGTGTAAGTGGATTTTTACCATTAAGCATAAGGCTGATGGAAGTATTGAGAGATTGAAAGCTTGCCTTGTTGCCAAAGGCTTTACTCAATCTTATGGAATAGACTATCGAGAAACATTTGCTCCAATGGCCAAACCCAACACTATTCGAGTTTTTTTTTCTCTCGCAGAGAACCAAGATTGGCCATTACATCAACTGGATGTCAAAAATGCTTTTCTGAATGGTAACTTGGAGGAAAAAATGTATATGGAGATACCACCAGGGTTGGAAACTTCTTTCAACAACAACAGGGTGTGCAAACTTAAGAAATCTCTGTATGGACTCAAATAATCACCTCGAGCATTGTTTGACAAGTTTTCAAAGTCAGTTACAAAGCAAGGATATACTCAATGTCAAGCAGATCATGCACTATTTGTGAAGTTCTCTTCAGAAAAGAAAATAGCAGTCCTCATAGTGTATGTTGATGATATCATCTTAACAAGTGATTATAAAGAGGAACTATTGGGAATGAAGAAGCACTTAGCCAAAGAATTTGAAATCAAAGACCTCGGTTATCTTAGATACTTTCTCGGTATGGAGGTGGCAAGATCTAAGAAAGACATATTTGTCTCCTAATGTAAGTATGTTCTAGACTTACTAAAAGAGACAGGTATGCTTGGATGTAAACCTGCAGACACTCTAATGGACTCAACTAAGAAAATAGGAACTGGGAAGAACAATGCACCAGTTGACAGAGGGAGATACCAGAGACTTGTAGGACGTCTCATCTACCTTTCACATACTCGACCTAACATTGGATTCTCTATTAGTGTTGTGAGTCAATTTATGAACAACCCAACAAAAGAACACATGGAAGCTGTGAATAAAATTTTGAGGTATCTGAAGATGACCCCAGGAAAAGGACTGTTGTACAAAAAGAATGATACTAGAAATGTTGAAGTTTTCTCAGATGCAGACTGGGCAGGTGATGTGTTAGATAGACAATCAACATCTGGATATTGTTCCTATGTATGGGAAAATCTCGTGACTTGGATAAGCAAGAAATAGTCTGTAGTCTCAAGAAGTAGTGCAGAAACTGAATTTAGATCTCTGGATCTTGGTATTTGCGAAGGAATCTGGATACAGAGAATGCTGAATGAGTTGGGAATATCTACTGAGAAGCCTATTAAGATGTTCTGTGACAACTAAGCTGCCATAAGCATTGGAAAGAATCCTGTACATCATGATAGGATGAAACACATCGAGATAGATCAACATTTCATTTCAGAAAATATTGAGAAGGCAATTGTACAGTTGGTCTATACTGCTACAAGATCCCAAACGGCAGACATACTCACTAAAGCTCTTTCAAGAACTAACTTTGAAGAACTGAGTCACAAGTTGTGCATGTACAATATCTATGCCCCAGGTTGAGGGGGAGTGTGGAATTCTAGCTTAAAGTTAGTGAGGAATTCTAGGGTTTGTTAAGGCCATTTTTGGTATTTTGTTATTAGTTCCTAATTTAATGTCTTTCTTTGTTTAATGGAGATTTTGTTCTCTAATCAGTTAAGATCGAGTCCCGGTCCTTATGGTGACTGATTGCACCATTCTCTTATATATATATATATATATATATATATATATATATATATATATATATATATACCATGTTGTATTCTATAGAAAGTAAGAGAATAAATAAATAAATAAAATCTTCAGAAGCCATCATTTTGACTAATACATTGTGGTTTCTTGTGAAGTTTTCAATAAGTCTCTTTTGTATGACAAGACTTCTTGCAATATATACACCTCATTCCATCATGGTTGGATGACCTAGAAAATTCATTATTTCCACCTTTTATGCTACTACTTTGTCTCTCACTACTAATTTTGAAACCCTTACCATTCAACTTTGTAAAAATCATAGTCGAACCATCTATAGATTAAGAGTCGAGCATATTTCTTCAATCTTCTTTTGCTAGTATTATCGAAAATACTTCATTCAAAGAAGGCAAATACTAATTCCCTAGAACTTGCATTTAGACTTGATTAAACTCCATTTTCTCATTTTCTATGAATTTTTGTAACATCACAACATCCTCATTACACTTTATTTTAATTTTTGATAATAGTCTAATTCAAGCTATAATCCTTTCATATGTTGTAATACTCAATAAATGAGAGTGTACCTTGTTAGGTGGCAAATATTTTATTATTAATTCCATAAATCTAGGTTGTGTCTTGCATCTTAGAGTAGGTTTATCAAATTACCTCCCAAATCTCCATAGTAGTTGTAAGAAACATGCAAGTTCCACTAATTTTAAGCTAAATAAAATTTCAAAGCCAAGAAATGATCATAAAATATTCCACATCCCATATTCCAAACTTCAAATCATCTAGGCTTGGTCCAATCCCAATCAAATGACTTAGCTCCCCTTTTCTTTTTAGTCACTGGTTGTGACCAGTATAGTTCCTACCGTTCAATAGATGCATGGCTTCAAGATTTTGGAGTTCTCCCATTAACTGGTTCTACTGAATTTCAGTGGTTAGAGTAGGAATATTGATTTTAAATGTCTCAAAGATATTCCAAGGGTATAAGGCAAGAAAAGTTGGCTATGAAGGCTATATAATATTTCTAAGGAATTTCACAACAATAAAGGTGGTAGAATAATTAAATTAATTTCTTAGAGAGTATGCTTTGACACTATGTGGGAAAAATATGATAATTTTTATTATCCAAAAAGAATAATTGGTACAACCTTTATATACAAAATAAATGAGCTAATGTAGGAAACTTTTACCATTTTATCAATCCCTATAAATCCTATCAATTTGCATAAATCAGGGTATAGGGAAACCCTAGATTGCTCCATTCCCACGCCCTTGGATCATTGAGGTGCATGTAATCTTATCCTAGGCTCTCTAAATCTATCATACAATGGAAACTATGCATTCAAAACCAAAATAGATACCATAGATACAAAGAAAAGTCACATACCTCTTATTCGGATGTTCCCGGATCAATTCTTATTAGTGTAAAATACTCCAAAACCATAAATGATATTGTAAACTCATTCCTCTTTCACCTTATGACTTATCCTTGAGTCTAGGCACAAAGATAGTGGAGATCTCTAGGTTAGAGCTAGGGTTTTCTCTCTTTGATTAAATGGAGAGGCAACAAAACTGAAGTCCTAACCTTTAAGAGGGGTATTTATAAGCTTCCTACCAAGATTAAGTGACTTGAGCCCACTATAAGCTATCTAGCCTAAAAAGGTTGTTAATTGATTAACTAACTTAATAGGGTTCTAATTAATCAATTAGCTCAATTTAGATATATCGTTCACTTACCTTGTGTAATTACTAAAACGCTCTTATGCGCACAAGTGAACTGAAAACTCATTCAACCCTCATAAATCATGTCATCAAAGTATATGAGCTCAAGCGGGGACCACTAGGACCCATAGGAAGTACTAGCTCTCTTAGAATCTAATTATGAAGTTGACTTAATATCCAATTATAGAGAGTCAATTGCACTCTCGTACTCTATGTATATTACAACGAGACATCAAGTGCTCAGGTTTGTGCCCTACTATCTATTATATAAAGTCTACTTATGAACTGGTCATCTGTTATCTAACAAGGTGAAAACTATCAACCTTTTAAGACAACCTATACCATCCTTAAGTTACAAATCCTCCTATAATGTGATCAAATAACATACTTAACTTACTAAGAGAATATGTCAAATTTCACTAAAGGAATTATTGTGGGTCTATAGATTTCATGATCACACATCCTTAGAATCACCTAAGGTGACATACTATTTCAAAGTCCATGAGATATCATGGTGCTTGTATTAAAAATACCTATTACGTACTACCAGCTTCTATCAACAGTGACCAAATCCATAGGGAATATATGATCCCTTTAGGATCTCACCCATAAGTCAAAGTCACTACTAACTTTGGCATAAACTCAATATTCTCTTAAGGTTAATAGACAATACAATGTAATAGCTTGATGAATTCATGACTACCTGATAGTCTTTTGTCATGATTCAACATAACTCATATCCAATGTGTAACCACACCCACTAGTGCACTTATCATGAGAACCTTAACCCGATGGCTAAGATCGACCATTCCTCCAATTAAGAATTGGTGCACTACAATATCAAATAGATTATCTAAGTCCAAGAATTGATTGTGAACAAATCATTTACTTACAAGGAACCCATGACTTGGATCTTCCGTGCAACTCTTAATGCACTTAAATCATATAAAATATAAAAGATGTTATGTCAAAATGCTCATAAAGTATAATGCATGGAA
This sequence comes from Vitis riparia, assembly GCF_004353265.1. NCBI lineage: Eukaryota > Viridiplantae > Streptophyta > Magnoliopsida > Vitales > Vitaceae > Vitis > Vitis riparia. The sequence goes on from NC_048444.1 coordinate 19,842,045, forward strand.
TAAGGATAGATAAAAGTAAACCTGCAATATCATTAAATTAATAATGAGTTCCAAATCTGTTACATTATGTCATGCTTTTAAAGGCTTTTAAAGGCTTTATCTTAATATTTTCTCATTAGTTCTCAAAGCCTTATGTCATCAATGCATACTAGATACTCATTTGAAACATATGTTATCCCTATGACCATTAATGACTCTCCCTGTCAATGTCATGGTGAAGAAAGGTATCAGATTCTCTATAGAATTTATCTTTTCTAATTGTTACGTCGCCCCTCAAAACTATCTCAACACTTTGGAACATAAGCACATAATCTATCATTCTCTTAAGATACTTGAATATATTTTGACAATTGTCCAACGTTCTAGATCTAGATTTGATTGATATCTACTTACAATACCTATAATAAAGTAAATATTCGATCTAACACATAACATTGCCTACATAAGGTTACCCATCACTAAAGCATAAGGTATTGCTTTACACGATCTTTATCCTCGGATGTCTAAGGACATAGATCTTGAGAAAGGGCAGCTTTAAATCTAGAGGATAGCAAACCTTTCTTAGAGTCATGCATAATGCACTTTACCAAATGCTTATAATGTAAGCAACATAACATAGTTTTACTATTTTTGTAGTCCTAAATATTCTTAAACCCAAGAATATATTGCACCTTTTTTTGTAGATTTCCAACTATAACTGAGTATATAACTAATCTTGATTGATGGCAATATCTCTACATCATTCCCAATAAGTGGATTATCATCAGTCTACAAGATCTTAAAACATCACCATGCTTCCCTATGCTTTCTTGTATACACACAACTATTTATTATGAAAATGCTAATTATTAATATAACCATTCAAAAACAATATCTTGATATCCTATTGTCATATCTCATAAATGAGATACACAACAATGGATAAGAGTACTCTAATGGATTTGAGTATGACTACTGGTGAAAAGGTTTCTTATAGTTAAAACTATATTTTAAACAATAACCTTTAGCTACAACCTAACCACATAAATCTTAATATTTCCATTTCCTTTGTTTCTCTTGTAGACCAACTTAGACCTATGGGTTTTATCCCTTCAAGTGCTTCTACAAGAACCTAAACTACATTAGAATCATAAGGATTCTAACTATCCTTTCATATCTCCTTGCCAAGTTACGAGCACCAACATGCTCATTGCTTTATCATAATTTGTGAGATATAAACCTCTCACTATAATGAGGTACTGGTGTGCTAGAAGTAATGGGAATGATATGTCTCTATACTTTTGGATCCATAATATCTTGTGCATTGTGGGACTATCTTCTAATGTTCTCCAATTCCTTGTCTTACTGCATATCATATAGTTTTTATCAGAAATCTGGTATTTGTAACACCAAACACCTTTTGATAATCCCGAGTATAATGTAATAACCTCAAAATCCTCTTAAATATCTTATAAACTAATATACCTCTTACCTTGCTTCCAATTATTCTACCTTTGTGTTCAACATGAGGGTTGGACACTCCTTTATGTGAATATATTGTAAACAAAGTTTACACATGTCCACATCTCTCTGGAAGTTAAAGGTACCAACTTAGTAATGGATGTAAGATACGGATTCCAAGGAATATCCCAAATGGATGTAGGAAGTGATGAGAAACCAATCATCAATCTCACTATATCCATCAAAGTTTGATTCTTCTTTCATTACTCCATTATGTAATGGAGTCCTAGGTATACACAATTGGATATAATCCTATGCTCCTACGGAAAGAATTGAACCTACTAGACACACCACCTCGATCTAATCGAAGTGCATTGATATGTTTACTCAATAGGTTATCCGATTCCACCCTAAATTCAATAAATGTATTCAAGGCATCAGATTTCCCATGTACTAGCTACACATATCCAAACCTAGAGTATTCATCAATGAAAGTGATAAAGTACCCATACCCTCCCATGTATGAACAATATGTTTACTCAATAGGTTATCTGATTCCACCCTAAATTCAATAAATGTATTCAAGGCATCAGATTTCCCATGTACTAGCTACACAGATCCAAACCTAAAGTAGTCATCAATGAAAGTGATGAAGTACCTATACCCTCTCATGTATGAACAATAAAAGGTCCACACACATTAGTATGCACTAACTTCAAACATTCATTGGTTCTATGTCCTTTAGAAATAAAATGGTCTCCTAGTCATTTTATCATCTATACAGGATTTGTAAAATGAAAGATCCTTTGGAGTAAAAAAAAAAAGTCCAACTTAACCAGTTTTTGGATTCTATTTAGATTAACATGACCTAAGTTTTAGAAGTCAAATATTTGATTAGTGCTAGGTTGTTTATTGTTGAGATATGATTATTCTTATTACTTAACAAATTGATAATGGAATCTTACATAAAAAGGTAATACCTTTCACTAGCCTACGCAACTAACCTTACAACTAAAGTTAAGGTAAGTACAATATCATCATGTAACCTTCTTACTTATTAAAAACTTTGTAAAGAATTACAAATAATGAGTTTGGAATGAACCCACCACTATTTATTCAACAATGATTATATGATGTGTACTTGTCTATCCTTAGGTAGTTCGAACATTCCTTTTTCAATATCCTTAAGGGTTACAAAGGAATCACCACCCTTGAGTTTTTCCACTCATTCATTTTCCTTAACTTTCCTTATTTGGTGTTGTTATTCTTCTTCTTGGTAGAAGACTTTGAAGAACCTCTAACTTCCATATGAACTCCCTTTCAATCTTTGAGAATCGTCTTATCCATCCCATAGGAATCTATTAAGAACTCTAAGATCACATGAATCTTGGTGTTCATAATAATCCTAAGGGAAACTTGTCCAATTAACCTACCCTTATCACCAAATAATGTTTGCAATTTTAAAGAGAATATCATAAACCATGGCAATAGGCGTGTGTTGCTTTTGCAACACATTATCCAAAGCCTCATGTATGAGGCACTTGGTCTTCTTATCCATCTTATGCCACATTTGATATGTTTCTCTTTCTTTTGCTAGGTTTGCTTAAAGGAAATAACAAACGATACCTAAATTAGCTTATATGCAACTAATACTATACTAGATTAACCTATAACTTGGTCCAATTCAAAAATGAGATTAGAGGTGACTAGGTGAAAGACATGATATCCATAACGAATAAAATAATTTCATGTATTAATAAAGTAAATTGAGCATTCAAGGCTTATTTGTAATTAATTTAGAAAAAATATAGTGCTCTCAAACTGCATATTTGTAACATATCCTAGTATCATAAGGATCAAGCCTACTTTAGGCAGGTCATGATTCTTATTAATGGGGTAGAAATGCTCTCTAATTAATCAATCCTATTAAAACTTTAAAAGGTATCCTAAGGCATTGATCAACATACCTTTATGTTGAACCCTTAACCCATGCAAGTGGGACCACTTTGGGTGATTCTACCACTTCATGTCTAAGTTAAGTTTGTAACCAAGATCATCGACATCAATGTTACTAAGTGAAAAGCTTCATCTTTAGGATTGATTACTCCCAAATATATATAGTCTCATCCAACAAGATAGTCCATATCCCTTTAATCCTTAGGTCATCCCATCTTTAGGATTGTGATGGGTCCAAAATCAAGGTGGGCTTGATCTTGGAGGCTATGGGCTTACCTATGGCCTTTCCCACTTAATATTTAGAAATAATTAAGAGCTTTAAAAACTTTATTAATTACTTTGATGAATAAATTATCTTCTTCGGGAATGTCCAAAAATATTTATTTCTTAATTGGAAACCTAGTGTAAAGAAGAATGTCCATGATAGTATTTTATCCAAAAATGAATTTTGATAAAAGGTTTACTCTCAAATTTTAAGATCTATTTTCATAAAAATTCTCCTCCACACAATTCTAATTAATAAATATTTTATCTAGGAAATAAATTTCAAAGAAAATTGTTTCCATCAAAGTACTATATATCCTTTTAATAATCTTTAAAGATAAATTATTTCTATTGAAAATTTTACAAATATATTTATTTTTTCAAATTGGAAACTCTAGTATAATAAGGAAATTATCAATTTATGAAATTTTGAAAATCTTGAGAGTACCTTATCCATTAAAGGAATTTTTACTTCTCATATTCAAAAATCCTCATAACATTTACTTTTCTTATCTCTACGCCTTTTCAATTTAATAAATACTCTTAGACATGGAATCCAATTTTCATAATAATATATTCTATTAAATACCACAAAAAACAAGCCTTTAGTAATTTCCTTAATGGATAAAATATTATCTATGAAAACCCTTCCAAAAATGTTTAGTTTCCAAAAGGAAATTACTAAAACAGTTTTTATGACACCTTGATTTTGGAAAACTTCCTAAAAACATTTTTGATAAGAATGCCTATAATAAATACGCAAAAACTGCCTATCAATTGTCACTAGTGCTCAAGTGCCTAAAATATTTGTAGGGTCGCTAGATACAACTTCAACCATTGGAAAGAGCACTCAATAGCTCGAGTTGCTTGAGCATTTGAAGCACTTGAGTGTTGTGCCCGCTCGAGCACTAATCTAAGCACTCAAGCACTGCAACCTGCAACTGCACACTCAAAAGCTTTCTTCAACCTTTTCCAACAACTTTTCCACCTAAAAACTCACATTTTTATACGACTTTTTACACCATGGATGTAGTTGAGTGTATGAAATCTTCAATCTCGAGGAGAAGGAGAACCTAGAGAACCACTTATCTATAACCAAAAGAATAGTTTGAAAAAGAAAAACAAATTTTTTAGCAACAATCAATTTAAACAAATAGTTGTGAAAAGAATATTCTCATGAAAATTTATTTTGATAAGAATATCCAAAATATTTTATTTCATGCCATATGCAATAAAAAAAAAATACATAAAATAATAAATAAGGAAATAATAATAAAATAAATATTCCCCATGACCTTAAGGGATCCTATCATAGATTTTGACCATTTTAATTTGGAATATCAAACATCCAAATTTACCAAAATCCTCTACAACCAAAAATAGGTTAAAAAAAAGAAAAAGAAAAACCATATAATAAATACCCAAAAAACTATCTACCAGCCATCACTAGCACTTGAGTATCCAAAATTTCTAAAGGGTCAGTGGATACAACTTCGATTGTTAGAAGGTTGGCTCAACGCTCAAGCCGTTAGAACGCTTGAAGTGCTTGAGCGGCTAACAACCTACAACTATGCACCTGAAAGCTTTCTTCAACCTTTTTTCAACAACTTTTCCACCTAAAAACTCACCCTTTTAGACTACTTATTACACCATGGATGTCATTGAATGTATGGAACCTACAATCTCAAGGGGAAAAAAAGCCTGAAAAACCACTTATCCATAACTAAAAGAATAGTTCAAAAAAAAAAATTAGCAACAACCAATTTAAACAAATAACTTTGGAAATAATCTTCTTATGAAAATTTATTTTCTATTAGAGTATCCAAAATATTTCATTTCATGCCATACATGCAATAAGCAAAAAAAAAAAAAAAAAAAAACATAAAATAATAAATAGGGAAATAATAATAAAATAAATATTTTCCATGGCCTTAAGGGATCTTATTACAGATTTTGGTAATCTCAATTTGGAATATCAAACATCCAAATTTACCAAAATCCTTTACAACCAAAAATAGGGTTAAAAAAAACTATAGTAAATACCTAAAAACCGCCTATTGATCGTTACTAGTGCTAGAGTGCCCAAAATTTTTAAAGAGTTATTGGATACAACTTCAACCATTGGAAGGAGCGCTCAATTGCTCGAGCAGCTAGAGCATTTGAAGCCTTAAGCATTGCACCTCCTCAAACGCTAATCTAAGCACTCAAGTGCTACAACCTAAAACTACGCACCCAAAAGCTTTCTTCATCATTTTTCTAACAACTTTTCCACTAGAAACTCTTTTTTTTTTTTTTAATGATTTTTGCACCATGGACGTCTTTGAATGTATGGAACCTTCAATCTCCACTTTTAGGTCCCCATAAATGGATAAAACTTGACTTTTACATATGAGAAAAACCTGTGTTCCTTCAAAACGAAGTTTACAATCCAACAATGAACAAAGTATGATTTTTATACACAACCAAAAAAAATCCTATGGTTCTAACCATGGAGCTTACAACCCCATCTAGAGATAGAAAAAAAAAATCAAACATTTGATCATAATTATAATCATCATATTAACATCCAAAACCATTCATTCATCCATTTAGGCCATAGGATGACTAAACATACCCTATAATAACATGTGAGCACACCCTAGAATAGATCTAATATGCAAAATCCTAACCTAAGGCTTTGATAGTAGTTGTAAGGAAACCTTGGAATGCTTTGTTCCCAGGCCTTGGATCGCTTTGTTCCCAGGCCCTAGATCGCTTTGTTCTCAGGCCCTAGATCACTTTGTTCCTAGGCCCTAGATCATTAGGGTACATGTAATCCTATTCTAAGCTCTCTAAATCTATCACACAATGGAAACTAAACATTCAAAACCAATATAAATACCATAAATCCAATAAAAGTCACATAATTATGATCCAAATATTTCTAGATCAATTCTTGTCGATATAAAATACTCTAAAATCGTATATGACCTTGTATACTTAGTTGTCTTCCACCCGATGACTCCTCCTTAAGTCTAGGCACAAAGATAGTGGAGATTTCTAAGTTAAAGACAAGGGTTTCTCACTTTGGATTGAAAGAAGAGACATTAAGACTAAAACCCTAACCCCTAAGAAGGGTATTTATAGGTTTCCTACTGAACTTAAGTGACTTGAGCTCGTTATGGGCTTGGGTCACTATAGACCCACATTTTTCACGTATGTACCCACTTGACGACGAAATTAGTTTTCTAAGTGAAAATTTGATTTTTTATTTATTTATTTTTAAAAAGAAAAATTAAATAAGAAATAAGACCTTAAAAATAACTTTTTATTTTTAGAAAAGCGTGTATTTGAAAACCTGAGTCTAAGTTTGAAGGTTAGGTTACCTATCAAGAATGTATCATAAAGGTAGCACCCCTCTAAGCCCTGAAAAACATGTCTCTACTAACTAAGTTGAGGCAAACATGACAATTGATCAATAAATCATGGATACCAAAGAAAACAATGGTGATTTTGTCTAAATCTAAACAAACATGTTATTCATATCAAAATAATCATATCCAAAGAATCACTCACATAAGAAAAGGATATTGGCGTGCCTGAGCTGCAAACCAAAGCACTTTCATGAAACATTAAAGTTTAGTTTGACAAAAATAACATACAACATGTATTTCATCTCAATCAAGGAATCAAACAATAAATCAATGAGACAATATCAAACATAAAGATGTTCACATACAAAGTAAGCATATTTATAGAGTTAAGAGGTAAGAAGGTGAGATGTACCTGGATAGCATACACAGTTTATAATGCACTTACATATAGCTAGATGAGTTAGTTTACAAGCAATGATGATTAGTGGAAAAATAACATGGTTAAAAACTCTAAATGTTACATGATATATATACAACTTAAATGAAATGTCAAGAAACCCAAAGTAATGGCAACTATCATGTAGGATATACATACAAACTCATTGCTAAAGTTAAACTATGTACAAGATAGCTAAAATACCAAAATGAGTGTCTAAATCATATTAAGCAGCAAAGGGTAGAAAGTTGCATTCACTCGAAAAATCCTAAACAAATATCTAAAAACATTATTTCAACATGGGAAAAATCATACAACATCCTCATTATGTTTAATTATAGAACACAAGCCAAAACCAAGTCAAGATATGTCAAAATAATAAAGCAAGCACTGTATAAGAACTCTAGTATGCAGTCAGAACAGGAAGGTTCACAAAACAAATCCTAAAAGAATTCTATAATAAGAATTTAATTACACAAAAAATCATAAAATCTCTAATATGTGTCTAGATTATCATCCAATTAGCCAAACAATTTATTGAAGCCTCATTTAATCTCAGTTCACAAAAACATCCAAAAGTCCAAAACAAGACAAAATTCCATGACATGCATAAATCAAATTAATTAACCATTCTAGAAGTGTAATAAAATCACGCAAAAAAAAAAATCATAAAACATGGTTAGAAAATCTAATTTACGAGAAAAATTATAGCAAAGCAAGTATTCACATGAATAAGGAAGTCTAGAATCAAGAAAAATACCAAAAAATAAAATAAAATTATAAAGTCCTCTAATAATTAAAAAAAAAAAAACACACACACACAGAGACACAAAAAAAAAAAACAATGTGGATGTCCAGAATTGGGCCAGAACAGAACCCATCAAAAGATTATCTCATAACTACTTCAAAAATGTTTTTCAACTCAAACAAAGTTCTAAAATCAAGTTCCAGAAGTCTACAATATCATACAACCATTAGAAAAATTTTAAGATCATCATAAGTCAAATCAATTTTTTTTTAGAGATGTAGTAAATTGAACAAGCTGGTGACGTAAGATTCTTTTTTAAAAAAGGATTTTTATGTAGGGGTTTCACCAAGTCCCCAATTAATATATACAAATCTAATTTATCCATTCTCGACCTTGCATGAGTATTGATAAACTCATCAAAGCTAAGAATTATCTCATTTATTTGGGACTAGAAGCTTGGATTCATGTTCCACTCAAAACTAGATTTTAGTCCAAACTAAAGAAAGGTGCAAACCGATCAAAACATGGTTGCATATTTAAAATAAAAAAAAATAAAAAAATTGGCCTTCAGAATTCTAGATGAATTTTTTAAATAGATTTTTCATAGGGATGTTTTTAGAAAAGGCTTTCTTTTTAAAAGAAACAAAAATTCAATTTTCAAACTACAAAACACAAAAATAAAAAACCAAGCAACATAAAAGGAAACAAAATCACTAAGTGAAATTTTGACAACTAATCGAACTAATATGATGAGAGTAAAGGTCAATCTTCATTATTTTTTGAAAGCCTCAAAAAAATAAAAAAAAATAAGCAAAAGATCACCAAAGTGATGAATTAACGATTTTAGATCAAATAAACTACATGATTTCGACCAAGAATTATCAGAGATCAATCAAACACATAAATTGAGAATAAATATTAAGAACTAACATAAGAAATTTTAACCAATCTCTTGAAAACTAGATTGGATGACCGGTTTGACCATTGATTGGCAGCCTTTTCGATCTAGTTCGACAAATTGGACCGTTCAAGGGTTCGACCGCCCTTGATCCAATGGTTGAACTATCAAACTAGATGGACTATCCAGTTCCATGTGAACCGATCAACTGTTTTTTTTTTTTTTTTTTTTTTTTTTTCCAAAAACACGCTAGGCTTCCCACGCCTTTGGCCTAGGGTCCTTCCTTGCAAGCCCACAATGTTTTTGCAACTTCTCAAGGATATGCTAGGTATTTATAGAACTTATGAGGTCTAACCGCCCTTGATGTGCTAGGTTCGATCGCCCTTGATCCAATGGTCGAACTATCAAACCAGATGGACTATCCAATTCCATAAGAACACTATCAATTTGGTTCTTTTTCATCCTTCCATGAAAATTGTGGGCAGTCCTTAGGTGTCTAAAATAAAATAAAAGTTTGATGGGTTTATTGAAGAATTCAAGGCCCGTCTTCTCGCAAAATGATATATACAAAAAGAAAGTGTCGATTTTGAATAAACTTGCAGTCCGGTTGTCAAGGCTACCATGATTTGTATTTTCCTTTCTTTGGCAATCTCTTTGAAATTAAATGGAAAATGGAAAATGAAAAAAGTGAATGTGAAGGAATTGGAATTCAGCAAGACTGAAATGAAAGTTGGAGTTGCAAAACTCATTAAAAGCAAGAAGCGTGACAATGATTTTCAATCTTTCCAATATTTTCAATCTAATATGAATCAAAAATTAAAACAAATAAAAATTCAATCTTTTTAATTTTAATATGAATCAAAATTAAAACTAAACAAAAAAATCAAACTTTTTGAACTATGAATCAAAATTAAAATTAAATGAAATCAATTTTTTCAAACTATGAATCAAAAATAAAGCTAAACAAACTTTTTAACTTACCTGAAACACAGTGTGCATGGGTGAAGAGTTTCATTTGATGTGGCCTCTTTTCTATGTGCAACCACCACCTTTTCTCTTCTCAATCTCCAAAATGTTCACACCAAGAGAATCCTTTAATTAGGTTAATCTTGTATCCAAATATTGTCACCAAATTTTCTCCTTGATAACAATTGATTCTTAAAAAGTTGTCAATGGATTTATTGTATTCCTTTCTCTTATCTTTCTGCAGCTTCAAGAATCACCTCGTTTAGGTATCTATAGCAAAAGTTATCCTCAAAATACTGAAGCCTACTTAGCAAACAATGAGAAGTTTCACTTGAACTTTGTCATAAGATCTACTCCTTGATAACTATTGATTTTGGAAAAATTGTCAACATACGAATTATAGTAATCTCTCTTAGCTTTCTAAAACTTCAAGAATAACCTCATTTTGATACTTGTATCAAAGTTTATACTCGAAATACCAAAGCCTACTCAAGGTATGAAGGGAAAGCTCTCCTAAGCCTCCTCAATCTATCCAATAATGTGATGAGTCTCCTAATCTCCCCTTCTACCATGAGTAATCGTTTTTCCTTAAGAATATTTTTCCCTTTTAAACTCTCAAAAAAGTCTTCCTAATCCCCCTATGGTAAGTGGCAGCCCATGGACCCTTAAAGAGTCTTCTTTCATTAAAACTCTCTCATGAGTAAATATCCTATCCCAAAAAATAATATCCAGTTGTGATCTTCCATTTTTCTTCTTGATATACAATCATGGACTTCCCCAAAATAATCTCCTCCTTCCTAAAAAAAAGTGGTCACTATCTTCAAGAGAATCTCACTCCTATCCAAACTTTCTAGTAGTGTGAATGTCATAACTTCACCTTCCATTATTAAAAAAATTCAATCTTGCCAAAGCATTGTCTATATGCATAGCCAAAACCTCATGCAAAAATAAAAAATAAAAAATAAAAATCATGCAATTAAAATAATAACAATAACAATAATAATGATGATGATGATGTTGATGGTGATGATAATAATAATAAATAAATAAATAAATAATCAATCATATGCATATATAAAAAAATAAAAATAAAAATATCAATTCATGCAATAAAAAATCAAAACGTCAATCTCATGAAATTTTTTTAAAAAACAAAAACATCAAACACATAATCAAGAATCAAAATACTAAACTAATGCAATAATAAAAAATAAAAATAAAAAACCAAAATGTCAATCTCACACAACCAAAATCGAAATTCATCTCATGTAATCAAAAATCAAAACCAATTCAAATACTCACCTAATCTCAAAATCAAGCAATTAGATTCAATAAAAAACTTAAGTGAACTAAGCTTAGAAAAGTATCTAAGTGAACTAAAACCTAAAAATGCACTTAAGTGAACCTAAGAACTAACTCAAGAAACTGCCAAAGTCATAGTGAGGATCTAGATGAACCCCTCAACAAAAGGTCCTTGAAGGTGGCTCAAAATGAGCAAACTGTATGAGTATCAAAGGGCTACAAGGAATTACTATAAGGCAATAGAGAAGTACAGGAAAAAATCCTAGTATCATATGTGCTAAGATGATAAAATGGAAAGTCAACAATCACTTAATCTAGCCCTCAAAAGTTGGTAAATGATTAATTAGCCTAAGAGGGCTCCAATTAATCAATTAGTCCAATCTAAAGATACTATTATCTTATCCTTGTGCAACCTTCTATAATTACCAAACCGTTCATATGCACACAAGTGAATTAAAACCCATCCAACCCTCGTAAACCATGTCACCAAGGTATATGAGCTTAAAAATGGACCATTAGGACCCATAGAACAGTATTTGCTTCCTTATAATCAAATTCTGAAGTTAACTCAACATCTTACTATATAGAGAGTCAACTACACTCCAATCGCCTATGTATATTGCAATAAGACACCAACTGCTCGAGTCCATGACCTGCTATTCATTGTATACGATCTTCTCATAAACCGATCATCCATAATCTAATAAGGTAAAACTTATCAACCTTTCAAGACTACATTTACCATCCTCGAGTTACAGATCTTCTTATTATGTGATCAAATGACATACTCTAACTCACTAAGAGTATATTTCAAATTCCACTAAATGAATTACTAAGCTCACAAATTTCATGATCACACGTCTTTAGGATCACCTAAGAGAACGCACTATCTCAAAGTCTCTAAGATATCATAGTGCCTATGTCAATAATACTTAGTACTACCGATTTTTAGTAATAGTGCCCAATCCATAGGGAATATATGATCACTTTAGGATCTCACCCATAGGTCAAAGTTACTACTAATTTTAGTATAAGTTTAGTATTCTCTCAAGGTTGAAAGATAATACAGTATAGCAACTTGGTGAAGTCACAACTACCTGATAACCTTATGTCATGACCCCCTATAGGTCTTGTCCAATGTGCGATTATACATACTAGTGCACTCATCATGGGAACCTCATCTTGATGGCCAAAATCGGTTATCCCTCTAATTAGAAGGTGCACTACAACCTCAAATGAATTGCCTAAGTCCATAAATCGATTGTGAACAAATCATCTACTTACAAGGAGCCCATGACTTGGATCTTCCGTGCAACTCCTAATGCACCTATGTACAATGCAAAAGATTTTAAGTTAGAATGCTCATAAAGTATAATGCATCAATAAGAATATATAAAAGTAAATCTAGAATATCTTTAAATTAATAATGAATTTCAAATCTATTACCTCATGTCATACTTTTAAAAACTCTATCCTAACATAGGGATTATTGTATTTTGAATATAAAAAAAAGTACTCTATTTTGAATTTACAGTTATACATAGATTTCCTAATATTTAAAAAATATCAAATTTTCCAATAGAATTGGCTCAATATAAGCAGTGTGAGTAACATAATTGTAATTATATGACATTATCCTAGTAGTTCTAATAAACTTTTTCCTTCCAAATATTCAAATCTCTCCATATCATTTCTCTTTAGTCGTTAAGCATTTAAAACTACAAAAATATGCATAATTGATGTAACATGAGCTATCATAGGCAATATGGTGAATGTTAAAAGGATGTGATTGGTTACTAATGCCTTCATTTTGGAACACTATTGTCTTTTGCTTAAAGGTTTTGAGCCCCCTTGTTTGTGTGCTTCATTTGGTTGATGGTGAAAGAAAATCTCTTATGTGATACATCTATGAGGCCATGAATATAGCTAAGTGTTAGGACATAGATTCTTGTTTAAATGTTGGCAATTTTTTTCTTTTTACTATTTGGTCATAAAAGTATTTTTAGATAGTGACTTGTTCTCCATTAAAAATCAAAAGTTGTTATTCATCCAACCGAGAAGTCACAGGTTTACCTAAAAAGGTTTGGCATGTGGCAATTTAGGATCCATTGAGGTATAAAGAGGATTGGTAATTGTTTTGAACTTCAAATTAATTTTTATAAAGTTTTTGAAAAATAAAGGACACTCAAGTAGAGAGCAATGCTCAAACGAAAAGCAACGCTCAAGCGTTGACCGCTTAAGTGCCCCACATTGCTTGAGCACCCAAATCACTCAACCCACCAAAATGGGCTTGAGCAGTCATGAATTTCGAACAAAAATTCTTTCACACAAATATGATTTGGAAGTCTTCTAAAACCAAACCTCTTCGAGGTTTACTCCTATAAATACCTCATTATAACCCTTTGAGGGTTAAAGATCATTTTAAAGATTCTAGAGATTAGAAAAAAAATCTCAAACTTATTGAGAAGTTCTCATTGGAGAGAAAGACTAAAGTACCACACCATTCTCAATCTTTCATTCAAGGATTCGATCTTTGAATCTTGGGTTGAAGACCTTTATCCCTTCAGCGAGGCTAAAGTAACCCACTAGAGCTGTTGAAGGTTGCTACATCGAAGATGTGAATCAAGTTGTAAGTACTAGAAAACAAGTCTTTAGGGTAAAGCAGTTAGGTAAATTTGTGTAACTTGATTTCGTATAATAGATTTAGATTAGTAGGTCTTAGATGTCGTGGTTTTTTATCTCCATAATTAGTGTGGGGGTTTTCCACTTAAAAAATCTCTTGTCCATTACATATCTCTTAATTTCATTGCTATATCATTGAATAATCATTTATCATTGTTATCCTTAATATCTTGTAGGTTATCCCTAGAAACTAAAAATTATATTTTTATACTTAAAAAATTCAATTATAGCTCATTTGGTTATACAAGACATCTCTGGTATCTTTTACGATAAAAATTGCAAATAGTACATGTAAATCTTTATTTAAAATTTTAAAATCACTCGTTCACACCCAACCCCCCCTAGGTGTTCCCTATTGGACTTTAAGTTTTTCACTAAGGGTACAATTGTGGGAAGTTTTAATGGAAATGAAGAGAAGTATAAAGAAACCTTGAAATTTGTTTATAAGAGGTGGGAGATTTAGTTTCATCACCCTTTGCATGTGACCAAGTACTTTTTGAACCCATAATTCTTCTATGATAAACCAGAAATAGAGCATGATGCAAAGATTATGAGGGGTCTATGTAAATGCATCTTAAAGCTAACAAAAGACCCTTCTAAGCAAGAAAAAATTGTGGTAGAAGTGAGTTTGTACACAAACGCTTAAGGACCATTTGAGAATGAATTAGTTGTTAGGACAAAGAAAACTAAAACAGCAGGTTAGTTATTTAGTTTTGTTTATTTAAATGATTCTATTGTATTTTTGCTAAAATAAGTGAATCGTTTCACTAAATTATTTATATCTACACTGCAACTGAATAGTAGGTTGCATATGGAGCTTTAGCTGCAAATTTGCAAAGGTTTATCATAAAAGTCCTCAACCTAACATGTCGTTCATCGAGTTGTGAATGAAATTGGAGTATATTTGAAAATGCAAGTGACTAAAATAATTACAAACAATAGAGCCTTGAATGTAACTTAAAAGTTAAAAGTTAGAACTTTAAAATATATTTATGAGCTCATAATTTTTTACAGATTCATAGCAAGTGGAGAAATATGTTAGATCATCAATGCTTGAATGTTTTAGTGTACATTAAGTATAATCAAGCCTTGAAGAGAAGATACATTGAATGGGACACCATTGATTGAATTTCTTTGAAAGAATGATATGATAGCAATGAATGGTTGATAGGAATAATGGAATATGGAGATTCTCATGGAGGTGTACAAGATGATTTTATATTTAATAATGATGATTTGACATGGGGTGATGTTTCTAGATCTATTAGAGCTAAGGAGGCTAGGTTTGATACTAGAGCTAGAGCAAGCTCAACCATAATACCAACATCAAGGGAAATAACTTCAAGCTTTAAAACTATGGCTTTTCTTTCATTAATAGATGAAGAAGAAATGGTTGATTTAGCAAAGGAGGAAAATGGGAAAGGCTACAAATGTGGTGATGGAAATGATGATGATGATGATTTTGTGGATTTGGAGGATGACTAATGATTGATTATTGTGGAGAAATTTATTATCCAAATGTTTTTAAATGATGTTTTAGAATAATGGTTTTAAATTGTGGACAAATGACATATATTTGCATGTTGAATTGTTGACAATTTCATGTTTAGTTTCAGAAAATTTGGATTTGGATATATATTAACAATCACGATGCTTAGGTTTTATGCTTAAAGTTCTTTGTTTTTATGTTTTTTGCTGATTAAATTGAAATTTTGGATAATATTTGATGATATATGTGCTTAGGATAAATAAAGGGTTATTAAATTTGATTATATTACATAAAATTATATATGTAAAATAGAGTGTGTCGCATTTCACTAAAGCTCATGCCTTAGGTACACCTTACATCTCAGACTCCAGGAGGACTTTACACCTCGAGGCACCTTGATTCTTTTAAAACTATGCATAAAACAAATATTAATTACTTAACTCTACTATAGTAGAACCATCATTTCCTATTTAAATCAAATATGTAGTCCTTATTTGAAATATTTGAAGAAACACGAGGAAAAATGTAATCTCTCTTCAAAGTTGCTAGAGACTAAGTATGGCTTAGTTCATTTCAATTTTGGCTCAATGATGTTGTTTTCTCTTCTTTGGTAATTATGTTGATTAGACAAGAAATCCATGGCTTAATAATTAAGAGTTTTACCTACTTTAAGTGAATCTTAAGGAAATCTTTCTTTTGAAATCAAAAAGTATTTTGCTATAGTTCAAGGTTGCATCCATTTCCTTAAGAATTAAGGCGAAGTTGTCACAGAATTAGGTGTCTCCTAAGCACCTATGAAACACTTAGACAACTCAACCCACTTAAAGTTGCTAAGTCAACTTTTCCTACATACTTAGTTCACTAGGCTAAGCAAAGCCTCTCACCTTGGAAGCTAGAAATGAACAAAGCAAGCAAACACTTGAACAATGGAAGCTTTATTGATCAAAGGCACTTGGCCATGCTTTGGGAAAATCAAGTGCTTAGTGCCTTAGCCAAATAAGGTCATCACCTATTTGTAAACACTAAGAGAACTCTCTAGAATCTTGATGGTTCCCTACAATTCTAGGATTCTCTAGAGAATGCTACATACAAGTCTATATACAAGCCATGAACATAAGTCTTCAAGAGTTCTTAATAACTCTCTAGAATCCTCATATTTTTCCACTATCTCTCACTCATGTGTGGATTTGTGTGGATGTCTCTAAGATTCTTTAAAAGCTTTCTACCTCATTAGAAATCTCAAGTGAAGGATCATTTTTGGCAAGTTGTGACAAAGTGGATTGATTCTTCTCTAGTTAAGGTAATTTCTCCAAATAGAGTAGTAAAAGTGGTGAATCTCTAGCCTGGTTAATCATTTAAAGTGAATGGATAGAGATTAAAACCAAGTTTAAGAGTTTAAAGGCAGAGCATTTCTCTATCCTCCTTGCATCTCGGTAGTAATATGATAAAAACCAATTTCCTAACCAAATAGGGTAGTATTTCTTTTGAATAATGGATAGATTAGGATGTTTTAATGTCATTTTTATGGTTTTGATGAATGAAATTGAGTGTGGTAGAGTGTTTGTGGATAATGCTAAGGAAAATACAATCTTTTGCTACTTTATCAATTTATGAGCTTTGAAAGTAAATGATCTTTGATTTTCTTTAAAGGATAAGGGAAGGTTTGTATGCTATGTATTTTTTAGTCTGAATATGCTTTGAAGATGTGTTTTTAGTGAAGAAAATCTCTAAGTGAATTGATTAGGTGTTTCAAGTAAAGTGGGAAAATCCATGCTTGTTAAAATCATCTTTGTTTAAGTGTATGGTCGTTATGCCTAAACACTCTATAAGCATCAAACAAACACATGGGTGCATTTAATCGCAACTATTGTGTGCACATGTAGTTGAAACCTAATAGTGATGATTAAATCTCACCTACTATGTCTAAATATAGGCCAGCAAAAACCTATTGAAGCATTTAGGTTGTTTGACTTCCTATTTTTAGAATACCTTAAAGGTAGTATAACAAACCAAAAGCCATTCCCACATTTTCGCACTTACCAATCTCTTGCTTTCTCTATTGTCATTCTTGCATCTATCTACTATGATTTCTAGGATTTTTTTCATGGGCATTTCCCTCCATCTACTCTAAGAATCAAGTAAAGTTCTTATGTCTTTTGTTTTTCTTATTATATAGGTTTTGTAAGTGATTTTGAATTATTTTTCTCATTATGTGAAAGCATATCTCAAAATGAATGAAATCATATTTGAATGACATAGTTGAGCTTAACAAGTGATGTGAATGAAATGTTGTGTTTTGTTATTTAGTGTTTTGTTCTTAATCATTCAAACTATTAGAGTTTAATTATTTTGTTGCGAATCTAAGGTTGGAATTAAATAATTTTCTCATGGATATTGTGTATATTATGAATGCTAAGAGTGCAATTGTGACAAAGTAAGGCTAAAACTCCCTCTTCAAATCTTAAATAAGGTAGATAGATGACAATCAAAAATAAAAGTAAGTCATTCTTTTCTTTTATCCTTTTTAAAACAAAGTAGGTATATTATGAATGCTGAGAGTGAATATTTGATTAGTTCTTTTATTTTCAAATGTTAGAAAATAATAGTTAGTTTTGAACCTTAGCATTTCAATGTGAAAGGGTAAATATCATTGTCAATGTGCACTTGTATGCTTGAGTAAATCCTATTTCTTTTTCTAATGTAGCATTTGTTTTTCTATCTTTAATCTAAATAGATCTTAATTTAACTTAAGTAGTAATTCATAGTGCTAGGTATATATGAATTTTTTACTTAATTCTTAAAACAACTTGCTTTAAGACCTAAGTCATTTTTAAAATTACTTATTTTTTAATTTTCATTTTTCTAAGACAATTATGTACTATTGGAAAAAGGTAAAACTTTTTTACTTGATTTTAAATCTTAAAGCTACTTGCTTTAAGATTTAAGTTAAAAAGAGAAACATCTCTTAAGATTATTTGTGTAAAGTTGTCATAGTTGCATTTGAAGCTAATCCTTGAACATTTATTTGTTTTGCCTTAAATCTTTATCTTCATAGTGTTTTATTGCTTTAATATTTATCTGTAACCAGTTGTATATAGCCAATTGTGTTCCCCTGAGTTGGTTTTCTTCCCATGACTATCTACACTTCAATACTCATGCAATTCTCTCACATGTGAAATAAACTATTAAATATTTATGGAAGAAGTAATTTTGAGTAATTGACAAAAAGAAATGAAACTCTAGCTACTGTAAGAAAAGAAAATTTATAACCTCATTGGGGTTGCTAGCAATGAAGATTACTCTGATCATTGGAGATTTTTATGAGGTATAATTTGAGGCATATGCTTATGGGTCTACCTAAGTTTTATTTTGCCAAACTTGTCAAATTGGATTATCAAACTTTAAAAGTGGAAAAATGAGAAAACTAGACAGGATAACCAAGCTTAAATGTGAATGAGATAGAATACAAACTAACAATGGCTGGTCTAGAAAAGATAAGTTTGACCAAAGCTAAGCACATTGCCTCTTGAGGACTACCATCTCCAATCTTCTACAAACATTAAAATTATACAAGATAACTCAAAAAGAGTTTTTATACTAGAGGATGATTTTTTAAATTTATGTGGTTATTTGGAAATTTCTTTTTGATAGAAAAAAGAAAAAGTTAAAAAAAAAAAAAACGAAAAGAAATATATGTCTAAAGATCAATCCTAAGAGGTAACTACAACAATGTTACTCCACAACTCGATGGAATATAAGACACTCTCATTGATGATAGACAATGTTGTTCATTTCAATGTCATCTAGAAGGAAATGATCAAGAAATGAGACATTCAAAGTTGGAAGATTTGTGCAAGATGTTTAAGGAGTTTATGGACATACTTACACTCATACAAGAGAATTTCATAAAGTTTTATCTAAACAATGTAGCTTGAGAAAAAAGCTTGCAAAAGACATGAAACTACTAATGTTAAGACTTTTAATTGCATATATTGTGTGAAAGGCCCACCCTATAAGGGATGAAGAGCTTAAAATTGAGTGCCCTAAGATTATCATTGAGATAAAATAAATGAGAAATTACAACAAAAATGAAAACTAGTAAGACTAAAAGGAAAACCATTAAGACCAAGAAGACACAAAAGGCTCCTAAGTGGCATGGAATCAAGCCAAAGACCTGTTGGGAACCCTGGATTGCTCTGTTCTCATGCTTTAGATCTCGTAAGGTGTATATATCTATCCCTAGGCATCCCTAAATCTATCACAATGGAATAAAATGGCAATAAAAACCATTATTAACTATAGATCTAGAAATATAAAACTCATACTTGTTATCTAGATGTTCCCATATCAAAATTCATCTGATGAAAAAATTCCTAAAAAATCTGAAGATCTTGTACACCCAAGATCTTCCGCCCATTGACTCGAACCATGATCTTAGTACTCCAAAGTGTGGGCAATGGAAGGGGGAAAGCTTTGGCTCTCTCTCTCTATCTATCTCTCTCTCTTTAGAGTTGGAAGATGACTAACTGAAAGTCATTAGAAAACTCATACCTTTAAGGGAGTATTTATAAGGTTGCCCACTAGGCTTAAGTGACTTGAGCCCATGAAGGCTTAGGTCACTTTATCTAGCCCAACATGGGTCCTAATTGATTAATTAACATAAGGTTATCTAATTAATCAATTAGCCCACTTTAAAGACCTTATTCATTATCCTCTTGTAACCTTGCATAATCACCAAAATGCCATTATACACAAGAATGAACCCAGAGTCAATCCAATCCTCATAAACTATGTCATCATGGTATATGAGCTCACAATAGAGACCACTAAGACCCATAAGAGTATTGGCTCCTTCATAATCCAATTTTGAAATTGATTCAACATTCCATTAAAGATAATCAACTACACTCCGGTACCTTATGTAAATAACAACGAGACAAAGTTCAAGTCCATGGCCTACCATCTACTACATGAAGACTCCCCATGAACCGATGTTTATAATCTAACAAGGTAGTGTTATCACCTATCAAGATTACCTCTCAAATCCTTGTGTTATAGATCTTACTTATTATGTGATCAAATGACATACTCTAACTTAAGAAGCATATGTCAAATTCCACTAAAGGAATTACTATGGCATAGATTTCATGATCACATGTCCTTTGGATCACCCAAAGGGACACACTATTTCAAATCCCATAGGATATCATGGTGTCTCTATTAATAATACATGTTGCCACCAACCTCCATCAATAGTAACTTAATTCATAGGAATATATGCCTACTTTAGGTTCTCACCCCTAGGTCAAACTCTCCTATTGATTTTGATATAAGCTAAATATCTTCTCAAGGTTGAGAATTCATGCAGTATAGTAGCTTGGTGAATCATGACAATTGATAGCCTTACGTCATAGTTCATCATAGGTCTTATCCAGTGAGCATCACATATACTAGTGCACTCACCGTGAAAAACCATCCCAACGGCCAAGATAGTCATCCCTCCAATTGGAAGGTAGTGCACTACAGTCTCTACAAGATTTGCCCAAATCCATGAACTGACCATAGACAATTAATCTACTTACAAAGAACCATTACTTGTATCTTTTATGTAACTCTTAATGCACACAAGTCACGTACAATGTAAGAGACATGGGTTAAATGCTCAAATCAATGTCAATACACCAAAATAATAACAAAGAGACAATTAAGTCTAACTTTGTTACATCATGTCTTGCTTTTAGGAGCACAATCTCATCAAACTCCCACTAGCCCTAAAAGCAAACTAAGCACCACATAAAGATTCTACTCCACAATCATATCACCTCCTTGTACTATCTCACAATAAGGTAACACTTCTTCTCTATGTGTTTCCTTTTCTAGTGGTACTTCAGTACTTTAGACTATGCCATTGTCTCATTGTTACCGCATAATAGTATCTTAAACAATATAGCTAATGGAATTACCCATAAGCCAAAAGGCTTCCTTTGTTGCTTCAAAAGCAAAAAAAAAAAAAAACACTTAGAGTATACACATACCTAGAGATAGACCTACGTGAGTCCTCATCAAACTAAAAGTCCAATTCCCAATACAAAAAGAGTATCAACTCATCGTAAGGACTTGTAAGCATATAATCCCTCATTCTTTAAAGAAACTTAAGTATATGATTAGCATCTACCCAAAACTTTAATCCTAAATAGGACTAATATCTACTCATTATTCCTACAACAAAGAAAATATCTAGTTTAGCACATAGCATCGTACGCTTAAGGTTATCCATTGTAAAGGCATAGGATACTGCCTTAATGCAATCTCTCTCCACAGATATTCAAGGACATTGATCCTAAGAAAGACAACTCCAAACCCAAAGAATAACAAACCCTTACTGGAGTTTTGCATCATATACTTGACCAAATGCTCATCAATGTAGGTGACATGGTACAATTTTCCTATTCTTGTAGTCCTAAAGGACCTTAAACCTAGGAATATATTGCATCTTCCTCTAGATTTTTATCTATAATTGAATAAACAACTAAATCTTGACTAATGACAATATCCCTACATCATACCCAATGAGTAGATTGTCATCTACCAACAAGATCTTAGAGCATCACTACGCTTCCTTGTGTCTTCATGTATACACAAGACCCTTTGCTATGAAAATGTTTGGTTATTTTATCTCATAAATGAAACACACTACAATAGGTGAGAGTAATATGATGGATTTGAGTATGACTACTATTGAAAAGGTTTTCCATGGTTGAAACAAAGTTTCAAACTATAACCTTTAGTTACAATCTTAGCCACATAAAACTCAAGTTTTCCATCTACTCTTGTGTTTCTCTTGTAGACCAACTTACACCTATAGGTTTTATCCCTTTAGGTGCTTCTATAAGAACCTAAACAATGTTGGAATATAAAGATTCTAACTACCTCTTCAGAGTCCTTGCCTTAAGTGAGCACAAACATTGTCACCGTCTTTTCATAATATGTGGGATAAAAACCTCCCATTATGATGAGGCACTAGTGTACTAGAAATCATAGGAATGGTATGTCTTTAACCCTTTGGATCCATAGTATCCTATGTAATATGGGACTATCTTCTAATATACCCTCTAATCTATATCACTCTTTGTCTTATTCCTTACCATATGGTTTTCATCAAAAATATTATATTTATGTAAACAAATATCTTCTAATGATCCTAACTATAAAGGTGATAACCCAAAATCCCCTTAAATATCCTATAAACAGATATACCTCTTAAGAAAAAAAAAAAGTATTATAAAGTTTATAAGAAATATCCCCAAAAGAATATGAGAAAAGATGAGAAACCTATCCACGAGCTCACTATATCCATCCAATTTGATATCTTCTTTCCACCTCTCCATTTTGCAATAAAGACCCTGGTGCACATAACTGGGAAATAATCTTATGCTCTAACGGAAAGAATCAAACTTACTAGATATATCACTTTGATCTAATTGAAGTGACTTGGTAAGTATACCCAATAGGTTATCCAATCCCGCCTTAAATTCAATGAATGTATCCAAGGCATCAGATTTCCTATGTACATGTCCAAACCTAGAGTAATCATCACTACAAATGATGAAATGTCCATACCCTCCACATGCATGGACACTAAAAGTTCCATAAATGTCAGTATGCACTAACTCCAAACATTCCTTGGCTCTAATCCTCTTGGTCATTTTACCATCTATATAGGATTAGCAGACTAGAAGACTTTCTAGAATCAAATAATCTAGACTTTACTAGTTTTTGGATCTTATTTAAATTAATATGACCTAAGTCTAAATACCAAATATTTAATTAGTGTTAATCTCAATCCTTAGATCTAACTATTCTCATCACTTGGAAAAGTGATAATGGAATATGTATGAAAAAAAAAAAGATATTACATCTCACTAACCTCCACAACTAACTTTGAATTTGAAGTTAAGGTAAGTATAATCCCATCATTTAACCTTCTCACTTGTTGAATATCCTATAAGAACTTACAAATAGTGGCCTTGGAATCTATCCACTATAAATGGTGAAATCTACCACTAAATATTTAACAATGAGAAAATGATTTATACTTTCAATTTTTTTTTTCCTTTAAGTAAACTAGGCATTCTTTTTCTAGTGTCCTAAAAGGTCACAAAGGAATCACTTGCACCTGAGCTTGTTTTTTTATTCTTTATCTTAACCTTTCCTTATTTGGTATTGTTTTTCATCTTCTTAACGAAAAAACTTAAAGAACCTTTGACTTCCATATGAACACCCTATAATCTTTGAGAATCCTCTTAGCCATCTCGAAGGAAAATGGCAAGGTCTCTAAGATCATATGAATACTGGTGTTCATAACAGTCCTAAGAGTAGCTTATCAAATCTGACCTACCCTTATCACCAAATAACCATTGCAAACTAGAAAGTGAATATCAAGGTCTCTAGTGATAAACATATGTTACTATTGCAACACATTATCCAAAGATCCAAGTATTAGACACTTGGTCTTCTGATTCATCTAAATGTTTTTTTCTTAAAGTAGTCATCTACACATGAAAATTTTGGAAGGTGGGTTGAGGCTTAATTAAACTTGAATAAAAAGAAATAGTGTTGTGGAAAAATGAGATAATAGGCATTTACTCCTATGTTATTATCTTCTTTCTCAATGAAAATATCATTCTAGTAGTCATCTAAACTCAAGGGAAGCTAAGGTTCCTAGGTATAGCTATGTAAGGCACCTCAATATTGCTCAAACTCTCTCCCAAGGTTGTTTAGCTTTTGGCATTCACCCTTTATGACAAGCACTTGTTACAGCATTAACCAACATAACTGACCTAAATCTAAAGTGAACAATTATGGAAGCAATCAATAAGGTTCAAGTATGCTCCCAAAACTACTTAGCTAACGACTTTCATAATCTTACAGCATGCATTTAGTACAACCATGGCTCCACTTACCTTTTCCAGTTCATTAAAAAACATCCAACTAGAAAGGAAAGTGTAAATACTTATTGTCCTACCTCCCCACAACACTTAGAGGTTTAGAAAGTCATTTTCAATCTAGATAATAAAATACATACATACATACATACATACATACATACATACATACATACATACATATATATATATATATATATATATATATATAACAAAATAATGAAGTAGTCACTAAGAAAAATAATGTTGGGAGTTTTTTTCTACTCAAAAATTGAATTCTTATTAATTGATCCAAGAAAAAAAAAACAATCAAACACTGGTCAATTTCTTTTAAAGAAAAATAAAGAATTATTAACACTCTCCTAAACCACTTTTCCTCATACTTGCACATATTTATATGCATTCCCCTACTCGCCTTCTTTCTCATACATAGCTTCGAACTTTTTCCTATTCCTTTCCAGTTATTGTCACATCATAGTCATCTTTTCCTTCTAATTAATTTCCTTTTCTCATGCTTGTAAAGCCTTTTATGTCTACTCACTTGTTCATACAACTCTCAATTTCAATCATTATTGTCCTCATCATTGTTTGGTTATGTTAGATAGGTGAGAGAGAAGGGTTGGTGGTGGCTTCTTTTTCCTCCAATTAATGTAACGTCAACTCCTATTCTCTGAATTATGGTTCCACTTTCCTCATGATTAGCATGCTTCATCAAAGTGTGGGATGGAGGGAAGGTATGGTGAGTGTCAAAGTGTAACGATGACTTCAATGGTGTTGAGGTTTGGCATACAGTTTAAAGTTCAAAAGTAGTGTGCTAATCATGGGAGTGGTAAGGGAATTGCTCTAAGTGTACTTCTTGAGTAGATAGGAGAAAGGGCAGTGGGTTAGTGCACTTATTCTTTTCATTTTCATGGTATGCCACTTAAAGTGTTCTAATTAGGGGTATGTTGATTACTACTCAAAAAGTGCTATTTTATAGCTTGTAATTAACTCTTTTAAACACTTTTGAGTAGTATTTATTACCTTTTAACTCAATTGGCATGTTAAGGACCCTTGCAATCGCTTCTAATCAAATTCTGTTAGGTTTTGGTGTTTTTGATAGCTTTTTTATCACCAAAGCAATCCAAGAATGAGGGAGATCTTTGTATAGTTCATGGCAAACCAAGTTGAAGCTCAAATTCATGAAGAAACTAAGCTTTGGAGCTTCATAACCCTTTGCCAAATCCAAACGAGGATGCAAGGAAGAAAAGCACAGAAGAAATCAACCATCCAGCAATTTCTCAAGTTGTGGAATCCAACTTGCGAAATTTTCGCAACTTGCAAAGTAGGAAAGGGAAAGGAATCGCTGTAGGACAGAGAGCTGATGAGTTGCAAGACAATTTCGCAACTTGTGAAATGGATAATTTCAACTTGTGAAATTTTCGCAAGTTGCATTTGAATTTGCGAAATCCACCTGTAATTTGAGATATTTGCGCACCGACTCCATTTGATATTTATCTTCAGATATTTGCGTGTAAATCCCTATTTTCTCCTTGTGACCCACCAATGACAAGTTTTCTTGGTTGGGAAGTTAGCAGGAGGGGTGAATAGCCTCTCTATATAATATCTATTGTAATTTTCTTTTAAAAGATCGCTCGGGAGTTTTCTCGGGGACAACACTTTGTATAGTTTTTCATAAAGTAATACACAAAGTTTTGCTCTGTCTTACCTTCTCATTTTCTTTTCAAACATGCTTATGTTTTCTTTTAAAGCTAACCTTAAGAAGAAAAAACACCAATTCAATTTTTGAACTAATATCACTTGTAATTTGAAAACCCATCCATGTGGACGATCCTAGAGCCACTATGTTATGCTAGCTAATGTCACCCTAGTATATGGTGAAATAGTTTTATAAATTTTGTTGATTACTCCCGTCTGAGGACTTAAATCATAGTACACCAGTTGATTGAACACCAATCAACATAGCATACACCAGCTGGGCACGAATCAAATGGCGTCGTTGTCGGGGATGGTGCCAACTTTACAGTGATATAACCTTTTCCAAAACACTTATGATCCTCATCACAAGTTTGGTGATTTTTCTTTTCTTTTACTAACTCTTTTTAATTGTTTATTTTACTTGTTTATATTTTATCCTATCTTTTAATTTAGTTTTTAGTTAATCTTAGTTTTTTTTAGTATTGTTTTCTTTTGTTTCTTTGTTTTTGTTACAGTTGTTACTAGTTGTGTATGCCATATTGGATACGAGACAGTGGAGGAAGACTTGTGAAAATTGAAACACCTCACAAAACAGAGTTGGAATTGTGCTTGAACATCATGGAAGCTACACCTGAAGATCAACATAGTCACCATGGTCAGCAGGACAATCCCAATGCATTTAGATCAATGAGGGACTGCATGCATCCACCTCGTATGAGTGCACCATCATGCATAGTGCCTCCTACAGAGCAACTAGTAATCAGACCGCATATTGTGTCACTTCTACCTACTTTCCATGGGATGGAAAGTGAGAATCCCTATGCGCATATTAAAGAATTTGAAGATGTTTGTAATACATTCCAAGAGGGAGGAGCTTCAATCGACTTGATGAGGCTAAAGCTATTTCCCTTCACCCTGAAGGATAAGGCCAAGATTTGGCTTAATTCTTTAAGGCCGAGGAGTATCCGAACTTGGACTAATTTGCAAGCTAAATTTCTCAAGAAATTTTTCCCTACTCATAGGACCAATGACTTGAAAAGTCAAATTTCAAACTTCTCAGCTAAGGAGAATGAGAAATTCTATGAGTGTTGGGAGAGATACATGGAAGCTATCAATGCTTGTCCTCACCATGGCTTTGATACATGGCTATTGGTGAGCTACTTTTATGACGGTATGTCTTCCTCAATGAAACAACTCCTAGAGACTATGTGTGGAGGAGATTTCATGAGTAAGAATCCGGAGGAAGCCATGGATTTCTTGAATTATGTTGCTGAAGTTTCAAGAGGATGGGATGAACCGAACAAAGAAGAAGTGGGAAAAATGAAGTCTTAACCAAATGCTCTTAATGCTAAGGCTGGGATGTATACCTTGAACGAAGATATTGACATGAGAGCAAAAGTTGCAGCTATGACAAGAAGATTGGAGGAGCTAGAACTGAAAAAGATACGTGAAGTGCAAGCTATTTCTAAAACACCAGTGCAAGTTATGCCATGTTCCATTTGTCAATCTTATGAGCACTTGGTGGAGGAGTGTCCTACAATTCCAATTGTTAGAGAAATGTTTGGAGATCAAGCGAATGTTATTAGACAACTCAAGCCCAATAACAATGCTTCATATGAAAATACCTACAATTCAAGTTGGAGGAACCATCCAAATTTCTCCTGGAAACCAAGAGCACTTCAGTTCACGCAACCAAGCCAAGCATCTCAACAAGCTTCAAATCTTGAGCAAGCAATAGTGAATCTAAGCAAGGTCGTGGGAGATTTTGTTGGAGACCAGAAATCCATCAATGCTCAACTCAGTCAAAGAATTGACAGTGTAGAGAATACATTGAATAAAATGATGGATGGAATGCAAAACGATTTATCTCAGAAGATAGATAATCTCCAATACTCAATCTCAAGGCTCACCAACCTTAACACAGTGCAAGAGAAGGGAAGGTTTCCTTCTCAACCTCACCAAAACCCCAAGGGTATCCATGAAGTGGAGGCTCATGTGGGAGAATCTTCACAGTTGAGGGATGTCAAAGCCATGATCACTCTGAGGAGTGGTAAAGAGGTTGAGCTGCCAACACCCAAGCCACATGATGAAACAGAGAGTGAAAAAGAGACAGAGAAGAGGGAGAAAATCAAAGAAAATAAGAAAGGGAGCAGTGGAAGGAAAGAGGACCATGATTCAATAGTGAAGGAAGATCTAGAGAAGATAGTTATCAATGGAGATGTGATGAAGAAACACATGCCTCCACTTTTTCCTCAAGCTTTGCATGGGAAAAAGAGAATCAGCAATGCATTAAAAATTCTTGAAGTATTGAGACAAGTGAAGGTCAACATCCCATTGCTAGACATGATCAAACAAGTGTCGACTTATGCAAAGTTCCTGAAGGACTTGTGCATTATCAAAAAAGGGTTGAATGTGAATAAGAAAGCCTTCTTGACTGAGCAAGTAAGTGCCATCATACAGTACAAGTCTCCAGTGAAGTACAAAGATCTGGGTTGCCCTGCCATCTCAGTGATGATTGGAGGAACTTAAGTGGAGAAAGCTTTGTTGGATTTGGGAGCAAGTCTGAATTTGCTACCATACTCTGTCTACAAGCAATTGGGACTTGGTGAATTGAAGCCAACATCAATCACTCTATCTCTAGTAGATAGATCAGTGAAGATTCCAAGAGGGATGATTGAAGATGTCTTAGTTCAAGTTGACAATTTCTACTATCCAGTGGATTTTTTTGTTCTTGATACGAACTCAATTGTCAAGGAAACTAATTATGTTCCTATCATACTTGGAAGACCATTCCTAACTACATCAAATGCAATCATCAATTGTAGGAATGGACTCATGCAACTCACGTTTAGCAACATGACATTGGAGCTCAATATCTTCTATATGTGCAAGAAGCCAATCGATCCGGAAGAAGAAGAAGGCCTAGAAGAGGTGTACATCATTGACACTTTAGTGAATGAGCATTGTAATAAAAAAAATACAAGATAAGTTGAATGAAAGTCTTGGGGATCTTGATGAAGGGTTGCCTGAACCCTCAGATTTGCTTGCTACTCTACCACCTTGGAGAAGGATAGAAGAAATTCTACATTTGTTCAAAGAGGAGATGGCACAAGAAGCGGTTAAAGAGGAAGCCCCAAAGCTTAGTGTGAAGCCATTACCCATGGAGTTGAAGTATGCATACCTAGAAGAGAATAAGAAGTGCATTGTTGTTATATCTTCATCTCTTACCACTCCTCAGGAGGAGTGTTTACTTGAAGTTCTCAGGAGATGTAAGAAAGTAATAAGATGGCAAATATCTTACTTGAAAGGTATCAACCCTTTAGTCTGTACACATCATATATACATGGAAAAAAAAGCTAAGTCAGTTCGTCAACCTCAAAGAAGATTAAATCCTCATATGCAAGAGGTGGTGTGAGCTGAGGTTCTTAAGCTACTTCAGGCCGGTATTATCTACCCCATATCAGATAGCCCATGGGTGAGTCCTACTCAAGTAGTGCCAAAGAAATCAAGGATCACAGTGGTGCAAAATGATAAGAGAGAAGAAGTTGCTACACGCCTCACTTCAGGTTGGAAGGTGTGTACTGCTTATAGAAAATTGAATGTTGTGACAAGGAATGATCATTTTCCATTTCCATTTATTGATCAAGTGTTGGAGAGAGTCTCAGGCCATCCTTTCTATTATTTCTTGAACGGCTACTCCAAGTATTTTCAAATAGAAATTGATGTTGAAGACCAGGAGAAAACCACTTTCACATGTCCATTTGGAACATATGCTTACAGAAGAATGCCTTTTGGTTTATGCAATGCACCTACAACATTCCAACGATGTATGTTAAGCATTTTCAGTGATATGGTGGAGCATATTATGGAAGTTTTTATGGATGATATCACCATATATGGAAGCACATTTGAGGAATGCTTAGTCAACTTGGAAGTTGTTTTGAACCAATGCATTGAAAAGAACTTAGTGCTTAACTGGGATAAATGCCATTTTATGGTACAGCAAGGAATTGTCCTTGGCCACATCATCTCCAAGAAAGGCATTGAAGTTGATAAAGCAAAGGTGGAACTTATTGTCAAATTGCCATCCCCAACAACTGTAAAAGGAGTAAGGCAAGTCCTTATCCATGTTGGGTTCTATAGGAGGTTTATTAAAGATTTCTTTAAACTTTCAAAGCCTCTTTCTTAACTATTGGTGAAGGATGCTAAATTTTTATGGGATGAGAGATGTCAAAAGATTTTTGAGCAACTGAAGCAATTCTTGACAACCGCTCTAATAGTGAGGGCTCCTAACTAGCAATTACCTTTTGAAGTGATGTGTGATGCCAGTGACTTTGCTATAGGAGCTATTCTTGGTCAAAGAGATGATGGAAAGCCCTATGTGATCTACTATGCAAGCAAAACATTGAACGAAGCACAAAAAAACTACACAACCACAGAGAAATAATTGTTGGCTGTAGTTTTGCCTTGAACAAATTTCGTGCTTATCTGGTAGGGTCTTTCATTGTGGTTTTCACTGACCACTCGGCTTTGAAGTACTTATTGAAAAAGCAAGATGCAAAAGCAAGGCTGATTAGATGGATTCTTTTACTACAAGAGTTCAATCTCCAAATCAAAGACAATAAATGAGTGGAGAATGTGGTAGCTGACCACCTTTCTAGCTATATAGCATAATTCCCATGGTTTGCCTATTAATGATGATTTTTCGGAGGAGTCACTCATGTTGTTAGAAGATACTCCTTGGTATGCTCATATTGCTAACTATCTAGTTACTGGTGAAGTTCCAAGTGAGTGGAAAGCACAAGATAAGAAGCACTTCTTTACAAAAATCCATGCCTACTATTGGGAAGAACCTTTTCTTTTCAAGTATTATGCAGATCAAATAATAAGGAAGCGTGTCCCTGAACAAGAGCAACAGGGGATCCTCAGTCACTGCTACAAAAGCGCATGTGGAAGCCACTCTGCCTCTCAGAAAACAGCCATGAAGATGTTGCAATCAGGTTTCAGTTAGCCATCACTTTTCAAATATACTCATCCCATGTGCAAGAGCTGTGATAGATACCAAAGGCTTAGGAAGTTAACACGTAGGAACCAAATGCCTATGAACCCCATTTTAATAGTTGATCTTTTCGATGTTTAGGGCATTGACTTCATGGGACCTTTCCCTATGTCTTTTGGTAACTCTTACATTTTGGTGGGGGTAGACTATGTTTTTAAATGGGTTGAGGCAATCCTGTGTAAACACAATGACCACAGAGTTGCTCTCAAGTTTCTCAAAGAGAACATCTTCTCAAGATTTGGGGTGCCCAAGGCCATAATCAGTGATGGAGGTACTCATTTTTGCAACAAGCCTTTTGAAACTCTCTTAGCCAAGTATGAG
Source organism: Vitis riparia (assembly GCF_004353265.1). NCBI lineage: Eukaryota > Viridiplantae > Streptophyta > Magnoliopsida > Vitales > Vitaceae > Vitis > Vitis riparia. The sequence goes on from NC_048444.1 coordinate 19,873,602, forward strand.
GTGAAGCACAAGGCAGCTACACCTTACCACCCTCAGACTTCTAGGCAAGTGAGTTAGCAAACAGGGAAATCAAGAATATATTGATGAAAGTGGTGAACACGAGCAGAAGAGATTGGTCTATTAAGCTCCATGACTCACTATGGGCATACAGAACAGCTTATAAGACTATTCTTAGCATGTCTCCTTATCGCCTAGTCTATGTCAAAGCATGTCATCTCCTTGTGGAAGTTGAATACAAGGCTTGGTGGGCAATTAAGAAAGTAAACATGGACCTGAACAGAGCCGGGATGAAGAGGTTCTTAGACCCTAATGAGATGGAGGAATTGAGAAATGATGCCTACATCAATTCCAAAATTTCAAAATAGAGGATGAAAATGTTGCATGATCAGTTAATCTTCAACAAAGAATTTCAAAATGGACAAAGAGTCTTACTCTATGACTCTAGGCTCCATATTTTTCCAGGAAAACTAAAATCAAGGTGAATAGGCCCTTTCATTATTCACCAAGTGCATTCCAATGGAGTAGTGGAACTACTCAACTCCAACAACACAGACACTTTCAAAGTCAATGGCCATCGTCTTAAGCCATTCATGGAGCCTTTCAATCAAGACAAGGAAGAAGTCAATCTCCTTGAGTCATAGCAATATTAACCAAAAAGGGGTAGGTGGACTTAGTCTTTCAGAAGACTAACCAAAGTCCATGTTTTTTGTTTCAATTTTGTTGATTTAAAAGCTTTATTATTTGTTTTAATTTTAATTATAGATTTATTTTATTTTATTTTAATCTAACTTAGACTTTTTGGATGATCAAAATTAGGAGGAACTTCAAAGGAATTGAAGGAATGCCTTAAACAACCAAAGAATGAGAAAAAGCCTAAAAAACATAGCAATATTTCAACTTGCGAAAATTTCACCAATTGTGAAATTCCAACTTGCGAAAATAGGGTCCAACTTGCAAAATCGTCAAAGCTCAAATTCGCAAGTCCACTATTCAACTTGCGAAAGCACCTCTAAGCACACGTGTGCCATTTTGCAAGTTCAATTTCAAGTTTCGCAGCCTGTGAATCAAGTTGCAATAAAGGGCAACTTGCGAACCAATTTGCGAATTTAGGCCAACTTGCGAAAATGCCAACCGACGTTTAAAGTCATATTTAAACCTTTGATTTTTTCCATTTTCATTTCACACAGCCTTTTCAAGTTGCGAAATAACCCTATAAGTTACGAAGCCCCCAAAATTCCAGAGTTGGAAGCCCAGAGGTCTTGCGTCTGAAGAAGAACCACTCTGCGCGCCCAACACCCACCCTGTGGAACACAAGCCTCTCCATTTCAGCCATGGCCAAGACAAGAGGAGCCCACGCCGCGTCTCCATCAACTTGCAATCCAAGGCCAAGAGCTTCACCTGTGCAGGATTCCACATCTGAGGCTCCACATGCCTCTCCCATTCCACCTTATGATGGTAGAGTGCCATCTAGCCCTCCTCGGCGCAGGTATGAGACGAGAAGACCACCCACTACACTTGGGGCAAGCACTTTGGGCCCCAAGAAATCAGTTCGTCGCCCTCCTGCAAAGAAAACCTGAGTTTCAGGCCTAGGAGAGTCATCTGCACCTCCACAGCCTCAGCCGCCTACTACAAAGTCTTAGATTCCTTCTGGGATGACTCCAGAAGTGATTATCAAGCGACCTATGGTTACACAGCCACCTATTGAGGGAAATTTGGATTGCCGATCCAGGCCATTCCACTCTGAGCTATGTTTTGATATAGACACTTTCAGACAGCAGTTGGAGCTTACAGATTCATTCCACCTACTACAGAAATACCATTTGGATCACCTGATGACTCCTAGGGACTTCTTTTATCCCAGAGTAGCACTAGACTTCTATCAGTCTATGACTACATGTCGCATCCAGGATCCTACTGTCATCCACTTCACTATTGATGGACGCCATGGTATCCTTGGAGCTAGAACCATTGCAGAGGCACTGCATATTCCATATGAGCCTGCGAGTCCAGCGGATTTCAGAGAGTGGCCCCAATTTTCTCAGAGGGACATGGTCCGTATATTGTCCAAGGGGACCTCTACACGTTCATTTCTTCTTAGGAATGAGCTTCCACCTGGGATGCTCCTTCTAGATGTGGTGTTGTGCTCCAACATATTTCAACTTCAGCATATGGTGTAGAGAAGATGAGCTATATTGGAGGCTTTATTCCGGATATCAGAGGGTTTCTACTTTGGCCCTCATCATTTGATTATGACCTCTCTTCTCTACTTTGAAGAGAAGGTCCACAGGAAGAATCTCTAGAGAGTAGATGTCATTCCATTACTTTTTCCTAGGCTGCTCTGTCAGATATTAGAGCATTTGGGCTATCCTTCTGAGCCTCAGCTTGAGCGTCGACGCATTTGCTGAGAGTTATTCACTCTCGACAAATGGAATCATTTGACGGCCTATGTTGCACCTCCAGGAGCCTCATATATGCCAGCACCTCCAGAGTTACCACAGAATGAGCAGCCACCACAGGCACAGCAGGCTAAGATACCTATAGAGATCATACTACCTACGCCTACAGCACCTTCTATAGTGCCCACACCTGAGGCTACATCTTCTGCTCCTCCTACCACTCCTGAAGCTCCACCATTGTACCAGCTACATTAACACCTCATCCATCTGAGTCTTCTATCACCATATCCAATTTAGAGTTTAGAGGCCTATGTCATACATTGCAGACATTAAGCACCACTCAAGGTGCTCTCTTCCAACAGATGGTAGTCATACGTCAGGATCAGCTCATTACCACGCAGACCCAGCATACTGCCATCCTTAGGTAGATACAGCAGCATTTGGGTATTTTGCCACTACCTGAGCATGATATGTCTGGCCCATCAGAGCCTACAGCTCCATCTGAGGAGGCTACTCTAGCTGAGCAAGCTATTCCATCTGAGAAGGCTACCACAGCATAGTAGACTATGCCTCATGAGGCTACCACAGTAGAGCCATCATCTCCACATGATCCTCCCACCACTACCTGATCATCTATCTACTCTTTGTATTTACTTATTATAGTAGAACTCTTAATCTCATGTTTTTGATGTTTTATATACTGGGATTGGATGTATTACTTATGCATATTTCATATTGTACTTCCTTAAAGTAATACATATCCATCATTTTTTTAGTATACTTGGCATATTTTATTTCCTCTACTCATTTTTTTTGTTGTTTTTTTTAATCATGTGGTCTCTCCTATACAATTCAGAATCTATTCCACTTAGGAGGTACCACTTCCTCCCTTTATTTTCAATTGCTCTTCAAACATTGAGGACAATGTTCAACATGGTTGGGGGAAGTTGAGGAAGGAAGTATTGTTTATAATGCTAACTTATAAATGGCAATTTAGTTACTTTTTGTTTAACTTTAAAAAAAAAAAAATTGAATACTCTTCATGGTTATCAAGGAAAAATTCTCAAAATGAAATAAGAGAAATTGAATTTTTTATCTTTTTACTTGACCTAGAGTTTGTATTATGCTTATTAAAGTTGATGAATTGTTGAAACTTCTATTGAATTCAACTTTATTTGGTCCACTTTAAGCTTACCACACAATGTGCACACTAGGTTCCAATTATAAGATGAAAAACTATTTCACCCCTTGACTTAGGAAATTTTAGACTTGGTACCTTTGACCTCATTTTAATAGTGTTGGGACACCTTAGAAAAGGCTAATGAGCCTTTGAAAAATGTTTTACTTGCCTTGAAACCCGAGCAAGGTCTAAGGGGTATAAGGTGAAAATCTTTAAAACCTAGTGCCTTAAGCCTTCATTGGTTGGGAGTCACCGACCTCAATGCTCATTACAAGGGTGAATAGGTGAAGTTTAACATACTGTAGGTACTTAGGTATTGAATTCCAATCTTAAAAGTCCAGGGTAAAATCCGAGAAGTTAGTGGTCGAAAGATCCTTAAAACTTGATGCCCTAAACCTTAATTGGTTGGGAGTCATCGATGGACCCCCGTTACATAGACAATTTAGAAAAGAATACCTTTAAGCTTTGTACTCCTACAAGAAAAAAAAAAGTGTGAAATATATGAGGTGCGTTCTTAGCCTATTGGAGGTTGATCAGTTTGCTAAGATTTGAAAAAGAACTAGGTTGGGGGAAGAGATTAGTTCAGCATACTATATTCGGAAACTAATAAGTAACACTTAGATTTTTGTGGAAGAGTAAGGATTGACCCTTTAGGAGTGGAAATTCTTTTAAAGCTTAAATTTGCATAATGCCTTCTCTTTATGAATTGTGATTAGACAAGTTATTTGATAACTCTTGTTGAAGGTTGAGTTTTATATCTTTAATGGTCCATGTGAGAGTTTGATCATCATGCCACTTGAAATTTTTTTAGAGTGATCAGCATGATTTTGTAAATTATAGTACTGTTTATTTTTATTTTTCTCTCATTCACTGCTAAGGGACTAGCAATGTGTCGATTGGAGGGAGTGATTACTACTCAAAAAGTGTTATTTTATAACTTATAATTAACTCTTTTAAACACTTTTGAGTAATAGTTATTACCTTTTAACTCAATTGGCATGTTAAGGACCCTTGTAATCGTTTCTAATCAAATTGTGTTAAGTTTTGGTGTTTTTGATAGCTTTTTGATCACCAAAGCAATCTAAGAATGAGGGAGATCTTTGTATAGTTCATGGCAAACCAAGTTGAAGCTCAAATTCATGAAGAAACTAAGCTTTGGAGCTTCATAACCCTTTGCTAAATCCAAACGAGGATGCAAGGAAGAAAAGCACAGAAGAAATCAACCATCCAGCAATTTTGCAAGTTGTGGAATCCAACTTGCGAAATTTTCGCAACTTGCAAAGTAGGAAGGGGAAAGGAATAGCTACAGGACAAAGAGCTGATGAGTTGCAGGACAATTTCGCAACTTGTGAAATGGATAATTTCAACTTGCGAAATTTTCACAAATTGCATTTGAACTTGCGAAATCCACCTGTAATTTGAGATATTTGTGCACCGACTCCGTTTGATATTTATCTTCAGATATTTTTGTGTAAATCCCTATTTTCTCCATGTAACCCACCAATGACAAGTTTTCTTGGTTGGGAAGTTAGCAGGAGGGGTGAATAGTCTCTCTATATAATAACTATTGTAATTTTCTTTTAAAAGATCGCTTAGGAGTTTTTCTCGGGGACGACACTTTGTATAGTTTTTCAGAAAGTAATACACAGAGCTTTGCTCTGTCTTACCTTCTCATTTTCTTTTCTCGTTATTTTTATTTCTAGCAAATCAAACTCTGAGAATGTTTTCCCAAAGGATGAGTGGCTAGGCTTTTTGTTGCTTGGAGTGAAAGAAGCTAGGTAAGGTTCCAAATACAAAAGTGGAAGTTTCGTTGTTTCAATTTTTAATGAAGAGAAAGTGTGACCCGTTAATGGTTTTTATCTTTTTAGTTAACTTAAAATCCCTTAAAATCACCTGGGCTAACACTTGGTAAGGCAAGTGGTCTCCGTCCATTGAGATTCACTAGTTTATCTCTTGCGAGCCTTTGGGAGGTGATTTAAAGGTAGGATTATCTAGAATAGCCAATACTTGGTAAGCTTTTAGACTCCCAGGAGACATCCATTAGTTATCTCTTGCCAACTTTTGACTGGTAGTCCAAGGTTAAGGATCGCCTTGAATGGCCAATACTAGGTGAGAGGTATGAACCATTACAAGATGATTCGGTGACAGGGATTTACTGTTTGAAACCATTAAGGGGAAGCATCTGTACCACACCGGTTCGGGAAATAACTATATGTTAAATCCCCAATGCGAGGAAAAGATCCAAGTGACCGGAATCTCCCTTTTTGTATGACAAACCTAAGCCTAGTGATCTAAAACTCCAAGAAGCACTTTTCTTTGTAAGTAATTTCAATTACTTTTTTTTTCACTTAAAACCAACCTTTTCAAACATTCTTATGTTTTCTTTTAAAGCTAACCTTGAGAAGAAAAAGCACCAATTCAGTTTTTGAACTAATATCAATTGTAATTTGAAAACTCATCCCTGTGAACGATCCTAGAGCCACTATGCTATGCTACCTAATGCTACCCTAGTATATGGTGAAATAGGTTTATAAATTTTGTTGATTACTCTCGTTTGAGGACTTAAATCATAGTACATCAGTTGATTGAACACCAATCAACAGAGCATACACCAGCTGGGCACGAATCATGTGCCACTTTATTTGAGGGAGAGTTATGTAACTTAAGTGGTGCACTACTTCATTCTCCAATTTAGGTGCTCCACCTTTCCTTTGCCCTTGAATTAGGTGTGACACTTTTCCTTGAGTTTGGGGCAACTTTCTCTTACTTATTAGGTGCACAACTAAGTGACACGCAACCTTTTATGGTCCTCTAAGGTGTGTAACTTCCTTCTTTGATAGGTGTGTAACTTATGCCTTCTAAGTAGGTGCACGACCTTTAGACTTTGGTGTGCAACCTTTGAGTTAATGATGCGAAATCTTTCAATTTCTCCCTTGCCTTTTCTTCAAATCTTCACTTTTTTTACCTAAAATAATTCAAAAACTTATCAAATTCAAAACCCAAGGTTCTAATAGCAAACTTTTGAGAGTTAGTTTTGAATCCTTTATTCATCTAAATAGGCTCATATAACTCCATAAAGAGATCAAGTTTGAGGTTTCATCAACATGTCACATATATATATATAGTTATTTTGTTTGAGTTTTAGAGGGTGAAAGTGAATGATACATTCTTTGAGAAGTATGTAGAAAAAAGAAGACAATAGATTTTTTTTCTTTTTCTTTTTTTAATTTGGTTTGATTTCTTCGTCAATACATATGCCTTGGTTTTTCTTATGGATTGTGCATATGACAACCAACCCAAGATATATTTGCCTAAGGTTTTTTAATGGAAGCATTTGCATATAAAACCATGTAGAGTGGGATTACCACTACCACTAAACCTAAGTTATCCATCCATTCACTTTATTCTTTACCCATTGTGTTTTTCCCACTCATTTATTTGGGCATTCACATTTGTGTTTATTTATTTTATCTACCATGTCAATTATCACGAGAAAAGAGGATTACTTTTTCTTTTTTTTTTTTTTTGGAACATATCCATTAACCAATTAATTAACTGACCAAGTCACATTCAGTTACTTAGTAGAGATTGATTTGTTCTGAGCTTGGTGGGTACGTAATACCTTCCCATTGAATAACTTGACCCGTTTGAGTTTCTACAAGATTTCAACCATAAATGTCTTGGTTCCTTCTAAGTTTTCCCTTAAAAAAATTAAAATAAGAAATAGTAACAAATCAACAAATAAATAAAAACCAATTTTCTAAATAAATAAGTTATTTTTCCCGCATTAAAAAAAATCAATTTCTCAAATAAAATAATAAATAATTTTTTTCAAATAAATTCAAACAAAATCAAAACCCAATGGAAGCTATGTGAGGTAAAATAAATTGTGCTTAAAATTTGTTGTCTTATAAAATTCCCATTCTAAGTACAGTAAGAAAAAACATATATTTTTAAATATATGCTAAATAATTAAAATAATATAAATTAAACTTGATTCCCTCTTCTTCTTACTCAATTTAGGTAAAATTCACAAGAATATTAAAATTAATTTTGGCTTTTTTTTATTATGATTTGTCATTGCAGCTGGAGTGGTCAAAATTAACCTTGTCACCTCCTGAGTCGACCCGCTCGGAGGAGGAGGAATAATAAGGGAAGTTAACCTTGTCACCCCCCAAGTCAACCCGCTTTATGGAGAGGAACAAAAGGTGAAACTGCTTTTGTTTCCCTTGCAGGTAAAAATAAATAAATGAAGACATATTTGGGATCAAAGAGGGACACTCAAAAATAGGGACCATCACAAAAAGAAACAACAGGCCAAATACATACAGTACAGGGACCCATCAGCCAAAATGTTTAATGAGAGATGAGTTTCCTCAACTGCTTGACACAGAGTAATTCGTTCCCTAGTTTGAATACTCCATTGCTACCAATAATATATCTGTGATCCTGTGTTGCTGAGAGGGAGACGTTTGTATGAGTCGTTTCTTCTGCAACTACTGTTTGCTTGTACAATTTCTACCACCTAATGCAAAAATTAACATGAGACACACCAGATAGAAATGACAGAAGTAAAGGAGATTGAATTCAGTCAAATCTAGGAAGCACTTCCACTTCCAAGTTACAACTGCAAAATCCTCTCCACCCTGATGTGATTCAAGTGCTAAGTTGATATGCCTGAGCTTCATCCGTCTGTTCTTTAGATCCTAATCCTGGAAATTGCCCAATATCATGCCCTTCAAGTGGATGAAATTCATTGTGTAAACCAACAGCAAACTCATCTGGCCGGGCTCCACCACTTTGGAAATAGTCAGCAATCTGCATTGAAAACCTCTGTTCAACTTCAAAATGTCTAATGGTAATTAATACATCTTTTAGTTATATTTTCAACCTTTCAATTGACAAAATACAAGCAAAATTGCAGTGTTGGATTGTTAGAACTTTTGACATCAATTAGAGTAGATGTGATACATCGACCAAAAGGGGTTTTGTGCTTATAGTCCTGCATACAATCCAATCTATCTACAAACCTGAATGTGTGCGCACACACACACATATATATATGATCCATTTGTATGCACAAGTGTCATTATATACATTGTACAAACACAAATTACGGACACACAAACACAAAAAAAAAAGGTTGTGCGAACATAAATTGTGTATATGATCAATTTGCATGCACAAGTGTGTACATAATTTTACCAACACAAATCATGGACACAAGAAAAAAAGAAAAAAAAAAAAAAAAAAAGTTTGTACAAACATAAATCATAGATGTACACATACAATAAAAAAGGCAAAAGTCGCTATTCCTCGTTATATCATCTTCAATGATCAAAATCCATTTCACTGTAATCCTTATCATCTTTTAGGATATCATCATTATCATATTCTTCTTATCTCCAACTTCAACATGTCTTTAATATTATCCTCCTCAGTTTAATAACTTTTTTTCCTATTGCCTATAACATTTAAGTTTCTTGGCCTTAAAAGGAATGATATCATCTTTGGGTAGACATAGGTCTTCTTGTAGGCATCATTGAATTCCATATGATCAAATTGGATCATATCTACCCATTTTCTCACCTCTTTAATGGCCTTAGTTCCAAACTGATATTGTACTCCACAAAAACTAATGCATTCACTCTTTATCGCTCTAAAACAGTTTATTTTCTTAGAATCATATAATAAAAAATAAATAAATAAATACTACCATTTTTTTCACATCCCATGGCACTACAAGTAAACGTGTAATGCATACAGCTAATCTTTGGAACTCCTTAAATTCACTTTCATAACTTTCCTACATAATCCTATATAACACAATACAATAATATGTAATCACAAATTTATAAGTTATAGTAAGAAAGCAAAAGGAACTCATGAACTATAAATCTTTAGTTTGTTACATATACTGGTTATTTCTCATCCCTTGTTAGAATAGGCATATACTTGCAGCAAACATGCTCTTTACTTTATGGAACTTCTCATTTGTGCATCTATCTTAACCTTATTTCATTAGCTATCCTTACATTGTATTTTACAATCCCAATTAGACTTTAATATGTGGTTTGAAATTGACATCATAACAAAACATAAAAAATGAAGCAAATTAAATCAAGTTTTAACGTAAGAGTTTAAACTTCAAACAATTAAAAAAAGGCAAGAGAAGCAACAAATACAACAGAACATAGTTTTTCTACTTACATAAAATGAAGAGAATATGTTGTTTATGAAGAGAATATCAATAATGTTCCCAATAAGGTCATATCTTATTCTTTACAAAATTAAAATTCTTTTCAATTTTTTCTTCTACTCTACCCACAAGTTCATGGATGTATCTTATTGGTGACTTTGCATTGTCATCTACAAGCTTTAAAACTTTTTTTCATTTTTTTGGTCATATCAGGTACAATCAAAGGAGGACACATTTCAAGCAAAATCTAATTATTTGCTAAAACTTTGTATCACCCAACACAATTTCTTAGATTGCCATGCATCACTCTTCTTGGCATATAAACTCTCACCCACACTTCAAATGCAAATGTAGCCAAAGTTCAATCCTTTGGCTCAAAATACCTACCAAGTAAGTCAGGTGTTTGTATTTCGTGTTACTCTGGATCATGTCAATTCCTGGTTTTGCTTTGTTTTTTTTTTTTTTTATTATTATTATTATTATTATATATATATAAAATTAAGCACCAAAGAATGACAATAAATATACATGGTAAGTTTTTGCGCTTTCACTATTATGTTCTTATGCACTGATAAGTCACCTACATCACTAAGCATCAAATCTATGCAATGAGCAGCATAAACAAAGGTAAGGTAGTCAGTAAGATTATAAAGAGGGGGCATGGATTCTCAGAGTGGAATAGACTTGGAGGGAAGGGTCTATGCATGCATTTGGAAGGGGTGGAGGCCTCTCATCAAAGTGAAAATCTAAAGGGTTTTACAAAGGATTGGATGCAGGGAGGGAGATGCTACAAGTTGCAGCTTCATATGAATAGGGCTAGAAGATTTCTTATGTGCTCAATGCTTTCAGTGGAAACAAAAATGTTCACCTTGGTATTTCCAGAAGGAAAGGGACTATCAGGGGGTGGCGTGTGTTAGCTAAGAAGCTGAGAAGCTGTGTAGTGGTGCCTCCTCTTGAATCCACAGAGTTGTAGCAAGCTGGCAAATCTTCTTCATAGGGCAGTGAGGCTATGGGCCTTAATGAGGGAGTCTCCTTAGCAAATGTGGTAAGCAAGAAATGAAAGGGAAAAGGAAAATCACTGTGGGGGTTTGGACTCCTTCAACAAAATGCAGTTCCTCAGTTGTTTTTTAGTAGGATAGTGGGTAGATTTCTAATATGAGGCCCCATTATTACCTTATTTAAAGGCTTGGGCTAGGTATCATTGGAGGTTGAAAGGGAACATCCATTTAATCTTTGATAGGAGGTTCTATTATCATCTTATTTGAGTTTGAGTTTGCGACCGAAGCAAAGAGGGTTCTACAAGAAAGTTTACAATAAGTAGAAGAGGTTTATGCTAGACAGGTGGGCTCCAAAGACTGGCTGTTTTAGAGAAGGAGCATACAATAAGGAAGCCTGGGTGAGAATATTGAGACTCCCATTGTTCTTTTGGTATAGGCGTTTCTTCAAGCAACTAGGCAATGCATGGGGCGTTTTTTGGGGGTGGATGACAATGGGAGGAACTTGCAATGGGCAAGAGTATTGATCAAAACAGTGTCAGGGAGTCTATAATTAGTGGTAGGGCAGCTTTGATATGGCATTCAACTATGGTGGGAGCCTCCACCATGGGTGTTGCAGGTGATAACAAGCGAGGCTGGAGGTTAGGGAAGGTATGGAAGGGGTTTCATGCACAGATAGGATCCTTGGATCTGCAGCTAAATTCACAACCAGCTAACATGTTGACTCAATATGGTGAAATGGTTGTTCATGGTAAGGCAAAGGCAACCTTTTCTGAAGGTGAGATGCAGACATGGGCCCAAGTGCTGAAGGGGAATGTTTTGGTAAAGGGAGCATTTTGAGGATAGATAAATTCTAACTACAATTTTAGTAGCCAATGAAGTGGTAGATGTGAAGGGACGCTCAAGAGAAGGTTTTAAGGAGAAATGGAGATCATGGATTGATGGGTTCGTATCAACAACTAATTTTGTTATGTTAATAAATGGGCATACTAGTGGATGGGTGGGTTAAGACATCTCGGGGCTTAAGACAAGGTGATCCACTCTCTCCCTTTCTTTTCACCATAGTGGCTAATGTTTTTAGTAGCACTGAGGCATCCTAAAGGGCTTTTTGGTGGACAGATCTAGAATGAGAGTAACTCATTTACATTTTGCAAATGACACCATTTTTTTCTCATGAGCTAAGCCACATGACTAGTAAAACCTTAAACTAACTTTGATGATGTTTGAACGCATCTATGGGCTTAAGGTAAATGTAGAAAAAAGCACTTTGTTGTGTATCAATGTGAATCAAGACCAAGTTTTGGCTTTAGCTTCCCTCTTAAATTCTAAGCCCTTTGATTAGCCCATGTCCTATTTGGGTCTACCTTAAAGAGGAAACAGAAGATCTATTTCCTTTTAGGATTCAATCTCAGAAAGGATTTCCAAATGCTTAGATGGTTGGAAGGTAACCTATTTATCTTTAGTGGCAAAATAACTCTCATGCAGTCATGTGTGTCATTCATTCCCACTTATTTCCTATCAATTTCAAAATTCCAATCGAAGTGCCTTCTAGGGTTGAGTGTTTGTTGTAGAGAAATTTTCTTTGGTTAAGAGTTAGGGAACAAAAGAGAGATCACCTTGTTGATTGGGACTTGGTGTATAAGCCTAAACGGAAAGGGGGCATGATTGTAGGTAGGATATCTCTAAAGGAATAGCATTTTAAGGAATTGGTTATGAAGGTTTGTTGTGCCAACGGAAGCTTTAATGCAAACAATATTAATTCAAGAACACAAAGATAAAATAATCAACACAAAGGTGCACAAGGTTTTAACGTGGTTCAGCCAACTAAGCCTACATCCATGAATGAGAGAGAATATTTCCACTATACCATAGAAAATATTACAGAGGATAGAACCAGATACAACTATTGGGTTCCAAAGCATCCCATGTTTCCCCACTCCTTCTATCCATACTACCACGAGCCCTCTCGCTCCACCAGGTATCCCCATTCTTCCTCACATCTCTATCCACCTCGTATAGTCTCTACAAACTCATCTCCATCTCATTACTTTTTTCTCTCATAACCTAAAATATTTATAGAGATATTCCTAATAACTTTTCTTATTCTATAACGAAATCTAATATTACATGGATATATCAACTTAGGAAATATTTTATACAATATTCTTTACAAAAAGGAATCTTTACTAATTAGGAATTTGGGACACTTCCCAACAAGGTTTCCAAGGGAGAATACACCTTATGAGAATACACCTTATGGCACAAGATCATTATGAGTAATATAGTCATGTTTTAAAGGATAGGATGCCAAATTATTGTCATATGGCCATAATGTTGCCCCTAGAGGGTATTGTTCAAATTTCTCCAATTTTATTATTTCACTCACTTCTATGTAGGTGATGATAGAAAGATCCAGTTTTAGGAAAACAGTTGGTGAGCTGATTTACCATTTTGTCTTCAATAGCCAAATCTCTTTGAGATGGCGAGACCCAGTTTGTCCCCTCCTCCCCCTCTCCAACTCAAATTGTTGAAGGCTCCATTTAACCATTTTTTCACAATTTTTTTTTCCTTTCAAATGTGATATTTATTTGTTTATTTTAGGAAATGAGAAGGATAGGGAGTGCCTAATACTTTGAAAAAAAAAAAAATATACAATATAACTATTTCTACTGTAAAACTACCAGAAGTTTGACAAAGGTGGCTCATGTGAAGTTGAATACTTACAACAAGATGAAACACAGATTTTGAAAATTGAGAAAATCTAGGTGCATTTGAGCCCAAATATAGGGGACATAAAGGCACCACATACGATTTCTATCTGTTTCTCCATGTGAAAAATAAATAAATAAATGAAACACAATATGGTGGAATGCATGATGCAGAAAAATAGGAAATTGATTCACAATAAAGTTCAACAGTTGACGAGAACACTTACATGGTTAGCAAGAGCCATGCCACTTAAGGATGCTGCTTCCAAACTTGAACCCATTAACCAATCACCACATATGCCAGCCCTTCCATGAGGGTCAAAAATGCAGGGGATACCTGGAGTGTTTGTGGGAAGAGCTGCACCCCTGCATATTCCAGAAAATGTGAAATAAGTCCCACTCATTTGAATACATAACCTGATTTTGAAGCGTATAATTTGACTTAGTATCCACTTTTATCTTTTTCTCTACAGGCATCTGTCAATCCTTGATCTCATAGGGTTGAAAGGACAACTCCACCACGGTTGCAACAGGTCCCACTTCTGTGTTTTTAACATCATGGAATATGTGAAACTTTCTTCAAAATAAATAGGCTACTTATACATGTTTATTTCATTTCATGTTGAAAAAGTTCAGTTCAATGATTACAGTATAGCAATAGTAATCATAACCAATTACACTTCTTTTTCCCAAGTTAATGACTCACATGTTATCCAACAGAAACCCTCCTTCCCTCCTTGTTTCCCTTGAAACAAATGGAGCCTAATTTGCAGCTGCTTTCCCAACTGAAATCTGTTTTAGTATTTTAGTAAATTCCTAGTACATATGTATATGTATTACATACATACAATACATACATATATAAATAAATAAATATATAATTTGTTGAGTTGCTGACCAAGACATGTCATTGAGCAAGAAAACCAACAAAACAGGAACACAGTCCTGAGTTGACTGCCCAACAAAGAGACTCTAGCAAACATCTGGGATCAAGGAGGGAATAAAAATCACCATACTCATCCATCACAAACTCTCAAATCCTTCAAAGAAGAAAACATCTATGTTGCATCAGCTATACACCAACATTGATACCCCACAAAGCTTTAGAGATCCAATCAAACAATAGGTGGCCATCAAAGCATCTCCCCCAAAGATAACCTGACTTCAACCTTCTGATAAAATCTAATTTGCCTTGTTTGGGAAGCTGGAAACTAGATGTATTCGTGAATGTAGCAGAGGGAAAACCTTGTTTTCTAATTGTCCAGTTTGAGGAAAACCACATCAAAAAGGCCCAATGGCAGGTTCATGCCAACCGACACTAACACTAGCTTCCAAACTTTTTCATCATATATTCACTATTAATTCCAAGTCTACAAGTCACTCCCAACCATCAATAACTCCTTAGTCATGAATGTACCATGGCCTAATTACATACAAGAGAATGCATTTTTGCAGTAATGTCATTAAATGTGATTCTTACCATAGCTGCACTCGGGTGTAAAAGGGTCTATTAAGTGATCCTGCTGAATGTCCTAGTGCAGTCTCAACACCCGCAAGCATGGCTTCTTTCACCTTCTCTGCTGTAACAGTAGGAATATTTTCCTGATAGTACAAGTGAGCTAGTTATAGATACCTAATAAAAACCCAGGCAACATAAGCCTGTGCAACTGTAATTGCAAGCTATGGTAAATCCATCAGAACACAAGATTATTTTATTTACCACAAAAAAAAAACAAAAAAAACAAAAAAACAAAACAAAACAAAAATTTAAGCTGGTCCCACCAACAAGGCAGACACATATACCTACCCTATTCAACAACTTCAGCCTCACAATTTGGTCCAGCTACTTTGCCAGTCCACTCTTATCAAGAGCCAGGCTGATTTGACAGAACTTTCAATGTGAGTTTTCTTTACCTAAGACAAACCACCTACTTCATATGGGTTGTGGACTTTGGGTATGGCCAAGCCCCAAGCCTCTCTGTGTGAATGTTGTGTCGAAAGAGAGATCAAATATTAGTTAATAACCAACCTGAGGAACCTTGTTCCGCTTTCCAAAAGCTGCTGTGCTGAAGAAGGTCCAACAGTGAGGGCCACTGCTCAGTGAATGCAATAGTTTCTTTGTGTTGTTGGCCATCCATGAGATAGAATCAACCCCTTTTACAAAAGCTCCTTCAAAAGGAATAGGAAGTGGATCCTCAAACGCTGCAAGAAGGGCCCATATAGAACTCAGTTCCAGCTTCTGCAAACAGGACGAAGCAACAATTGAAAACTTATCCATGGGCAGTAACAGAAAAAGGTGCATCCATATGCTAGATTGCATTGAAGAACCAGACAAAAATATTCTGCATATACCTTCATTTGCCTTGCAACAAGTGGTAAACCGGATGAAGCAAGTAAGCGATTAGCACATTTTCCTGGTGATGAAACAGAAACAGAATGACTAAACACAAGAAGAGAATTCTAAATATAAATAAATAAATAGCATACACAAGGGCACACAAGCCCACACACGCATATAAAGATACATATATAGATAGATATAGATAAACTCCCCATTGCCTATCAAAAAAAAAAACAACAAACCCTCCCTAACCTTCACACACACATAGGAATATTAATAATGATGTACCAAACAGTGAAGATCAATAAATACGAGGCAAATGAGGTGACATTAAATTTTATTATTAGATTATTAAACCAACTCTTAGGAAATAAATTGCTAGATAGGCTCAAGTGTGCAAAAAACATGAAATATGAATGACTATACAACAGAATTTCTTTGGAATCAACAGGATTAAGTATCAGAGTTAATACATAATAGAACTTTTACGAAGTAGAGAACAGATAGCATTACTTCAACCGTACAAAATGTGTGGTTTTCAATAAATAATTACATGCAAGCACACAGCAAAAGGTCACTACTCTAGAATGAGCACCCCGTAGATACACACACAGCCCAGAAAAGAGACTGTAATGCCGGAACCTAAAACATTTAGCTACATGACAGCTTTGTGAAATTGTGAAATCTACAGCAGCAGGTCAATCTTGTAGCACAAAATTTGACTCCCTTTTTTTTCAGTCCAAACACATTGATATGATTTATGATGCACTTATTTATCCTTAAAAATCAAAAAGATGTTATACCATTTACAGAAGTCCTTAGATCAGCCATGGATATCAAATTCCAGTGAACCAGTAGCACATATAATTTTATGGCCACAACATCTATGTTCTTTTCACAAAAGTAATCCCCATTAATGCACACCCAGATCTATTAAACTGGTTTCATGAAACTAGATGTGAAAATATGCTATTTAATTATTTGAATGCTCATTAAAATGAGATTTTGTTAAGTATTGTCAGTGAACCTTGCCTTAGTTGGTATAGGCTTGGGTTGGGTTGACGGTATCTGGTCCAGATCCGATTCTCCTTCTGACCATGACCATTTTAAGCATTCCTCTTGTTAAGAGTAAAACAGTCATGTGGGAGAAAACTAAGGGCTTATTTGGAAACTGTTCTTTAGAACAAAAAAAAAAAAAAAAAAAATTGTTTTCTAACTTAAAAAAAAAAACATTTGTCAAACTTTTAACTGAAAATTAAAAAAGAAGAAAAAAAAAATTAACAAATTTGAGGTGTTTTCATATGTTTTTTTGTAGAAAATTCTGAGATACAATTAAAAATGTGAAGAATATTTTTTTAAACTTTTGGATTGTATATAAGTGAACAGTACTTTCATGGAGAATAAGCTACGAAAACTGTTTTACATTATTAATTTCCAAACAAAATTCCTGAAAACAATTGAGAACTGTTTTTGAAAACATTGCCAAACAGGACCTAAATTTCCTGTTATGCAAGTATTTCAATGGGTTATAGATAAACCTACACTAGCAATTAAGCAGATTAGAATAAGATCCAACATTAGCCATATGCCATCACTAAAAATTCAGTAAGTTAAAATAACCACAATGACAAGGAGATATAAAATTAGGAAGATTCCTGTTCCAAGTCAAAATCCAATTCTAATACTTCTAAGTGAGCATTCCCCAAAATGGATGATCTCAATTCCATTAATTCCTTTTATGAAGTTTCAAAAGATGACAAAGAATTTCACTTAACACATAGAATTAAGCAAAATGAGTTGCAGGCATAACATGCAAAATCAGAATCTTAACACAACATGCAAATCTATAGAGGCAGATAGTCACCATTATGCGCAATAACAATTGCATCATACTGCCCATGAGGTTTTCCATTCTCACTCAAGTGCCACATCCCATTAAATGGATCAAGTTTGCTTATCCAGCAAGGTCTTACCACATTCACCATAGTAGTCTGCACCAAATTTACAAGTTACATTTAGCTATGACATTGAGATATCCACCAAAAAAAAACCATTAATCTAAAAAAAACATGTTCTTTACTTCAATCGCAATAACAACATAGTTTGACATTAATACATTGAATTCCTAATAAATGTCTTTAAATTTTCTTCAAGATATAAGGCTTTATGATGTAGGACAACCCTAGGATGGTTGCCTACATTCAAGGGTGGGTGAGCAAGGGTTTTATTTTTAGGGTGTAAAAAGAGGAACAAGGAATAAATTTTATGATAGAGAAAAATATAATATAAGAAATAGAGAGAAAGAAAAAACAACAAAGAAAAGATCAAAAACCTTAAGAGTCTCACTAAGGCTTTCTAAGAATCTCACCTAGAAGAAAATCAATGGAGTCTCACCATTGAGGGTTGCAACCTTGCAATGAAAGAAAACATAATATTATTAATATCAATCATCTCTTTGATTTACATTGATTAGCCTATTTATAAACTTTCTCTAAGAAATCCAAAGTCTATTAGGACTCTAATAACCTATTATAATTCTAATTATAACATCTAAAGTCTACTAGGACTCTAATAACCTATCATGACTCAAATTCTAATTATATTATAGCTTAACTAGCTAATCCTAATTAGACTCCAACAAATATCAATCCTAATTCAATTCTACTTAATATAAATCCTACTTAAAGTTTACTTAGGTCTTCCCTTTCCTCCTTGAATAAACTTTAAAAGGTTTTCCCCTATCAATTCTCCTCGGCTTGAAAGAACTCAGCTCCGACAAATTAGATGCTTGATACAATTCATAGAGATCGAGGTTAAGCTTCTGAAAATCCGTTGTCGTAATCCATGTATTTTCAGAGTGTGGTTTGCCTCGCCATTTCACCAAAAAATTTTTGTATCCACCTTGTTGAGTAGACACAAGTCGATCATCAAGAACATGCTCAATCTCAGGATGTGGACTAAGAGTAGGTGGTAATTGAAGATCCAACCCTTCACTTACATCGTTGTGATGGCCATGGTAGATACACAAATCTTCCACATTAAATATTGGACTAAAATGCAAGTCTGAAGGGAGCTCTAACAAATAAGCATTCTCACCCAACCGCTTTAGTACCCGAAATGGACCCGCTTTCTTAGCTTGAAGCTTTTGATATGTGCTCAGATGAAATCTTTATGAATGTAGACGAACCATCACTAGATCACCTTCTTAAAATTGAATATATCTTCGATGTGCATCTGCTGCCTCTTTATCGTTCTCATTGCTGATTTTGATTTTTTCTCGCACCCTTGTATATCTCGTATATGACATGCAAATGCATCACCATCTTGGTTGGTGCGGACAGAAGTGGGTAATGGTATAAGATCGATAGGTTGCTTAATTTTAGCCCATATGCCACTTCAAAAGGCGAGTACCTAGTACTGCGATTAGTAGAGCTGTTGAAAGCAAACTCGACTTGTGGTAAGACATTGTCCCAATTTCTCAATTGATCTCTCACAATGCATCTTAAAAGATTACCAAGACTGCGATTGATAACTTATGTTCGTCCATCAGTTTGAGGATGAAAAGAACTTGAAAATTTTAATTGAGTACCTAGCTTGGCCCACAAGGTTTTTCAAAAATAGCTCATAAACTTGACATCGCGATCAGAAACAATGGATTGTGGTAATCCATGCAATTGAACTACTTTAAAGAACAAGGCACCGACATAAGAAACATCCAAAACCTTCTTACATGGGATAAAATGTGCCCTTTTTTGAAAATTTGTCAACCACAACAAATATAGAATCAAAGTCTCATTGTGTCCTTGGTAATCCAAGTACAAAATCCTTGTTCAAGTCTTCCCAAGGTTTGGATGGAATTGGTAATGGTGTATATAACCCTGTAATTTGCTTTGAACCTTTTCCTACTTGACATGCTCGACATTGTTTGATAACCTTCCAAACATCCTTCTTTAAACTAGGCCAAAAGAAGCAATCTTCCACCAAAGCAATTGTCTTATCTCAACAAAATGTCCACCCATTCCACTTCCACGAAGTTCCCATATGACATGATCACGTAGGGAAGTCCTAGGTAAGCATAAACGATTTTTATAAAACAAGTACCCTTCTAAAATCTGGAAATCAACATGTGTTGTTTTTGAACCACTCAAAAGAAAGGAATAAACATCCCCAAAATCAGCATCATTGTCATAGCAATGCTTTAATTCTTCAAATCCAATTGTAGTGGGTAACATGTTTACTAAGAGAAGGGCCTTCCTACGGACATTAGCTAGTTTATTTTCAATTCTTGCACAATGTTTTAAATTGAAGGTAAACGGCTGAAAAAAAACTACTCCATTTTGCATGTCGAGAGTTAAGCTTCTTTTGAGAATTAAGATATCGTAAGGCTTTATGATCCGAATACAAAACAAATTCCTTGTAACTGAGATAATGTTGTCAATGCCTAATTGCTTGCACCACCGCATAGAATTTAAGATCATGTGTGGAATATTTTTTCTTTGCCCCATTGAGCTTCTCACTAAAAAAAGTCACAGGATGTCCCTCTTGGCTAAGAACTGCTCTAATTCCCACATGGGAAGCATCATAGGCCACCTCAAATACTTTCTCAAAGTCCGATAGACGTAGGATAGGAGGGTTCACCATCTTGGATTTGATTTCTTCAAATGCCTTGTTGGTCGCCTTGGTCCAAATAAATAAACCAGGTTTCATGCATTCAGTAATCGGGGCCATAATAAAGCTGAAATTTCGAATAAATCGTCGATCAAATGTAGCCATTCCATGGAAGCTTCGCACCTCATGGATATTTGTTGGTACTAGCCAATCAACAATAGCTTTGATCTTCTCCGGATCTATTTCAACACCCTTAGAAGACACAACAAAGCTTAGAAATACAACACGAGGGCTCATGAAAGTAAATTTTTTCAAATTAATGTAAAATTTTTCAGCCCTCAAAATGCGCATTACTTGCTTTATGTGTTCCTCATGATCTTCAAAAGATCGACTATAGATAAGAATATCATCAAAATAGACAACAACAAACCGTCCAATAAAAGGTTTCAATACCTGCATCATAACCCGCATGAAGGTACTTGGAGCATTGGTTAGTCCAAATGGCATGACTAACCTCTTATACAATCCATCCTTAGCTTTGAAGGATGTCTTCCATTCATCCCCTGGTCTAATACATATTTGATGATATACACTTCTTAGATCAATCTTCGAGAAGATTACTGATCCAACCATCATATCTAGCATATCAAGTCTTGGAATTGGAAATCGATACTTGATTGTGATTTTGTTGATTGCACGACTATCCACACACATCCGCCATGATCCATCCTTCTTTGGTGTTAGTAGGACAAGAACTCCACAAGGACTTAGGCTTTTACGAATAAAGCCTTTAGTAAGTAATTCATCAACTTTCCTTTTCAATTCAGCATGTTTTGTTGGATTCATTATGTAGGCTAGTAAATTTGGTAATGATGCACCGAGAATCAAATCAATGGCATGTTGTATGTCACGCATAGGAGGAAGTTGATTAGGTAACTCTGCAGGCCACAAGTCAGAAAAGTCATCAAGGATTTTACATATGTTTGTTGGACATTCCTTATCTTGCTCTTTAAATTCTTCCACTTCCCGAGCCATTAAAGCAAAAATAACTTTAGTTTTCATGCTCTCCTTTTCAAATTGACACATAGCAAGTACCTTTTTTGGTTGTACCTCCTCAAACTTCTTAAATGGAGGGACTTCTTTCATTGGACGAAGGATCTTCTTACGTCCGTTGTGTATGAGAGCATATGTATTTTCATAGTCGTCATGTCGAACTCTTCAATCAAAAAGCCAAGGTCTTCCAAGTAAAATATGACTTACTTTTATGGGTAAGACTTCATACCATACAGACTCTTCAAAGTCCTTACCAGAAAGGAATGTTACAAGCAGCGAAAACTTACCAAGATAGAAGTGTCATTAACCCATGCTACTTTGAATGGATTTGGATGTCTAGGAAGGTGTAAAGAGGATGAATGTCGGAGGAAGGGCCTGGTTTGGGATTGAGTCCAAGTCCTTCGAGATTTTGGTGGAACTATCCAAAGGAAAGTTGTCTTGGGTAATTATAGAGAGGGGTTGAAATTTTTCTATCTGGATTGGATTCGGAGAAAGAGGTTTGTCCTTACTCTTAGAAGGAGTAGAAGACTTTTACCAGAAAGAGAGTTTGAAGGAGTTCAAAAACTCTTGGGTAGAAGAAGGAAGGAGTTATAAGCTCCAGTTGCACAGCAATGAGGCAGGTAGATACCTATTGTGTTCAATATTCTTTGTAGAGGCAAAACGGTTTGTGTTAATTTTTCCGGAGGGAAAGGGATTACCAGGGAATGGTATGTTCTTGCTCAAAAGTTGAAGGCCTGCGGAGTAGAACGTCGAGAAAGTAGGATCGAGGCATTCAAGATGAAAGTTGGGCAGAGTCAAGGGCCCGTGGAGGCTTTTCGCTTACCTGAACAGGGGAGTGAAAGGGAAGAGGTGTGGTTGCAATTTGAGGGAGTTAATTCGTTTAACCAATTGCAGTATCTTAATCATTGGTTGGTAGGAAAATAGGGAAAAGTCGTGGAGAAGGGTCTATCGATATCCTCTTTGGAGGATTGGGCTAGGTATCATTGGAGGTTGAAAGGGAATATGTCGTTATTTCATTTGGAAAAGCCATGGATTTTGTTTGAATTCGAGTTGGCAAAGGAGGTTGAGAGAGTGTTACAAGAAGGCTTGAGTGTCTTCAAGCAGAGACCACTTAAGTTGGAAAGATGGAGTCCAACATTAGGTTGTCTCAGTGAGAGAGCTCAAATAAATTCCTTCTAGGTGAGGATTGTAGGGCTCCCGCTTTGTCTGTGGCACAAGGATTTCTTTAAGCGAGTAGGTGATGCATGCGGGGGTTATGTGGGAGTGGACGAGGAGACTGCGAGGGGCAAAAACTTACAATGGGCATGAGTTTTAATCAAAACAAATGGAAAAAAAAAGGTACCAAGGAGGTTACAGGTTGTGGTGGGAGAACTTTGTTTTTCAGTGAACCTATGGTGGGAGATACCTCCTTGGGTAGCTCCGGTGGCTCCCCATACTAAGAGGCAAGAAGAGAGGGAGAAGAAGAGTAGTAATACACGCGAGGCAAGTAGCGTGGGGCTCACGAGGTCAAACATAGTAGAAAAGGTGTCGTTTCATGGTAGGAGAAAGACTGTGGATGAGGCAACACCTTCAGTACCTTTTGTGGGAAGACTGCAACAGGATGCGTAGAAGCAGGAGTTTGCAGGTACTATGTGGGAGAGTTAGTCGTTTGCAGCTAGAGCAGCTTTACAGAGGCCTATGGAAGTGAAAGCAAGCTCATCTTGGTTTAAGGAGCCCATAAGTGAGGTTATTGGGCCTATTGTTAAGGAGGTTCAATCCATTGATGGGAGGAAAAGTCAGTCTATTGATAATAGGGCCATGAGTTGGTTTAAAGAGCCCATAAGTGAGGCTGTTGGGCCTTTTGTTGAGGGGGTTCGACCCATTGATGGGAGGGCAGGCCAGCCTACCGATAACAGAGTCTGGGCGTTTAAAAGGGCCCAAGATTTCCCTAGTAGTTTGGCCCATGAAAGCCTTTTAGGCCCAATTCAACCAAATGCAAAGGAGATAGAAGGGTGCAAGGCCCAACCATCTTCTCTAGTTAAGAGCGAGGATCCTTTTTGCCCTGAGTGGGGGGTGTCTCCTATTCACAAGCTTGGTGAGAGGCAATTGAGAAAGGTTTTCTCACCTGTGGATGAGGTTTTGTTGTCGGAGGTGGTGCGTTTTCAAGATAGAATGTCTATCTCTTTTTCTGAAGCGGAGGGGACTCTATCTTCTACTCCTTTCTATGGGGCTATCAAGGAGGCTTGTCAGGAGGTAGGGTTGATTTGTTAGGGTGATATGTCGGCGATGGATAGGGAAGATCCGTCGATAGTAGAAAATGTGAGAAATGGCCCCCTTTCCATGATCTTGAAGGATGGGTCAAGGGTGAATCTTCAGTCAAATTGCGTGGCAGTGGAATCAAGTCTATTGGTTGGGTAGGACGATGAGGCTTACCTTATGAGGGAGGGAAGTGCCTTTAGCAGATTAATGGCTTTTAGCAAAGTTTTGAGGCTTCTAGTGGATGGTTATGAAGAGGAAATTTTAAGCCTCTTGGAAAAATTAGAACTAAGAATAAAATGAAAGACAGTAAGGCAAGGGACCAAAAAGGCTTAGGTGAGGAGTTCAAAGTTGGAGAGGGAGCGTCGGAAATTGGAATGCTCAATTAGTTACAAGACCGATTCCAAGTGTGGGAGAGGAAAGGGGATAATTTTTGGGGATTTAGTCAAGGTGAGTCAATGAAGTTTCGAATTATTTTGTGGAATGTTAGAAGGATTAATGAGGAGAATAAACGTAGCGTGATTAAATCTTTGATTCGCTTGTACTTGGCCGATTTGGTATGTCTTCAAGAAACGAAGGTTCAACAGATAACAACTAGAATGGTGAGGAGCCTAGGTGTGGGCAGATGTTTAGACTAGGGAGCAGTGAATGCTAGAGGTCAAGCAAGAGGTACTGTGGTGTTTTGGGATAAGCGGGTGTTGGAGCTTCTTGTGTGGATGTTTTCAGGTGTTTATGGACCTGTTCTCGCTGAGAATAGGGAAGATTTTTGGGCTAAGTTGGATGCTATTAGAGGTCTTTGTAGGGATCCTTGGTGTATTAGGGGAGATTTTAATGTGGTATGGTTTCCAACAGAAAGGAGGGGTTGTTTGAGAATGTTAGTTAGAATGAGACGTTTTTCAGAGGTTATAGATGAGCTAGGCATTAAAGACCTTACTCTTTCCGGAGGCGAGTATACTTGGTATGGTGGCTTAAACAACAGTTCAGCTTCTAGGTTGGATCATTCCCTAGTATCTAATGATTGAGAAGACCAGTTCAGTGGATTGGTTCAAAAAATCTTGCCAAACCCAACCTCTAATCATGCTCCAATATTGTTGGACACGGGAGGGATTAGAAATGGAAAAATTCCATTCAGATTTGAAAATATGTGGTTAAAGGAGGAAAGATTCAAGGATCTCATAAGGTGTTGGTGGGAGGGATATAGCGTCCAGGGGTCTCATAGTCATATTTTGGCAAGTAAGCTCAAAAGTCTGAAGTAGGATCTCAAAGTGTGGAACAAAGAGGTTTTTGGGAATGTGTCCACCAAAAAAACTTGAGGCTTTGGAGCAGTTAGGTCAGTGGGATGCAAAGGAAAGAGATAGAGCCCTCCCAGCGGAGGAGTTTGAGGAGAAAAAGAGAGCGGTAGATGAGTTTAAAAAACGGGTAGAGTTGGAGGAGATTTTCTGGAGGCAAAAATCAAGAAAGCTATGGCTAAAGAAGGGGATAAAAATACTAAATCTTTCCATAAAATGGCAAACGCTTATAGAAGGAGGAATTTTCTGAAGAAGTTAAGGGTAAATGGTGTTTTTCTAGAAAGGGAGAATAGTATTAAAGAGGGGGTGGCAGGAGCTTTTCAATTGTTGCTTTTTGAGACAAGGGAGTGGAGGCCAAGTATGGAGGGGTTGACATTTAATTCTCTGTCGCCTACAGATTCAGCAGCCTTGGAGGTTCCTTTTTCTAAAGAGGAGGTTTTTTCTGCCTTATCTAGCTTAGGTGGAGATAAAGCCCCGGGTCCGGAAGGTTTTACTTTGGCATTTTGGCAAAAGTGCTGGGATGTTGTAAAAGACGAGGTCTTGGGTTTTTTTGGTGACTTTTATGAGTCGAGTTGCTTTAAGAGAAGTTTAAATGCTACTTTTGTGGTTTTGGTGCCTAAGCAAGGGGGAGCCAAAGAGTTAGTTAAAGGACTTTAGGCCTATCAGCTTGGTTGGGGGTTTGTACAAGTTGTTAGCCAAAGTTCTAGTTAATAGACTCAAGAGGGTAGTGGACTCTTTGATCTCGGATTTTCAGCATGCTTTTGCGGGGGGGAGACAAATCTTAGATGCAGTTTTGATAGCTAATGAGGTCATAGATTCTAGACTCAAAGCTAGCTTGAGAGGCTTGCTTTGCAAACTGGATATAGAAAAGTCGTATGACCATGTTAACTGGAACCCTGTTATAGCGATGATGGATAAAATGGGTTTCGGCTCCAAGTGGTTGGGTTGGATTAGATGGTGCATTTCTATGATCTGTTTCTCTATTTTGGTCAACAGCTCTCCTTCTGGTTTCTTCAGTAGTTCTAGAGGGTTGAAACAAGGAGATCCTTTGTCTCCTTATTTGTTTATTTTGGTGATGGAGATCCTTTACTGTTTGATCTCAAGGGCAAAGGATGATGGTTTATTGAGGGTTTCTGAGTTAAAGAGAGGAATGTTGCGGGAGTAGTGGTATCTCATTTGTTCTTTGCAAATGATACTCTCATTTTTTGTGATGCAAGTAAGGAGAACCTGGAGTATTTGAGCCATGGGTTTTTATGTGGTTCGAGGCATGCTCGAGTCTTAAGATTAATTTGGAGAAAAGTGAATATATTCCTGTTGGGGAGGTTTCAAATTTGGAGGAGCTTGCTAAAGTTTTACGGTGTAAGGTGGTTTCTCTTCCATCCACTTACTTAGGCCTCCCTTTGAGTGCTCCTTACAAGTCTAGTAGGGTATGAGAAGGTGTGGAGGAACGGTTCCAAAAAAAGGTTTGCTTTGTGGAAGAGACAATATTTGTCAAAAGGTGGAACACAAACGTTAATTAAGAGCACTTTATCTAGTTTGCCCATATACATTATGTCCCTTTTTGTTATCCCTAAAAGAGTGGCGGTCAGATTGGAAAAAATTTAAAGACATTTCTTACGAGGAGGAGGGGAGTTGGAGAAAAAGCCTCATTTGCTTGATTGGTCAATTGTGTGTTTGGAGAAGCATAATGAGAGATTGGGTTTTAAAAACCTTTATCTCTTCAATAAGGCTCTCTTGAGTAAATGGTCTTGGAGATTTGTGAAGGAAAGGAACCCTCTTTGGAAACGGGTAATTGTTGGTAAGTAAGGGATGCAAGAGGGGGAGAGGTGCACTAAGAAGGTGAGAGGGAGGTATGGTGTAGGAGTATGGAAGTCAATTAGAAATGGGTGGAAGGTCTTCAAAGATAAAAGAAGGTTTCAAGTTGGCTCAGGGAATTGGGTAAAATTCTAGAAAGATAGACGGTGTGAGGAAATGTCTTTGAGGGATGAGTTCCCGGGTCTTTATGTTATAGCTTCCTTTAAGGATGTTTGGGTGGTAGATGTTTGGGATGAGGGTAGTTAGGGACCAAGGTTTATTAAACAATTCAATGATTGGGAGTTAGAGGAGGTTAATGCCTTAATCGGGAGGTTGCATAGCTACTCCTTCGGTTAAGGTACTTTTGATACCATGGTTTGGTTGAAGATTAAGGATGGTGATTTTTCAATTCAATCCTTTCCCATACGGCACAGTGTGGAATTCTTGGGCCCCTGTTAGAGCTAGCTTTTTTTCTTGGGAGGCAACTTAGCCTAAGATTGACACAGGATCAACTTAAACGAAGGGGTTGGAAGATGCCAAATAGGTGCTATATGTGCAAGGCTAAAGAGGAAACGGGAGATCATTTACTTTTGCATTATCCGGAAGCAAGTACATTGTGGCAGCTGGTTTGTGCTCTTTTTCACATTCAGTGGGTGATGCATTCTTCGGTGAAGGGGGTGCTTCTAAGTTAGAATGGTGTCCCGATTGGCAAGAAAAGGAAAAAGGCTTGGAAAGTTGCTCCTCTTTGCATTTTTTGGTCCATTTGGAGAGAACAAAATAGGAGAGCTTTTGAGGATAAAGAATGCTTAGATTAATCTTTTAAAAGTTCTTTTTTGTACCTATTTTGTGATTGGGTTAGAGTGTACATGGGGGATAACATTACTTCTTTGATAGAATTTGTGGATTGGTTAAGTTCCCCGTAGAAAGCAGTTGTGTTATCGCCCCTATTGGTTTTTGTACATGTATACGTTGTGTATACCTTTTCTTTAATACAACACACGTTTTACTTATCAAAAAAATAAAAAATAAAAAGGTTTAGCTTCTCAACAAGTTCTTGCGAAGTTATGTTCAAATTGCTACCTCCATCAATGATCATGATGCATAATCTCCCTTGGCAAGAAATACGTGTCTGGAAAATGCTAGCACGTCACCAATCTTCTTCTCCTTTTACCTTTGGGACAGCTAATAAAGGTCGTACTACAAGACCATGTCCTTCTGTCATAACATCATAGTAGTTATATTCTTCACTAAGTTCATCTTCATTGTAGGTCTCTTCTTCATTTGGGTAACTCTCCAATTCAAATTCTGGTTCTTCAACATAAAAGTGTAAACCTTTGGTTGGGCACACAACAGCATAATGACCATGCCCACCACACTTAAAGCATAAAGGAGTCACGTACTTTTCTATCTCCAATACTCATTGAAGTTTTACCCTTATTACCATCTTTATGAGCCAAATTCGAAGTTTGTTGAGTGTTGCCCCCACCATTCACATGATTAGAAGTTCTGAAGCTTGATGTGCTTAAAGGTTTGTTTGTTGTCCTATTGGAGAAAGTGCTCCCAATTTGTGAACTTGGACGCCTGGAAACCCGAAATTTGAGGTCTTCTTCTATTTAAAGGCTAGTTGATAAACATCATCTACGGTATAAGTGTGTGCAGCTATCATCTCAAGTTGAATCTCCATTCGAAGTCCAACTTTGTAACGGGCTGCAAGTTGAGCATCACTTTCCCGCACTTGATTTTGAATGCTCAATTCATGGAATTCTTATGTATATTCTTCAGCAGACTTGGTACCTTGTTTAAGGGAAAACAATTCTGTATACATAAGTTGTTCATAATCAGTTGGGAGAAAGTGCTCCTTCATCTCGCCCTATGTGTCAATAGGTGGCTGGCCAGTTCTATGAACTTGATTCTCAATATTATGCCACCATAGACGTGTTGCTCCTTTCAACTTTGCCTTTACAAAATGAACTTTTCTATTTTCGGGCATTGCATACCAATCAAAGTAATCTTCCATTGACATAATCCAATCAAGAAAAGCTGTTGGATTTAGTTTTCCATAAAATTCAGCAACTTCAAGACGTACCTTTTTTGTCACATCATCATCTAGCTCAAAAAGTTTGGCCCTTCTTTGATTCCCCATCATAAAATTGTCTTGTTCTTCGCATGATTGACTTGGCGTTGTCTAAATTGATGACTTGCAATCTCATCTTCAATTGGTTGTTTTTCTTGACTCTTTTCTAATAACTTCATGATCTCATCAAGTTTGCTATTTAGTATATTATAGCATCTTGATGGGATTGTTGTGTAGCTGAAATTTCCACCAAGCGTATTGTAGTAGCATCTTGATTGCTAGAAGTTTTTTTAGAACTCATGCTTGCATAAGTTGCTTCGCTCCTTAATTCAATATACCTTCAAGCCAAGAACTTTCGCTCTGATACCATATTGATGTAGGACAACCCTAGGATGGTTGCCTACATTCAAGGGTAGATGGGCTAGGGTTTTTTTTTAGGGTGTAAGAAAAGGAACAAGGAATAAATTTTATGATAGGGAAAAATATAAGATCAGAAATAAAGAGAAATAAAAAACAAAAAAAATATCGAAAACCTTAGTTTCACTAAGGCCTTTTAGGAGTCTTACCTAGAAGAAAATCAATGGAATCTCACCATTAAGGGTTGCAACCTTGCAATGAAATAAAACATAATATTATTAATATCAATCATCCCTTTGATTTATATTGATTAGCCTATTTATAGACTTCTCTAATAAATCCAAAGTCTACTATGACTCTAATAACCTATTATAATTCTAATTATAATTATAACATCCAAAGTCTACTATGACTCTAATAACCTATCATGACTCAAACTCTAATTATATTTTTTTTTTATATAGGAAACGACAAAGGCATATATTAATATAAAGGAAAGTACAAGAGAAGGATGAGGAATCCTCCCACCCAAGAAAAACAAAACTACAATGAAACAAATGCGAGAAAATACAAAGTAGGTACAGACAATTGCTATAAGTTAAGCCAACCCAATGGAGTTGCACGCCGCTAACCAATCAAGGTGTATCACATTAAGGGGAATCCCCTTAAAAACCTTAGAACAAGAAACCCAAAGAGAAGCAAGGAAATGAATCATGTCCCAAAGGTTCTCTGAATTCCTTGTTTTATCCTCAAAAATCCTTGCATTTCTTTCCTGCCACACCACCCATAATAAAGCAATGCACGCAACTTGCCATAATGCAATCCCTCTCTTAGAAGATCCAAAACCATTAACATTGGTAGATAGCATGTCAAATATGCTCCTAGGAGGGACCCAATCTATCTTTGTTAACTGAAACAATCTGTACCACAACCCCATCGTCAGAGGGCAATGAAGGAAAAGATGATCTACTGTTTCTCCCTGCTTCATGCACAACATGCAAATGTCGGGACTAAGTGCTTTGTAGGGTCTTCTCAACTGTAACATGTCGTTAGTATTTACCTTCTTGTGAACCACTAACCAGACAAAGGACTTGATTTTGAAAGGGACTTAAGAATTCCAGACTAACTTGGTAGGGAAAACTGAAGGCAAACCAGAAATTTGGGATAAGGCAAGAAAGAAAGATTTGACTGTGAAAAGTCCTGAAGAAGATAAAGACCAAGATCTCTTATCTGGAACCGAAGGTGATAAATGTATATGATCAAGAGACCGCATGAGACTTTCTAAATCTTCTATCTCGGAATCGGAAAGGTTACGACGGAAGTTAAAGTTCCAAGAGAAGGGGCGAGTGGATCCGAGAATTGAAGAAATAGGAATGTTTTTATCCATGACTACTCTAAGTAGTCTTGGAAAACGGACCCCTAGAGGTTGATCCCCCCACCACAAGTCTTCCCAAAACCGAATTCTTTCCCCATCTCCTACCATGAACCGAGTAAACTTGGAAAAATCTTGGAAAACTTGTGCAATAGCCTTCCAAGGACAACGATGTGACCATCTAACAACAGTGTTGGCGTCCCAACCATTAGAGTGTGATCCATAAATGCTTAAAATGACCTGATGCCACAACGTTGAACCCTCCCTGGATACCTCCATAACCATTTCCCTAAGAGAGCGGAATTCCGTAAGGAAATCCTTCCGAGGCCCAAACCCCCTTTCATCTTCGGATTACACACTACATCCCAACTAACTAGATGATCTCTTTTGCCTTCCCCAACCCCAGACCATAAAAAATCTCTTTGCAACCTCTCAATTCTTACTGCCACGGAGGCGGGAATCTTAAACAAGGAAAGGAAGTAACAAGGCATATGAGTGAGACAAGATTGAATGAGAGTTATCCTGCCTCCAAAAGATAAATACGCCTTTTGCCACCCATCTAATCTGCTCGAGATCCTCTCAATCACAGGATCCCAGAAGCTACCAGACTTGGGATTCCCACCCAGAGGAAGACCCAGGTAGAGTATGGGCCACCCAGAAGCCTTGCAATCAAGCACCTCGGCCAACCTATGAAGATGATCCTGACTGAGGTTAATGTCATAAATATTACTTTTGTCAAGGTTAACCTTCAGCCCAGAAATATGCCCAAACACTAGCAAAACGCTCTTGAGAGTTAGCAAGTCCTCTTCTCGAGTACTAGAGAAGAAAATGGTGTCATCTGCAAATTGTATTATATTATAACTCTAATTATATTATAACTCAACTAGCTAATCCTAATTAGATTCCAACAAATACCAATTCTAATTAATATAAATTCTACTTAAAGTTTACTTAGGTCTACCCTTTCCTCCTTGAATAAACTTTAAAAGGCTTTCCCCCATCACTTTACCTCAAGTAATCTATTTACTTACCAAGGCCACGCATGCCACCAAAGCAATAAGTTTTTACATTTAATCTACCTATAAGTCCCATTTCATCCATAATCTGCCCCATGTACACATCAACAGAATCATGATTTGAAAGGCCTTAGTAAAACTATGTTACAATGATAATAACATGACTAAAACCAAATGACAACAACTTGCAAAACCCTTGATTTTTAATCTTTTACCAACTTAAGCAAGTTAATTGGATTGATTTAAAATTGCTCAAATCCCAAGCAAAAACTACAAAATGATAAAGAAAAAGATAAAAACACCTAATATATACGAAACCCCTTTAAACTAGTGGGGAAAAAACAAATTCCATGAGGCTGTAGAAATCTTCAACAAATAACAAAATGAGATAGTTTTATCAAACAAAGACACCACCAACCCAATGCAGGATACCTCTCACTTTCACACTTTGGACCTCCACCTGCCTTGACTCCAGTCAACAATGATGCCAACCTCATTCAATCTTTAGCAATATAAACCTTGGAATCCACCAAATATACACACCTTTGGAATCCTTGAAGCTCCTTCAAGGACTTTGCTCTTCACCCAAAGAAGAGACATGAACCAATCATGATGACAACATGCAAGTGTGAGATTGAGTGATTTTTCTGTTCAAAAACCCAATGGATCCACCTAAAACTTTAGGCTCAGTTTGTTTAGACTATTTTGTGCTTTCCTTTTTCAAATAAAACAGAAACCAAGTTTGATAACATGTTTGGATACATCAAATCCATTTTCATTTTCAAAAAACTTGAGTTCAAAAAGGCAAAATATGAGAACACCAAATTGGTGTCTTCAAAATTTCTTAAGAAAGTGAAAATCATTTTCTAAAAGGTTGAAAACACAATGGGGAACAAAAATACTTAAAACACCTCATGAGACCCACAACACAAGGAATACGAATATTACATATCTTCTTAAAACGCTTTCTCAACCAAATGCATTTTCATGAAATGAAAACTGTTTTCAGAAAATGAAAACTAGAAAAAAAAAATTCCAAACCAAATACGACCTTAAGTTTTGAGAATTGAAAAACTCAAAAACAGAAAGTTCTCACTTTAATGATAAATAAGTCCTTTTGGAACATATTGGGGTGAAGGAATATTTATAGACTTGAGAACGTTGTTTGAGTCGACTTAGAAACTTTTCCCAAATTTCAACTTGCCAAAAGATTTTGTCAGCAGAAAGAGCATTTTGAATTTCTATTCTGTTCATTTAGAATGGTTCCACAAGTTTACAAAACTTTTTACCTTCTATTTCCATCAAAATAATAAGTTTAAGGTTTTACAATCTTACAAATCCAGAGCCTGACTAAGGTGAATCAATCAATCATTCCAAACATAAAACAGGGTAAACAATGATTGAGCTGGAGTGAGTGGCCAAAGGGCCTGATTGATAGGCCAACAGTTTTTTCGAAATAAATGGGCTGCCAAAGCAAGCGCAATCAGTCTGCCTCAAACTGTTTACCAAGAACCCCTTTTATACTTTAAAAACTATTTTTCAAATTCACATTTTCAAATCAATCACTTCTACAGAACTTTAAATGCAACAAAAAACAATTTTATACATTTTAAATGAGATGAAAAATCTCAATCTCATTCCTACATCCATAATCTCAATGAAGAGAACACTTGACACAACTTGAACAGTTTGAAGCCTCATTCTCCATAGCTTCAATGTCCTAGATTGGATGTGAAGAACTCAGATTCACATGACTTGACCTTATGCTTTTGGATAGGACTTGCCAATATAAAAAATTTGAAAAAATCCCTAACAACTTGTTTAATATAATTCTTTTTTTATTTGTTTGAACTATATGTCTGTATGAATATATATATGCATACCGTAGTTTACAGTACCAGGAAAATAAGAAAGCCAAAGTGAAGGTTAATCACCTGAGACAGTATTGAATCTGCAAGAGGGCGCATTCCATTGACACCTATATATCTTGGAGGGAGAGAAGGAAGAGGAACAAACTGACCACCTACTTCAAGCTCTCCAATCATACCCTGCCACTGTTGAACCAAACCTTTCTCCAACCATCCATCAACCAACTGAGCAAACCGAGGATCACCCACAGTGAAAAACTGAGCCGCATGATCAAAGATCAATGACTGAGGATCAATCATTCTAGTTCCCATCCTTCCTCCCAGCCCATGAACCCCCTAAAGCAGCAAAATATTGTGAGAAACCTGGTAATAAACCCTTCTCACGGTGCTTAAGAGATGAATTAAAGGTTTGCAAAAAAAGAAAAAAAAAAAGGGAATCAAGTGGACTCCTATAATCAAGAAAGAAAATGAAATTAGTAAATAGGATTACCCATATCAAGATCGCATTGGAATGTTTTTAATAAAAATTTCATCAACCCAACACCCCATCAGTACCATTTGTCAAAGATTTAACCTTTTGAAATTCAGTGACACATACGGTTCTCAGCCTAGGAAATCGTTCAATCCAACTCATAAGACAGGCATTAAGACGCATGAAAAAACAATCACAAATTTGAGATTCAGGAATAACTTGGCACCAGAACAATTTGGAATATGGGAGTTAGTCCCGCAATATTGGGAAAAACTCAGAGAAATCCTGAAGTCAATTTAAAAATTAGAAAAGGAATTCATATTTAGCAGGAAGGAAGAATAAGAATCTATCCTAATTCTAGAATGAGCTCACATCCAAGAATTTCAAAATAATTCAATAGGTATTTAAAATATGTAAGATCTTAGGACATGTTTGGTTCTATTCTCTGAAACAGTTTCCAATAGCAAATTTTGAAAAAGAAGAACAGCTATCTTTTAAGTTTTCAGTTCGAAAACACGTTTGGTAAAACAAAATAACATTTTTCAAAAAAATAGAAGAGTCCAAATTTGTTTGACTAAGGACAGCTAAAAATGATATAAAAAAATAATAGCAAGAAACCATCTGGCAAGGAATTTAAGGCTCAAGGCATGTTCTTCATGGGAGCTTCAATTGATCGAGTATTAGGTTGTTTATTGTGTGATATTTTTTTTTTGACACTTATTTTGAATTTTGCATCAGTTTGTATGCAAATAATTGGAGAAAATAAATTAATTCAACATTTAGTGATCATAGAAAAAGAATTTTAAAAGTCAAGCAATCAAGGGATAGTTCCTCACTCTTTTTAGTTTATCTTGACTTTCCACTCTTATTATCTATCCTAGGCTCACATTTTGTTCCCTCACTGTGCTAATGTAGATTTCAATCATCAAAGAGTCATCTTGAACATTGCTTCAAATAGAAGTATGATTGTTCAAGGCGTATAATAAGACTATACCTCTTCCACAGTTGAAGTAGGCAGCTCTGGCTGATCTGGAGAGAGATCAGGCCTTGGGCCCAGACGAATTCTCAATGGCATTATGGTCAAATCATTCGCCTACAGTGAAAGGGGAGGTTTATTGAACAGTTTCAAGATCTGGGGATGTTTGAAAGAAGCCTAAAAGCAACATTCTTGGTTTTGGTTCCTAAGAAAGGTCATATAAAGGATTTCAACCCAATCAGCTCAGTGAGGCCCTCTATAGGCTTCTAGATAAAACTTGGGTGAATAAATCAAAGAATGTAATAGGGAAAGTGATCCTTGATCCCAAAATGATTTTGTAGAGCATAAACAAATTATGGAAGCAGCATATCTAATTGCAAAGAGGCTATTGATTCCAATAATAGAGCTCATGAGAGGGGGTGGCTTGTAAGCTTGATATTGAAAGGCCTGTCAACAAGGTTGTTCTCGCTAGTCTTAGCAAACATGGGTTTCAGGCAAAAACAGTTAAGCTGGATAAGATTTAGCATTAGCGTAGCCAGATTCTCAATGTTAGTTATAGAACCCCGTTACCTCCTATTCACAGATGATGCCTCTGTAATCTGTTAACTCAACATTGAGACTTTAGATGGGTCCTTTGATTTGATACAGTATCTAGTTTGAATATAAATCTATTGAAGAGTGAAATCATCCTAGTCATCAAGATCCTGAACGTCAAGAGTTAAAGAATCTGTTGTGAGTTAAGTGTATTTCCTACAACGTACTAGAGCCACCTCTAGAGGCCCCATGCAAACCCTATATTGTGTGCAACATGGTAGAGGAGGGGTAGATGTAGTTTTCATCTAAGGGAGTAAATGGAAAGCACTTTATCCATTTTATTGATTTGTTTCATGTCTTTGTTCAAAATTCCTAAGGAAGTCAATAACAAGATGGAGAAGCATCAACACAATATAAGGGGGGACAATTTTTCAAGGAAGAATGCTCAATGGGTGAAGTGAGACACTGTACATGGAGAGAAGAAGAATGAGGGCCTTGGAATTAGAAGATTGGTGGCACTAAACAAAGCCTTCCTTGGAAAATTGTTGTGGAGGTATGCAAGGGAATATGATTTGGCTTTAGAATTGGGTGATTACAAGCAAGTTTGGGGAGATTGATGGTGGTATGAGTTCCAAAGGGATAGGAGAAGCTAGTGGACCTCTAAGACCATCAGACGTGGTTGGAGTGAGATTTAGCCCAAGGTGAGTATCCCGGTTGGGAATAAGCCATTACACTAAATTTTGGTGTGATGGTTGGTATAACAAGTAACCACTAAAATATTATTGTTTAACTTGAACTTTGAATTTTCTAAGCTGACTTCTACCGAGTCAAAAGTCAAAATTTTGAATTTTTGACTAATGACCAATTTGATGGTGATTTAAGCCAACACTTTTTTTTTCTTTATCTAGAAGGAGTGATTTGAAAATGTTCTTTAAGAAGTGGTTGGATGTGATAATACCTTTTTTCAACCATGTCACTCTTTCTTACCTCTAGGAGGGCTAAAGACATGATAAGATTATTGGATGAAGTCATCTCAAAAGTGATAGCAAACTTGAAGGAGTCAACTTGTGTTTACAAATGAGAAGCAGTCTTTACTTTGCTCTGAGTCACGGTGCCAAAGCTTCTTCCAAAGGTGGGTGCTTTGATAGGATTAGATTGGACGCATTTAATACTTTGCTTGTTAGATAAGCATTTTTTGGAGTCATGTAGAGTAATCTTTCATTTGGTGAAGAAAGAGATCAGAGGTAAAGATTATCCCACTAGGTGTACTAAAAATTTGTGTATACATATTTCTCTTGAAAAACATTTTCTATCAAATTTAAATTTTATTGATCTAAAAATAATGTAGGTACAATCTCTATTTTGTTCTTTAATTCTTCCTTTTATAGTTGTCAATTAAGGGTTTGAAGAGGCTTGATCTTAAATAAAGCGTTAATTGAAGATTTGCTATTATGGACTTGAACTTAATTTGAGTCTTAACCTGATTTAGTTTTAAGTCTTGACTTGACTTAGATCTCGACCTAAGTTGGGCCTTAGTGCAACTTGGGTCTTGGCATGATTTCGATCTTGGCTTAACTTTGGCCTTGGCTTGACTTGAATTGGGCATTGGCTTCATTCAAAAACATTGATTAAGAGTTTGAACAACTTGATCTCAAATTGCAGAAGTCTTTTGCAAATTTCGATCCTAAAGCTTAAAACTTAAGGGATCAAAGATTTAACAATAGAAAGATGTTTTAAAAAAATCGAACATTCTTTAAAAAACCTTCGAAGATTTTTAAAGTCGTGTACTTTGGTGCGCTTTCTTTTTGGCACTTTTAATACATCACTTGTTTACCTATCAAAAAAAAAAAAAAAGATTTGTTAAAGTCTCCTTTTAAGGAAGCTTTAGATCTCCCTTGAAGAGCTCCTTTCCAAGTGTTGCCTTTAAAATTGCCTTTTAAATTGTCTTAAAAGCTTTAGAACGAGCCCTATTTATAGGGATTGCAAGCACTGTATTTGAATAGTTTTCTAATCCCTTAAAAATCCTTAATTAAAGATGATATTTAGGAAGATATGGAAGATCATATTTGGCTAGTCTTAACCATGGAAGAAAATGTCAAGATTTATCGGCGATATTTTGCCAATAAATCGTGTGTCGTGGGCCTTGATATGATAACAACTACAAATATGTCAAGTGAGAGAAATTTTGTATTTTATCCACATTTATTGACAATTTTTCGGCACAATCCCGATATTCAACCAATATTTTAGATATATTTACAATCTTTTCAAGCCATGTCACATGATTTTCATAAATCCTCAAAATTGTAATTATTCGTGGCAACTCAAATAAGAGAAATGGGCTTGAGCCTCATCTCAGCCCACTTATGCATGTAATAGCACCTAGGCACCAATAATATTAAATATGGCATTGGTTTCTTCCCAACTACCAATGTGGAATTTCCTTTATAAAGCTGTTAAATATGAAATACACCTAAAACCAAGCAATATTAGAATTGAACCTGTGAAAACTTCTGCCACCCTACCACATGCACTTTGTAGTCATTAATTCTCATAAAATTATGTGTGTGTGTGTGTGTGTGTGTGTGTGTGTGTGTGTGTGTATTATAAATTAATTAAAATAAATTTATTATAAAATAATTTAATTTTACTTATTATGTATTTTATATAATAATAATTAAATACAATAAAAATATAAATTTATAAATAATTTTATCAATATTTTTAAACAAAAAATACTTATATATATCATCATTTCTTTTATATACTTTAATATATTCAAACTAAATATATTATCATTTTAGTTTTCATGTGTTATTAAATTCTTATAGATATCATTTTTTTAGTTAGAACAATTTCAATATATCTATTATTGTTTTTTATATTATTTTTAGAGTTTTTTCAATGTTTTTTTTTATCAATTTTTGTCCATGTCAAAATTCTCATCGATATTTCCTGAGAAATCTCAATACATCCGTAAAATCCAACTATCGATATATCTGTTAAAACTTATATTTTCATCGTTGGTCTTAACATTGTATTATTCTTTAATTAAATATAATATTCAAGGAGATTTCAAAGACCACATTTGAAATAGTCTTTAATTTATCTCTTTAAAAGAATTGATAATTATTTTTTCAATTATCTAATTAATCATTTGTGCTTATTTTAATTGTCAGAATATCATTTTCTTAATTTAAATGGAAAATAACTGGTCTTCTTCTTACATAAGGCCCATGCAAACATTACATTTTTTTATTGGTAGGATACTTATACCATGTGATGACTTTTAATTGGTCACAATTTAAATTAATTATGAGTTTTTTTTCTTTGGGTGGGGGTGTCCATAATTAGCTTAAATTGATTGATAAATCATAGAAGGTTAAATTTTTTCCTTCTACAATTATTACCCTTCCTTGTTCACTATTGCTTATAATAAAATGGCAAAAGTTAGGAGCTCTACTTGGGAATGGAGGAGCAAGGTCATTAGAGTCCTTTCCAAACCCTAAAGGCTATTTTAGGATTAGGAAATGGACATGATGAGTAGGCTCCTTGAGCACAGTCACTCAACACCCTTTTTATACAATAGAGAGGACAGCTTAGTTAGAAAAGTCGAGAAGAATGCGGGTTTTTTATCAAGTCTTTTTTCTCGTCATTGACTTCAAATTTCTATGAAGTTCCTTGATAAACAGGTTTGGATGTTAGAGGCTCCTCTATGGGTCCTCTTTTTCACTTAGGAAGCTTCTTAGGAGAAAATCTTAACGATCAATCAACTAATTATGAAAAGGGGCTGATCTTCAATAGATGTTGTATGTGCAAGGTTAAGGAGTTAGCAAATCATATCTTAGTCACTATGCCAAAGTCAGTATGCTTTAAGACCTACTGCTCATTTTTGTTCGAGTTGTTGTGAGTGTTTTCAAAGACCATTAGAGAGGTACTCATAGGTTAGAATCATAAAGTAGTGAGAAGAAACTAAAGAATCCTTTGTATCTGTTTTGGTATTTATGGAGCGAGCACAATGGTAGGATTTTTGGAGAAAATGAGAGTTGAAATTATGCGTTCAAAGCATTTTTCATAAGTTCTTTTGTGATTTGGGTAAGATCCCTTGAGGGTTTGATCTTGCTTTTTTGGATTTTATAGATGGTTTGGATCAATTCTTAGGGGTACAGTTTTTTTATTGTTTCCTTCAGTGGTTTATTTTTTTTTTTTTGGGCCTTTGGCCTTTGGCACTCTTTATGTACTTACAGTGCACTTGGGTACACCCCTTTTTATTAGGTGCTTTTAATATCATTTTCTTTCTCTTTGCCTATTAAAAAAAAAAATCATTAGGTTTTCAATCATACCAAAGAACCTTAATTTTCTAAAGCTTCTAGCTTCCAGGTGTTCCAGAGAATCTTCCTTCTCCAAAACTCTTAAGTTTCCAATTATTTCAATTTATCTAAGACACTCCTCCTAATGCAAAAGAAGAAAGATTTGGGTTTTAAGGGATTTTATATCTTCTATGTTATAAATTAAGGATAACTGATTAAAAGGGATAAAATTCCCTCAATATTGTAAAACTAACCCCCCACTTTTAATAGCCTCAAAAATGACCCAACCCGGAAAAAAATACCCATCAGCTACTTCAGCCCCTTTTTCCCTCTCATTCTACTTTTTATTTCCCTCCCTTCGCCTTTTTTTATTTTTCTTCTATCACAAATACCCATCTCTCTTCCCCATCAAGCCAAGCCCTTACTTGAGACTTGAGACCACTACCAAATTCTTTTCGGGCCATTTGGAACACAGCATGGGGTTCATCACTTTTCTTTTGATTTCCATTCTGGTACGATGCACTTCTTCTTTTCTTTGTTAAACCTTTTTCCCTTTTTTATTTCATTAGATTCCTTTTCTTTGTCAAGAAATCACAGATTTTCTCCTTTTTTGGTTTCCAAATCGAAGAAAGAATGCGACACCCAAAGTTGATTTTCCTTTTCTTTCCTTAGTTTTCTAGGCAACCAAACAAAGCATTGATGTCGCAGTAGCAGAAGAAAGGGTCAAATTGTCATTCAATGTGCTAAGAAACAAGGAGATCTTGGGTGTTTCCTCTTGTGTCAGTATGAGAGACTTTCCATCTTGTTTTGGTGAAAATGGGGTTCAAGTAGCTGATTTTACTTCTTTAGGTGTCTCTAGGAGTACTACTCAAAATTTGGTCACATGCATTTGTTCAGCTAAATTAGGAGCCAAACCTTACTTTATCATAATAACATGGAGCAAAAGCTTGGTAGGTTAGTGCCTTAGTATTGAAATCAATGATTGGATGAATTAGCGTCTCTGTAAATTTGATATAAAGCCATGGTTGTTCACCAAAAGAAAAGTGTCTAAGAGTTCTGAGATTAATTCCATTCAAGTAGACACATTGGGACCTCTCTTTGGCAAAATTCGAATCTGAGCTTGAGCCATTGGAGGGCTTCTACTTAGCAGTGGTGTTTAATGGAGAGATGGTTCTACTTCTAGGGGATACGAGGAAAGAAGCATTCAAAAAGACTAATGTCACCCTTGGTTTTTACAATGTCATCTTCATTACTAAGAAGGAACACATTTTTGGAAAGAAGTTGTATGGCACTAAGGCTCAATTTCGAGACAATGACCAAAATCATAATCTATCAATTGAGTGCAACACAATCGGTGCAAACAACCCCTTCCTTGCCATCCATATAGATAGTAAGATGGTAATGCAGGTGAAGCACCTTCGATGGAAGTTTCGAGGAAATTAGACCATCTTGATTGATAGGCTCCTGGTAGAAGTTTTTTGGAATGTCCATAATTGGTTGTTTGGTCTAACTGTTGGAAATGCAATTTTCATATTCCAAACTTGCTCATCAACTGAGAAGTTGTTTGACTTGTTATCATTTTTAATTTTTTGTAATAATGAATCTCATGATCGTAGTTATTTATTCATGTATGTTAACTGTATTCTATGTAGCAAATGCTCAAGCAAGATGGATTAAGCATGACAAGAAATGGAACCAATTTAAATTACCAGAGAATGACATTTTTATTAATTATGCTAATCCAGTTGGACATTGTGATATATGTAGTTAGACACTTTGACATATGTGGTTGGACATTTTGAAATATGTAGTTAGACATTTTGATATATGTCAATATAAATTTAAATGTAGTTTCATGATAGCAGGTTTCTAATTGAATCACAAGATTATTCTAAAGTTATCAATAATATTATTATGGACTTTATAAGCAACAAATTATTTGTGGACATACTTGAAAGAAGTTGTGTCTATTCTAAACTTATCAAACTTAATATGGATTTAATAGATATCAAGTTGATTTTATATAAAATCATTGGAAGTTATGTCCACAATTGACAATTTAAACTTAACTTAATTGTCGTCAAGTTGTTTTGTGTACAAACTTGAAGATAATTAAGTCCACAATCTTCACAAAATACCTGAACGTAACTACTATCAAGTTAACTATGAACAAACTTAAAAGATGTTAAGTCCAAGTCTATTCCACGATTATCATATTTAATCTTAACTTAATCGGTATCGAGTTTATTTTGTATAGATGCATTGGCATCGAGTTTATTTGACCGTTTCCTTCTTTCAACTTTGTTTTTCATGGTTGTAAATGATATTAAAAAATTAAAACAAATTCAAACTTATTTAAATATTTATTACATCTCATTAAAGGTTTGAAAATATTTAATACATAAAAAATGAAAAAAAAAAAAAAGAATAAATATACACTATTTACCCAACTATAACTTTAAGCACTTTAAATTGAAAAAAATTGAAGAGAATTTGTGTGTAAAATATGAAAAAACATGTTGAAAAAGAGATAAATCAGACTTACCAAAGAAAATGGGTTGAAAGAATAGTTGAAGGGAAAATGTGTTGAAAAAAGTACACTCTTTAACTATAGAGAATGTGCTG
This sequence comes from Vitis riparia, assembly GCF_004353265.1. Classification (NCBI taxonomy): domain Eukaryota; kingdom Viridiplantae; phylum Streptophyta; class Magnoliopsida; order Vitales; family Vitaceae; genus Vitis; species Vitis riparia. Next base: position 19,916,004 of record NC_048444.1, read on the forward strand.
AAAAAAAATAAAAAAGATAAAGGGGGGAAAGTAATAGTTGGAGGAAAAATGGGCTGAGGGTATTTTTGTTTGAAACGGTTCACTTTTGAGGCTATTAAAAGTGGGGGGGTTTCTTTTGCAATTATAGGGGACTTTTATCCCTTTTAAACGGTTATCCCTATAAATGATGGTGAATTCATTTAAAAGCCTCGATGTTTTCAATTAATTCAAAAAATGGTTCAAAGAAAATACCGAGAATGGCATATTATTGTTCTCTGAAGGTTTTAAACATACTTTCTAATAACAATTTTTTTAACTTTCTCTAGGTCTTAAGAACAGGAAAATATTCTATCCATGAATGACTTAAGTAAGCAAGGACATTGATTTTTAAAGTACAATAACTTGAGAGTGTCACTAGGGTGACACCACATTACATGTATGTTTATATGTTACAAATACTTTCAATAAACACAAGTGCAATACACAAGTTCAGAAGTCGTGAACTAACACTCTTCCCCCACCCACCCCACACTAGTGGAGAAGGGGTTCCACCATAAAGTGGCACATGGTGGTTTTTCTAGGTTGATTATGTCAAACCCACTAGGTTCAAATCTCCTTGGATTTGAAAATAGAAAGGTTTAGAATTTCATCGTCCAAGAATATTTGTCAGATTTTGAGTGATGTGCCTCAGATTTAATGGGTATTTGTTTATGTGTTATAGCATTCCTTATTCTTGTTATGAGTCTTATTGAGAAAGTCTTTTTTTCTCTAGCACAAGTTCCTAAATTTAAGTAGAGTAAAATTTGACAACTAGGTTCTATGTAAAGTCTTTTTGTCTGTATGAGTCAAGCTTATAGATGTTAGTAAATTCTTTCCAAATCTAAGTCTTATAAAGAGTTCAGGAATTTTCTCTTAGGTAGCACATTCTTATTTAAAAAGTTTTAGCTTAGGGTTGGGAGGGTTTAGTAAATATATGCCTATAACCAAGCAAAAGGTAAGTTTCCATCCATTTAGTTTTACTGTATTTTACTTTCTGCATTATTGTTTTATTTTGTACACATGAACAGCTTTTCAATAACCTTAATCTTAACCCAAAAATCCCATCTTTTCCCACCATTCTAGTAATAAAACCCATTTTTTCCTTGCTGTCCAGGATTTTTGGCAAAGTTTTCTTACTCATTTCAACCCATAAATCGCCTAAAATCATAGCACTCTGGCCCTTAAACCATCCATAAACCTTATTCATCTTTCCCTCCATAAACCCCAAGAACTGAAGCCCGACCACTACCTATTTTCTAAGCCACTCCTAAGGAAAAAATAATTAATTAATTGAACGACACACCCTATAAATTGCATTACTCGTTTCGTATAATTTATGAGTACACCCTCTCAACAAATAAGCTTTGCAAGACACACTGCCCACACAACCATTTCGAAACGTCAACAGCCGAATGGTACATCAATGGAAGAAATTCAGGAGACAAAAGATGAACTGACCAACCGTGTCGAACACCGTGGACCGAACCCCTCTTTTCTCCAAATACAGAGCACAGCTGAGACCCGCCATTCCTCCGCCGATGATAGCGACAGCGGGGTCATCGGGTAGCGGAGCGGTGAACATGACCTGCTCTTGGTTGAAGGATTTCTTGAGAATCGACTTCCGAGAAGCGCCGTAAGATGCTTTTCTTGGCTTTCTGGAAGTGGGTTTTTGGCCTTGCATGGAGCTTGCTTTCTTGGGATTGGGTTTCGATAGGGAGCCTGAAACTAGGGTAAGAGTCAGGGTCTTGGGGAGTGTGGTGGAGAAGGTGGCCATGGCTCTGTAATTTGGTGGCAAAAGCGCTCTTTAAGTCTTAACGCATTGCAGCTCTTCCCTTTTATCTTAAACAAAACAGCTGGAACCATCAGAACGACAGAACCGTTTAAAAATAGATACTCTTATGAAAAAATAAAATTCTTATATCCTTAAAAAATTCAAAATTTAAAAATCTTACAAGAGTGAAAAAAATTTATTCTATTATTTTAAATTTTTTTTAAATACGTTTTTTAAAATACATTAAATATGTAATCAAATTTTATAAGAATTTCTATGTGATTTTTTTATTTTTAAAAATAAAAAGTAAAAAAATATATCCTAACAAAATTAGTAAAGAAAATAAGAACATTTTCATTATATGAAGGATTAATTTTTATTTTTTACGATAAACCGAGGTAAGTAGCTCAAATTTCCAATTTTTGAATGGATATTAATGTGCAACTACAATTCAAACTTGAAATTTCAAACTAAAATTGTTTTTAAACAAGATATTGAAAGTAATTTATTTGGTAATTATTTTGATACAGTTTTGAAAAATGATTTTTAAAAATAATTTTATAATGTTTTATAGAACAAAATTCTATGTAAAAACTTAAAATATTTGTAACTTGTTTTTAATATTTTCAAATATGTTTCAAAAATGATTTTAATGTCCAATATTTTATTTTTAATAATTCTTTATGTTTAATTACAAAAAATAACTTAAAGATATTTTCTAATAACACCATATTTTATGTTCTTCAAAAAACAATTTTTGATTTTTGATTATCGAAGTGCTTTTCTAGTTTTTTTGTTATGAAAAATAAAAAATTATTTTCAAAACCAATTCCCCAACAGACCCTATGTTTTCCATTAAATATGGAAGCCTTAATTGCTTCACGTGGGCCCCAATAATAAAGAAAAATTTGGGAGTGTTAAAAAATAAAAATTGATGGGTCATTCCCAAACATTCTTTCCAAGGACATTTAAAATAAAAAAGAACTGCAGAGGCAGCAAGAGTTGTTCAAAGAAATAGGATATAATCTACATCTAACAACAACATACCTGATCCAATCCATAAAACTAGTGCAAAAGCATATATTATATATAGCCCATGGGGAGAAACATTAGAAAAACAACTCCTTTATATATAAATATATGACTTGTACCAATATGACTTACACAAAATATACAATTCACATCAACACAAACCACTTAAACAAAAGTCACTGCAGGTGGAAAAGATAATACACCTCTTAGTTCTCAGGACGTCCACATGATAACAATTAGGGAAACTAGACAACTTTCCCCACTTAAAAACCATCAACTGTTCATGAGTGAACAGTGATGTCTGTGTTTGTCTGCTCAATGATCTTTGGAGGAGTGGATTTCGTTGTCTCCTTGGCCTGTTTTGGTTGCTCTTTCACTTTGCAAGCACTGTTACCAGCTCGGCCAGCGATCTGATCCTTGTTCTTGGTGGTGGTTGTTGTGCTGGAATCATATTTGTAACTGCCAAGGCTGTGGCGGCTTGCCCGACTGCAAACTCTTCCCTTTTCTTCCTGAGATGAGATAGTTGCATCGCTGCAACTCTTTCTCCGGCCCAGTTTTGGTGATACAGGGCGAGTCAATGGTACCTGGGCATCCAATCAAACAAAGCGCATAAATATTTTGTGGTCCAACAAAAGCTGCAGGTACAACAGGAAGCTACATAGCAGGACTAGCAGACACCAAAATGGGTAATTTTAAACAGTAAGCATAAATATTCCAGCAGAGGTCCTACCCCATCTTGCATGGGTGCTTGAACATAAAACACAATATATAAGGAGGCAGCCCAAATTGGAATATTGCTCCTAATTCCCACCTCCAGGTTTACACCATCTCTTCCTCACTGTCACACTGTTGTTTACAACCCCAAAAATGCATACTAAAAAGAATTCAAATTCATGTCAGTGCAGAGATAAGTTCATTGCTTAATGATTTAATTTATTTGGTCACTTACATTTCTAGTATTTTCCCCTATCTACAGATGCTTTGTCACTGGATGCAAACTGCAGGATCCTTTGCCAGTTCAAAACTTATCTTAAATCTATGCACTTCTTACTGGACTCATATAGAACTAAGAAAAGAAGGTCCGACATTTTACCTTCTTCAGTTCAACCTTGGGTGGGGGACCCTCATTGTAGAAACTAGGAACCGGATTTGCTTTGAACACCATATTTTTTCTAAGTTGCCTGATAGCTGCTTCTTGCTCTTCCTAGAAATTTACAATGGAGAAAAGAAACAAGGGTGAGGAGGTTGCATTAAAAAAATCGTATACAGATTTGCAAAAGAAGTGCAGGGAAAACATATGACATAAGTTAAAAGACATGCAAATGGGGATAAAGACCATGTAAAACACTTCTCAGAGAAAACAAAATGTTGTACCTTGTGCCTTGCTTCACACTGGCTTCTCTCTAGTACCAAAGCTTGGTGTTTTTCCTCTAACTTCGAATAAAACTAGAAGATTGAAAAATAAAAATAAAAAATGATAAAAAAAAAAATAAAAAAAAAACTAGTTGCTAATTAAGGTGTATTGCAAATGCTATTTGATACAGAAACAATACCTCCTTCCGTTTCTCTGCACGTTCAGTGCATCTAAATGTGGGAGCTGTTCCAACTGTTGTTCGGGATTTAATTGTTCGTACAGATGCTGCAGCGCTAAGCATGGCTAAGGATAATTCTACTTTGAGACTGATAAAAACCAAATTTACAACATAGCATATAAAGCACTCTGTCCAATTAGAACCTGCTTAAAGTCTAACAAAGGATACGAGGATGCAACAGACCAATTATCCTCTTCGTCCAGATGCTTTCTATTGTCATGTTGCAAAAGCTTCCTCACTGACAGAGGTGAGTTTGGCTGGAAGAGATTTTAAAAAGAAAAACTCAGGACCAGCAGTCTCCAAATCTACGATCATATCAAAAAATATATTTTCTAACAAATGAAAAAAATCTTTCTGGTTCCCACGCACTCAAAAAGTTATAACTGCTCACTCTGCTACAATGGATCTCCTTCAAATTTCCAATACACAGGCAATTCTCATGCAATCAAAATGAAGTAATTCGTTATTTTCAATGAGCACACCTTAAAGGCATAATCATGCATTCAAGGAAACAACTAGCCAGCAGGGTTAGCAATGACCTGGGTTGAATCAACCATATAAAGATATATGTAGGAATGGCCATCGGTCAGCAGGATCAAAATCAGGACATATAGATATTAATACAAAATCAATCAATTTACAAGTTTGAATCCATCCGACCATCCAATCATCCAAGTTAAAAAAAAGGAGGGGGGGGGGGGGGGGAGAAATTTCAAACAACAAAAAATGACATCAGTAGTGAAGTAAGAAGTTTGTCACTATTTCTACATGCAGCATGCTTTGTTTGCCTACAGCTTCTAAACGATAAAGGAAGAACCAACAGAAGGATTCGATGGTTCACTTTTACAAACTTCTATTCCACATAGGAAATAGAAAACCCCCAAAATCTTTAATAGCTCATTCACCACTCAACTCCTATTTTCAAACCAAACTCCAGATATTTGTAATGGTTTCAGTTTTCTCAACCTTAAAGCAACCCCAAAATGGATCAGGTTGGATCCTGATCAAGTCAATGGATCGAGTTTGGGTCAGGTGCAAAGGTGGGCACAAAATCGCCACCCCTATCCACAGATTAGAGTACAAAATAGATGACAAAAACACATAATATTGCTAGGTACTTAACTACCTGTGATTTCTTACTACTGTTGGGAGACTGTAAATTGTTAACATTAGATGACCCATTCACACCAACAGCAGCAGTTTCAACCCCAATAGGACGACTCACGCATGAAGCACGCTCACGCTTGTCAGTTGCCAGAGCAAATGGCTGGGGAACAGTACAGTTTCTCGAATTTCCAATAGGATCAGATTTCGTTGTAGGAGAGCATGCCTTTTTATTTTCACTTGACTTCTGAGATCCAGGTTTCATAGTTTTCTCTTCAAGCCGACCACCGTTAAAATTTGTGCTTCTTACACCTAGTACATCTTGCTTCTCATTACACTTTTCAACAACTGAGCTTTCTTCAGTGCATTCCTTGACATCATAGTCCTTTGCTTCAATGCTTCCTTCTGAAATTGCATCAACTGTACCGTGGGAAACACCATTTGAATTCACTATAATGGTGTGTGGCTTCTTGTCCATTTGTGTATCAGTAAGCTCCCTTCCCATCAAGCTACATTGAAAATCAAAGGCTAAGAGTTAAGAAACAAGACAGACTGACAAATAAGGAAATGACTTTATTTTCTTTTAATGTTCAAATGCTTCCTAATTCTTATAACTTTTCAGCATATTATCTCATATTTTCAAAAGCAAAGCAAGGCCGAAAATTTAATTAACAAAAGATGTAAAAGTCAAACAATTTTACAAACATGCTAAAGACCACCAGACGATTAGCATTTGCTATCTTTATATTATGACAATAGCTTTATGATTCTACTCCATGCCTCACATTGTTAATCTCCCTTTGGACAAATCAAAAAGAAAATGTTTAATCAAATGAACCGATTCACACAAACAGCCTTGTTAAGAGACTCAATGGCATTAATAGCGATTTTTCACAAAATGAACGGCATTTATGTTACAAGTCATTTTACAAGGACATCTGGTGAAGCAATTCAATGATACGATATTCCTCTATCAAGAAAGTTCCTTCCTTCTACAGATAAATTAACTTTGTTTGCATCCTAGTAGAAAAAAGTTAATTATGAGCACTTTCCAAGCCCCCAGTTTTTAACAAAAGATATAAAACCAAAAAAACAAAATAAATAAAAAATTGACAAAATTTGACAATGTGAAACAAATAAAATAACACCACCCAGATCTAAACAGTTCAAGCTTAGGGAGAGGGAATGGACAAGGAAAGACCTTCATCCAGAACCATGTCTAACTTTGAGAGACTATAACCCAAAAAAAGCTAATTTCTTTTCCTTTTTTAGATATAGATGTTTTTCCACATCAATCAGCTAAACAACCCCACAAATCAGTCTAGGGGGCCTAAAATTTAGAAAAGCCGCATCATGTGTCATGCTTCCTACATCTCTTACAAAATGCATGCTAGAACCCTATCACAACTGGAATCTGCAATGAGATGTAGGATTCTATGATCTTTACACAGAATCCATGTTGGCTAGAAATAATACAGGGCTCTTTTATCTTCGGACAAAATCCATATTGCCTGGTGTTCTTTCCCCAATGCAAATGACAACTTGACATCACAATATGGCCAGAATTAGAGTACAAGTTTGTGATCTTACTCCATAACTTTATGTTGCCATAGTATGGACTTCTCAATCATAATCCACATGCACATAATCCTGAGCTTCCCCCTGCCCCACCTTCTGTCCACTTAGTCCTTGTAGCCTTCCTGGCTTGTCAATAGCACTTTTTGCAACAAAATGCAGAACAGAATTGAAAGGTAAGCAAGGTATTCCACAAACTTTGGTTGCTCTTAGTTGGCCCAAATAGGAGAAAAGCAATTATTCCTATGATTCTTATTCCTATAAGTGACTATCGAAGCCGGCAGGGATTAGATGGTAGTCAGGACTTCCCATTCCCCTGGTAGTCTATGTTAATGTCAGGATCAATGAAAAAATATATGGTTTTCCTATTTCTCCACTTTATCATCAACTATACAGAAAATCCTGACTTCCCCAACAACAAACATGAAATTCAGAAGGAACATTTTTTTAATAGGAAATAAGAAATATTTTATCTTCCTTCCCCACACTTTCTTAGCAACCAAACAGCAAATGTATACTTCCTCAGCAACCAAATCAACACAAACTTGAAATGAAAAAGACTTTCATTATCTCTTCATTTTCGCCACTTTCTTGGCAATCAAACATAAAATCACCATTTACCCAGCAATTACACATAAAATCACCACTTTCTCAGCCACCAAAACAACAATAAGAATGAGCTCTGTGCTGCCAAAGATACACTAGTTTGCAGTAATTTGCAATCAGCCAAACCCAAACTAATACCTCCAGCAATAAACCCTAACCTCTCACTAAAAATAAACTCTTAATCCAATAAGAGAAAGAAAAGAAAAGAAAAGAAAATGATGAAAAACGACAAAACAACATTCCCAGAACAAAATATTTTATAACCAAGTACCATACTAAATGATATGAATCGACAAATTTAATACCCAAAAATATTAGGTGGGATCCAAAGCCCATCCTTACTGTCATCCGTAGACTCTAGTCATTTCTAAATTGTCTTAAACTCAAATCTCCCAAGATTTTCTTCTCAACCCATCAACAAAGAAAAACAACTCCATAGATTCAAACAAAAAAAAGGCCAGTGCAAAGAAGCAGAAGAGCATGAATTCAGACCATGCCATAACACAACAGATCTCCCGTTATTCACATAGCAAGGGTGAAAAATAAAAATAAAAATAAAATAAGACAAAATAGAAACCAAATATCATGAATTGCTAAAAAAAAAAACCTTCCATTTACGAGCCGATGTTCACAGATATAAAGAAAATTAAACAATACTTCAGAACACCCAAGAGAGGGAGATTTCAGAGAGAGAAAATGAAGTAAGAACCAAAAAATTTTGAGTACACAAAAACGCACAAATCCCACAAAAGTCTAAGATTGAAAAAACCCCCAAACACATCCCTCACCCAGCACTCACATACCCAAAACCCAACACTGCCACAGAAAAAAAAAAACAAAAACAAAAAAAAAAACAAACAAACAAATAAACACCCACCGAGCAAAACCAAAATCCAAAACCAAAATTGAGAAGAACCAAAAGATACGGCAACCAAATCATGAAACAATTCACACAAAACCCGAACCACATTGCAATAATTCACAAAAAGAACAGAACCAACACAGCCAAGATTCAAAGATTTCTTACATTTCTGCTCCGATCCGTAGGGATTTGGCCCTGCCTCTCTCTACTTTCTCCTCGTCCAAACACCCCTCCCACAACGTTTATGAGATTTTCCACCCCCTACACCGACTCCCCATCGTGCCTGCGTGTCGCCGTAATATATAGACATACTTTTTTATTTCTTCCTTGTTTTTTGTCTCCGTTTTTTGTTTTTAGTCTCTTTTAACGGCGTTAGGTAACGGTGAAATTCAAAAACAGAAAAAAAGAGGAAAAAAAAAACTAATTACCAGGGGGCGGTGGGAGACGTGGCATCTGTTCGAATCTCGTTGGAGGGTTTTTGATTTCCCTTTTCCTCTGCTTTTGACTGTGGAAAATTTGTGGGTGAATTGTTCAAATGGGACCATTTTCTTAAATGACCATATTGCCCCTCTTCCTTCCTACCACTCACTATATTTAGTGAACATGAAAAAAAAAAAAAAAAAACTATAAATAGAGGTAGTTGGATAAATTGAAATAGAAAAAAGACGGTAATAGACATATCATATCTCATCCATACTCTTTAATATAGTATTATTTGGAATCTTTTAATTTTTGAATAAAAACAAGTCATGCCCTAATAATTCATGGGTATTTAATACATTGACAAAAAAAATGATATCATGAAACATGACAAGGTTCATTGATATGTTTCCATGAAAAAGTGGGTATTAATAATAGAATCTTATTTATTACATCATTATAACTTTATAGAAAATATTTTCAAAACATACATGTATCAAATCGAACTATCGTATATTCAAAAAATACACCGACATGTCTTATCATAGTATCGAAACATACTTTTTCTATATCTATCGAAAAAAAATACTACAAATTAGGTGATGATGACAATGAGATGAGTTTTCCCTCCTCATCCCGCCCCTATTATATATAAAATTAAGTTTTAAAATTAAATTAAATCAAATAAACAGGGCGGGATGGGACAGGTATGGGAATTGCTATGTAAGTTTCATTATTTTCTATTTTAATTTTTTATTTATATCACTTACGAGTCTTGTTACTTTCTACCCTATTCCATTTATTTAAATATGGGTCCCACATATTTAATCTTTATTCAAGATTCCAAAATTTACTACTATTGATACAAATCAGGTAATGGTCATATTTTTAACTTAAGTTTCATTACTTTCTATATGAATTTTATTGTTTATATCAAGCACAGATTTTATTATTATTTACTGTATCTCATTTATTTATATCTTGGTTTCATTTATTTATAACCAATCCCACATATTTAAACTTTATTTAAGAACCCAAATTTCACTAGTAATTATTTTTTACCGTATCTCATTTATTTATATCTGGGTTTCATTTATTTATAATCGATCCTAGATATTTAGACTTTATTCAAGAACCCAAATTTCACTAGCGGATGAATCAAAATCGGATAGATATTCAATCTCATTTTGAGTAGAAACAAAAATTGACCAATTATTATAACATGTTATAAACCCATCTCATTTAAGAAAGCTTCCAATGCTCAAAATTAAGATGTGGTAGCACTAAATAAATATTACAAGAATGATAAAGCATTGTGTGACATTTATTTAAGGTGGGGTTGTGAAGAGTGAAGTTACATTTGGGAAACCATTTTTTTTTCCTAGTGTGAAGTGAACAGGAAAGAAAAGGTGTGAGGCCCCTTGACATGTTGCCAATGGTGAGTGCAGGCAAATAATCTTTCCCAAATAAAAGATGGGATTTCTTTTTTGTTTGCACTTAATTGCAAATTTGTACCCTTCTTTTTTGCCCCCTGTTCCCCATTTCCTTGACAACCCCCACTTTTTCAAAAACCCCCTCCTTTTATTTTTGAAAGTGATGGATTCTCTTGGTAGTTTGATTACTAAGGCACAATTTTAGACACCATCAACCCAAAATTTACCCTCATTTCCTACTTTATAAAATCAAAATCTATTATGAAAAAATAAATATATTTTTAAAATATATTTAAAGTTAATAAATTATTTTTATGTATTAGGTTAATTTCAACATTTTTATATAAATATGAAACCATTTAAAAAATCATATTTTAATTATATTTTTTATAATTTTTATTAAAAATCAAATATATATATTTTTTTTATTAAAAATCAAATATAAAAAAATATTTTTATTCAAGTCAAAATAGGTGTAAATCTTTCTAAGATTTGAATAAAAGTTCAAATTTTAGATAAAAGTTAAACCTTTTATTTTTATTTTTGGATAAAACATATTAAATTAAAACTTTGAAAAAAAAATAAAAACAATCCAAATTTAAAAAAGAAAAAAGGTTCTTTAAAAAATTATTTTCTACTATTTTTTTCCTTTTTTTCTTGGGCGTGGGAGCCCTTGAGATTTTCTTTCAAAGATTTAACAGCTTGGTCAAACTTATTGACCAAGTCCCACGAACTTTTCAAAGAATTACAGTGGGATGTCTGTGAAATTCCAAGGAGACATTCTTCTTTTGATTTATCTGCCACTATGCTGAAAATAATACAAAAAGACTTCTATGTATCAGTTTGAAAACAACCACACTTTCCTACCAAAGCTGCCCTTATGGATAGGGTGGTGCCCTCTAAACTTAAGGCTTGTCTTAAAAAAAGCTGTACAACTAATTGACCAATTTAAATCTGGTGGCAGGTCTCCTTTGAAAAAGAATACACATTATCTCAAGTTATTGCATTTTAAAAGCTAGGTTTGAGTGTTCAACTCGAAGTGTTTTTAATTGAAGTAATTTTTAGAAAGTATTCTCATAAGTGATTTTTTAATTCTATAAATGATTTTTAAAATTCTGAAAAACGTTTTTTAAAATTTATCAAACATTTAATATTTTCTTAAAAACACTTTTTAAGTTAAAAGCGTTTCATAAAATTATTGTTAAACTTACTCTAAAAATGCGTTTGGGAGTGATTTTAAAAATTGTTTTTAGCATTTTTAACACTTGAATGATAAAAAATTTCAAGTATTAAAAATATTAAAAAAGCTTTTTAGAATTACTATCAAACGAATTTTAAGAGTAAGTTGCTTATGTCCACACAGGTGAAGGGATATGCAAAGTTCATTTGAGAAAAATCATGCTTTATAAGGTATATTTAACCACTTGGGAAGTATTTTTTATAGAAATGTTTTTAATTAAAATGTTTTCTTTAAAAATATTTTTAAGAAAATCACTTCTAATGTGTTTTTCTCAAAAACACTATAAGTGATTTTTCAAATATAAGAATGTTTTTTAAATTTTGCTAAATATCTAATTTTTCTTTAAAAACATTTTTTACGTTAAAAATATTTTTTTTTAAATACTGTTAAAGTGACCCTTAGAGTATGTTTAGCATTAATTTTAGGAAGTATTTCTAATATTTGAAAAATAAAAATTTTCAAATATTAAAAAGATTAAAAGTGTTTCCTAAAATCACTATCAAATGGATTCTTGTGTTTGATAATGATTTTAAAAAACGTTTCTAATATTTCTAAAATTTGAATGATAAAAATTTTCAAGTGTTAAAAATGTTAAAAATATTTTCTAAAATCACTATGAAATGGGCTATTAGTAACCTATGATCATATATATATTTTATAAAGAAAAAATTATCTTTCATACCACAAAAAAAAAAAAAAAAAAAAAACAATGATAATTTCACATGTTCACTTAGAATTATATAGAAAGATTATTTGATTAAAAAAGATATTAAAAATGTAAATATAAATATAACCTTCTTTAGACAAAACTATGTTTCAATAAATTTTTTTTAATGCCATTGTACATCGAGCATTTTTTTGATAAAAAGTTTAAGAGCAAAAACGTCAAAATGAGGTTGTATATACAATTTTTAATGCACGGAATTTTTATTTTTATTTTTATTTTTTTCATATGAGTATTATCTCATTCATTTTAATCAGATATTTCTATATATAATTATGGTCATGATATTTTATTCTATAACAAATTGCCACTATAACCATGCTTCATAACCTTATGCTTATGATCTTCCACACCAAACCAACCCCAATAAAATCCACAACCATTGAAGTAAAAGTAAGTTCACACACATACATTTTAAGTAATGTATGTATTCTCTTCTTCAAACATTCACATTTGACTTGACCATTGAAGAGAAGCTGATCAAACCGACCGTCTCACTTTAGTCGGTCTCTATCCGTTTGCAAGAAGAATATGTATGTGAACGTGTCGATCCCACCACTTTTGTCTCGCCAGAAGAAGATGACATGACACCTAAACTATAATTTAATTTCTCATGATGATTATAAATTAATTTGGGTCTCGAACGTGACAGTGTGGGTCACATTTCGGAAACCCTAAGTTAATACAAATTTCATGAGGACGAAGAGGCAAGTAATGACTAATGAGTGAATAAAAATGGGTGGAGAAAAGTACTTCTGGCTATGTTTATGTTGGCCTCATACATGTATAGGGTAAGCTATAAGAAAACTGAATGGAGTTGAGATGGAAATGAGGGAAAGAGAGTTTAACTTGGCTGAAAAGGCATCAGTTCCATTTGAAGAGCCACTACAAGTTGCCTTATGATTGGCACATGGGAAGAGTAAACTTGTGCCCTACTAGAATAATTATTTAAGGGTCTTTTTTCTTTTCCTTGTTTTCTATTTTCTTTTTTATCGTAGTGGGTGTTTGATAAATTAACTTAATAACTTAAAATAACTTAATAATTTAATTTAAGTTACTAAATAAATTAAGTATATTTGGTAAAATAATATAATAGTATGACTTAAAGTAAAAAATAATTTTAAGCAATAAGTAAAAACAATTAATTTATTTTTAAGTTGACATTTTCATTTTACCTTTTTATCCTCGTTTACACCAATTACCTTTACGATTTCTTTTACTACTTTACAACCTTCATTGTTACTCAATCTCTTTTGTCATAATTATAATTTATAAAGACAAATATATCAATTTAATGATTTAAATTAAATTTATCAAACAATCTTAATACTTGAAGTAAGAATTAAGTAATAAGTTTTAAGTCAATAATTTAACTTAAAATCAATTTAAGTTATTAGTAATAAATATTCAGTTTTACCAAACACCCCGTAATATTGGAATTAATGGGAAGTCATTCCTTTTTAATTGGATCCACTTATTTTTTTCTCTCTTTAAAGGGAGCATACTCATATACATTGATTGATTGTAGTATAGGTTCATGTGTAAAGTTGAAAATGAATGAAGTTATATTATTTTGTACTCATTATTTAATAAGGCATAAAGTCGTACTTTTTAGATTTTAGGTAGATTGATTTTTAATGATATGATATAATGGATACTACAACTTAAAGCTTTGAAGAGCAGCCTTGGGCCTTGGCTTAGCATACATCTATGTCATTTAAGTGACATTTTTGGTTGTTGAAGAGTTTGGAGGGAAATAGGGAAAAAATAAAATAAAATTGTACAAGAAAATATTAAAAATAAATAAATTATTAAAAACTTAGTGAAGATTAATGACTCAATTGGTCAATCAATTAGTTATTTAATTAAAGAAAATGATTAATTGAGTAACTAACATGCTTAACCAATTTTGGAGTAACTTAAAAGTGGACTTAGAATGGTGGAATTTCTTTATAATGTTAGCAACACATGAGGTTGACAACTTAATCAATTGCTTAATTTTTTTATGGCTAAAAATTCAACCAACTTTCTTCTACTATAAAATTCATTAGCTCAAGGTTCAATCAAGAAGGGGCTAAAACAAGTGTAAATAGAGAATTAGAGTGAAACACTTAAAGATGTATAATGTGACATATGGTTGTAGTTGGGGATGAGGTAGTTGCTAGCCTAAAGATATATTTTCAATGGGTAGTCTTTAGCGTATAAATGGAAGAACATTGAAATTTTTCTCAAAACTTAAAGCTTCACTCAAAAGGAAAATCAAAGAAGAAAAGGTTGAAAGTTAAGGATGAATACATACATAATAGACAAAAAAGTTTACAATTTTAAAATTGTATTTTTTGAATTCATTTTTCTTTGAACTAAACTATTGTTTGAATGAAATCTTGAATTATGTTTGTGTTGAGAAAAATCATGATATATTGAATTATTTGCTTTTGAGAATATTTTGCTCGTATGCAATGGAATTGATTGTGATTGCAATGTTGCAGTTGTTATTCATGGTTGAATTAAACTCATGATTAAGATATACTTTATTTAATGTTGGAAACTAATTTGGATATACAATATGAGCAATCCTCCCCCTCCACAACACGGTCTTTTTGATTTATTGTAAGACAATATTCTCATAGTATTATATTTAAACAAATGTCCTCATTTAGTATTTTGTCATTTATATATATCTCTATTTATTTTAATTTTACTATGAAAATAACATAATAACCTCATTTGAATTCAATAAAAATAGTCTATAAAGCAAATTCCAATTATAAATTGACAACTTTTACCAATTTTGTTTTTCAAAAAAATTCACTCAAGTAAAATTATCAAAGATAAGGCCCTAAGGTCAAGGCTCTATAGGCCATGGTTTGTTCTTTGATGTGCCCTCTCGTGGGCGAGGGTCACATTTCTTATCTAGATGATCAAGTCAATCATAGGTAATCAAAGAGTTCAAATAGATAAAAGAAGGAATTAGAAATGGTAGACTCTTGTCTTGGCCTATCCTTAGGTGACTTTTTTTATTTTATGTTATTAGGGTCATATCAATTTAGTGGGTCAAGTTGTGTTAATTATTAAGTTGTCTGCATTATTTTGTAGTAAATTGATTTTCAAATTTATCCTTGATAATTGTCTTATGGGGCAACAATTGTCATTGATTGGTCACCCAATCTTGTCCTTAATTATCACATTGTGAGGTCATGATCAGTTGATTGTTTGCTTAATCCCATGCTTGATTAGCGTGTGAACAATCATGGACGCTCAACTTACGAGGTGAGACTCTTTTGACACCATAATCATAGTAGAAGTTATTAATCACATTTATGTAAATCATGTTATATTAAAACTTTGTTAGTTATGTATTAAGGAAAAAATAGTATGGATTTGTTGTTTAGTTATCATAGTCATCAGCATAAACATTATCTCAAGAGAGGACGGTGATATTATTTGTGTCCTCTAAACTGACCACTCCTCTGTTGACTTATGTTTTCTAGCATAAAACATTTCATCTAGTCAACAAGTCCTTACACCAAGGCTCCGAGCATAAAGGGGTGGACGAAATAACCTATTTGTAGGCAAAAGGCTTACTCCATTCTTAATTCTTTCGAACTCAATATCCCTTTAACTAGGTGGTTAGGACAAAGTTAGTTATGTCCCACATTAAGATAAATAGTTCCCTTGGTTTTTATTCTTCACCCGTCCTTTGACAAAATGAGCACATATTTTATTGACATTATATTTCATAACGGCATGTATGGAATCAAGATACCACGATCACATGACAACCATTAGAAAGTTTTTCTCCAATAAAATTCATTTTAATTTATGATAAAAATTGTATTATGTTTAATGAAAGTCAAAACAAAAGGTTATTTTAAACTCAGACTTTTGAGGTTTATAATGCTATAAAGAGCTTAAAAATGCTTTTTTAAAAAAAAATTGAATGTTATTGTCTAATAAACAATAAATCAACTATATGTACTTAAAAAAAATTAACTTGCACCAAACACATCCTAATATAATCAAGCCTAATAATTGAATTATGGGACATAATTAGTGTGTTGGGTGCAATTATCAAACCCAAAGTCATAGGAAACCCCTATATATATATAAACTTTTTTTTTTTTTTTCATATTTCTTTCGGTTCGAGAAGATTTGAAGAAAACCAAAATTTTCCCACTTGTGACTTTTCAAATAAGTTTAGTGGGGAGGTGAAAGAATTCAAAATGAGTTGAGGCCCACTTCAAACGAAAATTGAGGGAATTGCCATGAATGTTCCTTGGCTCTCAAGCCTCATAAAAGTCAAAAAAAGTGTCCACCTCTCCTTTTAAATTATTTTGACTTTCATCTTTTTTTTTTTTTTAATCCGGCTTCACTAGAGTACACCGCCCCCATGAATCTCTCCCAAGTCCCAATCATCATCAAAATGACGGTGAGCCGTCGGATTTGCATACCAATTAATGAATGAAATGGTCCCAATTCAGTTGTTTTGCCTTAAATGGTGGAGGCTCCTGTCACCTCAAAGTTTTGGGCATCCCGAAGGACGAAAGGGTTGAAGGAGAGGTCGTGAAAGGAGCAAAGGTTGAAAGTAAAGGTCTTCCCTCATTATCTTATTTATTTTATTTTATTTTATTTTTGGGTTCTTTGTTAACGTTGACCGGCAAAGAGGTTTTTTCTATAAATATAATAATTAAAAAAAAAATGATTTTAAGGAATTTCACGTCTGACCAAATATAGCTCTATTTTTATATATTAAACTCATTTTTAATATAAAAGTGAACTTGACTTTTGAAGAGATAAAATTCTTTTCAGAGTAAATTATTATTATTATTATTATTATTGAGAAAATGAGTTTAATTTAAAAATTAGGGGTATAATTATGATAAAATGGTTTTACCCAAACCGTTGAAAGATAAATATTTTTATTATTTGAATTAAGTCTTTTTAACTTGAGCTTAATTTGGGTTGAGATTGAATTAAGGTTCAAACAAACTTAGATCAAATCCAATTTAATATTTTAGATTTAAAAAAAATGAATTTATAATTATATTATATACTTTTTAATTTTTTAAAAAGATATATAAGTTTATTTTTACTTTTTTTTTTATAGACGTCTTCAAATTTTGTATTATTTATTATTTGAATTTTGATATAAATATATAAAAAATAAAAATTTGGGTTAAGTCTTTTTAACTTGAACTCAATTTGGATTGGGATAGAAAAATTCAGTCTAACCAAATCCAATTTAATATTTTTATAATATTTATTATCTTATATGATAATATTTATTTTCTTTTTAAATGTTAAAGAAAAAAAATCACATTTATAATTATATTATATACTTTTTAATTTTTTCTAAAAGATATATAAGTTTTTTTTTTATCCATGTCTTCAAATTTTGTGTTATTTATTATTTGAATTTTGGTATAAATATATAGAAAATAAAAAGCTTTTCTAAAAGTTATTATGGATAAATTTTGAATTTTGCAACGACGAACCTAAATTTAACTCAACCAATCCGATCCAAATTTAGAAAAATGAGATTGAGTTAAGTTAAATTTAGATTGAGTACGTAGCATTAAAGATTGAGTTGAGTTGAGTTTAGGTTTATTATTTCTTAATTTGATTTAATTTAGTCATCAATTTGATCAATTTGTCCAAATTACAACCTTAATAAAAACATAATTGATAGAGTTGAACTTAATAAAAAGTAGCATAGTTGATATTTATTTTTAAAAAAATCCTTTCTAATAGTATTTTTCAAAAATAATATCCCTTTTAAAAAAATATCTGTCAGTAAATGACAACCATGAGATTGTATTTTGAATTTTTGATTTTGGAGGCCTGAGCGGATATCTTCTTTCCTCCTTATCTAGACCCAAATCTTCAGTAGTTGTGCCGTGTGCGTCGTATATATTAATTATTTACATTGCTTTTGTGGTGTCATTTTCCTTATCTTTGAGCTCCCCCCATCTCCTCCAAATGTTAAAAAAAAAAAAAAAAAAATTTATTGGGTAAATTTCGAAACTTACTTGGAAGAGGTGATTTGAAAAAACATTCAATTTTAGTTTTTACCTATTTAAATTGAATTTCTTTTCTACATAAGTAGTAAATTTAAAGTTGCGTAAATTTTTTATTATATTTTATTTTCTTTCATATTTTCCATAATTTTACAATAAAATTAAATATATAGGAAAATTATTTTCTTTAATATTTTTTCTTTCTTATTTTTGGAAAAATAAATTATATTATTAAAATTTAAAAATAAATAATAAGAAAACATATCAACTCGAAACCACAAAGAAATTTGAAGCCCGTCTGGGCTAGCCCAAGCATACCACATGGCAGGCCACCAAGTGTGCCCACCTTAGCCCAGCCTACCAGGCCATATCAGTCCAGCACACGGGTTTGGCCACTCCTTCTGTGGACTGGGCTTGGAGGTGGGCCGCCCAACACACTTTGTCACATCATAGTTGTTGTAAGATCACTAACCATACACATCCAAGGAGTTTTATGTAGGTCTTACTAGCAGAAAAATATATATACACAAAATAATGGTAACTCAAATCTATTTCAATTACAATAGTGTTGGGCCCTTCTTTTGTGTGACCTCCTCGAGTAGTTGCTCCAGCTTCTCCTCCTTGAACACCCTGCAAAAGGGTGTTCGGATGGGTTTCGAGCAGACTTCTCCAATGGTTGAATTAGTTGAAGCCTTTTAGCCTTAGGAAGAAAGAAATGCAGAAAAACCACTTACCTTTGATTCTCGTTATTTCATTACATTAAATCATGAATTTTGTAATCCCCTTTCATAACTAATATTCTTTTTAAACTTTCCTTTTAATGGTGTGATAACATCTCATTGATATTGCATGATAGCAGAGTGAGCATAACGAATGCGTACTTATGGAATGATCCTGCCCGGTTAGGTTTTGTGTGTATGAGGTTCAGTGCCCATTTATGGAAGGAGTCCGACTCCCCACAAATAATAACAAATTTAAATTATATATAATTCAATAGTTTATGAGTTTTGTTTTTATAAACCCTAACGAAGTATTGCAATAGTCACATCATTTTTATGAAAATGTGACTTATGATGAATGAATATGAGCTAGTCACTATTAATAAAAATGGTTTCTTTTAAATAACTATGACTATGCCTTTAAATAAACACTTTACATTGTGTTGGATGTTTTTTTTGTGAGATAAAAATACCATCACCTATTTATTGAACCTTAATGATAAGAAATAGGACATCGATTTTATATCAATTTTATCACATTCTTGTGTCATTCCTTCTTGAAATATTCATACATCTAAGGATAGTTTCTTATAAAGATAAATAATTTATGTAGATGCATAGAATAATACATCATCATTAATATTCAACTTTGATGTGAAGTTTGCACCAAAAAAGATACTTTGAAAGTCATGTTGCAATAAATACACATCAATTCATGTATACCAAGATTGAAGCGTTTGCTTCAATTCATATAATGTCTTTGTAATACATCCTAGTAGTTATTCGACAATAACTTAACATCCATTCGACAGTTTTGAGCTACAAGTGTAATTATCATATAGATGATGTCTAGTTTACCAATTAATGCAAAATTGATCTACTTTATCATTAGTCTTGCCTTAAATTGGTCAATTTTACGATTAGGTTAATACTTCATCTAATATCCTATGTAACACCAATTGACTTTTTTTTCCTTTTTTTTTTTTCAATTGATAGAGTTAGCTTTCATGTATTATATTTCTCTACTAATTGAATTTCTTTATCTAATACTTGAATCCATCTTTCATTGCTTATTACTTTTTTTTTATAAGGAATTGAGTTACAATATTTGTAGCTTTAAGAAACTTATGAATAGTAAAATAAAAAAATAAAAAAAATAGAAAGAGTTACACAATCATATTGCTTTTATAATTATAATTAACAATAAATTTGAAACCATTGAGTTGTAATTTTACTTCCTACCATTCAATTAGAGCTTAAATAGTTTGCTTAATCCTATTCAAGTCCAATCCCAATGATTTTGTCGTCACTTTTTGTCATAATCTTTCTTCGTTGTCTTGTTAAACTTCCATATAACAGAATGTATCTCATTGCCTTCTCTCCGACGCAATGTATCTTGAATCCCATATGACCTTAGTTGCCATATATTGAAGATGAATAGTGGCAGAGTTAGCATTGTGCTCTAGGAGGGGCACAAATAAAAGAATTATTTGAGGGGGGCAAAAATATGGAGAGACAATGTATATAGTTCAATGGAAAACATATTGTTTATGGGGGTTGGGGAGTACAAAAAAAAGAAAAAAGAAAAAAAGAAAAAAAGAAAAAAAGAAAAAAAGAAAAGATTTTATAAATAAATAAATTCAAATAGGTGCACAAAATTCAATGAATGTGAGTCAAATTAACCCTAAATTTGAGTTCAAAACCTATTATGATTTTCCCTTTTAGGGCATGTGCCTCTCTTAGGCCTTAGTGAAGATAAATATGAAATCAAATATATGATAATCAAAATTGGAGACAATCAATAATACCTTTTAAGTATTTAATATGAAATAATATTACAACATTATTTATAATATAATATAAAAAATATATGAAAGTACATAATTTTATTGTTTAGATTTCTTCCCCGAGTCCATCCTAAAATGTGAATATGATTATTGGTTGAATTGCTAATTAAAAAATAAAAGACATTTCCTAAATTTAATATTTTAGTTATGATTTATTACAATTATATATGATCATTACAAGTTGAATTATTAATTAATAAAACTCAAAATTACAAATGTCTCTTTTCAATGATTCAATCATAATTTTATTACAATTGTGTATTACTATTATTGGTTTAATTGGTATAAGTCACAAATCTAAAACATCTTCTAATTTACACTTTTTTTTTAATACTTAAGTCATGATATTTTGTTATGATTTATTATTTATATTTGTTTTTAGATTTCAAGTCACCACCCCAAAAAACTTAGATGTACAAATCCCCAAAATTTTTAATGTTCAATAATTATTAAGTAGAAAAAGTAATTGAAAATAAAGATATATATATATATATATATATATATATATATATATATATATATATATATATATATCTTTATTTTCTTATCTCAAATCATCACGCAAAAGTTAAATAATCATATATGATAAAAAAACAGACAAGAGTGAAAAAAAAAAATAGAATTAAAAATAACTCAACAAAATATAACCATTAGAAGATAAAATTAAGAAATTTTATTTAATGTTTATAAAGTAAATAAAACTCATAAAAAAAAACAAAACAAAAGTTCTAGTGGAAAAAAAAAAAGAGGTTTTTTTTTTTCTTTTATGTTTTGTGTTTGTCTAATTAAAAGAGGAAAATGAATTCTCATTTATTAATTGTTCTTAAAAATAGTATTCGATTAATAAAAAATAGTTTGACTTAAAAAATTCATTTAATAAATTTTTGATAGAGAACAATTTTTGAGAAAATTTTCTTAAATCATAATTTTTAAGAAAAAAAAATGTTATTTTCATTTGATTTTTTAGAGTATCTTGAACAACAACTTAAAAATGAATATTTTGAAAATTTTGCATTACATAAACACACAAAACCTTTATAGAAAATAAGTCAAAAAATGTTTTTTTATGATCGAGTTTGTAAACAATATTTTGTACTTAAAGACAAGTAAAAACTATCTTTAAACACATTGCCGGACATACCACAAATCTCTTCATAGAAAGATGAAAGACAGTAAAAAGTTAATGAAGAAAAAAAAAAAGGAGAGTAGAGGAAATAACTTTCATAAAACAAGTTAAAATGTGATAAAAAAAAGAAAAAAGAAAAGAAAATCAACCCTCTCATGAAGAAGCATAATGGAAGATATATATATATATATATATATATATATATATATATATTCTATCGCACAAAATGAATAACTTTTTCATTTTAAAAGTTTTACCAGATTAAAAATCTTTGTCTTGTGTCTCATTTTGAAAAAGCATGAGTTTTCATGCTTCTTCGAAACATTAATAAATCACTTTTAGAAAAGTGAGACTCACATTTAAGAGCTCTATATAGAGGTTTAGACAAAATGATTCACACAATTCTTATTAGAAGAAGAGGTATAAATACAGATTTGAGAAACTAAAATTACTCCTAAACTTGTGCTAACGTATAACAACATATGTGAAAATAAAAGAAAGAATGAGTTGTACAGATTTCCTAAACTAGCTGATCAAATGTAGTTACGAATTCTGATGCTGATTTTCTGCATGAATACTAGCTGTCCTTATATGCCCCCTCAAGATGGAGGTGCCATCTGCAACACCAATCTTGGATCTTAATAGTTGAAAGCGTTGACGTGAGAGTGATTTTGTAAGGAGATCAGCTAGTTGATTAATGGCATGAATGTGCTGAACACGAATAGTTCCCTTTTTGACAAGATCTCGTACAAAGAGGAGATCAATTTCAATGTGTTTCATCCGTGTGTGCTGGACTGGATTTAAACTGAAATGGTTGGCGCCAATATTATCACAAAACATTTGAGGTGTTTCTCTGAGAGTGAGACCAAGTTCCTTGATAAGAGAATGAAGCCAAATTGTTTCTGATGTGGCAGTAGCTAGTGCCCGAAACTCTGCTTCTGTAGATGATCTTGAGACTGCCCTTTGCTTGCGTGCAGACCATGAGATTGGATTAGGACCAATGAATGTGATGAAAGCAGTGGTTGAAACACAAGTGTTTGTATTTGATGCCCAGTCCGCATCACTATAGGTCTTGAGTTGGAATTGATCATGCTTTTGGAGAAGGATACCATGAAACATGGTCTGTTTAAGATATCCGAGTAGTCTTTTTGCTGCGGCCCAATGGTTTGTTGTCGGCTTCTGCAAGAACTGAGATAATCTGTTGACTGCAACGGCAATATCGGGACCAATGAGTCCCAAATACTGAAGTGCTCCAATGATCTTGCGATACTCAGTGTTGTCAACACATTCAGAATTATCTTGAACTGTAAGCTTGGCTGTAGTGGACATTGGAGTGAGTGTTTCTTTAGCATTTTCCATGGCGGTTCGTGAAAGGAGATCCCGTATATACTGATGTTGAGATAGAAAGAGCCCCTGTGGTGTTGGAATCACTTCTATTCCCAAGAAATAATGCAAGGAGCCCATGTCTTTGACTGAGAATGTAGAACCAAGCTTGTTTATTATGTTATTCACAATGCTGAGTGTGTGGCTTGTGACAATTATGTCATCAACATAAACAAGGCAGTAGCACAAGATATCATGAGACTTATAGATGAACAAAGAGTTGTCAGTGGCCGAGTGAATAAAACCAAAGCTGAGGAGTGCATCCCGAAGGGCCTTGTACCACTGTCGTGGGGCTTGTTTAAGACCATAGATACTCTGTTTTAGCTTGCAAACATGCTGAGGTTGAGATGGATCTTCAAATCCTGGAGGTTGATGCATGAAGACTGTTTCTTCAAGATTACCATGCAAGAATGCATTATTGATGTCTAACTGACAAAGGGGCCAGCCATGCATGATAGCAATGGTTAAAAGAAGCCTAATTGTTGCTGGCTTTACGACGGGGCTTAAGGTTTGAGAGTAGTCAATACCTGGCCGTTGATGAAATCCTTTAGCGACAAGTCGAGCTTTATATCGACTGATTGTTCCATCTGGATTTCGTTTCTTCCGAAACACAAATTTACACCCAACAAGATTCTGGGCAAAAGTGGGAGGAACCAGTTCCCACGTCCCATGTTGAAGGAGGGCTGTCACTTCTTCTGACATAGCCTTGCGCCAGTGAGGGTCTTTAAGAGCTTAACTTACACAACTTGGTTCGGGTGGTTCAGGTAAGGGGTGCTTGGTGGTGGTGTGGAGTTGTTTTGGCCGAAAGATATTATTCATGGAGTGAGTGATGATGGTTCGTGGACATGGTGGTGGAGAGGATGGTATTTAATTTTCTGGTTGAGAAACAGAAGTAAAAGGTCTAAGAGTTACCTGATCTGAAGTGGAGAGTGGTGCCTCTTGAGGTTGCACAAGAGCTGGATCTTCACTTGGAGTCGAAGAAGCAGAGGGGATATCTCCTTGAGCCCGTGTGATTGTTGGAAGCTCCCTGGAAGCAAGTTGCAAAATTGGTCCTAAAAAAGAAGAGGTTTCTGGTGGGGATGAGTCGGTGGGTGATTGCATGGAAACCTGTTTGAAGGGGTAAACATATTCATCAAAGGTTACGTGTTTGGAGGTGTATATGCGCTGACTTTGTAGATGAAGACATAGATATGCACTTTGGCTAGTAGAGTAGCCAACAAAGATACAAGGAACAGATTTCGTTTGAAATTTGTTTGTGTTATACGACTTCATCAAGGGAAAGCAGAGACATCCAAAGGAACGCAATTTTTCATACCGAGGTTGTTGCTTGAATAGAGCTTGAAGAGGTGATTTATGATGAAGAACAGGTGATGGAAGTAGATTGATTAGATATGTGGCTGTTGTAAAAGCATAAACCCAATATTCTGATGGAAGAGAGGCATGACTTAGAAGGGTTTGACCTGTCTCCACAATATGGCGATGACGACGCTAAGACACTCCATTTTGTTGGGGTGTATAAGGGGCTGTCGTATAATGACTAATGCCATGGGTTGTGAAAAAGGGTCGAAGAACAGTGGACTCTTCCCCATTATTGGAATAAACTCCTTTAATTTTTATGTTAAAACGAGTTTCAATCATTTTGTAGAAATGAGGAAATATGGTTTTAACATCTAATTTTTGATGCAATGGAAAGAACCACACATATTTGGTAAAGTGATCAACAAAAATAACATAATATCTGTGGCCATTGAGACTAGGAGTGGGAAAAGGTCCCCATACATCAGTGTAAATTAAATCAAATGGTGTTGTGCTAGTTAGACCATGTTTATGAAAGGGTAACTGATGAGCTTTATTGATAGAACACGAATGACAATTATTAGAACCAGAAAGACATGAAGTGGTGGGAAGGGAGAAAGAACTAATGAGGCGAGTGACAACTTTGGATGATGGATGACCAAGGTGCTGATGCCAACCAACTACTGATGTGCGTTCATGGACAAAAGCAATTGGAGTAGCAGCAGGCGATGAGGGCAGAGGGTAGACTCCATTTTCACACGGTCCTTGAAGAAGAATCTCCCCCGTTCTCTGATCCTTCACAAGAAAATAAGTTGGGTGAAATTCCAAGATAACATTGTTTTGCTTTGTGAAGTGGTGAACATATATCAAGTTTTTGTTAATGGTAGGAACACATAGAGTATCTTCAACTTGAAATTTTCTGTTTGGAAAAGAAAGGGTAAGAGAACCGGAATGAGTAATGGGCAAACCTAATCCATCTCCAATAATAACTTCATCAGTACCATCATATTCAAAGTGAAATTGTAAATTTGAAACCTGAGAAGTGATATTATGGGAAGCTGCAGAATCAATGAGCCAACGTTTGTTTGGACTGGAAGTAGTAGTTGTGCAGTTCACAGTGGCTTCAGAGGGTTTCAATTTCGGACAGTATTTTGCAATGTGGCCTTGTTGATCACAATATTGACACCTTGGAGGGTACTTGTATTGTTTCGACTGCCGAGACTTTGATTTGGAGTCATTCTTGGATTGTTGATAAGTTGATGAAGACTGATTCTTTGAGGAGTGTGAGTCCCTGCGTTGAGTGGTATTGGCAGTAACTACCAAGGATTGAGCAGTGGAGTCAAGCCTTCGAAGATATGCCTCATGACCAAGTAGCAGATCATGTAATTCTTCAAATGAGAGTGAAGACTCTCGGGCTCGAATCGGGGCAACAATGTCACGAAAATCTGATCTTAAGCCATGAAGAACATATAGGGTGATGTCATCTTGAGATAATGGGGCATCGATGAGAGCAAGCTCATCGGCAATGGTTTTTATAGAGTGTAGGTACTCTGTAATGCTGCGATTGCCACGTTGCATGAGGGTGAGATCCTCTTTAAGCTGCATGACATGAGTCTTGGATCGACTAGCATACAGTTTTGTCAATTTAGTCCAGGCTTGATATGACGTCTAGGAGGTTGCTATGAGTTGTATCACAGTTGGGGACACTGAAGTCAGAATTGCACTTAGAATAAGTTTGTCCTAACGGAACCAAAGGTGATGAGCTGTAGTGGCAGCTGCATCAGTTGACGTCGGCAGGGGTGGGCAGGTATGAGTGCCATCGACATAGCCAAAGAGGTTATAGCCGAGGAGGAGAGACTCAAATTGAGCATGCCATGAAGGGAAGTTGGTTGGTGTGAGACGTGCAGTAATTTGCTGGGTGGCATTGATGGCTATTGGAAAACTATCAGAGGAAGAAGTGGCCATAGCAGAAGCAAGAAAGACAGTAAATACTCGTTGGAATTTTGAGGTGTTGCACTGATACCGTATAGAGGTTTAGACAAAATGATTCACACAATTCTTATTAGAAGAAGAGGTATAAATACAGATTTGAGAAACTAAAATTACTCCTAAACTTGTGCTAACGTATAACAACATATGTGAAAATAAAGGAAAGAATGAGCTGGATAGATTTCCTAAACTAGCTGATCAAATGCAGTTACGAATTCTGATGCTGATTTTCTGCATGAATACTAGTTGTCCTTATACTCTATCACCATCAAAAATTGTATTTGACTTTCAAACTCTACTTTTAGTATTTGAAAAGTTCTTCTAAATAAGGCTTAAAATCTCTAAAGGAGGTGAAATAAAAAACTTTTTCTTAAGTTCAAATTTTTTTTTCTGCATAAAAAATCATGCTCTTTTCTCTCCCAACAATCTTGCTAATAACATGTTGCAAAAGAAGATACTATAAAAAGGAGAATTCAGATAAAGAAATAAATAAAAAACACGATAAACTATGAAATTATCTTATTTCAATAGTAATTGTAATATTATTGATAGGGTTTTAACAATAATTATTATAATAAATATTTTTTACAATAATTGTAAAGGTTGTGTGGATATTTGAATGGTTTAACATGAAACATGATGACATCCATCAATTTTTTTACACACACGTTTATGACACTATTGTTATCTCCAATAGCATCTTGTCTTCATGCCTATATAAAATGTTCATTTGCATCATTTCTTACAATTCCAAGACCAATTTAACAAATGAAGACGTTCACATCTTTATTTCATTCACTTTGATGAACCAATATCTAGTTTGTTTAGTTTGTTTTGATGGTAAGTTTTTATGTATTAACAAAAAAAAATGTTATTCTTTCTTAAGAACATTGAAACTTACCTATATTTTGAGTAATAACTTATAATATTCACTAAAAGAATTAAATAATGAATGCAATGAAGTTATGAATGAAAGAGGATGGTTTTAATTTTTTTCAATAAACATTATTAAATTCTCTTTACAATAATCATTGAACTACAATATACGTACGCAGAAAAGGCTCATATAAGATTGGAGAACATACAATTTGTTATTATTATTATTATTATTAAAAATCATATTTATTTTTGAATGAAAAATATTGGAACATCAATACTTGCTCATTATATGAACTTCAATTTTTTGTTAATGATTATTTTATTAGTGGTACTAAGACAAAATGGAATTCTAAGTTATAACTATTGGATTCAAATTATCTTTTGTACATAATAACTATGAAAATAAATTAAAATATTAAAAAAAAAAATATACTTCTAGAAAGTTCATTAAATTAACTCATATTGCATTTCACTTTGTCAATCAAGTAACTTTGTAAATGAACAAAGTTAAGTTAGCAAATGCAAATGATTACTACTCAAAAAGTGTATGTTATTGGTATTGATTGATGTATATTTTCCATCTTTTTAGTAATTATGCCTAAAATATCAATGAACATGTTGTTGCCTTTGCAAATGTTACTAACAATTTTTATGACTTGTGGAGTGATCTCAAGATTTAATTGATGATAAATTGAGTGGCAAGAGAGATGAATCTACTTGAAGAAGGTAAATTATAATGATGATCCAAATTTGTGATGTAAAAGTGGTGGTTGTATTTGTTAGAATTTAGAGACCATTGAAAATGAATGAAGTTGATACATAGAGAATGAAAATTGAGGGTATTTGATTCATATTTCCAACAATGCAAATTCTTTTGGATCAAATTTTGGACTTGGTATTGAATGAAGGAGTTTGAAGGAGTGTTGAAGAGAACCTGAAAATCAAGGATTATAAATTTCGTACAGTCAAGCGAAATTTAGCATGATGTGCTAAATGAATTAAAGGAGGTTAATTTGCTAGAAGTTGCAGGTGGATTGAAGAATTGATCTCTCGTGAACATGAAAAATTTCACACATATATGCCAAATGGTCCATAGAGTGTATTCATCAACTACCAGTTAACTTCAATTTTCGCATGTTCATGTGAAAATGCTAATATTTGTGCAAAATTGTTGTTCTTGGTGCCAAATATCATATTTTTTAAATTGGAAGATTTTGAAAGTCTAATGAAATGATGTTAAGTGTCCTTCATTTGTTTGAACTATAAATATAGATTGAAATCTTGTAAAAAGAATTTTTGCAACTTGGAGAATTTTGGATATTTTTCTCTCTTTTTAAATAGAAATTTCCATTTTGTTACTAGCCAAACATGTCTTGTGAGATCAAATCTCCAAACATGAGTTACAATATCTTATTTTTCTTGGAAGAAGGAGGATTTACATGCGAGATATATGGTGATTTATGTAAATGAAGATTTGACAAGGTATTTTGATACAATTGATTGATTGATTGAGTTTTAGGAATTTTTTTTTTCAAATTGTCTTGAATAATTACTATAATATCAACTAAATGAATTCATTATATTCCTAAAGCTAGATTTAATGAGCTTGAACAATTGCCTAGTTTGAATCTTTGGAAGATGATGTAAGATGAATTGAATATATGGTTTAAATTAATCATTTGGATTAAATTACCTAATTTGAAGAAAAAATTAGATGAGGATTTAAAGCTAAATCAAAAATCGATTTTGATGAAAATTTGTGTTTTCAATCTAACTTGATGAAGAGTAGATCTCAACACTTATTCACCATAAAGATTGTTTTCTAGAGAATCCTAACTCCGAGAGTTTTTTCATATTAATCTTCCTTCAAAATTTAATTGTTTTGGATTGAATTGTTTTTCCCAATCCAAACTTGTCACCAGTTTCATTGTATCATGAAATGTTAATCTATTTTCATTTACCAAAAGCTTGACACCCTCGTGGACAACACTTAAATTTGCTATATCACAATAATTTTTGTTAAAAAAACTTTTTTAATTGAGCAAAAATTACTTTAGAATAATTGAATTAGATTATACATTTGATTTTGATGTGACAAGTAAAAACCCATCAATTAGTAGTATAGCTATAGACGAACAAGGAAAACGATATATGGTCAACATGGAGGAATTGAGGTGCCCCCACCACTTTGACTCCTAAATTAGATATGATAGCAAAAGGAAGTGGATCAATAGACAAGAATTTAAGTATGTAAGAAGTTGTTCCATGTACATTTCATTTCACACCCTAAGAGCCACTCAAAGGGCATGATAATTATTTTATTAATCAAGCCTGAATACCTAAAATGCAAATAACTTAAATAAGTATCTTGTGACAAGAAAGTTATCTATTACCAAATTCTTATTTGGAGTAAGTAAAAAATGACCACTTTCCTTGAAATCTCTACCTCAAAAGTATTATTAAAACTAAAAATATCAAACACTTTGCTATTACTAAAAGAAACTTAAAACTTAAATAATCCAAATAGTCACTATTTTCTAACATTTAAATAATATTTCAAAATAAAAATTTAAAGAAAAATCACAGTAGGGAACAAAAATATCATTTTAACCATCACTTCTAGCCTAAACTAGGAATACATGAAAAAATAGTTAATAAAAGGAAATAATCTTATAGCTCAATGAGAAAGAATAATTGATAGAATTTCATGGATAAATTTTTTTAAATAGGAATATAAATAAAGAGATATACAATTTATCAATCATTTTTCATAAAACTCTTTAAAGTTAGAGCATGTTAAGTACTCAAAATTTTCAATCAAGATTATTTATGTTAATAAAAAATTCATATCAAATCAAAATCAAATTATTTCATTTTTTTTAATTTGACCATTAAATAACAAATGGTACCCAATCAAATAAAATTACAAATGGGTGGCTAATCTAAAAAATTATTCATTTTTAAAGTAGATAAAACCAAATTATACTAATAGTAGTAACCTCTAACCAAATCCTTATAGGCTAGAGTTTAGTGTTGTTACATTCCCACTAAAAGAGTGTAAATGTAGATGGTAATTTCCTTATTGACTTCGGCCAAGCAAATTAAAGTCCAACAATTTGATTCATTCTATTTGATCATACATAAAAAATATAATGTCTCTAATTTTTTGTGATATAAAATAAAAAATGATCTAAATATATTTTTCATGCAAAAGTCATTTGATTCATGTAGGGAAACAAAAATAACATATAATTTCAAAATAACATATGAAAATAAATTAATTTTTTGTTTTATTAATTTTCCTTACCTCAAAAGAAGAACTTAAATTCTTGAAGAATTTAATCCTAAAAAACTTAATTGAAACTTGTAAAATTTGTGTTCCTTTCAAACTTTAATCCAAATTTTTTTTATCTGTTTGAATTAAATTAAATTTTTTATTAATAATATTATTATTCCATTATTGGTAATAATATTATTATTTTCACTTCCAAGCATTGTTTTATGAGTATTGTTTTATAAGCATTGTATAAATATAATTGTGTTAATCATATTTATTAAACTATTATTATTATTATTATTATATATTCTATTTCTATTTCAATTTCAATTTTTTTTATTATTTTTTTATCTACTCATCCGAAGATTTATAATTTTCCTATTTCCATGAATAAATTGACCCATGTTTATATATTTCTAATATTTTTTATATAAATAAATCAAAGTATACTTTATATTTAGATTTTCAAAAGAATATTTAAATTATTTAAAATTAACCAAATAGTTAGAATCTTATCTAAAAAAATTTTCTACAAACTCTATACTCCCAAATCTTCAACCTCGCATTCTTTAATATCTCTAGGTCTACACAGAATTAAAAATATCGTATTGTTTACACATAAAGTTTCTAATACCAAAAGATATTTTTATCCCTTTTAATTATTCATTTGTTTCTAAACTACAATTTTATCTCACATATTAAGTTTGGGGTGTCACTTTTCTTGTAAGAGTGTTTCCTACGGTATTTGTGGGGAGTGTTAATAAGCTAATTTGAGGTACCATGCTGGTTAGGTGATTGACCATTACACTTTATCATGGTTGCTTAATGTCCTTTAGGTAATAATTAATTTTTTTTTTTATTGATTTTTGGATATAACTCTTTGCATATTGTAATTATGTCTTGGATCACTTAACATTAAATATGAATCATTTCGCATTTGATGCTTTGAGACATTACAAGAACTCTCATCATGAGCTCATTTTGTTTGGGTCGACCATTTCAATTATTGTTTTTAGTGGCTTCTTAGGTTGTTCTTTATCGTCCTCTCAATTTTTTTTTTTTTTTTTGGGTCAATCACTATATAGGCTTGCAACTTTATTATCTCTTGCAACTCAATAGGAGGTTGGGTTAAGGACTAGAAGATTCTAGCTTCCAATTTGTAAACAAAAAATTTTATTAAGGAAAAAAAAAACTAATATAAGAAAAAATATATATATAAATGATTATATTACAATTTTTTTCAGGTTTAATCAAGCTAAATGTCATAATTAAAATAATTCATTCTATTTATATGCTTTAATCTTTGGGTTTGCTCAATGTTATAATAAATAGTTTCTTTTACAATATGATTGACTTTTTCATGTTTGTGGCATAATTGGCTTAACACTTAAATTACCAAAATATTTTAAATGTGTCTCATTTAAGTTTAATCTCAAAGTGTAATTGTAATGGTATATCTGTTGAAGTTTGAGCTCAATAAAAAGTAACTTGAGAACCATTTCACATGGTAAAACATACTTCATGATTGATAAATCTGATACATTAAGATGTAAATGATCTTGAGATGGTAATCTCTTATCGAGGAAAAAAATATTTTCTAATTTTTATTAATGACTTCTTAAAACATGCAAGTTTTTATTTATTATTTCAAAGATAAATATTTGGTAAGTTCAAAATCTTTGATGCAAAAGTTGAGAAATAAAAAATAAGAAATCATTACGATGATTATTTTATTATGATTTTTAAAATTAGATCAAATTCATGGATGTAGATATGAAATTATTATTCTTTATTCTTCTTCACAAAATGGTCTTGCTAAAAGGAAGAATATATCTTTGAACAAAATAGTTCTTTTATTTTTTGTAAGTTCTAGATTTTGAATAATTTTTAGAATGCTAAAATGTTAACGAGACACTACAACTTTAGATTGATTTCTGAAGTGTTAAAAACTCTTTCATAAGTTCTAATTAACTAACTTAGGTATACACTTAAGAAGGAGATGAAGTTTTTAGAATGTCATCGAAGAAAAACAATGAAACAATTTTTTGGTTTTTGATATGTTGTTTATTTATTTTTAGTTAGTGATAAGTTGACATTAATAATTAAAGCTTCTTATGTGGCCAATTTTTTTCCAAGCGTATTTGGAATGCACCAATTATTAATTTTAAAATTCTTTTGTAATATTAAATTATTTATTAAATTTAGTGTTTCTTTATTAGTGATAGGTGATTTTTAAAAAAACATCTTGTTATTGTGTGATAAATGAGAATGGAACAACCCATATTGAGGTTTTGTTTCATTACGTTTCACTTGAGATATTTTGGAGCAAAGGAATTTATATACATCATTATTCACATCAAAATATATATTTGTATTCATTTGTTAAACGGTTCTACCTTTTATTATTAGATGAATATTAGTATTTCATTGCATAGAATTTTTATATTTATTTGTAGATAATCTTCTTTCGAATGACATAAAGTCAAAGGGATTACTCAAGGCAATAGATTAGTGGATATGGAGTCATTGTATCTTATGTCATTGCATCGAGAGCAATGAATAACTATCTTATGGCTAAATTGTGACTTGATATAGCATTATTTAGGTTTTCTAGGTGGGTGTTTCACTTTAAGGGGTTTGAGAGAAGAAAATGAATTGCTTTTCTATCATGCATGCTCCCATCTGCATTAACTTTAATCATATTGTATGTTGGTAATGGTTAAAATTGATCCGAGTAAATCAAGTTCTCAGTGGACAACTTATAACATGTTTCAACACACTTATACACAGTTTGTCTTATTGTGTGAATAACAACTTATGCATGTGCACATGACAATCTAAACATTTGAAATGCTATACAAGTATAAGAATGTTGTTTCATGTCCATAACTAAATAAGTCTCCCCGCTAAATACCTTAAATGTTCCTCCCAAATAGGGTGTAACATCAATCAAATCAGATCTTATAATATTTGGCATTATATTCTCCTCTATTTTCAGTCGAACTAAGCCTTTTCACTTTTTTTATAACCCTAATATGGTTCTTAAACATGATCATAAGTTTATCATGTGTAACAACAATAGTGTACAAATTGTTTGGTACAGCTCCTCTCTTAACATGCATTGAAGGACTCTACAATGTTGGTGGTCATTTTATCCCAAGGTTTTTTTTATGGAACTTTGATTGTAGAGAAACCCGAATCTCTTTGTTCCCCATATCAGGATCAAATTAGGAGCATGAAAACTTTCCTAGACTTTTCTAAATCCTACACACAATGAAACAATTGCATTTTAAAATAATAACATGATTTAAAATGTGTAATGAAAAACATTACCTTGGATTTGAATGTTCTCAAATCAAATCTAAGTGGTAAAGTTGAAGTCTGAAATATGCGAAGGTCTAATACACCCAAGATCTTTCACCTGATGGCTCTAACTCGATCTCTGTACTTCAAAGGTGGGTCTTCAGAAAGATGAGGTTATGACTCTTTTCTCTCTAGAGATGGAAGATGACTTTTTTAAAAACCCTAGACTAAAAATTTATAAGAATTAAACAATTGCATAAAGTGCCTTTAAAATAAAGTATATTCTACTATAGTCCCAAGGTTAATTTCCTATAACCTTTGGTACAATTAAGGCAATAACATGTACGAGTCTCGTGGAGCACCATAGATACACTCATTCGCCTTCTCTTTAGAGTGCGATGCTTGGTTATATGTTAATACTATTCCATGTTCATAGATAAAATCCTTGTATCTTTGACGAGAAAGATAATTTAGAGTTGTTCTAAATATTTCTTTAACAACAATAACACCTCTCTTTGAACGAAGCTCTAACTAGGATAAATACTCATCTTGAGTAGAGTGATTATGAATAACTTTGTATATACTAAAAAAAATTTATTTTTTGTTACAATGTGAGTTATCATCTTCTAAGGACAACTCTTAATTGAACACTTTATCAACATATATTTTTCCGAATTCTTAACATACCTGTATTGAAACCTTTCACCTAATGACATCAAGTATATTGCATAATGAAACTCCTCTATATTTTTAAATGCATGGTCCATAATTAGTATTGTATCATATATTGATTCGATTTCAATGACATGTACTTGGATTTTACATACCTTGATGCAAAACCTCTCAATTGCATTATAGCATCGCGTGATGTACTCGAAAAACTAACCATGGTAGATGTATAACTACATATTAAACAAATAGAAATAAAATTAATATTCACATGATTATTATATTGGCAATATTATAGGTGGATATTAATGTGTAAATGACTTACCAAATCATCATTTGTGTATTTAGTATATTTCCTTGAATGTCTTCTACAAGGTGTGATTGCATTATATATAATCATGTAAAAGACTTCATCTCACAATTGGAGAACATTAACCTCCTAGATGTTCAATGAAATTAGATTTACATCCTTTTCATTTGATATAGAAATGTTATAATTTTAATCAAATAAATACATTTTGAGTAGAGCTAAAAGTAATAAAGAATTAAATATACATGTAAAATAATTTTGAATTTATCTATGATATTTTCGCTCTTCGGTTTTCATCTTTCTCACATTATTTATTATGCATTCAATAATTTTTGAAGTAGTATT
Source organism: Vitis riparia (assembly GCF_004353265.1). Lineage (NCBI taxonomy): Eukaryota > Viridiplantae > Streptophyta > Magnoliopsida > Vitales > Vitaceae > Vitis > Vitis riparia. The sequence goes on from NC_048444.1 coordinate 19,951,541, forward strand.
AACCCTTTTTACTAATTTTTATTTTTATTCATTAGGGTTTTAATTTTTATTCAAAGGATGAAGCATTAAAAAAAAATATATTTTTATTTGGAGTGCACTAAATTATTTTTTAAATAAAAATGTTTATTTTTAAAAATTTTTAATTAATTTTATCAAATAAACTTTAAAATTAAAAGTAATTTCTTGGTAAAAAAATATAAAAAAAACTAATTTCTTATTTTTAAAATTAATTAAAATAAAATAATTTTCAAGATTTATTGGAACCATTTTTTTTAAATCTTGATTCAATTTAATGTAAAATAATATCCATTTTTATAAATGATAAATAATAATATAATTTGAAAAAAAAATAATAATAAGAAGCAGGCAGCAAATCGGATAAAATAAAGCGGAAAAACTGCAAACCACCAAGTGGGTCAGACTAGGGGTGACTCGGTGAGTTAAGAGTCGAAGCCTTGGCAGGCAAGCCTATATAAACCCTCGCTGTTTCTCTGTCATCATCTATATTGCATATTTTCTCTCTCTCATGCGCCATGTTGAGTTGAAACCAAGGATCGTTGTAGGTGGTTTCAGACCTCTAAATTCTTCCTAATTTCTATGGCAAAATCTGAAAATTCCAAGTCCAATTTCATTCACCCCTCTGCTAAGGTCCACCCGTCCAACGACCCTGATTCCGATCCCAACTCCTACTCCCTTGAGAAGTTCAGACTCTATGAAACCAGAGCGGTAAGCAAATTCTTTTCTTGGTTCTGTCAGAATGTAGGAGAAAAATTGAAAGAATATCCATAATCATCGTAAGGGTTCTTTTCGTTTATGATCCAAATTCAAAACTTTATTGAGCTTGTATCAGATGAGTTCTTCGTATCTATTAGAAACCATCAATTTTTATGTCGAAGCCAAATTTTGGTTGGGGTCCGGAGGAAATGTAGAAAAAATTAAAAAAAATCCAAAATTATTATAAGGGTTCTTTTTATTTGTGATTTAGAAAGCAAAAATTTTATACGTTAGTAATGGGGGTGAGTTTTCCTGTGTAGTACAAACCTAAATTTTTCTGTCCTTCCTTTCGTTTTGATCAACTGGATCTAGGGATTAATGAAATGATAGGTGAAGTTTTTTTTATATTTGGTTCCTGAGAAAGTATAGGAAAATGAAAGAGATTCAAAATTATGAGAAGGTGGCCTTTATTTTTGACCCTGTGGTAAATCCTATAAGGTTGGTATATGATGAATTTTTCAATTTTTTTAGAAACCTAATTTTTTCTGACATTTTTTCCCTTTCTTTGTTCTGTCAATCAAATGAATGGGCTAGTGAAATGTCAGATCAAGTTTGTTTTCTTTTTGTATTTTTAGAAATCAAATTGGTCCTTTTGTATTTGTTTAAGCAGAGGTTTTATCTTATTGGGAGTGATCGCAACAAGAGGTTCTTCCGGGTGTTGAAGATTGATCGCTCTGAACCATCTGATCTCAATATCAGTGAAGACCCTGTGGTTTATTCCCCACATGAAATCAAGAGCTTGCTTCAGAGGATTGCTGAAGGAAATCGTGCCACTGGAGGACTAACCTTTGTTGCTAAGGTTTTTGGAATTGCAGGTTAGTCTAATGCCCTAGTCAAAGCAGTGCTATTTTATTTTATTTATTCATTTATTTTTTAATTTTAATATTTTAATATTTATTTTATTCTTGTAGTGGCTTACAAGTTTCTAATGTTTTGGTTTTGTAGGTTGTATTAAGTTTCTGGAGTCATATTATCTAATTTTAGTCACAAGGCGTCGGCAAATTGGATGTATATGTGGTCATGCAATTTATGGTATAGATGAGAGTCAATTAATCCCGATTCCTCATGTCACAATTCAAAGTGACTTGGCGCATTCTAAAAATGAGCTAAGGTGATTCCTTCCCTTCACTGGCTTTATGATTTCATGGTGTTTGTTTGTTTCTATATAATTTCATTTTTGTTTTCAATTCGAAGTATTGAGGAAATTCTGGTCTTATTGTTTGCCAAAATAGTTGATGATTATTTATACTGTAAGTATCTTCAACAAGGCAGTGTGGGATAAAACTGAAATTTGGTATTGAAAATCATTAATGTTAAATCTGTAGCACTAAAAGGTTCAAGCTGCTGACAAGGTAAATTTCTCAATGGCCTAATGGAATGAAGGCAAATTATGACTTCAATTTGATATTTTAGATCCTGCTTATAAGGGTATTCAGTGTTCAACAATAAGTTAGCACAATCCACTTGGGTTTTCATCCATATTTTTAGGGATAAACAAAAATATCAGTATTCAACACCTAATTATGTTCTCAACATGTCCAATGGCTTGCCCAATTGGTACTTCTATATGATCTGTGTGCCTGCTCAATGCCCATAAACTTTAGCTGAGTGTGTTATGTTAGAGTTCCTGGCCAGGCTAAGGGGATAACTGCCCCATTCTTTTACCTTTTAATTTTTTTTTTGTCATATAGCAAGTAATAATGACTTTGCTGGGAACTTGAATTGGCATTTGTGCAAAATCAGTTTAACAAAAATATTACATTTTTCTAGTTATCAATTGCTTTTCTTCCCAAATACGGACCAAATTGTTTCTATTGACTCGCATGCTAACTATTTTGGTCCTTGCTATGGGATGTAAATAATGGTCCTCAAGAGTCTCAGACACATGGACCTTAGCTGTTCTCATAAGCAAAAGTCTCAATTTCAAAATACAATAAGAACATAAATTACAACATCAAATATATTTTGTTGTTTCATATGTAAAAAATCACAGGAGAAATATGGGAGGAGGATACCTCCTGTAGCACACAACTAATCATGACTGACTAAGGTAAGCAACTAACAATGGATAAGCAAAATAAAGAATGAGTTCTTAACTGGTTGCAAAAATAAGGAAATTAAGTACCCTATAGAAATTCTCCTAAGTGGCAGCACTCCTTTGGCTGAGAAATCAACATCATTGTTTGATGTGGGTTGGCATTCTAAGTATTTAGTCTAGTGGCACTCTTGTAAATGAGGGTGGAGAGTTATTTTAAAAACAAGAGGTGTGGATTTAAGAGAGGCAAACAAGAGCTTGAAGAAGAGATATGTGAGGTTAGATATATAAAAAACTTAAAAAATCAAATCTAACTAATATCTGAACATGACACAAATTTCTCAAAAAAAAGGGGGTTTCTGTGTATTCCAAATTGGTAGATTTACAACTAAGGACCTTTTTGATTTGGAGATGGAGAGGGTGGCAGATTTTTTTCAACTTTTAAAATTATGATGATAAGCTGGTGTGGAAGGCATCCAAGAAGGGTGTGTTTTCAGCAAAATCCTACTGGTATTTATATCCAGAAGGAGCCTCGTCTTTTCTGGCCCAAGATATGTGGGCCTCTTTGTTTTAGGTTTAGTATGAAGGTAACTTTTTTGCTTGGGAGACAATTTGGGGTAATTTTCACCCAATGAGAAGAGGCTAGAGGATAATTAGGTATTTTCTATGAAAACTACAGGAAGAGTTAGCTGCCCATATTCTCCTTCACACAGGGTGGGGGTATGTGGTTGGAGAGACTGGTTGGGGTGAGGCTTTTTTCCTGTTCTTCTTTTGGCCTTGGTGTGCCTTGTATGTGTCATGTACTACGGTTGTATAGGTGCATTTTAATGAATCTCTCTTTTATTTGTCTGACAAGGAAAAAGAAGAAATAAAAAATGAAATCTATGTGAACAGGATTGAGCAACTGTAACTTGCTATAATGGTGTGAAGCAATATCAGATACCGTAACTTCTTGCTGTATAACTACGGTATCTTGCTAAGCACAATGAGCTAAAGCTTAACTTCTTGCAGTATAACTACAGTATCTTGCCAAGCACAATGTGCTAAAGCTTGCTGGAAACTTCTAATACTGGCTACCTAGTTTATTTATAATCAAACTAAGCAAACCCAGTGTAGAGGTAACTTAATCTCCAATGCTCTTTGGAGCCATTGCTAGCACAAGCAAGCACATTAACACAGTCCCCTCCTTCAACATATATGAGGCATCTGTTTATTTTGTGTAACTTTTAGGAAGAGGGAAACAGCTAGTGCCTTTCTTTCAAGACTCCTGATCTCCAACATCTAAATGGAGGGAATACAAGACTGTCCATATGATCTTTGGAAATGACTGCCAGGCCGATGTGGCCTGAATTTGCCTCGGGGCATCAATTGACATTCAATTTTAACTAAAAGAATGGGCTGCACAGCACCAACTCTAAGTATATGACAGGAAATGTAAACACCTCTAGGATGTTAGATTGATCAAATTTGTTTTACTTGATCAAATAGGCTCCCAAAGAGTAGAGACGTAAACAGAAGTAATTTGATTCTATCTCATATGGAGTTAAATGATCCATGCACCTTGGCAAAGATTCCTTGTTTCCTTTTCTTTCCCTTAGATAATCTAAATGCTTGCCATGATAGCAACATCCTTGGAAACCCTATCTCTAATGCATCTGAAACTTGAAAAGTCTAGAGAGCTCTAAGGGTATGAATATGATATGCCTGGTAAAACATAATTAATATAACACTATCATGAGAAAGAATGACACTACTATTTGCTGTCTCGTTATTGACTTTTCACATAAAGAATAGGTGTTTAGCCATGTTAGGGCTTTTACTTTTGGGTAACCATGGAACATCACACAAGTTTATGTGAGAAGGGAGTCATTTATGGGAGTCTTTTAAAATTTAACAAAAAATTATATACTAAAATGGGATTGATGGTAATAAATTAGGATTAGCACTGAGTTGCTTTCTTTCAAATTCGAAGGTGGTATGCATATATCATTGATTGAAGGGGAAGGTTGGATAATTTCTTAACCTGACATTATGAATGCATTTGACATTGAAGTCCCAACATAAATTTGATGTGAATTGACCATGGACTTGAGAAAAAACAAAAAACGTTTTTCTAATTGAACACAGAAGACAAAGAACACGGCTACACAAAGATCAAGGGGTTAATGAGTATCCTACAAAAAATTAAGAGACATAACTCCCTTTTTAGCCAACAAATCTACCTCCTGGTTTGCCAATCTAAATTTCCTAGAAAGAGGCCATGTTCTGGAAATGTGAATCTCCTCATCCAGTGGACAAAAAAGACCCCTTTCCCACAGAAATCCAATTAATGACCTCCAAGGAATCTCCCTCCATAATTAGGTTTTTGAGTCCCAAAGACACAGCCTCATTAGTTCCTTCAAGTATGGCTGTAGTTCCTCTTTTCCTCATTCTTATCCCAGCCTTGTCAAATCCCATTGATAAACATATCAGGGAATATTGAACATGGAGAGGAGAGGTAGTGGTTGGGATTTTGGCTGGAGTTTATTCTATCAGCATCGGTCCTCCTCTTATGCAAACTTTGGATAATTATCATAGCAGAAAGTTGAATGAGAATGCTGAATTTGATTGCTCAAGGTTATATTAGCTTTGAACAAATGTATGGTGATGTACCTCAATGTACTTTGTATAAATGTGCCTCATCCTTCAGATCTGCTAGGAGGTTTTTTGATTTACCATTTATAGCATTTTAATAGTGCTTTCTATATATGTGCTTTAATTGCTGGTCAAGAAGCTTTTTTCATGTGTAGATTTGACAATAGATGTTTTTTTAGTCATACATAACACTTAAGCATCCCTACATATTTGCTTCAATTGCAGGTACAAGAAGTTATTATCAAGTGTAGATTTGACAAAAGATTTTTTTTATAGTTACACATATCCTATAATGCAAAGTTTGCAAAAAAATGTGTTGTCAATGGGCGAGGAAGGGATGCCATATGAGAACATATTTGTGTGGAATGCATTTCTAACTCAGGCTATTCGATCGAGATGCAATAACACCATTTGGACAATTGCATTGGTTCATGGCCATTTTAAGCAAGTAAGTGATTCATTCTCTTGTTCTCTTTGTTATGTTTGTTTTTGTCTCATCTTATGTGGATTTGACAGATAATATGTGCAAATTATGCATTGTTTAGCCCCAATCATTTTCTTTTGACTGAGATGCTGATATTTGTACCTTTGCTTCTTGCAAGCTAGTATTTCCTTGCTCACTCCTTTATAGGTATAAATTGGTAGGAAACCAGTTGCTTGCTCCTTTACATCAATACTAAAAAGTAATATGTGCTACTATATTTGGTGGGTCCCATTAAAAAAGGGATTGAGGATGCTTGCCCTTTAATGTTAAAAAGTTAACTTTATGGAACAAAATCCAGATATATGGAGTGGCTAAATGCAATACCAAATTAGGCTCAATTTGAACAAAATTTAGGATGGTTAAAATAATCTCAAAAGTGGAGGCTGTAAATTCCTTAATCACCAAATCAGGAATTTAACCAAGGCTGACTCTAAAGAACATGGTAAACTTTGAGGAGGATGTCCCCACTTTACAGTGTCAAAGAACCCATCATCAGACTAGTTAACTAAATGCTTATCATGAATTTTATTTGTCATGCTTCATCCAATCCATCTTATATTGTTTACAATGTAGTTTTGCCTTTGGTCCTAGCTTTGTTATTGCATCTTTAGATGCCATATTGGTGCAACTATGTGGATAAAGACCAGTATGCCTAATTAGGTGTCGCCTTGAACTCTAGTCTAGGAAAGTGTATGCCTCTTAAATTCATGAACATAGAAATGTCTGTCTGCCTGTGGCTAGTTTTTAAGGAGTTGGCAAATCTAACAGCTCATGACTGTGTCAGAGTGGAACATTTATGTCCATGTCAATCTGATATCTCCACATATAATATGATTTTTTGATTGTATTTTAAACCTCTTTTGTTTGTTTGTATTTTCGTGGTTCATTTTAAGTGAACCTGATTTTGTAAGTTCTTTTACTGCATAATGTCTGTGAAAGACCTGAAGGAAGTATGACCTCTGTTTTAGTTTTGAATTTTTTTTTGTGCCTTAGAGTTGGAGGAAGAATGGTATGGAAGGAGTAGTGGAGAGGAGGATATAATGGTATGGAAGGGTAGTAAGAGTTGGGCATTTTTGTTTATGTTTGGATGGAGTAGTGTCTTTCCCCTCAAGATAGTGTGGGGCTCTTGGGCTCCCACCAAGGTAGGTTTGTTTGCATTGGAAGAGACTTGGGGAAGGATTCTAACCATGAACCAACTTAAAAGAAGAGGTTGATTTTTGGCGAGTTACTGTTCTATGTGTAACAATGCAGAAGAATCAATAGACCATCTACTAATCCATTGTGGGCAAGCTAGGAGGTTATGATGCTTCTCGTTCTCCTTATTTGGCATTTCGTGGGTTCTCCCTTTTTTAGTGTAAGACTTATAAATGTGTTGGAATGAGAGTTTTGTGGGCAAGAAGAAAAGAAAGGCTTTATGCTAAAAAAAAAGATAAAAAAGAAAAACGAAAAGAAAGGCATGGAGAATAGCTCCTGTTTGCCTATTATGGACGATTTGGAAGGAATGTAATGGAAGAACTTTTGAAGGGGTGCTACACACAAACTAATCTCTTAAGGATTCACTTATTTCTAATCTATTTATGTGGTCTCATGGGTCTCTTCAAGATGGTTCCTCATCCTTGATAGATTTCATTGACTGGTTGTGCACTAAGTCATAGATTGGGATTGTAATCATTGGTTGTTTCTTTTTTCTTTTTAGATATATACTTCCTGTGTACCATAGGTGTACTTTTTTTTTTTTTTTTTTGTTTTTGTTTTTGACACCTTCAATATATTATGATTTGCTTATGGTAGGTGATTCCTTCAATCTCCTAGAAAATACAGTAGTTGTAGTTATGCCATGTTATATGTCAACTAGGGTTCAAAATCTCGGTCGAGATTGGTATGACTTGGCCGAGGTGGGTACCGGACTGATATCCGAGTCAAAATCAGTGGAGAAAATAAAAAATAAGGAAAGTTCAAAGCCGATATGCATCTTCATCCTTCAAACCTAAGCTTTTGCATCCTCGTATGGGTATTTTTCATTGATGTAATGGCTTCAAACCTCAAAATGATGTGAGAAGCTGTCATTGAGTTGAGAGGTGAAATGAGTAGTTTTAGAGTAATGGATATGCGAACAAAGAAATGGGTATTGTGAAGAAATGTTGTGATAAGTTGTCTGAGAGTTGAATGGGTATTATGGATAGAAGATGAAAGGGGTACTTCGTAAAAATGGGTTTGTTGGCTGTTGCAGAGAAATGAGAGATGAAAGAGGTATTTTGGATGTGTTGTAGAGAAACAAGAGTGTGTGTGTGTGTGTGTGTGTGTGAGAGAGAGAGAGAGAGAGAGAGAGAGAGAGAGAGAGGACGTCTTTGATCGGAAATTTGGGATTATCTAAAATCATTATAAATATGTAGATTTATATGAAATAAATAGAATATAAATATTAACACAAAAATTCTAAATTAATGGATGGAAGTATTAAAAAATATATTTATTTTAAAACTTATTTATTTAAATGAATATAAAATTAATAAAAAATCTTTTTTTTTAATAGTAGTTTTATTTAGAATATATTTGATAGGAAAATTTATATTTATATTTTTAAAGGTGATTCATGATTATTTTTTAACATTTTCAAAATTTTGAATTTAAACAAATATATTATAAAAATAATTGTTTTTTATTAGTTTTATCTAATATTTAGCATGAGGTGATAAATAAAAAGTTTTAAATCTATTTCAGTATACTTATATCATTGTATGAATAATGTTCTCTCTATATATTTATTAATTTTTTTGGTCTGTGTGATTATATTTATTTTTGTGATAATTTTAACAATTCTCTTAAAATTTTTGGAGTTCTTAGTGTAACATATTTTGCATATCGGCTGATATCGATCCAATATACCGAGACCGATATGCCTTGGGACCCTCTGAGTCAATGACCGATACTGTGACTTTGAACCCTGATGTCAACCTTAAGTATAAGCTGAGATGCAGTGTAAGAACGTACTGGGAACTAAATAGTGTCTGATGGAAATATTTAGAACGGACGTAAAAATAAGGAACTGATGTAATCAAACTCTTCAAATCTAACATTGCCCCTGATCTGCTTAAGCCTGATAGACATGTTGCCTCTGAGCATCATCGTGAAGAAGTCTGCACATTGAGCTTCAGACTAACAGAACATGAGTAGAATCTCCTTTTCCTTCGTGAGATCACTGATTTAGTGATTTGATGCTGCTGTGCTTGCTTCTCTTGTGAAACACCAACTTCTTTATTGAATCACCAAGTTGCTGTTACAAATTCTTTGTAGGAGTATTTTTTTTGTGCAGCAAGATGTAATATCCCTGCCTATCTTCTTTCAAACATCTTCTGCCCCATATATGTAACTATCTTATATATAGATCAATATATGTTTTGCTGCTTGAAATGGGATTTGATGTTAGAGGGTCATCCCCAGTGTGACTAGTAGTGGCCTCCATGAATTTTGTTTTCAAATTTTGAGTCATGAAAAACAAATCATCCACATGTAAACAATAAGACTTACTGTACAACTCTGCAGGTGCCTGTCATTAAGGAGCTCATTGCTATACCCTTCAGACTTATCTTTCTGCACTTGAAATCTGTCAATTGCCCTCATTGGAGGGGTGGATATCAGAGGAGAGTAGGGTTTTGCAGCCAGATGGAAGCTTTAAGCTCAAATTTAATGGGGACCATTGGGTAAGTTAATTCAGATTGGATGGGTGGCTTCTTTAGAGAATATAAGGGTGTTATAGTCAAGTCTTTCTTGGAACCAGTTAGTTTTGGGTGGGCCATTGAGGCAAATATATCACCACTGGAGGGCTTAAAAGAGGTGAAGTCACTCAATATCTTTAACATATGGCAGAGGGGGACCTAATAATGGTTACTTGAATGAGTCAGGGTAGGAGAGGGCCATGGAAATATGACCTTGATAGTGGATGTTAGTGGAGCTTTAGAGATGCAAGATGCCTTTTCATTGGGAAGTCTAGATTGGCATACATGAAGCTAATAGGCTATAGCCAAAAGTGGAACCATATCCTCTTTTGGCTTTGTGGGAGATCATTCACCTCTCACAAAAAATCTGTTCCTGTCCTGCACCATCATCACCTTGTGTTGGGTTATAGCTCTAAAACAGGGTATGTCAATTTGGGGTTACATCTTGGGGTTTTTGCTGCCTCCTATGCTGTTCACTCATTTAGCTTTCTTCTTGTAATTTCTTTTAGTTGGAAGGATTTCTTGTGCCTTGTGACTGGAAACAACATGTGCTTGGGGTTCTCCCCTTCCATTCTGTCCACTCCTTTAGTTTTCTTCTTGTAATTTCTATGAGTTGGAAAGATTTCTTGTCTCTTTTGACAGGAAGCAACAACATCTTATTAAAATTAAAATATATATATATATATATATATATATAATATGAGGATGGATTATCTTCCAAGCAACACAAAGAAATAATAAAAAGGCTACAAACCAATGCAACTACCAAAGAAATAATAAAAAGGCTACTAATCAATACAACAGCCACACCCCAAGCCACTGATGCCTAATAAACATCAATTGGAGACCTATCTAGAGCTAGGCCCTCCATTAGGGATGGAGTCCCTAACAAGCACCTGTAACAAAGTAGTTTGTCATTTAGCCAATTGATCTGCTCTTTGGTTGGCCATCCTAAGCTTCCAATCAAAGACCATTTCAAACATTATGATTGCTGCTATAAAATTTGGAGGTTGCTCACACGGTGTTTTGTATTTTGGGGCTCCACCTCAATAGCTAAACTCACTCTAGCTTGCTTAGAAAAGGCTATGACCATACTGCTCCTATGGTCTTCTCAACACTCCACCCAATCCCTATATGGTCTGGATTTCCCCAGGATCTTGAATCAAAATTGAGTTTTAAGTCTCTCTTGGAAGGGGCAGCCTGACCTTAATCACTTAACACATTCCATAAAAGCCACAAGCCTCCCTTTATTTAGGCAAAGTCTTACTGATGGGGGACCTGTTATTATCCAATGACCAAAGTGATGTGAGTTCCAATACAAAATCCATAAAAAGTCAACAATGTCCTTGGAACATTGTTCCAAGCACTCCTTTCTAGTTAGATAACTTAGGATTGGCTAGCATAATCCATCATCCTTTATTTTGAATTCTTCTCTCTTGATTCTATTATTTGTTTTCTGTCAAGAGGGAGAATGCAAAAAGAATATAATCATGCTAGTTAACATGTGGTGTCTTATCTCCATTTGGTCATGACTCGAGAGCTTGGTCCCTGTCTTCTTCTGGTTTATTCATAGTAAAGTCGCTCTTTTCAGTCCTGGCCAACCATATCAATCCAACTCCATCATTCCCTATTGATTTTGTTCGGAAATCCCAAGCCCCGTTTAAGGTCAAATCCTTTGCTTGGTTAGTGGCACTCAAGAAGGTAAACACCAATGCCATGTTACAATTGAGAAGATCCTACCAAGCCCTCAGTCCTGATGTTCGTTTGTTGTGTATGGAGAGTGGTGAAACGGTAGATCATATCTTCTTACATTACCCATTGAGTTTGGGGCTTTGGTACAGACTATTCAGTTTGGCTCATATGGATTAGGTTCCTCCTAGGAGTATATGTGACATGATGATTATTTCATATAAAGGATTGGGAAATTCTAGTAGAGGCAAGGTGTTGTGGTAGTTTGGTTGTCTTGCTTGAATGTGGGTTGTGTGGTAGGAGAGAAATGGTAGGATTTTTGAGGACAAGGTGAGAACTTTAGAGGGTCTCTGGGACATAATTCATTTCTTAGCTTCCTTTTGGGCATCATGCACCACAACTTTTAAGGGTGTTCCCCTTAATTTGATCTAACTTGATTGGATGTTGGTGTCTATTTCCAAGGGTGTGGGCTAGCAAGAGGATAGATTACCTTTGTATATTCCCACTTGGGTACATAGCTTATGGAACCTTATAGTTGTATAAATTCTTGAACTTGGAGGTTCTTTCTTTCTTTTGTGTACTTTTCGGAGGATTTCTCATCCTTATACTTATTTTTACTTACTTCATTATACTATACTGTTGTTTCTCATTAAAAAAAAAAAATGGCATCTTCCTATATGGACATCTTGGAATCTATGGTCCAGGAAGTATGAACCAGTTTGTATGTAACACATCCTAAATGTTTGCTTTAACCCATACTAGGATTTTCTTTTTCTTTTTCTTTTCTTTTTTTTTCTTTTTTTCTCTTTTTAATTTTTATTTATTTTATAGACTGTATTCTTGCCCTTCCATGGCATTGGGCTGCTTAAGATAGACTCTTCATGCACACAATTCAAGAGGACGGGTTTTAGATTCATTTGAAAATATTTCTTTGATGTCGTGCAGCAAGAGAGTTTAGCATTTGGACATTATCAACTGTAGCAAGGAAAATTTTTTCATTCATGTTGTGCAGCAAGAGAGTTCATCGTTTGAACAGCATCAACTATAGCAAGGAAATTTTTTTCATTCATGTTGTGTGGCAAGAGAGCTTATCATGTGAACAGTATCAATGCTAATGATTGGTGCCACTACAAAATTATCAATACTGCCCTTTTCTTGTAACCTTTGGCTACAACCCTTGTTCTAAAATGATATATCAGTCACTTGATCTGTAATTAATTTTATACACCCATTTGACATGAATTGATTGCCTACTACTTGGAAGAGTAGTAAGCTCTCAAGTGCTATTTCCTTCTGCTCAGAGCCAGCAACTGTTCACTGTGATATTGCTTTTCATATGCAACTGATTACACTAGATCTTTTAACTGTAAGGAGACATCTTTGAATCCCAGAAATGGAGTAGGATCCAAGCATATTTATAGCCATGGATATACCATGTTCTGCTACAATATTTTTTTTTTTTTTTGATCAGAAACGAAGAAGATTATATTAATATAAGAACAAAACAGGAGAGATAAAAGAGACAAGAGAAAGAGAAAAACACCAAGGGAAGGATGAGAGGTCCTTCCTACACAAATTGAACAAAGGATAAAACTCCCAACAATAGAACTCTAAAAACAAAGAGAAACCCCATCAATCTTCAAACTTTTGAAACGCAAACCCCAATCCAATTGAGTTGTAGAATGTTTAGAGGAACTCCTCTAAAAGCTTCAGTACAAGAAGCCCATAGAGAAGAATAAAACCGGATCAAATTCCATACCATCTCTTCCGTTCTCCCTTTATCCTCAAAGATCCTATTGTTTCTCTCTTGCCACACCATCCAAATCAAAGTAAGGCAAGCAATTTGCCAAAGTGTCTTGCCTCTTAATGAGTTCCCCAAACCTTTAAAAGTAATGACCAACATGTCCTCAAGGCTCCTTGGAGGGACCCAAACCAACCCTACTAGATTGAACAACCTATGCCAAAGTCCAATGGTAACGGGACAATGAAGAAAAAGGTGGTCAATTGACTCTCCATTTCCTTTGCAAAGAATGCACCATTGAGGACAGAGGGCTTTGTAGGGTCTTCTCAATTGCAACTTGTCATTAGTGTTTACCTTCCCATGTGCTACTAACCAAGCGAGGGCCTTAACCTTTGAAGGGACTTTTGAACTCCATAAAAACTTGGTCGGAAGGAACATTAAAGGATTTGAGACTTTTGACAAGGCCAAGAAAAAAGATTTCACTGAAAACAAACTTGACGAAGACAAAGACCACGCTCTTGAATCTGATGAAGAAGGAGAGAAAAGCACAGAACTAAGGGAGGACATTAATCTCTGAAGGATATCAATTTCTGTATCCGTTAGATTGCGGTGAAAGTTAAAATTCCAAGACATTGGTAAGGAATTGCCAAGGACATTTGAGACAATGAGGTTTTTCACAGAAATAACTCTGTAAAGATCAGCAAATTGAGAGCACAAAGTTTGGTTACCCCACCAAAGATCCCAGAACCGAATTCTCTCCCCATTGCCTACCACTAGGCGGACAAAATGGGAAAACTCCTGGAAAACTTAAGCAATAGCTTTCCAAGGACATCTGTGTGACCATTTAACCACCGTGTTGGCGTCCCATCCATTAGGATGTGTCCCATATATACTCGCAATAACCTTATGCCAAATACCACTCCTTTCTCTAGGGAACCTCCAAAGCCATTTCCCTAAGAGAGCAATATTTCTCATAGAGGTCTTCCCAAAGCCCAAACCTCCTAACTCCTTTGGTCTACTAACAACCTCCCATTTGATAAGGTGATCTTTCTTCCCTTTCCCCGCCCCAGACCAAAGAAAATCCCTTTGCATCTTCTCAATCTTTGAAGTTATTGATACTGGGATTCTAAAGAGGGAGAGGAAGTAGCTAGGGATGTGAGACAGACAAGACTGAATTAAAGTAATCCTCCCTCCCAAAGACAAATAGGTCTTTTTCCACCCATCTAGCCTCCTCGAAATTCTCTCAACCACTGGATTTCAAAAGCCTATTGTCTTTGGGTTCCCTCCCAAAGGAAGGCCTAAATAAGACAAAGGCCACTCTGACACTCTGCAATCCAAAACCGAAGCCAAACTAGACAATAACTCCTGCCTAGTGTTAATACCTGAAATGGTGCTTTTTTCTAAGTTGATTTTTAAACCAGATACTTGCCCAAAAACCAAAAGGATAATCTTGAGGTTTTGAAGATATTCCATAGAGGTTTTAGAGAAAAAGATGGTATCATCAGCAAACTGAAACAAAGACACTCTAGTCCTATCCCTCCTCACAAAGAAACCCTCAGTTATCCCAGTTTCCTCTGCTCTGATCATCAACCTACTTAGAACATCTGCTACTAGAGTAAAAAGGAAAGGAGAAAGAGGGTCTCCTTGTCTCAAACCTCTAGAGGCCTTAACCCAACCCTTTGCATTCCCATTAACTAGGATTGCAAAACTAGATGAAGACAAACAACCCCTCATCCAAGATCTCCATTTCTGGCTGAACCCTTTCCTTTGTAGCACATGATCTAAAAAGCCCTAATCCACATGATCATAGGCCTTCTCAAAATCAATTTTGAAGACTACCCCTTCCTCCCCTGACCTTCTTTTCTCATCCACAACTTCATTGGCTATCAATACAGCATCCAAATTGTGTCTCCCTTCCACAAAGGCTCCTTGAGAGCTAAAGATTGTTTCATGAAGAACTTTGCGTAAACGCCCTGATAAGACCTTAGCAATTATTTTATATAAACTTGTAACCAAGCTAATAGGTCTATAATATGAGATTTTAAAAGTTTGGCTTTTCTTAGGCACCATAGCAATGAATGTCGCATTTGTACTTTGATTTATTACCCCCTTAGTGTGGAACTCAAGAAACACCCTCATAAGATCCTCTTTTATCACATCCCAACACTCTTGATAAACTGCTATAGTAAAGCCATCAGGGCCAAGGGCCTTTTCCTTATTCAATTGGAAAACTGCCATTCGAACCTCCTCTTCAGAAAACGGTCTATCCAACCAAACTGCACTCTCTCCAGAAATAGGGGCCCAATCAATCCCTTCAATCCTCCAAGAGTCACCTTCAGGTTTGGAATAGAGTTTCCCAAAGAAATTTACAATCTCCTCAGAAATAACCTCAATATTACTTAAAGTCTCCCCCTTCTCAGAAATCAGAGACTTAATGAACTTCCTGCTTCTTCTTCTAGTGGCCACTCTGTGAAAGAACTTAGAGTTGCAGTCCCCTTCTTTAATCCACTTAACCCTAGATTTTTGTTTCCATTGAACCTCTTCCTTTAATAACAAATCCTCTAGATCCTTCCTTCTTAAGGTCCTTTCTGATACCAGATCAAGATTTAAATTCCCTTCTTGTTCAATTAGATCAATTCTGCCTAAGTCCGAAAGAATGTGCTTTTTCCTCTCTCTTAAATCTCCAAAGGCCACTATATTCCACTCTTTCAACTTTGATTTAATAAACTTTTGTTTCCTCATGAACTTGTGACCTTCCCAACCTTCAACCGTACACTCTTGCCACCAATCTCTAAACTTCTCTTTAAACTCAGGATGGAGCAACCACATATTCTCAAACCTAAAAGGAGTCGGTCCCCATTTTAAAGGATTAGTTTCCAAACAAATTGGGCTATGATCAGAGGTCCATCTAGGAAGGGCCTCTTGAAAACTTTGAGAGAAAAAAGAATCCCACTCAGAAGAGAACAAAAACCTATCCAATCTCTTGCAAATAGGATCCACTTGCATGTTTGACCAAGTAAAAGCCGCATTCCTTAGAGGGGGATCCAACAAACCACTCTCCCTTATAAACTCGTCAAAACACCTCATGTTGATTGTTAACCTAGAGTCACCCATCTTCTCAGATATCCTCCTGATGACATTAAAATCCCCTCCTACACACCACC
This sequence comes from Vitis riparia, assembly GCF_004353265.1. Taxonomy (NCBI): domain Eukaryota; kingdom Viridiplantae; phylum Streptophyta; class Magnoliopsida; order Vitales; family Vitaceae; genus Vitis; species Vitis riparia. The sequence continues at coordinate 19,967,778 of NC_048444.1, forward strand.
TTGGGAAAGTCAGACCATACAGGTCTTGAAGCTCCAACCAAAAGTCCTTCCTCCACAAAGGCTTATTCGGGCCATACACCGAGGTTAACCAAAAAGACCCTTCCTCATCAGAGTTCAACTTTACAGTTACAGAGAAGGATCCTAACACCTTCTCTGTACACTTGACCTTAATTGAATCCCACAAAATCACAATCCCCCCCGAAGCCCCACAAGCAGGAAGAGCAGCCCACTCTAAACTTCTGCCTTTCCAAACACTGCTCACAAACCTCCTGCCCCAAATTACTCTCTTTGTTTCCTGAAGCATCACAACATCTGGGTTTTGAGTACTTAAAAACCTTCTCACAGTCCTCCTTTTCTTCCTGGAACCTAATCCTCTTGTATTCCAACTTAAGATCTTCATGTAAACCAAAAACAACCCGACACAACCAGCACCCAGAACTAATCCTCTCCTCGGGTTCCAGAGTCATTTTCCCTCTTTCTTCTGGAATAAACCTTATCCAAAGAGAGAGTACTCTTGTTCTCTCCTTCCACACCTTTTCCATTATCCCTGACAATTCTAATCCTCAAACTCTCCAAAAATGACTGAACCTTGACCATCTTCCTAGGCGTGAGTCCCTCAACCTGAAAACCTTCCAACGGGAGGGTGGAAGGTTCTAGCTCTGGGGTCGAAGCCTCGCTTGAGACACCACGCTCCTTTGGGTTACTGAGTGTTTCCCTAAGGAAAGGCCGGTCTTTAAATTTTCGGTTATAAGTTTCTAGGGGAAACGCCACACCTTTAGAACAGGATGCACCACCATGACGGCTGAGATCCACAACAGGAGAGATAAAAAAGAAACCACGCTGAACGGAAAAGCTTGACTCTAACGGAAACAAAGAAAAAGGCTGACAACGAGAAGGATGAACCAAAGAAACAGAGGATTCGGGAAGAAATTTTGGCTCAAAAGCCCTAACCAAAGGAAGATCCTGCTCGGATAAAGCTAAGAAAGGAGGACGCACCTTATCGACCAATTTGCATTGCGAAATCCCCTCGTTTCCCTCTGTCTCGCCGGTAAAAACTTTGGATGTTCTGAACCAGGAGAAAGATCACTCTTACTGGAGAGAGATTTGCCCCGAAAAGTGTCTCGATTTGCCTTCAATGAGCCACCTCTTTCTAGGTTACGCTTCGGGGTAGAAGACGCCTCCTCTAATCTCGGCGGCCAGCTTCTTACTTTGCGCCTTACGGAGACTGAGGAGCCTTTTAGCATTGACGATTCTTGAGGATGAACTTTCGGCATTATCTTCTTTGCAGAGGACCCTGGGCGTAGGAGCTTTGAAGACGAAGGCGCTGCTGGGCCACCATTAGAAGAACCTTCGTGGGCTGGACCCGCTAGGGGCCTAAAATCTTTCGCGCCAAATTGGGCTTAATCAGAATGGGCTTTAAAGGCGTCTGGTTTTGTTGGCCCGACGTTGCTTCCTGCCATTGGGCCCAACATACATCTTCCTTTTCCTTTCTCCCCCTTGGACGATTTTGAATATGGAGAACGAGAATGGGAACGATGACGAGGACTCCAGCTATGGCACTCATTGTCCCTAGCAGTAGCTCGTAGCCCCTCAGCGATCTGTGGCTTTTGGAAGACGCAACCCCCCGCTGCCTCAGCTCGTCCTTGCTGCGATTTGACTCAGGCCTGATAGAGTCTTCTCCGTCATCTTCTCCGGTGACTGTAACTACAACCGTGTATGTCCAATCTCCATCTTCTACCTCTAGTAGCGCTGGAAGCACGACATTTGGAAGCATCTCCACCCACAATTCTACCTTTGTCAAATCAACAAGCTTCAGAGATTCCCTCGCCACCTTTGTTACCTTCCCCCACTTCTGCAAAATGTATCTCAGCTGCGCCTCATCCCACAGATGGAAGGGAAGGCCTTTTAGTTCCAACCACCCCTGTCTACCTTTTCCATTAACGACTGAGTTCTCTTTTGGCGACCATCTCCTCAGAGCAATAACCTCTCCTCTCGCTATTAAGCTCCCTTGATCTTGAATCCACTGAGCTCTCCTTGCAGAATCCACAAAAAAACACCCCTTGTAAGCAGAAATGGGGGTTACAGACACCATTCCTTTCATACCCACCCTTCTCGCTATAGCTTTTCCAACATCACACCAGTCTCGTATTTTTCCTTTGCTTTCACAAACTATAGCTCTTGCCCATTTTCCAACTGGCATCACTGCACCATTCCTAGGTCCTTTCGCTGCAACCACATCAGCATAGGACCACTCACCTTTGTACATTCCTTTGCTCACTTGAGGCTTTTTTAGCTTCTCCTTTGAGGCTCTTTCAGCTTGAATAGACAAGTCTTGGACTGAAACAATTGTCTTCCTAAGATTTTCCCACCCATAGCCTTTAACACCTTCAGGAACAACTAAAACTAAAGGTTTTCTCTTTGCAACGAATTCTGTGATTTTCATATATCTCCCTCTGCTATTAAAACATATCTCCATCGGATGAGTCCTAGTCTTGCCCCTCATCTTTCGAATGAAACCCCTGGAAGCCTCCAAATCCACAACTTTCTTCAAATGCTCCAACAACAAACCCGAATCCTCCTCTCCAAAACTTAAGGAAACCACAAAACCTCGACTTCTCTCTGTTATTGAAATCCACGTTCCCCCATTGAAGCCTTCAAACTTTACCTGGAAAGCTTTTCTCTCCACTTCAAACGACTGATTTCGAATCATCTTTGAGTTAACTTAGCTATCCTGTCATGTACATCAGCTAGATCATCAAGGACTAGAAAAACCCTGATCAACCAACACCATCTTATGCTAAAGCAGTTCCCATTCCTAGTATGGTCCAGGAAATCAAAATCAACATGCTACAATATGTCTTTCCTCAATCTATAACTCTATGTTATCATATGATTGCAGATAATAAATGTATGATTTATTCCAATTGAGCATGTTATATTGAATGCTTAGTGCTCAAGCAGATTCTGTTGTACTTGATGATGGCAGATTAGGCTCTCAATCTTTGGAAGGGACTTTGGTGTTTCTTTGATTTCTAGACGTTCTCGGCATTTTGCAGGGACTCGGTATGCACTTGTTTGAACTTCTTTATTAATATGTGAAAGTTACTTGAGTTGATCTTGTAGCTTCTCTGGAAAATTTCTCTACTTGCCTTGTATATATTCTCTTGAAATATCATGTTATATGAGCTTCTTTTCTTTTTTTGGTTTCTTTTGTTGGTGTGTGATTATGAAATATGAAATTTATTTTTCCTATAAAAAATGTAACATTAAATTTATTTATTTATTGTGATAAAAAACAACAATTTTATTGCATTGAAATGTAACTTCAATGAAGAATGAGAAATCCTTTTAAGAAATACAAAATCTTCTGTACAATGTTTGATAAAAAGGCAAATAAGTGTATACCAGTTTGAAAAGAGAAATCTATCTGCACATATGAAAATGATTGGGACAATGCTAGCTACAATTCATGGAGATATAAAATCTTCTATAAAAGAAACCACATGTCTAGCTCCAAGCTTTGTTAATGCATTTTCCATTGCCTAAGCGAGGAGCCCAAGAGAAAGAACTTCCCAACTTTGAGGATATATTAATAATTTGGAGTAATAATTCATCAAACTTCTAGGGTCCTCTTTTTTTCTTAGTCACCCGTGATATGATAATGGTAGAATCTCCTTTTACTAGGAGATTGGAGAGGCCTAGAGTTTTCATTTATAAAAACCTTTCCAAAAAGGCTAGAAGGGAAATATATGATCAATAGTGATGTATTGATGCATCAAGAAGCATTATTATAATTTTTTATTTTAGAATTATGTAGGTGTGGAGAACCATAAGGCTTTTTTTTTGGTGTAGCATGATCTGTGGGCTCAATAACCCTAGACTAAGGTTGACTTTGTCACCTAAGATGGTATTTACAAGGCAAATTTAATGTCCAGAAATTTGCTCATGAGATATCAAGGCGTCATACACAGACTATAATCATGAGGGATTTTAGTAAAATATATCTAATTCTGATCTTATTGATTCTTCTCTGAGATGTTCTGTTCACTTTGTCCAAGCTCTAGGAGTTAATATGTAGATTTCTATTTTCCAATAATTAGAAAGATTCTTTCTCTAGTGTTTCATTCAAGGGACCTACCTAGGCTTGTTTTGGATCATTGTCCTTTATTTCAGGGATAAACATTTGGTGGAGACTGGTTTACTAATGTGTGAGAATGTAGTTAACACATCATTACCTCAAGGGAAAATTTTTGTTAAGGGTTGGGTAAACCTTGTTCGTGGGAGTGCTAAGCCTTCTATTAGAATAAATCCAGGATTTCATTGAGGCAAAAACTGATATTCTAAAGGAGATTTAGGGAGAGATTTTTTTTTTTTGATAGGAAACAATAAATAGATATATTGATAGAAAAAAGAAGTACAAAAGAAGGATGAAGAATCCTTCCACCAAAGAAAAAACTAAACAACAACAATAAAAGAACAAGACGCTACAAAGTGAAAACTACGAACGAGCTCTCTTGGCAAAGTACACACTGTTAGCCAATCTAGTTGTAACACATTAAGGGGACTGCCCTTAAAAACCACATAACAAAAAGCCCAAAGAGAAGCAAGGAAGTGAATGGAATCCTATAGATTATTTGAATTCCTAGCTTTATCCTCAAATATCCTAGCATTTTTTTCCCGCCACACAACCCAAATTAAAGCAACGCACGCATTTTGCCACAAAACTATCCCTCTCTTGGAAATGCCAAAACCTTTATAATTGATGAACATCATGTTGGAAATGCTTCTCAAGGGAACCTAATCTATCTTGGCTAGCTGAAATAATTTGTGCCACAACCCCATCGTCAAAGAACAATGTAGGAAAAGATGATCTATTGATTCTCCTTGCTTCATACACAACTCGCAAATGTCAGGACTAAGAGCTTTGTAGGGTCTTCTCAATTGTAGCAAGTCATTAGTATTTACCTTCTTGTGTGCCATTAACCAGACAAAGGACTTGACTTTAAAAGGGACTTGAGAATTCCATACAAACTTAGAAGGGAAAAATGGAGATAAATCGGTTAGTTGGAACAAGGCTATAAAGAAAGACTTGACTGTAAACAATTTTGAAAAAGATAAAGACCAAGATCTTGCATCTGAAGCCGAAGAAGATAAATGTATACAATCAAGAGAACACATGAGGCATTCTAGATCTTCTATCTCAGAATTGGAAAGATTACAACGAAAATTAAAGTTCCAAGAGAAGGGATAAGCAGAACTGAGAATTGAAGATATAGGAATATTTTTTTCCGTGACTATTCTAAATAGTCTTGGATATTGGGATCTCAAAGGTTGGTCCCCCACCACAAATCTTCCCAAAAGCGAATTATTTCCCCATCTCCTACCACAAACCGAGTATACTTGGAAAAATCCTAAAAGACTTGTGCAATAACCTTCCAAGGACAACGAAGTGACCATCTGACTAAAGTGTTGGCATCCCCAACCATTGGAATGTGTCTCATAAATGCTAAGAATGACCTGATGCCACAGAGTTGTACTCTCCCTAGGAAACCTCCATAACCACTTCCCTAAAAGAGCGAAATTCCTTAAATAAATCTTCCCAAACCCCAATCCCCCTTTTACCCTCGGTTTACACACTACATCCCAACTAACAAGATGATCTCTTTTACCTTTCCCAACCCCTGACCAAAAGAAATCCCTTTACAATCTCTCAATTTTTGCAGCCACTGAAGCGGGAATCTTAAACAGGGATAGAAAGTAGCTAAGAATGTGGGAAAGGTATGAATGGATAAGAGTTATCCTACCATTGAAAGATAAGTAAGCCTTTTGCCACCCGTCTAATCTCCACGAGATTCTCTTAATCACTGGATCCCAGAATCCACAAGCAATTGGATTCCCTCCCAAAGGAAGACCCAAGTAGAGTATGGGCCAATCACAAGCCTTGCAATCAAGCATCAAGGCCAACCTAGAGAGATGATTTTGATCAAGGTTGATGCCAAAAAGGTTACTCTTGTCAAGATTGACCTTAAGCCCAGAAATTTGTCCAAACACTAACAATAAGCTCTTGAGAGTTTGTAGTTCTTATGCACAAGAGTTAGAAAAGAAGATGGTATCATCTGCGAATTGCAAATGGGACACCCTTGTTTTATTCCTACCTACCTTGAAACCCTCCAACATACTTCTTTCCTCAGCTCTCAACAACATCCTACTCAATACATCTGCGACAATAGTAAACAGAAAAGGGGATAGAGGGTCACCTTGCCTTAATCCTCTAGAGACCTTGACCCACCCTTTAACATTTCCATTCACTAGAATTGGATAAGAGACTGAAGACAGACATCTTCTCATCCAGGTCCTCCATTTAGGACTAAACCCCTTTTTCTCCAGCACATGGTCTAAAAAATCCCAATTCACATGATCATAAGCCTTTTCAAAGTCAAGTGTGAAGACAAGTCCTTCCTCCCCTGATTGTCTTTTCTCATCCGCTATCTCATTGGTTATAGGAACCGCGTTCAAAATTTGTCTCCCTTGAACAAAAGCGCCTTGAGTAGAATGGATAGTTTCGTGTAGTACTCCTTTTAATCGCCCTGATAGAACTTTGACTATTATCTTATAGAGACAAGTGATCAAGCTAATAAGTCTAAAATCTGAGATTTTCTTTGTCTGACATTTTTTGGGCAAAAGAACTATGAAGGAGGCATTGGTGCTTTGATTAAGAATCCCGCTTTTGTGAAACTCTGCAAACACCCTCACTAAGTCCTTCCTGATCACATCTCAACAATCCTGAAACACTGCAATGGTAAAACCATTAGGCCCTGACGCCTTATCCCTATCTAACTGAAAAATGGCTTTAAAGATCTCTTCTTCGACAAAAGGGGAATCCAACCTAGAAGCACTCTCTTCTGAGATAGGGGACCAATCTAAGCCTTCTACTCTCCAAGAGGACTCGAGTAGAGCTTTTCAAAATACAGTAAGATCTCTTCTGTGATGCTCTCAGAATTATCTAACACTAAACCTTTTCATTCTCCAAAAACTTGATGAATTTCTTATTTCGTCTGTCGTTAGCCACTTTGTGAAAAAACTTTGAATTGCAATCCCCTTCTTTAACCCATTTCACCTTAACTTTTTGTCTCCAATGAATTTCTTCTCTCAAAATTAATTACTCTAGCTCCCTTTTTCTTAAAACTCTTTGAGCTAAAAGATCAGAAGAAAGAACCCCTTCTTGCTCAATGGCATCAATGTTAGCTATTTCATCTAGGATGCCTTTTTTCCTTTCCTTTAGCATTCCAAAAGAATTCTTATTCCAATCTTTCAATTTTGCCTTAACAAATTGTAACTTCCTCATAAACTTGTGACCTTCTCAACCATTTCCTTCAAAACCTCTCCACCAACTACTAAAGCACTCTTTGAAACTTGGATGTTGCAACCATATATTCTCAAACCTAAAAGGTGTTGGGCCCCACTTGAAAGGATTGGTATCCAAAACGATCGGCCAATGATCCGATGTCCATCTAGGAAGAACTTCTTGAAGGCTTTGAGGGAAGAAATGCTCCCACTCATTTGAGTAAAGAAACCGATCCAATCTCTTACACACGGGTGACTCTTGCATGTTTGATCAAGTGAATGGGGTGTTTCGTAAAGGGGGGTCAAGTAACTCACAATCACTTATAAAACCATCAAAGTAAGTCCCTCATGCTAAAAGTTAAACTAGAGCCACCCATTTGTTTTTAACTTCTCCTTATAACATTAAAGTCACTGCCCACATACCATAAAGGAAAAGAAAGGCCAAAAATGTCTAGCAGCTCCACCCAAAAATCCTTCTTAAGTAAGGAACTGTTTGGGCCATAAATTGCGGACAGCCACAGGGGTTTGCATCCATCCAACAAAAACTTGATTGAGATAGAAAATGAGTCTATTACCACCTCCTCACTACACAGTTTCTTTGAGTCCTAAATAATCAAAATCCCTCTTGAAGCCCCGCATGCCAAAAGAGCAGCCTACTTCTTATTTCTAATCGACTAAACACTACCTACAAACCTTCTGTCACACATCTCCCTTTTTGTTTCCTGAAACATCACAACATCTAGATTCTTAAACCGCAAAAAATCCTTAACCACCCTTCGTTTTTTCCTAGATCCCAAACCCCTAGTATTTCAACTGATGATTTTCATGAACACACCTCACTGACCCTAAACCTCCAAACCAAAACCAACAGGTCTCAATTATTTGTGGAAAATCTATTCTTCTGCCTAGAATACACCTTAATATCTAGGGAACTTAAGACCTTACAGATTTTAGTCATTTTGCTGGGGGGAAAGACCTTTTATTTGGAACTCGCCCATCGAGGAGAACTCCGCTTCACCCTGGCTACTTGTAACCAGATTGGGAGCCTCAAAAGGCGTGTTGGGCTTGGTCTTAAAAGAGTTAAAACCGTCGGACATTTGGTTCAGACTAGCTGACTAGGACTCCACAACTTCTCGGTTAGGATTGCCAACAAACTCAAGACATAAAGCCCCATCGTCATTTTTTTTGGAAAATATTTCAGGTATAACTCGAGGATTCGTAGGATACTGAGACTGAATGACTGAATGACTGAACTGGGAAGAACGGGAACAAAAGGACTCAGAGGTGGAAGTGCCAAGCCAGAAGAAGGGGGAAAAGATGACAAAGATGACTGAGAATGTGGAGTAGAAGATACCTCAAAGTTTTCCACTACCCTCATTTCACAAGTCCCCACAAAGTTGAACCCTTTTTCTCTGGTTACTGGATTAGTAGGAAAAACCGTGACTGATGAGCCACGATGAACAAAACCCTCGAAACCCTTAGAATCTACTCTGTCTTCATCTTTAGAGAATTTGCGCAATTTCTCCTTTCCCTTTGATAGAATAGAAGCGTTAAGATGAAACCTTTGATGATTATCCGCGTCTTCTCTTGTTGACGAAGTTCCTTCCCTGAAACACCTTTTTCGGAACCCTGACGAGCGACTAAAATTGATTGGATTCGCACTGAAACTTCGTTCCAACTGTGTTCCCTCTTCGAAAGCAACTTCCTTTGGAAGAGCATTGCAATCTAACGATGGCTTCTCAAGCAATAAAGGCTTGCTTCGACTTTGAACCCCTTGTCGGCATCCAGAACTTGGAGGGAATAGAGCATTTCACAACTTCTTTGAACCAAACTTCAACGCGGAGCCCCTCATTTGAGTTTTAGAAACCTCTAAACCTAACTTCCCCTTTCCCTTTGCAGACAAGTCTTCTTTGCATGAAGAGCCCTTCTCAGAAATGGGTTGCTTACCTCCCATTTGTTGGCCCAACTTCGAAAGCGGACCTTTTAAAATATCATCCCTCTTCCAGCCCAAGTCCGCTTCAACCAGTGGATTGGGCTTAAGAGGAGATTGGGCCCTTCTCACTTGCTTAGAGGCTTGATGCTTCCTCAACAGTTGAGTGGGCTTTGTCCCCTCCATCCTAAACTTCTCCATCTTGCTTTGGCCCATTAGACCTCGTTCTTTGAATATTTGAATTAAAATTGAAAGACGATAAGGTTGGAACCAGCTATTCCCCACTTTCGGTCTTCTCTTGCCAAGTGTCCCCACGGAAACAACTTCAACCTTTTGACTATCTCCTCCCTCCTTCAATCTGCCAACTGCCCCAACAAAAGACCTTCCTTCAACCGTTGATCTAGCATCCTCAACCCTCCTTCTGCCACCTGTCCACGAGTGAGGCTCATACTCCTCCCGAGTTGACTCACCCATTTCTTTGCCTCGCCTAACGTCTTCCACTCCAACCACTGCAACTGAAATTGTGAACTCCCAGCCCCCATCTAACACCTCGATCAAAGCTGGGAGAACTGACCGTTCCTTCATTAAAATTCTCACCCTTGCCTTGCAAAGATCATACAATTTCAATGTTTGCCAATCGATCTCTGTCACCGTCTCCCATTGCTCCACTATTTTCTTCAGATGTTCCTCATACCATAAATGAAAGGGCAATCCCCATAATTCTATCCAACCTCCTCTGAATTTCTGCACGACTTCTGAATTTTCCTTTGGCGACCACATTCTCAACAGGACTGTAAGCCCACCCTTAATCCTGATAAACCTTAAATCGTGGAGTGAGAAAGCTTCCTCTATGGTTTCTACAAAAAATAATCCTTTTCTGCCGGAGAAGGGGACGATAGTCACCACACCCTTATGCCCTAATCATTTCGCCAGAGCACGGCCAACCTCAGCCCAGTTAACAAAATTAGCATGACATTCGCACACCACAGCTCTCGCCCATCTCCCAACTGGAACAAGACCTCCTCTCCTTGGTCCTTCTTCTCTAACTACATTCGCGAAGGACCGGTACAAAGGACCCACATGTTTGTGAAAAGTCCTTTCTTCCCTGCACTGCCTTCCCTTTTCAACTATACTAGAGGAGGGGACCACCAACATTGAAGACATCACATTCTTTATTTGCTCCCATCCCCTGCCCTTCTCTCCCTCAGTTATTACCAGGAAAGTTGACTTTTTGTTGGGAGCGAACTCTGAAAGCCTTATAAACCTGCCATGGTTGTTGAAGCAAACCTCCATTAAATGGACTCTGGATTTTCCTCTGTATTTTCTATTGAAACCCATGTTACTCTTCAACTTGATGGCCTTCCTCAAATGTTCAATCAACCAACCAACCTCTTCCTTCTCAAAGCCTAAGGCAAAAACAGAGCCTCTATAGTGCTCTGTCAGCGAGCACCATTTTCCACCAATTTCACCTTTGAACCTAACCGAGAAGGTCTTCCTCTCCACAGAGACCTTCAACGTCCTTACCATTCTCTCTCTATTGTTAAGGGAAAACAAAATATTTTTATTACAAGTGTTTCATTTTCAATATCTGCCATTTAGGGAGAGATTTTGAGGAAGCCAATCAGCTTTCTGTAGCTTTGGGTATTCATGTCATGGTCCATCCTTAAGAAGTGTCATGGATTCTGGCTTGTTCTGTTAAGGAGTTTGTTCACCTGAATGCAATTTTATTGGGAAGAGGAGAAGGAAAGTTTGGAAGACCTCATTTCTAAGTCTATTTGGTGCATTTTTTTTTTTTTTGATAGGTTTGGTGCATTTGAAAGCATGAAAGTGGAAAATCACTAAAGGGTTTGAGCTGTTATTAAATTTGAAAGACATTCTTCCTAATTCTTCATTTTCATGGTCTAGAGATCCTCTTGGGGAATGGAGTTTGTTTCTAGAAATCATTAGTAGAATGGGATTGGCCTTCTATTGTGGCCTTCATTTTGGGAATTTTTTCTTCTTGTCTTTCGTACTTCCTGCGTACTGGGGGTTGCACCCTTTGTGGCACCTTTAATCTATGTATATTGATTTTGCTTATAAGAAAATAGACCGGATGGGATCTTTCTCTATTACACTGCATTTGTTCTCTAAAGTTTTCATGTTTTCTGTAGAAAAAGTTTCCACTAATTTCACTTTTGAGTACTGTCTGAACACCATGAATTCTCTAGTCAATAGTAAAATACAGGGTGTTTATATGTACAAATAATTTAATAATTGCTCGGTAATGGTTTCAATATTTTGTTCGTTTTCAATTTATTTCAGGTACTTGAAAAGGGGAGTGAATGATCGGGGAAGAGTGGCTAATGATGTTGAGACAGAGCAAATTGTTCTTGATGAAGAAGCTGGGTCACGCAAAGGAAAAATGAGTTCTGTTGTGCAGATGCGGGGTTCAATTCCCCTTTTCTGGTCGCAAGAAGCTTCAAGATTTAGTCCTAAACCTGATATAATTTGTAAGAATATCAAACCATTCCAATTTGTTTTTTTTTTTCTTAATAAATAAATAAATTCTCGAGCCTCCATTCAATCCCAGGTACACTATTATATCTGGTTTCACATAACATGACTTGTGATGCTTTTTTTTTCTTTATTTTATTTTTCATTCTTGGCTTCAGTACAGAGGTATGATCCAACATATGAGGCAACAAAGTTGCATTTTGAAGACCTGGCAAAGAGATATGGAAATCCAATTATTGTGCTTAATCTAATCAAGGTATTGTTTCAAATTCACTAGCTTTGGTTTTCTGATAATAATATAATTTCTATTTTAAGGTTGTTCAATTATTTTATTTTTGTGGGAATTTTTTTATGCTGGAATTGTTTATTTTTCATGTTGGATCCAACAAAGCTAGAGATATTTAGGATCTTTATTTTGGGTGTATTTCTTGCAAACTATTCTTAGAGATTTTGGTTGACATTAAATGTATTTTCTATTGGAGTTTGTTGCTTTAATTGTTGTTCAACAATTTTTTGCCTTTATGCTCTTAAGCATTGTTGATGGGAAATCTAACAGTTGGGGCTTTCCTACCAGGGTACCACATTGTTACTAACTTGCTTTGTTGCACATATTGATGTTCTTGATTTGTACTAAGAAAGATGTCTTTTGGTGACTTATTTTTGCATTTAACAGAATAGTTTAACGCATGTGAAGCTTGCTTGAGGCTTACAATTGTCTAAAATGGTGTAAAAATGTGGGTTTAAGAAACCAATACAACATTCAGATTTCTCATTTCAATAACAACAAACTACAATATAATTCCATGTTTATATATTTTAATTGACTGCACAAAGCTTATTAATATTGATTGTCAAATTACAATATGTTAAGGACAAATTAAAAGAGTGGAATAAGCTTTCTTTTGGAGAGCTAAACGAAAGGAAAAAAAGCATCCTGAATGAAATAGCTAACTTTGATGCCATTGAGCAAGTAGGGGGTCTCACTTCTGAACTTTTAGTTCAAAAAGCTTTAAGAAAAGGGGAGTTAGAGGAATTAATTTTGAGGGAAAAAATTCATTGGAGACAAAAAGTTAGGGTGAAATGGGTTAAGGAAGGGGATTGTAACTCAAAGTTTTTTCATAAAGTGGCTAATGACAGGTGAAATAGGAAATTTATCAAGGCATTGGAGAATGAAAGAGGCTTCGTGTTGAATAATTCCGAGAGCATCACAGATGAAATTTTACTTAACTTTGAAAAGCTCTACGTGAGTCCTACTGGAGAGTCTTGGAGTGTTGAAGGCTTAGATTGATCCCCTATATTTGAAGAGAGTGCGTCTAGGTTGGACTCCCCTTTCACTGTAGAAGAGATTTCTAAGGCCATTTTTCAGTTGGATAGGGATAAGGCGCTGGGGCCTAATGGCTTTACCATTGCAGTGTTTCAAGATTGTTGGGATGTGATCAAGGAGGATTTAGTGAGAGTGTTTGCAGAGTTTCACAGAAGCGGGATTATCAATCAAAGCACTAATGCCTTCTTCATAGTTCTGTTGCCTAAAAAAAGCATGACAAAGAAAATCTCATACTTTAGACCTATTAGCTTGATCACTAGTCTTTATAAGATAATAGCCAAAGTGCTATTAGGGCGTCTAAGAGGGGTATTACATGAAACTATCCATTCTACTTAAGGCGCTTTTGTTCAAGGAAGACAAATATTGGATGCAATTCTCATAGCCAATGAAGACGATCAGGGGAGGAAGGAGTCGTCTTCAAAATTGACTTTGAAAAGGCTTACGACCATGTGAGTTGGGATTTTTTTGGATCATGTGTTGGAGAAGAAGGGGTTTAGTCCTAGTTGGAGGAAATGGATGAGAGGTTGTTTGTCCAGGGTATCTTATGCAGTCTTAGTGAATGGAAACGCTAAAGGGTGGGTTAAGGCATACAGGACGACTCTTTATCCCCTTTTTTGTTTATTTTAGTCGCTGATGTATTGAGTAGGATGTTATTGAGAGCAGATGAAAGAAATTTGTTGGAGGGTTTTAGGGTGGGTAGGAACAGAATAAGGGTGTCCCATTTGCAATTTGCAGATGATATCATTTTTCTTTTCTAACACTAGGGAGGAAGAATTGCAGACTCTCAAGAGTTTATTGCTAGTGTTTGGGCATATTTCTGGGCTTAAAGTTAACCTTGACAAGAGTAATATTTATGACATCAATCTTTTTTTTTTTTGACAAGTAAATCATAATTGTATTAAAACAGAGGTGAAAAGCCACAAAGCATACAGGGGAAGCAACTAACACCTCTCAAACAAAAAAGAAAGCCAACAGAGCCTCACCACCCCTTAATTGGAAGCTAACCACTCCAAGAAACCTATAAGGGATAGAGACTCCTTTCCAATATACAATCTAGCCTAGCTCCATAATTCACAAACAAAAAAATTCTTAAGTTTCTGAATATCTAACACCCCCCTCCCCCCTAAAAGCTAATCTATTGCTCTCATTCCAAATCGTCCAAAAAATACACAACGGTATGCATTTCCATATCTTTTTCCTTTTCTTTCCCACAAAAGGGCCCCTCCAGCTAGTTAAGACCTCCTTTACAGTTTCTGGAAAGACCCACTGCACACCTGATAACCTAAGGACGATATTCCACAAGACTCTGACCACTATACAGTGTATAAGAATATGATTTGCAGTTTCTTCTTCACACTCACACAAAAAACAACAATTAGGGAGCTGCCATCCTCTTTTTTGAAGCCTATCAAGAGTAAGCACCCTCCCCCACGTAGCCTCCCAAGCAAAGAACGCAACCTTGGTTGGAACTTTATCCACCCAAATACAACTTGACGGAAAAGCAATGTCATTGGGATTGGCCAACAAGCTGTAAGCATCTTTGACCCTAAACTATCCGTTTCTTCCTCCCTTCCAAAAAACTGAGTCTTCCTCCAAAGAGGGCCTGTGACCTCTCAAAACATAGAGCAAGTCCCCTACCATATCCACCTCCAATCATTAAAATCCCTAAAAAATCTTAGATTCCAACCCCCTTGACCAAAATTCTGATCCCACATCTCCTCCATCGTAGCATTCCTATGGGAAGCCAGAGCAAATAGATGAGGGAAGTTTTGGGGCAGCGCTGTACCAGTGCACCAAACATCAGTCCAGAATCTGATTTTGGTACCCTTCCTAGAGATGAGCACCATGTTATCCCAACACCAATCAGTTTCCTTCAAAATTTCCTTTTAAACCCCTACTCCGAATGCCCCATTAGCCTTCTTTGTCCTCCAATCATGACCTTCTTGCCCATATTTTGCCATTATCACTTGTTTCCAAAGATTGTCTGTATCAAAAGCAAACCTCCAAATCCATTTACCAAGCAAGGCTTTGTTCAAGAGCGCTAGCTTCCTTAAGCCTAGCCCACCCTTATTCTTGTCCGTACAAACCACCTCCCAATTAACTAGATGAGCTTTCCTTTCCTAGTTTCCTCCTCCCCAAAGAAAATCTCTTTGTACTTTTTCTAACCTTCTAGCAACGGTTTTAGGCATCCGGAAGAGAGACATATGATAAATTGACATGCTAACCAAAGTACTCTTTATGAGAGTGATTCTCCTACCTTTGGAAATATATTGCCGTTTCCGCAGCGCAAGTCTCCTCCTCATTCTCTCTTCCACCCCATCCCACACAGAATGAGCCTTGTTAGGAGCCCCTAAAGGCAGACCCAGATACTGAGAAGGCAAAGAACCCACCCTACACCCTAACTCCGCTGCTAGCTCATCAATCTCCTCCTCTACATCAACTGGGATGATTTCACTTTTGGCCAAATTAATCCTTAGACCTGAAGCAGCTTCAAACCATAATAAAATCCAGCTTAAGTGAGTTAGGTGCTCTTTATTAGCCTCACAGAACACAACTGTGTCATTAGCAAAAAATAAATGGGAAATGTTCAGGGCGGGCCTTCTACCACCTCGAATACTACACCCTGTAAGGAAACCCCCAGCAACAGCCCTCCTAATAAGAGCATCTAGCACTTCCATTCCCAAAACAAAGAGGTAAGGAGATAGAGGATCTCCTTGGCGTAGCCCCTTAGTACTCGGGAAAAAGCCAGCTGGCACCCCATTAACTAGGACTGAGAACTTGGCTGAAGATAAACAACTCCACATCCAACCCAACCACTTTGATCCAAATCCCATTTTTTGTAAGGCCTTCAACAAAAACTGCCATTAGAATATTTTTTCTAGGTTAGCCAAGTTGCTTGATTGCAAGGCTTCTGGTTGGCTTATACTCTACTTGGGTCTTCCTTTGGGAGGGAATCCTAAGGCTTGTGGTTTTATGGGATCCAGTGATTGAGAGGATCTCGAGAAGATTATATCGGTGGCAAAAGACTTATTTATCTTTTGGAGGTAGGATAACTCTTATCCAATCTTGCCTCACCCACATGCCCTGCTACTTCCCTGCTACTTCCTTTCCTTGTTTATGATACCTGCTTTAGTGGCTGCAAAAATTGAGAGATTGAAAAGAAATTTTTTATGGTCAGGGGTTGAGACTCTTAACACTTTAGTCAAATGGTCACATCGTTGTCCTTGGAAGACTATTGCACAAGTCTTTTAGGAGTTTTCCAAGTTTACTTGGTTTGTGGTAGGAGATGGGCAAAGAATTCGGTTATGGGAATACTTTTGGTGAGGGGACCAACCTTTGATATCCCAATATCCAAGACTATTTAGAGTAGTCTCAAATAAAAATATTTCTATTTCTTGAATTCTCGGTTCTACTCGTCCTTTCTCTTGGAACTTTAATTCCCGTCGTAACCTTTTCGATTCTGAGATAGAAGATTTAGAAGGCCTTATGCGGTCACTTGATGGTTTGCATCTTTCACCTTCGGTTTCATATGCGAGATCCTGGTCTTTATCTTCTTCAGGGCTTTTTACAGTCAAATATTTATTTCTTACCTTATCCTAATTTTCTGGTTCTCTCCTCCAGTTTTCCCACTAAGTTTATTTGGAATTCTCAAGTCCCTTTCAAAGTCAAGTCCTTTGTCTGGTTAGTGGTACACAAGAAGGTAAATACTAATGACTTGCTACAATTGAGAAGACCCTACAAAGCTCTTAGTCCTGATATTTGTAAACTGTGCATGAAGCATGGAGAATCAACTGATCGTCTTTTCATACATTGCTCTTTGACGATGGGGTTGTGGCATAGATTATTTCAGTTAGCTAAGACGGATTAGGTTCCCCCGAGGAGCATTTCCAACATGCTGTCCATCAATTATAATGGTTTTGGATTATCTAAGAGAGGGATAGTTTTGTGGCAAGTTGTGAGCATCGCTTTAATTTGAGTTGTGTGGCGGGAAAGAAATGCGAGGATTTTTGAGGATAAAGCAAGGAATTCAGAGTATTTTTGGGATTCTATTCATTTCCTTGCTTCTCTTTGGGCTTTCTGTTCCAAGGTTTTTAAGGGGACTCCCCTTAATGTGTTACAACCTGATTGGATAGCAGTGTGCAATTCCAATGGGTTGGTCTACTCTAGAGAGTTTGTATGTTTTTACTATGTATCTTCTTGTTTTTGTATTCTTGTAGTTTAGTTTTCTTTGGTGGGAGGATTCCTCATCCTTCTCTTGTACTTATTTTTTCTATCAATATATCCCTTTGTCGTTTCCTATCAAAAAAATATTGATTGCTGGTATTTTGCTTCAGCATTTGAGCAGGAGGTAATGAACAAAGTTGGCTTGTATATTCTCGTTCCTTTTCCTTTTCTATAGGAAAGTTTCTTGCAGATTTTGAGATAAACTATCTTTCCATAATATTCCTTTTCCCCACCATTCCTAGCTTTTAAGAATGATGTCGTGTGTACTTATGCATGAGTGGGAGTATGTGCCTTTTTTTTTTTTTTGAGTTTCATCATGTTGTTGAACTGCAGAATATTACTGAAATATCCTTTGTAAAGTGTTTCATCTCCAGGTTCTAACTGATGGAATTCTAAAGATTACTGCAGCACAACTTATTGAGTTTAATTTTTTATTTCTGTTTTTGCCATGAAGCTCATTTTAACGTTAAAAGTGCAGACTGTTGAGAAACGACCTCGAGAAATGATGCTAAGGCGCGAGTTTGCAAATGCAGTTGGTTATCTAAACCAGATTCTCTCAGAAGAAAATCATCTCAAATTTATTCACTGGGACTTTCACAAGTTTGCAAAGAGGTAAAGATGTAAAAACTTTCATGCAATGTCCCCTCACCTATCTCTTTTGTTTGAACTTACTGTTTTGTTTCTTTGCTGTTTCCAAAGCAAATCTGCCAATGTTTTGGCAGTTTTAGGTGCCGTAGCAAGTGAAGCACTTGATTTGACTGGTTTTTACTATAGTGGTAAGCCTATTACTGTTAAAAGGAGAGCCACTCAACTCAGTCGAACAAGCACTGGAAGGTATGACATTTCTCTTCTCATTACATCGTATTTCAGCAATTATGCAGTATATTTACAAAATGGAACTCTTCATTGTACCACCTGATATAATTTTAAAACATAGACCTTGTCAAGAATTCATCCTCACCATCTAATTCCTTATTTAGTCCAACCAAGAATTCAAGCTCATGTTCCTTCTCCATCATCTTCTTGAAATAGGCATGCTCTGCAACACAAGCCCACTCCAATTGATAAAACAAGTCTAATTCATGCAACAGGCCTTTCAGATGTTGTGATACTTAATTACACTATGATTACCTTGCTTTGGTTCTCAGATTTTTGTCTTTAATTCATAGACTTGAGCAGAATTACCTGGATCAGAGTAAGTTTCAATGACTGCATCCCTTAGTTCTTTGGTTGTTGAAAGAAACATGTGAATCTGTCCAATCTCTGGCTCCTTTGAATTCACGAGCCATGCCATGATCAGAAACCTGGATCATCTTTCTTTGGAACCTTGATTGTGTTTGTCAAATACCCTAGTTTCCCTTTTCCATGGACGAGGAGCTTTATGAATTGGCCTATCAGAAAAAAAAAAAAAAAAAAAGCTTTATGGACTCCAACCATTTGAGAAAATTCAATCCGTTTAGCTTATTCATAGTGATCTGCAATGAAGGAATGTCTGCAATGCCATGAGGCGAGGCATTTAGTGGTGGCAAGTGTGTTGGTTTTTGATGGGACTAGCCACCAAACGATTCCTCAATAACTCCTAATATCAAATCCTACCAACAATGGTGCCTAGGACTAAAGAAATAATCTTTAGCAATTTAGGAGTATGGATAGAATTTTTACCGATTCAAATGGAAAACCTTGTGCATGCACAAGTTTTTATTTATTTTATTTTTTTATTTTTATTTTTTAAATAAGAAAATTGTGGAAAAAAATAGTAATTTTGAGTAATACTAGAAATTGGGAACAATCTTAATATTGTCTTTTGATTCTTGTTACAAAATATAGAAAGTTCTAAATAAACACTAGATTTCTTTGATTGAAGTCATCAAATCTTCATTAGAAATCTTCAAAAGTGTTCAAGTTTTCTTGGAATCTCTTCAAGTCTTCTTTAGTATTACAAGCGTGTCTTTTGAAAAAGGAGCCCTTTTTATAGGGTTGAAAATTTTATATTAATATGTTCTTGACACTAAATATGGGATGTAAAAAAATAAGTTCTATTTTTTAGATTGACTATACACAGTTTATATAGGAGATTACAAGAGAAAAAATAGGAAACAAGAGACATAATAGGAAACTAACTTATTCCTAAATCATAAAACTATCTATTTACAGAAATATGAAACTAACATAATAGGAAAATAATTCTCTTATTCTATTTATAGCTCAATTACAGCCTACTTACGACTCAACACTCCCCCTCAAGCTGAGGAATGTCTTCCATTCCTAGCTTGAATACAAAATCGTGGAACATTGAATTGTTCTGCCCTTTTGTTAGGATATCAACTAATTGATGTTCTGATGGAACATAGGACATACACACTACTCCTTCCTCCAATTTTTCTTTGATGAAATGCCTATCAATCTCATTATGTTTTGTCCTATCGTGTTGTATAGGGTTATGAGTAATATTGATAGTTGACTTCTTGTCACAATAGAGCTTCATAGGACCATTCCACTTGATTCTCAAATCATCTAGAATAATCTTCAGCCAAAGTAGTTCACACAACCCTTGAGCAATGATCCTAAACTCTGATTCTGCAGACGACCTTGCTACCACATTTTGCTTTTTACTTCTCCATGTTACCAGAGTACCTCCAAGAAAAGTACAATACCTTGTAGTTGATCTTCGATCCACTAGGGAACCTACATAGTCAGCGTCGGTGTATACTTTTAGAGTAAGAGTATTGTTCTTCTTGAACAAAATTCCTTTCCTGGGGTTGCCTTTCAAGTAATGCAGCACCCTTGTAAGCAATTTGAAGATGAGGTTCTCTTGGATCATGCATGAATTGACTGATCACGCTCATCGAGTAGGCGATGTCTGGCCAAGTGTGAGCAAGGTATATGAGCCTACCAACCAGCCTCTGGTACATTCTTTTATCCACCACTGGTTCTTCTTTAGCTTCTCCCAACTTGTGGTTTGGATCCATTAGGGTAGAGACTGGTTTACACCCAATCTTCCCTGTTTCTGCCAATAAATCAGTCACATACTTTTGTTGAGAGATGAAGATCCCTTGTGCGGAATATGCCACCTCAATACTGAGGAAGTACTTCAGTTTCCCTAGTTCCTTTATCTCAAACTCTGTTGCTAATCTCTGCTTCACTTCATGCTTTTCTCTCTCATCATTTCCAGTCACCATGATGTCGTCAACATAGACTAGAAGAGTAGTTACTCCTCCTACAGCCGAGTGCTTAATGAAGAGAGTGTGGTCACCTTGGCTTTGTTTGTACCCGGACTCTTTCATGACTTTTGCAAATCTCCCAAACCAAGCCCTAGGAGATTGTTTTAGCCCATAAAGGGCCTTTTTTAGCTTGCACACCTTGTTACTTGTGTTTCCCTCAAATCCCGGTGGGATGTTCATGTAAATCTCTTCATCTAAATCACCATGAAGAAATGCATTCTTAACATTATATTGTAGGAGTTGCCAATTGTAGTCGGCAACCAGTGACAACAGGATTCTTATAGTATTCATTTTTATAACTGGAGCAAAAGTCTCTTGATAATAAACTCTATAAGTTTGAGTGTACCCTTTGGCTACCAATCTTACTTTATGTCTCTCAAGAGATCCATTAGCCTTATATTTCAGTGTGAAAATTCACTTGCAATTAACAATGTTTTTCTTTTTCGGTCTTTCAACAATCTCTCATGTTTTATTCTTTTCTAATACACTCATCTCCTTTCTCATAGCATCCTTCCATTCCCTTTTTTTCAATGCCTCAGAAACAGTGTTAGGGATGATAGTGGTGTTTAGACTCATAATGAAATTCTTGTGGGCTGGTGATAGGTGCTTAAGAAACACATAGTGTGATAGTGGATAGAGTGGTCAGTTAATGCATTTTCTGGTGCCTTTTCTGACAACAATGGGAAGGTTTAGGTCTAGGTTGTCTGTTGAGTTAGTGGAAGTTTTACCAAGTTGTGTATGTAAAGGTGGGTCTGATCTTACCGTGATTTCATTCCCAGGGTCTGAGTTGGATTCTTGGACTTGCTTTTGTTTTGGAATGGCCTTTTCCCTTGAATACACCTTAAGAAGCTATGGAAAATTGCGAGTGACACTGGTTGGAATAGGGGATGACTCGGATTCTTTATCACCATGGGTTGAGACATGAGGAAGTCAAGAGGTTCAAAGGACTATCTTCCATCATTGAATTCTCCCCCTGAAGAGAGGACTTGGGGAAAAAAAGTTTATTTTCTGTGAAGGTGACATTTGCAAAGATGTAAAATTTTATGGTTGAGGGATTGTAACAATTGTATCCTTTTTGAGTGGATGAGTAACCAAGGAAGACACATTTTATGGCTCGGGGGTCTAGCTTGTCTCTATGTTGGCCGTGGACATGAACAAATGTAGTGCACCCAAATACCCTAGGAGTGAGCCCATTTGAGGTTTTGAAGTGTGGATAGAAACTCTTAAGTATCTCTACGGGGCTTTTGTTGTCTAACACCCGTGAAGGAATTTTATTTATCATGTATGTGGCAATAAGAACAACTTCCCCCCAATAGGACTTAGGAACATTCCCTTGAAAGAGTAAGACTCGGGTTGTGTTGAGTAAATGCCCATTTTTCCTCTCGGCTACCCCATTTTGTTGGGGTGTGTTAACACATGATGAGTCATGGAGAATGCCCCGTGATTGAAAATAGGGTGACAAAATTTGGTTGAAGTAATCTCTAGCATTGTCTGTCCTAAAACTTTTTATTTTAACCCCAAATTGGTTTTGAACCATTGAGTGGAAATTAGGTATAACAATGCTAACATCAGATTTTTGTTTAAGAAGAAAGATCCATGTAACCCGAGTGTAGTCATCAATTAAGGATACAAACCAACGAGCCCTATAAACATTAGGTATAGTCGAAGGACCCCATATGTCACTATGAATCAAATGAAAAGGATGAGAACTTCTTTTATTGCTAATAGGAAAAGATACACGAGTATGTTTTGCCAATTTACAAGTTTCACAATGAAACTCAGAAATATCTAATCTTTGGAACAAATGAGGAAACATGACCTTTAAAACCCTAAAAGATGGATGACCTAGACGTAGGTGATACAACCAAATGGTATCTTTATTTGAGGAACTGAGAAAAGATGATGACAAATTATTACTAGTTTGCTTAGATGATTCAAGGTGGTAAAGACCGCTCCTTTCCTTAGCAAGTCCAATCCTCCTCCCCGAGCCTTGTTCCTGAAAAACACAATAAGAAGGGAAAAAAAATAGCATAACATTTAAGATCATGGGTAAGCTTTTGAATGGAAACAAGGTTGGCCAACAATTTTGGTACATGGAGGACATTTTTAAGAATAAGGGTAGAGGTGATGTATATGTCTTCGAAACCTGCAACAGTAGCTAAAGAGCCATTGGCCACTGCAATTTTCTTGTTACTTGGGCTTGGGGTATAGGTATGGAAAAGTTGAGATTTGGAGGTCATATGGTCTGTAGCACTGGAGTCTATTATCCAAGAGTTAGCATAAACCCTGTGTGAGGCATTTATGCAAAAAGAGAGTGGAGGTGTACTTGAAAGAGCCAAAAAACAAGTTCTAGTAGGTTTGTTAAGGGATCCCAACAAGCTTCTCAACTTTTCCATTTCTTCACCTGTTGAACCCGCCTGTTGCTGAATTTTCCTTAGTTTTCGGTTGCTTTACCATGTGTGCTTGAGGCCTTTGTTGCCCTCCACGGTTTCCCCATTCACAACTTGGTGGTTTACCATTCAGCTTCCAACACTTCTCTTTTGTGTGCCTTGGTTTCTTGCAAAAGGTGCACTAGAGATTGTCATTGTTCTCCTTCCACTGATTGTCTCTACCTAAGTGTTTAGGCAGATCATTCTTTCCTTGCTTTGAATCTTCTGTTTTTGCAACTAGGGTTGATCCATCCAAGGTTTGTGGTTCAAGCATAACACTCCTTCGGCTTTCCTCGCCTCGAATTAGTGCCACCACCTCATTAAAGCATGGAACCTCCTGCTTGCCAAGAATATAGATTCTCACTTGATCAAATTCTGGGTTAAGCCCAACAAGAAAATCATAGACTCTTATCTTGTTCAATGAAATCCTTTAGAACAACGGCATCCTCAGGACATTTGGTTTTTATCACCCTATAATGATCAAGTTCTTGCCACAAAGCTTTCAATTGATTGGCATATTCAGTAACTGTTACTTCCCTGTTTTGCATCTCTAGCTTTTGAATACGTCTGTTGGATTGCGTCCCAAATATCCTTAGCTGTAGCCAAGAACATACATGTGTTGCTAATCTTAGAAGTCATAGAATTCCACAACCACGCCATAATCATAGAATCTTCTTCATCCCATGCTTCAAAATGGGGATCTCTTAGTTTCGGCCCTGTACCCATAAGATGGCCGATCTTCCCTTTCCCTTTCAGCACAGTGCGAACAAGTTGAGACCATTTAAGGTAATTTTTTCCATCCAACCTATATGCAGCTTGAATGTTTTGCAATTCCCCGGGTTGTTGAGATCAAACAATCTCCTTCGATTGTGTTGTAGTAGTCGTCTCTGCAACCTCCAACATCTTCCACGAAAAAAACTTGTTCTCTTGGGAATTAAGGCAAATTGAGAAAAAAAAAAAACCCAACAGCAATGAAGGCTAGTAAAAGAACACGTGAAAAAAAATCCAGCTATGAAGGCTAGAAAAAATGGTGATGAAGGCCAGAATGATGCCCAGGTTTTAAAAACTTACTGCTCTGATACCATGACACGAAATATGGGATGTAAAAAAATAAGTTCTATTTTTTAGATTGACTATACACACAGTTTGTACAGGAGATTACAAGAGAAGAAATATGAAATAAGAGACATAATAGGAAACTAACTTATTCCTAAATTATAAAACTATCTATTTACAGAAATAAAAAACTAACTTATTCCTAAATTATAAAATTATCTATTTACGGAAATAGGAAACTAACATAATAGGAAAATAATTCTCCTATTCTATTTACAACTCAATTACAACCTATTTACAGCTTGACAGTTCTCTTAATTTTTTAGAGATGATAATTTTTATGGTGATGGTTATCTTTGTTTTAATTATCACAAATTAATTAATTATGATAATCATATTATTTATTATTTATTATTTTTAATTATCAAAATTGATTTATTTATTATATCATTTTTAATTTATCATAAGATTATTTCCTATGGGACCATGTAACATGTGTCACCATTAAGGACATATATGACATGTGTCAGAATTTGATATTTCTTATTATCATATTGATAATATGTGATATGATCTTACTTAAAACCATTAATGCCACATGGATTTGT
This sequence comes from Vitis riparia, assembly GCF_004353265.1. NCBI lineage: Eukaryota > Viridiplantae > Streptophyta > Magnoliopsida > Vitales > Vitaceae > Vitis > Vitis riparia. The sequence continues at coordinate 19,992,407 of NC_048444.1, forward strand.
TTTATTTATCATATGATTAATTCACATTTAGATGTATGAGATGTGTCTCTATCAAATTTTGACACATGACATTATTTTGTTTGAAGCAATTCATGTCACATGGTTTCTTTTTATTTATCATATAATAAATCCTCATTTGACTATTTTAAGATACTTGTCAATTTATGATTAGCTATCCATTGAGACATGACAATTAATAATTGGATAAAATTTGCTTCTCTACAAATGCCCCTTTCAAAAATTTGTTCATTTATATAATTTAAAAACTATTAATGAGTGAACAATTTTTAGAACATCTTAAACAAAAGAATTTTTTTATTTTTTATTTTTTTATTTAGTTTCTTTTGAGTTTTGATTTTTTTTCTTCTATTAACAATTACAAATCCTAATGCCAAAAGGATTTGAATGGAAAAATTTTTTATTGGCAAAAAAAATTGAAGCCAATAAATTTAATTGGATACTTAAAAATTTAAATGTCACAAACTAGTCTTTTTAAAACAATCAATTTGATTGGTGTTTTGAAAACTATAGAATTTTAATTTTGCACTTATAATTTTTTTTAAAGGTCTTTGCCAATTTGAATCAGCAGTCATAATTTAATTTGAACTTAAAAATTTGCATAGAGCAAACTAACAGTTTTAATTGACTCTTTTAAATTCCAAGTATTATAAAAGTTTTCTTCTATTGGTTTAAGTTTCAAATTTTAAAATCCAAAATACGATTTGAGAGAGTTCAATCAGAGGACAATTAGACACTTATATTTGTTGACAATTTCTCAAATGGTTTGAGTCCCTGAGCAAAGTGCTCCATGATGTGATTTTTTTCTTTTTATAGATTTGAAAATCTATGTTTGATTTTGAAATTAGTTAAACACCAAGAATTGTAATGGTGTTTCTAAATTTCTAATTGATATATCAAATTTACCCTTCACTAAAGACTTGCTGCATCAAGCATCAAATTTATACCAGGCCATATTTGCTAATATCCAATGCCTACTACACCAGGAAAACATATGGTAGGTGGTAGTTAAGGGAGATCCATAGTTGTGACAAGAAACAAATCAATACTTTCTTAACTTCTATTTTTTTACTAGTGAAAAGTAACAAATCAATACTTTCTTAACTTTTATTTATTTATTTTACTAGTGAGAAGTTCAATGTAGGGTTTGGTATCAACAATCTGATAGGCCTCCTATACGTTATGTGTATAATAGAAAAGGGAAGAGGAATATACTGCTAGCTGGCAGTTAGTTGTAACAGCTTTAGTGGAGGTTTGGTCACAGTTGGATACGGGCTGAGGGGAAGGTTTAAATAGGAAAGGAGGGGGAATTACAAAGGGGGGAAATATTGTGGATCTGGTAGGGATTTGAGGACCAGTTGGGACTCTTGTTCTGGAAATTCTTGAAATTCAATAATAATTCTCCATTAGATACCTATCAATTTGGTATCAGAGCATCGATCCAGATGGCTCAGAAAAGGAATGAAGGTCGCGTGGATTGTCTAGAGAAGGAAGTTGGAGAAATCAGAGAGGAGATGCAGCGCTTACCAGGAATGGAAAAGACAGTGATGGACCTTGCTCCGAACGTAATGCGAGTTCTGCAGTCCCTGGAAGAGACACAGAAGGCAGTGGCGGCATTGTCATTAGGGCGGAACACGACGACTGCTGCTCAACGAGAAGATCGGGCAGGATGGATCCTTGGAGTTGGGGAACCCAGTGGGGGGGGATGGCGTCGGATGAGATGAGGCGAGGTGGAAATGGAGAATGGCGCGACAGTCGACTGGTGGAGATGCCTGTATTTACAGGAGAGAACCCGGACGGCTGGATCTTCCGGACTGATTGATACTTCGCAACGTACGGACTCACGGAAGAAGAGAAATTAGTTGCCGCCGCGATGAGTTTAGATGGGGACGCACTCTCTTGGCACCAGTGGACTGATTCGAGGGAGGTGTTTGGGAGTTGGGAAAATTTGAAGAGGCGGCTGTTGCTTCGCTTTCGTCCGACTCAAGAAGGGAGCCTTTGTGAGCAGTTTCTGGCGGTGCGACAACAAGGGACAGTGGCAGCATACCAGCGGGAATTCGAGATTCTGGCTACTCCATTGAAAGGGATTTCGGAGGAGGTAATGGAAAGCACGTTTATGAATGGGCTGCTTCCTGAGATCCGGGCTGAGCTACGTCTACTGCAACCATATGGGCTGGGCCACTTGATGGAAATGGCCCAATGAGTTGAAGACAGGAATTTAGCCATGAGAGCAGCCCGTGAACCAAATGGCTCAAATGGCCCAAAGAGCACCAAAATGTTGTCATCTGCAAATCGAGGTGAGTGGAAGATTGGTGAAAATTTTCAGACTGGGGAGTGGCTGTCGGCGAGAAGACGATGAGCCAGCGACGTGAGATTCCGATAAAGAGACTGACGGAATCGGAGCTTCAAGCCTGTAAAGAGAAGGGGCTCTGTTTTAAGTGTGAAGAAAAGTTCTCCCTTGGTCATCGCTGTAAGAAAGAATTACGGGTTTTATTGGTGCACGAAGATGAGGAGGAAGACGATAACCAGTTTGACGACAGAGCAACCGAAGAACCTGCACTCATCGAGCTGAAAGACTCTGTGGAATTATCTCTAAATTCCGTGGTCGGTTTAACTACGCCGGGAACTATGAAGATCAAGGGAACGATCGGGTCAAAAGAGGTAATCATCCTTGTAGACAGTGGGGCTACCCACAATTTTTTATCCCTTGAATTGGTTCAACAATTAGCACTTCCATTAACTACAACAATGAGTTACGGGGTGATGATGGGAACCGGGATATCCGTGAAAGGGAAGGGCATTTGTAGAGGAGTTTGTATTTCAATGTAGGGGTACACCGTAGTGGAAGATTTTCTTCCACTTAAATTAGGCAACACTGATGTGATTCTAGGAATGCCTTGGTTGGGGACCTTAGGAGACGTGAAGGTAAACTGGAAGATGCTAACAATGAAGATCAAAATGGGAAAGGCAGTGATAGTGTTAAAGGGAGACTCGAGCCTTAGTCGGACTGAGGTATCTCTTAAAGCAATGGCTAAAGCACTGCAGCACCATAGCCAAGGGGTTTGGGTGGAACTCTGTCAGACTTCCACCACTTCGGATTTGAGTGAAGGAGCACAAGAGGTCCCGAAAACAGTTAAAGAAGTATTAGCTCAACATCAGCAAATTTTTGGGCCAATAATAGGGTTACCACCAAGTTGTGATATTGATCATGCCATTCAATTAATTTTGGGAGCATCTCCGGTTAATGTCCGATCCTACCGGTATCCACATATTCTAAAGAATGAAATAGAGAGATTGGTGCAAGAGATGCTTGAGGCAGGAATTGTTCGGCCTAGCTTAAGCCCATTTTCTAGTCCAGTGTTGTTGGTGAAAAAAAAAAATGGAGGTTTTGTATAGATTACCGCGCCCTCAACAAAGTTACAGTCCTGGATCGGTTCCCCATTCCGGTGATTGATGAGTTACTTGACGAACTTCATGGCGCGACCATTTTTTCCAAACTAGATCTCAAATCGGGCTACCACCAGATTAGAGTCCGGCAACAAGACATCCCCAAAACGGCATTTTGCACCCATGAAGGTCACTACGAGTTCTTGGTGATGCCTTTTGGGCTAACCAATGCACCAGCGACTTTCCAATCGCTAATGAACCGTATATTTCGGCCACACCTTCGGAAATTTGTGCTCGTATTTTTTGATGACATATTGGTCTACAGCAAAGACTTGAAGGAGCATTGTGACCATTTGCAAAGTGTGCTGTCCATTCTGGCGAACCACCAACTGCACGTCAATGGAAAGAAATGTCTCTTTGTTAAACCGCAATTGGAATTCCTGGGCCATTTGGTTTCTGCCAAGGGGGTTGCTGCTGATCCCAACAAGATTTCAGCCATGGTAGAGTGGCCCACACCCAAATCCCTTAAAGAATTACGAGGATTTCTTGGATTGACTGGATACTACCGTCGATTTGTAGAGGGATATGGAGCTATTTCTTGGCCTCTCACTCAGCAACTCAAAAAAGATGCTTTTAATTGGAACCTAGAGGCTGAGGTAGCCTTCCAAAAATTGAAAACAGCTATGACAACAATACCTGTTTTGGCTTTGCCCAACTTCAGTCAACTCTTCATTGTAGAGACGGATGCCTTGGGGTATGGTTTGGGTGCCGTTTTGATGCAAAGTCATAGACCAGTAGCTTATTTTAGCCAAGTCCTCACAGCAAGGGAACGACAAAAGTCCATATATGAAAGAGAGTTAATGGCTATTGTGTTAGCAGTTCAGAAGTGGCGTCATTACCTGCTTGGTCGCCACTTTATTGTGCGAACGGATCAAAGTAGCTTGAAGTTTCTACTAGAGCAAAGAATAGTGAATGAGTCGTACCAAAAGTGGGTTGCAAAGCTGTTTGGGTATGATTTTGAAATTCAGTTTCGGCCGGGAATGGAGAATAAAGCAGCTGATGCCTTATCTCGCATCCCCATTTCTATGGAGTTAGCTGCCCTCATGGTTCCCAATCGCATAGACACTTCGTTGATCAATTTACAAGTTGAAGCTGACCCGCACCTTGCTAAGATTAAACAGAGGCTGCTGGATGATCCGGATGCTTACAAAGAATAGTGAATGAGTCGTACCAAAAGTGGGTTGCAAAGTTGTTTGGGTATGATTTTGAAATTCAGTTTCGGCCGGGAATGGAGAATAAAGCAGCTGATGCCTTATCTCGCATCCCCATTTCTATGGAGTTAGCTGCCCTCATGGTTCCCAGTCGCATAGACACTTCGTTGATCAGTTTACAAGTTGAAGCTGACCCGCACCTTGCTAAGATTAAACAGAGGCTGTTGGATGATCCGGATGCTTATCCTAGGTATTCCTTGGACCATTCATTCTCCTTTACAAGAGGCGCCTAGTCCTTCCCAAGGCCTCACCCCTTGTTCCAGCACTTCTTCAAGAGGGCCATGCTAGCGTGGTTGGAGGGCATTCCGGGTTCTTGCGGGCTTACAAACGACTCACAAGAGATTTCTTTTGGGTTGGCATGAAAAATGATATCAAAGAGTTTATGGAGAAGTGTCTAGTATGTCAACAAAATAAGACCCTAACTTTGTCGCCTGTTGGGTTACTACAACCACTGCCTATTCCAGACAAAATATGGGACGATGTGACGATGGACTTTATTGAGGGGCTTCCTAAGTCTGAGGGTTATAACTCCAATTTAGTTGTTGTGGATCGATTGAGCAAATATGCTCACTTCTCACTGGTCAAGCATCCTTTCACAGCTCAAACGGTGGCTGCTATCTTTGTTCGGGATGTTGTCAAATTACATGGATTTCCCCGTTCCATTATTAGTGATCGTGACAAAGTATTTCTTAGCCGATTTTGGATGGAGCTATTTCGGTTGCAGGGTACTTCTCTCCGCCATAGTACCGCATATCATCCGCAAACGGATGGACAAACGGAAGTGGTCAACTGTTGTGTGGAGACATACTTTCGATGTTTTTCATATAACAAGCCTAAACGTTGGTCTACATGGCTTTCATGGGCAGAATACTGGTATAATACCACATTCCACTCCTCCACTAATACAACACCATTTCGAGCAGTTTACGGGCGAGACCCACAACCGTTGATACGTTTTGGATCAGATTCCACCTCTGTTCTGGCAGTGGATCAGTTATTGCAAGAGCGTGATCTAATTTTAAATGAATTAAAGGATCATCTCTGCTGTGCCCAATCCAAAATGAAGTCATCTGCAGATGCTCATCGTCGTGCAATCCAATTTGAAGTTGGGGATTTTGTCTATATAAAGCTTCGTTCGTATCGTCTTCGTTCCCTTGCCAAGCGACCAAATGAGAAGCTCTCCCCACGATATTTTGGCCCTTACAAAGTAGTGCAGCAAATTGGTCCAGTGGCGTACAGGTTAGAGCTTCCTTTTTCAACAACTATTCATCCAGTGTTTCATGTTTCCCAGCTCAAGCGGGCTCTTAGTTCAGCTGATTTGTGTCAGCCACTCTCCCCTATTCTTGCTGAGGATTTAGAATGGCTTGTGGAGTATGATCAGGTCTTAGATATTCGCCAATCTCCCAATAACAATCAGCTTGGTATTGAAGTACTTATTCAGTGGAAAGGACTTCCTCAGTTTGAAGCTTCATGGGAATCAGTTGACACAATTAAAGAGCACTTTCCTGACTTCCACCTTGAGGACAAGGTGTCTCTCATTGAGGGGGGTAATGATAGGCCTCCTATACGTTATGTGTATAATAGAAAAGGGAAGAGGAATATACTGCCAGCTGGCAGTTAGTTGTAACAGCTTTAGTGGAGGTTAGGTCACAGTTGGATACGAGCTGAGGGGAAGGTTTAAATAGGAAAGGAGGGGGAATTACAGAGGGGGGAAATATTGTGGATCTGGTAGGGATTTGAGGACCAGATGGGACTCTTGTTCTGGAAATTCTTGAAATTCAATAATAATTCTCCATTAGATACCTATCACAATCACACATGCTTATATATATATATGTAGTAGACTTTTGGTGGGATGGAGAATTGGCATAACTTGATTGACCACATTCTCAAAATACATTAAATCAATGAGTTGTTTGGCCTTTTAGCCTTGAAGATTTTAAAGTGCTTTTCTAGGAGGTTATGTTACAATGGTTCTCAATAGTTTATGGCATACAACAATGTCAAGATTAAATTTTATTTTTTATTTTTTATTTTTCTTTTTGTTTTGATAAGGTGGCAAAATCAAAGTTAATGACTTCCAAAGAAAAACCCATCCAATTCCAACCACATGAATTTCCTTTTTGAAGTTAATTTGGTGAGAATGGATATGTTGATATCATTATTATTATTATCACACCATATTGAACCATGTTGGATTTGATAATTATTATTATGATACTATGTTGGATTTGGTAACTTAGATTTGGATTTATGATTTACGAAAGAGGAATTATAGATTGGTTGATTTTTGTTGAGGGAGTATTTTTTTGTTTCCTTTTTTTTTTTAAAGCCTTTTGGTGCTCTTTATATATGTCCAAAATTCCAATATATCCTTCATGACACCATGTTGGATTTGATAACTTGGGTTTGGATTTATAATTTATGAAAGAGGAATTATAGATTGGTTGATTTTTGTTGGAGGGGGCTTTTTTTTGTTCCCCCCTTTTTTAGCCTTTTGGTGCTCATTGTATATGTCCCTATATACTCTTGTGCACTCTTTAATACTGTGAAGAGAGAAAAGGGAGAATCCCTAATTATTGTTATTGAAAAATTGTAAAGAATACACATTGGACTTGGGTATATATATACATGCTAGTGGGACCCACAATACAGTAAGGAAAGAAAAGGAAAAGGAAAAATAAATAACCTAAATAACTATACATTATCTAACACTTCCCCTCAAGCTGGAGCATATATGTTATATGCACCAAGCTTGTTACAAATGTATTTAATTCTAGGAGCTCTGAGAGATTTAGTAAAAATATCTGCTAGTTGATCATTTGAATTGACAAAACTAGTCTCCACACATCCTGATGTGATCTTCTCTCTAATGAAGTGACAGTCAACTTCAATGTGTTTGGTCCTTTCATGGAAGACTAGATTGGATGCAATATGCAAAGCGGCTTGGTTGTCACAGATGAACTTCATCTGTTCATCCTTTCCAAATCTCAACTCCCGAAGAAGATGTTTCAGCCATATGAGTTCACATGTTGCCAGAGCCATAGCTCGATACTCGGCTTCAGCACTAGATCTGGCCACTAGATCTTGTTTCTTACTCTTCCAAGATATTAGGTTACCTCCAATTAAAACACAATACCCGGAAGTGGAACGTCTATCTGTGGGTGAGCCAACCCAATCTGCATCTGTGTAACCAACAACTTGGGTATGACCTCTGTTCTCGTACAACACACCTTGGCCTGGTGTGCTTTTGATATATCGAAGAATGCGGATTACAGCATCCCAATGGCTATCACATGGTGACTGTAGGAATTGACTAACAACACTTACAGGAAAAGAAATGTCTGCACGAGTAATGGTGAGGTAGTTCAGTTTACCTACAAGTCGCCGATATCTCCCAGGATCTCCTAAAGGCTCCCCCTGTCCTGGTATAAGTTTGACATTTGGATCCATAAGAGTGTTTACTGGTTTACAGTCTAACATACCGGTTTCTTCCAAGATGTCTAAAGCATACTTCCTTTGGGAAAGAACCACATCGGAACTGGATTGAGCTATCCCAATCCCTAAGAAATACTTGAGTTTCCCCAAGTCTTTAGTCTGAAAGTGGGTGAAAAGGTGTTGCTTTAGTTTCTGAATACCATTCTGATCACTGCCTGTAATGACGATGTCGTCCATATAAACTACCAGATAAATACACTGCCCGAAGAGTTATGATGATAGAAAACGGAATGGTCTACTGTACTGCGGAACATGTCAAACTCCTGAACAACAGAACTAAAACGGCTAAACCAAGCTCGAGGAGATTGTTTCAAGCCATATAGAGAACGGCGTAACCTGCACACTAAACCAGACTCCCCCTGAGCAATAAAACCAGGTGGTTGCTCCATATAAACTTCCTCAGCAAGATCCCCATGAAGGAAAGCATTTTTAATATCTAACTGATAAAGAGGCCAAGAACGCATAGCAGCCATGGAGAGCAATAGACGAACAGAAGCTATCTTGGCAACAGGAGAGAAAGTGTCACCATAATCAGAACCATAAACCTGAGTATAGCCTTTAGCAACTAAGCGGGCCTTAAGGCGATCAACTTGACCATCAGGGCCAACCTTAACTGTGTAGACCCAACGACAACCAATTGTAGATTTACCAGAGGGTAAAACAACAAGATCCCAAGTGCCATTGGAGTGTAAAGCAGCCATTTCATCTACCATTGCCTGTCGCTAGCCTGGATGGGAAAGAGCCTCAGGGGTGTTCTTAGGAAGAGAAACAGAAGATATAACAGAAACAAATGCAGAATAGGGTGAAGATAATCGATGGTAACTCAAAATATTGTAAATGGGATGAGGATTACGAGTAGATCGATTACCTTTCCGAAGAGCAATGGGTGAGTCAGCAGAAGGAGGCAGAGCCGGGGCAGGAGAAGCCGAAGGGATAGGAGGTGAGTCAGCAGGTACCGCGGCTAAAGAAGGAGGAACAAGACATGATGACGGCGATGATAAACCTGAAGTGGGCAAGAAGGCACTGCATCAGGTGGGGAGATAATGGGAAGGGGTAAGACTTCAGAAACAGGAAGAGACTCAGAGGTAGAGAAAAACAGTGAGTCCTCAAAGAAAGTGACATCAGCGGAGAGAAAGTAGCGATGAGTCTCAGAGGAATAACAACGATAACCCTTTTGAAGTCTGGAATATCCCAAGAAGATGCATTTTGTGGCTATGGCAGAAAGTTTGTCCTATCCAGGAGTGAGAATATGAACAAAGCAAGTACAACCAAAAACACGAGGAGGAAGGAAATAAAGTTGTTGGTCAGGGAAAAGAAGGGAATGAGGAATCTGATCGTGTAATACAGATGATGGCATACGATTAATCAAATAACATGCTGTAAGAACAACGTCCCCCCAAAAACGAAAAGGAACATGACTATGGAGAAGGAGAGTACGAGCCGTCTTAACAAGATGTCGATTCTTACGTTCAGCTACCCCATTTTGTTGAGGAGTATGAGCATAAGAAGACTGATGAATGATCCCATGTTGGGACATAAATGAAGTAAATGGTATAGAAAAATATTCCCTGGCATTGTCACTGCGCAACACACGAATAGAAATATTGAACTAGGTTTGGATTTCAGCATAAAATGTCTGAAAAATAAAGAATAACTCAGCTCGATTTTTCATTAAAAATAACCAAGTACATCGAGAATAGTTATCAATGAAAGTGACAAAATACTGAAATCCTAAAGTAGACGTGGTCCGACAAGGACCCCAAACATCAGTGTGGACAAGTTCAAAAGGAGACTTTGCCCGATTATTCAAACGCTTTGGGAACGAGACACGAGTATGTTTCCCAAGCTGACAGGACTCACACGCAAGCGACGACAAAGATGAAAAACTAGGGACCATTTTCTGGAACTTGGATAGACTAGGGTGGCCCAGGCGACAATGAATGAGGAGGGGAGCATCAGTGGAAATGCAAACTGCAGGTGAAGGCGAGGTGAGGTGATAGAGGCCTTGAGACTCACGTCCTATGCCAATCGTCTTTCCCGTACTCCGGTCCTGCAAGGTCACAAATTTATCAGAAAAAGTGATAGAACAGTTAAGAGTGCGAGTTATTTTGCTGATGGAAATAAGATTAAAAGGACACTCAGGGGCATAAAGGACAGAATGGAGAGGTAGGGAAGGGAGAGGATGAGCGAAACCAAAACCTTTAGCCATAGTTTGGGAACCATTAGCTAAAGTAACAGTAGGTAAGGGAGAGGTAGTAGTAATAGAAGAGAAAAGATCCTTATTACTAGATATGTGATCAGAAGCGCTAGAATCTAGAATCCAAGGTCCAAGAGAAGATGTGTGGGTAAGACAAGCAGAAGCATTACCAGTCTGGGCAACAGAAGCAACAGAAGCTGACTTGGTGGCCTGATAGCGGAGATAGTCGTCATACTCACTGTTAGTGAGGAAAATACCCTGAGATGTGGAGGAACTGGGAAGCTGAGGCGATTGAGGATCAGAGGACTGGGCCACGTGGGCAGTGCTGGGAGGCCACCCATGTAACTGATAACACCGATCACGAGTGTGGCCAAGCTTATTGCAATAGGTGCAATGAGGACGTTGGCCTCTACCTCGGTTACCACTGCGTCCTCCTCGAGAGTTAGTTTGAGAAACTAACACAGAAGAATCTGAAGTGTTATCAGATGACAAAGTCTGAGTGGAGGAGATATGGAGGAGGCGAGTAAACACATCATCCAAGGATGGAACGGAGGAACTGCTAAGAATCTGATCGCGGACGGTCTCGAGATCGGGACGGAGGCCAATAAGCGTAAGAACCATGAAGAACTTGTTAATCTGTATGCGTTGATCCCCAACATCAGTAGTAAGAGGCATCACGGTCAAGAATTCCTCCTTAAGAGAGGCAATCTGGCCAATATAAGTAGATAAATCCATGTCTTGTTGTCTGACATTGACAATAGAAGAAGCCACCTTATAAAGACGTTGGATATCATTCGTGTATAGCCCTTTCGCCTGATTCCAAAATTTAAAGCATGTTTTGTAGGCCCGAAGATGATGCTGATTGCCATAACACACTACATAACTGTGCATCTATCTTCCTCCATTGTACTTTGTCAACCTCAGGGATATCCGCCTCCTGCGAAACAAGGTGATCCTCATAACCTTGACCCATAAACCAAAGCTCCACAGAGGCAGACCAGGACAAATAATTTTCACTGCCAACCAATTTCTCCGAAGTAATCATAGGAGATCCAGATATGACAGAGGAAAAAGGGGAACTTTTAGTAGCTATATCTACTTATCTGGTGAATGAAATACGTTTGGATCGAAGAGAGCCCTAATACGGCTTATCGCGGACTTCCTAAGACACGTGCAGGGCTCGGGGTGGAAAGGAAGTCACTAGAGGTCGCCGGAAAGGCGGTCTAGAGGGCCGGCGGAGACAAAAAAAAACCCTAAAAAATGCACTTTTAGGGCTCAGATGACACGAGCGCAGATGGAGGGTGGCTAGACGGTGTCAGGCGAGGCTGGAGGTGGAAGCGCGTGGCCGGAAAATGCTCCACGCGCCGGCGCGTGAGATTCAGGCCGCCGGAGAAGAGACGCGCATGGCCGGCGCGTGGTTGGGATTCTTCCTCCGGTGCTTTGAGAAAAGTTGAAGATCTCCTCCTTGCGCACCTGATGGTATGGTCGGTGTCGGAAAAGGACTTTGTCGGAAAAGTTGCCGGAAAATTTGCTGGCAGTGAGGATTTTCCGACGGCGGTGAGGGTTGATCGGAAGCTTTAAGAGATGGGAAGGGTGACCGAAATGAAACACGGTCACTGAAAGATTTCCCAGAATGGATTCACAGATAAATCGGAAATAATTAGGGTTTTTTTCTCCCTTGGTTCTGATACCATGTGAAGAGAGAAAAGGGAGAATCCCTAATTATTGTTATTGAAAAACTGTAAAGAATACACATTGGACTTGGGTATATATATACATGCTAGTGGGACCCACAATACAGTAAGGAAAGAAAAGGAAAAGGAAAAGTAAATAACCTAAATAACTATACATTATCTAACAAATACATTCTCTTATTTATCAAAAAAAAAATTACGAAAAAGGAATTATAAAGAATATATATATAAAAGATTTAATATCTTTTTATAGTCCTTCAAGAATTAAAAAAAATAATAACAATTCATTTTTCAATAATGATGCTTACAGGGGAATCATATTCTTCTTGTTCGAGATCATTGAAGAGGAAGAATATATATATATATATATCTTTATTTGTATTCCTTATTTATTCATGATGCTTAAAAGGAATTATATTCCTTCTTGTTCAAGATCATTGAAGAGGAAGAAAATTTTATTTCTATATGTCTTCCTTTTTCATTAGTGTTGCTTGAAGGGGAATCATATTCATTCTTGTTCGAGATAGTATAAAGAAAGAGAATATATATGCATATATATATTTCTCTCTAAAGTGGAATTATACTTTAAAAATGATTGTCTTATTTGACCTTTCAATTTTTTTTTTTATATTTGTTTAATTTTAGCTTGAAGATGGTCTTATTCAAGGACTTCTAATAATTGTAAAGGAAGATGTCTCACTATAGTTAAATAAACAAATGACAATTTTTCAAAACAAATTTCAGTATTATTATACTCATCTCTAATTGTGTCATTTGTTGTGAATCTTTCATGGTATTTAAAGATACTTTCTTCTTTGTTGGTGGAGTTAAAATTTCCTAAACAAATATTTTGTATAAAATCTATGAGCATTACTATTGCAACAACATTTTGTTACGTTCTTGACACCGAGGAAGCCTCCCTAGATCGTTTTCTTTTGATCCTTCATCAGGTTTGCAATTAGAAAGTTTGTTAGGGACCTTCTCTTGTGGGTTGGGTATTTACATTGAATTGAATGAAATTTTGTTTTCTTCTTCCTTGAGCAAATGTTATGTGACTTTCCCAGTCCATTGTATTTTTTGTATGACTTGCAGAATATTTCAATATACATTTTCATCATTTGAGTATGCTCAAGTCGACTAATGTTCGAATGAGTCAATTTAGAGGGGAAAAAAGGGTGAATTACTTTAATGAGTCCAATGCTTTTGACTTATTTCAAAAAGCTAGACCACATTCTTTAGACATTTTGGTTAAGATGGATGACGATCCAAGTGTTTTGGTACACCACAAAAAACTCAATTTCTTAAGCGGAGTACTTTATTAGTAATTGTTTTGCTCTGCTTACTTGTTCTCGTGCTATAATAGGCAATGTATCATAGAGCCTTATACATAAAAAATTTTCTTAAATAAGAAAGTTGTGGACAAAATAGTAGTATGGAACAATTTCAATATTGTCCTCTATTTCTTCTTACAAAAGACAACACTCTCCCAACATTTTTATTGCTTAATTTTGGATAAAAAAGGGTCTTCTAAATAAACACTATATATCTTCTATTGAAGTTTTCAAATCTTCAACTTGTCATTGATCTTCAAGAAATCTCTCCAAGTTTTCTTTAGTATTTTCAAGTGTGTCATTTGAAAAGGGAGGAACCCTTATTTATAGGGTTGAAAATTTTATTTTGATATTATTTCTTAATTATATAGTTATAATTATCTTTATTTTATTTATTGCAAATTTAATTAACTATGATAATTATATTATTTTTTAATTATCAAAATTAATTATTATTATCATATTAGTAACATGTGTCACGGTCTTATCTCAAGTCATCAGTACCACATGACTTTTTTTTTTTTTGTCATATTAGAGACACATTTTGTCCAATTACTAGTGGTAACCACTAGTTAATGGATAACTAATCATAAGTTGACATGTATCTTAAAATAGCCAAATGAGGATTTATTATATGACAAATAAAAAGAAGCCATGTGTCAAAATTTGATAGAGACACATGCCTTAAATATTTAAATGAGAATTAATCATGTGATGAATGAAAGGAAGTCATGTGATGTTAATGGCTTCAATAAGACGATGTTACATGTTATCAACATGATAATAAAACATATCATATGATTATTATAATTAATTAATTTGTGATAAGAAAAATAAAGATAATTATAACCATAAAAATAATTACCTCTAAAAAATTAAGAGATAATATCAAAATAAATTTTCCAACCCCATAATTAGGGGTTCCTCCCTTCTCAAATGACACCACTTGGAAGACTAAATAAGGCTTGGAGAGATTTCTTGAAGAGTTGAAGATTTTTTAGAGATTAATTGAAGACTTAAAGATTTCTTATGAAGATTTGAAGACTTAAATAAAGAGATCATTTGTTTATTTAGATGACCCTTTTGATCTAAAGTTAAGCATTAAATTGCTAAGAGGGTTTTTCTATCATTTATAAGAAGTAGAGGATAATATTGAGATTGTTCCTAATTTCTTAAATTAATTAATATTACTATTTTGTCCACAATCTTCTTATTAAAGATACAAAGTTGTACGATACATAACCCATTACAACTTGAGGGCAAGTAAGCAAAGCAATTACTAATGAAGTGTTCTACCCAAAAAAGAGAGCTTTTTGTTGTCAACCAAAAAAAGTGTCTTAGCTTCTAGCTGAGCCAACATGTCTAATGAACATGGTCTAGCTTTTCAAAGCAAGTCACAACATCGAACTCATTATAGTACTTGGCTATTTTTCCCCCCCAAATTGAATCATTTGAGCATTTGTCAACTTAAGCATATTCAAATGATGAATGCTAAAATACTCTGCAAGCCATACATAAACATAATGGATTGGGAAACTTGCATCACATTTAATCAAGGAAGAAGAAAACAAAACTTCCTTCAATCCAATGTAAATATTGGCTAATATTGGGACAACCAAAGAAAAAGAACTACCACTAGCCATCATACTAACAACTTGAAAAACGCTAGGCCGAATAAGATCCTCTTTGGCTAATAAGACAAACTTACATAGCCAGCAAGATAAAAATGCAGAAAAATAAACCTTTTCCACAAGAAGATCTTCAATCCCTAGCTCAACAAATGGTGCAATCTCCTTTTAAGTTCTTTGTCGAGGCTTATTAATCAATCTAGTAGGATTATAAGTCATTATTGGAGCCCCTATTCTGTTCTTATTAACTACGAATGTGGTTTTGCATACTTACTAAGCCCTTTAAACTGAAACTTTATCCAATTTGCTATTTTCAGTTGGTAGTGGCCTTCAACCTTACTATGTTCTCAATGAAATGCATGGAAGAGAAACTAATGACTCTGAGGGAGATTTGGATTATTATATTCTCTAACCGCATTCAATTCCTTAGCAAAAGGAATAATCTTGTCATCAAAGAGTCCATATATTTGGAGACCACCTATTTGCTTCAAGTCCCAAAGAGAAATAGAAAGCTTCCCTTGAATAGTGTGGAGTGTATTGGTGGTAGAATATCACAAACTCATAGAAAGCTCGAATGATGTACTTATTATGGTGGCATGTAAAAAGTGAAGCAAAGTTGCATCATAGGTTTGGGTATACTTTGGGGCCGACTTAGCTTAGAATATTTTCTAGTCACTCCCAATAGCCTTCTACAAAAGAAAATTCACCCCAACTCACAAGATATGGTCCCCAATGAACTTTATTGTATATTCAATGAAGCATGAAAGGAAAAAAATTTAGGGAGTCTTCCTTAGTGTGAAGAGAAGAATGTAATAAAAATGTTGTTGTAGTGGTAATGCTTATAGATTTTGCACAATATTTTTTGAGGAAGTTTCTAACTCCAACATAGGAGAGAAGTTTAAAATATACATGAAGGATTCACAACAAATGATCCAATTAGAGATGGGTATACCGGTAATGAAGTTTCTTTTGAAAGATTGTTACTTGTTTCTTTCACAATAGTGAGACATCTTCTTTTACCATTATTAGAAGAATCCTTGAATAAAACCATCTTGAAACCAAAATTGAAGAAATGCAAAGAAATGATAAGTCAAATAAGACAATCATTTTTTAAAGTATGATAGGGAGGATATATATATGCATATATTCTCTTTTTCTTCAATGATCTCGAACTAGAATGAATATAATTTCTTTTTTAAGCATCATTAATAAAGAAATAATACAAATGGAGATAAAAATTCTCTATGTTTTCGATGATCTTAAACAAGAAGTAATATAGTTTCCCTTAAAGCATCATTAATAAAGAAGGAATACAACTAGAGATAGAAATTCTCTTCCTCTTTAATGGTCTCGAACAAGAAGGAATATCATTTCTATTTAATCATCATTAATAGAGAAGGAATAAAAGAAATAATATTTTTTTAATTCATGAAGGAATATAAAAAAATATTAAAAATTATATATATTCTTTATTATTCCTCTTTCGTAAATTATAAATATGAATCCAAGTTGCCAAATTCAACATGGTGGCATGTAGGATATGTTGGAGTTTTGGATGAACAACAATTCAATATATATATATATATATATATATATATATATATATATATATATTAATAATATATTAGCCATCACACGACATATCCATTCTTGTCAAATTAACATCAAAAGGGTAAGTTGTGTAGTTTGAATTGGATGAATTTTTCTTTGGAAAATAAAGCAGTTTGCCACTAACTTGGATTCTGCCCTATAATCAAGGGAAAAAAGAGAGGAATATTTGGAGATTAAAGGCCAACCACCTCATTGATTTAATGTATTTCTTGAATTGGTTCAATCAAGTTATGAAAATTCTCAATCCCACCAAAAGTCAATTGCATATCAACGTTTTCAGAATCGGACTAATCATTAAACTTGAAAAGTTATTGGGGCATAGTTAATAGGTTGGACTGGTGGTTCAACCATGGTTGGACCATGATTTAAAAAACTTAGCAGTATATATTATATAAAGGTTTTTAATTTATTAAATAAGTGGAATTTTAAAAAATGAACAATATATTATATATTAATTTGTAGCATCAGTTTACAAATGAAAGAACAACCAGTGGTCATTTTCTAATGTTTGAGCCCTTAGTGTCAGGGCTTGAGTCTTCCAATAGCAATAGCCTTTTTCATTATATTCTTCCATCATTGCTAAGGTTTATGTTGGGCACAAAGCTGCACCAACTCATCTATATTTTGGGCTAACTAAAAATTGTCTGATTCAATAAGAACTATCTAGTTCATCCAATTTGGCACTTTTACTGCCAATTTGGTTAGTCTGATGCCATTTTAATAGCAAAGTGAGTCAATGAGCTGACTTGAATTGGATAGTTGGCTGGTCAGCGACTGATGCCGTTCATCTAAATTTCTTGAAGACTTGGAGAGATTTCTTGAAGAGTTGAAGTTTTCTTGAAGACTTGAAGATTTCTTATAAAGATTTGAAGATTTCAAACAAAGAGATCTAGTGTTTATTTAGAAGACCGTTTTGATCCAAAGTTAAGCATTAAAAATGCTTGGAGGTGCTTTTGTCTTTTGTAAGAAGAATCATAGGACAATATGTCTCATTGTTCCCAATTTCTTAATTAATCAAAATTCCTATTTTGTTCACAATTTTCTTATTAAAGGAAAATTTGTGCATATGAATTTCTCACCTTGCTTTGACACCATGATTGCAGGTTGAGACAAAAATTGTATTTCTCATTCATAATCAGAATTAGGTTTACAAGGCTATATATAGGATTACAGCTATTGTACAGAAGAAAAAGAGAAAAACTATACAGAGAAACAATAGCCTAAAAATTAGAAACAAAATCAGGTCGGACATAATCTCTAGAATCCTAATATTTTCCACAGGGGCTTTAGAATTTCTGAATTTAACAAATACTTGTGGGATCTATTTGCAATGATTAGAGTATTCATGGATTGTTAATAGTTCTTCTAAATTGTTGATTTATGTGTGATAACATTTTGTTACATCTATATGTACAGTTACTGAATATTTTTTAATCCATGGAGTTACTGAAATTTGGAGAGGTTGTCATGACAAAGAGATTGCACTTCCTTGTTCTTGCTTTTTGTTTCTAAGTGATAAAACAAATAGTTCAACTTAAACTTGTTATTATGCTATTTAAACGCAATTCCACTCATCAGTCAACTAATTGTTTGGCTCTCATATAGCTCATTTTGGATGTTACAGGGATGCTTCTATTAGAGATCTGAGAGCTGGTTCAGGAGATGTTGCAAGGATTGGAAGTAGCAATGAAACCCTAAATTCTCTGATTAATCGGGATAGAGAGTCTGATTCTAGTCAACAAATTAGAAATAGCAATTATAACGGGGCAGCACCATGCTTCCAAAGTGGAGTTCTGCGCACCAACTGTATCGACTGTTTGGATCGTACTAATGTTGCCCAATATGCTTATGGTCTAGCAGCTTTAGGCCGCCAACTCCATGCAATGGGTTTGACAGACATGCCCAAAGTGGATCCTGATAGCACCATTGCTGCTGCTTTAATGGATATGTACATAAGCATGGGAGATGCTCTCGCTCAGCAATATGGAGGCTCGGCAGCACACAACACTGTATGTTAATTATATACAATAATGTTTGTCTATTACTTATGATTAATGATCGGTGAATTTGCTTTTGTATTAAATTCATTAATAGTTGATTTTGTAAGTACTGGGATATTGCTTTACCAATGCTTTGGCATGAGTTTCAGGTGTTTCCGGAGAGGCAGGGAAAGTGGAAAGCTACAACCCAATCTAGAGAGTTTCTGAAGTCCATCAAGAGATATTACAGCAATGCTTACACTGATGGTGAAAAGCAAGATGCAATAAACTTGTACTCCTCTCTTCTAATATCGTTTATTTGCTTCTATAGAGTTAGACTACCACTTGTCACAAAATCCTATCTATTGGGTAACATACCGACAATATATATCAAGCCAACAAAGGTCAAAGCTTTAATACCTTGCTTCATGTGTTGCCTAATATCATTTGCGCGTGGGTTCAATAAATGGGGAAATAGAAAAGTAGTGAGGTTTGGATTTATAACTCCCAAAAATCAAGGCTTTGGTATAATTTTAAATTACTGGTTTAATCCAAAAGCTTAAGCTATTAGGTAACATGCTAACAATGTATACAAAGCACACTTATGCTAAAGCTTTAACAAAACTATTACTCAAAATTCTAGAACAGAATTTTCTTGCATTTGAATCTTCCATCTGTAGCTTGGCAGTGAATAGATATCCTTTTCACAAGCTAGATGCTTTAGCTATCCTTATGTTAGCATAGATACTTCTTGGTTAAAATATTTTATTTCTCTCTCTCTCTCTCAAATTATCTTCATTTGATGATTTTAACAGATTTCTAGGTTACTTCCAACCACAGGAAGGGAAGCCTGCTTTGTGGGAGTTGGATTCTGATTATTATCTTCATGTGTCTGGAATTGGAGATGAGCTCTTCCCTTATAAGAGGTAAAATTTCCATTTGTGTTTTGCAAACTATGAAGAACTACTTAATGCACTGATGCCAGTCCATAAAGCACATGTATACCTTCATGCTTTTATATGTGTGATCTGTTTTGGATATTTTTGCTAATTTAGTAATTCATTCTTGTAGTCATGTTTTCAGGTTCCATGTTTTAGTGTTTGGTTCATTTATCTATGTTTTCTTTCATTATTTTATTATTTTTTTACTTTGCAGTTCACTAGCTGATGCTAAACCTGGAGGAGCATCAGGCATCCCTCTCGCTCCTATTCCAGCTTGGAAAGAAGACTTCTTGAGGATAAAGATGACATCATTTGATAAATTGATAGAAAGGACATGTAGTTCAATAAAGAATGTAAGACTTTGCAGCGAGCCAGATCAAAAACAAGGTGGCAGTACAGGAACCTCTGGAGTGGCACCTGATGCAGCGTAATCTCTCCCTTAGCCTCTGCAGTTTGCTTTTGTGCTTTTGCATTCCATCTTTGCTTCTCAGCTTATTTAAATTTCGTCTCATTCACAAACACATGCAAATGCACTTATGGACTGCATTGGTGCTCTGCATATAGTGTAGTTGTGCTACTTTTTACCTCTGAAGTCATGTAGTTTCTATACTCTAAACAAACACTGGTAATTACTTATTGTTTCTATTTCCTTATTCATGTATCATGTTATCTTGGCTGCACTTCACTTCTCATACTGCACTAAGGGTTAACATGTTAGATACAGGGAATGTTTGCTGAGAAGTTTTTTATGATGTGAAAACTTTTAGGAAAAACAATTGAAACAATAAAAATTGGAGCCATGTTCAAACAAGATATACATAAAAGAAAAGTTTCTTGTAAAGACATAATTCTGAACTGATTTTAGCAACAATGGACATGGTCATAATGGCAATGACTACAACAATGTAGCTTAAATGAGGGTGATTGGATGAGGATCATATTCTGGAAGGATACTAGCTCACTGTGTGATGCCTGAAGGATATTTCTTGATCAGTTTTCTCATGTTGGAAGAAAGGAAGGCGGTGGATTATTGAGGAAGGTTGGTGCTTGGAGATCAACCCTTGCCAATCAATTCATCTTTGAATCTTTTCAGGATTGGGAGCTTAATGCTGCTGATGCCTTTCTTGGCAATATCGGACATATATGGGGTGGGGTGGGGTGGGAATGGGTGGTGTTCAGATGACATTGGTTAGGGCTAAGGGTGGTAAGTTCCCTGTTAAGTCCCATGCAACACATTGGTAGGGGTTCATGAGGGTGATTTCCATCAGAAGGATGCTTGGTGTAGAGGGCCACTTTCTATTGCTTGTTATTGGTTTGAAATGTAGTTTGTGGCAGGATTTTGAGCATTGTCAATCTTGTAAGGACTGGTATGAGGCTCCTTAATTTGGTGTTAGATGTGCAAGAAGGATGAAGAAACAGTTGGCCCCTTGCTTCTTTATTTCATGGTTGCCCAGAGTAGGTCTCCCTTCTTGTTGTGGCATTTTGGGTTTTTTGATTGATACCAGGAAAAGAAATTGATGTTTTTAAGGGGGTTATCTTGGTAGATTTATTAGGAAGAGTGTAAGAGGTCTCTTACTTATCATCTTTCTAGCATATTCGTTTCCATTTGTAGGATTTAATTTCTTTCCTTGCAGCCATGATGTATTTTTCATCCATCAAATGCCTAGGAATCATGGTTTTTTTGGCATGTCTCTCTAGGGTACTGTATTTTAGAACACTTCTAGTGTAATAACATTTCTCTTCTTTGCTTCTTGTAGTTTCCACTTTTGATCTCCAAACCAATTGAGATTCATTGCTTCAAAAAATTATTTCTTATTGTAAAAAAGTGTGACTTCAACATTCATTTTGCAAGAACTGAAATGGGTTTGTTAGTGGTTACTCTCTAAGAAATTCTTGTAAATTAGGGAGACATATGCATAACAATCATTAAACTTGTACTACTTCTTTGCAGTGAAATACAGCTCAAAAGCCCAAACTGGCTATTTGGCCAGAGAAAATTTGAAGATAGTGGCTCTGCCCTCAAAGTGGGATCCCGTGAAATTGCAAATGAAGGATCTCATAATGAGACAAAGCTCGATGGTTTCTGTGATGTGAACTGGCTTTCTTTTGTTGAAAATATGGATGAAGAGGATATCTTCCAGAGGTATTTCCCTAGTAAAAACATCCACATTTTAACATGAGGGGGAGGCCTCCTTTCTCTCTAACCTGTTATTAAATTTGTCAATATATTGATGTCTCCAGTATCTAGGACTATTGACAAATAGTTTGGATTGATATTTCCATCTTAAGATGCTTAAGATATGTCAGACTACATTTTGGGTTGATATTTACATATATATCTCAACCAAGTCTCCTTTTTTTTTAACCTTATATTTTTGTCAACTTTGGCATTCTATTTCTTTCTGTCAACTGGGTTTGTCAAGTAGCTGAGCCAACTCAGTGTCTCACAAGTTCTGTTGGCCTGCAAACAGGCTATTTACAAGAGAAGCTTGAGCAACTGGCTTGTACGTCGAGCCAGAGCCTCAGGTTGAGCATGTTTCTCTTGACATTGAGTTTCTTCAATGTCATATTTATTTATAATATGCATTTAATCTGTGATTAGTATATAAACATGTTAACTGCCTTTTTCAACAAGTAACAAATAGTTTGATATTTCTTGTTGATATATCAGGGAGTATTCTAGTGTCTAGAATAAACCAAAGGTGTTTTTCTTTTTCTACCATTAAGATGCACATATTATATTAGTTTTATCAATTTCTGTGGATTCTTGGTGATCTAAGGCAAATGTTAAGCCTACTGAAATAATCCACCCAAATCCATCAAACACAAATTCCAAATATTCACTAAAACAAGACCAGCAATAACACTTCTCAAACTCAAGTCCTAGTGATTATGATAGAATGCACTTCAAAATGAAAAGCACTTCCAACACTTTCCTTTTTCTACTATTTTTGTTTCCTGTGGACAGGACAAAAGAGTGCTTATATTATCCTCTTGCTATAGTAAAACTTTCTTACCTGCAATTTTCTTAGAAAATCTATGGTGTTGTCCACTAAGAGGGTGCATTAATGCATTGATAATTGTCTCCAATTTCAAGGTACCTTGCAATGACCTTAGTAGATGAAGCTAATGGTTGGTATGGTGGAACTTTGCTTGGTGATCAGGATGAAAGCAGTGAGATTTACAAGTTCTATGCTGAACTATGTCAGGTAAAGTGTACCTTTCCACTCTCTAATAACATTCAAGCAGGTTGTTTTTTAACAAATAAACATCTCTGTTTCTCTCTGAAAGTCATTTGTTAGTGGACAATCAGTTTTCTAGTTGTGCTTTTCTACTGAAACTAGTGTCCTTTTTGGATCAACTTCTATAAAGTCAAAAGCTTCTTTTTGAGCTCAATAAGAGCTTTAATACCTGTCTAGTTAATTTTGTTGAAAGATCTTATGACTTAAAAAATAGCTTAGGTTATGTTTAGTTCATGGAAAGTACTACGAAAAAAAAACTAAGAAAAATGATTTTTTTATGTTTGATTATACTATGGAAAATATAAAAGAAAATAAAATATAATTAAAATTAGTTAGAAACTTATACATTTTCTTTTTATACTGAATAATTAAATAAATGAAATGAGTTTGAAGTTGCATATAAAAATAATTATTAACTTTAAATCTATTTTTTATTTTTCTTCACTTTTTCTTTCCCTTTACTTTTCATCTCTATTTTTTTTGTTTGTATTTCCTCTCAAATTTTTATGGAACCAAACATAGCCTTAATATGCACACTATGAGAATATTGGTTCTTATAGAAGCTCTATTTTGACTTGCACAAAAAGATTTTTCATATTTAGTAATACTTTTACAATACCAATGTTGCCCTGTAAAAATTGTGACTTTGGTTTCAGTTTTATTCTAGTTAAAATTAAAAACGGAAACTATGCCAAACGAGGCCTGAGTATTCTTCATAAGTTTTTTTGATGGAAACTTTTTCCTAGAACCTCCTTGTGAAAGAAAAAGGATGGGAAAAAGATTGGAAGAATAATTTCACATATTCTGTTGGGCATGATGAGCACATAGGTGATGGACACTATGCTTGAATCTTTCTAACTGTTGGAAGCAGCAGGGCCCTGCCATGGAACCCTTCCAACACGATCCAGAGAGGGAGAAGCACTATGCTGAAGCTCTTGGTATGGGAACCATTGATGGTGTGGATGATGCAAGCATTGAAGCAGAGATGGCTGCGGCTCTTGATGAGTATAATCAAATCGGTTCTGATCTTGGGATTGTCCCTACCACCTGCAAGTCTTTGGCTGAAGATCCCACCCACTTGACAAGATGGATCATTGGAGAAGGGAAGATCCACAGAACCTAAATCAATAATCATCTTCATTCTTCATTACCCAAATTCTCTTTTCTTCTCTGCTTTGGACTCCATTACTAGAAATAGTTTTCAGTTGTACATGAATTTTATGGCACCGCAAATTCTGTATAGCAATTAGATTTGTAATGATGTTTAATTACTAATATGCCTCTCATATTCTATATTAAACACGTGATATTACAATTATATCTTAAAATCAATAAGATGAGGCCTCTTTTTTATTTTTTGTTTTTTTAATTCCCATTTTTATTATCTTAATTGAACAATTTGTTTAAATTTTATTTATTTTTTTATATGAAAATTTATCTACAACTTGGTTTGTTGTTGTTTTTTTTTTTTTTCCAAAGTATAAAAGTTGTTTCATAAAATTAATTTAAAATTTATTCTAAATTATTAAATTGACATATTTATCTTCATAATCTTCATAAATTATAACTAGGACGAAGGAGACTGAGTAACATTAAAAATCATAAAGTAGCAAAGGAGATCAGGGAGGTAGGTAAAAAGATAAAATTAAAATGTAAATTTAAAAATAAATTAATTATTTTTGTTTATTATTAAAATTGTTTTTTATTTAAGTCTAAAGTCCTTTTACCAAACATTCTTAATTTACTTAACAATTTATATAAAGTTATTAAAAATAATTTTGAAATCGGTTAAAGTTTGTTTTTCTTTTGAAAAAACCAATGTTTTTAGAATTAGACCGGTCATTGAATCGGAAAAGTTATCGGTTCACGGTTCACTGGTTGGACTGGTGGTTGAACTGGTGACGTCATAAATATGTAAATTATTAAAATTAAAAATAATTATAAAAAATTTAAAATACATATGAATAAATTAAAAATCAATAATATTATTTTATATCTTGGATATTATCAAATTAAATCATATTAATATTTTAAATTTTATTAAATGAAATATGTATAATATTTAAATGTGTATATATTAAAAATGAAAATTTAAACTAATTTTATAATTTTTAAAACTATTATATTATTTTTATTTAATATTATAAAAAATGTTAAAATATAATATATATTGTTTTGTTTGGCATATTATATAACAAAATGCATGCAACCGAGTGGTGTCTTAGGCTGATAACATCGGAAAGAGGAAACAGGATGCAAAGGATGCCTATAAAAGCCATCCTCACTTAAGGCAAAGGCATCACCTGGGCTCAAGACTTAGCCCATAAAATTGTGGGGGTGGGTGTGGGCTTTTTCATAATAAGATAAGGCCCAGCATGGGCCTTAGCCCAAAACATTTAAACCCAATGGAACCCTTCCATGTTTGCAAAATAAGGGGGTTAATTTGAACTGTTAGGTTCCTTTAGAACCATCCGGTTCCACCGGATCACTGGTCTGACCGCTGGTTTAGGCGGTTCGATACCGGTCCAATACCCAAACATTTTAATAGAGCAAATCGGACCGGAAATGCAACCGGTCGATGGTTGAACCGGTTGGATCGATTGGTTCGGTCCGGTTTTTAAAACATTGGAAAAAACATACCAATATCAAACTCATCATTTGGGGTTCACACTTTTTGAAAAATGTGAAGATAACAATAAAAAAAATTGAGGGGAGGATTAGGTGCGCGTAGTAACTGTTTTTTAAAAATTTAAAAATAGGTTTTTTTGAAGATATTTATTAAAAAAAAATTAATGGTTTCAATAGTAATCAAAACATGTTCTTAGTTGTTTGTTTCCATAGAATAGTTATCTAGGAGGTTCCTAGTTGTTTGTTTTAAGACTTAGAAAAGATCATTTTAGAGCCATTTGTTTATGAAGTTATCACTTTTTAAAAAATAATAATAATAATTTTACTTTAATAGAAAGGGTGAAAATTTTTAACTTTTATCTTAATAAAAAAAGTTACTTTTTTCTTCTCTTTATTATGAGATTTAAGCCCAACTTTTCATATAAAATAAAATCAATTCCTCTTTTGCAAATTGTAGATAACTCTTGTTTCAAAAATACCCCAATTTCATGCAATTTGGATGAGAAATGAATTTCTATATATGGGCAAAGTTATTCTTAACAAAAAATCTAATGATTTGTTTTTGTTCATTTTCCCTCTTGTTTCTCAAAAAAAAAATAAAATAAATAAATACATAAATATAAAATTTTCTTATATGTTGCTCTTTATGCCTCATAATTCATTAAATTCTTAACAAAATTAAATTCTAGAAATTTATATAGATTCATCCTTCAAAAATGAAAATGTCAGCATTAAAACCATAAAATTTGGATAAGAAATAAATTTACTACAAATTTTCAAAATGCTACCTCTTTATGTACAATAAAACTTAAATAAAAATATCGTCAATTTTAATGAAATGTTTTTATCAAAACTCAAAAATATAATTCACGTTATCTAAATTGAATAAAAAATTCCAACCAACTTTTAAAAATAAAAAGTTGAGAGTAGATACTCTTTCCTAAGAAACAAATGTTATCTTAAAAACCTTTCCAACATTTTCTTAACAATCAAACATAAACACTAGCTTATTCAATTATCAATTTCCTAACAATTACATAATTAATTATTATAAAATATTTATTATCTTAATAAAATATAACATGTAGGGATATTTGGAATTATATTAAATTACTATTTTTTTTAATTAAAATAAAAAGGAAAATTGTCTAAACAATTAGATATTCAATTTTTTTCAAATTTAAGTTAAACTTAGGTCTATTCAGATTTAATACAAAAAAGAAAAAAAAGAAAGAAAAGGAAAACAACAACAAACAAACAATACATAGTGACTATTTTTCCTGAATTTTTTCTATTTTAGGAGTTTAAAAAAACCATATAGAAATATTATTTTATATAATATTAAAAATGCATTATTTCTTTTATATATGGTGTTAATTATTTTATTTTAGAAAATTAAAGGTCTATATTATTAAAATAATATTCTAATACAATGTAATATCAATGTTGTATGTTGACAAAGTAAATATTGTATTAAACTTAGAGCGTTAAATCCAGTTAATTTTTTATTTTTTTATTTCAATTTATATAGTTAGGTATGTTATAAAATTAGAAAAAAGGAGAGAAATAATTAAAAATAAAATGAAGTATATAAAAGAGAATTGAGAGAAACAAAAAAGGAACTTTAGAGAACTTTTTCTTCCTTATATATGTGTTCTCTTTTTATTCCCAAAGCCTTTTATAGGCTTACAAAGGTTGGAACTAAATACCTTTGCTTATTCATCATAATGGTGAGTATTAATGAAAGATGAAATGTTAGACTTGCATTTACAAGACTTAATATCAGAGGACTTAATGCGGTGACATCCATCTTTTACATTTACAACACACCTTTTTGGATATTTGTCATAGTAAAAGAATATACCTCGTTAAAATCTAACTAAAAAAATTATACAATATTCTTGGAATTCTTTACAATAATCTTAAATTGTTTGGATTGCTTTGTTAAAAACCTTACTAATAAAACCAAATTAGATAAAACCTGGCAAAAAGGATAAAGAGTACAATCTAATAACATCCTTTAATAAACATGTTCCTCCTCATACTAATATGAACATGAGTTTCCCACTAATTTGTCATGAAAGATCCTTGAGCTAGCGCATTCCAATTTTGCGTATTAGCTTCTTGAAGGTTCAAGTTGACAATGTCTTTGTAGCTAAATATGTTAGATTATCACTTAAACGTATTTGTTGGGCATCAATTTCATTACACTCTCTAGAGTTTGTGTATAAAAAAAAAGGGGGAAATATGTTTAATTTTGTCTCTTTAGTATAATTGACCCTAGTTCTTTGTTACACCAAAATACTACTAAATATGTAGCAACCCTAGTCAAGAACTAGAGAAAGAATAACTATGTCTTTTGTAGTACTTTAAGTATAGTCCTCAAGGATTGACATGTAGAAATTTGTCCAACTAAATTAAAGTGATTGACTTCTACCTAATTTCCTAAAATGAGAATGTTAACAATTGACTTGAATGAATATGAGAATACTATAATAAACTCAATTATTTGCAAAAAAAGTTATTGATTTCTAATTCATTTTTTTCAAGATTAGGGTTCCACAATTCAACTTTATGTATAAAGCTTTGGACAAAACAAAGGTATTCAATTTGGGAAGATCTTAGGTTTTTTAAAGTCTTAGGTCAATTGAGATCAATCGGATGTCCATAACTCAAAGTTGCTTGATCTTTAATTTTCTTATTTTATTTAACATCTGATGAATGGATTTTAATCAGGGTTTAGTTCTAGGCTTTAGGTCTTTATTACTCTTTATGGATTTGTCTAAGGATAGATAACAATAGCAAGAACCAAGATAATTAGTGATTAAGATTTACTAAGAATCACTAGTATTAGGTAATATGCTACTGTATCATCTCATAATTTGAACTAACCTTGGAAAGTATCTTGATATAAAATCTTTATGCCTTAGCCCTATCATTAAATCCATTTTAAGTCTTGTCTTTACCCATTACTTTTCCTAATCTCTAACTTTATATTTTCATGTTTCACTCCCCAAGATGGCTTTTTAGTATCATAAAAGAAGATGAAAGAACCATTCTTGAATAAAAATAAATTGGAAACACTTGATTAATTTAGTAACATAGGGAAAATAGATGAAAAAATCTTCAATGTTGTATTCTTTCTTTAGAATCTTTGCACCCTAACCCTAAAAACATTGAGTTTTTATGGTAAAATAAATCCCTAACACATGACATACTTCTATTGATCACTTATTCCTAAAAATTACATAAAAATATTTAAAAGAATAAAAAAAAAATATGATTTTCAAATGATAAAGGCCCATATTAGAGTGAAAGGATGCTGAAATTGCAAAATTCGAAGTGGAGAAGCTTGATTTTGAAATGACAGTGGTCCATTTCAAAACAAATTTGCAATAATAAGATATGTTTCCAAATGTCTAGTAGCCTATTTCAAATTTAGGCACATTTTCACAATGGGATTTTGAAATCGAAAAGTGGTTCCCAAAAGGTGCAGTAGACCATTTTGAAATTTTGCATATTTTTGAAATGACTGTTATTAAACTTCCTACATAACTTATCTTATTTGGGTATATCTTGTTTGTTTCAACTCCAATTCATAAACCATTTGAAGCATTGAATTCCTGACTTGTCGAGCTTCAAAACCAATATAATTTACCTCATAATTCCCATGAGCAAGTTAGAACTAAGTTTTTTCAGCTTCATCCATCTTGCATCTTCAATTGATTTTTGCTTCAACTCATTTGCCACATGATTTCATTCTCTCCCAACATGTCCATAAACTTTGTCTCTCAACTCTTATGTCCATGCCTTGTCCTTTTTGGCTTTACTCAACTTTGAACCATTGTTTGCTTGATAGATTGCCATGAAATAATAGTACCATTATAGGTAAACATATACCCCATTTGTGATCGAGTTTTACAAGGTTAAAAAAGGTGTCTTGTATTCAAATACCCAAGCAATTGTTGCTTTAATTTTTTTTCTTTAATAAAATAAATCTATATAAGTTGTTTTGGGAAAATAACATAAAATATGTTTAATATTGTTCCAAATCTTTAGGTGTACAGAACTACATCTTGCTAATAGATTGATAGAAAAAACAATATTTGAGCATGTACAATTGATAAAATACACAAGTGAGTCTATAACACTAAGATATGGTACATTGGGACCAAGTAATTCTTCATCATTTTTGCAACGATGAAATGAACCCTTTTTCAATTCAAGAGATCTAACAACCATTAGATAGATTAAATGATTCATATGAAAACACTTCAATATTTTCTTAATATCTATTAATTGATGTACTAAAACTCTATTCAGAACATGCTCAATTTACAAACCAAGATAAAATTTTGTTTTTCTTTGATCTTTCATCTCAAGTTTGTTTTTCAAATAATTTATTCTTCTTTTTATCTCTTTCAAGAGTCCTAACAAGATGTAAGTCATTAACATATAATGTAATAATTGTAAATCATATTTTTGAATTCTTAATAAAAACACATGGATATGTTATGTGAGCTTTCAACCTTGAGAGATTATTGAGCTAGTGCTAAAGTTTTCAATGTCTTTAACCTATGGGTAAGACCCTAAGGTGGTCATATATTCATCACATATTGAGTTACTATTGATTAAAATAAGTAACAATAGGTATTTTCAAGATAGACACCATAATATTGTTATGATAAAGCCCTTAAAAACATGACATGATATAATAAACATGTGGATTTTGATTATTTATTTAATAAAGTTCCAGTCAATGATGAAAATATCGGTAAACACAGATATATCGGTATTTTGATTTTATGCATATATCGGATATATTGGAGATGTATTGGCGGATATTTTGACACAAAATATTAGTAGACTTAAAATGATCAAAACTTATAAAAATATAAAATAAAACTCTTAGAAATGAAATTAGAAATATAATAGACATTTTAAAGTTGTTTTGTTGAATAAATTGATATATACATATATATAATATTGTAAGTGTCAATAAAAAATATAAATTTGATAAGTGTACAGTGATTATTAAATTATATCAAGTATTATTTTATGATAATATTGTGATATTTGATTATAATATATTTAATTTTAAAATATATTTAATATTAAAATTATGATACAATATAAAATAAATGATGATAAAGCACAATTTTTTTAATATTTAATTAATGTATTAATAATATTAAAAGCACTATGAAGAAAATTATCATGATCATTTTTATATTTTTGCTAATCAATTAAATGAAAATTTTTCATTTAATTATAAAATAGTTATAATTAATTTGTTCTCTAAAGTATTTTTTTTAATATTTTGTTTATATCTTAACTTTATATATATATATATATATATAGATATGTTTGGTGCATATTATTTAATAAAGGGCAAACTTGCCCTAGTGGTGCCTATGATATAGGATGAACCTTTTGTTGGGGGTTTGAATCCCCCCAATGGTAGCAGGATAATAGCTCAATTTTGAGCTTTGACCGTGTTGACCACCCACGTTGACCAACCATTGACCGCCGATATATCCATGGGATATATCATTTTGAGGCCCGTCAATACACGATATTTTAATCATTGGTTCTAGTTCACTTTTATCTATCCTATTTCCATGCATTATATCTTATAAGCACTCTAACCTACATTTTTTTGCATTGTACGTGACTTGGGTGCATTAGGAGTTACACGGAAGATCCAAGTCATAGGTTCCTTGTAAATAGATGACTTGTTTACAATCGGTTCATGGACTTAGACAATCCATTAGAGGTTATAGTGCATTACCTCATAATTAGAGGGAATATTGGTCTTGGCTATCGGGATCAGTTTCTCATGGTGAGTGCACTAGTGTGTATGGTTACACATTCAATAGAACCTATAGTGAATCATGACTTAAGGTTATCAAGTAGTCATTATTTCATCAAGCTGCTTCATTGTGTTATCTCTTAACATTGAGAAAATATTGAACTTGTGCTAAAGATAGCAGTGATTTTGACTTATGGGTGAGATCATAAGCAGATCATATATTCCGTGTGGATTGAGTCACTATTGATGAAAACCGGTAGTAATAGGTATTTTCAATAGAGATACCGCGATATCTCATGGAATTGAGACAGAGTGTCCCCTTGGATGATCCTAAGGAGGTGTGTTCATGAAAACTATGATCATAGTAGTTCCTTAAGTGGAACTTGACAAAGAGAGTTAAGACATATCAATTGAACATATAATAAGAGGATTTGTGACTCAAGGATAGTAAAGGTAGTCTTAAAAGGTCGATAGCTTTCACTTTGTTAGACTATGGACACTAGTTCATGGGGAGACTCAATGTAATGGATAGCAAGTTAAGAACCCAAACACATAGTGTCTTGTTGTTATTTACATAGGATACTATAGTTTAGTTGATTCTCTGTAGTGAGATATTGAATCAACTTCATAATTGGATTATGAGGGAACTAATACTCCTGCGCGTTCTAGTAGTCCCTACTCTAAGCTGATATACCTTGTTCGCATGGGTTATGATTTGTGCATGAGAACATTTTGGTAATTACACAAGGTTGCATAAGGGTAAGTGAAAGGTATTTGGATTGAGCTAATTTATTAATTAGTAGGTTTTATTAGGTTAATTAATCAATTAGGACCCATTTTGGGATAGATTAAGTGACTCAAGCCCTTAATGGACTCAAATCACTTAAGCCCATGAGAACCTTATAAACACCCCTTTAGGGATTAAGATTTCCATAACTTTTTCTAAAGAGCCATATTCCACCTCTAGAGAAAGAGAAAGTCATAGCCACTACCATTTCTTTCATTATCACCAAAAGTGTGTCAAGATTACAGTTCGAGTTAATAGGCAGAAGTCTCTGGATTTACAAGACTTCTATGACTTTATTTTTCATC
This sequence comes from Vitis riparia, assembly GCF_004353265.1. Lineage (NCBI taxonomy): Eukaryota > Viridiplantae > Streptophyta > Magnoliopsida > Vitales > Vitaceae > Vitis > Vitis riparia. The sequence goes on from NC_048444.1 coordinate 20,024,736, forward strand.
TTCACTGTGTGGATTTAATTTAGGAACGTTTGAATCTAAGGTATGTTTTTATTTAGCACTTTCTGAATCTGTTTTAAGTTTAAAAATGCAAATTTTTTTTTGTTGTGCACAAGATTTAGAAAAAGCCTAAGATAATCAAGCATGTTCTTAACCTGATCCGGGCTTAGGAAACAAAAAGATCCAAGTTTTTCCCATAAGATATCTTATGGGATTGAGAAATGAGTCCTTTTAGGTGATCCTAAGGACTTGTGATAATATAATTTGTGTTGTAGTAGTTCCTTGATTGAAATTTGATATATATCCTTTGTGGATTATAGTATGTTAGTTGATCACAAAATAGGAGGATTTAAGGCTCAAAGGTCGTAGATGCAATCTTGAGAAGTTTATAACATTTGCCTCATTATAGATACTAGTTCATAAGGAGTTTGCATGGAGCAAATAGTAGGTCATAGACCCGAGAAATTGATTAAATTAGATTCAATCAATTTTCATCATTATTTAATTTCATAAGATATTAGAGTGTAGTTGACTCACTTTAGTGGAGAGTTAAGTCAACTTCAGAATTTGATTATAAGGGAGCCACTATTTTCCTATGAGTCTCAGTAGTCCTTGTTCAAGCTCATATTCTTTGTTAACATAAAGTCTTGAGGATTTTTTGGAGAATAAATCATTTATGTGCATAAGAGAGTTTTTGTAAAAGCGCAAAGTTTTTTTTGGATTGAGCTAATTAATTAATTAAGACTTAGTAGACTAAATTACGTGGCCCAAGCCAAAATTGATTCAAAATCACTTGAGCTCATAAGAATTCTATATTAACCCTCTTAAGGGTTCAAGGTTAGATTCACTTTATAATTATCTTCTAGAGAGCCTCTATTTCTCTCTCCCTCTCTCTCTCTCAAGAAAGTTGAATAGCCACTTTACGTTAGTGCTAAGGTTCAAAAAATGAGTAATCAAATGAAAGAATGTGAGGTGGTTGAGATATTCTTCATCAAGTAGATTTTGATCTAAGAACATCTAGATCAAAGGTAAAATTTTAAGCACCTAGATAAATTATTTATTTCTTGTCTTTTTCTACACTTGGATCTAGTATCCTTAGGTTGCTAGAAAGCATGCGCCTATTATACAAGGGTATCCCAATAGTAATGAACACATCAATATCCATTAGGCAAAAAAATCTTTTAGTTCTTTAATGGATACTTGTATAAGTGTTTTATTATTCGAGGTATCATTAAGGACCTTGAGTGACCAAGCATGTTATGTCAAGCATAAAAATCTTTGGGTTAATAAACTTCTAGTTCATAGCAACATATGATTCAATGGGCCTATGATTCGTCCCCAATTGGTGTACCTTTGATTTAGTCCTCAAACGGAAGTTATCAACAAAATTTATAAACCTAATTCACCGTATACTAGGGTAGCATAGCTAACATGGCATAGTGGTTCTAGGATCGTCCATAGGGATGAGTTTTCATTTCACACATGATATTAGTTTAAAGAATGGAATTGGTGTTTTTTTTTATAAGTAAGCTTTAAAAGAAAACATAATGATGGCTGAAAAAGGTTTGGTTTTAAGCTAACCAAAAATAGTAACTGATTTTAATTATAAAGAAAAGGTTTCTTGGAGTTTCAAGTCACTAGGCTCAGATTCCTTATACAAAAAGGGAGATTCCGAATCTTTTCCTCGCATTGGGGATTTAACCTATAGTTATCCTCCCAACCGGTGTGTTATAGTTGCTTCTCATTAATGGTTTCAACGCTAAATCCCTCGTACCTCTCACCTAGCATTTTCCATTCAAGGTGATTCTTAACCTTGGATTACCCTTCAAAAGCTCGCAGAAGATAATTAATGGATGTCTCCAAGGAGTCCAAAAGCTTACCAAGTGTTGGCTATCCTAGGTAATCCTACCTTTAATCCACCTCCCAGAGGCTCGCAAGAGATAACTAATGGATCTCTATGGATTGAGTCCGAAAAGCTTACCAAGTGTTGGCCCAGGTGATTATAAGGGATTTTAAGTTAACTAAAAATATACAAACCATTACCTGGTCACAACTTCCTCTTCATTAAAAACTGAAACAAGGAAAACTCCCACTTTTGTATCTGGGTCCTTTACCTAGCTTCCTTTAGTCCAAAAAACAAAAAGTCTAGCCACTCATCCTCTGAGAAAATATCCTCAGAGATTGTTTGGCTAGAAAGAAAAATACAATCAAAGTGAGTAGGTAACGCAAACCAAAGCTCTGTATATTTCTTACTAAAAATGTACAAGTGATCACCAAGAATTTCTTCTAAGATATGTTAAGACATATATAGAGAGATATTTTTAACCTCTCAATTAGATATCCTAAATATCTAAAAAGATCTTTAACTGATTACAAGGAGAGAATAGATAATTACACAAAATATCTTGAGGTAAAAATCTAACGGAGTCAGTGCAAAAATATCTAAAGATTAAAGGAAGATTTCGCAAGTCAGATATGGGGTTGCGAAAATTTTGCAAGGCTGAAAAGGAGTTGTGAAAATTTCTTCTGGCTTGCGAAAATTTTGCAAGAGGTTGCAAAATTCTTCAGTGTTAGATTCCTTCTCTGATTCTCTTCCTTGCATACTTGATTGATTTGGCAAAGGCTTCAAAGCTCTCCAAACTTGGATTCTTCATGTAATTTAGCTTCATTCTTGCTTTGCCATGGATTATACCAAGTTCTCTCTCATTCTTGGCTTGTTTTAATGATCAAAAAGCTATCAAAAACATCAAAATTTGCCAAAAACTTATTAGTAACACTTGCAAGGGTCCTTAATGTGCCAATTGAGTTAAAAAGTAATAAATACTACTCAAAAGTATTTAAAAGAGTTTATAAGAAGCTACAAAAGAGCACTTTTTGAGTAGTAATCAGCCTAATGGTTGTATGATATAACACAAAGGAGAAATCTAGGAGCTTTTCTAGTATATGCTTATAGCTATAAATTATAGAACTAATTGTTAGGATAAAGCCCATAAAATAGTGATATGATGTAACAGTCGATTTCATTATGTATATGATATAATTTTTCTTTCTTCTATCCTATTTGCGTTACAGTATATTTGTTTATTCATGCAAGATCATTTATATTGTACATGACTTGAATGTATTAAGAATTTCATGGAAGATTCAAGTCATAAATTCCTTACAAGTTGATAAGTTTCTTCATGATTGGTTTATGGACTTAACCAATCCATTAGAAGTAGTAGTGCGCTACCTCTTAATTGGTAGGATGACTCATCTTGGTCATCGGGGTGGTTTTCCTGAGGTGAGTATACTAGTATGCATGTTATACATTAAATAAGATTTGAAAGAGCCATGACTGAATGGTTTCTAGGTTGTAATGATTACTCAAAGTTGCTATGTTGCATGAATTCTCAACCTTAAGAAAAAATTATGTTAGCATTGAGGTCATCAATGACTTTGACGAACAGGTGATCCTAGAATGATCATATATTCCTTATGGATTGGGTCATTACTAGTTTAGGCATGTGACAATAAATATTTTCAATAAAGGCACCATGATATTTCATGACAATATGCCCTCTTGGGAGATCCTAAGCATTTGTGATTAGGAATCTATGGTCATAGTAATTGCTTATGTGGGGTTTGACATACATTCTTTGTGGAAAAAGTACATCGGTTGATCATGATACAGGTAGATTGAACACTTAATGATTTGAGAGGTCAATAGTTACTACATTGTACAATTATAAACATTAATTTACTTTTTTTTTAATGAAAAGTTAAGTCAATTTTGGAATTGATTTTGAGGAAGCTAGTATTTACTTATGGATTCTAATGGTCTTCAATCAAGTTCACATTATTTGTTTGCATATGGTTTGAGGAAAATTTCTATTTGATTATAATACATAATGATGCATAAAGATAAGCAAATGAGGGCTTTTGCATAAGCACAAAGTTGTAGAAGAGCTTATACTAAACATTTATGGTTTTTATTTATGCTATTTAGTTATTAGATCCTATTGGGCTAGGTAATTAAATAAGACTCATTAGGGTTAGATTCAGTGACCTAATCCTTTGAGATGGACTTAACTCTAGTTAGCAGTCCATGTAAACCCTTTTAGGGTTAAACCCTCTTATGGTTAAACCCTCTTATGGTTTAGCTTAGAAAATTCCATGATCTTCCATTTTTTGGTAAGAAATCCTAGGCACCTTTATCCTTCAAGGAAGAAAAAACCATGGTTTTAAAAACTGGACTGGATCGGCCAGTCCAACCGGTCTAACTACCAACCAATTAGGTGAATTGGGTCAGAAAGTGATTGAACTGGAATTGGATCAGTTGAACCAGTGGTCCAATTGGCGAACCGGATGAACTGATCGACGAACTAGACAAACCGTCCAGTTCAACCAATTTTTTTTAGCATCAAAGATGTCGTTTTGATGAGTATAAAGGCTTTTTTCTTTCTTTCTCTCTTTCTTTCTTTCTTTCTTTCTCTCTCCCTCTCTCTCTCTTTCTCTCTCTCTCTCTCTCTCTCTCTCTCTCTCTCTCTCTCTCTTTCTCTCTCTCTCTCTCTCTCTCTCTCTCTCCCCCCCCCCTAGCAACCCCTCGTGCGGCTACCCTAACTACTACCTCCCTATCGTCGACATTGAGCTACTATCACTAGCCATTGGTCGATCAGTCGTCACTTCCTCATCGACAGCTAGCAAAGCCAACCCTATTTTTCCCTGATGTCTCCACCGGCGGTAGCCGGAGCTCTAGAAGGTATGGTTCTATTTTTTAGGTTTTTAATTTAATTTCTATGTTTAAAATTTTTTTTGTTGATTACTTGATTATTTAATTTTATGATTAAAATTGTTATTTTTGTTTTCAATTTGATAGAGAAATAAAAAATGGAATCAAACTTGACCCCATCATTTGGTTAAGATTCAACTGCCAATTCACAAACAACTAAAAGCAATATCGATCCTGTATGGGAGCATGTTTCTGAAAAAAGGTATACAAATGGAAGGAAAACTCTTGTTTATTTGTATTGTAAAAATGTTGTAAAAGGTGGGGGTATTCATAGAATGAAGCAACACCTTGTTGGAGTGAATAAGGATATTGGTTCATGTAAATTGGTTCCTCCTGTTGTTAGATTTCAAATGGAAAATTCTTTGCAGGAGTTTGTGAATTCCAAGAAAGCAACCTAAGAAGCATATGAATATAGAAATCCTTATGGTTCTAATGTGTCACAATTTGAAAGGGATATAGTAGAAGGTGAAGATGAGGTTCAAGAAATGCAAAATCCTATGGCAACTAGTAGTGGAAAAAGAAAAAAAATCAACAGTGGATAAGTATTTTGCACCAAGAAATTCTCAAGGAGCTCAACCTTCAAAGAGGAGTCTATTAATTGGGAAAGAAGTTGTTTGGAGAGCAGATATGGCAGTTGGAAGATTCTTTTATGATGCATGCAGTCCTACTAATGTTGTGAATTCCTTCTATTTCAAGCCAATGTTGGATATTATATCTGCAATTGGTCCTAGATATAAAGGTCCAAATTACCATCAATTGCAAGTTAATCTTTTAAAGGGTGCCAAGAAGAAAGTTCAGTTACTTGTGGACTCTTATCATACAATTTGGGCAAAAGTTGGTTGTACAATAATGGGTGATGGTTGGATAGACAATAGACAAAGAACACTCATTTTGACTAAAATTTCTCACATGCGTCCCCACTTGTCGGCAAGACTCACTTTTTATTGGTGAAAAATTATTTTTGGAGAAGTCGGAGACGCCTTTTATTTTATTTTATTTTAAAAGGAAAAATAAAAAAAGAAAGAAAACCCTAAAGAAGTGACTCCATAGTTTTGGAAAAGTGTGTCTTTGAAAAACCCGAGTTTATACTTATTGGGAAGGTACCTCAAAGAGGTAGCACCCTTTTAAGCCCTAAAGAGGTCTCTACTGGCTAAGTCGAGGGAAATGTGGTAATTAATCAATTAATTGAAGATACCTAGATGACTAAGGTGATTTCGAGATTCTATTAATACTAGCATGCCAAATTAGAAATCAAATCACAATTGTAAATGAGAGTTAGGGTGTGTACCTAGGCTGCATCTTAAGTGTTATCACAAGACATCAAAGTTAGTTCAAAAATATGGCACGCAATATGCATTTATATCAATGATAATCAAACAATCAAATGTAAAGGCATCAAGCATGACATCAAACAAGAGCATAACTCAAAATACTCTACATATTCATGGATTGTGGAAAGTGAGTGATAGAGAGCGCACCTAAGTAGCAAACATCAACACTTCCTTAGAAACAAGGTTAGCTTAATAACAAGTGTAAAACAATTCTCATGTATCACAAAGAGGATCAATATCAATCAAATATCAAACAAACACCTCATTTGAATCGAAATCAAAAAAGAAATCAAGGATGTTGGGTTCCTACCAAGGCCCAAGTTAATTTTGCATGAGTTGACTCTATGAATTCCATTGTTTGGAGCCATGAAGTTTATTCATGCTTATTTAAAAAAACAAGAAAATCAAGAAAATTATTTGAAAATGGTAGCAAATGGTATGTTGAAAATAAGGATTTTAATGCCTAACAAGTCTAAGGATGAAGTTTTTTAAATAAAAAAAAAAAAAAACTGAGGATTATTTCAGTGAAAAAGATTTTAAAGACTTGATTTAAGACATGTAAGATCAAAAAGAAAAGAAAAAGACAACAGGAGGAGGGTAGTGTGCACCAAGGTGGCCATGTCGGAAGTAGAGTCCAGGAGTGCAAAGGTGTTGATGATTGCAGTTGTTGGTGCTTGCATGAGATGACCTCTATAGATTGTTGGCATCACCGGGAAAGAACTGACCATATTCATTTTAGAGCCCATATTAACTATGTTATTACTCATTCTCCAGCTTCTGGCCTTTAAAACTATAACTAGATCATCCATTTTCTCATAATTCATCTTTGGATTCTTGCATCCCAACTCTTGTACTCCCCTATCTATGGTGAGTTCCATACTAAACTCATTTTCTATTGTTGTATCATTATGAGAATCAGCTTCTCATTTTCTAGAGCTTGTGGGAATTCCTCTCTTTCTAGATCTACTACTCCCATTAGCGTCCTCGCAGATGAGGACATGCATTCATCTTAGGCATACCGTCCACATATGTGCTCATAGAAGTCATAGCCATGCGGATCTCAGAGTATTTCTTTGCCCATATCAACCATTAAATTGTCCTACTGGAGAAACCAAGCTGTAAGAGTTTTTCGTTAGGCTGAGAGTTGCTAACATATGATGCAACTTAGATGACAAGGCCCGATACATCACCTATAAACTGAAAGCACGACCATTCTGTTGTTGCTACTACTGCTAAAGGACCTAAACTCCGTGTTTCAACAATGCCATGGACTGCACCAGATGGCCCACAATTCCAACTGATTCTATCTCATATTCAACGTGTTTCTTAAGTTGAACTTCTTCCATTTCGATGCATGATGATATCCATCCATTATTTCTTTCCAATATTTACTCTGCCTTGAAAAGCTCTTTTCTAGACTTGAAAGCATCCATGCGTATACTTTAGAGCTAATTAGAGTAACTTCGTAAATGCCCAAACCATGTGTGGAGACTCGCCCCTTGTAGATATACCAGATCTTTAGGTTGATGATTATCAGAGGTTGATTACATGTTATACTTTGGCTAGAATTGGATCTAGTAATCCCATCAATTCATAAGATGTATCATAAATTGAGCGCCTAGTAGTAGTGGGGGAATTTCAGAAATCAACAAAGATTTCTTCAAAAAGTCCTACAAAACATTGTAAACTAATTGAAACAACAACTGAATCTTGTACACTTGTTGAACCAGTCTTAGATACAGAAATCGAATGGTGAGAAGCTAAAGCTTGGCCACTTTCATAGAAAATCATTGGGTGTGTCACTGACTTGCCATCACGTGAACGGGACAGCTCGAACTACATTCATGGCATGCTCTTCAAGCTGAAATCCTTTACACAACCAAGGGAAATGAGAGGCAAGATTGTGAACAATGTTGTGATCATTGAGGCCTTCTCCCCCTTAATAAACCAAAGAAAAGACCCATGTATGCAGTTAAAATTTCAGGTTGCATATGCTCTGTTGGTGTTTGGGTGGGCAATTAGAGTGAGATCCAATTCAGTATTGACCTGGACGATAAGTAAATGGTTGACCCAACGAGATTGCAATGACGTCTTCATTTGAAAATCAGGTATTAATCTCAAGCCGTCATGCATGTCATTGACGTGAGTAATGGGGCAGCTTTACATCATGGCTTTCCATTTTCTCCATACCAGTAGAATTCTTACCTAGAGAGGGTCCTCTTTCGGTATTTGATAAGAATGAATGTGGTATCATAATGATTTTCTTCATTTAATTGTGTTATTCCCATCATCATCATCATGTGCGGACCAAGCCAGATTGCCTCTAAGGAAACCTTCAAATCAGTTTATATCAAAATCATGAAGATTAGAATCTAGGTTATTGATTGCCATAGATGCAGGGACCTTCCTATCCATATCATTAGTTTCTCTTTCTTGTATCCAAAACTGAGGTAGGTTTTGACTCTAGTTTTGATGCGGGTCTAATCTCCTTCCTTTAAGAAACATGGTTGGTTTTCTCCATTGATACACTTATGACTTCCTTTTCTAGTGGATTGCTTGCTGCTCTTTTGTAAGAGTCGCTAGTACCAACCAATACACCTTTCCACACAGCATGCAGAGTAGCTCAATGGTTGTTAATGCCAACTCAAATAATAACCAAATCGTAGTCGAATGCATTCTTGGGAAAACAAGAGGATTGCATCTCCCTTCAAAATTATGTAGTCTTGAATTTCAAAAAATTTGTCTTCCTTGAACTGCTCATTCTCATCAATAACATCACAAACCCTTGATCCACCTAATTCTAGACAATGATAGTAGGTGATTCGAAAGTCTCGAAACTCTACTGATAATAAAGAAAAGCAACTTGAGATTCAATTTAAAGTTGGATGAAGAAGGCCCCAATGCATCTTGTCGTGACTCATCGGAATCAAACAATGCATGAGTTGATTCTGACATTTCAAGTATGTGTAAGCAGCAATGAAACCAATATACAGAACAGTTAGAAAGTTGCGTTAACTCTTTATCAAAGCAGCAGCCTGCGAGCTTATTATGACCACAAGAAAGTGCTTCAGATTTCCTCCACAAGATGAGGGTCTTGTTCATAGTTAATACGGTTTATGAGTCCCAAATTAGCAAAACCCTTGTTAATAAGATGCTGGGAAAGATACTCAACTTTATCAAATTAGGAAATTCATTCTAGTTCAGCAAATATCAAAGGAATTTTGCAGCAAGATGTTAGATCAGGATCCAAGGGAACATGGAACAACCTCAACCGTGTCTGGGCGAGGTACATCAAAGATGGGTCTATTTTTATCAGTATGTAGCTTCAAATCCAACCGTGACAAAAGTGTTTTTTTTTAATCCAAAACCTAGATAAATGCAAACATTTCTGTGATCTAAGCTTGTACATGGCTAGTATTGGATTTACAGCGGGTAAGAGCTCCACTTGATGCATAATATAAATCATTGTATTTGAACCCAAGAGACTCAGCAAGCATTCCTTAATGAGATGGGTTCCTGTCTGAGCATTCACAAACTTCAAAGCATCGAACGCTACTGAGGTATAGAGCCCTTGACTAGCTATATACCAAAATATTATATTGCATTTCCTGTATTCTCGTTCCTTTTGTTTCCGATCCTAGGATTAAATCATTAGGATGAAAAGTTAGGGTACATAGTCGTCAGATCCTTGAGCATCTGCCATAACTCAGACCTTGATATCAATATTTCTAAACTGTAGGCTCGCCACTGCTCATCATCCTATTGGACCCAATCATGCATCTTCTTTAAGCCTTTCCCCACAAGTATCTCAGAGATATGATGATATCACCTACTCAATTCAAAGGCAGCTTCACGGGGACATTTAACAACCCCACATATTCTTTCATCTCAAACCTCGCGTTACTTCAACAGAAGACTCACGAGAAAGTATAAAAAGGGATAAATATAAAAATAAAGTAAAAAACAAGAGGGAAAACAACAGAGAATCAAACAAAAAATTAAGTATACGAAGCCTCATTTCATGCATTCTCCATTGGCTTGGAGCAGGTGGGGATATCAGAGAACAAAAGCATGATTCTCAAACACCAATATCAAATACGAACCCATGCATCAACCATTTACAAAAGAGATTAAAAGGACCGAAGTGAAACCAAAAATATGACATGCATATATATAAACATATTCAGTAACATGAACAAACAACCCTAGATGTCCACAACAAACAATAGATTAACAGAGAGATTTGCAGAAAAAATGATGCAAAATCATAAAAATATGAGAATATATAAGTTTCATGTGATTGTTCTAGGAATGACCTCTTCTCAAGAAATATCGTTTGGTCTTCCGTCAGTTGTGTTTTCTCTCAAACCTTTCAAAAGGACCAGTGATCACCTGTTTTCCTTCCCACGAAGACAATAAAAACCTTCATCTCTTAAAAGAAACAATCAAAAGGCCCTTATCTCTATTCTCCTCCGTTATTGCTTTAAAAACCTCTTCTCTCCCATCCGAAATTCCCCCCAGGAGCCAAGACAAAATCTCCACTTTTTCCTTTTTCTGTTGCCTCTATTCAGATATTCCTTTTCAAAACGTGGACTGAATCTTCAGTTTTTTCCAAAACCCACCATGTTGAATCCTTACTTACCAAAACGCTTCTTTATTTTTCATACCACCGTCTTTCTTTCCCTGTCCTTTTCTTATTATCCTCGGTATTCTACCATCTCCAGAATTGACAGCTTAGTGTCCTTTCCTTATATGCATGTTGGAGGTATCTTTATAAAATAAAATGCATTTGTCACTTTCCTTTCTCAAAAATTATAGTGATCATCTTTTCAAATAGACGACAACACGTTTCCTCATGCAAAAAATCAAAGAAATATGAGGGAGAAACCTTATAATATAATAACATAAAATAAAATAAAAAAAATAAAAAGTAAGTCATGTAAGCCACAAGTCATACAAGCCATGCAACAATGCAAACCATGCAAAAAAAAAAGTGAATCTAAAAGTGTCTAAGTGACCTAGGGTGAAATAAGTGGTATCTAACCTAAAGTACACCTAAGTGAAGCCTAACCTAAACTCGAAGGGCAGCTAAGGTCACAATGAGGGGCTAAATAAATTCCTTAACTAAAGTCTCCAAGATGGCTTAGAAAAGATAGGTTGTATGAGTGGTAATGGGCCACGAGGGAATTGTTGTAAAGTACCGAATGAACACCTAATAGAACATGTGCTAAGATGACAAAATTGAGGGTCTACAACTCATCAGCTTCCTTGTATATTGTCCTGAAGGAATATCGTTTGTGAAATCTATTTATGCTTCAGAAATTGTCAAAGATGCAACTAATTTGTTTCAGTTATTTGATGCGGTGATTGAATGGGTAGGTCTACTCAATGTAGTTCATGTAGTGACTGATAATGCAACAAATTATGTGGTTGTAAGGAGATTGATTTCTCAGAAGAATAAACACATCAATTGGTCACCTTGTGCAGCTCATTGTCTTAATTTGATCTTTAAGGATATTGGTAAGATGGACCATGTTGTTGAACTTATAAGACGTGCATCAAATGTGACAATTTTTGTGTATAATCATGTTTCTTTGTTAAGTTGGTTGAGAAAAAGAGAATGATGGGCAAGGATTCTCCGACCTGATACAACTCACTTTGCTACTACATTCATTACATTCAAGAGTTTTCATGATCATAAACATGACTTGCAAGCTTTGGTGACTAGCAAGTTCTTTGTGGACTCTAGATATTCAAGGGATAATAAAAGTAGAGTTGCAGTTTCTATCATCTTGGATAATAGATTTTGGAATGATTGTTTGATAGTTGTGAATCTTATGTCTTCAATAATGCGCTTATTATGTATTGTTGATTGTGATGAGAGGCCTTCGATGGGATATGTGTATGAAGGCATGTATAGGGCTTGTTTGGGCATCAAAAAATTATTTAACCACAATAAAAGACTATGCAAGCCTTATACAAAGATCATAAAGCAACTTTGGCATCAACAACTAAAAAAAAAGCATTCATTCAGCAGCTTATTGGTTGAATCCATAGTTCCAATATGATCAAGAAATTTTTTGTAATAAGCCAACTATTATTGGAGGTGTCATGGATGTTATTGATCAAAAAGTTTTGAAAGGCAAGCTTGATACAATGAATGAAATGAAGTTGTTTTGTGATTGACTGGGAAGTTTTGGAAGAGACTTTACTTATTCTTCACGTGAAGTACTTCAACTTGGTACAAGATAATTTTAATTTATAAGTGTGTTTGTTCTTTTTCATTAGTTACCTACTTACTATTTAATAATTTAAACTTGCTAATGTTTTTTTTTTCTTATTTTTAATGTGAAAATGGTAAGTAGATGAATGGTGGAGGCTACATGAATATAGTGCACCACATTTCAAATATTGAACCAAACTGCATCGTCTTCTGGATGTGAGAGGAATTGGAGTGTCTTTGAACGTATACATACCAAAAGAAGGAATAGATTGGAACGTCAAAGGCTTAATGATCTTGTATACGTTCATTACAATTTGCAGCTAAAAAATCGATATATGTAAATGTTTTCTTAGTTGTTTTGAATTTAAATTATTTCATTCACAATTATGAATAATTATTTTCTTTTCTTTTTTTGAGGTTCTATAACAAGAAAAGAACATATGATCCCATTGACTATACATACATTGATGAGACCGATTTTTGGATAGTTAATGAGGATCAACCAGCAAAGCTAGATGTTGAAGAATTGGAAAATCTTCTATATAAAGAATTGTCAATTCCAACAAAGGAAATGGAAGGTTCAAGTTCTCACATTGGTTAGTAGCAATATTTAAACTTATAAAAGTTCAATAATTATAATTTTTTTCTTCAAAAATGATTTCTTATTGATATATATCACAACAAGAAATAGGATTTTTGGTGATGGTCCCCAACCGTCACCAAATCTTATATATCCGTGACCAAAACCTATTGTCGCGGTCTTTTGAAACAGTGACCAAACGTCACAGTATGAGGAGTAGCTAAAGGTATTGGTCACGGTTTCCTAAGTGATCGTGACCATATGATTTCTTTTTTTGTGATGGCCATACAAAAACTATGACAAAAAAGTTAAGAATACTTTGCTATTTATTAAGTTGATTTAGTCACTATTAGGTAATAAACCGTGACTATATGTTTAACCTGTAGTCATGGTCAAATAATAAATCGTGATTAAATGTACACTTATAGTCACGGGTAAAGTTATCAATCGTGACTATATGTAAGCTTATGGTCAAGTAAGTTATCGTGACTAAATGTAAACTTATGGTCACGGTCAATGCCCTAACTGTGACAAAATGTATGTCTATAGTCATAGTTAATAAAATGACTGTGACTAAATGTAATCTTATGGTCACGGTCAATGCCCTAACCGTGACTAAATGTATGTCTATAGTCACGGTTAATAAAATGACTGTGACTAAATGTAATCTTATGGTCACGATCCATGCCCTAACCATGACTAAATGTATGTCTATAGTCAAGGTTAATAAAATGATTGTGACTAAATGTAATCTTATGGTCATGGTCAATGCCCTAACCGTGACTAAATGGATCGTATGGTCACGGTAATTAAGTGACCGTGACTAATCATTAGGTCTATTATGACAAAATGTATGCTTATGGTCACGACTATTAATGATTGTGATTAAATTAATCATATGATGGCCACCCTATCCCCAAATTTTGGTGACGGTTCATTATTGATCATGACTAAAAGTACACTTATGGTCACTATATTTTAGTGGTTGTGACTAAAATTTGTTATATTTAGACATTGGTTTTTTATAAATTTAAATTTCCCAAACCTGTTATAAACCCAAACAAACCCATTTTAGCCCTGTATATGCAATTAAGCAATTAAAACAATTTCAATATATTATAATCAATTATTCCAAGCTAGTTAAAAACTTATATATCAAAATAAGTCATTAAATAAAAAAATATAATATAACGAAAAAAAAAACCCAAACAAACAAAGAACAAAGAGATTCAAAATTAGTTTCACATTCTAACATAATATAACAAATCAACCAACCAAACATCACATAATAGTCATAGAAAACAAAAAAAAAAAAAAGTTAGGAGAATCTATCATATAAATAAGTAGCATAATCTTCAAAAAAGTTAAGAGAATCTATCATATAAAGATGTAGCAAAATCTTCAAATTTCTAATACTTTTGTTGAAATTGTTGCATCATTTGCATCATCTGTTCTTGAATTTGTGCTTGCATTTTTCTTTGCATTTCCATCATTTTTTTTCTTCAAACTCTTCTTTCACTTCTTCTCGTGTCTTCCTTTGAACTTCTATCAACCTCTCTTCAAATGTTTCTTTCACATGTGAGAGTTCATATTTCACATTTGAGAGTTCTTCAGTTGCAGTTGTAAACTTTTGTTTTGCAGCTATTAGCCTCTCTTGGTCGTTTTCAAGTTGTGTTGAAAGAATAGCTCCTTATCGCCTTCTACTAGTAGAACCAAAGACTGAGGTAGGAGTAGGACCAAATCCATACCCTCGAACACGACCATGCCTCTCTGGACCCATGACTTGAGTATATATCTCATCTACATATGTAGATGCTCCAGATGTTGCAGAAGTAGAAGAAGATGTCCCCTCAGGTTGGGATAGTAATTGCTGAAATTGATCTTAGAATTATAAAAAACCAAAAAAAAAAAAAAATTGTTAGACTTTTAAAATAATTTAGTATGAGGCTATGATTGAAATACAAGTATATAAAATTTATTTACTTCATTACCATAATCTCCTTAGAATGATCATCAACAGGCGTCCCATATTTTCTTGTGTGTGTCAGGGCAAACATCTCAATTCTATTGGGCTCACTTCGATCCTCCTTATTTTGTGCCTATTCTTACAAATAAGACAATTGAATTATTTATGATGAATTATTTATGTACAAACAAATCATATTAATAATAAATTTCCAACCTATTCATATCAAATTTGAGCATAACTTTTTGATCCCGGTGTATGCTTTATCACTTGCTTTGCCCTATTTGCCTTGTTTTTTTTCTGAGATATCCTACATCAATTAAAAAATAGCAAGTCACCTATATAGGTAATAGAAACATAATAAAAGTTATATACATGAAGTATTAGGTTAGATAACTAATAAATATCATTTTATGTGAATATGAGTATCATAAGATACATTATCAAGAAAAGATCATTATCTTTACCTTGGCCTCAGGTGTACCCCAAAAGTGGATGAGCCACCTCCAATCATCATCCGATAAGTGTGGAAGTCGATGGCACAATCTCTCCTCATCTGTATTATAAGGGTTATAATACTTGGCCTTCATTTTATTTCTATAGTTTCTAAACAAATTTCCACAACATTGAAGAATGTAGCTCTTATATGTTTCTTCTAGTTCATATTTTTCCTATATTGCATTAAAATGTCATGTATAAATAAGAGGTATCATTTTTAAACAATAACATTACAATTTAGATTGAATAGTAACTAGCATATACCAATACTAAGGCCCAAATTTTTTCCTTCACATCTTCACTAACATGATTCCAATCTTGAACTTGGATGGGTACATTGTGTTGAGATCGCACCAATGTTCCCATATAGCTTGACAATCTTTCCTATTTTCCATCATAAACAACTTGCCCTCTAGTATTCAATCGTGTAGTTTTTTTTCCCCCAGGTTTCATACTAAGTAAATCTAAGTTACGTGTTGAGCCACGTGTCCTCTTTTTGCTAGAGGATGAACCTATTAAGAGTAATAATGAAATTAAAAGAAACATAATTTATTTATCTTATATAAAATTAAACATTAAAAACCTATCATTCAAGAAATTAAACATATGTAAACACATTTATCATATGTAAAGTTAAACATAATCTTCTTAATCATACCAACAACAGAAGGATCTGAAGAATCAGAAGGATCAGTATTACTAGGAGTAGTAATTGCAGCAGATTGTATGTCTGAGAGTTGTTGTAGATTGTCCAACTCATTTTCTTGAATAAGATATATGCATTTTTTGAAAGAACTGTTCATGTACTCTTCCTCTTCGATATGACATTTCCTACATAATAAAGTAAATTAGAAAAAGTAATACAAAATAAGTTACATAAATAATATGAAATAAATTACAATTTGTATATCTGGTAAGTATATATTTATGTACTTACCAATATTATTAGCTACACATCATCTATATCATCATCATGAATGAATTCATTATCTCTTTCAACAATGTTTTCTTGTCGTGATAATAGAACATCTGTTTGGATAGTTTCTCATGCAATATCATTTCTATCCCAATTGATTAAATCATTCTCAACCAACTCATGCACATCACGTTGATTATGACGTGTTATAAGTTGTTGATATGGCTCTGGATCATTAGTAGATACTTTCTGATTCATATCATAAACCCCTCGAGTTTGTATCTCTACAACGGTGTGCCAATTTTCCTATTGTACGTCCCATGCATTTGAAAATGGTTAACCATCCACCATTTGTTATGTTATTTTCAATGACATAATTTCTTTCTTTACGGTTATGCTTCGTTTCAACATCATGCAAATATCTTGAACAAAAGGTTGTACATTCTTCTACTATGTACCTCTCTACAATAGAACCTTCTGGACGACTCTTATTACGAACATAAGACTATACTATACGTAAATACATGTCATTCCACAACATGATAGATTTGTTTCATGAACTATACGAAACCTCATATACATAAGATTAATTGAATGAGAACATACCGCTCGATAGGATACATCCATCAATATTGCACTGGTCCAGCGACCTTTGCCTCACTTGCAAGATGAATAGGTAAATGCACCATAACATCAAAGAATGATAGAGGAAATATTCTTTCTAATTTGCAAAGTGTGACTATTATGTCATTCTCAAGGTGCTCTAATTGATCAGTCTTTAACACTTTAGAACACAACTATTTGAAGAAACTACATAGTTCAACTATAACATCACAAACATTCTTATATAGAACTCCTCGAATTGCAAGCGGAAGAAGTTGTTGCATGAGAACATGGCAATCATGAGACTTCAACCCAAATATCTTTCTTTCATTCACTTGTACACACCGAGAGATGTTAGAAGCATAACCATCTGAAACGTTTACTTATTTAAAAAATTTACAGAATTCCTTTTTTTCATTTGAAATTAGTGAATAGCATGCAGCATGCAATATAACCCTATTCCCTCTTTGTATGGGATGAAGTTGATCTCTGATACCCATAGCTTGCAAGTCAAGACGACTATTGAAGTTATCCTTCAATTTACCATCGATACTCAACAAGGTGCCAACTATACTATCACGTATATTCTTTTCAATATGCATTACATCCAAATTGTGACGCAAAATGAGGGTTTTCCAATATGGCAATTGGAAAAAAATGTTTTTTTTTTTTTCTAATTGTGCTCAAGTTCAACATGTTCTCTTTTTCTTTTTGCTGACATCTTATTTTGTTATGTCTTCCCTAAAGTAATATGTTTCATTCCATCTAATTGATGTAGAACATCTTCCCCAGACAATTGTTTAGGTGCTGCTCTATGCTTTTCATTTCCATCAAAGGATTTTTTATCACGTCGAAATCTATGATCAATCGGCAAAAATCGACGATGACCCATGTAACATCATTTCCATCTGTTTTGTAATCGAAATGAAGAACAATCCTTATTACAAATAGGACAAACAAATTTCCCTTTAGTACTCCAACCTGAAAGATTTGCATATGCAGGAAAATCATTAATGGTCCATAATATAGCTGCACGCATACAATAATTACCAAACAGTTAAATATATTTTATTTTTAAAATATAGAAACTTCTATATGGAATGTATGAACTCTTATTAAGCAATATAAATTAATTTACCTTATGCAGTTAAAATTTTTAAATCGGAAAAAATAAATTTTTACCTATATTTTCCACTTTCTAGAAAATAATGCATTTAAATTTATATGGTAAAATTTTAAAAATTAAAAAAATTAGATGATGCTAGATTAATATTTTGATCAAAAATGATTTTTTTTTTGTGGATAAAAACACTATCCAAAGTTATTTATAGTTAAATATTAATTTATTTTTGGTAATATATGTTTCTAGTAGAAATATTATCTCAAAAACTCTAGATGCCAAAAAAATTCTTACCAAAATTATTTTTAAGAAAGTCTCAAGAAAAAAAGCTGGATTTCACCAAATAATCTCATATTTGGAAAAAAAAAAATCTCCACTCTTTTGGAGCAAGAAATGTGTTTTATTTTATTTTATTTTATTTAATAATTTCTTTAAAAAAAATTACACAAATATTTTTTTCTAAAAAAAAAAAAAAAAAAAAAAGAATGATAAATTAGAAAGAAAAACAAAAATAAGGTTAGGTTATGTTTGGTACCTAGAAAATTTGAAAGAGAATGTGAAGGAAAGAAAATGGAGAGGAAAAATAAAATTAAAAAAATAAAAATTAAATTTAAATTTAATAAAGTATTTTTATACGTTTCTTCAAATATATAAATTTGAAATGAATTTTAATTATATTTGATTTATTTATTTTTTATTTTCTATAATGAAATTAAAAATGAGAAAATCATTTTTCTTAACATTTTTTATTTATAGTAATGATCCATGATATAATATAACTAAAAATTCTCAAACCGGCTGCAATACATGGATTTAGAAAATGATTTATTTTTCCAATTTAGAAAATCAATATCATAGTATATTATTATTCAACCATTCAACCATGTTGATCACTCAAATGTATCAAATATTTTAATGGATGCAGTTGACTAATAACAATGCATCAAAACAAGTAAAAAGGACATCAAAACCTTAATCCATTAGAAAGTATAAAAAATTACCAGATACTTCACTGCTCTGTTAATCAAGTTATAATAGCAAAAGACCAGATTTTTCCAATCCTCAATGCCAAATGAAAAGAACCTCCACCCTGAAACAACAGGAGGAAAATATTTCAAAAACAAAACAACAAAAATCAAAACCCCAAATGGAAATTGTAATTGAACAACATGACTGAAACTAAGAAAAAAAAACCCTAAAACACATAAAGTTTCTAAAATTTCACCTTGAAACAATCAAAATCAATCTAAAGTTGCTATGCTTTCATAAAAGATAATGACAATACGAAATAATGGTCCGAATTTCCTCTGAACTCAATTCAACCCTCAACTCATTAATTACCTAAATCTACCATTTTTTTCATATTTGATGAGCCAACAACATATTAGCAAAACACCACACTCTGAAATCAATCACTTGAATTTCAAAACATCAAATACTGAAACAACCATTTGAATTCTCTTTAAATTAGCTACCACCTCTACTCGAACTCAATTTGAGTACAACTTAATAATCACCTAAATTCACAATCGTTTCCATATTTGATTGCCCAAAAAACAACACGACAGTAAATCAATTCAATAAGATCAACACTACTTCAACACAACCTTCACCGAACCAGAAATCACAAAAGAGAAACAACATGGACCAATAAATAATAAGCAGATAAAAAAACCAGATCGATTAGGGTTCAGATCCGGATCATACTTAGGTCGGTGAGAGTCATTACCTTAGGGTCGAGTCTCAAGTGTCGCAGACACAGTGTTGACTACAGTGGCAGCTATAGTCGACGGCGACAACGACGGCGACAGTGGCAATGAGGTTCTCGAAGAGGTGGTCTGACAATGGAAGCTTCAAATAGCGGACAAAAGATGAGGGAGATTTTTGTTTCTTTTTTTCCTTTTGGTTTGTTTTTTAATTGGATTTTTTTCTTTTTTTTTTCTCTCTCTTTTGTTGGCTTGTTTGTTAAGGAAAAGAAGACAAAAGATTAGGATTTTAAAAAATTAGGGTATCTTCTCCTCTTACCATTTCCCATATATATATAAATTTAATTTGTATTTTAAAAAATAAATTATAAAAATTTATAATATATATATATATATATATATGTGTGTGTGTGTGTGTGTGTGTGTGTGTGTGTGTGTGTGTGTATGTATGTATGTATGTATGTATGTATGTATATATGTATATATTCCTTATGAATTATGTTTATTTTAAATGTAACCACCACTATTAAAAATGTTAAAAATAAAAACTAGGATTTAATATGAGAGGAACTTACCAATTCTTTATTTGTGGAAGATGCAGCGTAAGAAATATAGAGGCCCCTTGATTTTATGGTTGGATTTAGGGTTTCAGAAAACTAGGGTTTTTTTAAGAGGAAGAGAGGGCGATTTCAAGTTACTAAAAAGTTCGTAATTGGGAAATTTGAGGAACAAATCGTGACGGAAATAAAGAAAGAATAAAAATTTGTAAAAATTATTATGAATTGTCTATTTATTTATTTAAAATAATTATTTGTAAAAATAATTTATTTAATTTTAATTATATTTATTAACTATCATTTTGGGTTATATTAATTAAATAATTTATTTAATTTTAATTATATTTATTAAATGTAAAAATAATTATATTTAATTTTAAAATAAAAATATACGTTGATATCTAGTGCACCATTCAAGGCAAATTTGTCGTCTGTATAACCCATCAATTAGTGGGAGAATAAATACATAAAATTTAAGCTCATGATTATACCATATAAAATTTAATTAATTATTTTTAAATTACAAAGATAATTGATGACATAAAAGTTAACAAAAAAAATCTAATTGTTAAAAATATAAAAATTATTTAAGCTCATTTAATTATTTAAAAATTATTTAACTCATTTATTTAAAATTTAAAATTAATTTTGAAAGTTCAATGTTTTACTCAAAGCGTTATTTTAAAAAATTTATTAAGTTTTATCAAGTTTTTGAAGTTTTAAAATTTAAATTTTATTAAGTTTTTGAAGTTTTAAAATTATCAAGTTTAAAATTTAAAAATTTTATATTAGAAATTTATCAAGTTTTATATTTTAAAATTTTTATTTTAAATTTTTTTATCAAGTTTTAAATTTTTAAATTTTATAATTATATATGAGAAATTTATCAAGTTTTATATTTTAAAATTTTATATTACATTGGTTTCCTAATATAATAATCAGCATTCAATCGTGATTGTCATGGGTTGACTTTTCAAATTCCCTTCAACTCTTTATTTACTTATATATTTACCTTATATTGATTAACTGATTACATTTTCTTTCACTTATCTATTGATCTTAATTGTTAATAGTAAAATTTAGTTATCACTTTTATTGATACTTTAAATACAATAAATTTTTTTTATCATATATAAAATCAAAATTATTTTTGAATTTGCTAACTCACTTGCATTTAAACTTTTTATCAAATAATATCAAATTGAACCATCATATTTTTAAACTAATATATTAAATTTTATTTTACTTCTTATCAAAACATTAATCATAACAAGGAAATTAAATAATTTTAACTAAAGAAAAATAGGTAACATACTAATTTATTTCTTAACTTAAAATAATAATAATACTAATAATAATATAACTTTAAACTTTTTATAATTAATAAGAACTATTATTAACTATTAATGATAATTTCTATGATATACAATATTTTCTAAAAAATTATAATAGGTACCCAAAAAGGTTTAAAATAAATAATAGACTTTGGTCCCGATTGTGTGAACCCGGTGACCATAGGTTCAAAATATTTAAAATAAACCTCTATGCATTTGCTCACGGTCAATGTGAAATTTGTGACCATAAGTTTTCATACAGTCACGGTCAATCAATGACGTGACTAAAAGTCACAATATATATATATATATATATATATATATTTAGTGACGGTTTCACAAAAAACTGTGACTAAAACATCATTTGTTACACTTTTTGTCACGAATGATAAAATTACCGTGACTAAAATTATTGGCGCCAAAATTTCCTTTCCTAAATTTACAAATAGTCACGGTTTCAAACAAATCCGTCACTAAAATACCCTCTCATCAATGCTTTTGGTGACAGTTGGTAAAATAACTGTGATTAAACATGTTTTTTTTCCCACCCTAAATTTATTAACACATGTAGTCACAATTTTATCGTGGTCGTGACAAAATAATACCTTTGGTCACAATATTTGTGGTCGTGACTAAAGGTTCGTCATTAAAACACTTTTTTTTTTGTAGTGTATTCAATATTTTTGTAGATGATGAGGATGGTGGTGGCGTGGTTGTAGAAGGGCTTGATGTGGAGAATTTTGGTTTTCCAAATGCTCATTTTCAATCTCCATATTCCAATTTCCAAAATGAATGAAGACATGAATTTTATATTTATTAGTATGAAAAAATCTTCATAGATACTTAAACATTGACATGTTATATTTTGAGTAACTATTTAAGTGTTGTGGTTGACATTTGTATTATCTATTATGGATAATGTGTTAAGTTAACAACTCTTTGATAATTTGGTCATTATTGGTTTATTGCTTATATTTGGATTCAAGATAATAATGGTTTGATTATTTGATAAATATTGGGTTTATAGACATTATGAATGTATAACATCTTATATTGTGTTATAGATATGATATATGATGATTGATGATTTCTACAGGTAAAAATTTTTGTGAAAAAACTTAACAAACAAAATAGATATTGTCAAAATTTAGATATAATTTATTATTTTTAATTTTTTAATTCTAATAATATATAAAATATATATTTATGATGTCATCGGTTTGACTATCGGTCTGACCAGTGAACCAGTAACTTTTTCTGGTTCAATGGCCGATCTGGTTCTAAAAATATTGGAAAAAACATATTTTTCTTATGCCTCGATCCATAGACAAAGCCCATGAGCATAAGGCGATAGGTTATCAATAACGTTTCTACATCAATTTGGAAAGGATTTGGGAAATCCAAATCTAGGTATGTATATTATGAACAACCTAGAACAATATAATTTTTTTAAAGAGACATATTCGAGTGTGCCTAGGGATCTTAAATGCATGTTCCTTATTGAATCATGATACTAACAATTGGTAACAAAGCTAGGTTAGAAAAATTATATTAGACCATTTTCTAGGGTATGCTAACTTTATTTTGCAAAGCTTTAAATTATCTCATGACTAAAGGGATGGATGTATGATTTTTATTTCCATGAATGAATATTTATTTTCCTCTTAGATTGGGTTGTGAGCTCTACTTAAAGAGCATAGGATTTTTTGGTTTTCCATGTAATTTTGTTTATTTTTTTTGTTTCACATATGGTTGTAAGCTCCCTTAAAGGAGCACAATTTTTCACTTGTAAAAAAAATCTTCTTGTTGTCATTCATCTATGATAACCTAACGTAAGAAAAATAAAGTTTTGAGGAAGCTCTACAAGATCCATCAGTTGTTGATCATTCAAACATGTTCATGGTGTAGAAAGGAGGAACAATTTTTCATCAAAACTCGAAGCAAAAAACCATGGTAGTATGCAAGGAAATTGCATGCAATGCTCAAGTGGCCCTTATGCAGCATTGGAGTGGCTCATTGAAACGCTTTGGATTAATCCATTGTTCAAACTTTAGACTAATTTTAGATATCTTATTTGTCTAAAAAAGAAGAAAAAAAGAGGTTTGAAGGTTAAAAAAAGTTGAAAAACAATCTACCTAATATAATATACTTTTATCTTTTTTTAAAAAAATATATATGACAAAAAAGGAATTATTTTGATTACATTAGAACTCCTCAATGAAGTTAACTTGGGATTTATTTATTATTATTATTATCTTGAAAGGTACAGATAGCTTGTTACAATAGAATGATAAAGATCAAAATAAAGTATAAGTGAAAAGTGTTTGTAAATGCTTTTATCAAAATGTTGAAGTACCTACCTATCAAACTCCTAATCTTTATAGTTGAAAGTACCAGCAAAATTTAGGTCATTGGATAAAGAATGAAACTAAAATATAAATAAATGATACTAAACTATAAAATAACTAGCACCAATCAATGATACCTTAATGCACATGAGACATGATACGATACGATTGATCACACTTTTGTATAGTATCGTTTTATTTTCAATAATTTATATAAACTATATTAATGTAGGTGTCCAAGTTGCTTTTCAATGGTAAACATGCTCAAATAACTTACTATAACCAACTAAATAACCACCTTCAAAAGGTTATATAAGTGTCAAAACATTTTAAATAACTATCTTCAATTTTAGGTATCGTAATCCTTTGTCCCTCTCAATAAAACCACTTCTCATTTCATCCATACAGATATTTGAAATAACTACCTTTAAGCGCTCAAGAAGCTTCATAGGTTAGAAAATATATGAATGATAGATGTTATGTTTGGAACCATTTTCAAAAATGGTTTTTTGTTTATAAGAACAAAAAAGTAGAAAAATATGTTTCATTATTAATTGTTCACAAAATAGGTTTTTAAGAATTGTTATGAAAATAAGGTATTTTCTAGGTGTTTTTTGGGGCATGTTAAAAAAAAATTGTATAAAAATAAAGATTGATTAAAATAAGTTATTATGAATAAAATTATTTTAAAAAATATTTAAAAATATAGGTTGAGAACATTCCAAAATTTTAAATAGATTTTTGCTGTAAAAAAACATTAAATTATCGTAAAAAAAACTATCTTTTAAGAACCATTAAAGAAAGTATTCCTAAATAGACCCCAAAACACTTTTAATTATAAGAGCGTTCTAATAATAAAAAATATGATGTTTGTTTCTATAAAGATATTAAACAAAGAAATATCTAAATAAAAATAATTCTCTCTCATTTGATTTATTATAAAAATGTAATAGAAAATCTACAAACAAAATTAAATATAATTAAAATTAATAAAAAAATCCATATACTTTAATTTTTTTAATCTTTAGAAAAATAAAAAGAATTTATTAACTTTAAATTTGTTTTTAAATTTTTTATTTATTTATTTTTATATTCCCTCCATTTTCTTTACCTTTTATTTTCAATCAAATTATCTAATAATCAAACGTAACATTAGTTTTTTTTTTTTTTTTTAATTTTTATATTTCAATAGAACAACTTTCTACTCAATTGAACCAAAAGTTTGATTGGAAGATGATAGCTAAAGAAATACTGTTTGGTAGTTTGTAGTACGATCTTTCACTCAAAAGGGTAGTTTCGTCATAAAAAAGCAACCAGACTAATCTACAATTCCAAGACTTTATAGGGACCTCACAGCAAATATAAGGAAAAATCAGCAAAATTGAAAACGATAGAGATATATATAACCACAAACACAAGCAAAATCGTTGGTCTGCCTTAGAGCTGTGTCCTGAAAACCTAGCTCACTCCCCTTCTCTGATTCTCCCTTTTGCAGCCTTGCTCTTCTGGTATTGCTTCTTCTCATCAATACTTGAGTAAGTTCGTTTCTTCTTACTGTGTGGGTACTGTTAATTGTTTAGGGTTTTGTTGATTTTGGTGCTTCAATCACTCTCTGCATTTCCCCCCGTTCTTTTTGATTCTCTTTCGATCTCTCTTGGTGACCTAGAACTGGGTTTTACCTGCTTTGGCTGTTGTGTGGATTTTTGTCCCCAAGGGGGGGTTGTGGCATGATCGAATGGGTTCGGTGAAATTGGTAACTAGGGTTTTGGGGGTTTTTTTTTTGTTTTTGTTTTAATTGAAGATTTAGTGTTGAATGCTTTATCATTTTTTTTTCTGCTTTTATATATATATATACTTTCTAGATGTATGATTTTTTATTTTTTTTGGTTTGCATGCATGTTCATTATCTTAGTTACGTTTTTTCAATTTAGTTTAGTATCCTTTTTTGGTACTTAGTTTCTGACAAACGGTTTATGCTATGGTTTGGTGGTTTTGTCAAGATTTAGTTGAGATAATAATTTTTCCAAAAACAATAATTTTTGGCATTCCGTTACTTATTTTTGTTAATACCCATGCTTTTAACTTTTACATATACCTGCAGATTGTTAAATTTCTCAAAAGAGTTATATTGAGATGGGAAATGTGAAGAACATTAGCTTTTTGATGTTGTATACGTGTAATTCTGATTAAGTACATTTTTTTTGTGTGTGTTATACATGTATAGGCCTTTATAAATAGATTATTCTTTAACTCATATTTCATCATTGTTGTTTGAACTTCATCTCTGGTTGTAATTCTAAGTTATGGTTGATCCTGGTCGATCATATTGAGATGTTATGACTCAGAGATGGAATTTTTGGGCATATTGGGTTATGAAGAGTGCAAGAATATGGAATTAGGAATCGAAAGGCTGTTTTACATTGAAGTTATTCTCAAGTATATCTTTAAGTTCAGTTCAGTTCCGTTTATATATCCAATGTTTTAAAAGGTTATTGAGGCTTACACCTCGAGGCACGTCTCAGGGTGAGGCTATGCAAATTACTTGTGAGGTTATAGCCTCAATATAGGGTAATTGAGGCTCATAACCTTGAAGCTATAGCCTCAAGGTTATTGGGGATTAAGCCTCAAATATTCAAAAGGTTTTTATGGGTTGAAGGCCTTAATGGGCTTTTTTTTTATATATGTATTTATTTTATAGGAGGTTTAAGCCTCAATATTCAACGGTATTGATTTGTAAGTTTTCTCTTGGGATCAATATTAGGGTTAAACCTTTTCCAAGGCAAGGACTTAGTTGATTACTAATTAACCCTTTAAATGAAGAAGGAAAAAAAGGAGTAAGAAATAATGAGTTGCTACCCACTGTATTGGCTAAAACTAATATCTAATTAATTTCATATGATTGATGGATAAGGAAGAATAGCACTATAATTGGTGGATGAAGAAGATAAATGAGTTGACATTAATCCCTATTGGGGGGATAATGAAGCAATTGGATATGATTATCATTCTTCGAAGGATCCTATCGGTGATACTGATGATAGTCATGAAGATTATTTGATGAAATCATAAGGGAGTTGGAGGTTAACATGAGAAAGAGGAACTGACTTAGAAAGTTTTAACAATGCCGAATAATTATTTTGGTTATTATGAATTGTATGGTTTTTTTATTAGTAAATTTTCATGTAATTTTATTGGCACTTTTATGTTTTTTTGAGATTTTTTATTATTTTTAAGTTGATGCTTATGCCTTCTCCTGCCTTGAGGCTTATGTGTTGCTTCCTTGAGCAAAATGCCTCAAAATTGCCTTTAGGCTTTAAAAAAATGGTCTATAACCGATAAATGTAAAATATGAAGATGGCATTTTCCTTCTATAGTGTCTTCCTATTTGTTTGTTTGTTTGTTTAATAGGCAAGTATTCATTATATTAACAGCGCCTAACAAAAGGGTGCACTAAAGCAACATGGTGTAATGTCTTCTTCCCTTCTAGCTAGCATATGGTCATACAAGGTTCTTATTGTTAATGTTTGTACCAAAAACCATCTAAAGTTTGGAGGCTAGCTCTGCTTTGCTTGTTAAGGTGCATTTAGAAGGGTGCAATAGAAGAATTTTGAAGACCTTGAAAGCTTTAATCAGTCATTGGAAAAGCCTTTTTTGAATTTGTTGTTTGGTTGATGTTGTGTGGGTTTGAGGTTTATTTATTTATTTTTGATAAGAAACAACAAAGTATATCTTAATTAAGGAGTAGGTTTGAGGATATTTCCTTGTTTGGTTTTGTTGATTGCATGGGGAGGGCCTAGGTTGGATGTGTGTTTTCATCTACATCTTCCTTTTTTCTTGTTATTATTGTTGCACCCTTTGTATATCTCTTATGTGCATGGAGTGTGCCCCCCTTTTTGATATCCTCTATTTCCAAAAATAAAAGTTGTCTTTATTAGGTGAGCAGGAGTTTCTTAGTGACCTATGTATCCATTGTTCCTTTGTTAGAATTGCTGACTATATGTCAGGATTAATTTTCTCTAGCTTGTGTTAGTGGAGAATTTGATTAAAAATTGGATTTGTGTGTCTTTTGCTACTTAGGTTTGATATTTCTAAATGAATTTAGTGACTATATAAGTGACCTTTAGGTTCTGGTTTTGGGGTTGTTGATGGTTGTCTTAGAGGGTAGATGTTCATTTCCTGGTAAGGAAGAGTGTTTCAGGCAGTAGTGGGGTGTTTTCAGGTAGGACTCATGCAAGCGTTTCTTAAGTCTGGTTTCTTCGTAGTTCTAGGGCTTTGGGGTGATGTCTTTTGTTTTGGATGTTGGTTTGTTGTCTCTCTTTCCCTTTGCTTGTATTCAGTTGCTACTTGCATACTTTATGTGCTTTTTTCAAGCGCTTTTGATATATTTGCCTTGTTTACCTATCAAAAAAAAAAAAAAAAAAAAAAAAAGATTATATAAGTAGTCACAGATGTTGGTTTGTTGTCTCTCTTTCCCTTTGCTTGTATTTGGTTGCTACTTGCATACTCTGTGTGTACTTTGTGCGCCTTTTTCAAGCGCTTTTAATATATTTGCCTTGTTTACCTATAAGAAAAGAAAAAAGAAAAAAAAGAGAATATATAAGGATGGCTACATATGCTGCTTTACATTTTCCTTTGATCTTTTATTTTATCTAGGCTTAACAATTCTTGACATGATTGAATGGCATGAGTTGAAAATGACACAAAGTTAGCTTGTTTTTGTTAAAATATATTTGTTTATGTCATAATCATGTCAATTATAATACCCATTTATTAAATGGGTCATGTTTAGGTTTGGGGGTTCAATTGTTTTGACCTGTTTAATTAATCATGTTGTATTGGCATGATAAAGTAAACCTTTATATGACCCATTTATTGTCTTGTCTTGTTTACATGATTATGGCTGTACTTAGATGCAATTTGTTTAACTAATATGACCTTGTATATTTTTAGAATTTGAAAAATCAACCATTGTTATTACTAAATTACATTGATTTTTCTATGGTTTGAATAAATTCATTGACAAAAAGTTTAAATTGCACTCTATATGTGTAGGCTATTAAAAATGTTATTCGGAGTTGAGTGAAATGCCATTTTCAAATTCATGTGAAAGGATTCTGACCTGACTATTAAGTGTGTTGTGTTTAGATTGAGCATATTTTAAAATACTCTTAGTATGAGGTGAATTCAACATGAGCAAAACCTTTTGCCACCCCTAATTTTATCATAAAAGACTTTTTTAGTTTTTCCTATTTCTCACAAAATAAAATTTTAAACTTGGTTGGAGCTTTGGTTACTCTGCCAATGGGTTAAGTCCTTGGGAATCTGAAATCAAATATTGTCTTTGGATTACTTTAATACTTTGAAACTGGATTTATTTTTGGAACATCTTCATTAGGTGCTGTTTATAATATCTTTTGTGGGCCTATCAAAAGACTCTTGATAAGTCTAGGGGCATGTGAAACTATTAAGACATTTATAGGTCACAAGACTAAGGTTGATACTGGCTGCTTAATGAATCAAACCTATTGTGCTTTAGTGTTGTTGTATGTGTACACTTAGCAGACAGTTATGTGTAGTATGTTAGCTTTCAGTTAGATATGTTCTTTTAAATAGATGTATAATTCAGCTCTAAGAACAGTGCCATGCCAAACCATTACCTTGAGCCCTCTGTACAAGGTTCATTTTGAGAATTGCCCCATTTGGTGTTGATAGCTTATTGTTTTTGTTGTTGTTATCATTATTATCTGCTAAAATGGTATGAAAGAGAGCCAATCAAGATTTAGATTATATGATGTGGTGGAAATGACATTTTTTTCCTTAATTTTTTTACTTTGTGATATTTGGTTTCTTTGGGGATGCAAAATCGCAAAACCTTTGGCGTTTGATGTGTATACTCTAATCTGGTGGAATAGATTATAAGAAATATAGCCCATCCAATGGGAAAAAAATGGTAGAAAGGATAAAGAAGTGTTTTCCTTTGGTATGAGCTGTTGCATATTTGGTCTTTTGTAACATAAGGTCTCTCTTTATTGGTAGAGAACTGTCTATAATATTCTGTGCACTGACATATGGTTTCAAGCTGCTCAATGTAGTTCTTTAGCTTGAATCCTGTTAGAAGAGAAAAACTTATATAGTGTCCCATGGAGATCAGATACTTTGGATAGGACTGAAAATGTGCTTGTTGGTTTAAATTTGTATGTTATCAGGTTGCATTCTGTTTCTGCAGAATCTGACAGTTGGTTCAAAGTGTTTTAGTTTTGTGGAGTTTTGTTCAGTGTTTTGTCCTTGCTATCCAGTTGTTGGTCATATTATAATTCTGTTACTTTTGAGAATGATACTTTTTTTGTAAGTCTCTATATGCTGCCTTAGAGTTGGGGAGTTCAATTCCTTTTCCGATAGGTGTTAATTTATTTTATTTTATTTATTTTTATATATTGATAAATAAATCAAGAGAATGATGAGGGATCCTCCCCACAAAATACAAGATCTGATCAGAATATGACTTAAAACTCCTCTACTATACAAGGAAACCTATTAAAAAAATTAGTCTAATTATGGGTATATATCAAGACTGAACAAAGCTCTTCTCATTGTTATTCACCCTTTTTGAATTGCAAACCAAAGACCAATTAAGTTGAATAAAATTGAGAGGAATGCCTTTAAATGTAGTAGTAGAAGAACCCATAAGGAGGAATATAAGTGATGTAAATCTCACAATGTCTCTAACGTCTTCTACTTTTCCTAAAAAATCCTAGTATTTCTCCCTTACCATACTATCCAAGGCAAAGTGAGGCAAGCGATTTGCCAAAGGGTCTTGCTTCTAATGGAGCTCCCTAATCCTCTAAAAGAGGTGGACAACATGTCACAAATGCTCTTGGGTGGAACCTAGTCCATATTGGCTAGACTTAATAACTTGTGCCATATCCCCAAATTTACTAGGCAACGTAGAAAAAGATGATCAATCGACTCTTCACACCCTATACATAAGATGCATAAATCAAGGCTAAAGGATTTGTAAGGTCTTCTCAACTATAGCATGTCATTGGTGTTTGCCTTTTTGTGAGCCACTAACCATGCAAAAGCCTTGACCTTTAATGAGACTTCCGATTTCCATACAAATCCGGTTAAAAGACAAAGGACTTGGAATTGATAAATTGGACAACACTAAAAAGATTATCGAGAGTAAAACTAAAGAGGAAAGAGACCAAGCCCTTGTATCTAGGACAGAAGGAGACAAGTGCACTAGGATGAGTGAAGACATAAGTCTTTCAAGGCTCTCAATTTCCAAATATGTGAGGTTGCGGTGAAAGTTCATGTTCCAAGATAAAGAAGAAGAGTTGCCCATGATTGTTGAGATGGTGAGGTTCTTGAAGTGATAACTCTATAAAGATCTGCAAATTGTGAACATAAAGGTTGGTTTCCCCACCACAAATTCCCAAAAGCGAATTCTTTCCTCATCGCCCACCACAAAACAGATATGTGGAGAAAAATCTTGGAAAACTTATGCAATGGCCTGCCAAGGACACTGATGTGACCATTTGACTAAAATGTTGACATACCATTCATCTAAAGCAAGTTTCTTTGTGTGAGAAGCTTGCTAGGGAAAAAAGCATTGACGTTAGATCAACTTTTGACTAGTAGAAGCTTTTTATGTGAAGTCAAGAAAAATCCATTGATCACATTCTTTTTCACTATGCCAGGACAAGGGTTGGCAGTTGCTCTTTTTGTTGTTTGCAGTTCCTTAGGTGCTATCTACGATTTGTAGGAAGTAGACATAACAAGGTTTAGAGAGCTGCTCCTTTGTACACTTTTTGGACAATTTGGAAACGAAGGAATTGAAGGTCTTTGAAAATGAGGGGCAATCTGACCATGTTTTGAAAAGTTTTTTGTACATGGTGCAAGTCTTAATGCTTTTAATTGATTTTGTTGATTGGTTGGGTTCTTGTTAAGGGAGGGAATAGCTTTTTGTGTTCTCTCTTTAGGCTGTGCCTTTAGTGCTTGTATACGTCTTGTGTGCCTTGGTGCACTTTTTTTTCTTTTTTGGCACTTGTTTATAAAATTTATTATTTTCTTATAAAAAATAATTGTCACTTTTGATGAGAATATAGTTCTGTATCATACTGACCTTTGCTTCTACAATATGCTCTGGGTTGATGGGAAAAAGATTAACTTGGTATTGAATGCAGTCAAGGTTTTTTTAATTTATTATTATTTTTATTATTTTGTTTCCCTTTTTATTTATATTTTGGATTTGTCTGCTGGTTCACATCATATGGATTCTCAACTTGGTTGTTAATTCTGCTATTCACTTAAATCATAGAAGTCCTAAGTCAATGTATACTTTTTTGATGGGTTAACAATGAAGACTTTTTTAGAAATTGAAGTAATTCAAGCCGCCTATTGATCCATCAGTTTCCTTGACAGTGATCTTGTTTACTTGATTGTAGAAATGATAAGACAAGGGAAAACAAAAAGGGAAGCAAGAAAATTAGTTCATTTTCTTTTCTGTCTATACATAAATAGTGGTGAAAAAATTAAGATGGGAAAATATGCATGCTCTTAGTAAAGTTGCTTCTTCCTTCTTGTCGACAAACATCCAACTGAAGTTCTCTCCAAATGTCTCCATTCTGCGGCGGAATCTTATTTCTGTTGTGCACTCACTTTTGTTCTTTGCTTTCCTCATTCAACAAATGAAAAGAGATTTCTAAAAATTTCCTTGTCTTTGCTTGTTTCTTGTTGCGATTGATATTTTCTTGAAATGTGAATAGCATTGATGTCATAATTGCTTTCAATCATTGCCTCTGATGGTTAGCAAGCCATGTGATAGTGCATAGATAGTTTTTCTTGGCTCAGCCAAGGACTGGTTTTCTGGTTGTCTTTCCCTAAGTGATTTTCTGTTGGGATATCATGGCATCATTTCTATCTGATGAAAAAACTGATGGCCTCTTGTCATAAATCATAACAATAGTATGATTTTAGTTAAAATAATAATATTAATTTTTTTTTGTATTGACTAGTATTGCATGTGCTTTTTAGTTGATATGACTAATAGTTTCAATTGCTTCATATCATCCAGTACGGCGGTTATGGCTGAAGTTGAGGAAAATTTTGGTGAACCTGACATGGATCAACTGCCTGAGGATTCGCAGCCTCAACAAAAACGAGGACGTGATGATGATTCAGCAATTGGAGGTGGTGAGAAGAGGTGGCCTGGATGGCCTGGAGAGAGTGTTTTCCGGATGTTGGTTCCTGCACAAAAGGTTGGCAGTATCATAGGACGCAAAGGAGAGTTCATTAAGAAAATTGTTGAGGAGACTAGAGCTCGCATTAAGATACTTGATGGTCCTCCAGGGACAGCAGAAAGAGCTGTAAGTTAGTTTTTTACTCTCACTTCAGCTTCTACACTATGGATGCACTGAAAGGGCAGTACTGGTTAATTTTCACTTTTCATTGGTTATTTGGTTGAGCCACCATGATGGGTCTTTTTGTACATCAGATCGCTACTTTACCAAGTGTTTACATGGTGCTTCTCCTTTTTTACTGTCTTCAAATTACAGTTTAGGCCAGATAGTGCAATTTCTGGGAAGATCATTTCAATTTCTTCTTACTTTGCTACTTTCTTAACCAAAATTTACATAAGAAAGCAAATAAGATATTAACTTCGATTGGATTTCATTGTTTGTTAATTTTTGAAATTTTGTAACACTCACTTTCTCTAGATCCCCATGTGATCCTTATTTCTTTATTGATTGATAATTTCAGCTTCATGGTGATGTCAGGATGTAAAGATAACTGTGTTCATGATGAGCTAGGAAGCTTCTTAAACTTTAACTAGAATGTCCTTAATTATAAATTTACTTGAAAGCTTGATAAAAGAGGAATTAAAGAAATATCATTTACAAGTAAACTCATAGGCATTATAACCGAAGTAAACAATAGTAGTCCATTGCATAGCAAAACTGAGGCCTGATATGAACAAGTGTGTCTTGCATGGTTGGGTTTATGAGGTTCTATAATCAGGTCATATTTCTTTATTACCCTTTACTCATTTGCTATAGCCAAAGAATGGAGGAAAGGGATCATAGGTTAGTTATAATAAACAGAGGTTACATCAACAAACTCAAAAGTGTTGATTTGTCCAACCAAACAATCTTTTCAATTGACAGAATTTTAGCTCCTTTTTCTGTCTGAAATTCTAGGAATTCATTTATACATACTTGGAGAGGAGGCATGATATATCTGTTAAACACGAAGAGGACGGAAACCCTTCTATGCCAAGCTTAAGTAATTCCTTATATAGGCACATGTTGTCACTTGGTTTCCGTTACTACTTTGTAAAGTTTAAAGTCTATGATTGTTGAGCATGAAAATAGTCGAAGAGAAATAAGAAGAGATGGGATTGGGTACAAACATGTATTAAGACATGATTAATACCCGACATGTATTATGCTTAAGAATATTCAATAAGAAAAAAAAAAAAAAACAAAAAGAAAAGGAACGCCAATACAAGCAACACATAAAATGAGTAAAGGTCCCTTTTATTGAAATAACAAGAATGAATCTGTGCAGGTTCTGTCCGCAAATTTTAAGGCCCAAATCAATCATCTTTATGATCCAAAATTTGAAGAATCAAAGATCCAGATTGCAGGGATCATCATTGAGCATTAGAAGTGCTGAAAAGTTGTTCTGAATAAACACAGACACATCTTGTACGATCATCCGTATCAAGAAGCTCTGCGTTCTATCGGGTAACTTCAGAACTTAGATGATTGATGTCTTGCCGCGCATTATGAAGAACATAAAAGAATCTCATTTGTTAAGAGCAACATTAAATCAGTAGTATTATAACTAACATCATTTGTTACAAGAAAATGATCCCTCTTGAATGCGAAACATATAATATTGGAAAAGTAAAATTCTGTTCTATTTCTAGTTTAGAGAAAATAGAAAATCCTTAATCCCTTGAGAGATGTCATAACTTAAAATAAAAAAATTATCTTTGGAAAATTTTGAAAGACGAAAGAGGAAATGTATGCCTTGTTCTTTGCTTGTAGATGATGAATTTGTCAACTCTCAATTCAGTCGCATTACTCATGCTTTATCCTAAGATTTAGTTGAATTCTTATTTTATGGTTGCAAATTGTTTAAGTGGGATTTTAGCGTATGTTTTGGATTAATTGCCTTTGGAATTATTTAACAACTACTAATGCTACTTCCATAGCCTCAAACTTCTTCATGCCTTATTCTTTTGAATTTCTTTCATTGAAGAAAAGGAAAAAGTTCCTTAAAATCCTTGTTGGTCATAGAGAAATTGGTATTGAAGATTTGGGTCAAATGATAGAGGATGTGATATCCCTTAAAATTCGGCGCAGAGTAGAATTTGAGGATATTTTGCCACAGGAAAAATCGTTTGGCTACGAAAGTCTAGGGTGAAATGATATAGAGTCATAAATGGTAGAATATGGGAAACGTCATTTTTGATTGGCAAAATGTGGAAAGAGTTTGTCTATCCAACCAAATGAAGGTTGTTCTATAGATGATTAGGTCTTGATTGTTAGGGAAATTAAGAAGTTTTTCTCTCGTTGTAACAAGGGTGTTAATTTAGGCTTTGGTTTTGGATCGGTTTCCAGATCTCTAAGGAGAGTAGTGCTAGGTGATCAGAAAGGCCTTTTGTGAAATGGCTTCATGGCCCCGGTCATTTTCCATGATCTATTTTTCAAAGCTGTCAGGTAAGCTTTAAGGAAAGATATTTTAAAAGTCTTCATTGGATTTCGTGCTGATGGGGGTGATTAAGTTTACCTTCATTGGCTTTCTTCCCTAAGAGATCCTATTTGGTTAAGTTTTTTTATACCTATTTGCCTGGTTACTACCTTCACAAAGGTTATTATCAAGGTCCTTTTGGATGACTTGAGTTTCTTAGACAAATGATATCTCTAGATTAAGGGGCTTCCTTTAAATGTGTGGTTTAAGGGAAGAGTGGTTGCTTTGTGAAGTGGGTTCTAAGAAAGCTGACAAGCATGTTGACTTTGATGTCCTAGATCATTTCCTGAGTAGGGAATCTTTGTGTTTTGAGGTATCAGTGACCAGAGTCACCTATCCTTGGCAAGCTATTCAGTTTTGCTTAATAGGAAAGCTGAGGAGTTGTAAATGCTTCAAGAGGACATAGGAGATTCTTCGCCCTCTTTGCTGTTCATGGTGGTGACAGTGGATATCCTTTAGTAGAATGATCATAAGTCCAGACGCTTTTCAAGCATAGTGGAAGGTTCTGAAGTAAGGCTATACTAGGTTTTCCCATCCTAGTTTGTGGGTCAATACTGTCTTTTTCTCCTCCACTAAGGAAGACAAGTCGTATGATCTCAAATTTATACCAATTGTCATTGGTGAGGTATCAAGTTTTAGAATCAACACTCATAAGGATACTTTATGTGGAGTCATCGCTCATCAATATCACACTTTGCTATTTGGATTTCTTGAACACGGAAATGGATTTTCTGTAGCCAAGTCTGTGTAGCTGGGATATATTGTTTCAGTTTGGTGGCTGTAAATTTGATTTGGAAGTCCTATCTTTTTTACTGAATATTTAGTGTTCAATATGGTTCTGATTTTTGATTGACAAGACTTGTCAAATGATTTGTGGCCAACTTCCATGAACTTCAAAGCTGTGTTGTTGCCTCATATTTGCAAGAGAAGATTTGTATCTACTTGTTGTACTACATGATATATAGGTGCCCATGAATCTGAATGAAAGGATTTATTCATCCAATGCCTGTGCTGACTGCTGATATTGTGGTTTGTTTCTTTTTGAACAGGTAATGGTATCTGCAAAGGAGGAGCCTGATTCTTCTCTTCCACCGGCCATGGATGGCCTTCTGAAGGTTCATAAACGAATTGTTGATGGGTTAGAAGGTGATTCTTCTCACATGCCCCCAGGAGGGAAGGTTTCAACGCGTCTGCTCGTGGCAGCTTCACAAGCAGGAAGCCTAATCGGTAAACAAGGAGGAACAGTAAAATCCATTCAAGAGGCATCTAATTGTATTGTCAGAGTTCTTGGAGCAGGTGTTGTTCATTACATTTTATTTCTTATGCTATTGTTCCATTTTGCTAGTTGAGTAAACATTCTATTGTCATCTTTCTCATTGGTGCTTTCTTTGAGTTGAAATTTTAGCTCTAATTTTGCACCGTTGTGACTATTACTAATAAAGACGTAATGAAAAATTTACTTAAGCATTTAACCTTTAATGTAATATGGTTTTTGAAAAACTCACATTGTGTTTATTGAGGTGCATATTCATTCAAATCTGATTGTTCTTGTATGCGGCGCTCTTAAAAACTTGTTCATTTTTTCACAATTAAAAATTGCTTGTCTCTGAATTCAAGCATTTTTTTCCTGACATTTGATTTAACCTTGCTAAAATTAGAAATTGAGAGTTGCTTTTGAATAAGCATATCGTAGTTCCACATAACCAATGCACTGTTTACCTTAAGTTTGATTGAAAACCAATGTACCATTTACCCCTTTGGTAACTTTCTGAATTCTATTGAAATATTCCTGTCTTAACAATTCTTTATCATTAATACCTTTTTTTTTTTTTTTAAATCCAGAATCTGTAGAAGAGTCTTAATTTTCGTATCATTTTAAGCTAAAAAATCTTGCTTTAACAAACTTGTACAATCATTTTGCCAGAATAGATTCATTTCTTAAATCTTGTGCTTTTGTTAATTCTGCTTGTAGCTGCAGTATAATTTGCATAGGTCTTAACTCCAATTTTAAAATGAATTGTTGCAGAAGACCTACCCATTTTTGCTCTCCAAGATGATAGGGTTGTTGAAGTAGTAGGGGAACCCATTGGAGTGCATAAAGCAGTGGAGCTAATTGCATCTCACCTCAGGAAATTTTTAGTTGACCGCAGTGTAATTCCATTATTTGAAATGCAAGTAAGTCTGCTCTTTTCTTAATGTTGAAGTGAATCATTAGAACCTACGTTTAACATTTAAATAAACAATATCTTTGTACTAAATTTTTATAACTTTTCTCTCAGATGCAAATGTCGAATCCTCCGATTGAGCACATGCCTCCCCACCAGCCCTGGGGTCCACCTCAAGGTCTTCCTCCAAATGCTAGTGGAGGCCCTGGTTTTGGACCTAATCCTCCATACATGCCCCCTCCAAGGCAACTTGACAGTTATTATCCCCCTCCTGAATTACCCCCTCCAGTGGAAAAACAGCCTCATCAGGGTATATCTGCATACGGCAGAGAAGTGCCAATGGGTGGTCATGCACCATCAAGCGCCCAACCTGCACCATCAATGATCACACAGGTCATTTTCCTGTTTCGTTTTTGGTGGTTTATTTTAATTTTTTGTTTACTTTTTAATTTTTTATTTATTAAATCATTTAGAGTACTAGGGAAAAAATGTAATTGGAAATGGAGACTACGATATCTGATTGATGGTTGATGAAACAGTTCAAAATTTGCAGTAATTAAAGATGTCATGTGGCATTAGTAATTAGAAAATTGGAAATAAGGAAACATAAATTGATGTGCTTTATAAATGTCAATATTGTATGGGCCAATCTATAATTCAAACAATGATATATTTGCTGTGAATGATTCTGAAGTTTTTAAGTTATGAAATTATCTGAGCATATTGTCATGGACTTAGTCCTTTCCTAAGCTCACGTGTGGCACTTAGGCAACTCATCTCGCTTGAAGTTGCTAAGTTAGCCTTTCCCTCGTACTTAGTTAGCCAAGCTAAGTTAGACACGATTTGGAAGCTAAGAGAACCGTAGGCAATACTTAAAGAATAGGAAGCTTTATTGCTCTCAAAGGATGCTTACAAGTGCTTGGAAGCTCACTTGCTTGGTTGGTTAGGTTCTTAGGGCGGTGCCTTGGTCAAATGAAGTCCTCACCTATTTATAGGCACCAATGGAACTCTCTGAAACCCACAAAAGTTTCGCCCCTATTCTAGAATTCTCTAGTAGACTCTATACAAAAGTTATGTGCAAGTATTTACAAAGCATGTCTAGAAGTCTCTAGAACATCCCATAGGTTTCCCTTGTCTTCCACCCTTGATGTAGAGAAGTGTGGGTATCTCTAGCCTTTTCTAGAACCTTCCACACTCTTCCCACCAATGGTTAAGTGTAGGTGGTTCTAGGAGTCTTCAGAAGCTTTCTGCCCTCTATATAAGCTTATGGGGAGGGTCATTTGAGTAGGTCATGACAATATGGTGTTGATAGAACTTGTGTACTCTGGTCTTCTTCATGTTTTATTTGAGATACTCTTGGTTGCAATTGTCTTATGGTGCCCTTGGGCTGGAGTAGTGCTCAGCTCATGATGTTGTCATGTTATGTGAAGCCCAACGGCATTGGTTTG
The DNA here is from genome assembly GCF_004353265.1 of Vitis riparia. Lineage (NCBI taxonomy): Eukaryota > Viridiplantae > Streptophyta > Magnoliopsida > Vitales > Vitaceae > Vitis > Vitis riparia. Next base: position 20,064,059 of record NC_048444.1, read on the forward strand.
CTGATTATATCCTGGGGTTATGTGGTGGACTGAGGCGCCAAGAGGGAGTGATCCTACACAACATTAAGGAATACTTTGGGTATTTTCCTTTAGCTAGTTATTGGAAGGGTGTAGATAGCTGTCAGAGAACTACTGCATTATGTTCTGTTCTCTTTCTGCCTTGAGCATAGTAGAGTTGGTGTGATTCATGAATAGATCTCAAGCTGGATTGAGTTTACTTGCTCCCCCAATTTCCTGAGGGGTTGCATGAGAGTATAGTTGAGACATTGAGCTACCAGTCCGTGATTGGCCTAAACTTTCTATTGAGCTTGAAACTTGAGTTCATCTCAGCCAGTCTGAATAGCCCCAGATTTGTTGTGCGAATTTTGGTTGAACAAGCAGTTTTTGCTCACTCTCACTTCCTGAGTCCTGTTCCTTCTAAAAAGTGTTTGAACTCTGAAATAATCTCATTTTTTGCAGGTAACACAACAAATGCAGATTCCTCTGTCTTATGCTGATGCCGTTATTGGAACAGCTGGTGCAAGTATAAGTTACATTAGGCGTGCTAGTGGGGCAACTGTTACCATACAGGAAACAAGGGGTGTTCCTGGGGAAATGACTGTTGAGATCAATGGAACTGCTTCCCAAGTCCAAGCAGCTCAGCAACTGATACAGGCACTCTTCCTCCCTGTTTTTGATACCAAGTTGTTGGTTTGTCTTTGCTAATATTGCAATTTCCATTTGCATAATGACATTGCTTAACATTAGATCATTGTTTCTGATGTCTCCTTGTATGTGGTGTTTGGGTGCGTGTGGGGGTAGGTATGGTGGGACCGACTTTAGTACTAGAATTAAAGAATTAAAGATTTTTTTTTAATAGGATATATATTATTGAAATGTTAAGTGTGGTCAGCAATTCAGACAGTTGGGCTTCATTCTTTTCCATTTAGCTTCATCATTGATTATTACTGATAATATAGAATTGTTTAATTATTGTTTTATTGGGATCTTACTCAACCAAAAATATTGATTTTTCCATTAAAATTTTGTTTGTTCTTTGTCAATGCTTCATTATGCACATCTAATCAAATTGGACTTGTCTGCTTATAATGATTGTTTGTGTTGCAGAATTTTATGGCTGAAGCTGCTGCACCAGCACAGGCCCAAGCTGGTGGATCTGCTGACCAAGGCTATAATTCTTATGCAGCTCATGGTTCGATGTATGCATCTCCTGCATCCAACCCAGCACATGCAAGCCACACTGGAGGCTATGGTCCGGTGTATGGAGCAAACTATGGTTATTAAGCAGGATACTTACCAATTTGGTTTGTCATTGTTGAAGTCATGTGTTTTCATCATTCAACTTAAATAGTTAAAAACACCAAATAATCCCATCTTGAAAACACTCTGTATCTGTACTTGGCTTTCTGTCTGGCTCCAAGAACAAATGTCAGTGTTAGATTTGATCGTGTGCATTAGTTTAGCTATAGGAACAGAACTTCTTTCTTTGAGATATCTCCATCTAGTATTTTGTACCTTGCTTTACATTTTTCTGAATCGGTAATCTTTTTCCATTTGATATCGTTTCCAAGTAAATATTGAAGTCAATAGCTTAAGAGAATCATACTAATGAAACAGATGTTAAGATTATATTCAGTGGGATCTGAAAGGCATGTGCTCATGCAGATGAATAGGTCATTTTTCAGTGAAGATTTTCTAAATTAGCGATCTTGGTGAGTAGGAAGTGATCCCTGGAGTACTAACTAGTCGACAAAGTAGCCTGTGCCAGGTTGGGTTTGATTAGTTTATGTTCTTAGTGACTAGGAAGTGATTCCCTGAGTATTTGAAAAAGCAGCCTGTACCAGGTTGGGCTTTGATTAGTTTATGATTGTAGTGGCTAGGAAGTGATTCCTTAAGTACTGAGTGGTCCTGATTTGATTAGTCTACCTAGCGAGTGCAAGATTCCCAGGGATGAGAAGTCTGATGAGACCTTTTGTCGCGCGTTGCAACCACCCATGGTCATCTTTCTTTCTAAACAGCTGCATACTTGTGCTACTTGTTATTTTATTACCACTGCTGGAAATTATAGACCAGCCTTATCTCAATCATCAGTTTTATAACATGATTAATGAGAAGAGAATTCTTCCAGTGATATCTCTGTACATGTTTTGCAAATCTCCCAAAAGTCAAGTAAACGCAGAAGTTAACACGAGTGTTCATTCATGATGGGAATGGCGTTGTTTTGACCCACTCTGTTATCCCCACATGGATATTAATTATCCTACTGACCATGTCTCCACTGCCTCCATGTGGCGTTGTCTACGCCTCTGACTCCTCTGCATGCGTTGGGTCGGTGATGAAAGGTGTGATCTCATTCGAAGCCATCATTATTTTTATTTTATTTTATTTCTTTTATTTTGTAATTCCAGCTGTCTTTTTTTTTTTTTTTTTTTTTTCCCCTCATACCTGTTCAAACAATCAACCGTAAGTTACTCGCAGGAGAATAAGAACTAATTAAACAAGTATTTGTGTAATCAAGGAGAGAAGATATTCCATCCACTCTATCACAGTGGAGATGGCTCCTTTTACCAGACGTTCAACAACTACCACTCCACCAATAGTGTGAATCCCATCTTGACAGCCATCTTATCTACTCACTACCACTTTCCCATAACGTGGAAATAATTGGGGCTATAAAGAAAGACTGATAAGGAGGCAGCCAAATCCAGATTCGGATTATTCAGTGAAGGTCTTTAGATATTTGGTCAAATATGTGGTGCTCCAACAAGATGGCCCTCCCATTTTGTATGTTTTTAATAACCTATGAGGGGACATAGAGGGTCCATCATATGCTTTGGAATGAGAGAAAAGGCTATCGGCTTTTAACAAAGACCGCTCTTCCAGTCTGCCTCCACCCCACTTTTGGACAAGAGCTTCGTCTGTTCTTTGGGAAAAGAATTGATTCTTTTGTACTTATGCTGCTCAAAACACCCTTATCCACCAAAATGATAATTTTGCTTGATTGGTCTTGTTATAACTTACACGTACGTATATAAGCACAAATGGTATTTGGTTAGAGTAGAGTAGTGTTCAAAAATCACCCATCATATGAAGAAGGTTGCATTATCAGTCTTCTACTAATAATTTTCAACGTTTCCTCAACTGGACAAAACTTGAAAAGTCAGTGTGGGTACTCCTAAGTTCAAATCATATGCTGAGGCTAGAGATGACGGTGGATTCTACCATTTCTCCTCCACGCTCAACGTAAAAGGATGAGGTAGATGAAGCGTTAAAAGCAGCCACACTAGACTGAAATATCAGAGACATAGAAGGGAAGTAGCTTTTACAACTCTGCGTTAAGGAGGGTTGTTGACATATTATTTCAGCATGGGCCCCAGCCTTGAGATAGGAAGAATCATATAATCATGTGCACATTAAATTTTTTTTTTTTTTGAGATGTTTGACTTGACTTCTCACTTACAAAAACTAATCCTATAAATTTACACTTAAAATAGTTATATTCGTCAAAATTCTAAAATTACCCTTTCCTCCTCCTACCTACCATGAAATATTTTTATTTTTCTAATTGATTAATTAACCTCATAGGATGATCTAATTATTCAATTAAATCAATCCAAAGACCTTGTTCACTATCCTTTATGCAAATTCACATAATTACCAAAACACTATTTTGCATAAAAGTGAACCTAGTGTCAATCCTACCCTTGTAAACTATGCCATCAATCTATATGAGCTTGAATTAGGACCACTGAACCCATAAGAGTATTAACTTTCTTAGAATCCAATTTGGAAATTAATTCAACATTCCACTATAGAGAATCAACTATACACCAATACCATATGTAAATAACAATGAGACGAAGTTTGAGTCTATAACCTACTTATCCACTACATGCAGACCTTCTATGAATTGGTATCATAATCTAACAAGGTAGTGCTATTACCTATCAAGATTAATTCTCCAATCTTTGAATTATATACCTCACTTATTATGTGGTGAATTGACATACTCCACCTACAAAGAGTATATGTCAAATTTCTACTAAAGGAAATGCTATGACCATAGTCTTCTAAATCACATGTCCTTTAGATCACCCAAGGGGACAAACAGTCTCAAACTTATGATATATCAGGGTGCCTATTTTGAGAATACCTATTTCCATCGACATCTATTAGCAGTGACCAAATCCATAAGGATATATGACCATCTTGGGATCTCACCCATATGTTAAAGTCTCTTATTAAATTGGACACATGTTCAATATCCTCTTAAGGTTTAGAGTCCATGCAGTATAGTAGCTTGGTGAATCATGATAGGTGATAGCCTTGTGTCATGATTCACCATAGGTACTATCCAATGCGTAACCATACACACTAGTGCACTCATTATGGAAAACCTATTCTGATGACCAAGATAAGTCATCCCTCAAATTGTGAGGCACTGCACTATAATTTCTACTAGATTTCCCAAATCTATGAATTGATTGAGGACAATTTATCTACTTACAACGAACCTATGACTTGTATTCTTTGTGCAACTCTTAATGCATCCAAGTTGTATACAATGTAAGAGATATGAACATTTATGCTCAAATAACCTATTTAACTTATATGAGATAATAAATGGAAAACTAAGAAATATAGATAAATAAAATTATAAATGAATTTTAATCTATTACATTATGTCATGCCTTTTAGGGCTTAGTCCCAACAAATTCCCACTTGCCCTAAGGCATGCTAGGAACACATTGAGACTTAAACTATCCCTATGATCATCAAAGACTCTAGTAGACAAAGTCTTCGTGAAGGGATCTGCCAGGTTCTCCATAAAAGCAGTCTTCTCCACAACCATATCTCATCTCATTATTACCTCATGTATCAAGTGATACTTTCTCTCTATTTGTTTACATTTCCAATGGTTTCATGGTTCTTTAGATTATGCTACCGTCTCTTTGTTATTGCAAAATAGTTTCAAGGGTGACACAACCAAAAGTACTACCCCAAGTCCCATCAAGAACTTCTAAAGCCAAACAGTTTCCTTTATTGCTTCAAAAGCAACAACATACTCCATTTTCATGGTAGAGTCAACAATATAGGATTGCTTCAAACTTCTCCAACTAACAACCCTACTACTAGAGTGAACATAAACCTAGAGGTAGACTTGTGAGAATCTCTATCAGATTGAAAGTCTGAATCCATGTACTTGACAGGTAACAACTCATCACAATGATACACTAGCATATAATCTCTTGTTCTCTGAAGATACTTGAGTATATACTTGATTGTTGTCCAATGCTTTATACTTGGATTGGACTAATATCTACTCACCATTCCTATAGTAAAACAAATATCTAATCTAGTACATAACATCACGTACATAAGGCTACTTATTGCTCAAGCATAAGGTCCTATCTTCATGTAATCTTTCTCTTAGTTGTCTTAAGACACTAATCCTGCGAAAGAAGCACTCTATGTCTGAAGGGTAATAAACCCTTCTTGGAGTCCTATATCATATACTTGACCAAAAGCTCTTCAATGTAGGTGGCTTGAGACAACACAACCTTCTTATTCTTGCGATCCCAAAAGACCTTAATTCTAAGAATACATTATGCCTTACCCAGATGTTTCATCTAGAATTGAGTAGATAGCTAGATCTTGACTAATGACAGTCACCCTACATCATTCCCAATGAGTAGAATGTTGTCAACATACAATATCAAAAACACCATCATGCTTCACTATCTTTTCTTGTACCCACAAGGCTCATCCTTGTTTTGATCTAAATCAAGAGTCTTGATAGCTTGATCAAAATGCCTATTCTGTGAGTGAGATGTTTGTTTTAATACATAAACGAATTTATGCAACTTGCACACAAAGTGCTCTTGGTCGTTTGCTATGGGAGTATTATGATGGATTTAAGCATGGCTATTGGTGAGAAGGTCTCCTCATAGTCGAAATCAGGTTTCTAATTATAACTTTTCACTATCGACCTAGCCTTATATGTCTCAACCTTTCCATCCATTCATCTTTTCCTCTTATAGACCCATTTGCACCCTTTGGGTTTTATCCCTTTAGGTTTTTCTACAAGATCCCAAACTCTGTTAGAATATATAGATTCTAACTTTGCCTCCATATCTCCTTGCCATAGATTAGCATCATCATTACTCATTGCTTCATTATAATTTGTGAGATCGGTGTCATGTTCCCTTAGAATTGCCTCAAAAGATTCTCCCAAATACATGTACCTATCTAGTTGTATAACAACCCTCCCATTACAACGAGGCTCTCGTGTACTAGAATTGACAAGAATGGTAGGTGTAAGAACCTCTAGACCTATAGTCCTCTATGCTAATGTGGAAGTGTCTTCAAGTGCTTTCTAATCTATATCACATTTTGCCTTATTACTCATCATATAGTTTTCTTCCAAAAATATGACATTTGTACTAACAAATACCTTATGGTGACTTAACTATAAAAGTATATGTGTTGGATACCCCCCAAATTTGAATATGTTGCAAACTAGGTTTATGATTTTTAATAAGACGTCAAGCATGTAATGGATGGTAACATATCTTACCCTAAACTAAGGAAAAGTGATACATCATTCCTACCACAATAATACTTTTAGCATTTTCAATGGCACCTTTTTCGTAAAGGAGTGGTACCTTTTGAAAAAGTAGGGGTGCGCAACTTGAGTTGTGCATTGCTTTGAGGTACACCAACTTGGTGCTTCAAGAAGGTGCACTATTTTTTCCTAATATAGTTGAAAGGTGCACAACTTCAATGCGCCAAAATTTTAATTTTTAATTAAATTAAGAGAAAATTAATATAAATGATTAAATAATTTTTTTTATGAAAAGATATATTTTATTTTTTAGTTTATATAAATTAAAAATTAAAAATTAAATATTTTAACAAAGCAAAATGTTAGAACTACAATCAAGTTTTTATCTTATATAATTAAAAATATTAAACATTTTTAATCAAGAAGAAAGTTAAAATTGTGATCAAGTTAGATCAATTGGTAAAAAGCTAAAACTATGGTCATTGATTATGATTTTCACATAAAAATTTTAAAAAATGTAAAAAAAAAAAGATAGTGTAATAAAATTTATAAAATAAATAAATATTTTATTTAGTAGGAATATAGAAAATCTTATGTTTTACATCTCTAAATTTGCTCATCATATATTTATATTAAAATTTTCTTATTAATTATTTCTTTTATATTATTATTATTATTATTATTATTGTTGTTGTTGTTGTTGTTATTGTTATTTTGTGTTTAAAATGTCTATAAATAATTAAAATCAATAGATATGAAAAGATGAAATAGTGAGAAAATTGAAATTAAAATGATTTCATGAAGCTAACACATTAGAAAAAAAAAAAAGAAAAAAAAAGGATGGAAGTATGTAGAAAAGGAGAAAAAAAAAGAATAATCATTTGTTGTGGTTAGTTGTCACATGTCAACGTTTTTTTTTTTTAAAGACAACCATTTTGACTTGTCATGTCAAAGTAAAAAAGGAGCAGATGAAGGATTGAAATCGAATCATTCATCCCTAAATGGAGGCTTGAAATTGAATCCATTATCTCTCGTAAAGAAGGATCGCCAGATGAAGGAGCAGAATGAGAGAATGAATGAGAAAGTTTCCCCACGACCTTAGCTATGTCAACCACGCAGAACAGGCTTAGGGAAGTCGACCTAAGCAACTAGTGGCTCTTGCTCCCTAGCATGTATCTTATTTTCTTTAGCGAAGGCCTCTTAAGCAGGATCCTGAGGAGTGAAGACAAACTGTGTGAGTATGGGAGGTACCATGGGGCTGTATATATGATTGTAATGCTTAGCCCAGGAGCTTGCGCCGATAAGAGCATGAGGCACTCGAGCTGCTAAGGAAGGGTCAAACTCAAACCCAATATCCTTCAAAAGCCTGGTGGTGAGAAGAATGAAGGGTAGGGCTCTAAAGCGATGGGTTGGATCGCAGTTGGAAGTCATCATGTCTATGATGACTTAGGCTATATCAAATTGCTACCCAATTAAAATCACATGAATGAACTGAGCTGTAGAATGATGAATTTAGGTGCAATAAGAGGAATGATAGACCGAATATGAGAAGAATGTAGCAAGAACCCATGTTGACTTGGAAAAGTTAACAATGGAGACATAGGTCTGTAAAAGATGAGAAACACCAAAGAGGGTGACAGGAATGGTATCAAGCTCTCCTCAAGTGAGAGCCTAAACCTTAAAAGAGAAGACTAGAAGTTGATGGGTGAGACGAGACATGCCAATGACACATTGAATGGAACAAGTGGAAACCATAAAATATTGGTCATACATGGTGATCCTAAATAGAAACCCATTAACAATGGAATGGATGTTAGCATAGAACATCTGAACATAGTGAGGGTATGGGGTCCCTGATAAGAGCCAAAAGATGTGCTCTAATGGCACATATTCGATATGATTTGTGCACCAAATGACACTCAAATCACCTAACTTGACCTAAATTGATGCTAAGGCCCTACCTATGAGTTTAACTTGTATTTGGGAGATTCATCTTAGGTTCAAGGGAAGAAAAGGGTGTAAGTTGAATCACTTTAGATTTTGAAAGATCAAGAAATGGTTAAATGAGGAAATAAGAGAGTCAAGACTCATGGACCATAAGGAAAGACAAGACGAGGATATCATGAGTTTAGAGATGAGAAATGACCATTTTGGAGTAAGAAAGAAGGCAAAAAAACATGGAAAATTAGGCATGAAGCAAGATTCAGCTACAGGAAAAATTTAGAACTCAAAATTTAGTGACAACATGTATTTTGACTTTAAGGAAAAATTTTGAGTTCTTATTAAAGTCCATTTTAGGCATAGTATACATCATTTCAAATCTTGGGAAGTTAGGAGTCCAATACTTCAAACAGTGTACAAATTGGATCTGAAATGAAGAAGTTATGGCTATTTGAAGACAAATGTGCAAAGTCAAAGGGCCATTTCGAAATGATTTTGAAATTGAACTTATGAATTCGAAATCCAGTTTGAAATGATCCCAATATCGAATTCACCCACTGCCACTTTGATGTTTTGCCTCCTCTACCTCAAGAATTGCATCTAGGGCACTCTATCCGCCCTAAATGGGCCCCACACAATTAGAAATTAATATTTTATTATTTTTTAGTCATTTTTAGGTAATTATTTTGTAATAAAGTGGCCAATGAGAGTGTGCTACATGTTAGGTAATTGATGATATTATATAAACTCTTTTAGTTCTAGGTTTTAGGGATCTTGGATATTTTTTTAGAGAATTTGACATTGAAGATGGAAGAAGACGATAACTTTGGTTTTTTTTTTTTTGTTTTTTTATATTAAATATATTGTTTTTAGTTTCTTTTGATTCAAATTATGGATTTTTACCATATTATGGATTGTGAATGTGACATCATCCCCATGAGAGGCTAAGAAGCCAACTTGGAGCTTGAAGTATGAAAACCTAAGGGCTAGGAAACCTATAGGGACAATGGGTAAATTATTATAACAATGAGATTAATTATTGGTTGGGTGAAGCTATAAGGAGTAGGAAGGGTTAAAAAGCCAAATATTAAACTGGTAATCAATCTCATTCATTTGATGATTTTAGGAATCTGTTTTAAAAAGGAAAAATTAGGTTTCGGATGCAATTTTAAGTTCTAGAACTAAAGTTGATCGTGACTGGCCAAGGATCGCAAAACCTTAAGATTAGTTTACTTAAAGAAACCCTTGTTCTTTCTATTTCTACACCTTAAGTTGGATTGTGGAAAGCCCTAAACTTGAATCGATTGAATTAAAAATCAATATTCATTTTGTTATTAATTTAGTTTCATTCACTTAATCCCATTTCATAAAAGATAATTCCCAAATTGTTTTTCACTTTATGATTTAAACAAAAGAAATTCATTTATTATAGTATAGACAATTTCCATAAGCCAATCCTTGAGGACTATGCCTGGAGTACTACAAAAGTCGTAGTGACTCTTTCTCTAGTTTTTCTTGACCAGAGTTGCTATATAAAAAGACTAAGTATTTTGGTACAATAGAGAAGTTCGGTTAGTTCCTCGAAAAGAAAACAAGGTCTCTTACTCTCTAGTACGAATGAACGTGGGAAGAGGTGTGTCCTAGAAAGCTCTAAGATCAAGAGGACGCTAAACATTGACACAACAATCTTTAAAATTGGCATAGAAATGTGTATGAGCCTCCTCAGAGTGAAAACACTCCAAAGGCAAGTCATTTAGGTCAAATGGACCCTAAAAATGAACACCTTGGATGGGCTCAAGCGACCTAGGAGGAGTTACCTCCCTCGGATGATGTCTACTAGCCACAAAAAAACTAATGAAAGCATGAAAACATGAGAAATTGGAAAAAAAGTACCTGATAAAAGTAAACCTCTAAGAATACTAAAAAAGATGTCCTAAAAAATACTATGTAGGCAAAAACATGAAAATAACCATGAAACGATGATAGAATAACTAAGTGCAACACCTTGGAACACTATAGACAACTAGAAGGGAAAAAAATAACCAGAGCATGCTTTGTCAAAGCTTAAATAGTCATTCTAATCGCTGAATGTAGATTAACACTAGAATGGTATGAGCTTTAGAAGCGACTCTAGATACAACTTATAGCACTTAAGTGTTTGGAGTGTTGAAAACCATCACTTGAGTGCTTGTTAGAGAAATGATGTCTTTAGGTGGAAATAAAACACGAAATGAAGGAACTTATCTCATTTTGTCTTGATTATCTCCTTGCAACCATGGAATCATCTATGTTACCTATCACATTTGAGATAAGATGATTTTTGTGTACTTTAGATTTAGGTTTATTTCCCACTTCACCTAAATTATCAATTTAAAGTGTATTTTTATGCTTGTTGGGGTTAATCATATTTTTTAGGAATACTTTTAAGGTTGTCTTTGAAGTTTTCCATTTTTTCGAGGTTATCCTCAATTGATTCCAAGGTAAAATTTTCATTCTCAATTGTTGAGATATTAGGAATGCTTTCCTTATATCATTCTTTCCTTATATCATTCAGTGTTGAGATATTAGGAATATTTAGATATTAGGAAAGTTGAGATATTAGGAATGTTGAGTGAGATATTAGGAAAGTTGAGATATTAGGATATTAGTTGTTCTTTCCTTATATCATTCTTTCCTTGTATCATTCTTTCCCATTCTTAGAATGGTGATTACCCTTTATATATGCTTTGTACATGAACGAATGAAATAATAAATGAAAAAACTACCATTTATCAATTTGAAGATGGTATCAGAGCCATGGAACTGAAATCCTGGATATTTTTTTGCTATGGTAGTCTGACAGCGAACAACCATTCTAAGACAAGCCCTAATATTGATAAGTCAACCTTCAAATGCACTCACTGCAATAAGACTGATCCCACCAGTCTGGATATCCCACAATTTCAAAGCAACGACTCTTGGTATAACCAGGAAAACAATGAGGAACCGAGGGTTTGAACCATGGACCTTTAGATCATGTTAGGATATCACCACTTTGTTATTAATGATAATAATCGTGATCAACGGAAGAAGGATTCCAAGAAAACCTCGACTGCAATTGTTATAGAGGCTAATGTTGCTGAGAAAGCCTCTGTATTGATAGCTACTACAGATTATGGTGGTAAGTTTTTAAAAACTTCTACACCTGTTATTAATAGTGCATGGATAATTGATTCTGGTGTTACAGATCATATGACTTTTGATTCTCGACAAGTTTCATCCCTTAGACCTTCCTCACAAAAAATTGTTTCCACAGCCAATGGTAACATAACCCCAGTCATTGGGGAAGGATCCTTAACTCTTACTGATACTTTGAATTTGGATTCTATTTTAGTTGTTCCATCTTTATATTACAATCTTTTGTCAGTTTCTAAAATCACTACGGCCTTATCTTGTATTGTCATTTTTTGACCTAAATTTTGTGTTATTAAGGACATTGAAACAAGATAGACGATTGGTTGTGGTATTAAGCGGGGAAAAATCTATTACTTGGACTTGTAGTCAAAGGATTCAAATAAGTTGCAACAAGTCTTGATGGCAGATGGATCTGTGGGGGAGAAGAAAAAGTCTGAAATTTGGTTGTGGCATCGACGTCTGGGACATGCTTCCTTTGGTTATTTAAAAAAATTGTTTCCTAGTTTGTTTGCAAAGAGTGATATTTCTGGTTTTCGTTGTGATATTTGTGAATTGGCTAAAAACCATCATGTTTCGTTTTCATTAATTTTGAATAAAAGTCTGTTTCCTTTTATGGTTATATATTATGATGTTTGGGGCCTATCCAAAGTCCCAACTTTGAGTGGCTCATGTTGGTTTGTTACTTTTATTGATGATTGTACCAGAATGACTTGGTTATGCTTGATGAAGACCAAAGATGAAGTGAACTTTTTGTTTCAAAAATTTCATAAAATGATTGAAACTCAGTACAATGCAAAGGTTCGGGTTCTGCGTAGTGATAATGGTGGAGAATATCAGAGTTCTGATCTTCAAAAGTATTTGGAATGACATGACATCATTCATCAGACTACTTGTTCCAATACACCCCAACAAAATGGAGTCACTGAATGGAAAAATCGGCACTTGTTAGAGGTTGTTCGTGCTTTCCTGATAGAAGCAAAAATAGTGATATCTTATTAGGGAGAAGCAATCACATCTGCCGCATACTTGATCAATCGGGTACCTTCTTGCTTAATTGACTTCCAAACACCTCTCCAAGCTCTTACTAATGCCGTAGTTGCCCCAACCGTCACAAATTTACCTTCTCGTATTTTTGGTTGCGTGGCATTTGTACATCTACATAAACACCAACACACCAAGTTAACTTCCCGTGCATTGCAATGTGTGTTTGTTGGATATGTATTAAACAAAAAGGGATATTGATATTACCATCCTCCAACTCGACGAATGTTTATTACAATGGATGTGGTGTTTCATGAAGATTCAATGTATTTTTCATCTGAGTCTGAACTTCAGGGGGAGTACCATAAGGAAATTCAGACTCTCGATTATGATTATCATATTTCTAAGGAGGATGAATTTGGACAATCTAAACTAGTGAACCAGGAAGCGGGTGAATTGGATATGAGTGGTACAACTCTAGAACCAAGTAGTAATGACCACCCAAAAGCTGAAGAAGTGATAGAAGAGGGGAGAGACAGTACAATTGAACCATCTGAACAATTTGGGTCCGAAGATGCCTTCATTGAAATACCAAACCAATTTTCGTCTGTTGAGGGTGTTCTTAATTTAAAACCTGATCCATTCATGAAACGGTTACCACACCGTCATAATAGAGGTATTCCTAAACCCACATATGAACTTGAATTGTCTACCAAAGTCAAATATCCCATGAGCAACTATGTGTCTAACCATCGTTTGTCTGAATCAAATAAGTCATTTGTAAATCAATTATCTACTATAGCTATTCCTAACAGTGTGCAGGAAGCCTTAGTTGATCCAAGGTGGAAAGCAACCATGAAATCATTGCAGAAGAATGAAACATGGGAACTTGTAGAATGTCCACCAGGAAAGAAGCTAGTTGGGTGTCGTTGGATCTATACTGTGAAGTACAAGGCAGATCGTAGTATTGAACGATTTAAAGCAAGACTGGTAGCAAAAGGGTACACTCAAACTTATGGAATTAACTACACAGAGACATTTGCACCTATAGCTAAGATCAACACAGTTCGAGTATTATTGTCCTTAGCTGCAAACCTAGATTGGCCATTACAACAGTTCGATGTGAAAAATGCCTTTTTGCATGGTGAGTTATCTGAAGAAGTATATATGGATCTTCCACCAGGATGCATGGTGTCAGAAAAGCAATGTCAGAAGGTGTGCAAATTGAAGAAGTCATTGTATGGGTTGAAGCAATCCTCGAGAGCATGGTTTGGAAGGTTCACAAAGTCAATGAGAGTTTTTGGCTATTATCAAAGTAACTCAGATCACACTTTGTTCCTGAAAAAACAACATGGTAAGATTATGGCACTCATCGTATATGTGGATGACATGGTAGTTACAGGAAATGATCTTGAAGAAAGAAAAGCTCTACAAAATTATCTATCTAGAGAATTCGAAATTAAAGATCTAGGTCATCCGAAATACTTTCTTGGGATTGAAGTTTCTCGATCAAGTGAAGGAAATTTTATGTCTCAAAGAAAGTATGCCCTAGATCTTTTATAGGAGACTGGAATGTCGGGATGTCAACCTGTTAATACACTAATAGAAGAAGGTCTGAAATTGTGTGTTGAGCCTAATCAAGTATCAACCGATAAGAGAAGATACCAGACTTGTGGAGAGATTAATGTACTTAGCTCATACAAGACCAGATCTTGCTTATGCATTGAGTGTAGTGAGTCAATACATGCGTAATCCTAGAGAGCAACATATGAATGCAGTCATGCGTATTTTGAGGTATTTGAAGGATGCTCCTGGGAAGGGAATTTTGTTCGCTAAAAATGTTGATCATCAGAGTATAGAAGTATATACTGATGCTGATTGGGCCGGTGCAGTGGATGATAGACGATCTACATCTGGTTACTTTACCTTTGTAGGTGGTAATCTTGTGACATGGAAAAGTAAGAAGTAGAATGTCGACGCTTGTTTAAGTGCAGAAGCGAAATTTAGAGGTATGACTCTAGGACTTTGTGAGGCATTATGGCTAAGACTCCTCTTACAGGATTTAGGTTACCTATCTAGGCAACCAATCTGATTGTTTTGTGACAATAAAGCCGCATGTGACATTGCTCATAATCTAGTACAACATGATCGTACAAAGCATGTCGAGGTGGATAGATTCTTCATTGAAGAAAAGTTGGATGATAAGATTGTGGAATTGCCTAAGATTCGATCAGAAGATCAATTGGTCGATATCCTCACCAAAGCTGTCTTAAGTAAAGTGTTCTCAAAATTTTTAGACAAGTTGGGCATGTGTGACATCTATGCACCAACTTGGGGAGGAGTGTTGAGATATTAGGAATGCTTTCCTTATATCATTCTTTCTTTATATCATTCAGTGTTGAGATATTAGGAATGTTTAGATATTAGGAAAGTTGAGATATTAGGATATTAGGATATTAGTTGTTCTTTCCTTATATCATTCTTTCCTTGTATCATTTTTTCCCATTCTTAGAATGGTGATTACCCTCTATATATACTCTGTACATGAACAAATGAAAGAATGAATGAAAAAACTACCATTTATCAATTTGAAGATCAATTTCATCCTGATCATACCCGATGTCATTTACAACCACATTTGAAGATTCTTGGATAACTTTAGAGCTTTGTTTATAAAGCCCCTATAGGCTTTACTTTTATTGGAATACCCTAGGAAAATACCTAAATTAGACTTAGAATTGAATTTGCCTAGGTTTTCACCACTTTGAGTATATAACACTCACTATCAAATGTCCTAAAGTACTTAAGGCTAGGTTTTCTCCTAGTCCACAATTCATAAGATGTCTTCTTTATTCTAGGCCTAAGAAAAACCTTATTGGTAGTGTAATAAGCAGTATTAATGACTTCAGCCCAAAAATGTATAGGGGTGTTGTGCATGTGAAACATGACTCTTACCAATTCTTGAAGAACTCTATTTTTTCTTTCAACCACTCCATTCTGTTGGGAGTTCTAGGGGTTGAGTTTTCATGTTTAATTCCATTTGAGTCACAAAAGAAATCAATATCTCAATTATCAAATTCTCTCTCCCTATCACTCCTAATCCTAACAATTTGATGGCTTATTTCCACCTAAATTCTAGTGCATAAAGACTTCAAGTGCTCAATGGTTTTAGATTTTTCCTTAAGAAAACCTACAAAGGAATAGCTAGAAAAATCATCAACCACAACTAGTACACATCTTTCCCATCTTTACTCTCAATGCACATGGGACCCATAAGATCCATGTGGAGAAGGTCTAAAGGCTTAGTGGTACTAATCCCTTGAATCTTTTTTATGCATGGTTTTGACTTGTTTATCTTTCATGCACTCATCATAAAGGGATTTAGGTTGACCATTCAACTTGGGGATACCTTTAACAAGGTCTTTGTTAGCTATGTGAATCAAGCCTCTATAGTTCATGTGACCTAGCCTCCTATGCCACAATTTGGTGACATCAAGCTTAGCTCTACTACAAACTAAGGAGGTTTTGGTACTAGGATTAATGGCATAGAAATTATCCACTATTTTATGCCCTATGAAAAAGATTTCTCTATTTTCATTCATTACTTCACACATATTTTAGGATAAATTAACCTTAAAGTTGCTATCACAAATTTGGCTAATACTGAGGAGATTAGCTTTGAGTATCTCAACATAAAGGACTCTATCTAGCTTTGGGCAACTAAGGATAGAAATACTACCCTTACCTTTGACATGGGATACACTGCCATCCCCAAGGGTGATGCTTCTTCCATTAAAATCCTTAAGAGGGATAAAAAATGACTTATTACCTATCATGTGCTTAGAGAATCCATTATCGAGTTACCATGCACTAGGAGTTTTAGCCTTAAGGGCAGTCAAAACAACTTGACAATTAGATCTATCTTTTCTTACCCATACTTATTTTACTTTAAGTGGTGGCTTAGAGGAGCTTTGTTGAGTCTTAGACTTTTGATTATTTTTCTTCATTTTCCCATTGTTTAGAATATTGTTTTTTAAAGAATTAAACTCATTCACTAGCCTATTTAGTTGAGACTCATATCTCTCATGAAAATTTGTGTAACACCTATGATGAGTATGTTTAAACTTCTTACAATGTGTGCAAAGTGAATTAGAAGGTGTTACTTGCCTAGGGTTTTATTCTTTACGTTTTACAAAAACAATATCTCCACTAATAGGAGTTTCAGTCTTGTTAATATACTTCAAACCTCTCTTATCATAGTGGGTTTTGAATTTATTAAAAATTTAATTGAAAACTTTAGTCCTAAGGTGAAAATTTTCATTATAGAAGAAAAGAATTTTATTTTCTCAATTTCTTGGGTGAGAACATTGTTTCTCTTAAGAAGAGAATGATGTTTAGACTCAAGAAATCGATTTTTCTCAAGATAATTAGTTCTTTTTTCATTAAGCAATTCAATTTTAGCTTTATGAGCATCAAGAATATCATGATTCTTCAAATATTTTTAGTTAGATTTTGATACTCAACAACAAGGATATGAAGGAAAGTAGCATTTTGTTCATCAGTATATTCACATTCACATTCACATTCACTATCACTATCACCATCATACACAAAATCAACAAATGCAACAAAAGCCAAATAATCATTTTGTTCATACCTTGCATCTTCAAAAGTTGTGGAGTCACTCTCTTTAGAATCAGTGTCACTTCAAGTGGCTTGCATTGATTTTTTAAATTCCTTGGGGCTAAGACAGTTAGTAGTAAAATGTTCCAAACCTCCACAATTAAAACATTATATCTTTTTACCCTTGGAGATTCTTTTATCATTTTCTTTAGAAGATCTATTAGTTCATTTCCCCTTTCTAGACTTTTTTTATTTTGATTGGATTTTCTATTTATTCTCTTGGTTTGCTTAATTCATTTTGCTATATGAGCAAGTTCATCCTAGTTAAATCATTAGGATTTTTAGTTTTTTTTTCCTCATTCTTAAAGGCATTGAAAGTAGATTCTTTTGGCTTTTGAGAATTAGGAAGGGTCATCTCATAGGTTTAAATGGAACTAACAAGTTCATCAATTCTCATCAAATCAATGTCTTTCCTTTCCTTTATTGCACTGACTTGAGGCCTAAATTTTTTTGGTAAAGACCTTTGTATTTTTCTTACCACTTTATAATTAAGGATTGGTTCTCCAAGATTAAAAGAAGATTCACAATGTCACTCAATTCAGATTAAAATGAAATAGAAGTTCCGATTCTCTTGCATTATAGTACTTTCAAATTTACAAGTGAGCATTTGTAACTTAGACACTTTCACAACAGAAGTGCCTTCATGAGTGACATGGAAATATCCTAGGCTTCCTTAGCATGAGTACAATTGACTATTTTATGAAACTCATAAGGACTTACCCTATTAAAAATGCTAAAGAGAGCTCGAGCATTGGCCTAACTTCCATCATTATCTAATTTATCCCATTCTTGTTGGGGTTTTAATTTACTAGTTGATTTCCCATTCACTTCAAGTTTCAATGGGGGTCCCTATCCATATTCCACTAAATTCCAAACCCTTTCAATTTGCATTTTTAGAAAAAATTTTGTTTAGGATTTCCATTGCATAGTCACTCTCATCAAAGTAAGGTGGACTACTTAGAGGAGCCTTAGCTCTTGGTTGTTCCATACTGGACTTGTAGAATCAATAAAAATTTGATTTTTATCCTGCTCTGATACTAATTGAAAAATCTTTATCTAGTAGGGTAACACCCAAATGAGGGTAAATTAGTGAATTTAAAATAAATAAATAAATAGGAAGTTGAATTTTTAACCCAATTTTAACTTGTGAGATATCATAGATAACCATTATAATCAAAATAATCAAAATGAACAAATAAGTAGGCAACAAACGTAGGAATTTTTGTGTGGAAAACTCGCACACTAACTTTGGAGATAAAAAATCATGGGGTCTATGACTTCAAATCTAAATCTTCTATATGAGATCAAGTTACACAAAATTACCTAACTACTTTACCTTAAAGACTTACTCTCTAGAACCTACAAATTGATCCATGTTCATGACATAACAGTCTCCAATTGCTCCAGTGAATGCATCTTAACCTCGTTGAAGGGATGCAAGTCTTCCAACAACCCAAAGATTCAAACCTTGAATCCTTATTTGAGAGATTGGGAATGGTATGACAAGTTTCATAACTCTTAATAAGTGGCCAACACTAAAAGGGTTATAGATGGGTTTATATAGGCCTCCAAGCCCTAGGGGATTGGTATAGTGAAGTTTCCAAACTCAATTTGCATGAATTATCCAAAAATATTCTACCATATTTTCGTAGATTTGGGATGAGCACTCGAGCACACTTACCTACCACTTGAGTGCCTTGATCACTTAAGTGCTGGATAAGTGTTTGAGTAGTCCCAACGCTTGAGCACTGTTTCCACCCCTCGAGCATCCCTTGCATTTTCAAAATATTAAATAAAACATTTTTAATTCAATAAAAAAATATACCGATCCACTTAACCCTTTTAAACACCTAACTTGCCACAAGTCAAACCTTTTTAGATTTACATATGATTTTCCAGTTGATCGAACAAAAACCTTGAATCTTCAATAGAAAGTAAGTCACTATCTAAAAAGATTCTGAAGCCAGAAATTAAAAGGAACAAAATTGCTAACTTATGATGAAGACTCATTGTCCTAACATATACAATTAATCGATAGATTCAACACCAACCTTTCAAGGTACATGGTAGTAGATATCTTAGGACTTATGAAATCAGAAATAAAACCAAGCTCCAAAAGTGAAAGTATTTAGCAAAAACATTGGAGATAAGAAAGAAAGAAAATTACTCAATTCTCTTATTATTTTAAAAACAACATTTCTGAATTGGGAGCTTTGGTGGCAAGTTTCCACGGGGAGGTGTCACAAAATTCATTGAAGCTTTGTGTAAGCATTTGCATCGATGGCCACACCGTAAAAGAGCCAAAATGCCCACACTTTTAAGTAATAAACAAAACAAATATGGATTACAGCCAAAATGCCCACACTAGGTGAGAAACAAAACAAAAATGGATGACTTTTGACTCGTCTACAATCATGAACCCTTCATAAAACTAATATATATTGAAGTGATAATAATGATAATTTATGAAACAAAATTATTTATATGTACTATAAAAATTTTGTGATGATATATGAGCTTTTTTAATGCAGTAGGTGAGAGGTGAAATTATTGTTGAGCAAGCTCTGTACACCATTTGATGTGGACTGGTCTATTCTTTTAGTAATACATATGTAGACTGCAAAGAAGGAGATTCCTAGCAAGCATCCCCATGGATTCTGATTTCCCTTGTCAAAACATGGATACTGATCTTTACATAGCTGCTAAAACTGGGGATACGGACTACTTGCAGAAGCCACATGGCCTCCAGAGTATTCGCTGCCAAGCCACATCCCAGAAACGCAATGTTCTTCACATTGCTGCTAATTTCAAGCGCATGGGCTTTGCTGAAGCTCTTGTTGAGAAGTTTCCAGAGCTTCTGACTAGAGCTGACTTCAAAGGCGACACTCCGCTGCATATCGCCTCGAGAACTGGCTGTAGTGACATTGTTGTGTGCTTTCTTAAAAGTAAAAATGCCGAGCAAGCACTGGAAATGAAGAATGAGAGGGCTGATACGGCACTGCATGTGGCTGTGAGGAATGGTCATCTTGAGGTGGTGAAACCGTTGGTTCAAGAAAATTCTAAGTTGATGGATTTGGTTAATAATCATAAAGAGTCCCCCTTGTATTTGGCTGTGGAAAGGGGGTTTTTCAAGATTGCTAACTTTCTGTTGGAAGAAAAAAGTTCTGTTTGTTCCTGTGAGGGCACGAAAGGGATGACCGCTTTACATGCAGCTGTGATTCGTACCCATAAAGGTCAAAATCTTTCTATGCATAAAAGTTTATGTTCATGCTTGCTTTTGTATACTTAAAAGATTTCTTCGATTCTTCCTAATTAACTTGTAGGTCCTGAGCTGGGTAAACCCATACCCGAGCTGTCTGTAAATGGACTTGGACTGCATCTACGAGGAGTATGGTTTCCAGGAACACAATCCAATGTTGGTTAGTAGGAGTATATCTGAAATCTTCATTTCTAATGTTAATTTGTTTTACTTTTTCAAGTTTAATTTGGGCATGCAAAGAGCGTCCAGTGATAATTCTTGTGACAAAAAAAAAAAAAAAAAAAAAAAAAAGAAGTCGTCTTCAGGCATTTGGGTGTTGACTTTCTAAGACCCAAGTTTTACCACCATGCCTGGAGAGAAAAATGAGGAAGAAACTGAAGAAAATAAATTAAGTAGATGAAAAATATCAACTTTCATTATTTCCTTGTTTGGTATGAAGTTTAAAAAATTATTTCAACAAATATTTCTTCTGAATATGGACCACTTTTGGGAAAAGACTTTGCATTAATTTTCTTTCTTTCCTATTCCTTTTTTCAATCCCTTATGCAAGATGAACAAACTAAAAGGCAAGCCTTTGTTTTTTTGGCCTTTGTTGTTATTTTTATGGGATATCACTGATTTTAGTTTGTTATATCATGCTGCAGGCCAAGAAGTTCCAGAATTATCTCTAGAAAAACTTCGCCGTGTGGTTACAAACTTTTTCTTTAGGGTACGAGGACACTTCAAAGGAAAACAATTGAATGATGAAATTGGTAAATTCCTCTGCTTTAATAAGACTCCTTTTGTCCCCTTTTTAAAGTTAATTAAGCTCAAGTAAGAAGATCCTGTGCCCTTTTCATTCTTGTTTACTAAGAAGTTGGATTTTTTCCTTTTTCCTTTTTACTGCAAAAAGCTTATGAGTGGAGAGTTCTCTCCATTCTCACCCTATTTGAACACCCATTCCTATATAAGAAAAAAGAAAGGACCTTCAAACCATACAACTGATTAAGCCATGTGTTTATTTATCAAGATGTATGAGGATTTTCCTTTTTTTTTTGGAAATGAAGGGGATCATTATTGAGGACATTTTTATGCTTCAAATATGGGGGAAAGGGTGTTTTGGTCGCCTTTTCCATTTCTCTTGACAGATTTTTGGTGAGGTATGAAATGCTATTTAAGTAGATTCTTCCACTTCTTTTTAAGATTTCTAACCTTCTTCTCCCAATGTATAGATATTATGGAAGTACTATTTAAAATGAAGAAGGATGTGATAAAAAAGGCAGATGAATTTGGGTGGACCCCTCTTCACTATGCTGCCCACTTGGGTCACCTCGAAGCAACTGAGAAGTTACTGAAGTATGACAAATCTGTTGCTGGCTTATTGGATGTAGAACACAGTTGTGCTCTCCACATTGCAGCCAAAGAGGGCCACACTAATGTAATGGAACAGATTATCACATGTCTTCCAGATGTTTATGATTTGATTGACAACAAAGGCCGCACAATTCTTCATGTTGCAGCTCAATATGGAAACGCTAGAGTCGTTAAGTATATCCTGAAGAAGCCAAACTTGGAAAGTATCATAAATGAGCCAGATAAGGAAGGTAACACACCACTTCATCTAGCTGCCATTTATGGACATTACGGGGTTGTGATTATGTTGGCTGCAGACGATAGAGTGGACAAAAGGGCAATGAACAATGAGTATTTGAAGACTATTGACATTGTCCAGTCAAATATGGATATTGGAGAAATAATCAAGGTACGTTACTGTAAAGTTTGAGACAAATTTTAATTAGACATGATGAGGCTTCTCATATCTCTCTGAAGATATTTGATGCAGAAAGATCATGTTGAATGATTATAGCCATTCAATCTGTTAAGCGATTACTTAAAAAAGAGAAAAAAAAAAAAAGTATCTGAAATGGATGGCTAATATTATTCAATGTGTTTGATGTACTCTTTAAGAGCTAGCCACTGGATTTTGTTCAATGTTTGATTCAAAAATTTTCCCATAGCTTTGCTTTAAAAGTTCATTCTAATTCCTTTCAAATGACTGCCAGTATTGGATCATGAGGAAGTTGGAGCATGCTGGTGGTCGACAAAGTTTACACCGGTTGGTCATTAGAGAAAATGCATATATGCAAAATGGTGACAATGAAGGATACCAGGAAAATGCAAATATGCGGATTGATAACAATGGACATCAAAAGAGCAGTGATGGCATATATCGTAGTGCTAGCGAGACCAGTACTCAGAGCAGTGATGGCGCGTCTCGTACTGCTAGCAATATGAGTATACTTCTTGATAGGAACAGAGAAATCATGAAAGAAAAGCAACTTCGATCTCATCGTCTCAAGGACATTTCCAACACCCATTTATTGGTCGCGACGCTCATAGCAACTGTCACTTTTGCAGCAGGCTTTACTCTACCTGGTGGGTACAATGATGAAGGCCCCGACAAAGGTAAAGCAGTTCTCTCAACAAAGATAGCCTTCAAGGCTTTCTTGTTGTCAGATGGTATAGCTTTCTATTGCTCAACTGCAGCAGTGTTTCTCCACTTTTTTGCTTCACTGGAACGAAGCTATCATCTGCTTCTACGTTTCATAAAATTTTCAGCCATACTCACATACGTTTCTATCCTAGGAATGGTGATAGCATTTACTTCTGGCATTTATTTGGTGCTACCCAGTTCCTCAGAGCTTTCAACCTCTGCATTTGTGCTTGGGTGTCTGTTCCTGACCTTTTACATCTTTGGGGTTCTGTAGAAGTGGCTGTGTAGGATTCACCTCTGAGTTATGTACTCTTCTGTCTTAATGAATTCAGTCTGTTAAAAAGACATGTAAAATAATATTGATGTATGGGAATTTGATTTGTGCATGGCTTGTTAATTTGGAAGAGGGGTGTGGGTGATTTATGCATGGCTTGTTTCTTCTGTCACTTCAACAGTTTGTACTGAAGTAGATTAGTCATATTTCCAGAATAACCAAAGACTACCTTGAACTTGATTAGGGGACTTCATGGAACGATCTATATGAATTTCATGAATTTTGAATCGGTTACGAGCTAATATGAAGAGGTTTTAGGGAAAAAACTACCAAGCCATGGATGACTAATTGTTAAAACAAGGTTATTTGTTTAGATCACCCTGATATGATACAGTGGAAAATCATAAAGTTAGACCCTGGTAGGAGGATGCTTTTTCATTCTATCAATAGATAGAGAAAAATATATACCAATTATTCCCTCTTATTTTCCCTCATGGTATCAGAGCAGGTTAACACCTGCAGCTGACTCATTTTTTCTTCCCTGTTCTTGGCCTTCATTGTGGAATACTCCATTATGCCTTAATCCTAGTTACCTCCTTTTTGTCCAGCCTCTATCAACATTCTAATATCTACAAAAAAATCTATTGTAATTAATTGCACTCAATACTTTGATTTGTTAATTATGTATCTAATAGTATATCCAAAGTCACTACAACAAAAAAGGAGATAATGACAGTTGTTTCAATGACTTTTTTTTTTTTTAAATTTCATTATCTTTAATTAATATGATAAATAATGACTTTGCAATTTAAATATCTATTTTATGAAGTCAATTCTTTGAAAAAATCATCCTATCCTTTCCCTTATATGTAAATATTAAAAAGCAAATTGCTATTAATTTTATTTTCCCACTCGTTGTCAAATTAAATATCTACTTTGTGAAAGAGACCATAACTCTTTTAAATAGTCATCTTTATAAAGATGATTCTTTCAAAACGTCATCCTATTCTTTTACTATTGATTTTATTTCCCCTCAAAGACTTGCTCCTTAACTCTTCTAAATAGTCATTTTTATAAAAAATGATTCTTTGAAAAAGTCATCTTACTCTTCCATACATACATATATATACATACATATATATATATATATATATATATATATATATAATATATATATATATATATATATAATATATATATATATATATATGTTAGGAAGTGTTCACATGCAACGCAGGTGAGGTAATATGAAAACAAATCCAATAAAAAAAATTAAATATGTGAATTTATTCTTTTAAAATCCTTGTATGAAACTGAAAAGAAGAAGAATTGGCTGAATTGATATTATTGATGTTGAAGTGTGTATTTATACAAGGAGGTTTGAGATCTTTTTCTACAAGTCAGGAATCAACTTACCATATTCTAGACTATCCAGTTATAAGTCAGGAATTACAATAGGAAAACTAACATATACATATCATCTATTCTTAATATGGAAGATTTAGGAAGATTGACTTTCCAACACTCCCCCTCAAGTTAGAGAGTGGATATCCTGCACTCCCAACTTGCGAATCATAGGAGCAAAAATCTCCTTTCCCAATGGTTTAGTTAGAATGTCTGCAAGTTGGTGCGCTGAGCTCACATGTCTTGTAATAATAGAACCATCTTGGATCTTGTCCCTAATATAGTGACAATCCATCTCAATGTGTCTAGTATGCTCATGGAAAACAGGGTTGGCTGCAATATGCAACGTTGCCTTGTTGTCACAATACAGCAAGGCAGGTTCCTGATGTAAAACACCCAAATCTTTCAAAAGGTACCGAAACCATGTCAACTCACAACAAGCTCCTGTCATTGCACGATACTCTGCTTCGGCTAAAGAGAGTGACACTGTTTTCTGTCGCTTTGATCTCCAAGAAATCAGTGAAGGTCCAAGGAATACACAGTAGCTTGTAGTGGACCTTCTAGTAAGTGAACAACCTGCCCAATCAGAATCACAGTAGGCTCTCAATCTGAAATCATTATTCGAAGAGAAGAACAGACCCTGACCAGGTGCATTCTTGAGATAACGTACAACTCTGAACGCTGCTTCCATATGAGCCTTTCTCGGTTGATGCATAAACCGACTTAACACATGAACTGCATAAGTGATATCTGGCCTCAACATAGTTAGATATATTAACCTTCTAACCAATCTCCTATAACGACCTTGATCCTTAAGCAAATCGCTCTTATCAGACAATTTCAATCCTCGTTCCATAGGTGTATCAATAGGGGCAGCGCCCAACAATCCTGCATCCTCAATAATCTCTAATGCATACTTACGTTGGGAAATAAAAATCCCATTTTTAGAAGCAGAAACCTCAATGCCAAGAAAGTATTTTAAATCACCCAGATCTTTGAGATGAAAATGACTATGCATAAATTTTTTTGTTGTAGCAATGCTCACAGGATCATTGCCAGTAATCAGAATATCATCAACATATATCAAGAGGGCAGTAAAGGACTTGCCTTGTTTTCTGGTGAACAAAGAATAATCGGCTCGAGATTGTGCATAACCGGCGGATTGAATAGCTTCTGAGAACTTGGCGAACCATTGGCGAGAAGCTTGTTTCAGACCGTAGAGTGATTTATGAAGGCGACATACCAAGTTTTCCTCCCCCTGTCGCCAAAGCCTTGGCGGTGGAGACATATATATTTTCTCATGTAAGTCGCCATGAAGAAAAGCGTTGTTAACATCCATTTGATGAAGAGACCAGCCACGGGCTGCGACCAATGCAAGCAAGCAGCAGACAAATATGATCTTGGCGGTGGGGGAAAAGGCATCCTGATAATCGACACCTTCTAATTGAGTAAAGCCTTTCGCTACTAATCGTGCTTTGTAACGCTCAATAGACCCATCTGAACGGTGTTTAATTTTATACACCCATCTACAGCCAATCGGTGTCTTGCTGGCCGGAAGTGGAGTGAGAGACCAAGTGCCATTAGCTTGGAGAGCCTACAATTCAGAACGCATTGCCTCCTGCCACTCAGGATGAGCGGCTGCTTCCGAATAAGACTTGGGTTCTGTGACAGCACTATGTTGAGCAACAAAAGATCTATATGCAGGCTTATATCTGTGATAAGAAACATAATTGGCCAGTGGATATCGTGTACCTTTAGTTGGACCTGGACTTAAGGAAGACGATTGATTGGAGGAAACGTGAGAGCAAACATAATCGTGGAGTTTGATTGGTGGGGCGATATGGCGGCTGGAGCGACGGAGCAGAGTGGCTGGTTTGGGTGAGTTCGGAAGGTCGAGAAGGAGAGGAAAAGTCGAGAAGAAGGTTCGATAACGAGTTTGGAAGGTCGAGAAGGAGAGGAAAAGTCGTCATTTTCTATGGTGGGAGACGGTGTGCTTGTGTGGTTGGAAAGAACAGGGGAAA
The DNA here is from genome assembly GCF_004353265.1 of Vitis riparia. Classification (NCBI taxonomy): domain Eukaryota; kingdom Viridiplantae; phylum Streptophyta; class Magnoliopsida; order Vitales; family Vitaceae; genus Vitis; species Vitis riparia. Next base: position 20,090,834 of record NC_048444.1, read on the forward strand.
GTGCATGAGAAGTAGAGTCAATGGAGGAAGAGATGTCGTGGGCCACCAAGGGGATTGGACCAGAATTATGGGTCAACGAAGGGAGAGTAGAGTTGGGCTTGAGAGAGACATAAGGAAAAATATCTTCATGAAATTTGACATCTCGGCTAGTAAAGACCTTTTTGGTTGATAAATCAAATAATTTGTATGCTTTCTGACCAACAGGATAATTTGTGAGAGGTGTGAACATTGGTGGCATAGGCTAAACATCCGAAAACACGGAGATGGGAGTAAGAAGGTGGTTTTGAGTAAAGCAATTCAAAATGAGTTTTGAAAGACAATACTGGTGAAGGTAACCGATTGATGATGTGTACGGCAGTGAGAGCACACTCCCCCCAAAATTGAGTGGGAACTTGAGCATGGAATTTCAAAGCTCGGGCTACTTGTAAAATATGACATTAATGTTTGCGTTCCACAACCCCATTTTGTTGAGGTGTGTAAACACAAGAATGCTGAAAAATGACCCCATTATCTTGAAAAAAGGAACGAAGTGAGGTAAATTCTCTACCATTGTCACTTCGAAAAGTTTTAATGCGAAATTCAAATTGTGTGAACACATAGCTGAAGAAACGTTTTAAAAGTGATTGTGCTTCATCTTTATGTCGCATTAAAAATATCCAAGTGAAACGTGTATAATCATCGACAACAGTGAGAAAGTAATGGGCACCAAGCAGTGAAGGGTGTCGATAACGACCCCAAATGTCACAATGAATAATCTCAAAAGGTTTTGTAGAAGAAATAGCACTAGTACCAAAAGGTAAACGACTTTGCTTAGCCAAAGGACATATAGGGCAAGCATTATTGGATTGAACAGAAAAATTCAAAAAATTCTTGGCAATGAAACTCAAACGAGAAGATGATACATGGCTTAAGCAACTGTGCCAGAGATCGGTGGAAGAGATGGCGAGATTGCAGGCTGGTTGGTTTGTGGATGAGGAATGGTTGGTTAAATATTTCTCTGTCGCTAGTGCCACCAAATAGTATAGTCCGTCACGTTGTTTACCCAAACCAATCGTCCTCTTCATAGCCAGATCCTGCAAAATACACCAATAAGGGAAAAACGTCACTGAACAATTTAGACCTCTTGTCAAACGACTAACTGATATTAAATCAACTTTGAATGTAGGCACAGATAAGACATCATGCAGATAATAGACGGAATTCAGAGGCAAAGTCCCTTTCGTAACAATATTCGCTTTTTCTCCACTAGGCAACGATATGGGCGGTAACGAGCAATTTTTATCTTTATGCAATAACTTAGAGGATGAAGTAATATGATCCGTCGCCCCACTATCACTAATCCAATTACGGGAAGCGACTTTGGACAAACCTGGCTTTGTTACCGCACTCACTTTGGAACTAGAGTTTTCATCTTGGCTATTAAGAAGTGACAAAAGTTGCTTGAGTTGGGCTTCTGACAATGCAACTGTAGGTTTCCCTTCATCTACCTTAGAAACTTGGTTAGCCGCAGAAAAACTTTTATTTTGATTTGAGTTTGAGCCTAAGTTCATTCTTGCTTTAGGATGGCCTGGTGGGTATCCATGTAGTTGAAAACACTTTTTGGACCCAATGACCCATATCTCCACAATACGAGCACTGGGGGCGTCCTTTTCCAGAACCCATGCGACGCCGATCTTGATCAAAAAATGGTCTGCCATCTTGTCCTTGAGAAGACCGATTCACCCGAAAATTTTGAGAACCAGAAGGGCGATCATTTGGTTCCATCCTTCTTGTGTTCGATCGATCTATTCCGTCCTTCCAAGTTGTCGAAGACTTGCCGTTGCTGCGCACGACCATAGCAGCACTTGTGGCAGATTCCACTGTTGCGTTCGTCGAAGTGAGGAGGCGTTGCTTTTCTTCTTGAGAGACAAAGGAGTATGCTTGGCGGACAGAAAGGAGAGGATTCATCAGGAGGATTTGCCCGCGAATAGCACTGTAAGATTCATTCAAACCCATCAGAAATTGCATCAATTTTTGTTGATCTTGTTGTGCCCCATGTGCTGCAGCGTTGTAGGAAGCCAGTTCATCCCACATGCCTTTCAATTTTGTGTAATAGGTAGAGATAGAGAGTTGCTTTTGTCGAAGACAAGCAATATCTCGTTGAATTTCAAAGATGCGAGGCGCATTGCTATGAGAGAATCGCTCACAGAGATCTTCCCAAACTTCATGAGCAGTAGAATAATAGATTACACTGTCCGCAATTTCTGGATTGAGAGTATTGACGATCCAGGAGTGAACCATGTTGTTACACCGTGACCAAGTCGTATAACCTTCAGGATCAATTTCTTCTGAAGGAGCCTTGATCGAGCCATTAACAAAACCCAATTTGTTCTTGGAATTTAAAGCTAGAATCATAGCCCTTTTCCAAGCCGAATAATTGTCTCCATTCAAAGATTTGGAAATCAAAACCAAACATGGGTGATCTGAATGGTGAATGAAATAGGGATTGGAGAGATCTGCCTTTAAGAAATCTGTAGGAATCTCCGATTTTGCCATGATGATTGAAGAAAAGAGATGCTACACGAGAGATTAGAGTGCAGCAATGAATCAGGATTTTAGTCATGCTCTGATGCCATGAAAAGAAGAAGAATTGGCTGAATTGATATTATTGATGTTGAAGTGTGTATTTATACAAGGAGGTTTGAGATCTTTTTCTACAAGTCAGGAATCAGCTTACCATATTCTAAACTATCCAGTTATAAGTCAGGAATTACAATAGGAAAACTAACATATACAGATCATCTATTCTTAATATGGAAGATTTAGGAAGATTGACTTTCCAACAGAAACTAAGAAGAGATTCAAAGTCAAATAATCAACCTAGACATAAAAAAAGGAAAAAAAATGATTGGGTTGAAATATAAATAGAAAGAAAAAATGACTGAGATGAAATATAAATAATGTTACATTTTTCCATTCCAAAAATCTTAGATGATAAAATTCTTTTTAAAATCAATTTTTCTAAGTTAGGCAAAATCAGTGTCACCTTAGCAACGATATGTACCAAATTTTATTTAAACCCGTTAGCTATTGTTAATTTAAATTCATTGCAATTTAGGGACAACAAAATGTAACTTTTACTTGTCCTAATTTTATGAAAAGTAGATGAATATTAAAAAAAAATTGGATTATTTATTCAAACATACTTTTTATTTTTATGTTTTCCTTGTCAATTTCCTTTAATTTTATCAATTTATTTACACAAAGAAAAACTATATGTTTCTGGAATGTAATACAAAGTCATAATAATAAGAACCATGAGCAAATAAAAAGACAAATATCTTAGTAAGAATAAAAATTGTTTTTGATCTCTCAAATATACTTGATATTTCATTCTCAAATTGTTAAATGTGGTTATTTTTAATTCATTTTAGAATAGTGGTTGGTATTTAAAAAAAACAAACAAACAAAAATTATGAGAAAATTATAGTTATCCCAAAGTGAAGATCCAACTAAACTAAAAATGAAAAAAAAAAAAAAAATCTTGAAAAATACTTACCTCAATTTCAATTAAAATAAGGAACTTTACTTTTCCTATTATAAGATTTAAGTTGTGAATATTGGTTAAAGATAAAATTTAAAAGAAACAAAATAAGACAAATTAAAAGAATGTGTAAAAATACTAAATTTATAGCATAAATAAGAATCTCTAATTCCTATAGACATTGGATTATAAAATAAAGAACTGTAGTTTCCAATTATTATAGATATTGGATTATAAAACAAAAAACCATATTGTCCAATTCCTATGCATATTATTGGACATTGAATTATAAAATAAGGAAATGCATTTAGCTCTAGAATGGTAATTTATATTAAAAAAATATAGATTTTATTTTTTAGAGAGTTCTAATTATTCTAAAATTAAGATCCAATAAGACAAAAAATGAAGAAAAACATACTCTAGAAACATTTACCCAAATTTCAATTGAAACAATTAACTTTATTTTTTTTATTAAAAGATTTAACTTGTGAATACTTGTCTAAAAATAATAAAAATTAAAAGTATTTACAAAAATACTAAATTTATATAATAAGTAGCAAACTTCAATTCTAATAAACATTGAATTATAAAATAAAGAATTAAAATTCATTACAAAAAAATGTATACTTGAATACTAAATTTAGTTACCTCTCAAATTTACCAATTACCTTAAATTTCAATTTTCTTCCAACTCACATCCAACAAACTCCTCAAAGAATTGAGTATTGTTTTAAAAAGGTCAAAATCATAAAAATAAAATTCAACAAAGTAATCAAATTATTCTCATAAGTAACACAAACATTTAAGTAAAATCATTCAGAACACTAAATAACAACTCACCAAATAGTACTTCATTCAAATTGGGAGTGCCAATTTACAAAAACTTCTTAATTCTCTTCAAAGAGGAAAAAGTTATCAGAAATTTAAAAAGTTTTCAAACTTTAGAAATGAAAAGTGAAACTGTCATCATAAGAAATTTGAAGAGTGAAGGGGTAATTCTTAATTGTTGGTTAGATGATGTATTAATTATAATATTTTATAATGTTATAGGGTGATTTTAAAGGGAATAATTAATAGATTTTGGTAACATTAAATATTAATAAATTTTGTGATTGATATTAATGGATGAACACGTTTTGTAACATTAAATATTAATAGGTTGTAATTAAAACTCCTTTTAGAATTATAATTTACAAGAAAGTTCTAGATTCAATTAAGCTAAAAATGAAAAAGGAAAAAAACCTTAAGAAATAAGACTAATTTCAATTTAAAACTACTAACTTCATTTTCTTTTTAGTAATACCTTTAAGTTATAAATACTTATAAAAAAAATATAATTAGACAAATTAAAAGTATTTACAAAAATACTAAATTTCTAGAATAAGTAACAAATTTTGATCCCAATAAAAAAAAATCAGGATTCATAAAAAAAAAAAGGTATACTCTAATACTAAATTGGATTACCTCTCAAATGTACCAAACACCTTGAATTCTAATATTTCCCTAATAAACATGTAAGCAAAATCATCAAAAACACTAATGGCAACAATAGTTGACCTAATTATGTTCACAAAAAACCCAATGAGTGCTAAAATAATAAATAAATAATATTCACAATGAACAAAAATTCAATGAACTAAAAATATGGGAAATGATAAAAATCAAAACGTTAAAATCCAATAACCCAAATGATTAATAACACAAGAGATAGAATCACAATAAATTAGAACGCAAATAATTGATATACATAGATACCATCAATGCGATAAATTACTTAGATAAGAGTTGTAAATTCATTAAAAAAAAATATTTATCAGAGATTTATTTGACCAATTCTCTAAAACTATTTGGATTTAAATCACAGTCAACATCTTCAATTGTCAACTCCACAAACACAATTCATTCTCTTTAAACAAATAGGGGATAAACAACAATCTCCTTTCACCAATAAGCATGTTATGATTCATTAGTTTCCAAAATACAAAAGGAAAACATATCTAAATGTGGAGTATCACCTCTATCCAAACCAACCCTCCATATTGCTTTTATGAAACACAATAACAGTTTATTCATCCAAACTAAATTAACAAAGGAAAAGAAATTCATAGAAAATGTGCCTTCAGTATGGGTTCCAAGTAAAAATTGACAACAATTTCACCAAAAATTATGACAACAAACGTGTCACCCCTATGAATGTGGAAATACAACCACGCCTCCCGAAACCACCACACAAACTGTTTGTTCTTTTCAGGAACACCTTCTTTGCCACCATTGTCATTCTTAGCTTTCCCCAAAACATTACATTTCATTGAAGCTCTCTCTTGTCCCTAACATAACACTTTCATCAATCCAAATCTTCTAGAACCATGACCATAACTCTAGACATAGTCTTGAATCGACTGCCATTTGTGGCGAAGAGGAATGTTACGATGACAAATTTGCAAAGAAATCTAAAAGCTTGAAGAAGAAGCGGTTGTGACCATGGAGAGGAGAAAATGATAGAAAAGGCTTATGTGGGCATTGAAAATATGGGGCTTAGGCACATCATCAAGAGTCAAAGAATATTATAGGTTCTAAAGAGAATAAAATGTATAATGTCATTTGATACTAATAGATTATGATAATAGAATACATTTTGTAACATTAAATATTAATATATTGTTATTAATAAATTGATGAGAAGTATTTTTAGAATTAAAAGGTAAGTTGTCAGACATTTTTGGAATGAAAAAATTGACAAACACCTCACATTTTTAATAGTAGTATATATTTAAAAAAGAAGAAGTTATCAATCTTATTTTCCCACCAAAGATGTGTTCCCAAACCTCCTCCTATTGAAGATGTGCTCTCAAACCTTCCCCTATTAAAGATGTGCTCTCAAACCTTCCCGTATTGAAGATGTGCTCTCAAACCTTCCCCCAAGATGTGTGCTCTTAAACCTCCTAAGATTAAACCATAGTGCCAACCTTATCATTTTACTTAGAGGAACTTATGTTGAAAGAAATAGGTGATCAATATCTGTCTTTCTTGATATATATTTTAAATGCTTTTTTTTTCTTTAATTTTTATTTTTATTCATTAGTTTCCATTTTTGGTTTATGAGAATATGAAAACCAAAAAAAAAAAAAGAAGAAATCAACATTGCATGTAAAATGATATACCAAGTCACACTCTATTGAGTCTAGTAGTCAAAGGAGTATTGAGATAGGCCTTTCTACAAGAGTAGTGTACTTTTTTAAAAGGTTGTACCACCAATTTTTTTTTTTTTTTTTTAAACTATCACATTTTTAGATTTCAAGTGAAGTTGTATTTTTCAAAAGACGAGTTCAACATTGGAAAAGTGAACTTATCTTTTGAAAAAGCAAGTTTTGTATAGAAAAATTTAAGGTGAAATGTGAACTCGTCTTTCAATTCAATATAAAAAGTGATTTCGCCTCTTGAACAAATAGGAGTTTAGTGCAAAAATAAAACAAGTGATGAAAAGTGTTGTATTTATTTATTTATTTTTTTTAAAAACAATGCTTTAATTATAATTTTTTAAAATAATGTTTTAAAAAAAAATCCTACTAAGATGAGGTTTGAAACACATTGGGTTTTAGAGTTTAGGTTTGGATAAATATTTTGTATTTTTAGATGACATAATGGTACCTTTAGACTTAGGATTTGTCTATTGTTTGGGAATCATTGTGGTAGTTGAAGAATTGATTAATTGGTGAATTCCAATAGCAATTTTCATCATTTTGTTTAATAATTTCTTAAAATCAAACTATTCAATTTTTTTTTCTATTTTCATTGTATTAGGGCTTAATTGTTTTATTTTTATTATCACCCATAGGAAAGAAACAATAATCTTAAATCTTGTTAGTTGAATGGGTGGTGGATGGTTGTTGTTTTATCAAACAACAAATTCTTTATTTTAAAATTATGAAATGGATTACCAACTATCGAACACTGCACTCCACATATAGTGTCAATTTGTACAAACAAATAGGACCCCATTTGACCAATAAACAAAGGCCATATTAGTAAAATGACATGGTATTGTGGTAGATGGTTGGGTTCCCTATTTAGTTTGGGCTCCATTAAAATAAAATAATATAGATGGTAGATCTAAAACAAGCTTCCCAATCATGACCTAACCCATTTATTAGTTCAATTTTATAACTTAAGGCTTCTAGTAGATAAAAATATAGAAACTGCATTTAGCGATTCCAAATTTACAAAGTTACTTAAAAAACATTAAGGATTTTCATTGAGAATTTGGGTTCATCTACGAGAATAGTAGAGAAATGTTGTTGAAATTTTCATGACAATTTTAAATTTTGCTTCTTTGTGTAATATTTTAAAAACATACAATTCTTAGATGGGATAGAAATTCCAACCTTGTGAAGACAAGCATTTTCATGGAATCTATATACATTAATAGTATCCTAATTTTGAGAATCCAACTAATAAAAACTTATTTCTTGTAGTGAGAGTTCATACTTGAGGATTTGATATACTATATATACTTGGATCATATAGAATAGCAAAGTAAATTAATTTTCTAATGCTTCTTTCTTTTAGTGAACACAATAAAATTGGGTACTTTAGATTTAGTTGTATGATGCTAAATTAGTTAAGTTCTTAGTCTTCCTATCTTGTTTTAGTATTTATATTACATAATGGATTATCATGGGATATGATTTATCACTAATACTAATTATGGTATTATCCCCATACATTCTATTGATAATTCATTGCATGCTACTAAATGAAGTTATGCATTTATTTAATTTATATTGAATGAAGTAACATAAAGTATTTAAGATTGAACATATGTAGGTGGTTGCATGTGCTATAATATAGGTACAATTATGATGCTATTTCGTGTTTTAATACTTTATTTATTAGTTGTATAGCTCAATTTATATCCTTGTTTGGTTTAGGAATTAATAATTAATAAATCATGCAACTTGTGTTATATAGGAATTTAGTTGAATCAACCCAAAAATGGATTAATCTTGGATGTAGTCTAAGGATAGAAGATCACAAGAGTATGAAGAAGGGGTTGACAGCTTTATTCAATTTATAAGTCTAAATGCTAGAGATTTGAACTATATTAGATGTCCATGCCTACATTGTAGCAACTTAATGAACCATACTCCTCAAGTGATTAGAGAACACTTATATTTCAATGGAATTAATCAAAGTTATTGCACACGGTATTAGCATGGAGAGGTAGTTCTTAGTAAGGAAGCAACAATTGTGAAGGATATCATTATGATCAACTTAATTGTGATGATTTAGACAATACCATTTAGATGGTCTATGCTACACAAGATGATTATATGAAGGATCCCTAATCATTTAAAAGACTACTTGAAGATGCTAAAAAACCTTTATATCTTGCTTGTTCAAAGTTTATAAAGTTATCTGCATTGGTAAAATTGTATAACTTGATAGTAAGATATGTGTGGTTTGACAAAAGTTTTTTAGAGTTACTTCAAATGTTAAGTGATACACTCCCAATCAACAATGAAATGCATGTATGAAGCAAAAAAAAAAAAAAAAAAAAAAACCTTAAATGCATTGAGAATGGAATGTGAAAAAATACATGTTTGCCCTAATGATTGTATCCTTTACAGAAATAAGCATAAAAATGTATCATTATGTTGTACTTGTGGAACATCAAGGTAGAAGGTAAGTAAAAAAGGAAACAAAAGGAGAATAAGTGTTCTTGCAAAAGTCTTGTGGTATTTTCCACCTATCTCAAGGTTTAAAAAAACATTCCAATCCTCACAAATAGTAAAAAAAATCTCACATGGCATGCCCAAGAAAGAAATTTTGATGGGAATTTGCATTACCCATTTGATTCTCCATCATGGAAGCTAGTTGACCATTTATGGCCCAGGTTTGTTTCTGAGACTAGAAAACTTAGACTTGCTATTTTAATAGATGGCATAAATCCTCATAATTCTCTTAGTAGTTGTCATAGTATTTAGTCAATTATATATAATGATCGCATATAACCTTCCACCATGGTTGTGCATGAAATAGAAATTTATGATGTTATCATTATTGATATCAAATCCGTGATAACCTGGAAATGACATAAATGTTTACTTGGCACTGTTGGTGGAAGCTCTTAAAACTCTTTGGGAGGTAAGAGTCAAAGTATATGATGCACATTAATGAGAGTTGTTCATGTTAAAGGACATTATGCTTACCAATATGTGGGAAAGAAACATATTCTTGTAGATCGAAACATGGGAAAAAGAACTCGTTTATAGGTTATAGATGGTTTCTTCCATATAACCATCCTTATAGGAAACAAAAGAAGGCATTCAATGGTTAGCAAGAGTTTGGGCTACCTCCATAACCATTAACTAGAGAGGAAATACTAGAAGAAGTGATTCATGCCTAATTGGTGTCTCAGCTGATTCATGTCTAGCTGGTGCTCCTTGATTGAGGGAGTAATCAACAAAATTTATAACCTATTACACCATATACTAGGGTAGCAAAGACAAAGCTAGTATAGCATAGTGGCTCTAGGATCGTTCATTGGGATGGGTTTTCACTTCACAAATGATATTATTTCAAAGATGAATTGATGCCTTTTCATTTCAAGGTTAGCTTTAAAAGAAAACATAAAGACGTTTGAATAAAAAAGGTTTGGTTTTAAACTAACCAAAAATAGTAACTGATTTTACTTACAAAGAAAAGTGTTTCTTGGAGTTTCAGATCACTAGGCTTAGATTCCTCATACAAAAAGGCAGTTCCGATCACTTGTTTCTTTTCCTCGTATTAGGGAATTAACATATAGTTCCTTCTCCAACCGGTGTTGTACAGATGCTTCCTTTTAATGGGTTCAAACAATAAATCCCTCTCACTGATGCAACTTGCAATGGCTCGTGCCTCTCATCTAGCATTTGCCATTCAAGGCGATCTTTAACCTTGGATTACCCGTCAAAAGCTCGCAAGAGATAACTAATGGATGTCTCCTTGGAGTCCAAAAGCTTACCAAGTGTTGGCAATTCTAGAAAATCCTACCTTCAAACCACCTCCTAGAGGCTCGTAAGGGGTAAACTAGTGCATCTCCATGGACGGAGATCACTTGCCTTACCAAGTGTTGGCCCAGGTGATTTAAAGATGTTTTAAGTTAACTAAAAAGATAAAAACCATTAACGGGTCACACTTTCTCTTCATTAAAAACTAAAACAACAAAACTTCCAATTTATGCATGAGGGAACTTACCCAACTTTCCTCACTCCAAGAGACAAAGAGCCTAGCCTCTCATCCTCTGAGAAAAAAATCCTCAGAGTTTGATTGGCTAGAAAGAAAACTAACGAGAAAACAAGAATATATAGGAAAAACAGAGCAAGTGTTCTGTTCGTTGATTCTATATATGATATATTATATATGATGGATCTCCTGGAACAAGCTCCTCTGAGAGTTATATATAAAGAAAATTACAAAACAAAATATCTGAGGTTATTCACCCTTTTTCCAAACTTAATAACTAAGGAATCCTATAATTGGTGGGTTACAAGGAGAAAATGGGGATTTAGACATCAAAAATCTGAATAAAAATATCTCCAAGTGTCGGTCACAAATATCGGGAAGCGCTAAGGACCATTTCGCAGGTGAAAATGAGGTCTACGAGATTTCGCAGATGTACAAAAAGGGCTGCGAAATCACTTCGCAGCAAATGGCTGAATCCACAGCGCTGCGAAGTTGGCTTTCATCTTGTGGTGTTTGGCTTCCATCGCATCGTGAAACTTCAGAGGAATTCCAAAGCACTGTGCAAAAAGGCTGCAAAATCATTTCGCAACAAAAGGGTGATTTTGCAGCACTTTTCTGAATCCTTCCTTTAGCTTGGAGCAATTGTCTTCAAAAGGCTGTAACTTCCTCATTTCAGCTCCAAATCATACACGATTTGAAGCATTGGATTGTTGACTTCCTTAGCTTTCAAATGACATATAGAATGCATAAATTAGACATCAGAAAGTGCTCCAAAAGTGGCTGAAATGACTATCATCAAGAATGCTTCATGATAGATTTCTCTTTGCTTCCCCTCCTTGCATTTCAACTTTGCTTATGGCAAAAGTGCTTCAAAGCTTTGGTTATTCATTCCTCTAAGCTTCCCATTGCTTTGCCAAGGATTCCAAATAACTCTCCTCAATCTCTTATTGCTTTGGTGATCAAAAAGTTATCAAAACACCAAAACTTAAGGCAATTTGATTAGAATTGATTACAAAAGGCCTTAACATGTTAATTGGGTTAAAAGGCAATAACTACTACTCAAAAGTGTTTAAAAGGATTAATTACAAGCTATCAAATAGCACTTTTTGAGTAGTAATCAAGAAGTTGATTCCATTTTTAATCATGGGGAAAAAAAAGGTTAAAGCAAGTACTTCTAATGTGAATACTATAAGTTGTTGGAAAAAGAAGCCCATATTCTTTGATCTAGAATATTGGAAACATTTGTATGTCGATTACAAATTAGATGTTATGCAAATTGAGAAAAATGTGTGCGAAAGCATCATTGGCACCTTGCTTAACATTCCAGGAAAATAAAAGATGAACTCAATTCTGGGTTGGATCTTATGGAGATGGGCATAAGGTTTGAATTGGCACCAAAATTTGACTTAAAGTAGACTTACCTCCCACCTACATGCTACACACTTTCTAGCATAGAGAAAAAAGTGGTATATCAAACCTTAGCTGACTTGAAAGTCCTTGAAGAGTCCTCTAACTTCATAAAACTTGTGTCAATGGAAAAGTTGAAGCTTTATGGTCTTAAATCCCATGATTATCATGCACTCATGCAAAATATTACTAGTAGAATTACAATATATTCTACTTAAGAATGTGAAACACTATATCCAGATTATGCTTATTTTTCAATGCCTCATGTAGCAAAGTAGTCTATGTGTTTAAATTAGATAGATTATAAGATGAGTTGGTGGTGATATTATGCTTACTTGAAAAAAAAATTCCACCTTCATTTTTTGACATTATGCTTCATTCAATAATGCACTTGACAAGAAAAACGAGATCATGTAGGCCAGTTTACCTTAGATGGATGTATTCTTTTGAAAGGTTATGAAGGTATTAAAGGGTTATGTACAAAATCATAATTGCTGAGAGGGATGTTTTGTTGAATGCCATGATACAAGGGAAGCTTTAGAGTTTTGCATAGAGTACCTATTAGGCATAGATGCAATTAGAATTCCTAATGTTGGGAATGATGAATGCAAAGGTGGGAAGCCTTTACTTGGGGCTTGTGTGGCCACTATCGACCATATATTGTTATTGCAATTACATCATTATGTGTTGGAAAATACAACTATCACCCAACCTTATATTGAGTAATCACAACTTATCTATTGTGTGTAATTTACTTTCATTAATTAGGGATATTAAGCATTTTGAATGTTGGTTCATAGGATGATTTTGCTAACGAAATTGACTACTCCATCTCCAAGATAAGTTAAGATGATTAATCTAACCTATATTATAGGTGTTGGAGAATGGAGAGTTTTACTATTCTATCTGAATGAATCAAAAGTGTTGGCCAACTTTGAGAACATGTGCCTCACTACTGGAAGTGTTGGACAACTTATAACCTTGTGCTCCTTTAACTAGCATATCAAACATCTCATCACTCTTAACTTATTCATTGCTTTGACCTCTTAGACTCCTTTGGTCTCCAAGTCTTCTAATCTCCTAGTTAAGGTAGAAATATTTAATTGAAAATCCATGCTTTCAAACAAGTTGAAGATATCACAAACTTTCAATTTTTTTGGAACTTTGCTTTCTTTGTGATTCCTTAATCACATGATTTATCTAACTCTTTGTTGCTTCAACCACGTAATCTAGAAATTGAAGGAATTTTATCTAGACTCTTATGAAATTTCCTCCACACATTGTCTCTAACATTGCTTTGAAAATCAACTTGTAATTATCAAAGACATGATGTGGGCATGCTTTGAAAATCCATTTAAAGTGCTCTTAACATGAGAAAAAATTATTTTTTTCCTAGGTTGTAAAATTTGACATTTCCCTTTTCAATGCATTAGTCTTGTGTGGTAGGAAGAAATTTTAAGGAAGATCAATTGCAACCTATTCTAGGTCCCAATGCCTTGTGGTCCAAGGGTGTTCAACCATGTTTTTGCTCGATCTATCAACGTAAGTGGAAAAAGCTTTATTCTTATTAACGCGTCTAGAGGCATGTTTGCTTCTTGAAAGGTGAAGCAAATTTCTTTGGCATCCTTGATATTGGTGTGAAGGTTTTCATTTCCATTGTCTTTGAAGATCAAGAGTAAAGGCACCAATTGAGGCTTGATGGTCACATGATCCTACGACATGATGAAGCATGAAGGTGTACTAAGATGAGGAGGGTTCAAATGCTCTCCCATTGATCTGTATTCATGGAAAGACATCATAGGTCGATTGTTATTGTTGTTTTGACTTTAATTGTTTTCTACCATAGGTTGAATTGGTTGATCAATTCATTGGAGTCTACTTGCAAAATCTATTTACCTACTAAGCATAAAATTGGAGAAATTCTAAGGTAAAAAAAGAAAAGAAAAGCTAATGAGAATATTAAACTAAAATGAAAACAAATTACTTTAAACTTTCTGAATGCGGAAACACTAAACTTTGTCAAAAATAACTAATTGCTAAAAACTAACGGCTCACTTTGATAATATTTTCTTATACTTGTTTTTAATAACAGTTTTTAAGTTAAAGAACAAAAATAATTTATTTTATTTTATTTTGTATATTTTCGAAAGACAAGACTATTTGGCAAGTTATCTTTTAAAAACACTTTTCAAAGAAATAAAAAAAAACCTTATCTAAATAAGTTGTTTTTATAAATAGTTTTTATGCTTTGATTTTAGAAAAAAAATTATAAATTCAATTATAATATTAATTCAAGTTAATTCAAGTCTTATTAAAAATAAAAATAATTTTTTAATTACAAATAAAATTTTAAAATAAATATTTTTTTCGTAAAATATGAAAACTAATATTAAGATCATAAATTATTTTTTGTTTATTAAAAAAACTAATACTATTTTATTATATATTATAAAAATATAGAGATTAATACCTTCATAAAAGCATAATAATTTTTCTTTAAAAAAAATAATTAAAAAATAATAATGGTTAATAATATTCTATTTAAAACCGTTGCATGTACATATTTAGTATTTTAGCATGGACCTATTTTGGACAAGTTTTGATTTAGTATATAATTAATTTGATCAAATTTTTAAATTTCAAATTATCCTTAAAATTTAGAAGGTTCATTAAAGAATTTAAAGTTTTAAGTCTCACATAATTTAAAATCTATTTACTTAGTGATAAAACTCGTAAAATATAGTTGTGTACATATAAAAAGCAATAAAGCTATGACTCATTATGTACTAGTTTTGATCTATTATTTTTGGTAGTGGTTTTAGCTATTTTCAAGTTTCAAATTATTTTAAAAACAATTAAATTCATTAATAAATTCAACATTTTAAGTCTTGCTTGATTTTAAATCTATTTGCTTAATAACAAATTTTAAAATAATATAGATATGTGTAGAAGAGAGTCATTTTGGAACAATTTTAGTTTGTCAACTTATATTAATAATTGTTTTATTTTTTATTTTTAAATATTTTTGAATTAATAGACTTGTTAATAAATCTAACGCATTAAGTCTTGTTTCACTTGAAATCCATTTTTCTGGTGAGCAAATTTTGGAAAAATATGATTCTACATAAAAGAGAACTAATAGAGTTATTCTTGATTAACTTTTATCCATAAATTTATGGTATGAATTGGTTTACTATTTGAGTTTCAAATTATGTTTAAAATTTATTAGATTCATTCATGAATCTAATAGATTAAGTTTTGCTTACTTGAAGTCTATTTGTCTAGTGAAAAAATTCACAAAATTATGATTGTGTATAAAAACATAAACTAGTGAAGGCATATATAATGAATTTTGTTTTGTAAATTTCTAATATTAACTAGATTGATTATTAGTTTCATGATTTTTAATACTAATTAAATAAATTTTTAGTTTCAAATCATTTTAAAACATTACTAAATCATACGTATTAAATACTGTTTAATTTAGAATTTATTTTCCTAATGACAAAATTTAGAAAAATTAAAGAAAATATAAAAACCACATGTAATTAAGAAAATGATTATATTTTAAGATTTTCGGTATTGATTGGTGGAAAATAAATGAAAGAAAAAAATAATCATATTTGTAGACCCATATTTGGCTACAGGAGAATGAGCTGGGTTTTTTTTTGGAAAAGTGGGGGACGACCTTTCCACGAGTGCTCAAAGTTGCATGGGATGTGTGGCAAGAACACACCACCACCTTGCCATGGTGGTGGTTGAGATGAGACTTTTTCTGAATGAAAAATAGAGGAGTGGATAGGAAGCAGAGAATTGGTGGAAGCTAACGGGAGAGAAAAATAGAGAGGTTGTCCATGGGTGAGCTGTTTTTAAGAGGGAAGATGAGACTAGGAGAGGATGGTTTTTTTTTTTTTTTAGAGAAAAACTGAAGCTTGGAGGGGAGGATTGAAGAGAAAAAAAAAAAAAAAAGGCTGGAGAGAGGGAGCCGGATTGGAGAGGTTATCAACAGGTGGGGGTTTTGAGAGCTGGATGAAAAACAAGAGACGTTTTTAAAAGAAAAATGAGCTGGTGTGGAGATAGGAAAATGAGGTTCTTTTAGTAAGAGCAAAAGGTGGCCGTTGGGAGGAAGAAAGAGGAGCAAAGAGAGGTTTTTTTTAGAGTTGGAAGGGGAAGAAAAAGTTTTCTTTTTTGTGGATTGTTTGCTAAGCATGAACATTAGGTTATGTGTTTGAATTTATTGGATTTCTGAGCCATTCATAGGTGTGTTATTGTTGGTTTATTTATTTATACTTTGGCTTTTGGCTTGGGAATAATTTGATTTAATTTAAGCTATTTTATGCATTGGAGATCATATTTATGTTCTTATTTTCAAATCTGGTTTGAGTTTTCTTCCCCCACCATTCATAAGCATGTGAATAACTCCTGCATGGCCACCTTTGCAAAACCTCTATCAAAGCCTATCTATTAGACCCAAATCCCAAGCCTAACATTCTTCAGTTTTACCCAACCCAACTCCATATTTTCTACTCGACACTACTCAGGTCTAGTTCCTCAACACTACCAGGTTTCATTCTCCACTCCTTATTTGCTCCACCACACATATTCCCATATTTCATACCCATCATTAATAACTTTCCCTAGGTGCATGCTCCATCACTCATATTCCCATTCATCACATCCATTAAACTCATACACCAATTTGAATTGTCTTCCCATTGCCAATCCTTAAGCATAGTAGGTTCAAAACCTTGCAGGCACTGAAATGGCTCTCCATCCTAGTAGTCCCCATGCACGATTGGACTTTTTTTTAATAGTTACTAGTGCTACAAAAAATAGTTTGATTCATGGAAAATGATTTCATTCACTTGGACCTAAGGCCTCACATGGAGTGGGTTGATGGAAAATAGGTTTTTTGCTACTATATTTCACATGGAGTGGGTTGATGGAAAATAGGGTTTTTTCTACTGTATGTATTTCACATGGACTAGGTTGATGGAAAATAGGTTTGTTGTTACTGTATTTCACATGGAGTGGGTTGGTGGAAAATGGGTTTGCTGCTACTATATTTGAGATAACAAATAAAGTTGAGAATAAGGATGAACACATGGAGAAATGAAATTTGGAATGAGGGTCTCGCAAGTTTAATTTGAATTTGATATTGTATGTAAAATATATGTTGAAGTGTTTGACCATGCATGGCCACCTTCCAATACAACTTCCCAGGCCACATGTCACCCTCCTAATCCATATTTTTATGTTAAAAAAATTGATCTTTTAAAAATTTCATTCTCAAATAATTTTTCGAAATTCCGATTTTCATATTTAATTTTCAAAACTTCTGTTTTAAAAAAATTCCAATTCTTAAATATAATTTTCAAATAATTTTTTGAAATTCCGATTTTCAAATTTAATTTTTAAAACTTTCATTTTCAAATAATTTTCAAAATTCCAATTTCTTTCAAATTTAATTTCCAAAATTCAAATTCTTAAATTTAATTTCCAAAACTCCAATTCTTAAAACTAATTTTCAAAACTCCAATTTCTTTCAAAATTAATTTTCAAAACTCCAATTCTTAAATTTAATTTTTAAAACTTCGATTTTCAATTAATTTTCAAAACCCCAATTTCTTTCAAAATTAATCTTCAAAACTCCAATTCTTAAAACTAACTTTCAAAACTCCAATTCTCAATTAATTTTCAAAACTCCAATTTCTTTCAAATTTAATTTCCAAAATTCCAATTCTTAAATTTAATTTTCCAAAATTCTAATTTTTAAATTTAATTTTCAAAACTCCAATTTTCAAATAATTTTTCAAAATTACAATTTTCAATGCTTGAGTGATCATAGCACATTGAGGATTTTGATGCAACGATTTTCTATGCTTAATTGTTATATCCCTCTGCGACATTGGCATGCTAATGATATTGATCGATCTTGCTCTTGCCTTGATTATCCTACTCACTTTGACATGTATGTTCACTTTGCTGCATCTTTTATTTGTCTTAGTGTTGATTATCTTGCTTGTATGTTATCTTGATTATATTTGAGCATGCTATCCTTGTTGCTAGTCATTTTGATTGTCATATTTTCGTTTGGCTTGTGTATGGACATGGATGATATACTTGGGCTCTGCTTGATTGCTTGTTGCATAACTAATCTTCTCGTATGTGATTGTATGTTGCTTGTTCGTGTGGATCGCACATCTATCTCCTTACCTCCAACCCTTTGGTTTCAGTCATTTCCTTCATTTCAGTTCTTATATTTGCAAGTGTGAGGCCTTGTGTGTACTTGTTTCTATGACCGAGCTAGTGGTTAGGAGTAAGGTCTAGCAATGGGCTATATTGATGTTTAGGAGCATTCTTGAGAAGGTCGACACATTGATGTTGATTGGAGTCCGATCTTTGAAGACCTGAATAGCCTAGAGCTAGGTTTCATGGATATTTGTGTGACTAATGTGTTTCTTTTTTTACTTTAGCTTCATAGGCTTTTCGGATGCACTTGCACCACTCACTATGCACTTTAGTTGACTACTAAGTGCTGAGAGTTGTGAGAGTTTTCACTATAGCAAACCCCCTTAGGATGTCGAGGTAGTGCATGTGTAGAGGTGATGACCACCTTGCATGGAAGCGCCTCGTCTTTTCAAAGGCGTGCAGAGGGTTGCATACCATCGAAGGGTATAATCGCTTCTGCTAGGGATCCTTTAAAGTCCATCTTTTTTTTTTTTAGAGCCACCTTGACCTTATAGGTTAAGCCTTAGATTATTCGATCAGAATTTCCTTTCCTACACGTGGGTGCATCTATGGGCCTTCAGAGCCGGGTTAGTAGTGATAAATTTAGTTACCTTCGTAGTAGTCTCTTATATATTTGCTCAGAATTAGATATCAGTTTGAATACTTCCATGTTACCTTCCTGCATAGTTAATAGACATTCCTTGTAGAGTTTCCCTTACATAATATCTTATCTAGTATTTCCACTATTGTAGGTGTATTGATACGTTTGATCCGGGTTCAGCTTCTTAGATCAGAGTTAAAGGTAGATTGATCACAGTGTCAGACCAGTTAGATTAGACAGATATGGATTCGTAGGTGGTTACATTTGATCAGTTCGTTGCTACTATGGCTTCGATCCAGGAGACCATAACTAGTCTTGATCAAAGGATGGATGGGTAGCAAACCCAAAAGGTTCCAGTTCAGGAGAGTGTGCAGTATGATCCCACTATTCCGCCACCTCTCCCACTTGGTCAGATAGTTTCACAACCTATATCATTTACTTTATAGAGTCAGACTAAGGTTGCCTTGCCTCCTATAATAGTGCTTAACCCGATCTCAGAGGATGCACATGCTCATATGGATAGACTTGAGTAGAGGATGAGACAGATGAAGACTTCAAATGAAGCTATTACTTGGGAGGATTTTAATGGAGCACCAGTGGCTAGTTTATCGACCAAGTTTAGGATGTCTAAGATTGAGAGATACACAAACATTGGCTTTCCTCGCATCCATTTGAGGCTTTATAGTACTGTTATGAGGGCCCATGGACTGGATGAAGCCCAGATGGTTATGTTTTTTCCTATATCCCTGAGTGGTGTGGCACAACGTTGGTTTGCTTCATTGGATGTATCACGCCGTTGGACTTGGGATGATTTGGCCCAGAAGTTCTTAAGACAATTTGCATTTAACATTGTCATTGATGTTTTGAGGAGAGAGTTAGAGGCTTTGAGATAGAGGTTAGAGGAGTCGGTCACCTCATTTATCTCCCGCTAAAGAGAGAAGATTTCACAGGTTATTGATCATCCTTCAGAGAATGATCATATTAGTATGATCATGAGGAGCTTGCGGCCTTGATTTGCTAGGCACTTGATGGGATTTCCTCATACGGATTTTGGATCTTTGGTACAGGATTTATATGGTATAGAGGAGGACATAACTAGAGGATTATGGTCCGAGTCTTCCCCTACTGACTCTTAGGGAAAAAAGCCTTTAGGAGGACAGAGACTAGAATATGTGAGTGCTATCAGTTCAACAGGGTTGAGACCTCCTAGATGCTATCAGACAGTTGGGCAGCCTTCTAGATTCTACTACCCACCACCACCTCATGTGTAGTATAGGCCACCTGTTTCCTCCAAACCTATGACTCCTACTTATCTACATCCGGTCTCACAACTTGTTTTTGCTGCACATGTCATAGAGAGACCTCCTACTTTATACCCTCAGCCCCGAGTCCCACAGACTATTATTTCTTTTGTACAAAGGTTGACACAATAGTTCTCCCAGCTAAGTATGCCTTTGAGCCGAGCTTTCTAGAAGCTCATGGAGGGTGGTTTGTTGACTCAGTTAGCTCCTCGGCATATACCTCAACTCATGCCTTGCTTCAGGATGAATTTACATTGTTCTTACCATCAGGGTTTAGGGCATGACACGGACCATTGCACTGCTTTGAGGTACGCCATCGAGGACTTGATAGATCAAGGTTTGGTTCACTTGGGTCAGCCAAGTGTAACCACTAACCCTCTGCCAGCTTATACTTCACATGCAGTCTCTCTGCCAGCCAACGGTATACATTTCATGGATTTCACTAAGCCATATGATCATATCCACATGCTGAGTTGGGATGAGTCAGTGCTAGAGCCTATAGTAGTAGATGGGATTTATGAGGTAGGTAGAATGACCTTGGGCCCATGGATGCCCACACTATTCAGGTTGGTTCCCGATGTGACATCAGTACAGTCGACTATAGTCGAGCCATTGATTTTTCCATGTTATAGTGTTCAGACTCCATTTGTTTTGATTCCAGATGTTGATGAGGTACATACTCCATATGTTGATGATGTTCATACTCCAGATATACAATATGTTATTCACAGAGGTAGGGTAGTATGACAACAACCCCTCACAACCGCTAGACCCTTGGAGGGTGCAGCCTCTCATGAGGAGGTCCGGAGAGATGATGATGATATTCTGAGACAGTTGTAGAGTACCCAGACTTGTATATCTATTTGGAGCTTATTGGCATATTCTAGCACTCATAAAGATGCATTGATTTGAGCCTTGAGTTAGATTAGAGTCGAGACTACCACTATTCTCGAGGGGTTGATTCACATGATGACGGCTGACAGAGTCACTTGCATTATATTTTTAGATGATGATTTGCCACCCGAGGGTTCAGACCATACATGTCCTCTATACATCTCAGTTGGTTTTTCAGGCCAACGAGTCCCATATGTCATTTTGGACGATGGCCCAACCCTGAACGTCTGTCCCTTAGCTTATGTCATTGCCCTAAACTATGCGTCCTCAAACTTTGGTCCCTCTACTCAGAAAGTCAAAGCATATGATAGCATTAAGAGGGGGGTCATGGGCACTTTGGAGATCGAGCTATTGATAGGTCCGACTACATTTCCTACTTTGTTCCAGGTTTTGAGGATTTCTACATCTTTTAACCTACTATTGGCCGACCTTGGATTCATAGAGCTGGGGCCATTCCTTCTTCCCTTCATTAGAAGGTGAAGTTCATTCATGATGGCCAGGTCATCACGGTGCGGTCTATTAGAGATATGTTTGCTTCTTCCAAGCCAGTGCTTCAGATTAGTCACAATGAGGATGATTTGTTTTTTACTAGGTTCACATTTGATGAGGTGTAGACTCTGGAGATTGAGGATTTTTGTAGGGACTTTGTGGCTATGTCATTTGATCAGCATGGTAGTACAGTGGTGCTTGACATGATGAGGAGCATGTCTTTTCTGCCGAGCATGGGATTAGGGCGATGTCAGCATAGGCCCAATGAGCTTATAACTATCGTTGATCGTGATGTACCATTTGGATTTGGGTTTATTCCTATTGAGGCCGATTATTGATATATGGTGTGATTGCGCAAGGAAAGAGTGAGAGCCTGATTGACTCACACACCATTTGACTATCATATTTGCTCATACAATATGAGCTTGGCGGACTACTTTGTGAGGACACCAAAGCTATAGACGCATTCAAGTGGGATTATTGATGGATTCAACACTGCTCAGGAGGCTGAGCTTCAGCGTCTTGTCCATCAACTACGGTTGAGTAATGGAGCTCCTGACACTTCTGCTTCTGCATTAGCCACCTCATCATCTCCAGATCATATGAGCCTCATGACACTCTATTTCTCGGATGAGGTCGACAAGCATGGGACATTTTCTGAGATTAGGGACATGGTGGATGGAGTTGTTCCACACGACGGGTACATTGATGAGATGCTCGCGATGAGTATGAGTCAGATTGATAGGAATAGTCCAACCTGAGTTTGCTTCTCCATTTGATCTATTTGGGGTGTTCGCCATCGAGGTTGCTAAGGAGATCCAGATTGCTCCTGCTCTGGAGTTTTCAGAGGATGATATAGTTGATGATGATGTATTTGTGGGTGTTAATAGCCCAGTCATGGTAGAGTCCAAACATATGGAACCACCACTTTCTTTTAATGTACTGTCGGGGTTTGTCTCCCATTCTGATGATGTACTGACTCTTTCTTCATATATGGATATGAGTCTTTTTTAGTATTTGCCTATTTCTTATGATAACACTTTATCTGCACCTTATTCACCCACATCACAAATATTTGATATAGATGATGAGATTGTACATCACGATTCAGATGCAGACTCTTCTTCTGCTTCTGATTTGAGTCCTAGTGATCAGAGAGTTTCACCTACCACAGGAGACGCTGAGATTGTTGATTTTGGTACAACAGACCAGCCTAGGGAGCTGAGGATTGGATTGGATTTGTTTACAGATGAGAGTGGTGGCCTTGTCCAGTTACTCATATCATATTTGGATGTCTTTGCATTGTCTTATGAGGACATGTCTGGCCTTGATCCATCCATAGTCCAACATCACTTGCAGAGTCTTATGGGGACATATCTAGTCTTGATCTATGCATAGTCCATCATTACTTGCCACTACTGCCCCTTGCTAGACCGATTAAGCAGAAGTTGAGGTGATTGCATCCTCGTTGGAGTCTGCAGGTGAAAGAAGAAATTTAGAAGCAGCTTAGTGTGGGATTCTTATCAGTGGTTGAGTATCCTGAGTGGTTGGCCAATGTCGTCCCTGTTCCCAAAAAGGATGACAAGGTGAGAGTCTGCGTTGATTTCTGATATCTCAACAAGGTCAATCCCAAGGATGATTTTTCTCTCCCACACATTGACATGCTAGTTGATAGTACAACAGGTCATTCGATGTTGTCCTTTATGGATGGATTTTTTGGGTACAGTCAGATTATGATGGCTCTAAAGGACATGAAGAAGACGTCTTTGATTACTGAGTGGGGTACTTACTACTACAAAGTTATGTCATTTGGGTTGAAGAATGCATGAGCTACTTATCAAAGAGCAGCAACTATCCTTTTCCATGACATGATGCATCGGGATGTCAAGGTCTATGTAGATGACATGATAGTGAAATCCCAAGATAGAGTAGATCACCTAGCAGCTTTAAAGAGATTCTTTGATATGATCAGACAGTTCAGATTAGGACTGAATCCCAAGAAGTGCACTTTTGGAGTGACTTCTGGGATACATGGTCAGTGAGAGAGGCATAGAAATAGATCCAGATAAGATCAGAGCCATCCTTGACATGCCTGCGCCAAGGACTGAGAGAGAGATCAAAGGTTTTTTAGGTAGACTCCAGTACATCAGTAGATTCATTGCCAGATTGACAGATATCTGCGAGCTCATTTTTTTACTCTTGAGGAAGAGTCGACCTCCTGTTTGGGATGATGAGTGTCAGCATGCATTTGAGAGGATCATGGAGTACTTGTTTTCGCCTCTAGTCTTGGTGCCTCCTACACCAGGTCGTCCCTTATTCCTATACTTGTCAGTCTCAGATATAGCCTTGGGATGCATGTTAGCTCAACTCAATGATTCTGGAAATGAGCGAGCTATTTATTATTTGAGTAAGAGGATGCTATGAGACAAGATATGTCATGATTGAACGCTTCTGTTTGGCGTTGGTTTGGGCTACTAAGAGATTGAGACATTATATGACGGAGTATTTAGTGCACTTGATATCTTGTCTAGATCCTCTGAGATATTTGTTTGACAGGCTTGCTTTGATTGATCGACTCATGAGATGGTTGGTACTCCTGATTGAGTTCGATATTCATTATGTCACTCAAAAGTCTATCAGATTGAGCATTGTTGTAAATCACTTAGCCTCATTACTAGTTTTTCTTATGGTAGAGCTATTGATGATGACTTTCTAGATGAGGATATCGCTGTAGTGACTACTTCGTCAGGTTGGCGCATGTACTTTGATGGTGCGGCCAACCATTTTGGATACGGGATAGGTGTTCTACTGATATCCCATCACGGTGACCACATTCTTAGATTTGTTCATTTGGCATTCTCTGGTCGACACTTTGCCATGAACAATATTGTTGAGTATGAGGCTTGTATCTTGGGATTAGAGACAACTCTTAAGCTCGGGATTAGACAGATGAAGGTGTTTAGTGACTCCAATCTGGTATTGAGATAGATTCAAGGCCATTGGAAGACTAAAAATGTGAAACTTAAGCCTTACCATGCATACTTAGAGCTGGTGGTTGGGAGATTTGATGATTTGAGTTATACTCATCTGCCTAGAGCGCAAAACTAGTTGTTGATGCCTTAGCTACTCTAGCTTCCATGATTGATATTCTCGTTGATACCGTTGTTCGCCCTTTACTGATTGAGTTGAGATCAGTTCCTACCTATTGTTGCTTGATTGATGAGGCAGAGTTAGATGATGGTTTGCCTTGGTGCCATGACATATATCAGTTTTTGAGACTTGACATATATCCTGAGGTCGCCACAACCAAGGATAAGAGAGCATTGAGACAGTTAGCCACCCGGTTTGTGATCTATGGGGAGACACTGTACAAACGATCAATTGATGGGATGTTACTATTGTGCTTTCACCACGCCTCTACCGATTGAGTGATGAGAGAGGTTCATGTGGGAGTTTGTGGACCACATATGGGAGGACATATATTAGCTTGTAAGGTCATGAAGACTGACTATTTCTGGTTGACTATGAAGACAGATTATTGCCAGTTTGTTTAAAGATGTCGAGAATGCTAGATTCATAGAGACCTTATCTATGTACCTGTAGACCCCCATTTAGGGCTCGTTTTTGTACAACCCAATTTTGCCAAGTGTCATGATCTCAAGGAGCCACGTGTCCATGCATGGTTGGTTGTTGAGGAATCAAATTGGTGCTTTTGGAGTGCCAATGGAAGGGTGACACGTGGAGGAGCATTCTAGAAGGTTCCTGCAGGCTGTTGGCAAGAGCGGATGAGAGAGAGGAAAAGGATTCTGCAGAGTAGTGGGAGTCTTTGTTGGCTGTTTCTGCAGGGATTTGTTAGAGGGGCAAATCCGGGAGAGAAAAAAAGATATGGGCAGAGAGGTTGTTTTAGAAAGGTGGCAGAAATCTTTTGAGGGAGGGGGGCTTCTTGTTGGGTTGTTTTAGGAAGTTAGAAGCAGACGGAGAGAAGGAAGAAAAGCTAAAAAAAAAAAACAAGGGTGATTTTGGGAGTGAGGGGAGGCAGCAGAGGTGAGGTTTTTTTAGAGGCTGCCGTGAGAGATATTTGGAGGGAGAGAAGAGCTTTTGTTTGGGGGGGATTTTGAGAAAAAGAAGCAGGAGAAACGGAGAGAGGGAAGACACCTTAGAGGAAGCTTTCTTTCGCTTTAGAAAAACCAGAAAGCTGGAGAGGAGGGATTTTTTAGGGAGGTTTTTAGGAGCTACTAAGAAAAAGGTCTAGGAGGGGGGAAGGTTTCTGGGAGGTGGTGAGAGACATTTTTTTGGGCAAGAAGGGGAAGCTAACGCATCAAGCTTTCTGAAGGAGAGGTTCAGAGAGTAAAAGGAAAATTCGACTATTTTAGTTTGAAGAAACTAGGTACGTATACGATGGTTCTCTCATTCCTAGTTATAGATTGTTCTCTTCAGTTTCCCATTGATTACTTTTCAGCATTATTTCGATTGGGAGAAGATATAGAGGGCTACATTCTTTCTTTTATTAATCTTTGAATCGTTTTGATGATGCTTTTACATGTTCATTCTTCTCTGTTTGGTTTTTGTTGAGATTTGCTCAGCTTTGTACCTCTTGATATCCGTAATAGCATTTCTCGTTTTGTATTTGCAATTTTGTTTTTGTTCATCCCACCTACTTCTCTTAACTCACCCATCCATTGTGAGATGAGGTTGCGACTCATGGATTTTGTTGTTATTCTAGTTTTGTTTGGATTTCCTTTCCCTTCCCTCTTTTCACCCACTTTGGCTTGCAATGGAAGATGAATATCTCTTTACTGTGAATTAAAGTAAGGCTGGGCAGAAAACGGGGAGATTACTGAGGAGTAAAAAAGGATGAAGTGATCGAAACAGATAATGTTGATTTCATGGATGAAAGTCTGAGTTTGTTCGAAATGAATATATCCACGAATATCATCTCTATTTTCGAAGTCTATGCAGCATACTTCACTCCCTAGCCATTCAGCCATTGTTTGGAGAATTCCTTGAATACAACCAAAGCGAGAGGGAAGATTTTGGATTGTCAATATGTCGTGAGATTAACAGATTCGAAGTTGGCAAAGTGGATTGTAGTTGGGGAAGCTGGTGGGGTTTATACTGCTTGAAGTGATTTTGATAAGCTGTAAGAGGCTAGTTATGAAGTGTCCTATAATGACCCTGATTCGATGTGATGCATGATTAAAAATTCCAGAATGGCTGAGGTCTGTGAGTATCATCGGGTGGGAATCTAATCACTATAGAGTGCAGGGCCTTACAGGTGAGCTATAATGGTGGATATGAGGTTCATGGCCCGAGGAAGAGAACATGGACCCGTCCAAAAAGAATGCCCTCACTACCAAGGCTACCCCACCTTGCATGCCTTCCACCCATGACTCCTACCCACCTTATCCACTTATTCACCTTCCAATACAGAATACTCATGATTCTCTCATCACCTCACATCCCTCATGCCCTTCTCATCTCCATGTTCTGTCACTGGTCCCACTAATCGATACCCATTCATTCACTAAATCATTTTTCAGCTATCCCACTCATTATTCAAGCCTATTTTTCTCACCACTCATAGATCTCTCACAGACCATGTACCTTCCCATTCATCTACTCACTTATCTCTCTAAACCTCCATGCTCTTGTACCAAGGCAAGCTCTATTCCGTCATCAATCTCTGAAGCCCAAGAAATTTGTAACCCATCCTTGATAACACACACTACCCTCTTAGTTACCTTGATCTCCCATGCATGTCATCTTTTCTTTAAAACCTATAAATCACCTTTCTCTCTCATGCATGACTGGAGGAAAACACTTGTGACATTTTGGATATCGACAGTGGTGTTGTTGATACATGCAGTACTTGGCTGATTGTTGAAGTTGGAATAGGAGATTTTCAGTCAGAAGCAGCTGGTCACCCATACTCCCAAGCCTAAAAGACTCGTCATCCTTTGCAAACATAGGAAACAGGTCTCTACCATCGGGATTGATAGAGCCCAACAGTTGTTCGTTACTGGTGATGAAGTTTCTTGGAACGGAGAAGAAAGTCCAGCATGACCAAAGATTGCGCTTCCTCTTTAATGAGATATTCTTAGGTCTTCATTGTTGCTACTGACAGTGTACGCTCAAGGCATGATGATGTGATGTCGAGCCGTTTTGTGGAGCAGAGGCTCCTCTATTTGTTGCTGGAACTAGATTGGTGCCAATGTTCTGGTGAAATATCTTGGAGAGGATGAGGTTAATATTCCTCTTGTTGGTACTACTGCTATCTGTTCTCCATGGGATCTTTTGATATGTGACAGATTCGTTAACTGCAAGCTTGTACAGAAACTCCATGACAAGGTTCTAGCAATGGACTTACAAGACACCTCATTGTTGGGTGGGACCACTTACTCTATCATGTATTTCGGGTTACGATAATTTGGCGGAGATGGAAGAAAGGGCAGCCTCCATAGTGAATTGAGCCCTAGAGCGATGGACTTAGAAGGATAGAACTGGCAGTTTGAGTGTGTCCTTAGCAGTTTCAGATGGTGGAGTTCAAGGTGGCGTTCTCGACCCGAATGTCTTGCATCTGATCATCAGCGGCATGAAGACGCTGCATCCTCATGTATATCAACAGCAATGGATGGATTCCATGCCATACGTACCACAAATTCATCCCATACTCATCATCTCTCCAACTTACCCATTTTCCTCCTCCCCATATTTTCTCTCTCTACCCTACACCACCAAACCCATCATCCATAATCCGTCTTCCCTCTTGCCATCCTTCATGCTCAATCTCTCTTGCCAACCTTCATACCTCAATACGCTTATCACCATGACAACTCGTTCATTTCCCATCAAGTCACCATTCATCTCCCTTTTAGACCTACCTTCTTTTTCGCTATAAACAAGCCCAACACCTTCTGGTGGTGTTGATTCTATTCACCAACCCGTTACAGGAGCCTCTAGGAGTTCATCTTCACTCAAGGAATCACGTTATTTGGTGGAGCAAGCACGAATATTACCATTTCCGGATGTCGCTTCTTACAGCATGACAAGAAGATGCTCATGGGAGAATGACCCCACCTGTGGCCCTATCATTGATGACGTCGCCATCATGGAGCTCTTCACTCTTGATATTCACTCTGATGAGCAGTAAGGTTATTCAAAAGGAAGGATTGTATACTATGCTCACACCAAAATTGCTGAAGGCTCGATAGAAGACTGCTGTGTTCACATTTCCAGTTCGCCTTATATGTGGAGATTATTTTGAGGTTCGTTTGGGCAGAGTTTTAGAAGATGGCGCTCCTCCCGATATCTGCAGTTGCCAGCTTGCTAAACATCATTCATGATCTACTGAGGCACGAGCACGACGCGCTTTGGCCAATGTATCAGCATTACGTTGTCCAGAAGGCATCTTCATGGGAAAGCTGCCAGATGCCAATGTTATCATCAAACAGCTTAACAAAGGTTCATCAACTATGTTCTGGGGTTTCTTTTGATATCATTAAACTAGCATGACATCAATTTGAGGGAAATGGTACAGTTCCCAGGATGATTTGGTATCGATCTAGACATAACATGTCATGATGAGGTCATATGGATCTTACTGCTGTCTTCACTGAACTGCTCCAATCTAGCTAACCTTGACCATTCAGAATGCATATTTGAGAAGGATACAAAAGTTTGGATGCTTTGTTCACATTCCGCGCAAGGACCCCAGGCGACGCTAGCCTTCACCAGAGTGTTTCATGTCTTTCATCGTCATTTTCAGTCACGAAAAAGGCAACGGAGATATTCTTTGGACTGGAAGGGACACCCATATTTCTTGTGGGGATGAACAATACCTTTAGAACCAATGTGGGGGATCCTTCACCATCACCAGGGGCGTTAAGGGAGAATAACTTGGATGATGAGACTGCAGCAGGACTGCCAGAAGTGACAGGGACAGAAAGTGCAGTAAGTGATGCCGGGAAAGAGAGGGAGGAACGAGGTTCTAGTGGAGATTGTTGAGGTGAAGCAGGATGAGCTGATTAAGGATAGGTCAAGGGGGGACCAAATCAAGTTAATTGGAATTGCTTTTATCCTACTGGGCCCCGCATGGCCACTTCCCCTTCTTTTTTTTTAGACACCTCTAGCATGGCCACTTTTGGGCCACGTGTTTTTTTTTTTTGTTTTGCTTCAGCATCTTTGATTTTAAAATAATTTCCCAACTGCCAGTTTTAAAATAGTTTTCCCATTCCTAGATTTCCAAATAATTTCAAACTTTCTATCTTCTCATCCTTAGTATTTTTCTCAGTTTCTAAAAATCAAAATTTCAATAAAAATTTTACTGCCATTTTTCTTTCAGGCAAGCAATTTTCAATAACTTTCATGATTTTAAAAATGCTTTAAAATAAACGTGAATTTATTCCCGTAATTCCAATTAATGGAAATTCATGGGGTTAGTTCATACAAAAATAAATTGGGCTTTGGTGGGGGCCCAACATCAAAGAAAATTTAAAATTGAGTTTGAGTGAAGTGTTATGTGTGCTTATCATTGGTGATTTATCTTGTTTAGTGATGTATGTGATATAGTCTATACTTGTTATTGTGCACTAATCCCATTTCTTGATAGCGCATAGTGGCCCACTGCCAAGGTACGCAATCTCTCTCACTCTGATCATTTCTCATGCATGTTTTGAGCATGTTTTGAGCTTTCAGTGTGTGGTCAGGTCGGTATTCATTGTTTTTCTTCATCAATTGCCACGTCAACTTCATTTTATTAGTAGAGACCCGACTTTAGGGACTTAGAGGGGTGCTACGGTCTTTATCGTACCTTCCTAGTAAGTAACCTGACCCTCGAACCCGATCCAGTTTTTCGTAGACCAACCTTTTCCAAAACAAGGAGTCACACTTAGGGTTTTTCTTTCTTATTTTGTTTACCCTTTAATAATAAAACAAAAATAAGTGGCGACTCCAAGTCATTTTCAAAGAATCAATAAAAATCAAATTTTCAAATAAAAATCAAGCTCGCCATTGAGTGGGAAACGCATTGAGCCGAAATGCAGGGTCCATAAAATGGTGACTCCACTGGGGATGTTTAGAGGGTCAAACTTGAACTTAAGATGAAGCAAACATGACATTTGATGAGTCGATCAGTGAGTACCTGTCTTTTGATTGCACATTAGGAGTTTTTTATGCATGCTTAGATATTGTGTTATGACATTGATATGATTGATTATTTTGATTGGGGCTTCGGATGTCGTTTTTTTTCTATACTTCATTGCTAGATTCAGTTTGGTACATCGACATGCTGATTATCATAAATTGCTTATCTTGTTTTTGCGTGATATAGCGATTCTGCTTCTTCTTGATTATTCTGCTCACTTCACATGCATAGACTCACTGTTGTACATTGTTTGACTCGACATGTTGATTCTTTAGCTTATATACCCTCTTGACTGTCTTTGAGCATGATGTATATATGTATCACTTTTCATCCTGATAGTCATAGCTTTTTGTGTGTACATGAGTGATATATCTTGTATTCTGCTTGACTGTATGATGCATGACTGCCCTCCATCTGCTTGATTGCATGCCGCTTGTCTCTGTGGGTAGCACATTTATCCCCCTACCTCCAATTCTCTTGGTTTCGGTCATTCCTTTCATCTCGGCTCTCACTATTGCAAGTGTGAGGCCTTCTGTGTGCTTGCTCCCTGACCGAGCCAGAGATTAAGAGTAAGGTCTAGCGACGGGCTATATCGATGTACGGGAGCATTCTGGAGGAGAGCGACACTTTGATGTCGATTGGAGTCCGATCATTGAAGACTTGTATAGCCCCGAGCTAGGTTTCATGGATAGTTGTGCGACTAGTGTGTTTCCTCTTCTGCTCTAGATTCTTAGGGTTTTCGGATGCACCCACACCATCACTGTGCACTCTAGTTGACTATTGTACGTTGAGAGTTTGAGAGATTTCACCATAGGAGTCCCCTGGGATGCGAGGTAGTGCATGTGTGGAAGTGATTACCACCTTGCATGGAAGCGCCCCGTCTCTTCGGAGGCGTGCAGAGGGTTGCATACCGCTGAAAGGTATGATCGCTTCTGCTAGGGATATTTTAAAGTCCACCCTTATCCATTTAGAGCCACCTTGACCTTGTAGGTTAAGTTGTAGATCCCTCGATTAGGATTCCCTCCCTACACGTGGGTGCATCTGAGGGCTTTCCGTGCCTCTATAGCCGCAGTTTTGGATCCGATTTTCCCTCTATTTAGTCTCCAGTTGAGAGTGCACTGAGATCAGGACGAGTTTGAGTACGGTCGGACCGCTCATCTTCACTTGGATGTTTTGCTTGTTCCTGTTCAAATTATCTTTTCTTCTATACATTCCTCGAGTCATATCCTTATTCCGTTCTTCGTGCTTTCCAGGATCGGACTTTTGTTCCTCGTCTTGATATACCTTTGTGGATCAGAGCAGAGGAGGAGTACTTTCAGGATCAGGATTTTTACTTTTAGTCTGGGTATAGTTTTGTGGATCAGAGTAGAGGGTAGATTAGTTCGGGTTTCAGATACACTAGATATGGATCAGCAGGTTGTCACGGTCGATTAGTTCACAACCGCCATGGCTTCTATCCAAGAGGCTTTGGCTAGCCTCAGGCAGGAGATCGGTGGTCAGCAAGGTAGACCACCTACAGTTTAGGATGAGACGCCGTATGACCCACATCCACATCCACCACATCTACCCGTTCCTTCAGTGCATCAGGCATCACCATATGTGTTACATGGGCATTCTGAGATCGCTCCGTCCGTAGTCGCCCAGGCCGCTGTCGTTGATGACACACATGCGCGCATGGACCGCATCGAGCAGCGCGTGAGACAGCTGAGAGTGTCTGATGGAGCTGCTGTTTGGGATGATTTGGAGGGTATGCCAGTAGCTAGCTTGCCGGCTAAGTTCAGGATGCCAGATATTGAGAGGTACACTGGTATCGGTTGTCCACACATCCATCTTCGACTGTATAGCACCGTGATGAGGGCTCATGGATTGGACGAGCTTAAGATGATCACTCTTTTCCCCCTATCTCTGATGGGGCAGCTCAGCGTTGGTTTGCGTCCCTGGAGTCCTCGAGACGCCGTACATTGGATGACTTGGCCCAGGAGTTCCTACGACAGTTTTCGTTTAACACTGTCGTAGACATATCGAGGAGAGAGCTTGAGGCTCTGAGGCAGAGGACAGAGGAGTCTGTTTCTTCTTTCATTTCCCGCTGGCGCGGGAAGATAGCTGAGATAGTGGATAGACCATCAGAGAGAGACCAGATTCAGATGATTTTGAGGAGCCTACAGCCGAGGATCGCCAGACATGTGGTCGGGGTCCCGTTCGCAGATTTTGGGTCTCTGGTTATGGCTTTGTATGATGTCGAGGACGGCATCTCGAGAGGTTTATGGACAGATTCTTTCCCTAGTGATATTAAGGGGAAGAAGCCCTTTGTAGGACCGAGGGCGACAGATGTTAGTGCTATTAGTTCATCCAGTCAGAGGCCTCTCAGGCGCCATCAACCGATCCCGTAGTTTTCCAAGCCTCATTCTTCTTATGCGTCTCAGTAGTTCAGGCCACGGGCACCTTCCCCGGCTTTTGATCAGACATATCGGGCTCAACCATTGATTCTACCTTACTATGCCACTCAGGGCATTGAGAGGCCTCCTGTTTCATATACGGCCACTGGACAGCCATGCTACGCTGCACAGTTCACCCCGAGGCCCGCACCTTCATACCCTAGGCCTCGAGCTCAGCAAACCTCTGCACCTTTTGCTTTGAGGACGCAGAGACAGTTTTCACAGATAGGCATGCCGTTGAGCCAGGCTCTTCGGAAGCTCATAGAGGCCGGTTTGTTGACTACACTTACTTCGAGACCGCCCCCTCAACCTCTACCTCATCAGTTCAGGACGGATTTGCATTGTGCCTATCATCAGGGGCTAGGACATGAGACTGATCGATGTACCGCACTGAGGCATGCCATCCAGGACTTGATTGATCAGGGTTTGGTTCACTTGGGTCAGCCGAGTGTAACCCAAAACCCACTACCGGCCTATACCACGCATGCAGTTCCTCCACCAGACGGAGGTATTCATTTCCTGGATTTTGATGATTCTGATGACCATGTATGCATGATGAGCTGGGATGACATAGATCCAGAGCCCGTAGAGTTGGGGGATATTTACGGGATGAGCGGCATGTCTTTGGGGCCTCAGGTGCCCACTCCCTTCGGATTATTTCCTGAGACAGCCTCAGTACATATGTCCATTGTCGAGCCTCTGATTTCCCCATGCTATAGCGTTCAGACACCTTTCGTCTTAGTCCCAAATGTTGAGGAGGTTCAGGCTTCACACAGTGATGATCCTCAGACTTCAAACGTTCAGGTTATCCTCCGGGGAGGGAGAGTATTGGGACAGCCACCTCCAGCCGCTGCCGCTAGACCCTTAGGGGGTACGTCATCCCAGGAGGAGGTCAGAGCAGAGTATGACGAGATTTTGAGGCAGTTGCAGAGCACACAGGCTCGTATTTCTATCTGGAGCCTCTTAGCGTCCTCCAGTACTCATCGGGATGCGTTGACTCGAGCTCTGAGCCAGATCAGAGTTGATACCATGACCACTCCCGAGGGACTCATTCATATGATGACGGCTAGCAGAGCCACTTGTATCGTTTTTTCTGATGACGACTTGCCACTAGAGGGTTCAGACCACACGCGTCCTCTCTATATATCCGTTGGTTGTTCAGGTCGCCGAGTTCCATTTGTCCTTCTGGACAATGGCTCGGCCCTGAACGTATGTCCTCTGGCCACCGCCATTGCTCTTGGGTACGCTCCTTCTGATTTCGGTCCCTCCACTCAGACCGTTCGCGCATATGATAGTATTCGGAGGGAGGTCATGGGTACATTGGAGATTGAGCTGCTGATCGGTGCGACCACTTTTGTTGCCGTATTCTAGGTTCTGAGGATTCCTACATCCTTCAACCTGCTTTTGGGCCGACCGTGGATTCACCGAGCTGAAGCTATTCTCTCTTCACTTCATCAGAAAGTGAAGTTCATCCATGAGGGCCAGGTAGTCGTCGTACAGTCGGCAGGTGACATGTTCATTTCCGCTGAGCCCGTGCTCCAGATCAGCCATAGCGATGACGATATTTTTCTGACTGGATTCACCTTTGATGAGGTACAGACTCTTGAGCTAGTGAACTTTTGCTGGGACTTCGTCGCTATGTCCTTTGACCAGCACGGCAGCACTGTAGTGCTTGATATTATGCGGAGTATGTCGTATCTTCCCGGCATGAGATTAGGGCGTCGTCAGCACGGGCCTCGCGAGTTCATAGCCATCCCTGATCACGATGTACCATTTGGACTCGGGTTCGTCCCCATTGAGGCCAATTATCTCTATATGGCGCGTTTGCGCAAGGAGAGAGTGAGGGCTCGACTGACTCATACGCCTTTCTATTATCCTGTGCGCCCGTACACCAGGAGCCTAGCAGATTATTTTGTGAGGGCATCAGAGCCACATGCACCGTCTGATGGGATCATCGGAGGACTTAGCACCACTCAGGAGGCCGAGCTTCAGCGTCTTGTCTAGTAGTTACAATTGAAAGATGGAGCCCCTGGTCCTTCGACTTCTATGTTGATTGCTCCTTCCTCTCTAGATCGCATGAGCCTCATGACACTTTGTTTCCCTGGTGAGATCGAGGATCATGGGGCATTTGCCGAGATCAGCCACAGAGTGGACGGAGTCGTGCCACATGACGAGTATATCGACGAGATGCTCGCCTTGAGCCTGAGCCTGAGCCAGGTTGAGGAGACTATTCAGCCTGGGCTGGCTTCATCATTTAATCTCTTTGGGGTATTCGCCATCGAGCTCGCCGAGGAGAGCCTGACTGCCCCTGCTCCGGAGATTGCTAAGGATGTTATAGCTGTTGTTGATTTGATTGATAGCCATGTTGGCATTGTTGAGGGAGTGTCCGACTTTGTGGACTCACCTCTTTCATTTGATGTTTTATCGGGATTTGTCTCCCGTCCTAACTATGTTTCCGACTTTTCATCTATGGATTTGAGCATTTTTGAGTATTTGTCTGCGTCTTGTGATATTGATTTATCTGCACCATCTTCACCCACATCACAGATTTTTTATATTGATGATGAGATTGCACAGCATGATTCAGATGATGACTCATCTCCTGATTCCGATTCGAATCCCGTTGATCAGAGAGTTTCACCTGCTGTAGGGGACACAAAGATTGTTGATTTCGGCACAGCGGATCAGCCTAGGGAGTTGAGGATCGGATCTGATTTATCTGTTGATGAGAGGGACAGCCTCATCCAGCTGCTCAGAGCATACTTGGACGTCTTTGCATGGTCCTATGAGGACATGTCGGGCCTTGACCCATCTATCGTCCAGCATCGTTTGCCACTTCTGCCCCATGCCAGACCGGTTAAGCAGAATTGAGACGATTGCACCCTCGTTGAAGCTTGCAGGTGAAGGAGGAGATCCAGAAGTAGCTCAGTGTAGGATTTTTGTTAGTGGTCGAGTACCCGGAGTGGCTGGCCAATGTCGTCCCTGTTCCCAAAAAGGACGGCAAGGTGAGAGTTTGTGTTGATTTCCGAGATATCAACAAGGCCAGTCCTAAGAATGATTTTCCTCTTCCACACATCGACATGCTAGTTGACAGTACGGCAGGTCATTCGATGTTGTCCTTTATGGACGGATTTTTCGGGTACAGTCAGATCTTGATGGCTCCCGAGGATATGGAGAAGAAGTCCTTCATTACCGAGTGGGGTACTTATTGCTACCGAGTCATGCCATTCGGATTGAAGAATGCAGGAGCCACCTATCAGAGAGCAGCGACCACCCTCTTCCATGACATGATGCATCGGGATGTTGAGGTTTATGTAGACGACATGATAGTGAAATCCCGAGGTAGATCAGATCACTTGGCAGCTCTGGAGAGATTCTTTGAGAGGATCAGGCAGTTCAGATTGAGATTGAATCCCAAGAAGTGCACTTTCGGAGTGACTTATGGGAAACTCTTGGGGTATATGGTCAGTGAGAGAGGCATAGAGGTAGATCCGGATAAGATCAGAGCCATCCTAGACATGCCTGCATCAAGGACAGAGAGAGAGGTCAGAGGCTTCTTGGGCGGACTTCAGTACATCAACAGATTCATTGCCAGATTAACAGACATTTGTGAGCCCATTTTCCGACTCTTGAGGAAGAGTCAACCTACTGTTTGGGATGATCAGTGTCAGCGTGCATTTGAGAGGATCAGAGAGTACTTGCTGTCGCCTCCAGTCTTGGCGCCTCCTACACCAGGCCGTCCTCTGCTCCTATACCTATCCGTCTCAGACATGGCTTTGGGATGCATGTTAGCTCAGCTCGATGATTCGGGCAAAGATCGAACCATCTATTATCTGAGTAAGAGGATGCTAGACTATGAGATGAGATATGTCATGATTGAGCGTTACTGTTTGGCATTGGTTTGGGCCACTCGCCGACTGAGACATTACATGACTGAGTATTCAGTGCATTTGATATCCCGTCTAGATCCTCTGAGATATTTGTTTGACAGACCCGCCCTAGTCGGTCACCTCATGAGATGGTTGGTACTTCTGACTGAGTTTGACATCCATTATGTCACTCAGAAGTCCATTAGAGGGAGCATTATCGCGGATCATCTAGCTTCTTTACCAGTTTCTGATGGCAGAGCCATTGATGATGACTTCCCGGACGAGGATGTCGCTGCTGTGACTAGTCTATCGGGTTGGCGCATGTACTTTGATGGCGCGACCAACCATTCTGGATATGGGATAGGCGTTTTATTGATATCCCCTCATGGTGATCACATTCCCAGATCTGTTCGTTTGGCATTCTCGGATCATCATCCGGCCACGAACAACATTGTTGAGTATAAGGCTTGCATCTTGGGGTTAGAGACGGCTCTAGAGCTCGGCATTAGACAGATGGAGGTGTTTGGTGACTCCAATCTGGTATTGAGATAGATTCAGGGCGAGTGGAAGACTAGAGATGTGAAGCTTAGGCCTTATCACGCATATTTGGAGCTACTGGTCAAGAGATTCGACGATTTGAGATATACCCATCTGCCTAGAGCACAGAACCAGTTTGCTGATGCCTTAGCTACTCTAGCTTCCATGATTGCCATACCTACTGATGCTACTGTTCGCCCATTGTTGATCGAGTCGAGATTTTCTCCTGCGTATTGTTGTTTGATTGATGACATGGAGATAGATGATGGTTTGCCTTGGTACCACGACATATATCACTTTTTGAGACTCGACGTATATCCTAAGGCCGCCACGGCCAAGGATAGGAGAGCATTGAGATAGTTGGCCACCCGATTCGTGATTTGTGGTGAGATGCTATATAAACGATCACCTGATGGGATGCTGCTATTATGTTTGGACCGGGCTTCTGCCGATAGAGTGATGCGAGAGGTTCATGCGGGAGTCTGCGGACCACATATGGGAGGGCATATGTTGGCTCGTAAGATCATGAGGACCGGCTATTTCTGGTTGACTATGGAGACGGATTGTTGCCAGTTCGTCCAGAGATGTCCCGAGTGTTAGATACATGGAGATCTCATTCACGTGCCGCCCTCCGAGTTGCATGCACTTACTTCGCCATGGCCATTTTCCGTATGGGGTATTGACATCATCGAGAAGATTTCGCAGAAATCTTCCAGTGGTCATGAGTTCATCCTGGTCGCCATTGATTACTTCACCAAGTGGGTGGAGGCTGCCTCATATGCGAGATTGACATCAGCTGGAGTCGCTAGTTTCATCAGATCACACATCATCTGTCGCTATGGAGTCCCTCATGAGTTGATTTCAGATAGAGGAGTACATTTCAGAGCAGAGGTTGACACCTTAGTACAGAGATACGGCATTCGGCATCATAGATCGTCTGCGTATAGGCCGCAGACGAATGGGGCAGTAGAGGCTGCGAACAAGAACATTAAGAGGATTTTGCGGAGGATGGTTGAGACTTCTCGAGATTGGTCAAAGAAGCTCCCTTTCGCAATGTGGGCATATCGGACTTCTTTTCGCACCTCTACAGGAGCCACACCCTATTCATTGGTATACGGCATGGAGGCAGTGCTACCCGTTGAGATTGAGATGGGATCATTGAGAGTAGCACTAGAGCAGTAGATCCCGAGACGGATTGGGCTCAGGCTCGATTTGATCAGCTCAATCTCCTAGATGAGAGGAGATTGAGGGCAGCAGACCACGTTCGTGCATATCAGAGGAAGATGGCCCGCGCTTTCAAAAAGCGGGTCAAGCCTAGACCACTACATATAGGTGACTTGGTCTTGAGAGTCATCAGAGGATTGATCAGAGATCCGAGAGGAAAGTTCAGACCCAGTTGGAGCGGACCTTATTTCATCAGAGAGTTGACTCCAGAGGGCGCTGCATGGCTGATGGATTTAGATGGTCCAGCTGATGGATTTAGAGTTGACTCCAGAAGATCGAAACAGATAATGTTGATTTCATGGATGAAAGTCTGAGTTTGTTCGAAATGAATATATCCACGAATATCATCTCTATTTTCGAAGTCTATGCAACATACTTCACTCCCTAGCCATTCAGCCATTGTTTGGAGAATTCCTTGAATACAACCAAAGTGAGAGGGAAGATTTCGGATTGTCAATATGTCATGAGATTAACAGATTCGAAGTTGGCAAAGTGGATTGTAGTTGGGGAAGCTGGTGGGGTTTATGCTGCTTGAAGTGATTTTGATAAGCTGTAAGAGGCTAGTTATGAAGTGTCCTATAATGACCCTGATTCGATGTGATGCATGATTAAAAATTCCAGAATGGCTAAGGTCTGTGAGTATCATCAGGTGGGAATCTAATCACTACAGAGTGCAGGGCCTTACAGGTGAGCTATAATGGTGGATATGAGGTTCATGGCCCGAGGAAGAGAACATGGACCCGTCCAAAAAGAATGCCCTCACTACCAAGGCTACCCCACCTTGCATGCCTTCCACCCATGACTCCTACCCACCTTATCCACTTATTCACCTTCCAATACAGAATACTCATGATTCTCTCATGATTCTCTCATCACCTCACATCCCTCATGCCCTTCTCATCTCCATGTTCTGTCACTGGTCCCACTAATCGATACCCATTCATTCACTAAATCATTTTTCAACCATCCCACTCATTATTCAAGCCTATTTTTCTCACCACTCATAGATCTCTCACAGACCACGTACCTTCCCATTCATCTACTCACTTATCTCTCTAAACCTCCATGCTCTTGTACCAAGGCAAGCTCTATTCAGTCATCAATCTCTGAAGCCCAAGAAATTTGTAACCCATCCTTGATAACACACACTACCCTCTTGGTTACCTTGATCTCCCATGCATGTCATCTTTTCTTTAAAACCTATAAATCACCTTTCTCTCTCATGCATGATCGGAGGAAAACACTTGTGACAGCTTGGATATCGACAGTGGTGTTGGTGATACATGCAGTACCTGGCTGATTGTTGAAGTTGGAATAGGAGATTTTCAGTCAGAAGCAGCTGGTCACCCATACTCCCAGGCCTAAAAGACTCGTCATCCTTTGCAAACATAGAAAACAGGTCTCTACCATCGGGATTGATAGAGCCCAGCAGCTGTTCGTTACTGGTGATGAAGTTTCTTGGAACGGAGAAGGAAGTCCAGCATGACCAAAGATTGCGCTTCCTCTTTAATGAGATATTCTTAGGTCTTCATTGTTGCTACTGACAGTGTACGCTCAAGGCATGATGATGTGATGTCAAGCTGTTTTGTGGAGCAGAGGCTCCTCTATTTGCTGCTGGAACTAGATTGGTGCCAATGTTCTGGTGAAATATCTTGGAAAGGATGAGGTTAATATTCCTCTTGTTGGTGCTGCTGCTATCTGTTCTCCATGGGATCTTTTGATATGTGACAGATTCGTTAACCGCAAGCTTGTACAGAAACTCCATGACAAGGTTCTAGCAATGGACTTACAAGACACCTCATTGTTGGGTGGGACCACTTACTCTATCATGTATTTCGGGTTACGATAATTTGGTGGAGATGGAAGAAAGGGCAGCCTCCACAGTGAATTGAGCCCTAGAGCGATGGACTTAGAAGGATAGAACTGGCAGTTTGAGTGTGTCCTTAGTAGTTTCAGATGGTGGAGTTCTGGGTGGCGTTCTCGACCCGAATGTCTTGCATCTGATCATCAGCGGCATGAAGACGCTGCATCCTCATGTATATCAACAGTAATGGATGGATTCCATGCCATACATACCACAAATTCATCCCATACTCATCATCTCTCCAACTTACCCATTTTCCTTCTCCCCACATTTTCTCTCTCTACCCTACACCACCAAACCCATCATCCATAATCCGTCTTCCCTCTTGCCATCCTTCATGCTCAATCTCTCTTGCCAACCTTCATACCTCAATACACTTATCACCATGACAACTCGTTCATTTCCCATCAAGTCACCATTCATCTCCCTTTTAGACCTACCTTCTTTTTCGCTATAAACAAGCCCAACACCTTCTGGTGGTGTTGATTCTATTCACCAACCCGTTACAGGAGCCTCTAGGAGTTCATCTTCACTCAAGGAATCATGTTATTTGGTGGAGCAAGCACGAATATTACCATTTCCGGATGTCGCTTCTTACAGCATGACAAGAA
The DNA here is from genome assembly GCF_004353265.1 of Vitis riparia. Taxonomy (NCBI): domain Eukaryota; kingdom Viridiplantae; phylum Streptophyta; class Magnoliopsida; order Vitales; family Vitaceae; genus Vitis; species Vitis riparia. Next base: position 20,132,186 of record NC_048444.1, read on the forward strand.
GATGCTCATGGGAGAATGACCCCACCTGTGGCCCTATCATTGATGACGTCGCCATCATGGAGCTCTTCACTCTTAATATTCACTCTGATGAGCAGTAAGGTTATTCAAAAGCAAGGATTGTATACTATGCTGACACCAATATTGCTGAAGGCTCGATAGAAGACTGCTGTGTTCACATTTCCGGTTCGCCTTATATGTGGAGATTATTTTGAGGTTCGTTTGGGCAGAGTTTTAGAAGATGGCGCTCCTCCTGATATCTGCAGTTGCCAGCTTGCTAAGCATCATTCATGGTCTACTGAGGCACGGGCACGACGCGCTTTGGCCAATGTATCAGCATTACGTTTTCCAGAAGGCATCTTCATGGGAAAGCTGCCAGATGCCAATGTTATCATCAAACAGCTTAACAAAGGTTCATCAACTATGTTCTGGGGTTTCTTCTGATATCATTAAACTGTCATGACAACAATTTGAGGGAAATGCTACAGTTCCCAGGATGATTTGGTATCGATCTAGACATAACGTGTCATGATGAGGTCATATGGATCTTACTGTTGTCTTCACTGAACTGCTCCAATCTAGCTAACCTTGACCATTCAGAATGCATATTTGAGAAGGATACAAAAGTTTGGATGCTTTGTTCACATTCCGCGCAAGGACCCCAGGCGACGCTAGCCTCCACCAGAGCGTTTCATGTCTTTCATCGTCATTTTCAGTCACGAAGAAGGCAATAGAGATATTCTTTGGACTGGAAGGGACACCCATATTTCTTGTGGGGATGAACAACACCTTTAGAACCAATGTGGGGGATCCTTCACCATCACCAGGGGCGTTAAGGGAGAATAACTTGGATGATGAGACTGCAGCAGGACTGCCAGAAGTGACAGGGACAGAAAGTGCAGTAAGTGATGCCGGGAAAGAGAGGGAGGAACGAGGTTCTAGTGGAGATTGTTGAGGTGAAGCAAGATGAGCTGATTAAGGATAGGTCAAGGGGGGACCAAATCAAGTTAATTGGAATTGCTTTTATCCTACTGGGCCCCGCATGGCTACTTCCCCTTCCTTTTTTTTAGACACCTCTAGCATGGCCACCTTTGGGCCACGTGTTTTTTTTTTTTGTTTTGCTTCAGCATCTTTGATTTTAAAACAATTTCCCAACTGCCAGTTTTAAAATAGTTTTCCCATTCCTAGATTTCCAAATAATTTCAAACTTTCTATCTTCTCATCCTTAGTATTTTTCTTAGTTTCTAAAAATCAAATTTTCAATAAAAATTTTGCTGCCATTTTTCTTTCAGGCAAGCAATTTTCAATAACTTTCATGATTTTAAAAATGCTTTAAAATAAACGTGAATTTATTCCCGTAATTCCAATTAATGGAAATTCATGGGGTTAGTTCATACAAAAATAAATTAGGCTTTGGTGGGGGCCCAACATCAAAGAAAATTTAAAATTGAGTTTGAGTGAAGTGTTATGTGTGCTTATCATTGGTGATTTATCTTGTTTAGTGATGTATGTGATATAGTCTATACTTGTTATTGTGCACTAATCCCATTTCTTGATAGCGCATAGTGGCCCACTGCCAAGGTACGCAATCTCTCTCACTCTGATCATTTCTCATGCATGTTTTGAGCATGTTTTGAGCTTTCAGTGTGTGGTCAAGTCGGTATTCATTGTTTTTCTTCATCAATTGCCACGTCAACTTCATTTTATTAGTAGAGACCCGACTTTAGGGACTTAGAGGGGTGCTACGGTCTTTACCGTACCTTCCCGATAAGTAACCTGACCCCCGAACCCGATCCAGTTTTTCGTAGACCAACCTTTTCTAAAACAAGGAGTCACACTTAGGGTTTTTCTTTCTTATTTTGTTTACCCTTTAAAAATAAAACAAAAATAAGTGGCGACTCCAAGTCATTTTCAAAGAATCAATAAAAATCAAATTTTCAAATAAAAATCGAGCTCGCCATCGAGTGGGAAACGCATTGAGCCGAAATGCGGGGTCCACAGTACCCCTTTTAGAGTTACATGCACTGAATTCATCATGACCATTTTCAGTATGGGATATAAACATTATTGGGAAGATTTTGCCAAAGTCTTCCAGTAGTCATGAGTTCATCTTGGTCGTCATTGATTACTTTACCAAGTGGGTGGAGGCTACTTCATATGTGAGATTGAAATCATTTGGGGTCGCTAGTTTCATCAGATCACACATTATTTGTCGCTATATAGTTCCTCATGAGCTTATTTCGAGCAGAGAAGTACATTTCAGAGCAGATATTGACACTTTATTACAGAGATACGGTATCCAGCATCATAGATCGTCTGCGTAGAGGCCGCAGACTAACGAAGTGGTAGAGGTTGCGAATAAGAATATTAAGAGGATCTTGCAGAGGATGATTGAGACTTTTCAGGATTGGTCAGAGAAGCTTTTGTTTGCATTGTGGGCTTATCAAACTTCTTTTTGCACCTCTATAGGAGCCATACCTTAATGAATATTGCTTGATCTTTGTCTTGCTCTTTGATATGCATGCAATAAATTTTGTACTTGAGCTAACCTTTTTTCCATGATAGTGCACTATTATTTGCTGCTAAGGTACGCTCTCACTCCTACTTCATTTATTTATTCATTTGCATGCTCAATTTGTTTTATTATTCGATCATTTTATTGGTATCCATTGATTTATGAGAAAACAAAGGCTATGCTTAGTTAAAAAAAACACCCAAAATGGGGGGTGAATTGGGTTTTTAAAATCTTTTCAATCACAACAAATTTAAACAAAATATGAGCAAAGTAAAGAGATAAAGTTTAGAGAATTCAAACTTGGGTTTATAGTGGTTCGGCACTTCCTTGCCTACGTCCACTCTCCTCAACCTTCTAACCGAGTGAGGGTTCCACTAACTTGAAGCTTCAACCAAGCTTCCAATCTTCTTACACTTGAAGTGGAGCTCTCAATTTATAGGTTTCTAAGCTCGGGAGTCAAAAACAGCAAAAGACAACCTCGTCTAGTCGAGCTGGGGGTCGACCGGTTCACTAACCGTTGGAGCATTTAATGCATGACAGGTTACCGTTGCCTCAACAGGACCTCGACCGGGAAGAAAAGGCTATTGGGAGAGAGAGAAGGTTTTTGACCTTCCTCGACCGGACGACCTCAACCGGTCGACCGGTTCCTTAACCGGTTGACCGGTTGGCCATAGCCTCGACCGGTTGAGCCTTTTTGGCCCTAAAAAACTTATTTTTTGATTTTTTTTTCTAACACTTAGGCAAGGTCTTTAGGTAAATTATTAAGCAAATTTTGAAACATTTTGCCTAAGGTAAATTAGTTAAAAACTCAGGTTTTAATGAAATTGACATTTTAAAGAATAAACTGAGTTTTCTAAGGTGCATGAAACGTATGAAAATCCTAAGTGCACTCATGCATTCATCTTACATTAGTTTCCTATGATCACAAGTCTTCCAAGCGTCTCGATCTTTTATCCATTTGGTTCTTTGATGAATTTTCGAGTTTATACCTGAGATTCTTAAACATTTAAACCAATTAGTCACTTAATCATGATTTGTTACCATCAAAACTCGATTAGGAGAACCCTTGGGCTAACAATTTCCTTGTCAATTTCCACGTTTGCTTCACCTTATTTAGTAGAGACCTATTTTTAGGGGTTTGGAGGGGTGTTATGGTCCTTACCATACCTTCCCAATAAGTAACTTGACCCCCAAACCCAAGTTTGGTTTTCCATAGAATGTCTTTTCCAAATAAGGAGTCACACTTAGAGTTTTCTTTCTTATTTTGTTTTCCCTTAAAAATAAAACAAAAATAAGTGGTGACTCCAAGTCTTTTCTAAAAATCAAAATTTCACCAAACAAATAAAAACAACGAGTTTCGTCATCGAGTGGAACGCATGTGCAGAAGTACGGGGTCCACAATCTTATATTATCATTTTTTTAATTATTATTATTCTTATTTCTCTATGTTCTCTTATTGTATTTAAAAGCAAGTGAAGAGAACATTCATTTTGTTTTTTTTGAACTATTTCTAGAGAACAATTGCTAAACAATGCTATTAAATTTTAGAAGTCATTTTTTTTACAAAAATAGAAAGCTATTTTTAAATCACGTCGTAAAACAAGCTCTAAGCTCCTAAAAACTAAGACAATCTATCAATTCAAAATAGTCGCCAATCTCTAACAAAAATGACACATTTTTTTTTTATCGATACTCTTTGTTTTAGAACGAAAATCTTTATTATTATAGAAATCATAGCCAAGAAAAAACAAAGAGAGGATAGTTATGGTGTATGGTATCTAGATGTCATCCTTTAAAGACTAACACATTTGACTATTTATGTATTGAACAAAGTATTCTTATACCCAAAATTGTGAATTTAATAGAGAAATTTTTCTAAAAAGACCGAATTTAGATAAAATTGATTAAGACAAATCTATGATAACAACTCTGGAGCTTTCAAAATTTAGCTTCAAATTCATAAGAAGAGAAGGAGAGAGAGAGAGAGAGAGAGTAAATCATAGATCTAGGGTTTAGGACCAAAGTCAATGTGGGATCAAATTGAATTTTAAGACATATATACTCTTTTTACATGATTCACTAAAATAAATAATATAGATTGGTTAATTGAGGTTTATGTTTATATATTCGTACCACTCATCTATCTTGTACAATCAATTTTCAATTCAATCATGATAGTATATCAAATTATGTTAACTAGTGATCAAATGGTTTTAGAACTATCACTAGGATCTTAGTCTAACCATAATTTCATAGATGATCTCATTCTAATAAGGTAAACATGAAAACCTAATGATCAATTAATCTGACATTACTTTTCTTATTCTCCTTGTCCAAATCTTCCATGTATCTTCATGCTACATCTCCAAAATTAAAGATCTTAATCTCTTATATTGAGATTTCACACCCAAATTCCATAAGAAAAAAAAATGGGATATTAATAAAAAGAAAGAAACAAAAGTCTAGAAAGTGTGACTACAAACAAAATTGTAAAAATGTTCTCTTTGTAACCTTGAAAAAAAAAATGAAAATATAAATATCTTAACCCTAAAAAGGCACTTGGCCTAATCTCATTGGCCACCATAGCAAACGTATAACTTAATTAGTTGAAATTACATCAAAATTGCCTAAAATCTAGATTTTGATACCAAATTAACCAAAGTGTGAAATTTTGATTTGGCATATGCAATAAATTTTGGAAAAACTGATTTCAACAAGATGAAATCAAAATTTCAATATGGAAACCAGTTTTAACTTTTAACCTAAGATTGGAATTTTGATTTCAGTCTCCTCTAAATCGCTTTTATGATGTGAGACTCCATTAATATGACAATTCTCATTCACAAATTGGTTTTAACATTGATTAAATCAACTTTTGAAATCGATTTTGGCTTCTCCAAATCACTTTTAGCTACTCCTAAACCAATTTAGAATGCCTTTGTAGTTTTCTTTTGCCTTTTCGTTTTTATTATTTATTTATTTACTTTAGCAAGCACTAGGGCTCATCTTGCTGCATCTTTGCTCTTCCATTCCATCCCAAATGCTAGAATTACATCAAGTTGCTTACATGTCCTCCCTTCTTATGCTTTTATACTAAAAAAAAAAAAATGGCGTATTAGTTCTCAAAGCATGCATTAACATAAATTCAAGTTAAAGATAGTGATTTGTCCCTTATCTCATGTTCAAAACACAAATATTAGTATCTTTAAGTGTCAAGATTTAGGCAAGAAAAACTCCCCCTTTACTTAAACATAAAGAAGCAAGTCGATCCATGTAAAATAATTTTGTCTAAAATATCAAAATTATTGGAGCAAAAAAATTATGAAGCTCCAAACATTAACATTATTGGAGCATTGATTTTAGGTTTGCTTCTATTTTGATTGCTACCCTAGTCAAGGAGTAGAATGAAGTACATCCATGCATGTATGATAAACTTATTCAAAATATTAAACTTGTTGGAGCAAAAAAATTACATAGCCTCAAATATCAATGATTTTGGGGAATTTATTTTAGGATTGGTCCTATTGTGATTCGATCTTTAATAATCTCCCAATAATAAGGTATATGAGTGTAGACCCTCCCGAATGCAGGGAGTCTTCTTTTTATTTATTTATTTTTCCTACCTTTTTTTCCGGAGCCACTCGACATGATGGGGGGAGCTGTTTTTGGGGTAGTAAAAAGGGGACTGATGGGGGAGCTTTTAGGCGGCGGATGGGACGGGATACGGACATAGCTTGTAGGAGAAGCTAAAAAAAGGAAGGAAAAAGAAAGAAAAAAGAGAAAACAGAGAGGAGGAGACAGGGAGCTGAGGTAGAAAAGAAAGCTTGGGAGCAGAGAAAATGGGTCCTCGTTATCAGTTGGGAGAAACCAGAAAGGAAGGGCATGGAAAGTATGATTGGCATGAATCCTTTGATGTTATTTAATCGTATACAGTCTCATTTTTCGTTTCTTGATTTCGTTTTGCGGATTGTTTGATTATGTGTTTAGTTTCACTATCTCTATTTGGTTCATCGGCATATTTGTGGCATGTTTTCCTCATTGTATGGGATTATTGTGCTTTTGTCTCCACCATTGTTCCACTCACCCTACCACCCCATGCCACCAGTCCCATGCATGTGTCTATAGACTGCCAAGACCTTCGCTTCATGCCTCTTAGAGTCATGATGCATGCGCCTGGGCCACCCAAGCTCCTTCAAATGGCCGTTGTTAATGGCCACTGTTAACTTCTTCCCAAGTCCACCCGCAGTCCACGTAAACCTGGCTGCATCACCCCCTTCCTCAATTCCTACGTCTCCCGCTCCGTCGTCCAATGCTTCGCAGGTCGCCACCAGCGCGCCCAGGAGGCGGTTGCTGCTGTTGCCGTGACCATCCTCCAATCTGCTGTTGGATCCTGGCCTCATACAGATGACGACGATAACGGTGCTGAAACTCCCACCGGCGCCGTTGACAATGGGGATGCGGGGGTGAAGAACAAGAAGCCTAAGACTTCTCTCGGTGATCTTTGGGTGGAAGAGCTGTGGGTGGTGGTGATGTCTGGGAAATGCTCATGGTTGTTAATGGGCTTGAGGGTGATTTTTATTAAGTGGGCTTGGGCTTCTGACGGAGATGGAACCCAAAGCCCTTTTTAATTATTATTGTTATTATTGTCATTATTATTAACGGATATTGTTATTATCAGCGGATATTATATTATTATTATTATTATTATTATTAACGGACATTATTATTGTTATTATCAGCAGATATTATTATTATTAACGGACATTATTATTGTTATTATTAGCGAATATTATTATTATTATTATTATTATTAACGGACATTATTATTGTTATTATTAGCGGATATTATTATTATTATTATTATTATTATTATTAACGAACATTATTATTGTTATTATTAACGGATATTATTACTATTATTTTAATTCCTATTATTATTATTATTATTTACTACTATTATTATCGATATTATTATTATTATTATTATTATTATTATTATAAGCTAAGCCTATTTCCAATCTCCTAAGCCCATGTCCACCCTATCCTAAACCCTGTAACCCCTTTTAAAAGCCTATTATTATTAACCCCTTTTCAAAACCCATCTTAAAGGCTCAAACCCTAAAAACCCCTTTTAAAAGCCTCCTAAGCCCATTTCCAACCCTTAACCCCTTTTCAAATCCCTAAAGCCTAGATCCTAAACCCCCTTAACCCCTAAAGCCTATTATTATTAACCCTTTTTCATATTATTATTATTATTATTCTTATTATTATTATTATTATTATTATTATTATTATTGCAATTATTATTATTATTGTTAACGGATATTATTATTATTATTATTACTATTATTATTATTATTATTATTATTATTACTATTATTATTATTATTATTATTATTATTATTATTACTATTATTATTATTATTATTATTATTATTATTACTATTATTGTTTTTATTATTATTATTATTATTATTAAAAATCTATACTCTCGTAGTTTAATTTCCTAATATTATTATTATTATTATTATTATTATTATTATTATTATTATTGTTAACGAATATTGTTATTATTATTATTATTAAAAATCTATATTCTAGCAATTCATTTCTTATTATTATTATTATTATTATTATTATTAATTCAACTTTCAAAATCTACATTCTCGCAGTATTATTATTATTATTATTATTATTATTAAAAATTTATATTCTCACAATTCAATTTCCTGAAGTTCATTTCTTATTATTATTATTGTTATTAATTCAACTTTCGAAATCTATATTCTCGTAGTTTAATTCCCTAAAGTTCATTTCTCATTTTCTTTGACAAATTTCATATTAATTACCGAAACTCTAATCTTTTAAATTTAATTCCCAAGACTCCAATTTTCAAATAAACTCCAAGAATCCCGTTTTCACTCGAATAGTTTTAATTCCATTTCAGTTTTTAAATAATCTTCTGATCTTTTTGATTTTACGTAAGCAAAAATGAATTCTTCATAATTGTAAAACACGGAATTTGTAAGACTAATTCATGAACCATAAATTGGGCTTTGGTGGGGGCCTGATGTTTGATCCATTTCGATTGTCAACTATTGCACTTAATGTATTTTGTTTGATCTTCATTTTGCACTTCGATACGCATGAGCTATATTCCGTATTCATTAATTGTGTGCTAACCCTGTTTCTTGATGGCACATTTGTGGCTCGTGGTCGAGGTACGCACCCACTCCCATTCTAGTCAGTCTCTATGCGTGTTTTGATTCCTATATGTGCATGATTGATTTGAGCGTCCATTGTTTTTCTTATTGATTGCCACATCAGCTTCACTTTATTAGTAGAGACCCGACTTTATGGACTTAGAGGGGTGTTACGGTTCGTACCATACCTTCCCGATAAGTAACCTGACCCCCGAGCCCGATCGGGTTTTTCACAGACCGCCTTTTCTAAAATAAGGAGTCACACTTAGAGTTTTTCTTTCTTATTTTGTTTACCCTTTTAAAAATAAAACAAAAATAAGTGGCGACTCCAAGTCATTTTCTTAATCAATGAAAATCATTTTTCAAATTAAAATCAAGCTCGCCATCGAGTGGGAAACGCATGAGTTGAAATACGGGGTCCACAAAATGGCGACTCCGCTGGGGAAACTTTTAGAGGGTCAAGCTTGAACTTAAAGTGAAGCAAATGTGGCGTTTGGTGAGTCGATCAGTAGGTACTCTTCTCTTGATTGCACTTCGAGAGTTCCCGAGTTTTCACTTGGGGCATTGACATGATTGATCGTATAGGTCGATTATCTTGATTAGGGATTATGATATAGCCAGTTTCTTCATGCTTCATTGATATATTTGTTTGAGATGTTCAACATTCTGATTATGGTGATTGATTCTTCTTGATTGAGGATCCTGAGATAGCTATTTTCTCTGTGATTCATTGCCATATTCGTTGGAGATGCTGGCATGTTGATTGCGTTGAATGCTTATCTTGTTTCGCTTAGCATAGTGATTCTGATATTTGCCATGATTGTTTTGATCGCCTTGCATGTATAGATTCATTGTTATATATTGATTGATTTGACACGTTGATTCACTTGCTTATATATTCTCTCGGTCATCTTTAAGCATGATGTTTGTATCACTTTTTCATCCGATCGTCATAGCTTGTATGTGTGCATGAGCGATGTATCCTGCACTCTGCCTAACTGCATGTCGCATGATTGCCCTTCTTCTGCTTGATTGCATGTCGCTTGTCCATGTGGACCGCACTTCTATCCCTTTACCTCCAAATCTCTTGGTCTCGGTCATTTCCTTCATTTCAGTTCTCACTTTTGCAAGTGTGAGGCCTTTTGTGTGCTTGTTCTCTGACCGAGCCAGAGATTAGGAGTAGGGTCTAGCGACGGGCTATACCGATGTCTGGGAGCGTTTTGGAGGAGACCGACATATTGATGCTGATTGGAGTCCGATCATTGAAGACCTGTATAGCCCCGAACTAGGTTTCATGGATAGTTGTGCGACCAGTGTGTTTCCTCTTCTCTTTTAGTTTCATTAGGGTTTTCGAATGCACCCATACCATTCACCGCGCACTTTAGTTGGCCATTGAGCGTTGCGAGTTTTGAGAAGTTTCACTATAGGAAACCCCCCCTGGGATGTCGAGGTAGTGCATGTGTGGAGGTGATGTCCACCTTGCATGAAAGTGCCCCATCTCTTCGGAGGCGTGCAGAAGGTTGCGTACCACCGGATGGTACAATCGCTTCTGCTGTGGATCTTTTAAAGTCCACCTATATCCATTTAGAGCCACCTTGACCTCGTAGATTGAGTCGTAGATCCTTCTATTAGGACTCCCTTCCCTATACGTGGGTGCATCTGAGGGCTTTCAGAGCCTCTGTGGTCATAATTCAGATTCAACATTCCCTCTTTTAGTCTCTAGTGAGAGTGCACCGAGATCAGTATGAGTTTGGGTACGGTCAGACAGTCCGTCTTCATTTTTGATGCCTTGCTTATTCCAATTCAGACTAGCATTTCTTCCGTGTTTTCCCTATGCCTACCATATCTTGTGCTTCATGCTCTTCGGGATTGGTTTTTCATTCTCAATGTGGATTTGTCATCTTGGGTCAGAGTAGAGGGGATATTAGTTCGCTTTTCCGAGAGATCAGACATGGATCAGCGGGTTGTCACAGTTGATCAGTTCACGACCGCCATGGCTTCTATTTAGGAGGCCTTGGCTAGTCTCAGGCAGGAGATAGACAGTCAGCAGAGTAGACAGTCCTTGAGGATACTCATTCATGTATGGATCGTATTGAGTAGCGTATTTGACAGTTCATCGACTTGGGATGATCTTGATGGTATACCAGTAGCCAGTCTACCAGCCAAGTTCAGGATGCCTGACATTGAGAAGTACACGGGCGTTGGTTGTCCATGTATTTATCTTCGACTCTATAGTACTGTGATGAGAGTCCATGGGTTAGACGAGTCACAGATGATCACCATGTTTCTTTTATCTCTGAGTGGCGCAGCCTGGTATTAGTTCGCATCTTTGGAGTTCTCGCGACACAGGACATGGGATGACCTAGCTTATGAGTTTCTATGACAGTTTTCATTTAGTACTGTCGTAGATGTGTCGAGGAGGGAGCTTGAGGTTTTAGACAGAGATCAGATGAGTCCATTTCTTCCTTTGTCTCCCACTGGTGGGGGAAGATAGCAGAGATTGTTGATTGACCATTATGGAGAGGTGACTTAGTCTTGAGGTTCATCAGAGGATTGATTAGAGATCCTAGAGGGAAGTTCAGACCCAACTGGAGCAGACCTTATTTCATCAGGGAGTTGACCCCAGAGGGCGCTGCATGGTTGATGGATTTAGATGGAAACCGATTCTCAGAGCCAACCAATGTGGATCAGCTTAAGAGGTACTATATTTGAGACCATGGTTACAGGATGGGTGGCCATCATTTCGGTTAGCCATTACCTTGTTATTCATTTGTGATACATAGTCCATTGCTAGCCTATTGAGCCTCGCATGCGTATTATAACATTTCTTTCTTATCGCCTTGCTCACATTTTCACACCGGGATAGGGGCCCTTTAATGTATGCATGCATTGTTTGGTAGTTTCATGAGCCTTGGACCTAGGGGCATGTTTTTCTCATTATCTTTTCCTATCGCTACACCTCCGCATTTTCATCTCATCTTGTTCGTTGTGTTCCTCGTTTCTTCTTCCTTATCCTATCCACTATTTGTTTGTTTCATATTTCTCTTCATCCTGAGTGGTGATCCCCCTCAGTTCATCACATGGAGGATAGTCACATCATTTCCACCATCTATCTCGCGGACACTAGTTTAGAGATCCTTAGTTTGAGAAGGTCATCTCGTTAGAGAGAGTTTGATTCGTTACCTTAGCACTTGGGAGTGTGTCCATTTGTTATTGATATCATCTTTGAGGTTCATTTGTTCATGTTCAGGGTACGCGTATTTGTATATATGTAACAAAAATAATAATAATAATAATAATAAGCGCATGTGTGTATGTGCATAGTGTTCTTGATCATTGAGTATGTATATTGATGTTTGGGGGTCATTTTTATCGAGTATGTTCATTATTGGGAGTTCGTATGTGAGCTCTCTAAGATCCCATGTTATTTGTATTGCTTTGTCATATCTATTTGTGAGAGAGATGAGTGACCTTCTCCTAAGGACTCCAAGTCATTGTCCTTTCCATCATTATATTCATTATTGATGTGACTTCACTTCATGTTTGATCTGAGTCGTTCACCATATTTTTTCAAATATTCATTGTTTCACTGTCCTTTTTATCGTTGCTTGTGATTCATCTCATTCCCTTCACATCTTATTCTCTCCTTACAGCAACCCATCTCGGGTTCGATACTCACTTCGCATCATCATTACACATATCACTATCAGTTCATTTTGCTTCATTTGTCTCCTTATCGACATCATATTCACGTTAGGCATCCTCGGGCCCATGGCTCATGGGGTTCACTATACATGTTGCATTTCATATATGAGGGCATGAGTTTTGATCATTGGGTATTTGAGCCTAGTTTTCCTTCATTTCTATCACCCTATCACCTTGGCCTACGTTACGTCCCGTGTCTTAAGACCACCCTGAGGCCATGGGATCAGATGTCGTCTTCGACAGCCTCTACTTGGACATGTGTTTGAGATCTGGTTGATATTTAGATATCGTCATGCTTCTTCTTCTGGGAGTCGTCTCTTTGATGTTTAGATCTGATTCTGTTGTGTTTGGATTACCGAGATCATGCACTTGACAATGGATGATTTGATGTCACCTGATTTTTCTGATTTATCACATATTCGATGTCATACTAGGGCATATTCCGTTTCAGGCGAGGTCTACAGATCTTCAGGGAGTTGCATGCTTATCTCCACTTGCGAGATGTACGTTTGGATGATTGATTGGTTCGCTATTTTATGATGATCCCTCAGTGGAGCCTCTATGGAGCCATTCAGTCAGGCCCACATTTCTCGGCATTTGGTTGCCACCATGCTTCTTATCCTGGGAGACGTTCTCTAGTTGTTTGGACTTGATTTGGATCGCGGAGGTCGTATGTTCGATGATAGATGATTCCATGTCACCTGGTTTCTGACCTACCATACATTAGATGTCATACTGGGGCATATTTCCGCCCTAGACGAGATTTATAGGTCTTCACGGGGTTATATGATCACTCCCACTTGCGGGATGCACACCGAGACGAGGACGTGTTGTTATCTTATCATGATCTCCCAGGAGAGCCTCTCTTAAGTGATTCAATCAGGCGCACACTTTTGACATTTAGATGTCCTCATGCTTCTTCTTTTGAGAGACGCCTTTTGATATGTGGGTCGGATTCAGTTATGGATTTAGATGATTGGGGTCACACATTTGATGACAGATTATTTGATGTTGTCCGATTTTCAGCTTGTTCCACATTTGATTCCATACTGGCATATTTTCATTTTGATTGAGATTTATAGATCTTTATGGAGCTACATGATCACTCCCACTTGCGGGATGCACACCGAGACGAGAATGTGTTCGTTATTTTACCATGGTCCCTCGATGGAGCCTCCATTGAGCCGTCCAGTCAATCTCGTATTTTTTGACATTTGTATGTCATCATGCTCTTTATTCCGGGAGACATTTCCTTGATGTTTGGGTTCGATTTGGATTACGGAGATCGCACGTTTGACGGTTGATGGTTTCATGTCACTCAAATTTTAACTTACCATACATCTGATGCCATACTAGGGCACATTTCCATTCCGATTGAGATTTACAAATTTTCATGGAGTTGCATGCTCATCCCCACTTACGAGATACACATTGAGATGATGACCCTCCAGTAGAGTCTCTCTAGAGCTATCCAGTTAGGTCTGCACTTTTCGGCACTTATATGTCATCATGCTTCTTCCCAGGATACGCCTCTTTGGTGTGTAGGTCTGATTCGATTGTGTTCGGATTACCGGGATCGTGAGTTTGACGATGATTGATTTGTTGTCACCTGATTTTTGACCTATCGTACCTTTGGTGCCACACCGGGGCATATCCCATTTTATTTGGAGGTTTATAGATCCTCACGGACTTGCACGATCCTCATCACTTATTAGATGCTCACCGAGATGTAGACATGATCGTTACCTTACGGAGCCTCCCGAGATCCATCCAGCTAGGTCCGCACTTTTTGACGCTTGGATGCCATCATGCTTCCCCATCCAGGAGGTACATCTTGGATCTATGGGCATGATTCAGTTATGGATTCGGATGACTAGTGCTACATGTTTGACGGTTGATGATTTCATGTCGCTCGATTTCTGACCTATCGTGTATTCGATGCCCATACTAAGGCATATTTTCCATTTCATATGAGATTTACTGATTTTCATGGAGGTCACATATGCGACGATAGATGATTTCATGTCGTTTGTTCTTCAGACCTGTCGTGCACCTGATGCTATACTAGGGCATATTTTTCATTTCAGATGAGATTTATGATTCTTCACAGATGTTGCGTGTTCGATGATAGATGATTTCATGCCGCCCGATCTTCGACTTATCATGCGTTCGACGCCATACTGGGGCATATTACCGTTTTGGATGAGATTTACGGATCTTCATGGAGTTGCATGCTCATCTCCACTTACGAGATACACATGGACACGATGTTTCCTCCGTGGAGCCTCTCGGGAGTTACCCAGTTAGGCCTGCACTTCGCGACGCCTCAATGTCATCATGCTTTCCTTCCGGGAGACACCCCTTTTGATCTATGGGTCTGATTCAGCTGTACACGTGGATGATTTGGATCGCGCATTCGATGACGGGTGATCTGAGCTCATCTGATTCTTCTGACCTATCACACATTTGATGCCACACTGGGGCATAACCCCATCCTTCAGTTCATTAGATATTTTGCGGATTTTCTCACTACTCATTCTACTTCTTGACCTTGGTGAGTTGTCATACTGGGGCATACCCCCACCCTTGACTTCACCAGATCTTTTGCGATTTTTCTCATCACTTGATCCACTTTTGGATCTTTGCGAGTCGTCATACTGGGGCATACCCCCTCTCTTTGGGTTTACCCTGTCTCGTTTTGATTTCATGGTTGTCAGACCCATTTGTCGATCTTTACGAGTTATCACTTAGGGCATCCCCCTATTGTCATCTTGTTTAGGGCATCCCCCTATATTCATTTCGTTTAGGGCATCCCCCTATTTTCCGCTTGTTTAGGGCATCCCCCTATTGTCATCTTGTTTAGGGCATCCCCCTACTGTCTTTTCGTTTAGGGCATCCCCTTATTGTCATCTTGTTTAGGGCATCCCCCTACTGTCTTTTCGTTTAGGGCATCCCCCTACTGTCATTTCGTTTAAGGCATCCCCCTACTGTCTTTTTGTTTAGGGCATCCACTACTGTCATTGTTTAGGGCATTCCCCTATTTTCAGTTTGTTTAGGGCATCCCCCTTTGTTTCAGATTTATCACCACCATAGATCAGACATCTATGGGCTTTGATAAGTTTTTCACCATCATAGATTTTCATCTATGAGCATTTATTTCAGATTCACCACCATAGATTTTCATCCTTGGGCTTTCAGATTCACCACCATAGATCGGACATCTATGGGCATTTTAGTTATTTCACCACCATAGATCAGACGTCTATGAGTGTTTTTATTGTATCGCCACCATAGGTTTTCACCTATGGGCCTTCTAGTTTAGCTTTTAAAGTTAGCTTTTTGGTTTGGCTTCTAGAGCTATTACTTTCTCAGTTTAGCATTTAGAGTTAGTTTTTTTGGTTTGGCTTCCAGAGCCATTATTCTTCTAGTTTAGTGTTTAGAGTTAGCTTTCTGGTTTGACTTCTAGAGCTATTACTTTCTCAGTTTAGCATTTAGAGTTAGTTTTTTGGTTTGGCTTCTAGAGTTATTATTCTCTCGGTTTAGTGTTTAGAGTTAGCTCTTTGGTTTGGCTTCCAGAGCTGTTATTTTCTAGTTTAGCTTTTAGAGTTAGCTTTTTGGTTTAGCTTCCAGAGATATTATTTCTTAGTTCAGTGTTTAGATTTAGCTTTTTGGTTTGGCTTCCAAAGCTGTTATTTTCTAGTTTAGCTTTTAGAGTTAGCTTTTTGGTTTGACTTCCAGAGCTATTACTTTCTCAGTTTATCATTTAGAGTTAGCTTTTTAGTTTGGCTTCCAGAGTTATTATTTTCTCATTTTAGCATTTAGAGTTAGTTTTTTTGGTTTGGCTTTCAGAGCCATTATTCTTCTAGTTTAGTGTTTAAAGTTAGCTTTCTGGTTTGGCTTCCAGAGCTATTACTTTCTCAGTTTAGCGTTTAGAGTTAGCTTTTTGGTTTGGCTTCCAAAGCTGTTATTTTCTAGTTTAGCTTTTAGAGTTAGCTTTTTGGTTTGACTTTCAGAGCTATTACTTTCTCAGTTTAGCATTTAAAGTTAGCTTTTTGGTTTGGCTTTCAGAGTTATTACTTTCTCAATTTAGCATTTAGAGTTAGCTTTTTGGTTTGGCTTCCAGAGCTATTATTCTCTCGGTTTAGTGTTTAGAGTTAGCTTTTTGGTTTGGCTTCCAGAGCTATTATTTTCTAGTTTAGCTTTTAGAGTTAGCTTTTTGGTTTGGCTTCCAGAGCTGTTATTTCCTAGTCTAGCTTTTAGAGTTAGTTTTTTGGTTTGGCTTCCAGAGCCATTATTCTTCTAGTTTAGTGTTTAGAGTTAGCTTTTTGATTTGGCTTCCAGAGCTATTATTTTCTCAGTTTCGGCGTTCAGAGCCATCATCACTTTTTAGTTTCGACGTTCAGAGCCATCACCGTGTTTTCAGTTCGGCGTTCAGAGCCATCATCGGTTTTTAGATCGACATTCGGAGTCGCTTCTCAATTTGACGTTCAGAGTCATCATCATCACTTCTCGGCTTCGGCGTTCAGAGCCATCATCACTTTTTAGTTTCGGCGTTCAGAGCCATCACCGTGTTTTCAGTTCGGCATTCAGAGCCATCATCGGTTTTCAGATCGACATTTGGAGTCGCTTCTCAGTTTGACGTTCAGAGTCATCATCATCACTTCTCGGCTTCGACGTTCAGAGCCATCATCACTTTTTAGTTTCGGCTTTCAGAGCCATCACCGTGTTTTCAGTTCGGCGTTTAGAGCCATCATCGGTTTTCAGATCGACATTCGGAGTCGCTTCTTAGTTTGACGTTCAGAGTCATCACCATCACTTCTCAGTTTGACGTTCAGAGTCATCATCATCACCTTTTAGTTTCGGCATTCGAAGCCATCATCGGTTTTCAAATCGACATTCAGAGTCGCATCCTCGGTTTCGACGTTTAGAGTCGTTATCACTTCTCAGTTTGACGTTCAGAGTCATCATCATCACTTTTTAGTTTCGGCGTTCAAAGCCATCATTGTCGCTTTTTAGTTCGGCGTTCAGAACCATCATTGGTTTTTAGATCGACATTCAGAGTCGCATTCTCGGTTTCGACATTCAAAGTCATTATCACTTCTTAGTTTTGGCATTCAGAGCCATCATCGCTTCTCAGTTTTGGCATTCATAGCCATCACTATTTTCAGTTTGGCGTTTAGAGCCTTCATCACTTCTCATTTTTGGCATTCAGAGCCATCATTGCTTCTCAGTTTTGGCATTCATAGCCATCACTATTTTCAGTTTGGCGTTCAAAGCCTTCATCACTTCTTAGTTTTGGCGTTCAGAGCCATCATCTATTTTCAATTTCGTTGTTCAGAGCCATCATTGCTTTTCAGTTTTGGCTTTCAAAGCCATCACTATTTTCAATTTCGTTGTTCAGAGCCATCATCGCTTTTCAGTTTTGGCGTTCAGAGCCTTCATCACTTCTCAGTTTTGGCGTTCAGAGCCATCATTGCTTCTCAGTTTTGGGATTCATAGCCATCACTATTTTCAGTTTGGTATTCAAAGCCTTCATCACTTCTTAGTTTTGGCATTCAGAGCCATCATCTATTTTCAATATCGTTGTTCAGAGCCATCATCGCTTTTCAGTTTTGGCGTTCAAAGCCATCACTATTTTCAGTTTGACGTTCAGAGCCGTCATCATCGTTCTCAGTTTTGGTGTTCAGAGCCATCATCGCTTCTCAGTTTTGGCGTTCAGAGCCATCACTATTTTTAGTTTGGCGTTCAGAGCCATCATCGCTTCTCAGTTTTGGCATTCAGAGCCATCACTATTTTCAATTTGGCGTTCAGAGCCTTCATCACTTCTCAGTTTTGGCGTTCAGAGCCATCATCGCTTTTCAGTTTTGGCATTCATAGCCATCACTATTTTCAGTTCGGCGTTCAGAGCCTTCATCACTTCTCAGTTTTGGCGTTCAGAGCCATCATCGCTTCTCAGTTTTGGCATTCATAGCCATCACTATTTTCAGTTTGACGTTCACAGCCATCATCGCTTTTCAGTTTTGGCGTTCAGAGCCATCACTGTTTTCAGTTTAGCGTTCAGAGTCGTCATCACTTCTCAGTCAGCTTTCAGAGCCATCGACATTTCTAGTCTTGGCGTTCGGAGCCATCATCACTCATCCGTTTCGACGTTTAGAGCCATCACCATTTCCAGTTTCGACGGTCAAATCCATCATCATTCTCAGTTTCGGCGTTCGGAGCCATCATTGCTTCTTAGTTTCGGCATTCAAAGCCACCGACATTTCCAGTCTTGGCATTCGGAGCCATCATCACCTCTGTTTCGACGTTTAGAGCCATCACCACTCCTCCGTTTCGACGTTCAGAGCCATCTCTATTTTCAATTTCGTTGTTCAGAGCCACCACCTCTTTCCAGTTTGGCATTCAGAGCCACATTTGCATTTAGGCGTTTGGAGCCGTTAGTCATTCTCGGTTTGATGCTCGGAGTCGTACTCTCATATCCACATCCACAGTCATCACCATTTTTTACTTTAGTTTTGGCATTTAGAGTCACTTTTCGTACCCATTCATGCATTTTGATCCACTATCTTTAGTTTTTGGCGTTCAGAGCCATTCTCCGTACCCATTCATGCATTTTGATTCACTATCTTTCGTAATTTGGCGTTCAAAGCCATTCTTCGTGCCTATTCATGCGTTTTAGAGTCACTTTCTCTCTTAGTTTTGGCGTTCAGAGCCATTTTTCATACTCATTCAGGCATTCGATGCCACCATCTTTCTTTAGTTTGGCATCCAGAGCCATTGTACATATCCCTTCAGGCACCTTGAGTCATCACCTTTTCGTGTTTTGACGTTTGGAGTCATTTCTCCCCAGCCTTGTCATTCAGAGTCCACATTCATGTTCACCGGCATTGCACATCTTACCTTCATGGTTTTGTGTTCGTCCTTGGTTTTTCCTCACCTTGTCACCATGCGCTTATTACTTATTCATTATGCTCTTCTAGTTTTCCCCTCTCTTTACCTTCAGTTCGTCTAGGGCATCCCCCACTTTCAGTTTGTTGTCACCTTGCGCTTATCACTTATTCATTATGCTCTTCTAGTTTTCCCCTCCCTTTACTTTCAGTTCGTCTAGGGCATCCCCCACTTTCAGTTTGTCTAGGGCATCCCCTTACTTTTAGTTTATTTAGGGCATCCCCCTATTGTTAGTTCACTTATGAGATTTCTAGTCTAGCATTTTAGAGTTAGCTTTTTGGGTTTGGCTTCCAAAGCCATTGTTTTCTCAGGTTAGCATTTAGAGTCAGTCTTGTCTTTCAGAGCCATAGTTCCTGACATTTATGTTCACTAGCGTTACATGCTTCATTCTCACAGTTTCATGTTTCATCTTACTCCCCTTAGTTGCATATGTGCTTCTCACTTCGCTGTGATATTCTAGAGTTTCCTCTCGTCTTTTGTGCAGGATATAGTTTTATGAGCTCGTGCCATGTGCCTTGATTGTATTGTAAGATACTCCACGCCTTGTGTCCTCCTGTGATACATGCATGTTTCATTCCATTTGGTCACGTCCTCCCCAGTGCTCTAGGGTGGTCCAATCGTTACTCACCTTCGACATTGGTTCTTCGAGTCACCTGTAGAGACGTCTTAGAGGGAGTCTAGGTCCTCGATGTAGCTTTAGAGGCGCCTTAAGCCTCTTAGGATTTTAGAGCCTCGAGTGAGTTGGTGTTCTACTTGTACATGTCGGGTTTGGGGGTCTTTTTTTGTTCTTCGATAGAGTTCACTTCATTTCACTCACTTTTCACACTTCTTTTTCACTCTAGTGTTCACGTTCCTTACACTCGTGAACTCTATCAAAGAGGGGCATATTTGTAGACCCCCTCGGAGGCAGGGAGTCTTCTTTTTATTTATTTATTTTTCCTATCTTTTTTTCCGGAGCCACTCAACATGATGGGGGAGCTGTTTTTGGGGCAGTAAAAAGGGGACTGATGGGGGAGCTTTTAGGCGGCGAATGAGACGGGATACGGACATAGGTTGAGGAGAAGCTAAAAAAAAGGAAGGAAAAAGAAAGAAAAAAGAGAAAATAGAGAGGAAGAGACAGGGAGCTGAGGTAGAAAAGAAAGCTTGGGAGCAGAGAAAAGGGGTCCTCGTTATCAGTTGGGAGAAACCAGAAAAGAAGGGCATGGAAGGTATGATTGTCATGAATCCTTTGATGTTATTTAATCGTATACGGTGTCATTTTTCGTTTCTTGATTTCGTTTTGCAGATTGTTTGATTATGTGTTTAGTTTCACTGTCTCTGTTTGGTTCATCGGCATATTTGTGGCATGTTTTCCTCATTGTATGGGATTATTGTGCTTTTGTCTCCACCATTATTCCACTCACCCTACCACCCCATGCCACCAGTCCCATGCATGCGTCCATAGACTGCCAAGACCTTCGCTTCATGCCTCCTAGAGTCGTGATGCATGCGCCCGGGCCACCCAAGCTCCTTCAAATGGCCGTTGTTAATGACCATTGTTAACTTCTTCCCAAGTCCACCCGCAGTCCACGTAAACCTGGCTGCATCACCCCCTTCCTCAATTCCTACGTCTCCCGCTCCGTCGTCCAATGCTTCGCAAGTTGCCACCAGGGTGCCCAAGAGGCGGCTTGATTCATGCCTAATTGGTGTCTCAGCTGATTCGTGTCCAGCTGGTGCTCCTTGATGGCGGGAGTAATCAACAAAATTTATAACCTACAACACCATGAACTAGGGTAGCAAAGAAAAAGCTATTATAGCATAGTGGCTCTAGGATCGTTCACTGGGAAGGGTACTCAAACTAAAAATAATGCCAATTCAAAGTGAATTGGTGTAGTTTCATTTCAAGAATAGCTTAAGAAATAAAAACACAAACTTTGGTTGAAAAAGGTTTGGACTTAGATTAACAACACAGCAAGTGATGAAAATTACTTAAAAAGAAAAGCATTCCTTGGAGATTCAGGTATACAGGGGAGGTTCCTCATGTAATAGCATAGCTCCGATCAGTTGGTTCAATTCCTCACATTAGAGAATTAACATAAAGTCAATTCTCTAACAGGTGCTGCACAAATGCATCCCTCAATTGGATTTCAGCTTTAATTCTCTCACTAATGCAACTTGCAATGGTTTGAGCCTCTCACTAGCCTTTACCATTCAAGGTGATCTTTAACATTGGACTTCCTTTCACAAGCTCGCAAGAGATAACTAATGGATGTCTCCTTAGAGTCCAAAAGCTTACCAAGTGTTGGCAATTCTAGAAAATCCTACCTTTAAGTCACCTACCAGAGGCTCGCAAGGGGTAAACTAGTGCATCTCCATGGTTAGAGATCACTTGCCTTACCAAGTGTTGGCCCAGGTGACTCCAAGGCGTTTTAAGTTAACTAAAAACGTAGAAACCATTCATGGGACACACTTTCTATTCATTCATAGCTGAAACCACAAAGCTTCTGATTCTTGCACTTGGAACCTTTCCCGGCAACCTTAACTCCAAGGAACTAAAAGGTTTAGTTACTCATTCTCTGGGGAAAACTCCTCAGAGAGTGCATAACTTAATAAAATAAATAAAAAACACAATCAAAGTGAGAAGGTAAAACAGAGCTCAGGCTCCGTATTTTACTTCCTTTGAAACTTTTACAAAAGGTTCATCACCCTCAGAACAGGCTCTTCGGGCTATATTTATACCAAAATTACATTGATGGCTATTACATGGATATTTTGCCAAATTCCTAACTTAAAAGCTAAGGAATCCTATAATTGGTGGCTTACAAGGAGAATTTGGGGATTTAGGCAACAAAAATCTAATGAAAAATATCTCCAAGTGTCGGTTACAAATATCAGGAAGCACTAAGCACCATTTCGCAGGAGAAAAATGAGGTCTGCGAAATTTCGCAGATGAACCACAAGGGCTGCGAAATTTCTTCATAGCAACCAGCTGATTTCGCACTGCTGCAAAGTTGGCTTTCATCTTGTGGTGTTTGGCTTCCATCGCGTCGTGAAGCTTCAGGGGAAATCCATGGTACTGTACAAAAAGGCTGCGAAATCATTCCGCAACAAAATGGTGATTTCGCAGCACTTTTCTGAAGCCTTCCTTCAGCTTGGAGCAGTTGTCTTCAAAAGGCTGTAACTCCTTCATTTCAGCTCCAAATCATACACAGTTTGAAGCATTGGATTGTTGACTTCCTAAGCTTTCAAATGAAATATAGCATGTATAATTTGGACTCCAAGAAGTGCTCCAAAAGTGGCTGAAATGACTGTCATCAAGAATGCCTCATGACTGGATTCTCTTTGCTTCCCCTCCTTGCATTTCCACTTTGCTTATGGCAAAAGGGCTTCAAAGCTTTGGTTCTTCATACCTCTAAGCTTCCCATTGCTTTGCCAAGGATTCCAAACAACTCTCCTCAATCTCATATTGCTTTGGTGATCAAAAAGCTATCAAAACACCAAAACTTAAGGCAATTTGATTAGAATTGATTGAAAGGGGCTTTAACATGTTAATTGGGTTAAAAGGCAATAACTACTACTCAAAAGTGTTTAAAAGGATTAATTACAAGCTATCAAATAGCACTTTTTGAGTAGTAATCACGGCTGCTGCTGCTGCTGCTGCTGTCGTGACCATCCTCCAATCTGCTGTTGGATCCTGGCCTCATACAGATGACGACGATGACGGTGCTGAAACTCCCGCCGGTGCCGTCGACAATGGGGATGCGGGGGTGAAGAACAAGAAGCCTAAGACTTCTCTCGATGATCTTTGGGTGGAAGAGCTATGGGTGGCGGTGATGTCTGGGAAGTGCTCATGGTTGTTAATGGGCTTGAGGGTGATTTTTATTAAGTGGGCTTGGGCTTCTGATGGAGATGGAGCCCAAAGCCCTTTTTAATTATTATTGTTATTATTGTCATTATTATTAACGGACATTGTTATTATCAGCGGATATTATATTATTATTATTATTATTATTAACAAACATTATTATTGTTATTATCAGCGGATATTATTATTATTATTATTATTATTAACGGACATTATTATTGTTATTATTAGCGATTATTATTATTATTATTATTATTAACGAACATTATTATTGTTATTATTAGCGGATATTATTATTATTATTATTATTATTATTAACGAACATTATTATTGTTATTATTAATGGATATTATTATTATTATTTTAATTCCTATTATTATTATTATTATTATTATTATTATTATTAACGGATATTATTATTATTATTTTAATTTCCATTATTATTATTATTATTATTATTTACTACTATTATTATCGATATTATTATTATTATTATTATTATAAGCTAAGCCTATTTCCAATCTCCTAAGCCCATGTCCACCCTATCCTAAACCTTGTAACCCCTTTTAAAAGCCTATTATTATCAACCCCTTTTCAAAACCCATCTTAAAGGCCCAGACCCTAAAAACCCCTTTTAAAAGCCTCCTAAGCCCATTTCCAACCGTTAACCCCTTTTCAAATCCCTAAAGCCCAGATCCTAAACCCCCTTAACCTCTAAAGCCTATTATTATTAACCCTTTTTCATATTATTATTATTATTATTATTATTATTATTATTATTGTTGTAATTCTTATTATTCTTATTATTATTATTATTATTATTATTGCAATTATTATTATTATTGTTAACGGATATTATTATTATTAACGGATATTATTATTATTATTATTACTATTATTATTATTATTATTACTATTATTGTTTTTATTATTATTATTATTGCAATTATTATTATTATTTTTAACGGATATTATTATTATTATTATTATTATTATTATTAACGGATATTATTATTATTATTATTACTATTATTATTATTATTATTATTATTATTATTATTATTGCAATTATTATTATTATTGTTAACGGATATTATTATTATTATTATTATTATTATTGTTTTTATTATTGTTATTATTATTAAAAATCTATACTCTCATAGTTTAATTTCCTAATATTATTATTATTATTATTAACGGATATTATTATTATTATTATTATTATTATTACTATTACTATTATTATTATTATTATTATTATTATTATTATTATTATTATTATTATTATTAAAAATCTATACTCTCGCAGTTTAATTTCCTATTATTATTATTATTATTATTATTATTATTATTATTATTAACGGATATTATTATTATTATTATTATTATTATTATTATTATTATTGTTTTTATTATTATTATTATTATTAAAAATCTATACTCTCATAGTTTAATTTCCTATTATTATTATTATTATTATTGCAATTATTATTATTATTGTTAACGGATATTATTATTATTATTATTATTAACGGATATTATTATTATTATTATTATTATTGTTTTTATTATTATTATTATTATTATTAAAAATCTATACTCTCGTAGTTTAATTTCCTAATATTATTATTATTATTATTCTTATTATTATTATTATTATTATTATTATTAACGGATATTATTATTATTATCATTATTATTATTATTATTATTATTATTATTATTATTATTATTATTATTATTATTATTATTAACGGATATTATTATTATTATCATTATTATTATTATTATTATTATTATTATTATTATTATTAACGGATATTATTATTATTATTATTATTATTATTATTATTAATTCAACTTTCAAAATCTACATTCTCGCAGTATTATTATTGTTATTATTATTATTAAATATTTATATTCTCACAATTCAATTTCCTGAAGTTCATTTCTTATTATTATTATTGTTATTAATTCAACTTTCGAAATCTATATTCTCGCAGTTTAATTCCCTAAAGTTCATTTCTCATTTTCTTTGACAAATTTCATATTAATTACCAAAACTCTAATCTTTTAAATTTAATTCCCAAGACTCCAATTTTCAAATAAACTCCAAGAATCCCGTTTTCACTCGAATAGTTTTAATTCCATTTCGGTTTTTAAATAATCTTCTGATCTTTTTGATTTTACGTAAGCAAAAATGAATTCTTCATAATTGTAAAACACGGAATTTGTAAGACTAATTCATGAACCATAAATTGGGCTTTGGTGGGGGCCTGATGTTTGATCCCTTTCAATTGTCAACTGTTGCACTTAATGTATTTTGTTTGATCTTCATTTTGCACTTCAATACGCATGAGCTATATTCCGTATTCATTAATTGTGTGCTAACCCTGTTTCTTGATGGCGCATTTGTGGCTCGTGATCGAGGTACGCACCCACTCTCATTCTAATCAGTCTCTATGCGTGTTTTGATTCCTATATGTGCATGATTGATTTGAGCGTCCATTGTTTTTCTTATTGATTGCCACATCAGCTTCACTTTATTAGTAAAGACCTGACTTTAGGGACTTAGAGGGGTGTTACGGTTCGTACCATACCTTCCCGATAAGTAACCTGACTCCTGAGTCCGGTTGGGTTTTTCACAGACCGCCTTTTCTAAAATAAGGAGTCACACTTAGGGTTTTTCTTTCTTATTTTGTTTACCCTTTTAAAAATAAAACAAAAATAAGTGGCGACTCCAAGTCATTTTCTTAATCAATAAAAATCATTTTTCAAATTAAAATCAAGCTCGCCATCGAGTGAGAAACGCATGAGCCGAAATGCGGGTCCACAATGAGATATGTAAAGCAAAGAAAAATTGCCCCAAGGCACTCAAGTTAGTCACCGGAGCAATTTACCCTTCAATTTTTTAATCTCATTATTTCTATAACTAAAAACTTGTAAAAGATGAAGAAGGTAAAACATAATAATGTTGCTCATGGGAAGGTGTATTTGTATTTTAACTAAATTTGATATTATTTGTGTTAGTGATCTAGACTAATTAGTTTAAGTTAACAATTTTATTCCAAATATTTTTTTTACTCAACTCTACGTATGCATTGGCCTTGAAGATATGTGATCATTTTTTATTCATTCACATGATTGTTCAGCTAAGTAGGGTTATCTTGTTCACAATATAATGACATGCATAAGGTGTAAAGTAGACTTAGATTCAAAATGGGCTTGAAGCTAAATTAGAAAAGCTAAAATTAACAAGGAGCGCTCGAGTGCCTACAAAATGGGCTTAAGTGGTCTTGATGTTATGCATAAATATCCTATATTTGTCAGCTTTTCAAATCTTTTTTAGTTAGTTTTTTGCCATCATACATTGCTCAACTTTGTACTTTCATACATCATCGTACCCTACAATTTATTGTTATTATCTTTTGCATATTCCTGATACTCCAAAAGCTCATATCTTGTTTGAAGTTGCTCATGGTGGTTGATCACATCTCTTAAAGTTTTAAGGTATTCACTAAGGAATACATGGGTTTTGCATCATGAACATGAAAGCAAGTGTAAGTACTGACCTGTGTAAGATGCTTGAAGGAAGGTAGTATTTCATCTAGGTAAGATTATGTATTTATTCTATCAAAATTAGTGAATTTGCTCTACGATCAATTGACCCATGAATTTTTCATCGTCAAGTTTTTTTTATAGATTCTGTAGATGATTTTCCATGTACATCACATGTCAAGTGTAAGATTATTCTTTGCTTTATTTATTAATTACATATATTGATTAAATTAAGAATTAATAAAAATATTTAAAACTTCAATTTGAGGGTTGTAAGCAAAGGACCGCCTATTCACTCTCCTCTAAGTAGTTTCATAAACCAATATCAAAACATTCACTATGGTCTTGTCTTTATTAAGTACAAGTTAATATGCTTTGGGTGCCTTCAAATATTCACCATAATTTTTATAAAAATATTTCTAAAATATAATTTTTGTTGTAAAATTAGGATAAATGCAACACAAATAAAGTAGTAGAGATAAAATATATCTTACTTTAACAATATATATAATGGGAAGAAGGAATCAGAGAAGAGAGTTGAGAAAATTAAGAGAATGAAAGAAAGAGAGAGAGAGAATGAGAGGAAGAGAATTTCTTTCTTTTTTTTGGGATGCTGCTTACATGGGGTGTAAAAAGCCTTTTATAGGCTTCATAATATGAACTCCCATTACTCATCTTAAAGATGAGTAAATGGAGTTCATAAATGACCATCAATGTGGTCCTTCACCACTTCATTTACAACAATTTTCATAAAGTTAAACATAATAATAGTATTTATTTCTATTTCCACTTATTTCGATATTCAAAATTAGAGGTTCAAAGCTATGGTAAATAATCTCTTGCTTCTGGAACATTGTTATAGGATAATCAACGTTTTTATGAGCCATTTTTACAATAAAAATTTAATCATTACATATAGAAAACCATTGAAAACTAATAAAAATTTAATAGCCCGGGAGAAGATATTACTCAAATCTCAGACACTTGATCCAAGGTAGCAACCTTCGTTTGGTTAGGTTGGTGGGTTGGTCCACCAAGGGACCATTAGAGGTCAACCCAACTTCATGCTTGGACCGAGCAAGCAGGCCAACAGGCCAGCGAACCAGTCCGCAACCCACATGTTTGATTCTTAGAAATTTTGAAGGAATATACTAGACAAAGAAAACATAAACAAAAATAAAGGAAGATGAAAAATTAATTGAAAGTTAAAAAATTATTAATAATATTTTTTTGAAATTCATTTTTCTCTTTTTTTTTTCTTCCTTTTTACACAAATGTAAAATAATTTGGAAATATATAATTTTTTTAACCTATTTTAATTGCATTTATTTTTCTAATTTTTTTATAATAAAAATTATTTTTTTTAACAATTTTTTCCTTCCTTTAATAATTTTTGATAAACTAAACATAATAATAATAATAATAATAATAATAATAATAATAATAATAAGTTTCTTGATATTTTTCCTTCATTTAATAATTTTTTAGAGTCAGACGTAACATAAGGTACTTGGAATAATACAACAGAGAGAAGTTGCCAACAAAAATAAAGCAAAATCGCACTATGTGTAAATATCCCTACAACGGGATGCTTGAAAAATATTGTAGAAGAAAATGCATAAGAAAAAAAATGGAGAAATCTTTGTTACACCATTATCCAACATGTCTAAGATATACAAAGCCAAGAATACATAAATCTATAGACTTAGAGAGCGTTTTTTTAGTTTTTTGCTAAAAGCAATTTGCTTTCAAACTTTAGATAATTTGTTTTTTTATTTTTTCATGATTTATTATAAACTTTTTATTGAATAGAAAAAGTGATATGTTGATTTTTTTTTTTTTTTACTTTTTAATGCTTAATAGAAATAAAGTATTATAAAAATAAATAACTTAATACTTAACGCTATTAAGCATTAAAGTTCTATTTAAAATTAAGTAAAAAAAAAAACACCGTGGATGAGTTTAGCCTCGTGAAGTACTTTTTGGCAAGGCTAGTAGAACATTCGGAGCCCCATTAACTGATTCCTGATTCCTGACAGACGCCGAACAAATCTACATGGAGTGCATGGCCTCCCTATACTTATGACAGATAGTCACTATTCATTAGTTCCAACCAAGCATAATAATACAGCCATTAGAACTTTTGTTTTATAAAATATCATCAGAAAATGGTTTTCAATAGTTCTTATAAATTATTTTTTAGAATTGTTTTTGAAGAATACTTACCCAAGCCCAAACCTTTACTTCTGCTTCTCTAATTGATAGGTGGAGAGCTTAACTGAACTAGAAAAGTAGTAAGACCAGGGAAAGAAAATCACACAATTGCTTTTACAATATATGCCACACTGGCTAGTAGCTACCCTCTTTACAATTGATGGGAAAATTCATTGCATAATGCCTGATCCTTCTCATGGAGAAGTAATCCCGAGCCGTTATCTGATATTAAAATAAAAAGAACGTAATATATTTTCTAAAAGTACTCTGGATGAAAAAGTCTGTTTTAATTATATTTCTTCTTCTTGGTCTAAATTGCTAGATGACATTATTGCAATACTACTGGACAAAAAGAAAGATATGGTCACAGAAACAGACATATTTACGTGGACTCCCCTTCATTATGCTGCACAATTGGGACATCTTGAAGCGACTAGGAAATAGCTGGAATGTGATAAATCAGTTGCTTACTTGTGGGATAAAGAAGACAGTTCTGCTCTTCACATAGCAGCTAAAAAAGGCTACCCTGATATAATAGCAGAGATATCAAACGCTGTCCATGTGCATATAATTGGGTTGACAATAAAGGTCGGACCATTCTTCACGTTGCAGCCCAATGTGGGAAGTCTATAGTGGTGAAGTATATTCTAGAAGAACCAAGATGGGAAAGCCTAATAAATGAGTCAGATAATCAAGGCAACACGGCTTTGCATCTAGCTGCTATCTACAGACGGTACAACAGCGTCCGGATTTTGGCTGGAGATCGTAGAGTGGATAAGAAGGCAACAAACAAGAAATATTTGAAGGCTATCGACATTGTCCAATCAAATATGGATCTGGGAGAAATCAAAAAGGTATGTGCATCGAAAGCCGATGGTTTTAGATTATGCATTGGTTCCACTGCTTTATTTGCAGCTGGTTTCTCTCTACCTGGTGGGTACAATGAAGATAACCCAAACAAGGGTAAGTCAGTCTTATCAACAAAGGCAGCTTTCAAAGTCTTTGTGATAACAGATGCTATGGCTTTGTATTGCTCAACTGCAGCTGTGTTTCTCCACTTTTTTGCTTCACTGGAACAAAACTATCATTTGCTTCCACGTTTCACAAAATTTTCTGCCCTACTCACTTACATCTCTCTACTGGGAATGGTGATAGCATTTACTTCAGGCATTTATGTGATGCTACCTGATTCCTCCCCGACTTCAACAACTTCAATTGTGCTTGGGTGTTTATTCTTGAGTTTTTACATCTTTGGGATTCTGTAGAACCATAGAATAGAATGTGATATTAATTGTATATTCTTAATTTCTCAATGACTTTATAGACAATATATACATTAGTTCATGTATAGATGGAATACTCTCTTAGTAAGGAACTGCCTGTATTTAACTCTAAAATCTCTGTGTATTTACTTAATAGAAGGTTTTTGGTAATTCCTTCGAATACTTCTATGTTTGATAGTGTGATCCACGGCAAGATATGACGGTAGGAAAATATCCATTAATATATAATGTAAAATTGTATGTTATCACAGCCTCAAACAAATGTATATGAGAATGTTCAATACTTCTATGCTCTGAATTTAATGAGTTTTAGACAATTTGTAGATGAAACAATAATAATTTTTTTGATGTTGTAAATGAAGACAACAAAGAGGAGAGGAAAATTAGATAAGAAAGTGAACTCTGAAGTTATAAATTTCCCCTAATATTCTTAACCTTATTTGTAGGGTTACAACCATAATTATTGGAATAAATACTTTTTAATAATTGTGAAGGCTAGATAGATATCCGAAAGGTTTATTACAAAAAATGGTGACATCCACAAATTCATAGTGAATTTAGAACTCAAACACTGCCCATGCATGTTCACTATATTTTTGGGTTGGAAATGTGTCTCTTTTTCAAAATATGTAGGGGGATTCAAACTTAGCTTCTACCACAAGTATCCTTGCATTCCTTTGAGTTTTAAATGGCCCACCATGCATGTTTTTGGGTTTGAAATTTGTCTCCTATTTGAAATAGGTAGGAGGATAAAACTTAGCCTCTATGACAAGTATCCTTGCATTCCTTTTGAGTTTTAACTAGCCAAAAACCATTTCGAATTCAGGATGTCAATTTCAAACTCAACATTTTTCTTTCCCTAGTTTGCTTCAAATGCACATAACTTCCTTATTTCAACTCCGATTTGTGCATCATTTGAAGTGTTGGACTTTTGACTTCTCAAGCTTCGAAACAATATCTAGTTTTCCCAAAATTGACCTCAAAAAGTGTTCTAAACTTTATCTCAAAGTCAAAGTAAATGTTACTGCCAAATTTTGAGTTCCAAATTTTCATGTGAACTTGATTACATTTGCTTCAAACCTCCTCCATTATGGTTTCTTGCCCTCTATCTCAATCCATAACATCTACTATTGGTATTTCATGCCTATGGCTTGCTTCTTACACCCTTTCTTGGACTTTCATGGTTCATAAGTCTTGAGTCTCTTAGTTATAGTTTAACCCCTTCTACTTTCTTGGTTGATAATGACTTTTGCACTTATCTGTTTTTGTCAACCCTTAAACTTAGAATTAGGCTCAAAATAAAAGTTAGATCCATAACTATGGCCGTAGCATGAAATTAAGTTAAGTTGGATGATTTGAACTTTTTATATTACATCAATTATAACATCATATATGTGCCATTGGAGCACATATTTTGGCTTCTATCAAGTAACTTACAATGAAGAAGAAAGAAATGAGAGAATCCTTAGCTTTATATCAAGAAAAAAGAAATGAGAAAAGAAGGAATGATGAAGAAGGAAGATATGTCTCCCATTTTCCTTACAAGAGCTTTAAATAGAAAATTTTCAAGGGCCTTGTGAATCAATCTTCCTATACACATGTGAACTCCTCAACTTTCTCCTAAAGAGTCTTTTGTAGCGACGTAAATCAATGGAACTGCTTCCCAAGTCCAAGCAGCTCAGCAACTGATACAGGCACTCTTCCTCCCTGTTTTTGATACCAAGTTGTTGGTTTGTCTTTGCTAATATTGCAGTTTCCATTTGCATAATGACATTGCATAGCATTAGATCATTGTTTCTGATGTCTCCTTGTATGTGGTGTTTGGGTGCGTGTGGGGGTAGGTATGGTGGGACCGACTTTATTACTAGAATTAAAGAATTAAAGAATTTTTTTTATAGGATATATATTATTGAAATGTTAAGTACACGTCAGCAATTCAGACAGTTGGACTTCATTCTTTTCCATTTAGCTTCATCATTGATATTTACTGATAATATAGAATTGTTTAATTATTGTTTTATTGGCATCTTACTCAACCAAAAATGTTGATTTTTCCATTAAAATTTTGTTTATTCTTTGTCAATGCTTCATTATGTAATCAAATTGGACTTGTCTGCTTGTAATGATTGTTTGTGTTGCAGAATTTTATGGCTGAAGCTGCTGCACCAGCACAGGCCCAAACTGGTGGATCTGCTGACCCAGGCTATAATTCTTATGCAGCTCATGGTTCGATGTATGCATCTCCTGCATCCAACCCAGCACATGCAAGCCACACTGGAGGCTATGGCCCGGTGTATGGAGCAAACTATGGTTATTAAGCAGGATACTTACCAATTTGGTTTGTCATTGTTGAAGTCATGTGTTTTCATCATTCAACTTAAATAGTTAAAAACACCAAATAATCCCATCTTGAAAACACTCTGTATCTGTACTTGGCTTTCTGTCTGGCTCCAAGAACAAATGTCAGTGTTAGATTTGATCGTGTGCATTAGTTTAGCTATAGGAAAAGAATTTCTTTCTTTGAGATATCTCCATCTAGTATTTTGTACCTTGCTTTACATTTTTCTGAATCGGTAATCTTTTTCCCTTTGATATCATTTCCAAGTAAATATTGAAGTCAATAGCTTAAGAGAATCATTTTTCAGTGTAAGATTTTCTAAATTAACGATCTTGGCGACTAGGAAATGATCCCTTGAGTACTGACTAGTCGATAAGGTAGCCTGTGCCAGGTTGGGTTTGATTAGTTTATGTTCTTAGTGACTAGGAAGTGATTCCTTAAATATTGAGTGGTTGAAACAGTAGCTTGTACCAGTTGGGTCCTGGTTTGATTAGTCTACCTAGCGAGTGTAAGATTCCCAGGGATGAGAAGTCTGATGGGACTTTTTGTTGCGCGTTGCAACTACCCATCCTGGTCTTTCTTTCTAAACAGCTGCATACTTATTTTATTACTAAAAGTCATAACATGATTAATGAGAAGAAAACTCTTCCAGTGATATCTCTCTCTACATGTTTTGCAAATCTCTCAAAAGTCAAGTAAACGCAGAAGTTAATGAGTGTTCATTCATGATGGGAA
Organism: Vitis riparia; assembly: GCF_004353265.1. Classification (NCBI taxonomy): domain Eukaryota; kingdom Viridiplantae; phylum Streptophyta; class Magnoliopsida; order Vitales; family Vitaceae; genus Vitis; species Vitis riparia. Next base: position 20,165,523 of record NC_048444.1, read on the forward strand.
TGGCATTGTTTTGATCCACTCTGTTATCCACATGAATATTAATTATCCTACTGGCCATGTCTCCACTGCTTCCATGTGGCGTGATCTACGCCTTTCACAATTTCCACGCAACTCCTAACTCCTCTGCATGCGTTGGGTCAGTGATGTCATTCGAAGCCGTCATTATTTTTATTTTATTTTATTTCTTTTATGCTCAAAATCCTACTTGTTGAAATCTAGTAGTTGGGATTATTTTCTTGAATGTTTTTTTCTGGATACATTGTTTGGGCACCTTCTCCTTCTTTATAGATACGTACGAAAGTTTGGTGGTACCATTCATATTGGTATTATTGGAGTAGGTACTTTTATTTTCCAAAAAATCATAAATGTTACAAATGAATTTCAGAACCTCTAAAGGGCATGGATGGGGGACTAATTTAAAAAAAATTCCCTACCTATTCAAACAATCAATCGCAAGTTACTCGCAGGAGAATAAGAACTTATTAAACAAGTATTTGCGTAATAAAGGGGAAAAGATATTCCATCCACTGTATCACATATAAGCACAAATGGTATTTGGTTAGAGTACAGTAGTGTTCAAAAATCACCCATCTTATGAAGAAGGTTGCATTATCAGTCTTCTGCTAAATAATTTTCAAAGTTTCCTCAACTGGACAAAACTTGAAAAGTCAGTGTGGGTATCTCCTAAGTTCAAATAACGGTGGATTCCACGCTCAACGTAAAAGAAGATAGGTAGATGAAGCGTTAAAAGCCGCCACACTAGACTGAAATATCGACCGGAGACATAGAAGGGAAGTAGCTTTTACAACTCTACTTTAAGGAGGGTTGTTGACATATCATTTCAGCATGGGCCCCAGCCTTGAGATAGGAAGAATCATATAATCATGTGCACCTTAAAAAAAAAAGATTTTTTTTGAGAGGTTTGACTTGACTTCTCGCTTACAAAAACTAATCTTATAAATATACACTTAAATAGTTATATTCATCAAAATTCTAAAATTACCCTTTTCTCCTCCTACCTACCATGAACTATAACAATTTTTATTTTTTTAAAACTTTATCGTGTGACAATCAACCATACCATATGAATTTTATTTTTTTTCACTCTGCAATGTTTTTTTTTTAATGTATTGGCTTCATGAAATCTTTTTAATTTCAAAATTTGTCACCATTTCATCTTTTTATGGTTATTGATTTCAATTATTTATGGATATTTTAAATAAATAATAATAATGTATAATAAATAATTAATGAGAACAAATTTAATATAAAAATAAATATATAATAAAAAAATTTAGAGGTTTAGGATATAAGATTTTATATATCCATACTAAAAAAAATATTTATTTGTTTTATAAATCCAATCATATATAAATTAAATAAAAATATCCTGCGATATTATTTTATTGTTATATTTTTTTAAAATTTTAAATTTTCATATGAAAATTAGAATCAATGATCATGGTTTTAGCTTTTTGTTTATGGTTCTAATACTTGGACGTTGTCCAATGCTCTATACTTGGATTGGATTATTATCTACTCATCATTCCTACAGTAAAACAAATATCTAATCTAGGACACAACATCACATACATAAGGCTACTTATTGTTGAAGCATAAGGTCCTATCTTCATGTAATCTTTCTCCTTAATTGTCGTATTCTTCCATTTGATTATTCATTCTTCCATTTGGTTTTAATACACTTCATACTAAAAGGGTTATAGATGGGTTTATATAGGCCTCCAAGCCTTAGGGGATTGGTATAGTGAAGTTTCCAAACTCAATTTGCATGAATTATCCAAAAATATTCTACCATATTTTCGCAGATTTGGGATGAGCACTCGAGCGCACTTACCTACCACTTGAGTGCCTTGATCACTTAAGTGTTGGATAAGTGTTTGAGTGGTCCCAACGCTTGAGCACTATTTCCACCACTCGAGCATCCCTTGCATTTTCAAAATATTAAATAAAACATTTTTAATTCAATAAAAAATATACCAATCCACTTAACCCTTTTAAACACCTAACTTGCCACAAACCAAACCTTTTTAGATTTACATATAACTTTCCAGTTGATCGAACAACAACCTTGAATCTTTAATAGAAAGTAAGTCACTATTTAAAAAGATTCCTAAGCCAAAAATTAAAAGGAACAAAATTGCTAACTTATGATGAAGACTCATTGTCCTAACATATACAATTAATCAATAGATTCAACACCAACCTTTCAAGGTACATGGTAGTAGATATCTTAGGACTTACGAAATTAGATATAAAACCAAGCTCCAAAAGTGAAAGTATTTAGCAAAAACATTGGAGATAAGAAAGAAAGAAAATTACTCAATTCTGTTATTATTTTAAAAACAACATTTCTCAATTGGGAGCTTTGGTGGCAAGTTTCCACGGGGAGCTGCCACAAAATTCATTGAAGCTTTGTGTAAGCATTTGAATCGATGGCCACACCGTAAAAGAGCCAAAATGCCCACACTAGGTGATAAACAAAACAAAAATGGATGAATTTTGACTCGTCTACAATCATAAACCCTTCATAAAACTAATATATATTGAAGTAATAATAATGATACTTTATGAAACAAAATTATTTATATGTACTAAAAAGTTTTTGTGATGATATGAGCTTTGTTAATGCAGTAGGTGAGAGGTGCAATTATTGTTGAGCAGGCTCTGTACCCCATTTGATGTGGACTGGTCTATTCTTTTAGTAATATATATGTAGACTGCAAAGAAGGAGATTCCTAGCAAGCATCCCCATGGATTCTGATTTCCATTGTCAAGACATGGATACTGATCTTTACATAGCTGCTAAAACTGGGGATAAGGACTACTTGCAGAAGCCACATAGCCTCCAGAGTATTCCCTGCCAAGCCACATCCCAGAAACGCAATGCTCTTCACATTGCTGCTAATTTCAAGTGCATAGGCTTTGCTGAAGCTCTTGTTGAGAAGTTTCCAGAGCTTCTGACTAGAGCTGACTTCAAAGGCAACACTCCGCTGCATATCGCCTCGAGAACTGGCTGTAGTGACATGGTTAAGTGCTTTCTTGAAAGTAAAAATGCCAAGCAAGCACTGCAAATGAAGAATGAGAGGGCTGATACGGCACTGCATGTGGCTGTGAGCAATGGTCATCTTGAGGTGGTGAAACCGTTGGTTCAAGAAAATCCTAAGTTGTTGGATTTGGTTAATAATCATAAAGAGTCCCCCTTGTATTTGGCTGTGGAAAGGGGGTTTTTCAATATTGCTGACGAACTGTTGAAAGGAAACAGTTCTGAATGTTCCTGTGAGGGCACGAAAGGGATGACCGCTTTACATGCAGCTGTGATTCGTACCCATAAAGGTCAAAATCTTTCTATGCATAAAAGTTTATGTTCATGCTTGCTTTTGTATACTTAAAAGATTTCTTCGATTCTTCCTAACTTGTAGGTCCTGAGCTGGGTAAACCCATACCCCCCGAGCTGTCTGTAAATGGACTTGGACTGCATCTACGAGGAGAATGGTTTCCAGGAACACAATCCAATGTTGGTTAGTAGGAATATATTTGAAATCTTCATTTCTAATGTTAATTTGTTTTACTTTTTCAAGTTTAATTTGGGCATGCAAAGGGCGTCCAGTGATCATTCTGGTGACAAAAAAAGAAAAAAAAGAAAAAAAAAACCCAAGTCTTCAGGCATTTGGGTGTATACTTTCTAAGACCCAAGTCTTACCACCATGCCTGGAGAGAAAAATGAGGAAGAAACTGAAGAAAAGAAATCAAGTAGATGAAAAATATCAGCTTTCATTATTTCCTTGTTTGGTATGAAGTTTTGAAAATTATTTCAACAAATATTTCTTCTGAATATGGACCACTTTTGGGAAAAGACTTTGCATTAATTTTCTTTCTTTCCTTTTCATTTTTTCAATCCCTTATGCAAGATGAACAAACTAAAAGGCAAGCCTTTGTTTTTTTGGCCTTCTTTGTTATTTTTATGGGGATATCACTGATTTTAGTTTGTTATATCATGCTGCAGGCCAAGAATTTCCAGAATTATCTCTAGAAAAACTTCGCCGTGTGGTTACAAACTTTTTCTTTAGGGTACGAGGACACTTCAAAGGAAAACAATTGAATGATGAAATTGGTAAATTCCTCTGCTTTAATAAGACTCCTTTTGTCCCCTTTTTAAAGCTAATTAAGCTCAAGTAAGAAGATCCTGTGCCCTTTTCATTCTTGTTTACTAAGAAGTTGGATTTTTTCCTTTTTCCTTTTTACTGCAAAAAGCTTATGAGTGGAGAGTTCTCTCCATTCTCACCCTATTTGAACACCCATTCCTATATAAGAAAAAAGAAAGGACCTTCAAACCATACAACTGATTAAGCCATGTGTTTATTTATCAAGATGTATGAAGATTTTCCTTTTTTTTTGGAAATGAAGGGGATCATTATTGAGGACATTTTTATGCTTAAAATATGGGGGAAAGGGTGTTTTGGTCGCCTTTTCCATTTCTCTTGACAGATTTTTGGTGAGGTATGAAATGCTATTTAAGTAGATTCTTCCACTTCTTTTTAAGATTTCTAACCTTCTTCTCCCAATGTATAGATATTATGGAAGTACTATTTGAAATGAAGAAGGATGTGATAAAAAAGGCAGATGAATTTGGGTGGACCCCTCTTCACTATGCTGCCCACTTGGGTCACCTCAAAGCAACTGAGAAGTTACTGAAGTATGACAAATCTGTTGCTGGCTTATTGGATGTAGAACACAGTTGTGCTCTCCACATTGCAGCCAAAGAGGGCCACACTAATGTAATGGAACAGATTATCACATGTCTTCCAGATGTTCATGATTTGATTGACAACAAAGGCCGCACAATTCTTCATGTTGCAGCTCAATATGGAAACGCTAGAGTCGTTAAGTATATCCTGAAGAAGCCAAACTTGGAAAGTATCATAAATGAGCCAGATAATGAAGGTAACACACCACTTCATCTAGCTGCCATTTATGGACATTACGGGGTTGTGATTATGTTGGCTGCAGACGATAGAGTGGACAAAAGGGCAATGAACAATGGGTATTTGAAGACTATTGACATTGTCCAGTCAAATATGGATATTGGAGAAATAATCAAGGTACGTTACTGTAAAGTTTGAGACAAATTTTAATTAGACATGATGAGGCTTCTCATATCTCTCTGAAGATATTTGATGCAGAAAGATCATGTTGAATGATTATAGCCATTCAATCTGTTAAGCGATTACTTAAAAAAGAGAGAAAAAAGAAAAAGAAAAAAGTATCTGAAATGGATGGCTAATATTATTCAATGTGTTTGATGTCCTCTTTAAGAGCTAGCCACTAGATTTTGTTCAATGTTTGATTCAAAAATTTTCCCATAGCTTTGCTTTACAAGTTCATTCTAATTCCTTTCAAATGACTGCAGTATTGGATCATGAGGAAGTTGGAGCATGCTGGTGGTCGACAAAGTTTACACCGGTTGGTCATTAGAGACAATGCATATATGCAAAATGGTGACAATGAAGGATACCAGGAAAATGCAAATATGCGGACTGATAACAATGGACATCAAAAGAGCAGTGATGGCATAGATCGTAGTGCTAGCGATAGCAGTACTCAGAGCAGTGATGGCATAGATCGTAGTGCTAGCGATACCAGTACTCAGAGCAGTGATGGCGCGTCTCGTACTGCTAGCAATATGAGTATACTTCTTGATAGGAACAGAGAAATCATGAAAGAAAAGGAACTTCGATCTCATCGTCTCAAGGACATTTCCAACACCCATTTATTGGTCGCGACGCTAATAGCAACTGTCACTTTTGCAGCAGGCTTTACTCTACCTGGTGGGTACAATGATGATGACCCCGACAAAGGTAAAGCAGTTCTCTCAACAAAGATAGCCTTCAAGGCCTTCTTGTTGTCAGATGGTATAGCTTTCTATTGCTCAACTGCAGCAGTGTTTCTCCACTTTTTTGCTTCACTGGAACGAAACTATCATCTGCTTCTACGTTTCATAAAATTTTCAGCCATACTCACATACGTTTCCATCCTAGGAATGGTGATAGCATTTACTTCTGGCATTTATTTGGTGCTACCCAGTTCCTCAGAGCTTTCAACCTCTGCATTTGTGCTTGGGTGTCTGTTCCTGACCTTTTACATCTTTGGGGTTCTGTAGAAGTGGCTGTGTAGGATTCACCTCTGAGTTATGTACTCTTCTGTCTTAATGAATTCAGTCTGTTAAAAAGACATGTAAAATAATATTGATGTATGGGAATTTGATTTGTGCATGGCTTGTTAATTTGGAAGAGGGGTGTGGGTGATTTATGCATGGCTTGTTTCTTCTGTAACTTCAACAGTTTGTACTGAAGTAGATTAGTCATATTTCCAGAATAACCAAAGACTACCTTGAACTTGATTAGGGGACTTCATGGAACGATCTATATGAATTTCATGAATTTTGAATCGGTTACGAGCTAATATGAAGAGTTTTTAGGGAAAAGACTACCAAGCCATGGATGACTAATTGTTAAAACAAGGTTATTTGTTCAGATCACCCTGATATGATACAGTGGAAAATCACAAAGTTAGACCCTGGTAGGAGGATGCTTTTTCATTCTATCAATAGATAGAGAAAAATATATACCAATTATTCCCTCTTATTTTCCCTCATGGTATCAGAGCAGGTTAACACCTGCAGCTGACTCATTTTTTCTTCCCTGTTCTTGGCCTTCATTGTGGAATACTCCATTATGCCTTAATCCTAGTTACCTCCTTTTTGTCCAGCCTCTATCAACATTCTAATATCTACAAAAAAATCTATTGTAATTAATTGCACTCAATTCTTTGATTTGTTAATTATGTATCTAATAGTATATCCAAAGTCACTACAACAAAAAAGGAGATAATGACAGTTGTTTCAATGACTTTTTTTTTTTTTAAATTTCATTATCTTTAATTAATATGATAAATAATGACTTTGCAATTTAAATATCTATTTTATGAAGTCAATTCTTTGAAAAAATCATCCTATCCTTTCCCTTATATGTAAATATTAAAAAGCAAATTGCTATTAATTTTATTTTCCCACTCGTTCTCAAATTAAATATCTACTTTGTGAAAGAGACCATAACTCTTTTAAATAGTCATCTTTATAAAGATGATTCTTTCAAAACGTCATCCTATTCTTTTACTATTGATTTTATTTCCCCTCAAAGACTTGCTCCTTAACTCTTCTAAATAGTCATTTTTATAAAAAATGATTCTTTGAAAAAGTCATCTTACTCTTCCATACATATGTATGTATATATATATATATATATATATATATATATGTTAGGAAGTGTTCACATGCAACGCAGGTGAGGTAATATGAAAACAAATCCAATAAAAAAAATTAAATATGTGAATTTATTCTTTTAAAATCCTTGTATGAAACTGAAAAGAAGAAGAATTGGCTGAATTGATATTATTGATGTTGAAGTGTGTATTTATACAAGGAGGTTTGAGATCTTTTTCTACAAGTCAGGAATCAGCTTACCATATTCTAGACTATCCAGTTATAAGTCAGGAATTACAATAGGAAAACTAACATATACATATCATCTATTCTTAATATGGAAGATTTAGGAAGATTGACTTTCCAACACTCCCCCTCAAGTTGGAGAGTGGATATCCTGCACTCCCAACTTGCGAATCATAGGAGCAAAAATTTCCTTTCCCAATGGTTTAGTTAGAATGTCTGCAAGTTGGTGCGCTGAGCTCACATGTCTTGTAATAATGGAACCATCTTGGATCTTGTCCCTAATATAGTGACAATCCATCTCAATGTGTCTAGTACGCTCATGGAAAACAGGGTTGGCTGCAATGTGCAACGTTGCCTTGTTGTCACAATACAGCAAGGCAGGTTCTTGATGTAAAACACCCAAATCTTTCAAAAGGTACCGAAACCATGTCAACTCACAACAAGCTCCTGTCATTGCACTATACTCTGCTTCGGCTAAAGAGAGTGACACTGTTTTCTGTCGCTTTGATCTCCAAGAAATCAGTGAAGGTCCAAGGAATACATAGTAGCCTGTAGTGGACCTTCTAGTAAGTGGACAACCTGCCCAATCAGAATCATAGTAGGCTCTCAATTTGAAATCATTATTCGAAGAGAAAAACAGACCCTAACCAGGTGCATTCTTGAGATAACGTACAACTCTGAACGCTGCTTCCATATGAGCCTTTCTCGATTGATGCATAAACCGACTTAACACATGAACTGCATAAGTGATATTTGGCCTCGACACAGTTAGATATATTAACCTTCTAACCAATCTCCTATAACGACCTTGATCCTTAAGCAAATCGCTCTTATCAAACAATTTCAATCCTCGTTCCATAGGTGTATCAATAGGGGCAGGGCCTAACAATCCTGCATCCTCAATAATCTCTAATGCATACTTACGTTGGGAAATAAAAATCCCATTTTTAGAAGCAGAAACTTCAATGCCAAGAAAGTATTTTAAATCACCCAGATCTTTGAGATGAAAATGACTATGCATAAATTTTTTTGTTGTAGCAATGCTCACAGGATCATTGCCAGTAATCAGAATATCATCAACATATATCAAGAGGGCAGTAAAGGACTTGCCTTGTTTTCTGGTGAACAAAGAATAATCGGCTTGAGATTGTGCATAACCGGCGGATTGAATAGCTTATGAGAACTTGGCGAACCATTGGCGAGAAGCTTGTTTCAGACCGTAGAGTGATTTATGAAGGCGACATACCAAGTTTTCCTCCCCCTGTCGCCGAAGCCCTGGTGGTGGAGACATATATATTTCCTCATGTAAGTCGCCATGAAGAAAAGCGTTGTTAACATCCATTTGATGAAGAGACCAGCCACGGGCTATGGCCAATGCAAGCAAGCAGCGGACAAATATGATCTTGGCGGTGGGGAAAAGGTATCCTGATAATCGACACCTTCTAATTGAGTAAGGCCTTTCGCTACTAATCGTGCTTTGTAACGCTCAATAGACCCATCTGGACGGTGTTTAATTTTATACACCCATCTACAGCCAATCGGTGTCTTGCCTGCCGGAAGTGGAGTGAGAGACCAAGTGCCATTAGCTTGGAGAGCCTGCAATTCAGAACGCATTACCTCCTACCACTCAGGATGAGCGGCTGCTTCCGAATAAGACTTGGGTTCTGTGACAGCACTATGTTGAGCAACAAAAGATCTATATGCAGGCTTATATCTGTGATAAGAAACATAATTGGCCAGTGGATATCGTGTACCTTTAGTTGGACCTGGAATCAAGGAAGACAATTGATTGGAGGAAACGTGAGAGCAAACATAATCGTGGAGTTTGATTGGCGGGGTGATATGGCGGCTGGAGTGACGGAGCAGAGTGGCTGGTTAGGGTGAGTTCGGAAGGTCGAGAAGGAGAGGAAAAGTCATCATTTTCTATGGTGGGAGATGGTGTGCTTGTGTGGTTGGAAAGAAGAGGGGAAAGTGCATGAGAAGTAGAGTCAAGGGAGGAAGAGATGTCGTGGGCCACCAAGGGGATTGGACCAGAATTATGGGTCAACGAAGAGAGAGTAGAGTTGGGCTTGAGAGAGACATAAGGAAAAATATCTTCATGAAATTTGACATCTCGGCTAGTAAAGACCTTTTTGGTTGATAAATCAAATAATTTGTATGCTTTCTTACCAACAGGATAACCGATGAAGATGGATGGCATGACACGGTAATCAAATTTGTGAGAGGTGTGAACATTGGTGGCATAGGCTAAACATCCGAAAACATGGAGATGGGAGTAAGAAGGTGGTTTTGAGTAAAACAATTCAAAAGGAGTTTTGAAAGACAATACTGGTGAAGGTAACCGATTGATGATGTGTACGGTAGTGAGAGCACACTCCCCCCAAAATTGAGTGGGAACTTGAGCATGGAATTTCAAAGCTCGGGCTACTTGTAAAATATGACGATGTTTGCGTTCCACAACCCCATTTTGTTGAGGTGTGTAAACACAAGAATGCTGAAAGATGACCCCATTATCTTGAAAAAAGGAACGAAGTGAGGTAAATTCTCTACCATTGTCACTTCGAAAAGTTTTAATGCGAAATTCAAATTGTGTGAACACATAGCTGAAGAAACGTTTTAAAAGTGACTGTGCTTCATCTTTATGTTGCATTAAAATATCCAAGTGAAACGTGTATAATCATCGACAATAGTGAGAAAGCAATGGGCACCAAACAGAGAAGGGTGTCGATAACGACCCCAAATGTCACAATGAATAATCTCAAAAGGTTTTGTAGAAGAAATAGCACTAGTACCAAAAGGTAAACGACTTTGCTTAGCCAAAGGACATATAGGGCAAGCATTATTGGACTGAACAGAAAAATTCAAAAAATTCTTGGCAATGAAACTCAAACGAGAAGGTGATACATGGCATAAGCGACTGTGCCAGAGATCGGTGGAAAAGATGGCGAGATTGCAAGCTGGTTGGTTTGTGGATGAGGAATGGTTGGTTAAATATTTCTCTATCGCTAGTGCCACCAAATAGTATAGTCCATCACGTTGTTTACCAAAACCAATCGTCCTCCTCGTAGCCAGATCCTGCAAAATACACCAATAAGGGAAAAACGTCACTGAACAATTTAGACCTCTTGTCAAACGACTAACTGATATTAAATCAACTTTGAATGTAGGCACAGATAAGACATCATGCAGATAATAGACGGAATTCAGAGGCAAAGTCCCTTTCGTAACAATATTCGTTTTTTCTCCACTAGGCAACGATACGGGCGGTAACGAGCAATTTTTATCTTTATGCAATAACTTAGAGGATGAAGTAATATGATCTGTCGCCCCACTATCAATAATCCAATTACGGGAAGCGACTTTGGACAAACCTGGCTTTGTTACCGCATTCACTTTGGAACTAGAGTTTTCATCTTGGCTATTAAGAAGTGACAAAAATTGCTTGAGTTGGGCTTCTGACAATGTAACTGCAGGTTTCCCTTCATCTGCCACAGAAAAACTTTTATTCCGATTTGAGTTTGAGCCTAAGTTCATTCTTGCTTTAGGATGACCTGGTGGGTATCCATGTAGTTGAAAACACTTTTTGGATCCAATGACCCATATCTCTACAATACGAGCACTGGGGGAGTCCTCTTCTAGAACCCATGCGGCGCTGATCTTGATCAAAAAATGGTCTGCCATCTTGTCCTTGAGAAGGCCGATTCACCCGAAAATTTTGAGAACCAGAAAGGCGATCAGTCGGTTCCATCCTTCCTATGTTCGATCGATCTATTCCGTCCTTCCAAGTTGTCGAAGACTTGCCGTTGTTGCGCACGACCATAGCAGCACTTACGGCAGATTCCGCTGCTGCGTTCGTCAAAGTGAGGAGGCGTTGCTTTTCTTCTTGAGAGACAGAGGAGTATGCTTGGCGGACAGAAGGGAGAGGATTCATCGGGAGGATTTGCCCGTGAATAGCACTGTAAGATTCATTCAAACCCATAAGAAATTGCATCAATTTTTGTTGATCTTGTTGTGCCCCATGTGCTGCAGCGTTGTAGGAAGCCGGTTCATCCCACAGGCCTTTCAATTTTGTGTAATAGGTAGAGACAGAGAGTTGCTCTTGTCGAAGACAAGCAATATCTCGTTGAATTTCAAAGATACGAGGCGTATTGCTCTGAGAGAATCGCTCACAGAGATCTTCCCAAACTTCATGAGCAGTAGAATAATAGATTACACTGTCCGCAATTTCTGGATTGAGAGTATTGACGATCTAGGAGTGAACCATGTCGTTACACCGTGACTAAGTCGTATAACCTTCAGGATCAATTTCTTCTGAAGGAGCCTTGATCGAGCCATTAACAAAACCCAATTTGTTCTTGGAATTTAAAGCTAGAATCATAGCCCTTTTCCAAGCCGAATAATTGTCTCCATTCAAAGATTTGGAAATCAAAACCAAACATGGGTGATTTGAATGGTGAGTGAAATAGGGATTGGAGAGATCTGCCTTTGAGAAATCCGTAGGAATCTCCGATTTTGCCATGATGATTGAAGAAAAGAGATGCTACACGAGAGATTAGAGTGCAGCAATGAATCAGGATTTTAGTCCTGCTCTAATACCATGAAAAGAAGAAGAATTGGCTGAATTGATATTATTGATGTTGAAGTGCGTATTTATACAAGGAGGTTTGAGATCTTTTTCTACAAGTCAGGAATCAGCTTACCATATTCTAGACTATCCAGTTATGAGTCAGGAATTACAATAGGAAAACTAACATATACATATCATCTATTCTTAATATGGAAGATTTAGGAAGATTGACTTCAACAGAAACTAAGAAGAGATTCAAAGTCAAATAATCAACCTAGACATAAAAAAAGGAAAAAAATGATTGGGTTGAAATATAAATAGAAAGAAAAAAGGACTGAGATGAAATATAAATAATGTTACATTTTTCCATTCCAAAAATCTTAGATGGTAAAATTCTTTTTAAAATCAATTTTTCTAAGTTAGGCAAAATCAATGTCACCTTAGCAATGATATGTACCAAATTTTATTTAAACCCGTTAGCTATTGTTAATTTAAATTCATTTCAATTTAGGGACAACAAAATGTAACTTTTACTTGTCCTAATTTTATGAAAAGTAGATGAATATTAAAAAAAAATTGGATTATTTATTCAAACATACTTTTTATTTTTATGTTTTCCTTGTCAATTTCCTTTAATTTTATCAATTTATTTACACAAGGAAAAACTATATGTTTCTGGAATGTAATACAAAGTCATAATAATAAGAACCATGAGCAAATAAAAAGACAAATATCTTAGTAAGAATAAAAATTGTTTTTGATCTCTCAAATATACTTGATATTTCATTCTCAAATTGTTAAATGTGGTTATTTTTAATTCATTTTAGAATAGTGGTTGGTATTTAAAAAAAACAAACAAACAAAAATTATGAGAAAATTATAGTTATCCCAAAGTGAAGATCCAACTAAACTAAAAATGAAAAAAAAAAAATCTTGAAAAATACTTACCTCAATTTCAATTAAAATAAGGAACTTTACTTTTCCTATTATAAGATTTAAGTTGTGAATATTGGTTAAAGATAAAATTTAAAAGAAACAAAATAAGACAAATTAAAAGAATGTGTAAAAATACTAAATTTATAGCATAAATAAGAATCTCTAATTCCTATAGACATTGGATTATAAAATAAGGAACTGTAGTTTCCAATTATTATAGATATTGGATTATAAAACAAAAAACTATATTGTCCAATTCCTATGCATATTATTGGACATTGAATTATAAAATAAGGAAATGGATTTAGCTCTAGAATGGTAATTTATATTAAAAAAAATATAGATTTTATTTTTTAGAGAGTTCTGATTATTCTAAAATTAAGATCCAATAAGACAAAAAATGAAGAAAAACATACTCTAGAAACATTTACCCAAATTTCAATTGAAACAATTAACTTTATTTTTTTTATTAAAAGATTTAACTTGTGAATACTTGTCTAAAAATAATAAAAATTAAAAGTATTTACAAAAATACTAAATTTATATAATAAGTAGCAAACTTCAATTCTAATAAACATTGAATTATAAAATAAAGAATTAAAATTCATTACAAAAAAATGTATACTTGAATACTAAATTTAGTTACCTCTCAAATTTACCAATTACCTTAAATTTCAATTTTCTTCCAACTCACATCCAACAAACTCCTCAAAGAATTGAGTATTGTTTTAAAAAGCTCAAAATCATAAAAATAAAATTCAACAAAGTAATCAAATTATTCTCATAAGTAACACAAACATTTAAGTAAAATCATTCAGAACACTAAATAACAACTCACCAAATAGTACTTCATTCAAATTGGGAGTGCCAATTTACAAAAACTTCTTAATTCTCTTCAAAGAGGAAAAGGTTATTAGAAATTTAAAAAGTTTTCAAACTTTAGAAATGAAAAGTGAAACTGTCATCATAAGAAATTTGAAGAGTGAAGGGGTAATTCTTAATTGTTGGTTAGATGATGTATTAATTATAATATTTTATAATGTTATAGGGTGATTTTAAAGGGAATAATTAATAGATTTTGGTAACATTAAATATTAATAAATTTTGTGATTGATATTAATGGATGAACACGTTTTGTAACATTAAATATTAATAGGTTGTAATTAAAACTCCTTTTAGAATTATAATTTACAAGAAAGTTCTAGATTCAATTAAGCTAAAAATGAAAAAGGAAAAAAACCTTAAGAAATAAGACTAATTTCAATTTAAAACTACTAACTTCATTTTCTTTTTAGTAAAACCTTTAAGTTATAAATACTTATAAAAAAATATAATTAGACAAATTAAAAGTATTCACAAAAATAATAAATTTCTAGAGTAAGTAACAAATTTTGATCCAAATAAAAAAAAAATCAGGATTCATAAAAAAAAAAAGGTATACTCTAATACTAAATTGGATTACCTCTCAAATGTACCAAACACCTTGAATTCTAATATTTCCCTAATAAACATGTAAGCAAAATCATCAAAAACACTAATGGCAACAATAGTTGACCTAATTGTGTTCACAAAAAACCCAATGAGTGCTAAAATAATAAATAAATAACATTCACAATGAACAAAAATTCAATGAATTAAAAATATGGGAAATGATAAAAATCAAAACGTTAAAATCCAATAACCCAAATGATTAATAACACAAGAGATAGAATCACAATAAATTAGAACACAAATAATTGATATACATAGATACCATCAATGCGATAAATTACTTAGATAAGAGTTGTAAATTCATTAAAAAAAAATATTTATCAGAGATTTATTTGACCAATTCTCTAAAACTATTTGGATTTAAATCACTGTCAACATCTTCAATTGTCAACTCCACAAACACAATTCATTCTCTTTAAACAAATAGGGGATAAACAACAATCTCCTTTCACCAATAAGCATGTTATGATTCATTAGTTTCCAAAATACAAAAGAAAAACATATCTGAATGTGGAGTATCACCACTATCCAAACCAACCCTCCATATTGCTTTTATGAAACACAATAACAGTTTATTCATCCAAACTAAATTAACAGAGGAAAAGAAATTCATAGAAAATGTGCCTTCAGTATGGGTTCCAAGTAAGAATTGACAACAATTTCACCAAAAATTATGACAACAAACGTGTCACCCCTATGAATGTGAAAATACAACCACGCCTCTCGAAACCACCACACAAACTGTTTGTTCTTTTCAGGAACACCTTCTTTGCCACCATTGTCATTCTTAGCTTTCCCCAAAACATTACATTTCATTGAAGCTCTCTCTTGTCCCTAACATAACACTTTCATCAATCCAAATCTTCCAGAACCATGACCATAACTCTAGACATAGTCTTGAATCGACTGCCATTTGTGGCGAAGAGGAATGTTACGATGACAATTTTGCAAAGAAATCTAAAAGCTTGAAGAAGAAGCGGTTGTGACCATGGAGAGGAGAAAATGATAGAAAAGGCTTATGTGGGCATTGAAAATATGGGGCTTAGGCACATCATCAAGAGTCAAAGAATATTATAGGTTCTAAAGAGAATAAAATGTATAATGTCATTTGATACTAATAGATTATGATAATAGAATACATTTTGTAACATTAAATATTAATATATTGTTATTAATAAATTGATGAGAAGTATTTTTAGAATTAAAAGGTAAGTTGTCAGACATTTTTGGAATGAAAAAATTGACAAACACCTCACATTTTTAATAGTAGTATATATTTAAAAAAGAAGAAGTTATCAATCTTATTTTCCCACCAAAGATGTGTTCCCAAACCTCCTCCTATTGAAGATGTGCTCTCAAACCTTCCCCTATTAAAGATGTGCTCTCAAACCTTCCCGTATTGAAGATGTGCTCTCAAACCTTCCCCCAAGATGTGTGCTCTTAAACCTCCTAAGATTAAACCATAGTGCCAACCTTATCATTTTACTTAGAGGAACTTATGTTGAAAGAAATAGGTGATCAATATCTTTCTTTCTTGATATATATTTTAAATGTTTTTTTTTTCTTTAATTTTTATTTTTATTCATTAGTTTCCATTTTTGGTTTATGAGAATATGAAAACCAAAAAAAAAAAAAAGAAATCTAACATTGCATGTAAAATGATATACCAAGTCACACTCTATTGAGTCTAGTAGTCAAAGGAGTATTGAGATAGGCCTTTCTACAAGAGTAGTGTACTTTTTTAAAAGGTTGTACCACCAATTTTTTTTTTTTTTTTTTTAAACTATCACATTTTTAGATTTCAAGTGAAGTTGTATTTTTCAAAAGACGAGTTCAACATTGGAAAAGTGAACTTATCTTTTGAAAAAGCAAGTTCTGTATAGAAAAATTTAAGGTGAAAAGTGAACTCGTCTTTCAATTCAATATAAAAAGTGATTTCGCCTCTTGAACAAATACGAGTTTAGTGCAAAAATAAAACAAGTGATGAAAAGTGTTGTATTTATTTATTTATTTTTTAAAAAACAATGCTTTAATTATAATTTTTTAAAATAATGTTTTAAAAAAAATCCTACTAAGATGAGGTTTGAAACACATTGGGTTTTAGAGTTTAGGTTTGGATAAATATTTTGTATTTTTAGATGACATAATGGTACCTTTAGACTTAGGATTTGTCTATTGTTTGGGAATCATTGTGGTAGTTGAAGAATTGATTAATTGGTGAATTCCAATAGCAATTTTCATCATTTTGTTTAATAATTTCTTAAAATCAAACTATTCAATTTTTTTTTTCTACTTTCATTGTATTAGGGCTTAATTGTTTTATTTTTATTATCACCCATAGGAAAGAAACAATAATCTTAAATCTTGTTAGTTGAATGGGTGGTGGATGGTTGTTGTTTTATCAACAAACAAATTCTTTATTTTAAAATTATGAAATGGATCACCAACTATTGAACACTGCACTCCACATATAGTGTCAATTTGTACAAACAAATAGGACCCCATTTGACCAATAAACAAAGGCCATATTAGTAAAATGACATGGTATTGTGGTAGATGGTTGGGTTCCCTATTTAGTTTGGGCTCCATTAAAATAAAATAATATAGATGGTAGATCTAAAACAAGCTTCCCAATCATGACCTAACCCATTTATTAGTTCAATTTTATAACTTAAGGCTTCTAGTAGATAAAAATATAGAAACTGCATTTAGCGATTCCAAATTTACAAAGTTACTTAAAAAACATTAAGGATTTTCATTGAGAATTTGGGTTCATCTATGAGAATAGTAGAGAAATGTTGTTGAAATTTTCATGACAATTTTAAATTTTGCTTCTTTGTGTAATATTTTACAAACATACAATTCTTAGATGGGATAGAAATTCCAACCTTGTGAAGACAAGCATTTTCATGGAATCTATATACATTAATAGTATCTTAATTTTGAGAATCCAACTAATAAAAACTTATTTCTTGTAGTGAGAGTTCATACTTGAGGATTTGATATACTATATATACTTGGATCATATAGAATAGCAAAGTAAATTAATTTTCTAATGCTTCTTTCTTTTAGTGAACACAATAAAATTGGGTACTTTAGATTTAGTTGTATGATGCTAAATTAGTTAAGTTCTTAGTCTTCCTATCTTGTTTTAGTATTTATATTACATAATGGATTATCATGGGATATGATTTATCACTAATACTAATTATGGTATTATCCCCATACATTCTATTGATAATTCATTGCATGCTACTAAATGAAGTTATGCATTTATTTAATTTATATTGAATGAAGTAACATAAAGTATTTAAGATTGAACATATGTAGGTGGTTGCATGTGCTATAATATAGGTACAATTATGATGCTATTTCGTGTTTTAATACTTTATTTATTAGTTGTATAGCTCAATTTATATCCTTGTTTGGTTTAGGAATTAATAATTAATAAATCATGCAACTTGTGTTATATAGGAATTTAGTTGAATCAACCCAAAAATGGATCGATCTTGGATGTAGTCTAAGGATAGAAGATCACAAGAGTATGAAGAAGGGGTTGACAGCTTTATTCAATTTATAAGTCTAAATGCTAGAGATTTGAACTATATTAGATGTCCATGCCTACATTGTAGCAACTTAATGAACCATACTCCTCAAGTGATTAGAGAACACTTATATTTCAATGGAATTAATCAAAGTTATCGCACATAGTATTAGCATGGAGAGGTAGTTCTTAGTAAGGAAGCAACAACTGTGAAGGATATCATTATGATCAACTTAATTGTGATGATTTAGACAATACCATTTAGATGGTCTACGCTGCACAAGATGATTATATGAAGGATCCCTAGTCATTTAAAAGACTACTTGAAGATGCTAAAAAACCTTTATATCTTGCTTGTTCAAAGTTTATAAAGTTATCTACATTGGTAAAATTGTATAACTTAATAGTAAGATATGTGTGGTTTGACAAAAGTTTTTTAGAGTTACTTCAAATGTTAAGTGATACACTCCCAATCAACAATGAAATGCATGTATGAAGCAAAAAAAAAAAAAAAAAACCTTAAATGCATTGAGAATGGAATGTGAAAAAATACATGTTTTCCCTAATGATTGTATCCTTTACAGAAATAAGCATAAAAATGTATCATTATGTTGTACTTATGGAACATCAAGGTAGAAGGTAAGTAAAAAAGGAAACAAAAGGAGAATAAGTGTTCTTGCAAAAGTCTTGTGGTATTTTCCACCTATCTCAAGGTTTAAAAAAACATTCCAATCCTCACAAATAGTAAAAAAAATCTCACATGGCATGCCCAAGAAAGAAATTTTGATGGGAATTTGCATTACCCATTTGATTCTCCATCATGGAAGCTAGTTGACCATTTATGGCCCAGGTTTGTTTATGAGACTAGAAAACTTAGACTTGCTATTTTAATAGATGGCATAAATCCTCGCAATTCTCTTAGTAGTTGTCATAGTATTTAGTCAATTATATATAATGATCGCATATAACCTTCCACCATGGTTGTGCATGAAATAGAAATTTATGATGTTATCATTATTGATATCAAATCCATGATAACCTGGAAATGACATAGATGTTTACTTGGCACTGTTGGTGGAAGCTCTTAAAACTCTTTGGGAGGTAAGAGTCAAAGTATATGATGCACATTAATGAGAGTTGTTCATGTTAAGGGACATTATGCTTACTAATATGTGGGAAAGAAACATATTCTTGTAGATCGAAACATGGGAAGAAGAACTCATTTATAGGTTATAGATGGTTTCTTCCATATAACCATCCTTATAGGAAACAAAAGAAGGCATTCAATGGTTAGCAAGAGTTTGGGCTACCTCCATAACCATTAACTAGAGAGGAAATACTAGAAGAAGTTGATTCCATTTTTAATCATGGGGAAAAAAGAAGGTTAAAGCAAGTACTTCTAATGTGAATACTATATGTTGTTGGAAAAAGAAGCCCATATTCTTTGATCTAGAATATTGGAAACATTTGTATGTCGATTACAAATTAGATGTTATGCAAATTGAGAAAAATGTGTGCGAAAGCATCATTGGCACCTTGCTTAACATTCCATGAAAATAAAAGATGAACTCAATTCTGGGTTGGATCTTATGGAGATGGGCATAAGGTTTGAATTGGCACCAAAATTTGACTTAAAGTAGACTTGCCTCCCACCTACATGCTACACACTTTCTAGGATAGAGAAAAAAGTGGTATATCAAACCTTAGCTGACTTGAAAGTCCTTGAAGAGTCCTCTAACTTCATAAAAATTGTGTCAATGGAAAAGTTGAAGCTTTATGGTCTTAAATCCCATGATTATCATGCACTCATGCAAAATATTACTAGTAGAATTACAATATATTCTACTTAAGAATGTGAAACACTATATCCAGATTATGCTTATTTTTCAATGCCTCATGTAGCAAAGTAGTCTATGTGTTTAAATTAGATAGATTATAAGATGAGTTGGTGGTGATATTATGCTTACTTGAAAAAAAAATTCCACCTTCATTTTTTGACATTATGCTTCATTCAATAATGCACTTGACAAGAAAAACGAGATCATGTAGGCCAGTTTACCTTAGATGGATGTATTCTTTTGAAAGGTTATGAAGGTATTAAAGGGTTATGTACAAAATCATAATTGCTGAGAGGGATGTTTTGTTGAATGCCATGATACAAGGGAAGCTTTAGAGTTTTGCATAGAGTACCTATTAGGCATAGATGCAATTAGAATTCCTAATGTTGGGAATGATGAATGCAAAGGTGGGAAGCCTTTACTTGGGGCTTGTGTGGCCACTATCGACCATAAATTGTTATTGCAATTACATCATTATGTGTTGGAAAATACAACTATCACCCAACCTTATATTGAGTAATCACAACTTATCTATTGTGTGTAATTTACTTTCATTAATTAGGGATATTAAGCATTTTGAATGTTGGTTCATAGGATGATTTTGCTAACGAAATTGACTACTCCATCTCCAAGATAAGTTAAGATGATTAATCTAACCTATATTATAGGTGTTGGAGAATGGAGAGTTTTACTATTCTATCTGAATGAATCAAAAGTGTTGGCCAACTTTGAGAACATGTGCCTCACTACTGGAAGTGTTGGACAACTTGTAACCTCGTGCTCCTTTAACTAGCATATCAAACATCTCATCACTCTTAACTTATTCATTGCTTTGACCTCTTAGACTCCTTTGGTCTCCAAGTCTTCTAATCTCCTAGTTAAGGTAGAAATATTTAATTGAAAATCCATGCTTTCAAACAAGTTGAAGATATCACAAACTTTCAATTTTTTTGGAACTTTGCTTTCTTTGTGATTCCTTAATCACATGATTTATCTAACTCTTTGTTGCTTCAACCATGTAATCTAGAAATTGAAGGAGTTTTATCTAGACTCTTATGAAATTTCCTCCACACATTGTCTCTAACATTGCTTTGAAAATCAACTTGTAATTATCAAAGACATGATGTGGGCATGCTTTGAAAATCCATTTAAAGTGCTCTTAACATGAGAAAAATTTATTTTTTTCCTAGGTTGTAAAATTTGACATTTCCCTTTTCAATGCAGTAGTCTTGTGTGGTAGGAAGAAATTTTAAGGAAGATCAATTGCAACCTATTCTAGGTCCCAATGCCTTGTGGTCCAAGGGTGTTCAACCATGTTTTTGCTCGATCTATCAACGTAAGTGGAAAAAGCTTTATTCTTATTAACGCGTCTAGAGGCATGTTTGCTTCTTGAAAGGTGAAGCAAATTTCTTTGACATCCTTGATATTGGTGTGAAGGTTTTCATTTCCATTGTCTTTGAAGATCAAGAGTAAAGGCACCAGTTGAGGCTTGATGGTCACATGATCCTACGACATGATGAAGCATGAAGGTGTACTAAGATGAGGAGGGTTCAAATGCTCTCCCATTGATCTGTATTCATGGAAAGACATCATAGGTCGATTGTTATTGTTGTTTTGACTTTAATTGTTTTCTACCATAGGTTGAATTGGTTGATCAATTCATTGGAGTCTACTTGCAAAATCTATTTACCTACTAAGCATAAAATTGGAGAAATTCTAAGGTAAAAAAAGAAACGAAAAGCTAATGAGAATATTAAACTAAAATGAAAACAAATTACTTCAAACTTTCTGAATGCAGAAACACTAAACTTTGTCAAAAATAACTAATTGCTAAAAACTAACGGCTCACTTTGATAACATTTTCTTATACTTGTTTTTAATAACAGTTTTTAAGTTAAAGAACAAAAATAATTTATTTTATTTTATTTTGTATATTTTCGAAAGACAAGACTATTTGGCAAGTTATCTTTTAAAAACACTTTTCAAAGAAATAAAAAAAAACCTTATCTAAATAAGTTGTTTTTATAAATAGTTTTTATGCTTTGATTTTAGAAAAAAAATTATAAATTCAATTATAATATTAATTCAA
Source organism: Vitis riparia (assembly GCF_004353265.1). NCBI lineage: Eukaryota > Viridiplantae > Streptophyta > Magnoliopsida > Vitales > Vitaceae > Vitis > Vitis riparia. The sequence goes on from NC_048444.1 coordinate 20,187,513, forward strand.
GATAATTCAAGTCTTATTAAAAATAAAAATAATTTTTTAATTACAAATAAAATTTTAAAATAAATATTTTTTTCGTAAAATATGAAAACTAATATTAAGATCATAAATTATTTTTTGTTTATTAAAAAAACTAATACTATTTTATTATATATTATAAAAATATAGAGATTAATACCTTCATAAAAGCATAATAATTTTTCTTTAAAAAAATAATTAAAAAATAATAATGGTTAATAATATTCTATTTAAAACCGTTGCATGTACATATTTAGTATTTTAGCATGGACCTATTTTGGACAAGTTTTGATTTAGTATATAATTAATTTGATCAAATTTTTAAATTTCAAATTATCCTTAAAATTTAGAAGGTTCATTAAAGAATTTAAAGTTTTAAGTCTCACATAATTTAAAATCTATTTACTTAGTGATAAAACTTGTAAAATATAGTTGTGTACATATAAAAAGCAATAAAGCTATGACTCATTATGTACTAGTTTTGATCTATTATTTTTGGTAGTGGTTTTAGCTATTTTCAAGTTTCAAATTATTTTAAAAACAATTAAATTCATTAATAAATTTAACATTTTAAGTCTTGCTTGATTTTAAATCTATTTGCTTAATAACAAATTTTAAAATAATATAGATATGTGTAGAGGAGAGTCATTTTGGAACAATTTTAGTTTGTCAACTTATATTAATAATTGTTTTATTTTTTATTTTTAAATATTTTTTAATTAATAGACTTGTTAATAAATCTAACGCATTAAGTCTTGTTTCACTTGAAATCCATTTTTCTGGTGAGCAAATTTTGGAAAAATATGATTCTACATAAAAGAGAACTAATAGAGTTATTCTTGATTAACTTTTATCCATAAATTTATGGTATGAATTGGTTTACTATTTGAGTTTCAAATTATGTTTAAAATTTATTAGATTCATTCATGAATCTAATAGATTAAGTTTTGCTTACTTGAAGTCTATTTGTCTAGTGAAAAAATTCACAAAATTATGATTATGTATAAAAACATAAACTAGTGAAGGCATATATAATGAATTTTGTTTTGTAAATTTCTAATATTAACTAGATTGATTATTAGTTTCATGATTTTTAATACTAATTAAATAAATTTTTAGTTTCAAATCATTTTAAAACATTACTAAATCATACGTATTAAATACTGTTTAATTTAGAATTTATTTTCCCAATGACAAAATTTAGAGAAATTAAAGAAGATATAAAAACCACATGTAATTAAGAAAATGATTATATTTTAAGATTTTCGGTATTGATTGGTGGAAAATAAATGAAAGAAAAAAATAATCATATTTGTAGACCCATATTTGGCTACAGGAGAATGAGCTGGGTTTTTTTTTGGAAAAGTGGGGGACGACCTTTCCACGAGTGCTCAAAGTTGCATGGGATGTGTGGCAAGAACACACCACCACCTTGCCATGGTGGTGGTTGAGATGAGACTTTTTCTGAATGAAAAATAGAGGAGTGGATAGGAAGCAGAGAATTGGTGGAAGCTAACGGGAGAGAAAAATAAAGAGGTTATCCATGGGCGAGCTGTTTTTAAGAGGGAAGATGAGACTAGGAGAGGATGGTTTTTTTTTTTTTAGAGAAAAACTGAAGCTTGGAGGGGAGGATTGAAGAGAAAAAAAAAAAAGGATGGAGAGAGGGAGTCGGATTGGAGAGGTTATCAACAGGTGGGGGTTTTGAGAGTTGGACGAAAAACAGGAGACATTTTTAAAAGAAAAATGAGCTGGTGTGGAGATAGGAAAATGAGGTTTTTTTAGCAAGAGCAAGAGGTGGCCGTTGGGAGGAAGAAAGAGGAGCAAGGAGAGGTTTTTTTTAGAGTTGGAAGGGGAAGAAAAACAAGCTGAAAAAGGAGCTTGAGGAAGAGAGCTTGAGTGAAAAAAAAAAAAAAAAAACAGAGAGTCGGTATCTGAGAGAGAAAAACATAAAGAGTGAGAGGACTTGCTCAGGTTTGATTCTGCTTCACCATAATATGCTCTTCTTCCTTTTTGTTATTTTCTTTTTTGTGGATTGTTTGCTAAGCATGAACATTAGGTTATGTGTTTGAATTTATTGGATTTCTGAGCCATTCAGAGGTGTGCTGTTGTTGGTTTATTTATTTATACTTTGGCTTTTGGCTTGGGAATAATTTGATTTAATTTAAGCTATTTTATGCATTGGAGATCACATTTATGTTCTTATTTTCAAATCTGGTCTGAGTTTTCTTCCCCCACCATTCATAAGCATGTGAATAACTCCTGCATGGCCACCTTTGCAAAACCTCTATCAAAGCCTATCTATTAGACCCAAATCCCAAGCCTAACATTCTTCAGTTTTACCCAACCCAACTCCATATTTTCTACCCGACACTACTCAGGTCTAGTTCCTCAACACTACCAGGTTTCATTCTCCACTCCTTATTTGCTCCACCACACATATTCCCATATTTCATACCCATCATTAATAACTTTCCCTAGGTGCATGCTCCATCACTCATATTCCCATTCATCACATCCATTAAACTCATACACCAATTTGAATTGTCTTCCCATTGCCAATCCTTAAGCATAGTAGGTTCAAAACCTTGCAGGCACTGAAATGGCTCTCCATCCTGGTGGCCCCCATGCACGATTGGACTTTTTTTTAATAGTTACTAGTGCTACAAAAAATAGTTTGATTCATGGAAAATGATTTCATTCACTTGGACCTAAGGCCCCACATGGAGTGGGTTGATGGAAAATAGGTTTTTTACTACTATATTTCACATGGAGTGGGTTGATGGAAAATAGGGTTTTTTCTACTGTATGTATTTCACATGGACTAGGTTGATGGAAAATAGGTTTGTTGTTACTATATTTCACATGGAGTGGGTTGGTGGAAAATGGGTTTGCTGCTACTATATTTGAGATAACAAATAAAGTTGAGAATAAGGATGAACACATGGAGAAATGAAATTTGGAATGAGGGTCTCGCAAGCTTAATTTGAATTTGATATTGTATGTAAAATATATGTTGAAGTGTTTGACCATGCATGGCCACCTTCCAATACAACTTCCCAGGCCACATGTCACCCTCCTAATCCATATTTTTATGTTAAAAAAATTGATCTTTTAAAAATTTCATTCTCAAATAATTTTTCGAAATTCCGATTTTCATATTTAATTTTCAAAACTTCTGTTTTAAAAAAAAATTCCAATTCTTAAATATAATTTTCAAATAATTTTTTGAAATTCCGATTTTCAAATTTAATTTTTAAAACTTTCATTTTCAAATAATTTTCAAAATTCCAATTTATTTCAAATTTAATTTCCAAAATTCAAATTCTTAAATTTAATTTCCAAAACTCCAATTCTTAAAACTAATTTTCAAAACTCCAATTTCTTTCAAAATTAATTTTCAAAACTCCAATTCTTAAATTTAATTTTTAAAACTTCGATTTTCAATTAATTTTCAAAACCCCAATTTCTTTCAAAATTAATCTTCAAAACTCCAATTCTTAAAACTAACTTTCAAAACTCCAATTCTCAATTAATTTTCAAAACTCCAATTTCTTTCAAATTTAATTTCCAAAATTCCAATTCTTAAATTTAATTTTCCAAAATTCTAATTTTTAAATTTAATTTTCAAAACTCCAATTTTCAAATAATTTTCCAAAATTACAATTTTCAATGCTTGAGTGATCATAGCACATTGAGGATTTTGATGCAACGATTTTCTATGCTTAATTGTTATATCCCTTTGCGACATTGGCATGCTAATGATATTGATCGATCTTGCTCTTGCCTTGATTATCCTACTCACTTTGATATGTATGTTCACTTTGCTGCATCTCTTATTTGTCTTAGTGTTGATTATCTTGCTTGTATGTTATCTTGATTATATTTGAGCATGCTATCCTTGTTGCTAGTCATTTTGATTGTCATATTTTCGTTTGGCTTGTGTATGGACATGGATGATATACTTGCGCTCTGCTTGATTGCTTGTTGCATAACTAATCTTCTCCTATGTGATTGTATGTTGCTTGTTCGTGTGGATTGCACATCTATCTCCTTACCTCCAACCCTTTGGTTTCGGTCATTTCCTTCATTTCAGTTCTTATATTTGCAAGTGTGAGGCCTTGTGAGGCCTTGTGTGTACTTGTTTCTATGACCGAGCTAGTGGTTAGGAGTAAGGTCTAGCAATGGGCTATATTGATGTTTAGGAGCATTCTTGAGAAGGCCGACACATTGATGTTGATTGGAGTCCGATCTTTGAAGACCTGAATAGCCTAGAGCTAGGTTTCATGGATATTTGTGTGACTAATGTGTTTCTTTTTCTACTTTAGCTTCATAGGTTTTTCGGATGCACTTGCACCACTCACTATGCACTTTAGTTGACTACTAAGTGCTGAGAGTTGTGAGAGTTTTCACTATAGCAAACCCCCTTAGGATGTCGAGGTAGTGCATGTGTAGAGGTGATGACCACTTTGCATGGAAACGCCTCGTCTTTTCAAAGGCGTGCAGAGGGTTGCATACCGTCAAAGGGTATGATCGCTTCTGCTAGGGATCCTTTAAAGTCCATCTCTTTTTTTTTTAGAGCCACCTTGACCTTATAGGTTAAGCCTTAGATTATTCGATCAGAATTTCCTTTCCTACACGTGGGTGCATCTATGGGCCTTTAGAGTCGGGTTAGTAGTGATAAATTTAGTTACCTTCGTAGTAGTCTCTTATATATTTGCTCAGAATTAGATATCAGTTTGAATACTTCCAGGTTACCTTCCTGCATAGTTGATAGACACTCCTTGTAGAGTTTCCCTTACATAATATCTTATCTAGTATTTCCACTATTGTAGGTGTATTGATACGTTTGATCCGGGTTCAGCTTCTTAGATCAGAGTTAAAGGTAGATTGATCACAGTGTCAGACCAGTTAGATTAGACAGATATGGATTCGTAGGTGGTTACATTTGATCAGTTCGTTGCTGCTATGGCTTCGATCCAGGAGGCCATAACTAGTCTTGATCAAAGGATGGATGGGTAGCAAACCCAAAAGGTTCCAGTTCAGGAGAGTGTGCAGTATGATCCCACTATTCCGCCACCTCTCCCACTTGGTCAGATAGTTTCTCAACCTATATCATTTACTTTATAGAGTCAGACTGAGGTTGCCTTGCCTCCTATCATAGTGCTTACCCCGATCTCAGAGGACGCACATGCTCATATGGATAGACTTGAGTAGAGGATGAGACAGATGAAGACTTCAAATGAAGCTATTACTTGGGAGGATTTTAATGGAGCACCAGTGGCTAGTTTATCGACCAAGTTTAGGATGTCTAAGATTGAGAGATACACAAACATTAGCTTTCCTCGCATCCATTTGAGGCTTTACAGTACTGTTATGAGGGCCCATGGACTGGATGAAGCCCAGATGGTTATGTTTTTTCCTATATCCCTGAGTGGTGTGGCACAACGTTGGTTTGCTTCATTGGATGTATCATGCCGTTGGACTTGGGATGATTTGACCCAAAAGTTCTTAAGACAATTTGCATTTAACATTGTCATTGATGTTTTGAGGAGAGAGTTAGAGGCTTTGAGATAGAGGTTAGAGGAGTCGGTCACCTCATTTATCTCCCGCTAAAGAGAGAAGATTTCACAGGTTATTGATCATCCTTCAGAGAATGATCATATTAGTATGATCATGAGGAGCTTGCAGCCTTGATTTGCTAGGCACTTGATGGGATTTCCTCATACGGATTTTAGATCTTTGGTACAGGATTCATATGGTATAGAGGAGGACATAACTAGAGGATTATGGTCCGAGTCTTCCCCTACTGACTCTTAGGGAAAGAAGCCTTTAGGATGACAGAGACTAGAATATGTGAGTGCTATCAGTTCAACAGGGTTAAGACCTCCTAGATGCTATCAGATAGTTGGGCAGCCTTCTGGATTCTACTACCCACCACCACCTCATGTGCAGTATAGGCCACCTGTTTTCTCCAAACCTATGACTCCTACTTATCTACATCCGGTTTCACAACCTGTTTTTGCTGCACACGTCATAGAGAGACCTCCTACTTTATACCCTCAGCCCCGAGTCCCACAGACTATTATTTCTTTTGTACAAAGGTTGACACAATAGTTCTCCCAGCTAGGTATGCCTTTGAGCCGAGCTTTCTAGAAGCTCATGGAGGGTGGTTTGTTGACTCGGTTAGCTCCTCGGCATATACCTCAACTCATGCCTCGCTTCAAGATGAATTTACATTGTTCTTACCATCAGGGTCTAGGGCATGACATGGACCATTGCACTGCTTTGAGGTACACCATCGAGGACCTGATAGATCAAGGTTTGGTTCACTTGGGTCAGCCAAGTGTAACCACTAACCCTCTACCAGCTTATACTTCACATGCAGTCTCTCTGCCAGCCAACGGTATACATTTCATGGATTTCACTAAGCCATATGATCATATCCACATGTTGAGTTAGGATGAGTCAGTGCTAGAGCCTATAGTAGTAGATGGGATTTATGAGGTAGGTAGAATGACCTTGGGCCCATGAATGCCCACACTATTCAGGTTGGTTCCCGATGTGACATCAGTACAGTCGACTATAGTCGAGCCATTGATTTTTCCATGTTATAGTGTTCAGACTCCGTTTGTTTTGATTCCAGATGTTGATGAGGTACATACTCCATATGTTGATGATGTTCATACTCCAGATATACAATATGTTATTCACAGAGGTAGGGTAGTATGACAGCAACCCCTCACAACCGCTAGACCCTTGGAGGGTGCAGCCTCTCATGAGGAGGTCCGGAGAGATGATGATGATATTCTGAGACAGTTGTAGAGTACCCAGACTTGTATATCTATTTGGAGCTTATTGGCATATTCTAGCACTCATAAAGATGCATTGATTTGAGCCTTGAGTTAGATTAGAGTCGAGACTACCACTATTCTCGAGGGGTTGATTCACATGATGATGGCTAGCAGAGCCACTTGCATTATATTTTTAGATGATGATTTGCCACCCGAGGGTTTAGACCATACATGTCCTCTATACATCTCAGTTGGTTTTTCAGGCCAACGAGTCCCATATGTCATTTTGGACGATGGCCCAACCCTGAACGTCTGTCCCTTAGCTTATGTCATTGCCCTCGGCTATGCGTCCTCAAACTTTGGTCCCTCTACTTAGAAAGTCAAAGCATATGATAGCATTAAGAGGGAGGTCATGGGCACTTTGGAGATTGAGCTATTGATAGGTCCGACTACATTTCCTACTTTGTTCCAGGTTTTGAGGATTTCTACATCTTTTAACCTACTATTGGCCGACCTTGGATTTATAGAGTTGGGGCCATTCCTTCTTCCCTTCATCAGAAGGTGAAGTTCATTCATGATGGCCAGGTCATCACGGTGCGGTCTATTAGAGATATGTTTGCTTCTTCCAAGCCAGTGCTTCAGATTAGTCACAATGAGGATGATTTGTTTTTTACTGGGTTCACATTTGATGAGGTGTAGACTCTGGAGATTGAGGATTTTTATAAGGACTTTGTGGCTATGTCATTTGATCAGCACGGTAGTACAGTGGTGCTTGACATGATGAGGAGCAAGTCTTTTATGCCGAGCATGGGATTAGGGCGACGTCAGCATGGGCCCAATGAGCTTATAACTATCGTTGATCGTGATGTACCATTTGGATTTGGGTTTATTCCTATTGAGGCCGATTATTGATATATGGTGTGATTGCGCAAGGAGAGAGTGAGAGCCTGATTGACTCACACACCATTTGACTATCATATTTGCTCATACAATATGAGCTTGGCGGACTACTTTGTGAGGACACCGAAGCTATAGACGCATTCAAGTGGGATTATTGATGGATTCAACACTGCTCAGGAGGCTGAGCTTCAACGTCTTGTCCATCAACTACGGTTGAGTGATGGAGCTCCTGACACTTCTGCTTCTGTATTAGCCACCCCATCATCTCCAGATCATATGAGCCTCATGACACTCTATTTCTCGGATGAGGTCGACAAGCATGGGACATTTTCTGAGATTAGGGACATGGTGGATGGAGTTGTTCCACACGACGGGTACATTGATGAGACGCTCGCGATGAGTATGAGTCAGATTGATAGGAATAGTCCAACCTGAGTTTGCTTCTCCATTTGATCTATTTGGGGTGTTCGCCATCGAGGTTGCTAAGGAGATCCAGATTGCTCCTGCTCTGGAGTTTTCAGAGGATGATATAGTTGATGATGACGTATTTGTGGGTGTTAATAGCCCAGTCATGGTAGAGTCCAAACATGTGGAACCACCACTTTCTTTTGATGTACTGTCGGGGTTTGTCTCCCATTCTGATGATGTACTGACTCTTTCTTCATATATGGATATGAGTCTTTTTTAGTATTTGCCTATTTCTTATGATAACACTTTATCTGCACCTTATTCACCCACATCACAAATATTTGATATAGATGATGAGATTGTACATCACGATTCAGATGCAGACTCTTCTTCTGCTTCTGATTTGAGTCCTAGTGATCAGAGAGTTTCACCTACCACAGGAGACGCTGAGATTGTTGATTTTGGTACAACAGACCAGCCTAGGGAGCTGAGGATTGGATTGGATTTGTTTACAGATGAGAGTGGTGGCCTTGTCCAGTTACTCATATCATATTTGGATGTCTTTGCATGGTCTTATGAGGACATGTCTGGCCTTGATCCATCCATAGTCCAATATCACTTGCAGAGTCTTATGAAGACATATCTAGTCTTGATCTATCCATAGTCCATCATTACTTGCCACTACTGCCCCTTGCTAGACCGATTAAGCAGAAGTTGAGGTGATTGCATCCTCGTTGGAGTCTGCAGGTGAAAGAAGAAATTTAGAAGCAGCTTAGTGTGGGATTCTTATCAGTGGTTGAGTATCCTGAGTGGTTGGCCAATGTCGTCCCTGTTCCCAAAAAGGATGACAAGGTGAGAGTCTGCGTTGATTTCTGATATCTCAACAAGGTTAATCCCAAGGATGATTTTTCTCTCCCACACATTGACATGCTAGTTGATAGTACAACAGGTCATTCGATGTTGTCCTTTATGGATGGATTTTTTGGGTACAGTCAGATTATGATGGCTCTAAAGGACATGGAAAAGACGTCTTTGATTACTGAGTGGGGTACTTACTGCTACAAAGTTATGTCATTTGGGTTGAAGAATGCATGAGCTACTTATCAAAGAGCAGCAACTATCCTTTTCCATGACATGATGCATCGGTATGTCGAGGTCTATGTAGACGACATGATAGTGAAATCCCAAGATAGAGTAGATCACCTAGCAGCTTTAAAGAGATTCTTTGATATGATCAGACAGTTCAGATTAGGACTGAATCCTAAGAAGTGCACTTTTGGAGTGACTTCTGGGATACATGGTCAGTGAGAGAGGCATAGAAATAGATCCAGATAAGATTAGAGCCATCCTTGACATGCCTGCGCCGAGGACTGAGAGAGAGATCAAAGGTTTTTTAGGTAGACTCCAGTACATCAGTAGATTCATCGCCAGACTGTCAGATATCTGCGAGCTTATTTTTTTTACTCTTGAGGAAGAGTCGACCTCCTGTTTGGGATGATGAGTGTCAGCATGCATTTGAGAGGATCATGGAGTACTTGTTTTCGCCTCTAGTCTTGGTGCCTCCTACACCAGGTCGTCCCTTATTCCTATACTTGTCAGTCTCAGATATAGCCTTAGGATGCATGTTAGCTCAGCTCAATGATTCTGGAAATGAGCAAGCTATTTATTATTTGAGTAAGAGGATGCTTGATTATGAGACAAGATATGTCATGATTGAACGCTTCTGTTTGGCGTTGGTTTGGGCTACTAAGAGATTGAGACATTATATGACGGAGTATTTAGTGCACTTGATATCTTGTCTAGATCCTCTGAGATATTTGTTTGACAGGCTTGCTTTGATTGATCGACTCATGAGATGGTTGGTACTCCTGATTGAGTTCGATATTCATTATGTCACTCAAAAGTCTATCAGATGGAGCATTGTTGTAAATCACTTAGACTCATTACTAGTTTTTCTGATGGTAGAGCTATTGATGATGACTTTCTAGATGAGGATATCGCTGTAGTGACTACTTCGTCAGGTTGGCGCATGTACTTTGATGGTGCGGCCAACCATTTTGGATACGGGATATGTGTTCTACTGATATCCCATCACGGTGACCACATTCCTAGATTTGTTCGTTTGGCATTCTCTGGTCGACACCTTGCCATGAACAATATTGTTGAGTATGAGGCTTGTATCTTGGGATTAGAGACAACTCTTAAGCTTGGGATTAGACAGATGAAGGTGTTTAGTGACTCCAATCTGGTATTGAGATAGATTCAAGGCCATTGGAAGACTAAAAATGTGAAACTTAAGCCTTACCATGCATACTTAGAGCTGGTGGTTGGGAGATTTGATGATTTGAGTTATACTCATCTGCCTAGAGCGCAAAACTAGTTTGTTGATGCCTTAGCTACTCTAGCTTCCATGATTGATATTACCGTTGATACCGTTGTTCGCCCTTTACTGATTGAGTCGAGATCAGTTCCTACCTATTGTTGCTTGATTGATGAGGCAGAGTTGGATGATGGTTTGCCTTGGTGCCATGACATATATCAGTTTTTGAGACTTGACATATATCCTGAGGTCGCCACAACCAAGGATAAGAGAGCATTGAGACAGTTAGCCACCCGGTTTGTGATCTATGGGGAGACACTGTACAAACGATCAGTTGATGGGATGTTACTATTGTGCTTTCACCACGCCTCTACCGATTGAGTGATGAGAGAGGTTCATGTGGGAGTTTGTGGACCACATATGGGAGGACATATATTAGCTTGTAAGGTCATGAAGACCGACTATTTCTGGTTGACTATGAAGACAGATTATTGCTAGTTTGTTTAAAGATGTCGAGAGTGCTAATTTCATAGAGACCTTATCTACGTACCCCTTTTAGAGTTACATGCACTGAATTCATCATGACCATTTTCAGTATGGGTATAAACATTATTGGGAAGATTTTGCCAAAGTCTTCCAGTAGTCATGAGTTCATCTTGGTCGTCATTGATTACTTTACCAAGTGGGTGGAGGCTACTTCATATGCGAGATTGAAATCATTTGGGGTCGCTAGTTTCATCATATCACACATTATTTGTCGCTATATAGTCCCTCATGAGTCGATTTCGAGCAGAGAAGTACATTTCAGAGCAGATGTTGACACTTTATTACAGAGATACGGTATCCAGCATCATAGATCGTCTACGTACAGGCCGTAGACTAACGAAGTGGTAGAGGTTGCGTAAGAATATTAAGAGGATCTTGCAGAGGATGATTGAGACTTCTCGGGATTGGTCAGAGAAGCTTTTGTTTGCATTGTGGGCTTATCAAACTTCTTTTTGCACCTCTATAGGAGCCATACCTTAATGAATATTGCTTGATCTTTGTCTTGCTCTTTGATATGCATGCAATAAATTTTGTACTTGAGCTAACCTTTTTTCCATGATAGTGCACTATTATTTGCTGCTAAGGTACGCTCTCACTCCTACTTCATTTATTTATTCATTCGCATGCTCGATTTGTTTTATTATTCGATCATTTTATTGGTATCCATTGATTTATGAGAAAACAAAGGCTATGCTTAGTTAAGAAAAACACCCAAAATTGGGGGTGAATTGGGTTTTTAAAATCTTTTCAATCACAACAAATTTAAACAAAATATGAGCAAAGTAAAGAAATAAAGTTTAGAGAATTCAAACTTGGGTTTATAGTGGTTCGACACTTCCTTGCCTACGTCCACTCTCCTCAACCTTCTAACCGAGTGAGGGTTCCACTAACTTGAAGCTTCAACCAAGCTTCCAATCTTCTTACACTTGGATTCCGGCTCCAATGGGCTCTTACACAACCTCTTCAAGATTCAACCCTCTTGAAGGCTTTAACACTCGGATTGTTACAAGATATAATCACTCAACCTAGCTTAAAGATGGCTCAAATACAAGACAAAGCTAGGATGACAAACAAGAGTGCACTAAAGGATATGAAAGTGGTAATTTAATGCACTATGAAATAAATGAGAGCTTTTTGATCAAGAACAGATAGGTGGGCTTTGAATGCAAGTGTTCTCTTGTCAATAAATGAGGTGGAGCTCTCAATTTATAGGTTTCTAAGCTCGGGAGTCAAAAACAGCAAAAGGCAACCTCGTCTGGTCGAGCTGGGGGTCGACCGGTTCACTAGCCGTTGGAGCATTTAATGCATGACAGGTTACCGTTGCCTCAACCGGACCTCGACCGGGAAGAAAAGGCTATTGGGAGAGAGAGAAGGTTTTTGACCTTCCTCGACCGGATGACCTCAATCGGTCGATCGGTTCCTTAACCGGTTGACCGGTTGGCCATAGCCTCGACCGGTTGAGCCTTTTTTGCCCCAAAAAACTTATTTTTTGATTTTTTTTTCTAACACTTAGGCAAGGTCTTTAGGTAAATTATTAAGCCAATTTTGAAACATTTTACCTAAGGTAAATTAGTTAAAAACTCAGGTTTTAATGAAATTGACATTTTAAAGAATAAACTGAGTTTTCTAAGGTGCATGAAACGTATGAAAATCCTAAGTGCACTCATGCATTCATCTTACATTAATTTCCTATGATCACAAGTCTTCCAAGCGTCTCGATCTTTTATCCATTTGGTTCTTTGATGAATTTTCGAGTTTATACCTGAGATTCTTAAACATTTAAACCAATTAGTCACTTAACCATGGTTTGTTACCATCAAAACCCGATTAGGAGAACCCTTGGGCTAACAATTTCCACGTTTGCTTCACCTTATTTAGGAGAGACCCATTTTTAGGGGTTTGGAGGGGTGTTATGGTCCTTACCATACCTTCCCAATAAGTAACTTGACCCCCAAACCCAAGTTTGGTTTTCCATAGAATGTCTTTTCCAAATAAGGAGTCACACTTAGAGTTTTCTTTCTTATTTTGTTTTCCCTTAAAAATAAAACAAAAATAAGTGGTGACTCCAAGTCTTTTCTAAAAATCAAAATTTCACCAAACAAATAAAAACAACGAGTTTCGTCATCGAGTGGAACGCATGTGCAGAAGTACGGGGTTCACAATCTTATATTATCATTTTTTTAATTATTATTATTCTTATTTCTCTATGTTCTCTTATTGTATTTAAAAGCAAGTGAAGAGAACGTTCATTTTGTTTTTTTTGAACTATTTCTAGAGAACAATTGCTAAACAATGCTATTAAATTTTAGAAGTCATTTTTTTTTACAAAAATAGAAAGCTATTTTTAAATCACGTCGTAAAACAAGCTCTAAGCTCCTAAAAACTAAGACAATCTATCAATTCAAAATAGTCGTCAATCTCTAACAAAAATGACACATTTTTTTTTTATCGATACTCTTTGTTTTAGAACGAAAATCTTTATTATTATAGAAATCATAGCCAAGAAAAAACAAAGAGAGGATAGTTATGGTGTATGGTATCTAGATGTCATCCTTTAAAGACTAACACATTTGACTATTTATGTATTGAACAAAGTATTCTTATACCCAAAATTGTGAATTTAATAGAGAAATTTTTCTAAAAAGACCGAATTTAGATTAAATTGATTAAGACAAATCTATGATAACAACTCTGGAGCTTTCAAAATTTAGCTTCAAATTCATAAGAAGATAAGGAGAGAGAGAGAGAGTAAATCATAGATCTAGGGTTTAGGACCAAAGTCAATGTGGGATCAAATTGAATTTTAAGACATATATACTCTTTTTACATGATTCACTAAAATAAATAATATAGATTGGTTAATTGAGGTTTATGTTTATACATTCGTACCACTCATCTATCTTGTACAATCAATTTTCAATTCAATCATGATAGTATATCAAATTATGTTAACTAGTGATCAAATGGTTTTAGAACTATCACTAGGATCTTAGTCTAACCATAATTTCATAGATGATCTCATTCTAATAAGGTAAACATGAAAACCTAATGATCAATTAATCTGACATTACTTTTCTTATTCTCCTTGTCCAAATCTTCCATGTATCTTCATGCTACATCTCCAAAATTAAAGATCTTAATCTCTTATATTGAGATTTCACACCCAAATTCCATAAGAAAAAAAATGGGATATTAATAAAAAGAAAGAAACAAAAGTCTAGAAAGTGTGACTACAAACAAAATTGTAAAAATGTTCTCTTTGTAACCTTGAAAAAAAAAATGAAAATATAAATATCTTAACCCTAAAAAGGCACTTGGCCTAATCTCATTGGCCACCATAGCAAACGTATAACTTAATTAGTTGAAATTACATCAAAATTGCCTAAAATCTAGATTTTGATACCAAATTAACCAAAGTGTGAAATTTTGATTTGGCATATGCAGTAAATTTTGGAAAAACTGATTTCAACAAGATGAAATCAAAATTTCAATATGGAAACCAGTTTTAACTTTTAACCTAAGATTGGAATTTCGATTTCAGCCTCCTCTAAATCGCTTTTATGATGTGAGACTCCATTAATATGACAATTCTCATTCACAAATTGGTTTTAACATTGATTAAATCAACTATTGAAATCGATTTTGGCTTCTCCAAATCACTTTTAGCTACTCCTAAACCAATTTAGAATGCCTTTGTAGTTTTCTTTTGCCTTTTCATTTTTATTATTTATTTATTTGCTTTAGCAAGCTCTAGGGCTCATCTTGCTGCATCTTTGCTCCTCCATTCCATCCCAAATGCTAGAATTACATCAAGTTGCTTACATTTCCTCTCTTCTTATGCTTTTATACTAAAAAAAAAAAAAAGATGGCGTATTAGTTCTCAAAGCATGCATTAACATAAATTCAAGTTAAAGATAGTGATTTGTCCCTTATCTCATGTTCAAAACACAAATATTAGTATCTTTATGTGTCAAGATTTAGGCAAGAAAAACTCCCCCTTTACTTAAACATAAAGAAGCAAGTCGATCCATGTAAAATAATTTTGTCTAAAATATCAAAATTATTGGAGCAAAAAAATTATGAAGCTCCAAACATTAACGTTATTGGAGCATTGATTTTAGGTTTGCTTCTATTTTGATTGCTACCCTAGTCAAGTAGTAGAATGAAGTACATCCATGCATGTATGATAAACTTATTCAAAATATTAAACTTGTTGGAGCAAAAAAATTACATAGCCTCAAATATCAATGATTTTGGGGAATTTATTTTAGGATTGGTCCTATTGTGATTCGATCTTTAATAATCTCCCAATAATAAGGTATATGAGTGTAGACCCCCCCGGAGGCAGGGAGTCTTCTTTTTATTTATTTATTTTTCCTACCTTTTTTTTCGGAGCCACTCGACATGATGGGGGGAGCTGTTTTTGGGGCAGTAAAAAGGGGACTGATGGGGGAGCTTTTAGGCGGCGGATGGGACGGGATATGGACATAGCTTGGAGGAGAAGCTAAAAAAAGGAAGGAAAAAGAAAGAAAAAAAAGAAAACAGAGAGGAGGAGACAGGGAGTTGAGGTAGAAAAGAAAGCTTGAGAGCAGAGAAAAGGGGTCCTCGTTATCAGTTGGGAGAAACCAGAAAGGAAGGGCATGGAAGGTATGATTGTCATGAATCCTTTGATGTTATTTAATCGTATACGGTCTCATTTTTCGTTTCTTGATTTTGTTTTGCGGATTGTTTGATTATGTGTTTAGTTTCACTGTCTCTGTTTGGTTCATCGGCATATTTGTGGCATGTTTCCTCATTGTATGGGATTATTGTGCTTTTGTCTCCACCATCATTCCACTCACCCTACCACCCCATGCCACCAGTCCCATGCATGCGTCCATAGACTGCTAAGACCTTCGCTTCATGCCTCCTAGAGTCGTGATGCATGCGCCTGGGCCACCCAAGCTCCTTCAAATGGCCGTTGTTAATGGCCACTGTTAACGTCTTCCCAAGTCCACCCGCAGTCCACGTAAACCTGGTTGCATCACCCCCTTCCTCAATTCCTACGTCTCCCGCTCCGTCGTCCAATGCTTCGCAGGTCGCCACCAGGGCGCCCAGGAGGCGGTTGCTGCTGCTGCTGCTGCCGTAACCATCCTCCAATCTGCTGTTGGATCCTGGCCTCATACAGATGACGACAATAACGGTGCTGAAACTCCCGCCGGCGCTGTCGACAATGGGGATGCGGGGGCGAAGAACAAGAAGCCTAAGACTTCTCTCGGTGATCTTTGGGTGGAAGAGCTGTGGGTGGCGGTGATGTCTGGGAAATGCTCATGGCTGTTAATGGGCTTGAGGGTGATTTTTATTAAGTGGGCTTGGGCTTCTGATGGAGATGGAGCCCAAAGCCCTTTTTAATTATTATTGTTATTATTGTCATTATTATTAACGGATATTGTTATTATCAGCGGATATTATATTATTATTATTATTATTATTAACGGACATTATTATTATTATTATCAGCAGATATTATTATTATTATTATTATTATTAACGGACATTATTATTGTTATTATTAGCGAATATTATTATTATTATTATTATTATTATTATTATTATTATTATTAATGGATATTATTATTGTTATTATTAGCGGATATTATTATTATTATGATTATTATTATTATTATTATTATTATTTTAATTCCCATTATTATTATTATTATTATTATTATTTACTACTATTATTATCGATATTATTATTATTATTATTATTATAAGCTAAGCCTATTTCCAATCTCCTAAGCCCATGTCCACCCTATCCTAAACCCTGTAACCCCTTTTAAAAGCCTCCTAAGCCCATTTCCAACCCTTAACCCCTTTTCAAATCCCTAAAGCCCAGATCCTAAACCCCCTTAACCCCTAAAGCCTATTATTATTAACCCTTTTTCATATTATTATTATTATTATTATTATTATTATTATTATTATTATTATTGTTGTTGTTGTTGTTGTTGTTGTTGTTGTAATTATTATTATTATTATTATTATTATTATTATTATTATTATTGCAATTATTATTATTATTATTATTACTATTATTATTACTATTATTGTTTTTTTTTATTATTATTATTAAAAATCTATACTCTCGTAGTTTAATTTCCTATTATTATTATTATTATTATTATTATTATTATTATTATTGCAATTATTATTATTATTGTTAACAGATATTATTATTATTATTATTATTATTATTATTATTATTATTATTATTATTATTATTACTATTATTATTATTATTATTATTATTATTATTATTATTAAAATCTATATTCTAGCAGTTCATTTCTTATTATTATTATTATTATTATTATTATTATTATTATTAATTCAACTTTCAAAATCTACATTCTCGCATTATTATTATTATTATTATTATTATTATTATTATTAAAAATTTATATTCTCACAATTCAATTTCCTGAAGTTCATTTCTTATTATTATTATTATTGTTATTAATTCAACTTTCGAAATCTATATTCTCGTAGTTTAATTCCCTAAAGTTCATTTCTCATTTTCTTTGACAAATTTCATATTAATTACCGAAACTCTAATATTTTAAATTTAATTCCCAAGACTCCAATTTTCAAATAAACTCCAAGAATCCCGTTTTCACTCGAATAGTTTTAATTCCATTTCGGTTTTTAAATAATCTTCTGATCTTCTTGATTTTACGTAAGCAAAAATGAATTCTTCATAATTGTAAAACACAGAATTTGTAAGACTAATTCATGAACCATAAATTGGGCTTTGGTGGGGGCCTGATGTTTGATCCATTTCAATTGTCAACTGTTGCACTTAATGTATTTTGTTTGATCTTCATTTTGCACTTCGATACGCATGAGCTATATTCCGTATTCATTAATTGTGTGCTAACCCTGTTTCTTGATGGCGCATTTATGGCTCGTGGTCGAGGTACGCACCCACTCCCATTCTAGTCAGTCTCTATGCGTGTTTTGATTCCTATATGTGCATGATTGATTTGAGCGTCCATTGTTTTTCTTATTGATTGCCACATCAGCTTCACTTTATTAGTAGAGACCCGACTTTAGGGACTTAGAGGGGTGCTACGGTTCGTACTGTACCTTCCCGATAAGTAACTTGACCCCCGAGCCCGATCAGGTTTTTCACAGACCGCCTTTTCTAAAATAAGGAGTCACACTTAGAGTTTTTCTTTCTTATTTTGTTTACCCTTTTAAAAATAAAACAAAAATAAGTGGTGACTCCAAGTCATTTTCTTAATCAATAAAAATCATTTTTCAAATTAAAATCAAGCTCGCCATCGAGTGGGAAACGCATGAGTCGAAATGCGGGGTCCACAAAATGG
The DNA here is from genome assembly GCF_004353265.1 of Vitis riparia. Lineage (NCBI taxonomy): Eukaryota > Viridiplantae > Streptophyta > Magnoliopsida > Vitales > Vitaceae > Vitis > Vitis riparia. The sequence goes on from NC_048444.1 coordinate 20,205,863, forward strand.
CGACTCCGCTGGGGAAACTTTTAGAGGGTCAAGCTTGAACTTAAAGTGAAGCAAATGTGGCGTTTGGTGAGTCGATCAGTAGGTACTCTTCTCTTGATTGCACTTCGAGAGTTCCCGAGTTTTCACTTGGGGCATTGACATGATTGATCGTATAGGTCGATTATCTTGATTGGGGATTATGATATAGCCAGTTTCTTCATGCTTCATTGATATATTTGTTTGAGATGTTCGACATTCTGATTATGGTGATTGATTCTTCTTGATTGAGGATCCCGGGATAGCTATTTTCTCTGTGATTCATTGCCATATTCGTTGGAGATGTTGGCATGTTGATTACGTTGAATGCTTATCTTGTTTCGCTTAGCATAGTGATTCCGATATTTTCCATGATTGTTTTGATCGCCTTGCATGTATAGATTCATTGTTATATATTGATTGATTTGACACGTTGATTCACTTGCTTGTATATTCTCTCGGTCGTCTTTAAGCATGATGTTTGTATCACTTTTTCATCCGATCGTCATAGCTTGTATGTGTGCATGAGCGATGTATCCTGCACTCTGCCTGACTGCATGTCGCATGATTGCCCTTCTTCTGCTTGATTGCATGTCGCTTGTCCATGTGGACCGCACTTCTATCCCTTTACCTCCAAATCTCTTGGTCTCGGTCATTTCCTTCATTTCGGTTCTCACTTTTGTAAGTGTGAGGCCTTTTGTGTGCTTGTTCTCTGACCGAGCCAGAGATTAGGAGTAGGGTCTAGCGACGGGCTATACCGATGTCTGGGAGCATTCTGGAGGAGACCGACATATTGATGCTGATTGGAGTCCGATCATTGAAGACCTATATAGCCCCGAACTAGGTTTCATGGATAGTTGTGCGACCAGTGTGTTTCCTCTTCTCTTTTAGTTTCATTAGGGTTTTCGGATGCACCCATACCATTCACCGCGCACTCTAGTTGGCCATTGAGCGTTGCGAGTTTTGAGAAGTTTCACCATAGGAAACCCCCCCTAGGATGTCGAGGTAGTGCATGTGTGGAGGTGATGTCCACCTTACATGGAAGCACCCCGTCTCTTCGGAGGCGTGCAGAAGGTTGCGTACCACCGGAGGGTATGATCGCTTCTGCTATGGATCTTTTAATGTCCACCTATATCCATTTAGATCCACCTTGACCTCGTAGATTGAGCCGTAGATCCTTCTATTAGGACTCACTTCCCTACACGTGGGTGCATCTAAGGGCTTTCAGAGCCTTTGTGGTCATAGTTCAGATTCGACATTCCCTATTTTAGTCTCTAGTGAGAGTGCACCGAGATCAGTATGAGTTTGGGTACGGTCAGACAGTCTGTCTTCGTTTTTTATGCCCTACTTATTCCAATTCAGACTAGCATTTCTTCTGTGTTTTCCCTATGCCTACCATATCTTGTGTTTCATGCTCTTCGGGATTGGTTTTTCATTCTCAGTGTGGATTTGTCATCTTGGGTCAGAGTAGAGGGGATATTAGTTCGCTTTTCTGAGAGATCAGACATGGATCAGCGGGTTGTCACAGTTGATCAGTTCACGGCCGTCATGGCTTCTATTTAGGAGGCCTTGGCTAGTCTCAGGCAGGAGATAAACAGTCAGCAGAGTAGACAGTCCTTGAGGATACTCATTCATGTATGGATCGTATTGAGTAGCGTATCTGACAGTTCATCGACTTGGGATGATCTTGATGGTATACCAGTAGCCAGTCTACCAGCCAAGTTCAGGATGCCTGACATTGAGAGGTACACGGGCGTTAGTTGTCCATGTATTCATCTTCGACTCTACAGTACTGTGATGAAAGTCCATGGGTTAGACGAGTCACAGATGATCACCATGTTTCTTTTATCTCTGAGTGGCGCAGCCTGGTATTAGTTCATATCTTTGGAGTCCTTGCGACACAGGACATGGGATGACCTAGCTTATGAGTTTCTATGAAAATTTTCATTTAGTACTATCGTAGATGTGTCGAGGAGGGAGCTTGAGGTTTCAGATAGAGATCAGATGAGTCCATTTCTTTCTTTATCTCCCACTGGTGGGGGAAGATAGCAGAGATTGTTGATTGACTATTATGGAGAGGTGACTTAGTCTTGAGGTTCATCAGATGATTGATTAGAGATCCTAGAGGGAAGTTCAGACCCAACTGGAGCGGACCTTATTTCATCAGGGAGTTGACCCCAGAGGGCGCTGCATGGTTGATGGATTTAGATGGAAACCGATTTTCAGAGCCAACCAATGTGGATCAGCTTAAGAGGTACTATATTTGAGACCATGGTTGTAGGATTGGTGGCCATCATTTCGGTTAGCCATTACCTTGTTATTCATTTGTGATACATAGTCCATTGCTAGCCCATTGAGCCTTGCATGTGTATTATAGCCTTTCTTTCTTATCGCCTTGCTCACATTTTCACACCGGGATAGGGGCCCTTTAATGTATGCATGCATTGTTTGGTAGTTTCATGAGCCTTGGACCTAGGGGCATGTTTTTCTCATTATCTTTTCCTATTGCTGCACCTCCGCATTTTCATCTCATCTTGTTCATTGTGTTCCTCATTTCTTCTTCCTTATCCTATCCACTACTTGTTTGTTTCATATTTCTCTTCATCCTGAGTGGTGATCCCCCTTAGTTCATCACATGGAGGATAGTCACATCATTTCCACCATCTATCTCGCGGACACTGGTTTAGAGATCCTTAGATTGAGAAGGTTATCTTGTCAGAGAGAGTTTGATTCGTTACCTTAGCACTTGGGAGTATGTCCATTTGTTATTGATATCATCTTTGAGGTTCATTTGTTCATGTTCAGGGTACGCGTATTTGTATATATGTAACAAAATAATAATAATAATAATAATAATAAGCGCATGTGTGTATGTGCATAGTGTTCTTGATCATTGAGTATGTATATTGATGTTTAGGGGTCATTTTTATCGAGTATGTTCGTTATTGGGAGTTCGTATGTGAGCTCTCTAAGATCCCATGTTATTTGTATTGCTTTGTCATATCTATTTGTGAGAGAGATGAGTGACCTTCTCCTAAGGACTCCAAGTCATTGTCCTTTCCATCATTATATTCATTATTGATGTGACTTCACTTCATGTTTGATCTGAGTCGTTCACCACATTTTTTCAAATATTCATTGTTTCACTGTCCTTTTTATCGTTGCTTGTGATTCATCTCATTCCCTTCACATCTTATTCTCTCCTTACAGCAACCCATCTCGGGTTCGATACTCACTTCGCATCATCATTACACATATCACTATTAGTTCATTTTGCTTCATTTGTCTCCTATCGACATCATATTCACGTTAGGCATCCTCGGGTCCATGGCTCATGGGGTTCACTATACATGTTGCATTTCATATATGAGGGCATGAGTTTTGATCATTGGGTATTTGAGCCTAGTTTTCCTTCATTTCTATCACCCTATCACCTTGGCCTACGTTACGTCCCGTGTCTTAAGACCACCCTAAGGCCATGGGATCAGATGTCGTCTTCGACAGCCTCTACTTGGACAGGTGTTTGAGATTTGGTTGATATTTAGATATCGTCATGCTTCTTCTTCTGGGAGTCGTCTCTTTGATGTTTAGATCTGATTCAGTTGTGTTTGGATTACCGAGATCATGCACTTGACAATAGATGATTTGATGTCACCTGATTTTTCTGATTTATCACATATTCGATGTCATATTGGGGCATATTCCGTTTTAGGCGAGGTCTACAGATCTTCAGGGAGTTGCATGCTTATCTCCACTTGCGAGATGTACGTTTGGATGATTGATTGGTTCGCTATTTTATGATGATCCCTCAGTGGAGCCTCTATGGAGCCATTCAGTCAAGCCCACATTTCTTGGCATTTGGTTGCCACCATGCTTCTTATCCTGGGAGACGTTCCCTAGTTGTTTAGACTTGATTTGGATCACGGAGGTCGTATGTTCGATGACAGATGATTCCATGTCACCTGGTTTTTGACCTACCGTACATTCGATGTCATACTGGGGCATATTTCCGCCCTAGACGAGATTTATAGGTCTTCACAGAGTTATATGATCACTCCCACTTGCGGGATGCACACCGAGACGAGGACGTGTTCGTTATCTTATCATGATTTCCCAGGAGAGCCTCTCTTGAGTGATTCAGTCAGGCGCACACTTTTGACATTTAGATGTCCTCATGCTTCTTCTTTTGAGAGACGTCTTTTGATATGTGGGTCGGATTCAGCTATGGATTTGGATGATTGGGGTCACACATTTGATGACAAATTATTTGATGTTGTCCGATTTTCAGCTTATTCCACATTTGATTCCATACTAGCATATTTTCATTTTGATTGAGATTTATAGATCTTCATGGAGCTACATGATCACTCCCACTTGCGGGATGCACACCGAGACGAGGACGTGTTCGTTATTTTACCATGGTCCATCGATGGAGCCTCCCTTGAGCCGTCCAGTCAGTCTCGTATTTTTTGACATTTGTATGTCATCATGCTCTTTATTCCGGGAGACATTTCCTTGATGTTTGGGTTCGATTTGGATTACGGAGATCGCACGTTTGACGGTTGATGGTTTCATGTCACTTGATTTTTGACTTACCATACATCTGATGCCATACTGGGGCATATTTCCATTCCGATTGAGATTTACAGATTTTCATGGAGTTGCATGCTCATCCCCACTTACGAGATACACATTGAGATGATGACCCTCCAGTAGAGTCTCTCTAGAGCTATCCAGTTAGGTCTGCACCTTTCGGCACTTATATGTCATCATGCTTCTTCCCGGGATACGCCTCTTTGGTGTGTAGGTCTGATTCGATTGTGTTCAGATTACCGGGATCGTGAGTTTGACGATGATTGATTTGTTGTCACCTGATTTTTGACCTATCGTACCTTTGGTGCCACACCAGGGCATATCCCATTTCATTTGGAGGTTTATAGATCCTCACGGACTTGCACGATCCTTATCACTTATTGGATGCTCACCGAGATGTAGACACGATCGTTACCTTACGGAGCCTCCCGAGATCCATCCAGCTAGGTCCGCACTTCTCGACGCTTGGATGCCATCATGCTTCCCCATCCGGGAGGTACATCTTGGATCTATGGGCATGATTCAGTTATGGATTCGGATGACTAGTGCTACATGTTTGATGGTTGATGATTTCATGTCGCTCTATTTCTGACCTATAGTGTATTCGATGCCCATACTAGGGCATATTTTCCATTTCATATGAGATTTACTGATTTTCATGGAGGTCACATATGCGACGATGATGATTTCATGTCATTTGTTCTTCAGACCTGTCATGCACCTGATGTTATACTGGGGCATATTTTTCATTTCAGATGAGATTTATGATTCTTCACAGATGTCGCGTGTTCGATGATAGATGATTTCATGCCGCCCGATCTTCGACTTATCATGCGTTCGACGCCATACTGGGGCATATTATCGTTCTGGATGAGATTTACGGATCTTCATGGAGTTGCATGCTCATCTCCACTTACGAGATACACATGGACACGATGTTTCCTCCGTGGAGCCTCTCGGGAGTTACCCAGTTAGGCCTGCACTTCGCGACACCTCAATGTCATCATGCTTTCCTTCCGGGAGACGTCCCTTTTGATCTATGGGTCTGATTTAGCTGTACACGTGGATGATTTGGATCGCGCATTCGATGACGGGTGATCTGAGCTCATCTGATTCTTCTGACCTATCACACATTTGATGCCACACTGGGGCATAACCCCATCCTTCAGTTCATTAGATATTTTGCGGATTTTCTCACTACTCATTCTACTTCTTGACCTTGGTGAGTTGTCATACTGGGGCATACCCCCACCCTTGAGTCCACCAGATCTTTTGCGATTTTTCTCATCACTTGATCCACTTTTGGATCTTTGTGAGTCGTCATACTGGGGCATACCCCCTCTCTTTGGGTTTACCCTGTCTCGTTTTGATTTCATGGTTGTCAGACCCATTTGTCGATCTTTACGAGTTATCACTTAGGGCATCCCCCTATTGTCATCTTGTTTAGGGCATCCCCCTATTTTCATTTCGTTTAGGGCATCCCCCTATTTTCCGCTTGTTTAGGGCATCCCCCATTGTCATCTTGTTTAGGGCATCCCCCCTACTGTCTTTTCGTTTAGGGCATCCCCCTATTGTCATCTTGTTTAGGGCATCCCCCTATTGTCTTTTCATTTAGGGCATCCCCCTACTGTCATTTCGTTTAAGGCATCCCCCTACTGTCTTTTCGTTTAGGGCATCCCCTACTGTCATTGTTTAGGGCATCCTCCTATTTTCAGTTTGTTTAGGGCATCCCCCTTTGTTTCAGATTTAACACCACCATAGATCTGACATCTATGGGCTTTGATCAGTTTTTCACCATCATAGATTTTCATCTATGAGCATTTATTTCAAATTCACCACCATAGATTTTCATCTATAGGCATTTCAGTTATTTCACTACCATGGATTTTCATCATTAGGCTTTCAGATTCACCACCATAGATCAGACATCTATGGGCATTTTAGTTATTTCACCACCATAGATCAAACGTCTATGAGCGTTTTTATTGTATCGCCACCATAGGTTTTCACCTATGGGCCTTCTAGTTTAGCTTTTAAAGTTAGCTTTTTGGTTTGGCTTCCAGAGCTATTACTTTCTTAGTTTAGCATTTAGGGTTAGTTTTTTTGGTTTGGCTTCCAGAGCCATTATTTTTCTAGTTTAGTGTTTAGAGTTAGCTTTCTGGTTTGACTTCCAGAGCTATTACTTTCTCAGTTTAGCATTTAGAGTTAGCTTTTTGGTTTGGCTTCCAGAGCTATTATTCTCTCGGTTTAGTGTTTAGAGTTAGCTTTTTGGTTTGGCTTCCAGAGCTGTTATTTTCTAGTTTAGCTTTTAGAGTTAGCTCTTTGGTTTGGCTTCCAGAGCTGTTATTTTCTAGTTTAGCTTTTAGAGTTAGCTTTTTGGTTTGGCTTCTAGAGCTATTATTTCCTAGTTCAGTGTTTAGATTTAGCTTTTTGATTTGGCTTCCAGAGCTGTTATTTTCTAGTTTAGCTTTTAGAGTTAGCTTTTTGGTTTGACTTCCAGAGCTATTACATTCTCAGTTTATCATTTAGAGTTAGCTTTTTGGTTTGGCTTCCAGAGCTATTATTTTCTCATTTTAGCATTTAGAGTTAGTTTTTTTGGTTTGGCTTTCAGAGCCATTATTCTTCTAGTTTAGTGTTTAGAGTTAGCTTTCTGGTTTGGCTTCCAGAGCTATTACTTTCTCAGTTTAGCGTTTAGAGTTAGCTTTTTGGTTTGGCTTCCAAAGCTGTTATTTTCTAGTTTAGCTTTTAGAGTTAGCTTTTTGGTTTGACTTTCAGAGCTATTACTTTCTCAATTTAGCATTTAGAGTTAGCTTTTTGGTTTGGCTTCCAGAGCTATTATTCTCTCGGTTTAGTGTTTAGAGTTAGCTTTTTGGTTTGGCTTCCAAAGCTATTATTTTCTAGTTTAGCTTTTAGAGTTAGCTTTTTGGTTTGGCTTCCAGAGCTGTTATTTCCTAGTCTAGCTTTTAGAGTTAGTTTTTTGGTTTGGCTTCCAGAGCCATTATTCTTCTAGTTTAGTGTTTAGAGTTAGCTTTTTGATTTGGCTTCCAGAGCTATTATTTTCTCAGTTTCGACGTTCAGAGCCATCATCACTTTTTAGTTTCGGCGTTCAAAGCCATCACCGTGTTTTCAGTTCAGCGTTCAGAGCCATCATCGGTTTTCAGATCGACATTCGGAGTCGCTTCTCAGTTTGACGTTCAGAGTCATCATCATCACTTCTCGGCTTCGGCGTTCAGAGCCATCATCACTTTTTAGTTTCGGCGTTCAGAGCCATCACCGTGTTTTCAGTTCGGCGTTCAGAGCCATCATCGGTTTTCAGATCGACATTCGGAGTCGCTTCTCAGTTTGACGTTCAGAGTCATCATCATCACTTCTCGGCTTCGGCATTCAGAGCCATCATCACTTTTTAGTTTCGGCGTTCAGAGCCATCACCGTGTTTTCAGTTCGGCGTTTAGAGCCATCATTGGTTTTCAGATCGACATTCGGAGTCGTTTCTCAGTTTGACGTTCAGAGTCATCACCATCACTTCTCAGTTTGACGTTCAGAGTCATCATCATCACCTTTTAGTTTCGGCGTTCAGAGCCATCATCGGTTTTCAGATCGACATTCAGAGTCGCATCCTCGGTTTCGACGTTCAGAGTCGTTATCACTTCTCAGTTTGACGTTCAGAGTCATCATCATCACTTTTTAGTTTCGATTTTCAAAGCCATCATTGTCGCTTTTTAGTTCGGCGTTCAGAACCATCATTGGTTTTTAGATCGACATTCAGAGTCGCATCCTCGGTTTCGACGTTCAGAGTCATTATCACTTCTTAGTTTTGGAATTCAGAACCATCATCGCTTCTTAGTTTTGGCATTCATAGCCATCACTATTTTCAGTTTGGCGTTCAGAGCCTTCATCACTTCTCAGTTTTGGCGTTCAGAGCCATCATTGCTTCTCAGTTTTGGCATTCATAGCCATCACTATTTTCAGTTTGGCGTTCAAAGCCTTCATCACTTCTTAGTTTTGGCGTTCAGAGACATCATCTATTTTCAATTTCGTTGTTCAAAGTCATCATTGCTTTTCAGTTTTGGCGTTCAAAGCCATCACTATTTTCAATTTCGTTGTTCAGAGCCATCATCGCTTTTCAATTTTAGCGTTCAGAGCCTTCATCACTTCTTAGTTTTGGCGTTCAGAGACATCATTGCTTCTCAGTTTTGGTATTCATAGCCATCACTATTTTCAATTTGGTGTTCAAAGCCTTCATCACTTCTTAGTTTTGGCGTTCAGAGCCATCATCTATTTTCAATTTCGTTGTTCAGAGCCATCATCGCTTTTCAGTTTTGGCGTTCAAAGCCATCACTATTTTCAGTTTGACGTTCAGAGCCGTCATCATCGTTCTCAGTTTTGGTGTTCAGAGCCATCATCGCTTCTCAGTTTTGGCGTTCAGAGCCATCACTATTTTCAGTTTGGCGTTCAGAGCAATCATCGCTTCTCAGCTTTGGCGTTAAGAGCCATCACTATTTTCAGTTTGGCATTCAGAGCCTTCATCACTTCTCAGTTTTGGCGTTCAGAGCCATCATCGCTTCTCAATTTTGGCATTCATAGCCATCACTATTTTCAGTTCGACGTTCAGAGCCTTCATCACTTCTCAGTTTTGGCGTTCAAAGCCATCATCGCTTCTCAGTTTTGGCATTCATAGCCATCACTATTTTCAGTTTGGGGTTCAAAGCCATCATCGCTTTTCAGTTTTGACGTTCAGAGCCATCACTGTTTTCAGTTTGGCGTTCAGAGTCGTCATCACTTCTCAGTCAGCTTTCAGAGCCATCGACATTTCTAGTCTTGGCGTTCGGAGTCATCATCACTCATCCATTTCGACGTTTAGAGCCATCACCATTTCTAGTTTCGACGGTCAAATCCATCATCATTCTCAATTTCGGCGTTCGGAGCCATCATTGCTTCTTAGTTTCGGCATTCAAAGCCATCGACATTTCCAGTCTTGGCATTCGGAGCCATCATCACTCCTCTGTTTCGACGTTCAGAGCCATCACCACTCCTCCGTTTCGACGTTCAGAGCCATCTCTATTTTCAATTTCGTTGTTCAGAGCCACCACCTCTTTCCAGTTTGGCATTCAGAGCCACATTTGCATTTAGGCGTTTGGAGCCGTTAGTCATTCTCGGTTTGATGCTCGGAGTCGTACTCTCATATCCACATCCACACTCATCACCATTTTTTACTTTAGTTTTGGCATTTAGAGCCACTTTTCGTACCCATTCATGCATTTTGATCCACTATCTTTAGTTTTTGGCGTTCAGAGCCATTCTTCGTACCCATTCATGCATTTTGATTCACTATCTTTCGTAATTTGGCATTCAAAGCCATTCTTCGTGCCCATTCATGCGTTTTAGAGTCACTTTCTCTCTTAGTTTTGGCGTTCAGAGCCATTTTTCATACTCATTCAGGCATTCGATGCCACCATCTTTCTTTAGTTTGGCGTTCAGAGCCATTGTACATATCCCTTCAGGCACCTTGAGTCATCACCTTTTCGTGTTTTGACATTTGGAGTCATTTCTCCTCAGCCTTGTCATTCAGAGTCCACATTCATGTTCACCGGCATTGCACATCTTACCTTCATGGTTTTGTGTTCGTCCTTGGTTTTTCCTCACCTTATCACCATGCGCTTATTACTTATTCATTATGCTCTTCTATTTTTCCCCTCCCTTTACCTTCAGTTCGTCTAGGGCATCCCCCACTTTCAGTTTGTTGTCACCTTGCGCTTATCACTTATTCATTATGCTCTTCTAGTTTTCCCTTCCCTTTACCTTCAGTTCGTCTAGGGCATCCCCCACTTTCAGTTTGTCTAGGGCATCCCCCTACTTTTAGTTTATTTAGGGCATTCCCCTATTGTTAGTTCACTTATGAGATTTCTAGTCTAGCATTTTAGAGTTAGCTTTTTGGGTTTGGCTTCCAAAGCCATTGTTTTCTCAGGTTAGCATTTAGAGTCAGTCTTGTCTTTCAGAGCCACAGTTCCTGACATTTATGATCACTAGCGTTACATGCTTCATTCTCATAGTTTCATGTTTCATCTTACTCCCCTTAGTTGCATATGTGCTTCTCATTTCGCTGTGATATTCTAGAGTTTCCTCTCATCTTTTGTGCAGGATATAGTTTTATGAGCTCGTACCATGTGCCTTGATTGTATTGTAAGATACTCCACGCCTTGTGTCCTCCTGTGATACACGCATGTTTCATTCCATTTGGTCACGTCCTCCCTAGTGCTCTAGGGTGGTCCGATCGTTACTCACCTTCGACATTGGTTCTTCGAGTCACCTGTAGAAACGTCTTAGAGGGAGTCTGGGTCCTCGATGCAGCTTTAGAGGCGCCTTGAGCCTCTTAGGATTTTAGAGCCTCGAGTGAGTTGGTGTTCTACTTGTACCTGTCGGGTTTGGGGGTCTTTTTTTGTTCTTCGATAGAGTTCACTTCATTTCACTCACTTTTCACACTTTTTTTTCACTCTAATGTTCATGTTCCTTACACTCGTGAACTCTATCAAAGAGGGGCATATTTGTAGACCCCCCCGGAGGCAGGGAGTCTTCTTTTTATTTATTTATTTTTCCTACCTTTTTTTCTGGAGCCACTCGACATGATGGGGGGAGTTGTTTTTGGGGTAGTAAAAAGGGGACTGATGGGGGAGCTTTTAGGCGGCGGATGGGACAGGATACGGACATAGCTTGGAGGAGAAGCTAAAAAAAAAGAAAGGAAAAAGAAAGAAAAAAGAGAAAACAGAGAGGAAGAGACAGGGAGCTGAGGTAGAAAAAAAAGCTTGGGAGCAGAGAAAAAGGGTCCTCATTATCAGTTGGGAGAAACCAGAAAGGAAGGGCATGGAAGGTATGATTGTCATGAATCCTTTGATGTTATTTAATCGTATACGGTCTCATTTTTCGTTTCTTGATTTCGTTTTGCAGATTGTTTGATTATGTGTTTAGTTTCACTGTCTCTGTTTGGTTCATCGGCATATTTGTGGCATGTTTTCCTCATTGTATGGGATTATTGTGCTTTTGTCTCCACCATTATTCCACTCACCCTACCACCCCATGCCACCAGTCCCATGCATGCATCCATAGACTACCAAGACCTTCGCTTCATGCCTCCTAGAGTCGTGATGCATGCGCCCGGGCCACCCAAGCTCCTTCAAATGGTCGTTGTTAATGACCACTGTTAACTTCTTCCCAAGTCCACCCGCAGTCCACGTAAACCTGGCTGCATCACCCCCTTCCTCAATTCCTACGTCTCCCGCTCCGTCGTCCAATGCTTCGCAGGTCGCCACCAGGGCGCCCAGGAGGCAGCTGCTGCTGCTGCTGTGACCATCCTCTAATCTGCTGTTGGATCCTGGCCTCATACAGATGACGACGATGACGGTGCTGAAACTCCCGCCGGCGTCGTCGACAATGGGGATGCGGGGGTGAAGAACAAGAAGCCTAAGACTTCTCTCGGTGATCTTTGGGTGGAAGAGCTGTGGGTGGCGATGATGTCTGGGAAATGCTCATGGCTGTTAATGGGCTTGAGGGTGATTTTTATTAAGTGGGCTTGGGCTTCTGATGGAGATGGAGCCCAAAGCCCTTTTTAATTATTATTGTTATTATTGTCATTATTATTAACGGATATTGTTATTATCAGCGGATATTATATTATTATTATTATTATTATTATTAATAGACATTATTATTGTTATTATCAACGGATATTATTATTATTATTATTATTATTAACGGACATTATTATTGTTATTATTAGCGAATATTATTATTATTATTATTATTAACGGACATTATTATTGTTATTATTAGCGGATATTATTATTATTATTATTATTATTAACGAACATTATTATTGTTATTATTAACGGATATTATTATTATTATTTTAATTCCTATTATTATTATTATTATTAACGGATATTATTATTATTATTTTAATTCCCATTATTATTATTATTATTATTATTTACTACTATTATTATCAATATTATTATTATTATTATTATTATTATAAGCTAAGCCTATTTCCAATCTCCTAAGCCCATGTCCACCCTATCCTAAACCCTGTAACCCCTTTTAAAAGCTTATTATTATTAACCCCTTTTCAAAACCCATCTTGAAGGCCCAGACCCTAAAAACCCCTTTTAAAGCCTCCTAAGCCCATTTCCAACCCTTAACCCCTTTTCAAATCCCTAAAGCCCAGATCCTAAACCCCCTTAACCCCTAAAGCCTATTATTATTAACCCTTTTTCATATTATTATTATTATTATTATTATTATTATTATTATTATTATTATTATTAAAAATCTATATTCTAGCAGTTCATTTCTTATTATTATTATTAATTCAACTTTCAAAATCCACATTCTTGCAGTATTATTATTGTTATTATTATTATTAAATATTTATATTCTCACAATTCAATTCCTGAAGTTCATTTCTTATTATTATTATTGTTATTAATTCAACTTTCGAAATCTATATTCTCGCAGTTTAATTCCCTAAAGTTCATTTCTCATTTTCTTTGACAAATTTCATATTAATTACCAAAACTCTAATCTTTTAAATTTAATTCCCAAGACTCCAATTTTCAAATAAACTCCAAGAATCCCGTTTTCACTCAAATAGTTTTAATTCCATTTCGGTTTTTAAATAATCTTCTGATCTTTTTTATTTTACGTAAGCAAAAATGAATTCTTCATAATTGTAAAACACGGAATTTGTAAGACTAATTCATGAACCATAAATTGGGCTTTGGTGGGGGCCTGATGTTTGATCCCTTTCGATTGTCAACTGTTGCACTTAATGTATTTTGTTTGATCTTCATTTTGCACTTCGATACGCATGAGCTATACTCCGTATTCATTAATTGTGTGCTAACCCTGTTTCTTGATGGCGCATTTGTGGCTCGTGGTCGAGGTACGCACCCACTCCCATTCTAGTCAGTCTCTATGCATGTTTTGATTCCTATATGTGCATGATTGATTTGAGCATCCATTGTTTTTCTTATTGATTGCCACATCAGCTTCACTTTATTAGTAGAGACCCGACTTTAGGGACTTAGAGGGGTGCTACGGTTCGTACCGTACCTTCCCGATAAGTAACCTGACCCCCTAGCCCGGTCGGGTTTTTCACAGACCGCCTTTTCTAAAATAAGGAGTCACACTTAGGGTTTTTCTTTCTTATTTTGTTTACCCTTTTAAAAATAAAACAAAAATAAGTGGCGACTGCAAGTCATTTTCTTAATCAATAAAAATCATTTTTCAAATTAAAATCAAGCTCGCCATCGAGTGGGAAACGCATGAGCCGAAATACGGGGTCCACAATGAGATATGTAAAGCAAAGAAAAATTGCCCCAAGGCACTCAAGTTAGTCATCGGAGCAATTTACCCTTCAATTTTTTAATCTCATTATTTCTATAACTAAAAACTTGTAAAAGATGAAGAAGGTAAAACATAATAATGTTGCTCATGGGAAGGTGTATTTGTATTTTAACTAAATTTGATATTATTTGTGTTAGTGATCTAGACTAATTAGTTTAAGTTAACAATTTTATTCCAAATATTTTTTTTACTCAACTCTACGTATGCATTGGCCTTGAAGATATGTGATCATTTTTTATTCATTCACATGATTGTTCAGCTAAGTAGGGTTATCTTGTTCACAATATAATGACATGCATAAGGTGTAAAGTAGACTTAGATTCAAAATGGGCTTGAAGCTAAATTAGAAAAGCTAAAATTAACAAGGAGCGCTCGAGTGCCTACAAAATGGGCTTAAGTGGTCTTGATGTTATGCATAAATATCCTATATTTGTCAGCTTTTCAAATCTTTTTTAGTTAGTTTTTTGCCATCATACATTGCTCAACTTTGTACTTTCATACATCATCGTACCCTACAATTTATTGTTATTATCTTTTGCATATTCCTGATACTCCAAAAGCTCATATCTTGTTTGAAGTTGCTCATGGTGGTTGATCACATCTCTTAAAGTTTTAAGGTATTCACTAAGGTATACATGGGTTTTGCATCATGAACATGAAAGCAAGTGTAAGTACTGACCTGTGTAAGATGCTTGAAGGAAGGTAGTATTTCATCTAGGTAAGATTATGTATTTATTCTATCAAAATTAGTGAATTTGCTCTACGGTCAATTGACCCATGAATTTTTCATCGTCAAGTTTTTTTTATAGATTCTATAGATGATTTTCCATGTACATCACATGTCAAGTGTAAGATTATTCTTTGCTTTATTTATTAATTACATATATTGATTAAATTAAGAATTAATAAAAATATTTAAAACTTCAATTTGAGGGTTGTAAGCAAAGGACCGCCTATTCACTCTCCTCTAAGTAGTTTCATAAACCAATATCAAAACATTCAATATGGTCTTGTCTTTATTAAGTACAAGTTAATATGCTTTGGGTGCCTTCAAATATTCACCATAATTTTTATAAAAATATTTCTAAAATATAATTTTTGTTGTAAAATTAGGATAAATGCAACACAAATAAAGTAGTAGAGATAAAATATATCTTACTTTAACAATATATATAATGGGAAGAAGGAATCAGAGAAGAGAGTTGAGAAAATTGAGAGAATGAAAGAAAGAGAGAGAGAGAATGAGAGGAAGAGAATTTCTTTCTTTTTTTTGGGATGCTGCTTACATGGGGTGTA
Source organism: Vitis riparia (assembly GCF_004353265.1). Taxonomy (NCBI): domain Eukaryota; kingdom Viridiplantae; phylum Streptophyta; class Magnoliopsida; order Vitales; family Vitaceae; genus Vitis; species Vitis riparia. Next base: position 20,221,166 of record NC_048444.1, read on the forward strand.
AAAAGCCTTTTATAGGCTTCATAATATGAACTCCCATTACTCATCTTAAAGATGAGTAAATGGAGTTCATAAATGACCATCAATGTGGTCATTCACCACTTCATTTACAACAATTTTCATAAAGTTAAACATAATAATAGTATTTATTTCTATTTCCACTTATTTCGATATTCAAAATTAGAGGTTCAAAGCTATGGTAAATAATCTCTTGCTTCTGGAACATTGTTATAGGATAATCAACGTTTTTATGAGCCATTTTTACAATAAAAATTTAATCATTACAAATAGAAAACCATTGAAAACTAATAAAAATTTAATAGCCCAGGAGAAGATATTACTCAAATCCCAGACACTTGATCCAAGGTAGCAACCTTCGTTTGGTTAGGTTGGTGGGTTGGTCCACCAAGGGACCATTAGAGGTCAACCCAACTTCATGCTTGGACCGAGCAAGTAGGCCAGCAGGCCAGCGAACCAGTCCGCAACCCACATGTTTGATTCTTAGAAATTTTGAAGGAATATACTAGACAAAGAAAACATAAACAAAAATAAAGGAAGATGAAAAATTAATTGAAAGTTAAAAAATTATTAATAATATTTTTTCAAATTCATTTTTCTCATTTTTTTTTCTTCCTTTTTACACAAATGTAAAATAATTTGGAAATATATAATTTTTTTTAACCTATTTTAATTGCATTTATTTTTCTAATTTTTTTATAATAAAAATTATTTTTTTTAACAATTTTTTCCTTCCTTTAATAATTTTTGATAAACTAAACATAATAATAATAATAATAATAATAATAATAATAATAAGTTTCTTGATATTTTTCCTTCATTTAATAATTTTTTAGAGTCAGACGTAACATAAGGTACTTGGAATAATACAACAGAGAGAAGAAGTTGCCAACAAAAATAAAGCAAAATCGCACTATGTGTAAATATCCCTACAACGAGATGCTTGAAAAATATTGTAGAAGAAAATGCATAAGAAAAAAAATGGAGAAATCTTTGTTACACCATTATCCAACATGTCTAAGATATACAAAGCCAAGAATACATAAATCTATAGACTTAGAGAGCGTTTTTTTAGTTTTTTGCTAAAAGCAATTTGCTTTCAGACTTTAGATAATTTGTTTTTTTATTTTTTCATGATTTATTATAAACTTTTTATTGAATAGAAAAAGTGATATGTTGATTTTTTTTTTTTTTTTTACTTTTTAATGCTTAATAGAAATAAAGTATTATAAAAATAAATAACTTAATACTTAACGCTATTAAGCATTAAAGTTCTATTTAAAATTAAGTAAAAAAAAAAAAAGAAAAAACACCACTTTAGTGTGGATGAGTTTAGCCTCGTGAAGTACTTTTTGGCAAGGCTAGTAGAACATTCGGAGCCCCATTAACTGATTCCTGATTCCTGACAGACGCCGAACAAATCTACATGGAGTGCATGGCCTCCCTATACTTATGACAGATAGTCACCAGAATTGTATTCATTAGTTCCAACCAAGCATAATAATACAGCCATTAGAACTTTTGTTTTATAAAATATCATCAGAAAATGGTTTTCAATAGTTCTTATAAATTATTTTTTAGAATTGTTTTTGAAGAATACTTACCCAAGCCCAAACCTTTACTTCTGCTTCTCTAATTGATAGGTGGAGAGCTTAACTGAACTAGAAAAGTAGTAAGACCAGGGAAAGAAAATCACACAATTGCTTTTACAATATATGCCACACTGGCTAGTAGCTACCCTCTTTACAATTGATGGGAAAATTCATTGCATAATGCCTGATCCTTCTCATGGAGAAGTAATCCCGAGCCGTTATCTGATATTAAAATAAAAAGAACGTAATATATTTTCTAAAAGTACTCTGGATGAAAAAGTCTGTTTTAATTATATTTCTTCTTCTTGGTCTAAATTGCTAGATGACATTATTGCAATACTACTGGACAAAAAGAAAGATATGGTCACAGAAACAGACATATTTACGTGGACTCCCCTTCATTATGCTGCACAATTGGGACATCTTGAAGCGACTAGGAAATTGCTGGAATGTGATAAATCAGTTGCTTACTTGTGGGATAAAGAAGACAGTTCTGCTCTTCACATAGCAGCTAAAAAAGGCTACCCTGATATAATAGCAGAGATATCAAACGCTGTCCATGTGCATATAATTGGGTTGACAATAAAGGTCGGACCATTCTTCACGTTGCAGCCCAATGTGGGAAGTCTATAGTGGTGAAGTATATTCTAGAAGAACCAAGATGGGAAAGCCTAATAAATGAGTCAGATAATCAAGGCAACACGGCTTTGCATCTAGCTGCTATCTACAGACGGTACAACAGCGTCCGGATTTTGGCTGGAGATCGTAGAGTGGATAAGAAGGCAACAAACAAGAAATATTTGAAGGCTATCGACATTGTCCAATCAAATATGGATCTGGGAGATATCAAAAAGGTATTTGCATAGAAAGCCGATGATTTTTTATTATGCATTGGTTCCACTGCTCTATTTCTCTTTACATATGTGAAACTTGAAAAAAAAAAAAAAAGACAAGAAATATGTTGCCTTAATTGAATTTTCTGGTCATATATGTGCCTTGGTAGCTAAAAACAACATTTTATTCTAAGTTCTTTAAAAAAAACTTTCCAGTTTTTGATCAAGAGGAAGTTGGAGAATGGCGGTGCTCAACAAAGTCTCGAGCGGCTGATTGTTAGAGAGAACACAGACAGTACAATCAATGACAATGAAGGACCGAATGAAGGCATAAATGAGTTAGAGCTTAGAGAGGACAGAGAGAGAACATCACTTCATGCAAGTGAATCGTTTCGTGACAGGAATAATGAAGTTGTAAAGAAGAAAGAGATCACATTGAAGTATTTGAAGGATGTATCAAACGCCCATCTACTGGTGGCAACCCTCATAGCAACAGTAACTTTTGCAGCTGGTTTCTCTCTACCTGGTGGGTACAATGAAGATAAGCCAAACAAGGGTAAATCAGTTTTATCAACAAAGGCAGTTTTCAAAGTCTTTGTGATAACAGATGCTATGGCTTTCTATTGCTCAACTGCAGCTGTGTTTCTCCACTTTTTTGCTTCACTGGAACAAAACTATCATTTGCTTCGTCGTTTCACAAGATTTTCCGCGCTACTCACTTACATCTCTCTACTGGGAATGGTGATAGCATTTACTTCAGGCATTTATGTGGTGCTACCTGATTCCTCCCCGACTTCAACAACTTTAATTGCTCTTGGGTGTTTATTCTTGAGTTTTTACATCTTTGGGATTCTGTAGAACCATAGAATAGAATGTGATATCAATTGTATATTCTTAATTTCTCAATGAAGTTATAGACAATATATACATTAGTTCATGTATAGATGGAATACTCTCTTAGTAAGGAACTGCCTGTATTTAATGTCACACCCCAAGACCCACTCCAAAGGTGTGACGGTCATTTAACACCTCAAACCCGAAAGCTTAAAGTGTAACCTGATCCAAACAATTATCTTGTAATTAGAAGTTATCAATTACCAAATACCTATTTAGAATAACGGAACAAAATTCTAAAATCTTCAAAACTTAACTTTAAAACTAAGCATCCATCAACCAAAATCCATTATCCAAATAGATTGCAAACTCAAACAATTCAAGTGCTAAGAAAAATTTTCATAATCTCCAAATCTCAACTTCAAACTATCATAAAAAAAATAAAAATAAATAAATAAATAAATAAAACTCAATATCTAAATAGCTTCCAAAAACCAAATAATCCAAATGAACATAAACATATAAGCTAACAATGTCCAAAATAACATCCTAAACAAATTAATCCTAATGATGACCATTCTCCGACCTAGCCATCACTCCTCGCCCGAACTAAGGGTACCTGAAAAGTAATCAACAAATAGGAATGAGCTTAAAGCCCAATAAGAAACATTAATGCAGTCCATGGATCAAATATTTCAAGTTCACTTTCAAAATAGGAGAAATTATAACTAATTATTTTCATAAACCTTTGAGTCAGCTTTGTCAATACATTCAAAACTTTTAACTGTACACTTTCATTTCTGATTCAAACATTTTCATATCAAATTCAGTCAAAACATTTAAATCATTTATTTACTATGATCATCAAATATCAAATAGTGCCCAGTTAGGTAGGACTTTTTTTCAAATAAGTGGCTAGCCTCAAATTATTCCTTTAAGGTGGGCGGAACCAAACACACTACTAGTATTAGTAACCTCTAACTAAACCACTAGAGGCTGAGGTCCAAATCAATTACATTACCCACCAAGAAATGTAAAGATCAACTATTATATTCCGTTGACAAGGTCCAAAAAGTCATAAGTCAACTGTTATATCCCGTTGACAAGGATCAAACAAACCAGAGTCAAACACTTATTTCAATTATTCAAATTTGCAAAATATAATATCTCCACATTTCTCTGTTGTAAACAAAATATAAGGTTCTAACATACTTTTCATGCAAAACATATTTGATCCATGCATAAAACGAATAATAACTCAAAACGTTTCCAAATAATGTATATAAAAATTTGTTTCTAAAAAAAAATAACTACATTAATTTTCGTTACCTCAAAAGAAGTCCTCAAAAACTTGGGAGAAAAATAATTCTGAAAAATCTACTCTTCACCTAACAAAGTATAAGAGAAATAACTATTACTATTTATCTAAAATTATAGGTTTGACAATCTTAAAATTTTAGGTATTCAAATTAATGTTTTTAATTATGAAAGATAATTTAATCTATTCCTATTTCAGAAAATTAATAAATTTGTAATTCATATAAAACTTAAATTTTATTTTCAATTTATTTCTTAGGACACAATATAATTTAATTAAACCACAATCTATTCTATTAATTAAATTTTATGCTACTTATTAACTTACACTCACATTAGTATAATAATATTGATAACTTCTATTTTCTCACTTTCAGTTTTTTTTTTTTTTCCACTAAACATAAACTGTATCCCCAACAATTCTCCATATTTGCTAACATAATAATATATGTATAAATTAACCACCAACACACTTCCCCGTACAAATCTCCCTTATTATTAATATTATTATTTTTTTATTTTTTATTTTTTCACCACTCTTAATCTTCCACACGCACGCATTCTTCTCTCTCTCTTTTTTTTTTTAATCTATAGGAGTTGTGCACACATAGAGATCACACCTTTTTAAAAAAAAAATAATTTTCAATCTCTTAAGCCACATATATATATATATATATATATATATATATATATAATTATTTACTCAATTTTTTTTTTCATTGTTTAGATCTAATCATCTAAGAAAATTTTGAATTTCCCTATTATCACCAATGGAACAACCTATATTCATAATTTCAATATTTTGACCTAAAAAATTTAAATAGATTAACCCTAGCTTAAATTGAAATCTCCCAGAGAATCATTTTTTTTTTCAAAAACTTAAGATTTCCCAATTTCTAACAATAAAACCACCAATAATCCTAAATTTCCAATATTTTGATATTAACACGAATTAAAAAAATAAACTAACCCTAATCTAAATTTAAAAAAATTTCAAAGAATAACTAGTGTGTTCAGAACTAACTAACGAATATAATGTATTAATTTAGGGTTAGAATCTTACCTGGAAAGACTTGAACTTCAACTCTAAACCTCTAAGCCCTACGATCTCCAATTCCCTAATTCTGGTTTATAGGGTTTTCTAAATGAAGAAGACAAAAGAAAAAAAAATCGAATTTATACCTAGAATTTTTTATTAGTAAAAGGACTCTTTCACCCTTAATGAATTTAATTAATTACTAAATTACTTTATAAATTACTATTTTGCCCCTAGATTAAATTTTAGGGTGTTACATTTAACTCTTAAATCTCTGTGTATTTACTTAATAGAAGGTTTTTGGCAATTCCTTTGAATACTTCTAGGCTTGATTGTGTGATCCACGGCTAGATATGGCGATAGGAATATATCCATTAATATATAATGTAAACTTATATGTTATCACTACCTCAAACAAACGTATATGAGAATGTTCAATACTTCTATGCTCTGAATTTAATGAGTTTTAGACAATTTGTAGATGAAACAATAATAATTTTTTTAATGTTGTAAATGAAGACAATAAAGAGAAGAGAGGAAAATTAGATAATAAAGTGAACTCTAAAGTTATAAATTTCCACTAATCTTAACCTTATTTTTAGGGTTACAATCATAATTACTGGAATAAATACTTTTTAATAACTATGAAGGCTAGATAGATATCTAAAAGGTGTATTACAAAAAATGGTGACATCCACAAATTCACAATGAATTTAGAACTCACCCACTGCCCATGCATGTTCACTATATTTTTGGGTTGGAAATGCATGTCTCTTATTCAAAATAGGTAGGGGGATTCCAACTTAGCTTCTGCCTCAAGTATCCTTGCATTCCTTTGAGTTTTAAATGGCCCACCATGTTTTTGGGTTTGAAATTTGTGTCTCCTATTTGAAATAGGTAGGGGGATCAAACTTAGCCTCTATCACGAGTATCCTTGCATTCCTTTGAGTTTTAACTAGCAAAAAACCATTTTGAATTCAGGATGTCAATTTTGAACTCAACATTTTTCTTTCCCTAGTTTGCTTCAAATGCACATAACTTTCTCATTTCAACTCCAATTTGTGCATCATTTGAAGTGTTGGACTTTTGATTTCCCAAGCTTTGAAACAATATCTAGTTTTCCCAAAATTGACCTCAAAAAATGTTCTAAACTTTATCTCAAAGTCAGAGTATATGTTACTGCCAAATTTTGAGTTCCAAATTTTCATGTGAACTTGATTACATTTGTTTCAAACCTTCTCCATTATGGTTGCTTGCCCTCTATCTCAGTCCATAACATACTACTGGTATTTCATGCCTATGGCTTGCTCTTTACACCCTTTCTTGGACTTTTCATAGCTCACAAGTCTCAAGTCTCTTAGTTATAGTTTAATCCCTTCTACTCTCTTGGTTGATAATGACTTTTGCACTTATCCATTTTTTTCATCCCTTAAACTTAGAATTAGGCTCAAAATAAAAGTTAGATCCATAACTATGGTCGTAGCATGAAATTAAGTTAAGTTGGATGATTTGAACTTTTTATATTACATAAATTATATTATTAAATATGTGCCATCGGAGCACATATTTTAGCTTCAATCAAGTAACTTACAATGAAGAAGAAAGAAATGAGAGAATCCTTAGCTTTATATCAAAGAAAAAAGAAATGAGAAAAGAAGGAACAATGGAAAAGGAAGATATGTCTCCCATTTTCCTTACAAGAGCTTTAAATAGAAAATTTTCAAGGGCCTTGTGAATCAATCTTCCTATACACATGTGAACTCCTCAACTTTCTCCTAAAGAGTCTTTTATAGCCACGTGAAAAGATCTTAGCTTTTAGATAAAGTCTTCTGTATCCATGTGAAGAAATCTTAGCTTTTATTTGAAGAGTCGTATCTTTCTAGTAAGCATGTGGAGTCTTCAGCTTTTGTTTGGAGAATATGAATGTGGCCATATGAAGAGTCCCATTTTTCTTTTTATAACATGTGACCTTATTGTAGACATGTGATGTCCAAAGAATCTTAATGGGGTCATGTATCAGAGTCTTATTGTCTGAAGGCATGTTAACTTACTATAGTCCTGTGGGGACTTTAAATACTTTGACTTTTGTCTTCGAGATAATTGGTAAAGGAATGTTCTAACTTTGCTTCCACTTCTATACTAACATTTCCATCTTCATCTTGTGAGAGGATGAAGAGGTTGTCTTTATGGAACTTCTAATACTCCTTTATAGTCTTAGCTACAACAAGTTCAGCTTGAATTTGTTGTTTATTAAGAACAAACTAGGACATATCTTCTGATATGGAAGCCATCTGAGGATGGTCTTGAAAATATTTTTGAAAAAAGAAGATTAAGGAATCATTTTTCAAGTCATCTCACCACTTAGTTTTAAAAGTCTTTTCTAAAGAGGGAAAGATTGTTGAAGCATATTTTCAATGATGATATAGTCCCACTAGATTATCCAAGCTAGTGCAAACTCACTGAAGAAAAATAAAAGCTAAGGAAAAACTAACCATTTCTTAAGGAAAACAATGATTTTTGAAAATTTGCAAAATCCTAAAGAAAAGGTTTGAGAGGAACTTAATGGTTGGACCAAAATAATTCCACATAATGTGAAACCATAATGGAAAAAGGAAAACTTATACTTTGACTAAAAATAGAATATCCATGAATGATGGAAAATCTTATTTTGAATGAGGAAATCAATGAACAATGCCCTATCGTAATCCTAGTAATTAAAGAATCTTGGTTTAGAAGGTTTTAAAAATTCCCTCAAATGGTTAGGATTACCTTCCCACTACTCAACTATGAGAACCTTAGAGATGTGACATGTGGAGTATGCAAACTCCAAGTTACTAAACTTACTTGAATTATGCTTAATCTTAACAAATCCAATATGCATAAGGATGATTCATAAAATCCTCTTGTTTTTAAAAGATTACCAAAAGGATAATAAAAATTATCATAAAAAGTTTTCTTTGTAATCTGTCTTAGGTCTTCACTAAAAAACCTCTCTCAATAATCATAATAGGTTGATTGAGATCATTTTCTAGTGTTACGAAATTTTGGAATTTGGTGTGGGATTGACTACCTCCACAATTTGTTTTCTTAAATCAAAACTTTAAGCTACTTCCTTTTAGGAGGAAGAATGAGTTACTTGCTTAAATATTTAAGACCTGAGATAATTAGAAAATGGGTAGTCTTAAGGGTTTTTAACCAATCTAAAGGATTAAAATATAGGGATAGAAACTTATCTGAGAGTTGAGTCTAAATAGGGCCAAATGGTTTTGGGATAGAAGAAGGAAGAGAAAGTTATGTCTTAACTTCTTCTTGTTGTTCTACCAAAACACTCTATGGGAGTTTTCTAGTGCCACTGAAAGATTCCTGGGAAATCTTAGTCTTTAGGTTCTTATGGTTCCTTAGAAGATTGAGAAAATGACCTGAATGATTGGGTTGCCTTCCTAGGGGCATGAACCCATGAATCCTATAAAAATTCACAAGTGAGAAAATAAAGAACTAAGTTATTTTCTTCTTTGAAATTTTCAATTTGAAATTAAAAATATTTATAATCATTTGTCATGCATCTGGAAAAAAATATGCTTAGAAGTTATATTTTCAACATTTTTTTGAAAAATTAATTTTATTGATTTGCAATTGACACATACTAAAAACTTTTGGTTTAAAAGGTTATCTTGAAATTTTGAAATGCATAAAACAATACTTAAAATTTCTTTTTTAATTGCGTCATAATTGAGTTAGGCTTGATTCCAAATTCCTGAGGTGAACCTTATCAATCTTTCCTTATTACCATCCTTTTACTTAAGAATCTCACCATAACCTATTTTTTAAAGCATCTATCTCAATAATCTTAAAGGCTTCAAAGTAGCTAAGGCTAGGCAAGACAAAGTTTTGGCTCTATTTTTAATAAGCCTAAAAATTTTGATATGTTCCTCACCATAGTATTGGATCCTTCTTAAGTCTCTTTCTTAATGATGCACATAATTGACTTATTGTTAGGATAAAGTCCTTAAAAGAATGACATGATGAAATAAACATGCCTACATCCCCAGATAAAAGATAATCTTTCCATTATATCATAGAGAATATTATAAAGGATAGAACTAAATAAAACTATTAGGTTCCCAAACCAACCCATGTTTCCTCACTCCTTGTATCCATACCCTGAATCACAAGTCTCTTTGCTCCATTGAGTGTCTCCCATTCTTCCTCACATCCTTATCCACCTCATATAATCTTTACAAACACATCTCCATCTCATAACTTTTTCCCTTCATGACCTAGAATATTTATAGAGATATTTCAACTTTCCTTATTCGATAAGGAAATCTAATATTATAAAAATATATCAACTTAGAAAACATTTTATACAATATTCTTTTCAAAAATGAATATTTACTAATTAGAAATTTAGGACACTTTCCAACAATCTCCACCTTAGAGAAAATTCCAACAATCTTTCACCTTAGAGGAATATATACACTAGCTCTTTGTGTATCACATCCAACAAGAGAGTAATCGTTTCACTTGGGCTCTGATACCAATTTGTTGTGCTAACAAAAACTATAAAGTAATCAATGTTAGTTCAGGAACACAAAGTTAAAATAATCAACACAATGGTACATGTCAATCATGCTTACATCCACGGATAAGAGAGAATATTTTAACTATACTATAGAGAATATTATAATACAATTATTGGGTCTCAAAACATCTCATGTTTCCCTACTCCTTATATCCACATCCTAAACCACGATCCCCTTTAATCTATCAAGTATCTCCTATTCTGTCTCACATCTCTATCCATCTCATATAATCTTTACAAGTACATCTCCATCTCATAACTTTTTCCCCTCATAATCTAAAATATTTATAGAGATATTCCAACTTTCCTGATTCCAGAAACCTAATATTAAAACAGTATATCAACTTAGAAAATATTCTATACAATGCCATTTTCAAAAAATAATTTTTACTAATTAGGATTTTAGAAGACTTTCCACTCAAAGGTATCATAAATAATTTCTTGCTTCTTGAACATTATTACAGGCACATTTCCATTTCACAACTATTTCCCCTCATAATCTAAAATATCTATAAAAACATTCCAACTTTCATGATTCTAGAAAACTAATATTACAATAATATATCAACTTAGAAAATATTTTATACAATATCCTTTTCAAACAATAATCTTTATTAATTAAGAATTTAGAAGACTTTCCACTCAAAGCTATCATAAATAATTTCTTGCTTCTTGAACATTGTTACCGGATAATCAATATTTTTGTCAGTCAATTTTACAATAAAACTTTAATCGTTACAAATAGATAACCACTGAAAACTAATAAAAATCTCACATCCTAAGAGAAGATATTACTCAAATGTCGGGCACTTGATCGAAGATTCAAAGATAGCAAGCTTAGTTAGGTAGGTTGGTCCATCAAGGGCCCATTAATTAGAACTAAGGAGTCAACCCAACTTCATGCTTCGACCCAACAAGCACGCTAGTGAACCAGTCCGCAGTCCTCGCCCCATTGCCGGTTCAAAGACCAAGCAACTTCAATTTTATGCCACTATACTTGGTTTATTACTATAATGCATATTTCATTTTAAACACAGAAAAAATTTTATTTATGTTGAAAAATTATGTTAGGGGATTTTGGAAATTAAATATGGAACATTTCAATAAGTTTAGTGGGGAATTTTGTAACTGTACAGTGTGATGGACTAAAATTAGATACAAAGTGGATTTATTAATCGGATGGACTAGAATATATACTGTATGATTGACAAAATATACTGTATGGTTTATAAAATTTGTGGTGTCTAGAAATTAAATCTGATGTAAAGTAGATTAATCTTATTTGATTCTTAGAAATTTTGAAGGAATATACCAGACAAGGAAAACATAGAGAAAATAAAGGAAGATAAAAAATTAATTTAAAGTTAATAAATTATTTATAATACTTTTCAATTTTTTTCTTTTTATATAAATATAAAATAATTTGAAAATATATAAATTTCTAACCAATTTTATTTATATTTATTTTTTATAATAAAAAACTATTTTTCTTAATATTTTTTTTCCTTCCTTGAATAATTTCTAATAAACTAAAGATAATTTTTTTTTTTCCTTAAGTAAGGTAATTGGAAATGATGAAATGAATAAAATATGAGAAAATGATATTTTTGGCCCTTTCAGAAATATTGAATAAATCTTGGGTACAATAATTTTTAAAAATAATTTAAAATTTAAAAATCAAGGCAATTAATTTTTAAATTTAGCCAACAAAACTAGTTGAAAATATCCTATCAATAATTGTTTAACCGGAATATTGTTTTTAAAAACTATTTTTAAGTTAAAAGAATAAAAAAGGATTTTCTACTATTTTATAAAAATAAGGGTATTTGGCAAGTCGTTTTTAAAAATGAAAAGAGTTTTAAAAAAAGCACATATAATTTTTTTTTTTTAAATTCATATTTAAAAATTTTCAATATTGATATTAGATCGCAATGAGAGAAAGGAAATAATACCATGTTTAATTTTATTTATTTATTATGATTTTTTAAAATTTTCTATGTTTCCTTATTGTTTTTAAAAACTAATGAAGACAACTTTTACTTGTTTTCTAAAAATATTTCTCTATTTTACTTTGTTTTTAAAAACTATTTTAAGAAAACAACAACCAAACAATGTTAGGATTTTTAAAAACAGTTTTTGTTTTTTAAAAATAAAAAATTATTTTTAAATTACGCAACAAACTAGATTTTTAGAGTGCGTTTGACAATGATTTTGTGAAGTGTTTTTACCATTTTTGTTACTTGAAAATTTTTATTTTTTAAGTATTAAAAATATTTAAAACTCTTTCTAAAATTACACTAAAGCGCACTCTTCATCTCTTCACAAACTACTTTTATGAAAGGTTATAAAAAATTTGAAAAATTATGGGAGTGGGTGCATGGGATTATTTTTGAAAGTAAGACAAGGTGAAAAGTAGAGGCTAATATTTGCAAAAAGGCTTCACTCCAGATATGCACATGGATTAAAGATGAGAAAATGAGAGGATGGAAGAAACGGGAAGAAAAGTTCTGTTTTCTAGAAGAGAAGATGGCCTGCAGAGAAATATCGCGGTGGACTTGACTTTTGGATATTTGGCATATATAGAGAGTGGAGAAGATGAATGGGGGGAGAGAAGAGAAGCCTCTGCACTTGTCCTTTCGAAAAAGGAAGAAGAGAGGATTTCCAGTGAGATTGGCGAATCCAACAGTGAGTCAGCGCCAGATCGTCCCTGGAATTTGAGATAGGGTGGTTAACTTGTTGAGGTAGGATGGTTTTTCCCGGAAATAAAGCTGCTTTCCATTTCTGTAATCACATTAGAATATAACTGAATGTATGTATGAATGTCCATGCAGATGAGATATCTTGGGATATACATAGAATTGAATGTTCATATATTTGTTGGTTGGCAGTAGAACGAGTTATCATTATTGGGTTCTTGGATAGTATGAATGTTGATGCAGATGAGAAATTTTGAGATATACCTATATCTTGGTTGTGTGGTGATATCATGTGTTAGGACCATTGGTGGTTAAACTTTGTCTTGTGCTGGGATATTATTGTTGTCTCATTCTTATACATATTGATATTGCATAATAATTATTGGATTGAAAAATGATGTTTTATAAGTTGTTTAGACAGGGCTAAGATTTGAAACTTAGACAATACTAATTAAGCCTAAAACAAAACAAACAAAAAAACTTAAGATTGGAATAGAGTGCTTATCATATTATATGGCCGAGGTGGGGCAGAGCATATCGTCCTTAAAGTAGATCCATCCTCTTCAAGGATCAACCTTTGGTGTAGGAGGAAACTAGCACTACAAAAAAAATTAAGTATTGTTGACCCACTTAGATTTATTTTTGCAACGGATTTAAACTATCACAAATTTCACCTATACTCTATTGCGAATTGAATTATTTGTTGCTTATATTTAACAAATACCCATCGGCAAAAATACTATTGCAATGGATTTAAACCATCACTCAATTAATATATACTTTTGTCATAAAAGTAATTTACATGTAAAACATAATGATTTTTCATAAATAATTTTTTCAATGAAAATTACTACTCATAAAATTGTGTTATTATAGTGGATAATAATATTACATAATTTATTCCAAAAATAATTATTGTCTTATGAATATGAAATATTTTCATCATAGTTATATGATAAATATGATCTAGCTAGTGACAAAACAATTTTATGATTTTTTTTTAAATTTCATACAATATTTTTAGTGAATATAGTGTTTTAATCAAAATAGTTTTAGCATTTTAATATTTTGTAACTATTTTTTATTGTCAATTTTGAAAAGCAATTAATGAAATATTGTTAATATATATTTTTTAGAAATATTTTTAGAATTTAAATAATTTATTGTTTTATATATAGAGATGATGAAAATATTGATTTTTAAAGATATTTTAAGAAATATCGATGGATATTCTAACACAAAATATCGTTGAGATGAAAATTGATCAAAACTCATGAAAATATAGGGAAAATTCTAAATAAATTATATAAAAAGTAATAATAGAAATTTTGAGGTTATTTTATTAAAGATTCTTTCTCCACGAGATTTGGGCCGTGATGAAGCCTTTCTTTTGTTGTTTCTCTTATCTGACCTTCCCCCGATAGGCAAGCCTTCTCCATTTGACCCTTCCTTCTTTAGCTCCAATTCTTTTGATCTAAGAGCAAATTGAACTTCTTCAAGTGTTAAGGTTTTCCTACCATACTTCATAGTTTCCTTGAAGCTAGAATACAAACTAGGCAAAGAGTTCAACACCAAGCCTGCCTTATCTTCATCATCCACTTTGATGCCTATATTAGACATCTCAAGCACAATTTTGGCAAAATAATCAAGATTATTTGCAATCGATCTATCTTCCTGCATCTTAAATCCATAGTCTTTCTTTCAAATACAACCTGTTCGAAAGTGAGTTCTCCATATAAAGTTGCTCAAGCTTGTTCCAAACACCCTTAGTTACAGTTTCTTTTGAGACTTCCCTCCAAGCTTTATCTCCAAGAGCTAGAATGATCAAATGGTAGGCTTTCTCATCTATGTCGGATTTCTCTTTTGCTGTCATGGTGACTGATAGCTCCGACTCATCCTTCAATGCATCTTTCACTCCTTGTTGAAACAAAATAGCTTTCATCCTCATTCTCCAGACATTGAAATCATTTTTCCCAGTGAATCTTTCGATCTCACTTTTAATTGATCCCATCTTACATATCAACCAAGCTCTGATATCGATTTGTTAAAAGACCAGCAAGAAAATGATGCTTCTCAAGGAACAAGCAATCAATGATCTAATGAGAAAGAAAAGCAAATGACAAACAGCATAACAGAGGATTTACGTGGTTGGCTTTCTCAAACCTACATTCACGGAAGCAATCGAAGAACCAATCCACTAGAGCGAAAAAATGGAGAGAAATTGTTACAACACAACCCGTACTCAGCCCTTTCAGCACACTTTGCCCTCTTTTACAACCCCTTGTTTTTGGCTTAAAACAAAGCACTAGAAAACCTAGTTGTGAAACAATGTTTTTCTTACACTTGCATCACACTGAATAAATAGCCTGTTATAAAAACCTTCCAGTCGGAAATAGAATAAAGAATATTATTCAAAGAGGGCACACACACAACAAAGCTAGGTCACGTGTTGGGCATGTGTATTTTATTTTTGTGCCACATCACAACACAATTAAAGAATTCATATTTATGTTTTAAATGATACAACAATGTGAATCATGAATAATCATCTATAAATGTAGCATAAAAACAAAAATATTGATTTTTAGTCATTAGAGCCAAGCCCCAAGGATCACAATGTATTTTATCAAGAGGAGATTAAGATAATTTATGTGAATGATTGAAAGGCAATTTACAAGTCTTCCCATTTGGCAACTTAGCCAATGAGCGACATTGGTAACTTCTCCTTTAACAAATGAAGAATTTTCCAATTCCCATGTAGAAGTCACTAATGCTAAGTAGAAGAAGAGGAACCACCTTTCTCCATTGCACTAAAAGCCTTTTGATACTTTTCATTTGAAGCATAAAGTTTTCCTTTCTTAGACCCCCTTGCTATCGTGCTTTGGTTTTGGTTCTTAATAACAATGCCATGTGAGGTGATTTCAAAAGTTTATAAATTATTCACAATAAATTTTCAAACAAACAACAAATTTTTCTTCAAATAAGGAACTACTAACACATCTTTTAAATCTAACCGTCCTTCATCTATAATAACGCAAGTATCTTTGATATGATCAAAGAAAGTTAAACCGTTTCCATCTTCAACATAAATAACATGATTCCCATGATATTACTTAATATGACAAAATTTATCAGCATCCTTTATAATACATGAGGTAGCATCAGAATCAACAATAAAGGATTAATCATTTAAGTATTTAAGGCAAGACCAACAAGAGCTAGTGAAACATCTTCAGGTTGGTAGGGATAATCAAACCTATACCAACAATCAATAGTAATATGATTTGCTTTAAGTAAGATAATAAAATATTATTGATATTTGATTGTTTTTGACTTATGAAATCATTAACAGGAATAAAGTCCTACCCATTATGCATTTAAGTTTGAGTATCTCATTGTTGATTTCCCTTAATAGTAGGATAAGAGCTTTTATTTTATTATGTTGGGATTTCAATGGAATGATTGTATTTTGGAAATGAATAAAATTTGTTGTTGTGGCTATCTGGAGAGATTTTGCATTTAATTTGGAGTTATGTTGATGCAACTTTTAATAGGGTTTCTGTACATGAATGAAATGAAACAAAATATCATTATAACGTTATATTGAATTCATTTCTTGAAAAAATTTCTAAATTTGAGTTAAATATAGCCTGTTGCTATTGTTGTTGTTGTTGTTTTTTTTTTTTTTTTGTGAATTTTGGGACCCTAGAAACCCATAAATTGATTTATGTTCTGATTTTTTTCATGCAAAAAAAAAAAAAAATTAGGAAAATTTTATCATTTTATCTTTTTTTGATCAACTTAACTCAATGGCTTCCCGAAAATCCCTATTTTTTTAAAAATAAATTTTAAATTAGATAATAGGTTGACTAGTTAGTTGCCAATAACCTAAACATCTCAATTGTTTCAATCACATGCTGGATCACAATCCCATTAATTTGTAGGTCCTAATCTCATAAATGAAAATTGTAATTAAAGGGTAAAAAAAAACTGTCCCTACATGAAAGGATATGAAGAGTGGCAGGAGCAAAACATATGTTGTGATCATAATCTTTTTCCATTATTCTTGTTTCATTAATGTGTACCAGAAGGAGGAACCTTGCTGGCCCAGCCATGGAATGTTTAGCTTACGAAGCTGCACAGCTTGGGAAGATTGATTTCCTGAGGGATGGGGTGAACATCTCTGAAATTCTCCGCCAAGAAACAATCCAGCGGAAAGACAATCTTCTTCACATTGCCGCGAATTTCGGGCAGGTGGACTTTGCCAGAGAGGCCATACGCTTGAATCCAGGGCTTTTAAGTCAAGCTAACATGAAAGGTGACACTCCATTGCATACTGCATCGAGGACAGGCTGTTTAGGCATGGTTGAACAATTTATTAGCAGCTCCAAAGCACTATGTTATGACATTGAAAGGATTAGGGAAAATGCGCCACAGGATTTGCTGATGGTGAATCAGGAGGGTGATACAGCACTTCATGTAGCAGTGAGATACGGTCATCTTGATGTGGTGAAATTATTGGTAAACGCGGATATTGAATTAATGCTGCATATGTATAATAAGGCTAATGAGTCCCCGCTTTATTTGGCTGTAGAAAGAGGATTTTTCGCCATTGCAAAACATATCTTAAATAAGTGTCCAACATGTTCTCATAGGGGCACCAAAGGCATGACAGCTTTGCATGCGGCTGTGGTTCGAACCCAGCAAGGTAATGTTTTTGCCATGGTTTTTTCAGGAATACATGTACCTATAAGTAGCATTGCATTTTCTAATATGACATTTTTTCAGGAATGGGTTGTAGCATTACAACTTAATTATTATAATAGTTCCTGCTATAATTTACGTATTGTGCAGGAATCAAATATGGCAATTCAATTCCGGTGCTGTCATTAGAAAGACTTCGGAGCTCAACTCGTGAATGTTCTTCGCGTTTAAAAGGATACTTTAAAGAAAACACATCGAGTCAAAATAGTAAGCTCATTTTCCTCTTAGTTTCTTTCTAGTTTATGTTTTAAAGAGTATACAAATCCAGTCAAACTAAGCTCTAATACCATGTTGAATTATTAATTTCCCTAAAAGTTTAAGCTTGTAAGATTTGCATTCAATATGCATATCATGCTCCTTAATGGATTCTTCCTAATGTCCACAAAAGAGTTTCATCCATCCCTTTGTTTCTTCTGATCTTTTACTTTCCAATCCAATAAATGAATGCTTGAGTACCCCTTCTCTCTAATATTGTTCAATGAGACATTTCAGTTGCTAACTTATTATGTCTTGCAGGCCATGAACGTGGAAATGATGGTCCTCATTTGATATCTTTAGAAAGGCTGCGACAGTTTGTTTATAATATTGTTTTCAAGGTTCTAGAGTACCTTGGTGGACCTGTCTCAAATCAAACTGGTAAATTCCTCGTTTTAGAATAGGGCAATTAACTTTCTCAGATACGTTCATAATGCATAAATCATGCCCTTTACAAGAGAGCAAACCTCCCTCTTTTTCTCATTAGGAAAGTAAAACAGTAATACTTATTTTGGGAAACCAAAGGAAGAAAATCACACAATTACTTCTATAATATATGCCCCTCTAGCTACCCTCTTTAAAATTGATGGGAAAAATTCATTGCATGATGCCTGATCCTTCTCATGGAGAAGTAATCCCGAGCCATTATCTGGTATTAAAATAAAAAGAATGTAATAATCACTTAATTTTTATTTTCTAAAAGTACTCTTCTAGATGAAAAAGTATGTTTTAATTATATTTCTTCTTCTTGGTCTAAACTGCTAGATGACATTATGGCAATACTACTGGTCGAAAGGGAAGGTATGGTCAAAGAAACAGACATATTTGGGTGGACTCCCCTTCATTATGCTGCACAATTGGGATGTCTTGAAGCGACTGGGAAATTGCTGGAATGTGATAAATCAGTTGCTTGCTCGTTGGATATAGAAGATAGTTCTGCTCTTCACATAGCAGCTAAAAAAGGCTACATTAATATAATGGAAGAGATCACCAAACAATGTCCATGTGTTTATAATTTGGTTGACAAAAATGGCTGGACCATTCTTCATGTTGCAGCCCAATGTGGGGAGTCTAAAGTGGTGAAGTATATTCTAGACGTTCAAGGCTGGGAAAGCCTAATAAATGAGATAGATAATGAAGGCAACACGGCTTTGCATCTAGCTGCTATCTACGGTCATTACGACAGCGTCTTGATTTTGGCTAGAGATGGTAGAGTGGATAAGAGGGCAACAAACAAGAAATATTTGAAGGCTATCGACATTGTCCAAACAAATATGGATTTGGGAGAAATTAAAAAGGTATGTACTTAGAAAGGTGATAATTTTACATTGTACATTGGTTCCACTGCTTTATTTCTCTTTACATATTTGAAACTTGAAAAAAAAATACAGAAGAAATAAGTTGCCTTAATTGAATTTTCTGGTCATATATGTGCCTGGTGGCTGGCTTTACTAAAAACAACATTTTATTCTAAGAAGTTCTTTGAAAAATCTTTCCAGTATTGTATCATGAGGAAGTTGGAGAATAGCGGTGCTCAACAAAGTCTCGAGCGACTGATCGTTGGAGTAAACACAGACCAAAAAATCAATGACAATGAAGGGCTGAAAGAAGGCATAAATGAGTTAGAGCTTAGAGAAGACAGAGAGAGAATATCACTTGATGCAAGTGAATCGCTTCGTGACAGGAATAATGAAGTTGTAAAGAAGAAAGAGATCACATCTAAGTATTTGAAGGATGTATCGAACACTCATCTACTGGTGGCAACCCTCATAGCAACAGTAACTTTTGCAGCCTGTTTCTCTCTACCTGGTGGGTACAATCAAGATGACCCTAACAAGGGTAAGTCAGTTTTATCAACAAGGGCATTTTTCAAAGCCTTTGTGATAACAGATGCTATAGCTTTCTATTGCTCAACTGCAGCTGTGATTCTCCACTTTTTTGCTTCACTGGAACAAAGCTACCATTTGTGTCAACGTTTCATAAAATTTGCCGCACTACTCACTTACATCTCTCTCCTGGGAATGGCGATAGCATTTACTTCAGGCATTTTTGTGGTGCTACCTTATTCCTCCCCGATTGCAATAACTTCAATTGTGCTTGGGTGTTTATTCTTGTGTTTTTGCACCTTTGGGATTCTGTAGAACCATAGAGTAGGATGTGATATTGATTGTATGTTCTTAATTTCTCAATGAATTTATAGACAATATATACATTATAAGTACTTAATGTATAAATGGAATACTCTCTTAGTAAGGAACTGCCTGTATTTAACTCTAAAATCTCTGCCTTTTCACCTGTTGGTGCCAAGCTCACTCTTGTTCCTTATGTTATACAATTGCTGGAAACCATTTACTTAATAGAAGGTTTTTAGTAATTCATTCAAATGCTTCCAGGTTTGATAATGTGATCCACTGCAAGATATGGCGGTAGGAATACATCCATTAATATATGATGTAAACTTGTATGTTATCACTGCCTCAAACAAACGTATATGAGAATGTTCAATACTTCTATGCTCTGAATTTAATGAGTTTTAGACAACTTGTAGATGAAACAATAATAATTTTTTTGACGTTGTGAAATAAAATCAATAAAGAGAAATTTGAGAGAGGAAAATTAGAGAAAGTGAACTCTGAAATTATAAATTTTTCACTAACCTTAACCTTATTTATAGGGTTACAATCATAATTACTGCAATAAATACTTTTTCATAACTATGAAGGCTAGATGGATTTCTGAAAGGTATTTCAGTAAAAAAAAAATGGTGGCATCCATATTTTCAAGGTGAATTCAGAACTCACCCACTGCCCATGCATGTTTTTGGGTTCGAAATGCATGTTAGTTATTCAAAATAGGTAGGAGGATTCAAGCTTAGCCTCTGTCGCAAGTATCCTTGCATTTCTTTGAGTTTTAAATGGCCCACCATGTCTTTGGGTTCAAAATACATGTCTTATTTGAAATAGGTAGGGGGATTCAAACTTAGTCTTTGTCACAAGTATCCTTGCATTCCTCTGAGTTTTAAACGGCCAAAAATCATTTTGAATTCAAGATGTCAATTTCAAACTCAATATTCTTCTCTGCCTAGTTTGCTTCAAGTGCACATAACTTCCTCGTTTCAGCTTCAATTTGTCCATAATTTAAAGTGTTGGACTCTTGACTTCCCAAGCTTCGAAGCGATATATAGTTTGCCCAAAATTGACCTTGAAAAGTGCTCCAAATTTTATCTCAAAGTCAAAATACGTCCTAGTACCAGATTTTGAGTTTCAATTTTTCATGGGAACTTGATTGCATTTGCTTCAACCCTCCTCCATTATGGTTGTTTGTCCTCTATCTCAATCCATAACATCTATTGCTAGGATTTCATTCCTTTGGCTTGGTCATTATGCCCTTGCTTGGACTCTTCATGGTTCACAAGTCTTGAATCTTTTAGTTATATATACATGTTAATTTAACCCCTTCTACTTTCTTGGTTAATAATGACTTTTGCACTTATCCTTTTTTCTCATCCCTTAAACTTGGAATTAAGCTTAAAATAGAAGTTAGATCCATAACTAGGGTCGTAGTATGAATTTAATTTAAGTTGGATGTTTTGAGCTTTTTATAATATTACATAAATTATATCATATATGCGCCATTGGAGCACATATTTTGGCTTCAATCAAGTAATTAACTTATAATGGAGAAGAAAGAAATGAGAGAATCTTTATTGTTACATCAAAGAAAAAAGAAATGAGAAAAGAAGGAACAATGGAAAAGAAAGAGATGTCTCCCATTTTCCTTACAAGAGCTTTAAATAGAAAATTTTCAAGGGCCTTGTGAATCAATCTTCCTATACTCATGTGAACTCCTCAGCTTTTTACTAAAGAATCTTTTGTAGCCATGTGAAGAGATCTTAGTTTTTGGATGAAGTCTTCTATATCCATGTGAAAAAATCTTAGCTTTTATTTGAAAAGTCTTATCTTTTTATAGGCATGTGGAGTATTCAACTTTTTTCTGAAGAATATGAATGAGGTTATGTGAAGTGTCCCATTTTTTTACGGCATGTGACCTTATTGTAGACATGTGATGTCCATAGAATCTTAATGGGACCATGAGTAGAGTCTTATTGTTTAAAGGCATGTTAATTTACTGTAGCCATGTGGAAACTTTAAATACTTTAACTTTTGTCTTGGTATAATATAATTGGTGAAGGAATCTTGTAGCTCTGCCTCAACTTCTGAACTGACATCTTCATCTTGTGAGAAGATGGAGAGGTTGTCTTTAAGGAGCTTCTCATAGTCCTTTATAGTCTTAGTTGCAACAAGTTAGGACGTATTAGGACGTATCTTCTAATATGGAAGCCATCTAAGGATGATCTTGAAAATATTTCTAAACAAAGAGGGTTGAAGCATCATTTTTTAGGTCATCCTACCACTTAGTTTTAAAAGTCTTTTCTAAAGGGGAAAAGATTGTTGAAGCATTTTCAATGATGATATAGTCCTACTAAATTATCCAAGCTAGTGCAAACTCACTAAATAAAAAAGAAAAACTGGGAAAATTTTGACAATTCCTTAGAGGAAAACAAAGGATTTTTGAAATTTTTCAATATCCTAAAGAAAAGGTTTTGAGAGGATCTTAATAGTTAGACCAAAATAATTCCACAAACTATAAAACCATAATAGATAGGAAAGATTATATTTGGACTAAAAATAGAACATCCATGAATGATGGAAAACCTTATTTTGAATGAGGAAAGCATTGAACGGTGCCCTATGGTAATCCGAGTAATTAAAGAATCACGGTTTAAAGGGTTTGAAAAATTCTCTCAGGTGGTTAGGATTGCTTCCCCACCACTCAACTATGAGAACCTTAAAAATGTGACATATGGAGTATGCAAACTCCAAGTTACTAAAGTTATCTATAATATGCTTAATCTTAATAAATCCAATATCTATAAGGATGAATTCATAAAATCCTCTTGTCTTTAAAAGATCACCAAAATGATAATAAAAATTATCATAAAAAGTTTTATTGGTAGTCTATTTTAGGTTTTCACTAAAAAAAAACTTTTTTTTAATAATCATAATAGGTTGATTGAGATTCTTTTTCTAGCATTACGACATTTTGGAATTTAGTGTGGGGTTGACTGCTTCTATAATGTTTTTCTTAAATTAGAACTTGAAGCTACTTCCTTTTAAGAGAAAGAAGTCTGAGTTACTTGCTTAAAGATTTAAGACCTAGCGATAATTGGAAAATAATAGTCTTAAGGGTTCTTAACCAATCCAAAGAATCACAATATAGGGATAGAAAGCTATATGAGAGTTAAGTCTAAATAGGGCCAAATGGTGTGGGGATAGAAGAAAGAAGAGAAAGTTGTATCTCAATTTCTTGTTGTTCTACCAAAACACTATATGAGAGTTTTCTAGTGCCACTAGAAGATTCCTAGGAAATCTTATAGGTTTTAAGTTCTTATGTTTTCTTAGACGATTGAGAATAGGACTTCAAAGCTATTTTTTAACATTTTTTACAAAATTAATTTTATCGATTTGCAAACAACACATGCTAAAAAATTTTGGTTTAAAAGGTTATCTTGAAATTTTGAAATACATAAAACAATGCTCAAAATTTCATTTTTGATTGTGTTGTAATTGAGTTAGGCTTGATTTCAAGTTCCTATGATGAACCTTATCAATCTTTCATTATTACCATCCCTTTGCTTAAGAATCCCACCGTAACCTATTTTTTGAAGCATCTATCTCAGTAATCTTAAAGGCTTTAAGGTAGCTAAGTGTCACGGACTTAGTCTTTTCCTAAACTCGTGTGACACTTAGAAAAGTCAAGACGCTTGATCTTGCTAAGTCAGCCTTACTCCTGATGTTTAGCTTGCTAAGCTAAGATACTCACAACTTGGAAGCTTTAGAAGGCGTAGTAGGCAACTTTTAAATAATTGAAGCTTTTATTGCTCAAATGAAGCTTTACAAGTGCTTTGGGAACTCACTTGCTTGGTTAGAAAGTGATTTGGGTGGTGTCTTGACCAAATGAGGGTATCACCTATTAATAGGCACCTTAGGAAGTTTTTGGAACCTTTGAGGGTTCCTTACAACTCAAGAATAATCTAAAACATCTTATACAATTCTATGTACAAGGGTATATACAAGATGGCTTTGGAAGATTCTAGAATACCCCACACTATTCCAATTCTCTCTTAGCCAAGTGTAGAGATGTGTGGACATCTCTAGCCCTCTCTAGAAGCTTCCATACTCTTCCACTTTGTAGCCAAGCGTAGATGTCTCCAAGGGTCTCTAGAAGCTTCCCACCTCCTATATAACCCCATGGAGAGGGTCATTTGAAGCATCTTGTAACACTCTCCCCCACCTATGTTGTTGACGTCCCCATCGTTGCCTCTTCTTGAAACCTCTCGATGTGTTTCCAAAACTTTCTCAAGGCATTCGCATGTTCCCAGCTTACCTGCCTCTTAGGTAGTCCCTTCCATCGGACTAGATACTCTATCACAAGAGGGACCCCTTGTCTCCTGGTAACCCGTTTAGCCAGGATATTTTTCACCCCCTTCTCCCGTGAGGCCTCAGATGGATGCAGACCCTTGCTTTTTAGATGCTTAGAGTGTTGCTTCTTCTTGCCCATCGAGTTCACCTTTCCCTTGGTGACCTTGTCCATGTGTGTGTGGGCTACCTCAGCTCGCTTCCCTTTTGTCTCCTTTACTTGCACCCCTGATAAAGAGCTCTTAGGCGTACTAGGCTTTAGGTTAACTTGAAGGGCACCTAACAATTGCATCGAGCTCATATGTGCTTCGTCTTCCTGTTCCATCTCCTCGATCATGGCATTGAGCACCTTTCTCTTTAGACAATCTTGTGCCCAATGTGGACCGTCACATATGAGGCATTTGATTTTAGGCGTAAACTTCTTCCTTATCGCCTTACATCTTCCTTCTCAAACGTTAGGCGTCTTGCTTGATCCCATTCTAAGAGCATTGTGGTCCTTTAAAACCTCGTCTCCCCCACTCGTGGCGTGGCTATCCTCCAAAGACTCAACCTTGGAGGAGTCTCCCCTCTTATAATCCGTTAAAGACTCTGCTACTGCCATAGCAGTGGCTAAGTCTTGAATGCCTCGGTGCCTTCATTCCTACATGGCCCACCCTTACAGGTTATCCATGAAGTTGAATAGAAACTCCTCCTCGGTCATGTTAGGAATCTTAAGCATGAGTGAAGAGAATTCTTTGACATAGTCACGTATCGAGCTTGTGTGCTTGAGACGCCTCATGTTTTTCCTAGCTAGGTAAGCCACGTTCTCGAGGTAGAACTGCTTCTTAATCTCCCTCTTGAAGTATTCCCACATCTCTATGGTGCAAATTTATTTCTCCATATCGGCGAACCTTTGACTCCACCATAGAGTAGTTGTGTCAGTAAGGTAGAGGGTTGCAGTCCTTACCTTAGTTGCCTCATTAGTCAGTACGATAGCCTCGAAGTATCGCTCCATATGCCATAAGAAGTTGTCCAACTCCTTGGCATCCCACTTGCCACTAAACCCTTGTGGCTTCGGCACCTCCACCCTAGATGCCTCCTATGTGGCCATGACCCGTGCCAACACAACAGCCTTGTAGATGGCCAACTCCTACCTAACCTCCCAGTCTCGGGACTCCATTCGAGTGGCCAAGGCCTCTATCCTTGACTCCATGCTAGCAAGCATGCTCAAGACCTTTTCTTATAAGAACACAAACTCCTCATGTGGCACTGGCTGAACCTGTGAGACTAGCATCCCCTCACGAAGGCCTTAGATTTATTCCCTAAGATCCTTTATACCCTTCTCCATGCCTTGCTCGATCAAGTCCAACTTCTCCCAAGTGTCTGCCATGGCTAGCTCTACCTAAACTAACCTTGCCTCAATGTTGGCAACGACATCACGAGATTTATCTTTCCTGCCCTTGCCCCATGTAGCAGGCTCGTTCTTCCTCCCACGAGTTTGCTCACTAGTCTCATCCATGTTAGAGTCTGACATGCTTCCTTTGCTATGCCCACTTCATAACCATGCTCTAATAGAAACTATCACAGACTTAATCTTTTCCTAAGTTCGTGCGGCACTTAAACAAGTCAAGATGCTTGATCTTGTTAAGTCAGCCTTACTCTCAATGCTTAGCTTGCTAAGCTAAGATGCTCACACTTAGAAGCTTTAGAAGGCGTAGTAGGCAACTTTTAAATAATGGAAGCTTTTATTGCTCAAAGAAAGCTTTACAAGTGCTTTGGGAACTCACTTGTTTGGTTAGGAAGTGATTTAGGTGGTGCCTTGACCAAATGAGGGTCTCACCTATTTATAGGCACCTTCGGAAGTTTTTGGAACCTTAGAGAGTTCCTTACAACTCAAGAATAATCTAGAACATCTTACACAATTCTATGTACAAGGGTATGTACAAGATGACTTTGGAATATTCTAGAATACCCCACACTATTCCAATTCTCTCTTAGCCTAGTGTAGAGATGTGTGGACATCTCTAGCCCTCTCTAGAAGCTTCCATACTCTTCCACTTTATAGCTAAGTTTAGATGTCTCCAAGGGTCTCTAGAAGCTTCTCACCTCCTATATAAGCCCATGTGGAAGGTCATTTGAAGCATCTTGTGACATAAGGCTAGACAAGGCAAGGTTTTGGCTCTATTTTTAATATGCCTAAAAATTTTGATATGTTCATCATCATGGTGTTGGATCCTTCTTAAGTCTTTTTCTTAATGGTGCACACAACTAGCTTATTGTTAGGATAGAGTCCTTAAAATCATGACATGATGTAATAAACATGTGGCTTTTTATTATTTATTTAATGTAGTTTCAATTCACTTTTATCTATCCTATTTCCATACATTATATATTGTAAGCACTCTTGTTTGTATCTTTTGCATTGTACGTTATTTGGGTGCATTAAGAGTTGTACAAAAGATCCAAGTCATGGGTTCCTTGCAACTAGAGGCTATAATGCATAATCTCCTAATAGGAGGGATAGCTAATCTTAGCTATCAGGATGGGTGTCCCATGATGAGTGCATTACTATGTATGGTTACACATTGAACATGACCTAGGATGAGTCATGACTTCATCAAATTGTTTCATTGTGTTGTCTTTCAACCTTAAGAGAATATTGAGTGTGTGCTATAGTTAATAGTGGTGTTGACCTATGGATGGGATCATAAGTTGATCATATATTCCTTATGGATTAGGTCAATGTTGATAGAAGTCAATAGCAATAGGTATTCTCAAAAAGGCACCATGATATCTCATGGGATTGAGATAGAGTGTCTTGTTAGATGATCCTAATGAGGTGCATTAATGAAATCTAAAGAGAGTCATCCTCTCTAATGTCATCTCCAAATTTGATATGCAACCATGTGTCCCTAGGGAATCCCCACCAATCCTCTAAATTTCTAAAACCTCAATCTAAAGAATCCTTTATATCCTAAGTTCCCAATGTCATCAATATATCCCAAAAGAGAGTCCTCCTTCCTCTAAAATTTCCTTTGTCGTCTATAACAATGAGAATCTTCCTTTCTTAAAATTTCCTCATGTCGTGAGTCTTCTGATCTCCATATGGCAATGCCCCAAGTCCACCCAATGTCATTCCCTTTTAGAGTCCTAGTCAATTTCCAAATCAAATTATCGTGATCATCCAAAAAAAAAAAAGAGTTTTCCTATCTTTATACCAAATCTCAATGTTGTGATGATCAAGAGTCCTCTCAAATTAAAACTTCAACATTCATGTCTCCTAAGAGCCCCTACTCAATTTCAAAAACCCTTAATGCCTTATTCTCTTCCTTGTTTTCCCAAACAAGCCCTCATGCACATGTGATGCAAGGTGACATGAAACCATCCTAAAGCACAACTAAAAATCTTCCCAAAATGCATATAAACGAACTATCCTACAATGAACCTAAATGGAATGAACTAAATATGCATCTAGATGAACTATCTTAAAATGAAATTAAATGGAATGAACTAAGTATGCATCTAGATGAACGATCCTAAAATACACCAAAATGGAATGAACTAAATCTGCATCTAAATGAACTATCCTAAAGTGAAACTAAGAATTTTCCTAAAATGTAACTAAGTGAGCTAAGTTAAGGTGTCATTAAGTGACCCAAGTGAAGGTGCAACTAAATGAACTTAACCTAAAATGCAACTAAGTGAACTAAGCTAAGGTGCCATTAAGTGAGCTAAATTAAAGTGCTATTAAGTGAGCTAAACCTAAAATGCAACTAAGTGAACTAAGTTAAAGTATCACTAAGTGAGCTAAGCTAAAATGCAACTAAGCTAACTAAATTTAAAATATGACTAAGTGAACTAAGCTAAGGTGTCACAAAGGGAGGTACAATGGAAAGCAACTAAGCGAACTAGATTAAAAATGCAACTAACAAAACCTAAAATGCAACTAAGTGATCTAGACTAAGAATGCAACTCAATGAACTAAACTAAGGTGTTACTAAGATCACATTTGGAATCCATAAAAAATCCCTCAATAATGAATCTCTAAAAATGGCTCAAAAAATAGTAAACCAAATGAGTGACAATGGACTACCATAGGACATTATAAGGCAATGAGAAGTGAAGAAAAATACATAAAATAATATGTGCTATTAAGATAAAATAGAGATTCTACACTAGGCATGTAGCTAAGAGTTATAATTAGAAACTTGGTTTCGACTATGAGAATACCTTCTCACCAGTAGTCATGCTCAAGTCTATCAGAATACTCTTATCCATTGTGGCACATCTCGACTATGAGATATAGCAAATGGATGTTAAGACTACATTCTTGAATAGCAATTTTGATGAGAGCATCTATATGATGCAACAAGACAGTTTCATAGCAAAGGGCCAAGAGCATATTGTATGCAAGTTGCATAAATCCATTTATAGATTAAAGCAAGCATCTTGCTCATGGAACAAACGTTTCAATCATGCAATCAAGACTTTTGAATTTGATCAAAACGAGGATAAACCTTGTATGTACAAAAAGGTTTAAGGATGCATAGTGGTCTTTATGGTCTTGTATGTTGATGACATTCTACTCATTGGTAATGATGTAGGGTTATTGTCATTAGTCAAAATCTGGTTGTCTATTGAATTCCGGATGAAGGATCTGGGAGAAGTGCAATATATTCTTGAGATTGAGGTCCTTAGAGATCGCAAGAATAGGAAACTAGCACTGTTTCAAGCTACCTACGTGGATAAGCTTTTGGTCAAGTATGTGATACAAGATTCTAAGAGAGGTTTGTTAACTTTCAGGCATGGAATTCCTCTTTCTCAAGATTAGTGTCCTAAGATATCTGAGGAGAAAGCCCTATACCTCGGAAATGGGTAGCCTTATGTATGTGATTCTATATATTAGGTTGGATATTTGCTTTGTAGTGGGTATAGTGAGTAGATATTAGTCAAATCTAAGCCCAGAACACTAGATAGTTGTCAAGCATATTGATC
This sequence comes from Vitis riparia, assembly GCF_004353265.1. Classification (NCBI taxonomy): domain Eukaryota; kingdom Viridiplantae; phylum Streptophyta; class Magnoliopsida; order Vitales; family Vitaceae; genus Vitis; species Vitis riparia. The sequence continues at coordinate 20,250,543 of NC_048444.1, forward strand.
GCTCGGATTTTTGTCGTTTATTGGATCAAAACAAAATTTATAACCTAATTCACTATTCTATAGCAATTTGTACCCGATCAAAAAGTGGTTTTAGTACAAACTACAGTAGTATAGTGGTTTTTAGGTATCGTCCACAAGGATGGATTATTCTTGGTAATTAAGGCTTGAATGAGATGATAAGAAATGATTGTGATCAGGTGAAATTGACTTGAAATTGCATGATAAAATTCCAAAATAACAATGTATTCAAATTGAGAGGAAAATGAAGTGTGAAAGAGAAGAAAATTAATAAGATGTGAGATTCTCGAAGTTAGGATTTTCTAGAGAGCAATTTCCATGGTGAATAGGTGTTGAGATCTAATTTTCATCAAGTTAGATTGAAAACCTAAATTTTCATCTAAACCGATTTTTGATTTAGCTTTAGGTCTAGATCTAATTTCTCTTCAAATTAGGTAATCTAATCCAATAGATCAATTTGAATCATATATTCAATTCATCTTAAATTATCTTCCGATGATTCACACAATGCAACTATTCAATCTCATCAAATCTAGCATTAAGAATTTGATGAATCTACCTAGCTTGCATTGTAGTAATCATCCAAGACAATTTGAAGAGAAAAATCCCCAAATTTCAATTAATCAATCAATTGGATCAAATTACCTTTGCAATTCAAGCTCAATTCTCTAATTCACCATAGATCTTGCCTCTAGATCCTCTCTCCTCCAAGAAAAACGAGATTTAGCCACTCATGCTTGGAGATTTGATCTCACAAGACATGTTTGGCTACCGAGAAAGTAAGAGAAATTGAAGGAAAGTGAAGAATTATATAGAGAGATGAAGTATGAAAAGTTCTACAATTAGAAAATGTATCAAAAGTAAAAATCCTTCAATGAGTCCATCTTGTTTCTATTTATAGGCCAAAGTAAAAAGGACACTTGGCAACTTTTTAGAGGTCTTCCGGATGCTTCTTCATCAAGGAATCTGGAGAAAATGCATTTTTGCACAAGCCCCTAGCAATCTCGCATGATGATGCGAAGTGGAAAATCCAACAGCTTCAATTTCGTTCTTCTGGAGCGTTTCGCATGACTGTGCGAAAATTTCGCATGGTCATGCGAAATCACTTTCTCACAATTTCCTTATGTGCTGCAGCCACCTCCTTTCTGTTTCATTTCGCATGACTGTGCGAAAATTTCGCATGGTCATGCGAAATCAAAAATCATGCTATTCCGATTCCTCTTTGCAATTTCTCTCATTTCTTCATTTTTAATCCATCTCCACCACCTTCAATTAAGCTCCAAAGCTTGGTCCAAGTGCATTTCATTGCTTCTTTCATTATGCATTTGGATCATCATCAACTTTATTTGTTTTCTTCAATTTGATTCATCTCTTTTGTCACAAATTTATCAAAAACATACCTTGAAATGACTCCAAAACTTCATAAAACTTGTTAGTAACTCTTGCAAGGGCAACAACATGTTAATTGAGTGTTTTAGGCATAATTACTACTCAAAAGACGTGAAACTCATGAGAATTATTATCTAAAATATGCTCTTTTTGAGTAGTAATCACATATACACAAGTATCTTAGGAGAATGAGAGACTATATGTTTGTGTTCCAGAGTGATGAGTTAGTACCTAGAGAGTACATAGATTCAAATTTCTAGTCTGATAAGGATTCTCATTGGTCTACCTCTAGTATTGTTGTTACTTTTGATGGTGTGGTTGTTAGATGCAGAAATGTGAAGTAATCTTACACTACTGACTCCACTATGGAAGTTGAGTATGTTACAAGTTCTAAAGTAGCAAAGAAAGTCGTTTGGCTTATAAAGTTACTCATGGAACTTAGGGTTGTACCCTTGGCTATACAACCCATGATACTATTTTGTGACAATAGTGGGGTTATAGCATAATCTAAAGAACCAAAAAACACTAAAAAGGTAAACACATTGAGAGAAAGTACCACTTGATTCATGAGATAATTCAAATAGGTGATGTAGTAGGTGAGAAGATACTTTTTACAAATAACCTAGTAGATCCTTTCACGAAGACATTGACAAGAAAAGTCTTTGATGGCCATAGGGATAGCATAGGTGTCAAATGTATACCTAATATACTTTAGAGACATGATGCTTTGAGCACTAGTGGGAGATTTTTATTATTTATTCAATAAAGTTTCAATTCACTTTTATCTATCTTATTCTCATGCATTATACCTTTTAAACACTCTTACAAGCATCTTTTGCATTGTATATGATTTGGATGTATTAGGAGTTGCATGGAAAATCCAAATCATGGGTTCCTTACAAATAGATAACTTGTTCATAGCCAATTCATGGATCTAGACAACCCATTAAAGGTTGTAGTGCACCACCTCCTAATTGAAATGATGATTGGTCTTGGCTCTCAGAATGGGTTTCTCATGGTGAGTACACTAGTGTGTATGGTTACACATTGAACAAGACTTATGGTGAGTCATGACTTAAGGCTATCAAGTAGTGATGACTTCACCAAGCTACTTCATTGTGTTGTCTTTCAACCTTGAGAGAATATTTAGCTTGTGCTAAAGTTAGTAGCAGTTTTGACCTATGGGTGAGTGATTAGAGCAAATATATACACTCCAATGACACATATATGATATGATTTATGCAATATAAAAAACTCAAATCATCCAACTTAACTCAAATTGATGCTAAGACCCTAGTTATGGATCTAACTTCTATTTTGAGTCTAATTTTAGGTTTAAGGGGTGAAAAAAAAGTGATTTGTGCAAAAGTCATTATCAAGTATCAACCAAGGAAGTAGAAGGGGTTAAAAATGCATAATTGAGAGGCTCGGGACTTTTAAACCATGAAGAGTCTAAGAAAGAAAGATTGAAATGAGTGAGTCATAAGCATGAAATACCAGCAACATATGTTATGAAGTGATATAGAGGACAAGCAACCATAATGAAAGAGGTTTGAAGCAAATGCAATCAAGTTCATATGGAAATTTGGAACTCAAAATCTAGTCAGAACATGTTTTATGACTTACAGGTGAAATTCAGAGCACTTCCGGATGTCATTTTTGGGCATTCTATATATCATTTCAAAGCTCAGGAAGTCAAGAGTCCAAACTTCAAATAGTCTGCAAATCGAAGCTAAAACGAAAAGGTTATGATCGTTTGAAAATAACTACGCAAAGTTGAAGAACCATTTTGAAATGATTTTGAAATTGAATTTAGTAGAAATCACATATTGATGTTTTGCCTATTCTACTTCGAGAATTGCATCTTAAGCACTCCATCCACCCTAAGTGGGCCCCACACAAATAGAAATCATGATTTTATTTTTTTGTAGTCATTTTTAGGTAATTATTTTTAAAATAAGTGGCCAAAAGGAACATGTCACATGCTATGTTTTTTGGTGGAAAACTATAAAAACTAAATTTTTAAGTTTTTTGGGAGTTATGGATTTTTTTAGGTTGGAGAGAAGAAGATAGAATCAAGATCTTAGTTTTTTCTCTTTTCCATTATTATTAATTAATATATTATTTTTTATTTCTTTAATTTTCAAAAATGATTCTTTATCTTTCTTTAATGGATTGTGCTTATGAAAACACACCTATGAGAGGCTAATAGCTTTCTTAGAGTGTGAAGTATGAAAACCTAGTGTTAAGTATTGCATGGAAACAATGGGAAATTGAACTCCATAATGGAATGAATGATTGGTTAAAGGAATAATTAATGAGAATTGAGACGCCCTCTAAGATTGGTTTGAATTAAGAAGTGGGACAACTATTCATTCCTCAATACTAGGGATTCTTAGTAATTCTTGATCTCTAACTATCTAAGATTTAACCATTGCCATCTTTCCTAAGGCAAATCCATAGAGAGTGGTAAAAGCCCTACGAATCCAATATCTCAATTTCATTCATCTAATAATAGATAATTCAAAATAAAATAAAACGTTACACTAAGGAGACAAATGCAACTCTAGTTATTTAGGTTGATCTCACTTACCCCACTTTTTTAATATCATTAGATTTATACAAATAAATACCCTTGTTTCACCTTTAGCCTCAAGCCTGAAATTGGATTGTGGAAACCCCATTGTTGAACATTTGAATCAAAAATCAATGTAATCTTGAATTTTTAATTTAGATTTATTTAGCAGATTTTCATATATTTTCAATTTAAAGAATTTCATTAAAGTAATCCTTTAGACTTAGTTTGACAAATTCCATAGGCCAGTCTCTAAGGATGATACCTGAAGTACTACAAAAGTCATTGTGACTCTTTTCTCTAGTTTTTTTTTGCCAGAGTCACTATGTACAAGGCTTAGTATTTTGGACAATAGAGAATAATGGTCAGTGAGATCATAAGTTGACCATATATTCCCTATAAATTGGGTCACTATTGATGGAAACCAATAACAATAGATATTCTCAAAAGAGACATCATGATATCTCATTGAATTGAGACGGAGTGTCCCATTGGGTGATCTTAAGGAAGTGTATTCATGAAAATTATGGTCATAGTAGTTCTTTAAGTGGAACTTGACATTAGCTCTTAGAGAGTTAAAACATGTTAGTTGAACACATAAGAGGAGGATCTATAACTCAAGGATGGTAAAGGCAGTCTTGAAAGGTTAATAGTTTTCAATTTGTTAAACTATAAATATTTGTTCATGAGGAAATTGAATGCAATGGATAACAAGTCACGGACCCAGGTACATAATGTCTCGATGTCATTTACGTAGGATACTAGAGTTTAGTTGATTCTCTATAGTGAGATGTTGAATCAACTTTTGAATTGGATTCTTAGGGAGCCAATACTCCTATGAGTCCTAGTGGTCCTTATTCTAAGTTCATATACCTTGTTGGCATGGGTTATGAGGGTCAGATTAGCTTTAAGTTCATTTTTTTTACATAAAGGTGTTTCGTAATTATACACGATTGCATATGGGTAAGCGAACAAGGCCTTTGGATTGGATTAATTGATTAATTAAAGCCCTGTTAGGTTAATTAATCAATTAAAACCCATTTTAAGGTAGATTAAGTGACCCAAGCCCTTAATGGGCTCAAGTCACTTAAGCCCAATGAGGAACCTTATAAAAACCCGCTTAGGGGTTAGGGTTTTCATAGCTTTTTCTAGAGAGATGTCTTCCACCTCCAGAGATAGAGAGTGTAGCCTCCATCCTCTCTTCCATTCCCACTAGAAATGTGTTAAAATCAAGGTTCGACTCATCGCGTAAAAAACTTTAGGTTTATGAGACTTCTTATTGCTTTATTTTTATCTTCATCGCGTGTAATCGATTTGAGAACATTTAAATCTCAGTTATGGTTTTTGTTATCATGTTCTAAATTTGTATTAAGTTTAAAAATGTTATTTTTCTGTTGTGCATAGGATTTAGAATAACTTAGGATGGTTAAACATATTCTTAACCTAATCCGAGCTTGGGAAATGGAGAGATTCGATTTTTTTCTCATCAATTATATCCTTGAGGAATTTAGAATATAATTAAGGCCTCCTAAGAAATGTTGTGATTGTTTCTTATCCTTAATCTCATCTGAAAACTTATCAACCAACTAGATTGATCTCTAAATAGGTATTATAGTTCCTTGATAAATATGATGTCCTAGGAACCTAACTTTGGTTTAGAAAAGGCTAATTTTAGATGTTGATAAACATAAAATATTTTCCTTAATAGTTTGAATGAACTTATTACGATGTTTTTAGTGTTCTTCTATGGATGAAAAGTAAATTAAAACATCATCTACATAGACAATGAAGAAATCTAACTAAAAAAAATATATATTAAAGATTTTATTCATTATATTTTGGAATTTTAAGAAGGCATTCTTAAGTTCAAAGGTCATTTTATTCCATTCATAATGTCTAAAGGGTATTGTAAGGATAACAATCCTTTTCAGCAACCTGGATTTGCCAAAATCCAGATTTCACATCAAACTTAGAAAATACCTTAGATCTAACTAGTATTTGGAGAAGATCTTTCTTATTAGGAATGGGATATATAATCATCTTAATGCATCATTAAGAGGTTTGTAGTTTATTACAAACTAGTGATTACTACTCAAAAAGTGCTATTCAATAGCTTGTAATTAATCCTTTTAAACACTTTTGAGTAGTAGTTATTGCCTTTTAACCCAATTAACATGTTAAGGCCCCTTTGCAATCAATTCTAATCAAATTGTGTTAAGTTTTGGTGTTTTGATAGCTTTTTGATCACCAAAGCAATATGAGATTTAGGAGAGTTATTTGGAATCCATGGCAAAGCAATGGGAAGTTTAGAAGTATGAAGAATCAAAGCTTTGAAGCCCTTTTGCCATAAGCAAAGTTGAAATACAAGGAGGGGAAGCAAAGAGAAATCTGTCATGAAGCATTCTTGATGACAGTCATTTCAGCCACTTTTGGAGCACTTCCTGATGTCCAATTTATGCATGCTATATGTCATTTTAAATCTTAGGAAGTCAACAATCCAATGCTTCAAACGGTACACAATTCGGAGTTGAAATGAAGGAGTTACAGCCGTTGGAAGCCGATCACTCCAAGCTGAAGGAAGGATTTAGCAAAGTGTTGCGAAATCACTCTTTTGTTGCGGAATGATTTCGCAGCCTTTTTGCACAGTGCTATGGATTTCCCCTGAAGTCTCACGACGCGATGGAAGCCAAACACCACAAGATGAAAGCCAACTTTGCAGCGCTGCGGAATCAGCCTTTTGCTGCGAAGTGATTTCGCAGCCCTTTTTGTTCGTCTGCGAAATTTCGCAGACCTCTTTTTCACCTGCGAAATGGTCCTTAGTGCTTCCCGATATTTGTAATCGACACTTGGAGATATTTTTCATTAGATTTTTGTTGTCTAAATCCCCAAATTCTCCTTGTAAGCCACCAATTATAGGATTCCTTAGCTTTTAAGTTAGGAAAAAGGCTAAATATCCATGTAATAGCTATTAATGTAATTTTGATATAAATAGAGCCCGAGGAGCCTGTTCTGAGGGTGATGAACCTTTTGTAAGTTTCAAAGAAAGTAAAATACAGAGCTTGAGCTATACCTTACCTTCTCACTTTGATTGTATTTTTCATTTACTTAGTTATGCACTCTCTAAGGAATTTTCCCCAGAGAATGAGTAACTAAACCTTTTAGTTCCTTAGAGTGAAGGTTGCCGGGAAAGGTTCCAAGTGCAAGAATCAGAAGCTTTGTGGTTTCAGCTATGAATGAAGAGAAAGTGTGTCCCGTGAATGGTTTCTATGTTTTTAGTTAACTTAAAACGCCTTGGAGTCACCTAGGCCAACACTTGGTAAGGCAAGTGATCTCTATCCATGGAGATGCACTAGTTTACCCTTTGCGAGCCTCTGGGAGGTGACTTGAAGGTAGGATTTTCTAGAATTGCCAACACTTGGTAAGCTTTTGGACTCTAAGGAGACATCCATTAGTTATCTCTTGCGAGCTTGTGAAAGGAAGTCCAAGGTTAAAGATCACCTTGAATGGTAAAGGCTAAGTGAGAGGTTCGAACCATTGCAAGTTGCATCAGTGAGAGAATTAAAGCTGAAATCCAATTGAGGGATGCATTTGTACCAGCACCGGTTAGAGAATTGACTTTATGTTAATTCTCTAATGAGAGGAAATAAACCAACTGACCGGAGTTATGCTTTTGCATGAGGAACCTCCCCTGTGAACCTGAATCTCCAAGGAATGTTTTTCTTCATAAGTAATTTCCAGTACTTGTTGTGTCGTTAGTCTAAGTCTAAACCTTTTTCAACTAAAGTTTGTGTTTTACTTCTTAAACTAACCTTGCAATGAAACAGCACCAATTCACTTTGAATTGGTATCATTTTCAGCTTGAAAACCCTTCCCAGTGAACGATCCTAGAGCCACTATGCTATAGTAGTTTTTTCTTTGCTACCCTAGTTCATGGTGTTATAGGTTATAAATTTTGTTTATTACTCCCACCATCAAGAAGCACCAGCTGGACACGAATCAGCTGAGACACCAATTAGGCATGAATCAAATGGCGCCGTTGCCGGGGAAGGTGTCAAGTTTATAGTGATACTATTTCAGTGTACTTGTGATTTTCATCACAAGTGTGGTACCGTTTCTTTCACTTTATTAATTCTCATTTTTTTCCGTTTTACTTATTCATAATCTAAATTTAGTTTTTAAATTCAGCTTAGTTTTATTTTGTTTTTGTAGCCCTGTTTTCTTTTGTTGTCCTTTGTTTTCATTTTAATTTCAGA